>NC_137860.1:19402500-20817500 GCF_948465745.1 Chenopodium album | reverse complement strand
TTTAATTTTTGGGTTTTTCGAAAAATGCCCAGAATTGGGGCTTCTTATGTGATGTATAATTGTTGAAATCGTTTGTCCCATATATATGATTGTGTGTTGAATTGTGAGCATTTTGATGACAAATGCATATATTTTGGTTGAGAAATGAGCAAGTTATGTTATACCCATGACCTTTTAGTACGAGCTCTTCAATGGAGGTTCTGCCATTGTTATACATATCATCAAACAAATTATACATATCCTCAAAAAATTTATACATATCCTCCATCAAATAATTTATATCCTCCAATCATTTGTACCTATCATCTATTGGTTGGATGATATCCTCTATTGGCTGGATGATATCCTTTATTGACTATATGATATCACTTATGATTGGAGGAAGTAGAAATGGAGGAAAGTTATGCATTTAGAAATGCATAACATTGGAAACGGGGTGGTTAAGTAACGGGAGGGGCCCAAAAAAGCATTACGGGTTCAGAAGAAAAGTGGAAAAAAAGGAGAATTGGAGGTATTTGTTAAAAGCATATTATACTTTTATACGTATACGAAAAACACTTTTTGACTCTCCTTATGACTTCCTCACACTTTGGTTTTGTTCTTCGTTCCCCTGGTTTGACTTCCCATACTTTCCCCCCTCAATTCCTTCAAAATTTGAGATTGAAATTCTTTATGAGTCCAAATGGCAAGGAAGATGTTAATATTGGATGATCCATTTTTACAAAATTGTATAGAGGTTGAATGTGGTTCAGGACAATGGGCAGCAGGGGAGAACGTTTTCGTTGCGGAGGAAGTCGAAGGTATTCCAGAAGAGGGAGTCGGTGATGTCGGAAATTTAGAGGAGGAAGTTGTTATTGTCGGTGGTTTAGAGGAGCAAGACTGTGCTGCCGAAGACGAAGCTCGTGCTGCTGCAATTGAAGACGAAGCTCGTGCTGCTGCAATTGAGGAATTGCTAAAAGAGGTAACTTTTTCGATTGTTTTGTTATTATGTCGGTCGTTAGTATATCTATTTTGCTTTGTTGAGCTGTGTATTTGTTGTGTGCGTTAAATATAAAATCTGTCGAGTTAGGGCTTGAAATTAAGGCTTGATTTTATGCACATTTGGGATTGATTTTACCGATGATTGTGTTTTAAGCATGGAATTCTGAATTGTGGTGTTTTCGATTGTTTGTTTATGGTGGATGGGTTATTTATTGATAGAATATTCTTATTAAATATTTGTTAAGAATCAATCTTTTTGGGAATGTAGGAGTTGGTTGTTGTGATTGAATCATCAGTATTTTATTAATCAATATTTTCTGTCATTTATTGCTGATATATAATAATCATGGCAGTAATTATTATATTCACTTCATTTAATTATTTTAATGAATATATGTTTTAATTATTTTAATGAATCTAGGTGAATGTTGGGGAAGAGTCCTATAAAACTCCTACTAAAGGAAAGTGTAGTGTGGCCATTAGTGTGGAGGTTGAAGAGTTTGCGAATGTGGAGGTTTCACTTCCCCCTCCCACTGTTGGAATGGTGTTTGATAGTTGGCAAAAAATTGATGAGTATTTCAGGAATTATGGTAAGCAGGAAGGTTTTGGAGTGGTCCGGTCGTGTGCAGCAACAATAGGGAAAGGAGCGAATGCAAAGGATAAGAGGAACGTGACATGGACTTGTGAATGCTACGGTTTTCCAGGAAGGAAGAGGAAGAAAACTGGGTCTACATTTGTGAGTGATTCTCAAATTTGTGAAGAAGTGTTGATAAAAAGGAAGAGCAAAAAAGTTGATTGTGCTGTACAATTGAATGCCACCGTGAATAAGGACGGTGACTGGTTAATTAAGAGGGTGCATCTTGAACATGCTAGTCACAACCCTACTCCAAGCAAGTCCAAAAACATTACAAAGTTTAGGAAAAAGTTCCTGAATGATAATCCCCACTAAGTGCAACAACTGTTGAATGATCGGAGAGCTGGTGTTCCAGTAGCTCAGATTTTTAACTGTATGGCTCGACAAAGAAATGGTAGGGACAACATGCAATTCACACAGCAAGATCTTCACGAAGAAGTGGCAAAAAAAAGAAAGGAGCAGTTTGAGGAGGGCGATACAAAGGCCATGTTTGCTTACTTTAAGAGAATGTTAGATGATAATTCTAATTTTTTCCACACGTATCGTGTTGATGAGTTTGGGCGTCTACAAGATGTACTTTGGGTAGATGCAAGGAGTCGGGTTGCCTACGAGGAATTTGGCGACGTAGTGGTTTTTGATTCCACATACCTTACGAACGAATACAAGTTACCATGTTGTAACTTTGTTGGGGTCAATCACCATGGGCAAACAATTTTGTTTGGATGTGCACTGGTATCCCGTGAGACATCAGAAACTTTTGAGTGGGTTTTCTCAAACTGGCTGCGGTGTATGGGGGAGAAAAAGCCCATTGGTATTCCCACTGATCAAGACCCGGCAATGAGGAAAACGTTGAAGGTCACCATGAAGGAAAGCACTCACCGATGGTGCATCTGGCACATTACTTAGAAATTTGGCAAGAAATTGGGCAAGCTCCCTAATTATCCAGCTATGCATGAGGACCTGGAGAATGCAATTTATGACAGTCTAGATTCTGAAGAGTTTGAGAGTAATTGGCAAGCAGTGATCAAGAAACATGAATTAGAATCTGATGAATGGCTAACAGGTTTGATCCTGTTTTTGTATTAAAGTCATTGAATATTTAACTGGATATGTATTGCTGTGTAATCTATGTCCTGTCTTTTGTTTTGGCTATTATTAGATGACCCTTTTATTTGTAGGGATGAAGTTTTCTTTAAAGGGTTTTTTATGGAGACCTTTTAATGGCTTTTGTGTGTTGTTGTTTGCTGTGTTATTGTATATGTTTTCTGTTACGGCTGTACCTTTTTTGGTTTGTGGTTTGTTGTGTCTGTGATCTGTTCTGTTCTGTTGTGTTTGTGGGTTGTGTCCAATTTGGAGGACCTTCTGGTTTGAACAAGGCCCTACATACATTGTGATTAATTATAGTAAAATGTAATGGACAGGGTTGTGTGAGGAGCGTCAGATGTGGGTTCCTGTATATCTGAAGCACTTGTTTTGGGCTGGCATGAAAACAACGCAGCGTGTTGAGAGTATTCATAGGTTTTTTGATGGATACCTGAGCAGGCACACATTGCTGTCTGAGTTTGTTGAGCGGTATGTCGATGCCTTGGAGGTTAGATCTACTAGTGAGAAAAGGGCTGATGACAATAATGAGAGGTATGTTCGACAAGCATATAGTGACTTTCCAGCAGAGTTGGTATTCCTGAAAGTGTACACGGATGCCAAATTCAAGGAGGTGCAAAGAGAGTGTAGTCGCGTAATGTATGTGAGTGAGATTCGTAGAAATAAACTTTCTGATAACTTGACTGAACACGTGGTTGAAGATCGAGTTTGGTATAAACCCAAAAACTCTAGGAAGGAGAAACCGTCGAAAAGGAAGGGGGAGTATAAGCTTCTGTATGATAGTTCAACTAAAGAAGTTTCGTGTGGCTGTAGACTGTTTGATTGTGCTGGCATTATCTGTCGCCATATGATAAAGGTGTACGAGATGAGCAATTGCTATGAAATCCCTGATAAATACATCTTAAGGAGGTGGAGGAAAGACGTCATAAGAAAGCACACACGGGTCAAGGTTTGTTACCATGACCCTAACAAAACAGCAGAGGTATGTAGGTTTGATAAAATGATGGTTAGGTTTGGTTCCTTGTGTTCCAAGGCCTCGGCATTTGTTGAATCTACTACACTGGTCATGCAAGCATTGCAGCTTCTAGAACTGCAAGTCGATGAGAAGATTGCAGTGGTAAGTAAGAAGGGGTTAGTTGGTACACCCTCGTCTGTTTGCAGGGAAAAAGGAAATGATACTACACCTTCGACGCAAAGACAAGGTAGTTGTGATCCCCAAAATGAGGAAGATCCTCCGGTAATACCTAAAGATCCTCCACTACCTAAGAGGCCTGCTCATCGCACCACTGATTCAAGGTATAAGTCGTGCCTTGAGAAACCAAGAAAGAAAGCCAAAAAGTGTAAGACCACGGAAGCAAAAAAGAAAGCAGATGCACAGGTACCCTTTACTCCCAGTTCAGCAACCACGCTTCAGGTAAATTGTTTTGACTTTGTTGTTATTATTTTTCCATGTTTTTGGAATTACAAATAATGCTTTAATTATGCCATGATATGTATGCAGGCAACTCAGTCGAATATGTTTCCACACCACCCTCATTATCAATACAGCCCCCATTCTACTGGAGGTATTCAAATGGTGGATATGGATGGTTCAATTCGGTACTTTACCTCTGTTGGTGGCGGTGTTCAGCAATTTCATGGTTCCCAGATTTCTTCCCAGGGTGCCTACTTTCCTTATGCTAATTTTTCAGTTGCCAATGCTCCTTATCCGATCCCCGTCTGTGGGTGGAGAAGCCCCATGTCCCCTGCATCAGCTGCATCCAGGCAAGGAGGGTTCGTTCCAATACTGCCACGTCCTAGGCCTCCCGCTAATCCACCACCAACTCCTGGTGCATCACGTAGGAGTTAGATTCAGTTGTTTGTATGCATGAGAATGCCATACTTAATCTGACCAAATTTGGGCCTTTATTTTTGATACTGAACTCCTTGTAAAATGTTTGAATCATATTTGGGCCTACACCTTTTTGACACTGACAAATTTAATCAATTTTGTGGCTTCCCTTTTGGTTTATAAATGAATGTGATGTACTACTTAGTGTTAATTGAATTTGATTAACAAATTTAACCAAATTTGGGCCTTCCTTTTGGTTTATAAATGAATGTGATGTACTACTTAGTTTTAATTGAATTTGATAAACAATTTTAACCAAATTTGGGCCTTCCTTTTTGTTTCTAAAATAATGTGATGTACTACTTAGTTTTAATTCAATTTGATAAACAAATTTAAACAAATTTGGGCCTAGGGCCTTCCTTTTCTAAATGAACATTTGATAGTCTTTTACATCAAAGCATGACAGATCACAGAAAATTGGGTTCTAGTGGATATCAAAGGGTACCACCGAAAGAGTTACATGATACCACTTAAAGAGCAGGTACTATTTGATTTAAGTGACAAGGATGTGAAGTAGTAGACATCAAAGGATAAGTAGAAAGGGAGGGAATAAGTAGAAAGCTAATGTTAAAGATATTTTTGTCGCCGATTCCTAATGTGTTGTTTGTTTCGTGTTTTTTTGACTCCCTTTCATTTTCTTCCCTGCGATATTGTTTAATGCTCCTATTGGTAATGATGTTGCAATGTGTATTGGTTTTCGTAACATAATTATGAATGCGTTGTTTTTTCATTTTATGTACACGACCAATTCATTTTTCGTAAGACTATTGTATTGCAATTGTATATTTGACAAAAATGGCCAACTACAATACTAGGGTACCACCATACGGGTAAAGGGTACCATCTAATATTATCTTACACCTACTATCTATACCAAAGGCAACACTGACATAACTTCTTCTAGGGTACCATCTTCGTACCGAAGGGTACCATTAAGGTACTATACTAGCTACTTTGTGGACTTAATTGAACTAAACCAAATTAAATTGGATAAAATGATAATCTTACTAATCAAGCCCTCTATGACTCAAAATACACATGTACCTTCATTGTGTTTGATTTAAGTTAAGGAACCCTTCATTTTTTATTGCACATTAAGAGGTTACCATCACTACTAGAAAAATATTTATTTGCTGCTATTAATTTGCTGCATTTTTGTTAAAACGCTGCAAATTAAAATGGGTTTTAAATGTACATACTACAAAACTATTAATTTGCAGGGGTTTTTTATAGAATACGCAGCAAATCAATATTTTCCCCCTTACACTAAACCCTCTCATCCTTACCCGCCCTAACCCCCTAATTCATTTCACTTCTCCCTCCCTCTTTCAACATTTTGCTTAGCTTCTTCTATGAAAAAAAGCGTTCTTGCTTCAAACTCCACCACCACACTCTCCACCACCTCACTTTCCACAACCATCGCCGACCGTTCCTCCGCCTCAGTTTCTACAAACGGCCGCCGCAACCTCACCATCGAAGTGCAGGACGAAACCCTAAACAGGTAAATACTTTTTATTTATTTTTTTTTTTTTTGTAAATCAACGAGTATCAATTTGAGTTACTCGTAATATTCATCGACTGTCAATTTCACAATCGTTGGGTTTATTGAAGCTAGAAAAAACGGCTCATTGAAGCAAAAAAAAAGTCTAATTTTGGGTTTATTTTTTCGTGAATTGGCTTTCTACCTTGTTCCAAATTTTAATTTTATCAACTTGCTGCTTCCGGGTTGTTCAGATTTGTGGTAAATTTGCTCATTGAAGCTTATACTAGGTTCGACGGCTACAGCAACGGGAACCGGATTGTCTTCTCCGCCACTGACCACAGCTGTATCTGGGGCAGGGCAACCGTATCTGGCCCCAAATCAAAAGCCCAGTTTTTCGTTAAACTGAAAAGGCCTAATTGGAAAGCTCGCTTTGAAATGGCACCCGGACAAGCACAAGGACGATAGTGCTGTTACTGCCAAATTTCAAGATATTAACGAAGCTTACAGAGGTATTCTTTATGCTAATTACTTTAAACTAGCAAAGTAACAAGGTACTTGGAATTGAACATTTGAACCCACCAAGCTATTTATGCACTTGACCGTGACATTATCCCAATCATACTTTTTATGGGGAGGTGTATCCCTTATTCATTAATTATTTGATTCTCTTATAGTGCAACTTTTTTATGTTCTTTGAAGATAATTCATTTGCAATTAAGTTTGGCTGGGAAAAGCTGCATTCTGTTATTATTATGTGATTTTATTGTCACTGGTAACTTCATATTTTTTTTTTTTGGGTTTGAAAGAAGTAGTAACTTCATTTTATTGATATCATTGACTATTATTTTTTGTTATTTTCGTGCGAAGAGGAAAAATTTCCTCCAATCAATGCAGATTGAGTATTTTTCAGATTGTGATCATTCACTACTCCTTTCAAAACCAGTGACTGCTCTTGTTTGCTGTATTTTGGTCATTCTGTGGTTGTGCTTTTTTGAAACAATGCGTCCTGCTACTTCTTTCTAAAGTTCTTGAACTCGTGGTCATGATTGAGTATTTTTCACTGGCATCTCACGAATTCCAGGAAATTTTTCTCGATTAATTTTCCATCCTGCTTTCTAAATGTAATTTGAGTATGTTGGCTTTCTGCTAGATTCTCAATTCTCACGCTTTCTTTTGTTCATCTGCTTTGATTTGTCAGTTTTGAGTGATCCTACAAAAAGAAAAGGCCTAATTAATTAAGGTATAAAAATTAATTCCCTGTTTTAATGAATAAATGGATTAAGTGGTTCATTGGTAAGAGCTGTTTGTACTTCCTAGAATTTAATAGCGCTGTCTCCGTTCGATACTAATTAGCTAACTATTTTTGGCTTTCATATCTTCTCACACTATATTTTTGAGCATTTATGCGTATGATACTTTCGTAATTTATATGACTTGAGCATTTATAAGTATGATAGATTGATAGTATATTAGACTGATAGTATGATACATTATACGGAGTATTTTTTAGCATTACTAAGTTATGATTTTTTTTTTAATTTTTTTGGCTAAAAAGTTTTTAATATTAGCTTGTTCATGGTTTTAATTTTTGTCGATTTGCTGCTTATGTGAATTTGGTAATTTTTTGTTAGACAATTTTGATACCCATTTAAATCTGTTGATTCAATGAACTGGGTTTGCGTGTGATTTTAGATTTGTTTAGTGAACTGTTGCATTGGTGATTGAGAATATAAGGAATCCATTTTATTGTTCCATTGATTTCATGAATTGAGTTTGATTATAATTAGGATGTATCTGGTGTATGTATTATAATAATGTATGAATAATGAAAGAGGGAAAAGAGTAAAGTCATTGCCTTCAAGGTCAGAATATTAGGCAGAATATTTATTTTAAATGATGATTTAGTGTAATTGGTTACATTTTTATGCTAATGCATTTTTTCACTAGGAAGTTTGTTCAACAAATGAGAAGTGAAGGCCAATCATCTGATCACTTTTGTCCTTGTTAGCTTGGCACCAACTACCTTTAATTGTGACTCTGGTACATTATCTTTCCTTTCATATTTTTCTTTATAGGTTTGTATTGGTCATGCGCATATTTATTATAATTCTTGGTGAGCTACTATTTCTATGACATGGTTATTGCAAGTGGCTATGTATTATGTATTAATTATATATATGCTTCTAAAAAATAAATGTTATGTTTGGTAAAAATTGCATAAGCTTATATGTCCATTGAAACTTACTTGTGGTTATGTTTGAAATATGATGAATTTGTTCCCATGTTTTAACATATTACTTCTACAAAAATATTGTGTTTGTAGTGGTTGGACTGTAGAAATGGATCGAAGTTGGATGTATGGTCCACGAAATTCGATCGAGTTCTTGAGTGGGGTAGAGGAATTTTGCAAATGTGCTTTAGATCATCAATCTAGCATAGAGGATGATGAATTTTATTGTCCTTGCGTCGATTGCCAAAATGTTGAAAAGGTGCAAATATCACCACACTTAGGGACCATATTATTCGACGTGGATTTCGGAAACAATATCATGATTGGTTGTGGCACGGTGAGAGTGGAGTGTTCAGGGGAAATTCTACATTACATTCAATGCATGAGAGATATGTGCAATCTAATGCCGAACTGGAACTAGAACTTGAACATCCACATGTTCATGATGATGAGATTGTTGGGGTACGAGATAATGGGTCTGAACTAGATGAGGATAATGACTTTGATGAGGTTTATGTTGATGAGGAGTATGACATTGAGGAAGACAATATAGAAGAAATGATAAAGGGGGCACAACATGAATTTGATGAACGACCTCATTTATTTGAGAAATTGTCTGAAGCAGCTGAGAAGCAATTATACCCTGGATGTACAGCATATAGCAAGTTATCCGCCGTGCTAACCTTATTCAACTTGAAATCAAAGCATGGTTGGTCTGACACAAGCTTTACATCCTTGCTGGAAGCGATGCAAGATATGCTTCCGAAGGGTCATGAATTGCCTAAGTCGACCTACTATGCCAAGAAGTTGATGTGCCCATTTG
The DNA here is from genome assembly GCF_948465745.1 of Chenopodium album. Classification (NCBI taxonomy): domain Eukaryota; kingdom Viridiplantae; phylum Streptophyta; class Magnoliopsida; order Caryophyllales; family Amaranthaceae; genus Chenopodium; species Chenopodium album. The sequence continues at coordinate 20,808,357 of NC_137860.1, read as the reverse complement.
GTTTGGAGTATGAGAAAATAGATGCTTGTCCGAATGATTGTGTATTGTATCGAAACGAATTTGCACATTTGGATAATTGTCCTCGGTGCCATAAGTCTCGTTACAAGTTGCCCGATGGAGTTCAATCCGGGGAGGGAAGTAAAGGCCCTTCTGCTAAAGTGCTTTGGTATATGCCTATAATGCCAAGGTTTCGGCGATTGTTTTCAATAAAGAATGATGCAAAAAATTTAAGGTGGCATGCTGATCGTAGGAAGAAAGATGGACTTCTAAGACACCCGGCAGATTCTCCACAATGGGCTCTTATTGATAATCAATTTCCAGAATTTGGCAAAGAAGAAAGGAATCTTAGGCTTGCCCTATGTACGGATGGAATGAATCCATTTGGTAGTTTGAGCACACAACACAGCACATGGCCAGTTCTCTTGGTTATTTATAACCTTCCTCCTTGGTTGTGTATGAAGCGGAAATATATGATGATGCCGTTGCTGATATCAGGTCCCAAGCATCCCGGAAACGATATTGATGTCTACCTTGCTCCACTCATCGATGATTTGAAAAAAATGTGGGACGAAGGAATCTCGGTTTTTGATGCTCATTGTAATGAATCTTTTACCTTGCGAGCTATGCTCTTTTGTACAATCAATGACTTTCCAGCTTATGGTAATCTATCAGGGTATAAGATCAAGGGAAAGAAGGCATGTCCAATATGTGAAGACAATACAGAATCTACCTATTTGCCAAATTCTGGGAAGTATGTATATAGAGCTACTCGAAAGTTCCTAGATAGGATGCATCCTTACCGAAAGAAAAAAGCTGCATTTAATGGTAAGGTAGAAGAGGGGATAGCTCGTAGGCCATTATTGGGAACAGAAGTTTATGATCGAGTTAGAGGCATTGAAACGGTGTTTGGGAAACCGAATAAAGCCACCGATCCCGAGGTCATTTGGAAGAAGGAGTTAGTGTTTTGGAAGCTTGAATATTGGCAACATTTACCTGTTAGACATTGTTTGGATGTCATGCATATAGAAAAGAATGTGTGTGATGCCATCCTCGGTACATTGTTTAACATTCCAAACAAGACAAAAGATGGGGTAAAGGTTCGCAAAGATATGATGGAAATGAAGATTCGACAAGAGTTATGGCCCGTGATTAAGGAAAATGCAAGGAAAGGAAAGGGCACCTCATCGTATTTGCCTCCCGCTTGTTATACATTGTCTCGAGAGGAGAAGAGGAAATTCTGTGAATGCATTTATGACATAAAGTTTCCTAGTGGATATTCATCCAACATTAAAAGACTCATCTCTAAGACCGACTTGAAATTGGTTGGCATGAAATCCCATGATTGTCATGTCATGATGCAAGTGTTCTTGCCGATTGCTATTCGTGGGATATTGCCTAAGCATGTTAGAGATGCCATCACGAGACTTTGTTCATTTTTCAATACTATATGCAATAAGGTACTTGATCCGAAAAAGTTAGATAGTTTGCAATCAGAGGTCATCGTAACATTGTGTCAATTTGAAATGTATTTCCCGCCTTCCTTCTTTGACATAATGGTTCATTTGGTCATTCATCTAGTTCGAGAGATTAATCTTTGTGGTCCGGTCTTTATGAGATGGGCTTACCCATTTGAAAGACATATGGGATCCATGCAACATAAGGTGAGGAATCCAGCTCGACCGGAAGCTTGTATTGTTCAAGGGACGGTGGCAGAGGAGGTTGGTAACTTCATTGCTGAGTTTGTGTCCAGAGCACAACCTATTGGACTCCCAAAATCTCGACATGAAGGGAGGCTTGATGGTAAGGGTACAGTTGGCGGTAAAGATATATTCGCCCCTCCAGACAAGTATATGTAAGCTCATCTCTTTGTATTACATCATGTTATGGAGGTTCATCCTTACCTTGACAAGCATATGAGTGAGTTGAGATCAAAAAATCCTTCCAAAGGTGAAAGGGCCCTGATGTTAGAACATAATCGCCTTTTTGTTGATTGGTTTCGTGATGAAGTGATGCATGAGTTGTCTGAAACAGGAAACATCGTCTCTGAAACGATCAAATGGTTAGCATATGGTCCTCAAGAAACTATACGCTCTTATGAAGGGTATGACATCAATGGATATAGTTTCTATACTGAACGCCAAGATAAAAAGTCAAAGACCGTGCAAAATAGTGGCGTTACGGTTGTTGCTTCTTCTAGAGAATTTTCAAGTGCCAAGGATAAGTCCCCAATTGATGCGACCTTATCATACTATGGAGTAATCCAGGAAATTTGGGAGCTTGATTACACAGAATTCAAAGTTCCACTATTTCAATGCAAGTGGTCTGATAAAGGGCGACGTGGTGTGAAAAAGGATGGACCATTCAATTACACTTTAGTGAACAAGAGTCGTTTCCGTGACACTGCAGAGCCATTTATATTAGCATCACAAGCTAAACAAGTGTTCTACGTAAGGGACATCGTTGACAATGAATGGTATGTTGTTGTTCAAGGGAAGAGATACATTCTTGGGATAGGTGATGTAGATGATGAAGAAGAGTATGATAAGTTTGATGACACGCCACCATTCTCAATTCCAGATTGTCATGTACCAGAAGGACTAGATGTTGACACTAATTATATGCGCGTAGATCACCCAGAAGGCATTACTGTCGAAGAACCTTAATGATCAGTTTCTGTTGATCATAGAGCATTATTACTTCAGTTGCTATTTTGTGTATTTTAGTGTCAGTGATAGTTCTTAATGTTTCTGTAATGTAGTTATTAAGTACTTCAGATGCTATTTTGTGTATTTTAGTGTCGCTGACAGTTCTGCTTGTTTCTGTATTGTAGTTATTGTGTACTTCAGCTACTATGTATTTCAAATTGGTCTAGCAAACCTCTGCATTTGGATTATCTTACCTCTCTGCCAGTTTTAGTGCTTTTTTTAAAAAAATTGTATTCAAACACTAATCCTGATGAGTTAGTTTCAAGCACAAAATATGAATTTCACATCATATGTCTGACAGTAACATGGAATTGGAGGCTAATCTCAGCCACATACAATTCCTCAAAAATAACTTCTTTTGTATTTCCAGTTTCTTACCTATGATGTTGTGAGGTGTTTCTGATTATTTTTGTACACTCGTAGGTTAAGGATCATGGCTTGTAATGCTGAATTTGATGGTGATATGGAAGCTGATGATGACGAAGAATTGTCTGATAAATCTGAGAGTGATCCCGAGTATGATGTTGAAGTAGAGGTTGATAAGGGTGAACCAGAGGACATTGCTAATGATGAATTAGAGCAAATGTTTGATAATTATGAAAGGATGGCTGATGCGGCTTCTGTGTCTGATGTCGTTATGACAATTGCAACACCTTCTACTGCTGCAAATATGACCCATCAAGCTGTGAAAAATGCTAAGAAAGGGATGTGTACAGGAAGAGGTCGTGGCACTGGTAAAGGAAGATGTCCGACTAGAGGTTTAAGAGTGAATGAACCCATGCACCTTGAATTTGATCGTTTTTTGCGTCCAACTGGGAAATGGAGGTTTAAGTATGGTCAGCAGCTTGGCTTGTGTATACGCAAGCTGAACATCCATTGGGAATGGGGTACTACTGTCAGTGAAGGTTTAAAGAATACTTTGTGGCAAGAGACACAGGTAACTCTAATTCAAAAGCTATCACCTTTTATTAACTAGTTATCTAAAATTTAATATTGTCACCTCTGAATTATGCAAATGGGGCTGCTGTTATACTGTAAATGTGAATAACTTAATGCAAATGATTAACTGATGTGTTTCTCCACTTATATTATTATTCCTAACAGGCCCAATTCCATATACCTGATGATCCAGAGATAAAAAAGGTGTTTTTAAGTGCAGTAGCTAAGAGATTTGGAGATTTTAAAGCTAAACTAGTGTCTGGCTGGATAATTTTCACGCGAAAAAAGTCCAAACAAGAGGAAGGTCGCGAGCCATACCAACTTTACAGACACATAAACGAAGGAGATTGGAAATTATTTAAAAAAACAAAGATGTCCGATACAGCAAAGGTAATATCATTATTTTAATTTATTGGCAATTTAATAAATAAAGTATTGAATTTAACCAAAACAAAATTCATGATTAGGCAAAGCGAGAGAAGGCCCAGAAGAGTGCGAGTATGAATATACATCATCATGGTATGGGGCAGAGAAACTACGAGGACAGCAGAAAGATTTGGATTGAGGAGGGTTTTTATCCGTCTCGCAAATCCACATCGTCGAAATCATGCAAGGAAAAAACCAAAGAAATTACCATTGAAATCAATCGAGGTGATGATTGGTTATGTGCAATGCATAGGAAGGACAAGGCAACTGGTAAAAGATACATCCCGAACTCCAAAACTAAGGAAGTGGCTGATGCATATGTAAGTATAATTTTTACGTAATACTAAATGCAAGATCATTGTTCATGTTAAATTTTACTATGCTATAGACTAAGGAATCTTGCTGTAAATTAATAGAATAGTAAAATGAAAGAGAGGAAAGCTTGAGGATTTTTAATTTTTAATTTTCCGTGCCTGATATATTAATCAGACTATTGTCACCTATGTATAATGCAGCTGAGTCAAATTATTCAAGTTTTTTGATAAGTTTTATTAATGCTTTATAATTGATTTTTAATTTACACAGCTTGACTATCGAGAGAAGCAAGAAAGAGGAGAATTTACTCCACACCGAAACAAGGATGCATTATTCATGGCTTTTGGGCAGAAGCCTGATCATACGGGTCGTGCAAGAGGTTTTGGAGGTGTTAACGTCGGGATCAAGAAGGCATTTGGCAAGGAAGTAGGAAGGACCAAGTGTAGCCAAACTAGAACTTCAACTGAAGAACGAGAAGCTTTAAAAATTGAACTTCGTCAAGAGTTGAAAGAGGAGTTTGATGCAATCATGAGGGACAAAATGTCTTCATACTTACTTGACATGGGCTTCAAGTTGCCTAATGATACTACCTGTAAACCGGGGCAAGATACCAGTACCGGTGAGCCTTCTACTTCACCATCAAAGCAGAACGAGCTTCTGCCACTTGACCTACAGGTAAATACTTTTGCAATGAACTTAATACTTAACATTCTTGGTTGTAGGTAGAAAATGACTAACTATGTTTAATTAAATTGTAGGGTAAGACTTTATGTAATTTACTTCTAAAGGATCCTGAAACGTTATCGATATATGACGTGGGGAGTGCTACTGCTTATCCACCTGTTCAGAATGAATTGGTTCATCTTATGGCCATCTTACCTGGTCATGTGAAGGTGGAAATTCATACTATACATGAGGAGTTTTATGGCCTACCACTGCCCGTTCCTATCCCGACGTTTGAGATCGAAGTGTTACAACATGGGATTAATACATTTGTACAATGGTCGTTGTCATTGATAAAATGCCAGACTGAGGTAAGTTTTCATGTCTGACATACTTTTAATTTTTTTTATCCAGACCCTTTTTAAATTAACTAACTAAAAGCTGAAATTACTTTAGCAAATCAACATTTTTAGACCCTTATTAAATTAAGTAATTTAATTACATTACACATTTTAGGAATCACTCCAACCAAAGAAACTCAAGCCTTTGTCACCGGAGATCGCAAGCAATGACTTACGCTCTGGAGAGGCAACCCAAAGAACCGTACTTGTTCCTCAAATGTTGATGGAATCTCTTACCCCGGATTGTCAGTGGCTGGCAACATTTTTTGACTCATTGCCAGATGGGGAACCCATTGCTGTAATATTAGATCACACTATATTTCATTTTGAAAAGGATGGGATTGCATGGGTAAATAAGGAGGATGCCTCTCAGTTCTTAAGAGGAGCGAAGCTGAACATATCAATTATTCAAGTATTCATGAGGTAATAAGCAAGCCATTGTGTCATAGTGATTACAAATTTTGCGTTTATATGCACCTCCCTGTTATCATAACATACATTAAGTTGATTTTGTATATCTAGGTTACTTCAACAAGATTTAAAATCAAAAGACAAAGCTTTTGTGGTTGGGTGGTTGTGTCCAGAGCAAACTTGTGAAACAAAAATCCGTAAGAGCTTGCATGAAATTCATGACTATGTCTTCAAAGCAGTAAGCAAATCAGTTGAAAATGGGGCAAAATTCATTATGGCACCAATTTTTCAAGAGTAAGTATGTAGTAACAAAGTTCCATATGGTGTACCCTTTAAGTATACATACATGTGATCAATTTTACATTCTTACCTTTTGGCATAGGGAACATTGGATGCTTTTGGTAATATGTGTACCTACTTGCACTATTTATCAATTTGACTCTGCTCGATCAACCACGACAAGGAGAAATGTTAAAATGAAGACTATTGTGAGCTTGTAAGTCTATTTTATTGTTTCTTGTTTCTATATATACATTATATGTAAGACATATGCAACAAGGCATATACTTATAATTCTACCTTTGATCCGAAAATGAATAGTTTTTTCACGAGGTTTAAGCTAAATGGAAACCGTGTGAATAGAAAAGAACCTCTATGGAAACTTGTGAAGGTAAGTAAATAGTATGTTTTAGATGATATCGTATGAATGGAATCTATTTTGGTACCCTTAAAACAATTATACACCTTAATCTGTTTTTTTTTTTATTGAATTTTACTTAGTGTGCTCAACAAAGAGGTGGTACCGAGTGTGGCTTTTACACAATGAGATACATGTATGACATACTCTCCAAATACAGTGAAGCAAATGATATTGATGAGGTATGAGTATGACCTTTCATTCTTATCATTACAAATGTCTTCAAAATGAATCTTTTATTTATATATAGCCTTATTTGAACCATATAAAGGTATCCAACAAATTAAAGGCGTTTTTTTTTTATTATTTTTTTTAGGGACAGTAGCTTCACAGTTGCATCATTTATTATATTTTTTTTTTGGTAAATCACAGTTGCATTATTTTGAATTTAGCCTGTTTTCAGGACAATGTGCTAACTAATTTATGTGCCCACTGAACCTTTGTTAAAGTAATAATCTATTTGATGCTTCAGTTGGTGTTTGGGATTATACTTAGTACACATATTAAGGAGGCATTAATCAACATATCCTTTGTTTTTGTGCATCAAAGCTAGCATGGCTCTCGGGTTAGAACACAACCTAGTTATATGATCGGGGGAGGGGGGCAACTCTCTACTATGTTATTATTATTGTTATTAAAATTACTTTGATGACTTACTATATATATTTTATCATGTTCATAGGTTTGCATGTCTTTAAATGAAGATCCTTACACTGATGATGATATTGTAGAAGTGCGGAACATATGGGCATCGTATTTCACTAATCATTGCGTGTGATCATAGTTTCGCGGCAACATTTTTTGACTTTTGTTTTGGATTGATATTTTTTGTATGTAGAAAATTGAATCGTACAATACAATTTATCATATGTATTGTGGTAATCTAATTTTGGGCTAATTTAAAGTATTTTGTTCATAAAGTTCAGGAATACAGGTCCTTCATGGATATATTACCCGTAAAAACAGAGGAGGTGCTGTCGAAATTTTGATTTATTAATTATTTATTACCAAATAATGGATTTTTTTTTTATAAAAAATACTATTAATTAGCAGCGGGTGTTACACATAAAGCGCAGCAAATAATTTATTATTCTATTAGTAGAATGCATTTATTTGCGGGGGTTAAAATAGAAATCCGCCGCAAATAAATGCATTGATTTGCAGCGGATGTCGACGCAGCAAATCAATCAATTGATTTGCTGCCCTGGCGTTTGCTGCCATCCAAAAATCGCAGCAAATTAATGATTTTTGACCGCTGCAAATAAATGTTTTTCTAGTAGTGCATCAATATTGTCGATATGTGGTTGTAAAGGATAAATACTTCCCACAACAAGGTCATGTGTGCGTATTACATGGGAAACCTATTGTAGTTTTATTGTGGGTTATTGAATGTTACATATCGTGCTTGAGTGACCAAATCAATTGTTTCTCTTTATTAACGTGCAAGTGACGATGCGAAATTGGTATATGATGTACTAAGTAGTTGCAATTACCTAGTGTCAAATTATTTGGTTGTTAGTCATCAATTAGTAGTGCCATTCAAATCATACTCATTAATCACTCACTAAATCATGCAAAATGACTTGTAGTTCAACTTTTTATATTTTATGTCACATCCACTTTTATTATACGACCACTGTACCAAGGAAGGGTATCATTGTGTACATCATTCCACCTCAATAGGTACGTTACATAATGTAAATGGAACTTGTTAAATTCCATCTGAAAATGTAAATGTCCCACTGAAAATGCAAAGGGTTGTGATTCCCTTTGTGTGTTCAAATTTTTAACTTTCATAAGGGCGGGATTTAGTGATGTTCTTTCCACCAAAATCAATGACATCCAAAGGCCTATAAATAGCGCATCTTAACCCAAATCACCCACCCCTGTGTAAGAAATTTAAACTAAAAACCAAAATAATTGCTTACAGCGTACGCCAAGAGGGTTTTAAAATATACACTTCATGAATCTTCACGAAAACTAACTATGAGTTCTAATTCAGCATCTGTTTGTAGGGGCAGCAGATTCCACAACTCCAGCACTGACATAATTTGGGTTGCTGGGAAGAGATGCATCTGTGGAGGGGATGTGTTAGCTGAATTTCGAATTTCCCTTTCTGAAGCTAACCCCAGGAGGCCCTACTACAAATGCAGATCTTGCAATTTCTGGTAATGGTCACGGGATGAAGATCTCATTCGGAGTGTCAACAACAGTGGCTTTGAGAATTTATGTCATAGGGTTGATGTATTGGAGCAATTGTTGGTCAAAATTGTAAAGCTTTCTATCACTATTTTGTTGGTTGGCCTTGTCTTGTACTTTAAGGGTTGACAGAATTGTATTCCTTTCAATTATCACTCTTCCAAAGAATTAAGGGTGTAAAAAATTAGCCTTGTAACCCTTTCAATTATCAATGCTCAAAATTATGAATATTAATTAACTCGTTTCAATTTAAGCAAAGCAATTACCGTCCTACTATGTTTAGATGACATGTATTGAATACGGGTTCCCTTAGAATCAACCATGATTCCTCTATTAATGTTTTCGAATAATAATTACGTTTAGTGGAATTAGAATTACAAATTTATCTACCTGTGACTAACATATCAATGGAAGGAGGAATTACAACATCTTTTCTGATAGTGGTATACTCAAATTAGGTTATGGTTCCATTATTAACATACAATCCTTCCTCTTATGTTTTATTGGAAGCCTAACTGGTTTCAATGGTACTTTTACCAAACTATGAATGAATCAATGGTACAATGTAAGTCATGTCCACTTTTTCGGATCGGATATCGGATCCGAATTGAAAAATAAGATCGGATATCAAAAAATTCGGATCAGTAGCGGATCTTATTTTTTGGATTCTAGGATAGTTTTGTACAGGCCAAAAAACAATATTGTTCATACTATTTTTTTGGTGACCTCTTAACAAAAAATAATAAAACAACATATATTACTAAAAAAATCATTACAAGTAAGTTTTGTGACACAAATTATTTTCACACCCCCCTGTGATATTTGTTTCAACCTCACTTATACACCTAGAAAATCTAGTGGTACCCTAACAAAAGTAAATGTTACCCTATTTTGTTATAATTGGACCTTGCTATTATGTAGTGGTACCCTTAAATGATTTCAGGAATCCCATTGTTTTTACAATAGTATAATATTTCTATTTAGCAGAACCTTTACAATTGATTTAGTCATCAATGTTTGGAGTCCCAAGTATATATGGCTATTTACCTACAAATACAAATATTAGCCACTACACATCAAGGCTACCCACACCATAAAGCCAAACTTGGCTCACCCAAAATTGGATCACTTAATCGTGTAATTCGGGAAACGTAACGTCAATGAAAACCCTTCAATTGTGCCTTATGTGTTTAGGCAAGTTGGTTCACATAAAAGACTCTTAATGTGACCTATTGGCATAAATAAGGACAAAGACTAAAAATAGAGCCATAGAGTATGTCTAGAATTTAAGCTACTTATTTCTAATCCTGTGAATTGATTTAGTGGTACCCTACATTTTATAGGTGGTACCCTATATTTTATCAATGGTACCTTAAATGCATTTGGTTGGATATTTTCAAGTGCAATAGTGGTACCCTTTAGTTAAAAAATGGTTTCCTTAAAGGATTCAATGGTAGTGACTTCCAATTGAAGACTAAAGTAGTAAAATATGGAATTGGTGGCGGGAGTTTTAATCAATATGGCATTAGCGCCCTTACTAAGTTACTAGCAACTTAACACAGAGAACCACTAACATGGTGGACTCAAACACAGAGTACTATAATTAGGCTAACTAGTCTGAAAATCATACTTATGCTATAAAACAATCAACCAGACCAAAATCAACAGAACAAACACTAAAGTATGATCATCAATTCCAGAATCAAATCAACAATTCAAAACAAACACAAATAATCTCAACAGTCATATGATCATCAATTCAGAAAAACCAGTAGAAAGACAATTTCAAACAAAATACTTAAAATACCTATATATTATATTCAAGATATAATTTTTAAACCCATTCACAGAAAGCTAATTTAAATATTAACAACACAAAATATTCTTTAAACATTAGAAACATACGAATTAAACATCAGAAAACATCAAAATCCAGCAGAATCCAAAATGACAAGGAAAGATACGGGTTAAACCATGTTGTAGTAGTTGCGGGGTGAGCGTTCCTGATCAGAATTGCTTGATTCAGAGGAGGAAGACGAGGCCTCTGTTCCGGACCCAGAGTGATAGGGCGGGACATCAGACGATTCAGGACCCGATGGCTCGTCGAACTTTGGAGCCATGCCAAAGAAAGGATCCTGAAGGGCTGCATTACCAGCAACACCTTCGTCCTTCTCGTCTTCGTCCTCATCATCTGATAGAGGCTCTTCCTCCTCCTCCCTGTTTCCTCCTTCATCATCAACCTGCTCACCATCTTCTTCCTCCTCTGCTACTCTGCCTTATTTTGTTCTTTGCCTTTTTGATTCCGCAACCCCCTTCGGCATTTCCAACTTCCTCTTTCTCTGTACGCACTCTTGGAGTCGCTTCTGCATTTCTTCTAGCTGGTTTTCCTTCTCAACACGACGACTTTCCATCCATTTCAATTCTGCTTCTAGATACTCAACCCTTCTCTGTAGGTAACTCTATTCGTCCTCTGAAGGCAAAGCAATGTTTTTGTTGTTGCCTGCCATTTTTCCTTCAAGAATTTAGAAAGAAATTAAAAAGGTTTAATTTTTTGGAGAAATTGGGAGATGGGAGAAATTGGGAGATCAATGAAACTGTACAACCTTTCAAATGGTTTGAATTATGAAGTTATAGATGAAAAAATGGGTTAATGTATTAATTGTGATGTAATTTTAGTGAGATGTCTTGGTTCAGTAAACGATGTTCTGCGCGAAACAATGCAATTAGTAATGATGACTTTTCAGAATCCTTTTTTTTCCCTAAGTTTATTTCTCTAAGTGTTTATTGTGTTAAATTTTTGTTAAGGGTTGGTTACCTTTTGTAATTCCTTTTTATTTTAAAATTATGTTTAATTCCTTTATATTTGATTATTGTTCAACATTGGTAAACTAAATAATAGAGAGTTAATGACAAATAAACTCAGAATTTTCATTTCCTATACAATTCATTAAAGCTGTAAAATTTGCATTAAAAAGTGTTAAATGGCAAATATATAGGGCTAAAATTTGTGATTAGAGGATATGATTAGAAGATTCTATTTGAGTCGCAATTATTTTTATACATGCGTTTATCAATTTTTTCGTCACATATTTTAACAATTATCTTTGCTTTGATCATGTTAATTTGATATTCCTATAATTCGCGGCACATATCAACTTAAGTTGTCCTAATTGAAATTTCACATACAAGCTAACCCACTTCTAAACGGGTCTTGAAACATTGTACCATAGTTTAATACAAAAGTAATCCACCAACAACATAAATTGTCCCATAACACAAAGAGTTCGGTGCATTTAACCGATAACACATAACAAATATAAACATTCCCAAAAGAGGTTGACATATCAACCCGGAGCGGCACCATCCTCCAAAAACGAACAGCAAGCACTCTCTACTACTACCCCTTATTCATCTCGATTCTCCTCTGGATAGTCCTCCTCGTTTTCCCACTGACGAAACCTAAAGCCGGGCTGTGAAAAAAGTCACACAAAACCACCAATTCAATTAATTTAAATTAGTATTAATCTAATATGAAACGTAACAAATAAAACTATGTATGATAACACACTAATTTAAACGTACCACTGTGCTATGACGTAATATCATTTAAAGATGATAAAATACCATTGACTGTAGTTATTTGTTGAAAACATCTTCTTTGACCACTTTCAACCAATTTCAAGTAAAAACTTATTATACAAATAAAAATTAGTTTACATATCTAATGTGGTCACCCAATTTAACATTTCATTTGATAGAATTATTCAATCTAAAAATTTTCTGAAATTGCTAACAAATCATTGAAAAAAGTCACACAAAACCACCAATTCAATTAATTAAAATTAGTATTAATCTAATATGAAACGTATCAAATAAAACTATGTATGATAACACACTAATTTAAACGTACCACTGTGCTACGACGTAGTATCATTTAAGGATGATAAAATACCATTGACTGTAGTTATTTCTTGAGAACATGTTCTTTGACCACTTTCAACCATTTTCAAGTAAAAACTTATTATACAAATAAAAATTAGTTTGCATATCTAATGTGGTCACCCAATTTAACATATCACTTGATAGAATTATTCAATCTAAAAATTTTCATAAATTGCTAACACATCATAAAAATTGACACAATAACAACAAACCATTAACATAAATTGAACCATCGATGGAGTAAATGGAACCACTAACTTAAAAAAAAAAAACCGTGGATTGATCAAAATGTACCACTGCCATCACAAAAAATGAACCTTTGATAGAGATAATTGATCCACTAACATAAAAAAAAATCAACCACGCATTGAGTGAAGACATCTCAACAATTGAACCACTAACAACTATTTCATTAAAAAAAAGTAAACACAAAAATACCAAAAAACACAAAACAAATTGATAATTGTTGCAGCAATAACCTGAGAAATTACCTCAATGGACACACCCATCTGGTGACCCAAATAGCTTTTACCACGCTTCAGAGTCCATGGGTACGCATCTCTCTTAGCCCAAATTAGCAGAACACGGCTGAATCCATTCACAGTACCATAAGGATCTACATTGTACACTCCATTAAGTTTTTCAGTGATGTAGTGGAGCATTGTTTGATCAGCTCTTGCCTCAGTAATTATCACCACTTCTAGGGAGAAAGCATAGAAGATTTTTTCAAAGGTCTCATTGAAGGATGGTCGGTTGATGTTTCTAGCATTCCAAGCAATAATAGCAGAGCCAATGGGAAAGCTACCAGATCCAGGAACATCGTCGTGGGGAATACCACAAATAGAAACGCGGTGGTACTTCACCTTGTGGACAGGAGTCATGCAGCTAAACACATTCACCTCCAGTAGCTTCACAGTACCTTTCACCTCCATGACATGAATGTCAGCAGAATTCTCCCAGAAGAAAATGTGCCTTTCTCTAACAGGTAAGGTGTAGATTGGTAGGGATGCAGGGTTGATTTTAGGCTTCATGTCGAAGATGGGAATGAGCTCCTCATGAACCAAAGGACAGTCATCTGTCATTGTGTCCTCACAGAACCACTTAGCTTATCAAAGACAGCTACACCTTTGTGCAGATAGCCATCTAGATCAGAAAGGAGAGGGTAATAAGCTGGTTGACAGTCATTATCCCTACTTCCATGACACTTCTAGGGATGAGAGTCATGGTGTTGATGTCAAGAGAGTTTATAAGCTGTTCACGAAGTTCATAGGTGGGTAAGGGAGGGGCCATTTGATAGTAGTCCATGTGGTTAGCAAAGTACTCAACGGAGTTGAAATCAAGCTTTGGGGTTTTTGTTGGGGTGAAGGGAGAGAAATAAAGCACGGGTTCAGTAGGATGGAGATGCATTTCCCTACCAGTAATGCTGAAAATTTGCTTATTGTTCATGATTCCAGTTGCAAGCAAAAAACAGGGAATTAAGAGGGTTTCAGGTTCAATTGGAGAGACAACTGAGGAGAGTGAGGGGGTAATATATTGGACTAGGTGATAGTTAAATTTACAAAACTCAATTTTATAAACTTTGAAAATTCCGGGTAAAATTTTGAACAAAAAAGGCCTGCTACCCATCACCTACTACTGTGAAAAGCCTGCTGCAGTTGAGTGTGGTCAGAGTTCAGCTGTGACCAAAATAAGGAAAACCCAATAGGGAGAAGGAAGGATAGTACACCCAAAATGTGCTAGCGTTTGGCTCAAGGCAACACCCCTCTCTGCAAAATGATTTTCCTCTATCTTGTTGTACCATTGCCCTCATTTTTTGTCCTTTTTGTAGTATTGTGATATGAAATCCAACAACACCTCCCAAATTCCAGATTTAAAATTGTTATTTTGATAAACCACAAAAATAACACAAAATTCACTTACACACATTGATCCATGGGAAACAAAGGTGATGAAATCATATTACCAATAAGTGTTTTGTTGTTTGCTTGTTGTTGCAATAGTTATTTTTAATATAATATAAACTCACTTAAATTTATGTTCTGTTGTTTGCTTGTTGTTGCAGCAATTAGGAGAGCAAAGCAAGAGAGGAAGCGGAAAAGGCTTTTAAGAGTTGTGAAGAAACTCAAAGACAATGGAAATCATGACGTCAATTCTGTTATAAGGAACTTCCACATGCCTAAGAGGAGCAGGGATATGATGTTCAGTCATCAATTAGCTACTATTGCTAGAGGGGGTTTAGTTGATGCAGTGAAAGGTATTGACTTTCATCTTGATTACCCTTTCATATCAATGTTTCAAATTGGTATGCCAAGACATTTCCGGAAAGAAGCGTATTTTTTCATGTTTTATTTGGTAGATGTTGCTAAAATTGTTGTTAGCTTCCACTTACGGAGACTCTTGAAAGCCATCATGGATTTTATGGCGTACCCAGAGTACACAAAATATTTTAGGTGGTTTTTGGAGTTGTTTGATGACCATATAGAAGACTGGTACTACAATGTCGAGGATGCAATCAGGTACAACTGCCAAAATGGAGAGCAATATGGCTTGGCCCTGCTTGGAAGGCGATTCACTGCTGCCGAACGCCTAATTAAGCCAGACAAAGTGAAGATGGAGATAACACTAGAATGGCTTAACTTCTCAGTTGAGGACCCAATAGAGCTGATCAACAACGACAGTGAAGAAAGAATGAAATTCAGAAGTAAGATGCTGGCTGAAAATGGGTACAACGACATGGATAACCTTCCTCTAGTAATTGATAAGCCTTTCACGTACGAAGACTACCCACCAGCTTACGTCCAACGTATAGAGCATGCAAAGCACTTGTATGAGATCAAGGAGGGTTCGTCAAGTGCTGCTGGTTTTGGATGGAGTAGCGATAGCAGTGCCGAATGGCTAGCTTAGCTTGAAAGCTGTGGATGAAGCTTGCAATGTCTTCTATTTCTACGTCTAATGTGTTTATGTTTGATTGTGAGTAAACGTTTTGAGTTTGTGCGTCTAGATATAAAATTCGTTGTTATGTCGTTGAATTTTGTTACATGTGGAGGAATTTTAAACGTTTAAGCTATTTATGTTCATTATCCAAACGTGCACATAAATTGTAATGAGTTAAGCTCTTTACGTTGTGCAAATTTTGTTTCCCATCTTGAATTAGTTAACCAAATACTAAATATGAAAAAGGCTAAATAAAATCCAGATCCATATTCAAGAAAGGGCCATATTGACCATTTTCATAATTGGCAATATTAAAAGTGGACCATTTTCTAGAAATACCACATTAATATCCAGTACCCATTTTCAAAAAGGCCCATGTCTTGGCATGCAAACCCAAATTCTAAATGAGCCATTAAGGCCCACATCTTAGTTAAACATAAGTATCAATAATCTGGATATTCAAGCTTCAAACATTGTCTACTACACACAACTAAGTCTACTACTGAGTTGTTACTGACCCATTCCTCTTCCCTGCTCCTCTTCGATCTTCATTAATTAGACCCTCCAAGTTCACCTTCATGACATTGAACTTGCTATGCAAATCTTCGAGAAAAATCTTAGTCCGTACATTGACTGACTTCTCCTGCCATTGAGAATAAAAGGATTATAATACGGAAACAGACATACAGTTTAAGTCACTTGACATAACTCAAGTTCTTACCAGTACATGAGGAGTGTCAAATGTTACAGCGCAATGTTTGATGCATGACAGCATAAGCACACCACAAGAGTAACTACGCAAAAAAACAAAGACTTGGACAAAGGTTAGAATCAAAGCAAACTTGCATGTTCCTTTACAAAAACAGGGGTTGTTCGAGGGGTTACTCCGTAATACTTACGTGTCCGTTTGCTGGGGCATTTCCATTACTCTACGTGGCCAATTGCACATCTAATTAAGGACCCATTGCGGATTTGAACCGGCAAGCACATCCAGGCCTTGAACCTGTATATTAACATAACACCACCAAATCAGATGCCAGAATATAACCATGAACCTTGTAATTGTGTTACAGAGACTAACCAACTCCGTAACTATGTCTGCATGTGCTTCAAAGGGGTCTTTCACAAGAGAATCAATTATCCAAATTTGCTTCACCACAAAATCTACTGCTAAGCACCACCAATGGTCAGCATCCTTTACAGACAAATCAAGTACCGGCATGAATACCTACCATAATAAGTTCAAAGTCAGTGAACATGAAGGCAATAATTAAAATACACAAGAACAGGTGAGGAACCTCACAACGCGTATATCATCCAGGGCATGTGAACAGAAGGCCTTTCCAAGGATCTTTGCCAAATCCGCATAATCTTTTTTCTTTTGCATTAGCCTTGTCTGGGAAAACAATTATAAATTGTATTAGAACAACAACTAGATGTTAAAAAACTATAAGAAATAAGCAACTAAGATTATATGTTGTTCATATACCGCATAAGTAGGGTCCAACAGAATTCGCTTCCCAGGCAACGGGAATTCTATTTCACTCCATTCCTTTGTGTAAAGAACAGAGGCCATGCGGACATACTGATCACCCAGCCGCGCTCTCCCCCCAATAAGCCGATAACAATCTCTTTGAGTAGCATCCATACCATCGCACTCAATAATTGTCGGACCAGGGCTATAAACAAACAACAACAACAATAAAATACAATGTGATCTACACTAAATTTTAAATCAATGCTTAATTTGGAATACGCTTGCTTACTAATTTTCATCCTTAACCTCCTTCCAAGCCCTGACAAAAGCCAACAAAGCTTTGTCAAAATGAGTTTGACGACTGCGCTCAACACCATCTACAACTTTCGACTTCGAAACCAAGTCCTCTTCACCACCTTTTTTACTACCATCACCATCATTCGGCTGATCCTCTGGACCAGCTGTTAAAACTTCCTTCGGTAGACCCTTAATAAGGCTTCCGTTTGTTGCGGTGTTCGCATCATTGTTTCTATTACCACCAGCACCATCACTCACATATGAGCCACCTCCACCACCACCACCAACACCACCAAAAGCTCCCATGGCTTTCCTGACAATGCCCTCTACAAGGGTAATCAGTCTAGGAGCGAGCCGTGTCAAAACCTAACACAAAAGGGTATTATGGACACCATAATACATAACATGTTACTGGCATGTTTCATATCTACCACTCATGGATTATATTAACAAAATTAAATGTACCTTATCTAAAACATCATCTTGTTCAGAGCCTTCATCTTCCCTTGGGATCATGGGATGCGGCTCCCCATTGTATGCTATATCTATAGGCTGCACAACAGTATATTCAGTAACAACAGTCATAAACTCAAAGAGCTGTACAATATAACACGCCTTACCATCAACTTTCCATAATTATCCCTTGTCAATCGATCCTCAGCAACAGCAGCGCGAATTTCTTATGATGTCCACACCTTGATCCTTGGATAGACACCCCATTGCACTGGAGCGCGTTGCAGGTGATCTAGGTAGTAAATCTGAACCATATATATACACACACAATCAATCAGTTAAATAATCACCAACACACATAAATCAGAACTAATTTCAGCACAAACTTACCAGCAGAAACACAGGACAACCACAACAACCAGACCTATAACCATCTTTTAAAAACTTCTTCTGAAAGCGAGCAGCAGTATCACACAACCATGAAAAGGTAAAGGAACACCAGTCAAAATCAATTGCTCTAGAGGCAACTGTCACAGCAGGGACTAGTGCCCTAGCCATGTTCGAGCTATTTGTAGTTGTGCATATCAGTTTTCCAAGCACAACTACCATAAAAGCAGTCATGAAATCCTCTTGGTCCTGCTCATCATCACCCAACGGCAATATTTCACCAGACTCATCAAGTGGACACATTACCCTTGAAGCCGCAGCCAGTGATATTGTTTCCTTCTTAGACCCAACACCATACAACTCAATGATCCGATTAACCTTCTGCAACTCCTCCTCACACTCCATATCAACATATGTGGGCACTGGATTGGCTCCCATATGTATACCAGGAATATACCAAACTTGCTTTGCACCAAGAGTCAACATTACTCCATCACCAAAAACTACGGTTCCATCAGCTCCTACCCTAGTCATCAACCAATAGCAAAATTGTCGCGGTATGTTCTTCATATCCAGACACAACAACCCTTCAAACCCCATCCTTCTAACTAATTGTCGTCGGTCATCGTCAAAATTCTGCACTGCAACACAAAATGACTCCACTTTACAGACAATATTTGGTTGCTGCAGGTTACAAAAACAACAAAAAAAAACAATCAAAAAGCCACAACAAATTTACAACCCCAAATACCTAAACAATTATCCATCATTATGAATATAAATACGTACCTTCCCGACATTCTCGAAATGTGTCCTAATCACCTCACCCCTAGCACACACTCTATGTCCTTCACTTCTCCTATGCCCTTGACTTCTCCATTCCTCCTAACAACAACAATACCAATCCATTATCAATTAAGTGACAAAAGGAAAGCACAACATTTTCATTGAACCAATCAACAACACAACAAATATAAAGAACCAAAAAGAATAATACCTTACGGATTTTCATTGAACCTGTATCAATATGTTTTGACTTCCTCTTCTTACTGTCTCTCTGTAAGAAATGAAGCAACATTCCCTTCAACACTTCAGAGCTTGACTGTTCTTCATCACCATCATCCTCAGCACAGTCATCAGAATGGGAATTACTTGACGCTTGACAGTCCAAATCCCTTTCATCCTCATAACTTTTAGAATGCTTGGAATTCCTTTTCTTAGCATTTGTTTTGCTGTTAAGGACAACTACTTTAGAAGGGTCTTGACCATTAGGTACATTGGCAGCCCCTTGCCCCTTCGATACTTTAGACGACCCTTGCCCCTTATCAGATCCTTTACAAGACTTCAAACTGACCAATATACCCAATTCCAAACCAACAATTCAGTATCAACAGTTTTCAGAATAGATTACCCAAAAACACAAAACACTACAAATGACTTACCCCCTTTTGCCAACCTAAATTCCGAACCACAGACTTTTTCTTCATAATTTAAATCACCTACAGTTTCAAAAAAAGTGCAAATAAGTATTCCCACATCCACCAAAACCCACCAGAAATAAAAGAAAAAACCAAAACACACACATTACAATTAAAACCAAACACCGTAATCTATGCAAATGAACCTTATATAACCATATATAACAAACTGAACCATCATCCACCGGCACCACAAAATTGATTACTGGAACTTGAAAATTGGTGAACACGACACATACTACAATGAATTGAAACCCTAAATTGCAATGTTTAATGAAGCTAATCAAAAACCCAAATTACACCGTCTAACGGCAAAGGGGGTCAATTACAGGAGGAAAACACACACCATTCAACTGAACAGGAAACTACAATCAATTGCAAACGACTAAATTAATAATCGCAAAACCTAACTTTAACATTGCCCAATATCAGACCAAATCAAATCAAATAACGATAAAACCCTAAATCGATTCAATTAAAACATATGCTTCAAATCTTTAGCGACGACAAACAAAAACTGGAGTAAGGGTTCTAACAATTACGTTTCTTTCCTTAACAATTGCTAGTTACAACATCGAAATGGAAGAGAAGGGAAGAAGGACTTACTCGTTCGTAGTGTTGAGCTGGTCTAACGGGAACCGTACTTCAAGGATGTAACACCCTAGAAATTCCTTTCCTGTAAAATACACTTTACTCTTTTTAAAATACGATTTAGGAATATCTAAGACATTACCGCCACCGTGAAAACGGCTAAGGCAATTATCAAAGACACACAGCGGAAGACTTAACTCAAAACCATTCAAAAACGAGTCAACTTAAAAGTCAACCAAACGAAAGTAAAGATTAAAACCAAAGTCAAACGAAGTCAAATAAAATCAACCTACAACTTGAAACCATTGAAGGCCCTTATCAAAACCAATTAAATTATGAAAACCTTTGTGTTAGTCTCATAAGCATAACATAATATAATATTTGAAAGAAATAAACCACATCTCAACTAATATAAACTAGCATGATTCGCTCTTCACTCATGCCCCGTCATGAATATGCTTCAACGCCTGAAAAGATTATCTCCACTTTTCCCCACTACTCTCCATTAAAATGGATCATCGTAGGGCCAAGATAAAGACATAGCCAGACACAAACAACACACACAATCAGCAAAGCTGAGTACATAAGCGTAATTAAACACACTAACATGCATTCTCCTATCATCACACAGACTTACCTCTTTGCACCTGTTTACAAGCACACACAACAAACAACAAGACTCTTTGACTAGACACTAAATAATTCATTTAGCGTTGATTACACATCGAACGGGTTTCCAACCAAACCTGCCTCAATAAATTGAGGACCACTGACACGGGAGCTAACCGTGCCAGCATCACCTATGCCACACATTGGTGGCGGAATTCCAGCGCATAATAATAATAATAAAAAGGAATATTCAGCGTCCTGTACTCCATTAGAAGTTATGGTTAAATATAAAACCCCATAACTCCCCCCATATGTTCATACTCAAGGTATATACGTTCCAAGAGTTTTGGTGCGTAATCTCTTTCACTTTACGTTGTTTACATATTATTAGACTTGGTGATGACTCTCAAAGCATTACAATTCAATCATCAATAATAATTATACAATCAAACAAACATACCAATTTAATTCTTGAATAATTAGTGACCACATATAATTTAATGTTGAACCCTTTTTAAAACTACCTCAGTGTCAAAGACACCTTAAACGCATAAAGCGCCAATAATCCTATCCCTCGGTGTTAAAAACACCTTAAGTGCACAAAGGCACCAACATATAATTTATTCCTTGTGTACATAGACACTTATATAGCTCCTTCCTCATGCTTAAAGCATCAATAAAAATTATATGAACTATAATAAAATTCCTTTTCAATAATCCAAACATAATTAAACAATTAGTTTGATTAAACATGCTCTCTATCATGCCTTAAATAAATATGTAGTCCATATAATCATGCCAAAATATAATTTCCAATCCATAGATCATCACAAATAAATTCATGCTTCATAATTCAATCACCAATACTAATAATTCACAATTCAATACATGAACCTTAGCATGATACTACTTGTAATTGATTGAAATTAAGCCTAGCATGATCCTACATCATCAAAATATGCTAAGTACACGAACGTACCTCAATTAAGCCCATAAAGTGGCCGAAAATACTACAACATTTTCCGAATCAAGTCTCCTACAATAAGGGACAATAATACTAAATTAATTACTCTTGTATACACAATTTCCAGCAACTTAAACTCACTTTAAACTATTTAGAATAATCTGAAAATTATTTAAAAACCCCTAATTAAACTCATTTTTAATAGGTTATCACACCCTTTTATTAAAATCACAATTATACTACTTTAAATAAAGTTCCAGCATTTTAAACTAATCAAAAACCCCTTTAAAACTTCATCAAAATATATTTTCATACTTAAATTATCCATAGAAAAATTAAATTATCTCTTACCCTTTAAACTCAAAGATAAAATTAAAAAAAAAACTTCGTTAAAAATCAAAAACTGCCCGAAAATCATACTTAGAGGCTGAATTTGGCCACGAGAGGGTGGTGCACACTACCATAGGTAGTGATTCTTTCTTAAAACGTTGTTTCCACATGGAAAACACTACTTTTTTGTCCAAATCGGATGAGTTTAGAACCCGATCGGGATTAAAACGGGATTAATATTAACGAACGGGAATCTATAAATTAAAACACGAATTTATGTGTTCAAAATAATCTGGAATTAAGTTAAACTAATTAGTAGTTATAATCACCTAAATTTCCAAAATATCATTACTATAAAAGCCCTAAATCAATTGTTCATAAAAACCCTAAAAATCAAGTCTTTAATAATTTTAAAACCCTAACTTATAATTTTATGAAATCTGAAAATAAAACACTTTATTATTTAAAATTTACAATCTTTAATCACCAAAACATAATTATGATACTAATCAAACATACTTTGAATAATTAAAACCAAAACCCATAAATAAAATCATCAAAATAGCTAGAATGAAAAGAGGAGAGAAAAAGGGAAGAAAATAAGACTAACCTTTTTGTGTGGGAAATTTTTGGGGATAAATGGAGTATTTATAGTGTGGAGTAGGTTAGGGTAGATTTTGGGCTTCATAAAAATTATGGAGTTGGATAATAAAATAGTTGGCCCAAATTATAAAAATAGGATAGTTGGGTATGGGTTATATTTGGATTAAATACTTGTTGACCCAAAATATAAATACTTGCTTTATTAGTAATTAAATAATTAAAATGGTTTGACCCAAAATATACTTCATAAATAAATAAATAAATAAAATATAAAATACGTTAAAAATACGGGGTATTACAAAGGACCACCACGACGTAGTGTATAAATTAAGATCAAAGTGGACAGATAACGTCCGGTGGAACGAACAGAGAAAGAAGAAGAATGTCGAGCTCCAGAAGAGAGAGAGTGAGAGAGAGGGAAGAATTGAATTCGAAATAAGAAAAAGAAAGCTTATACTACGTATTTCATACAAGTAACATCGTACATACGAAATGAAATACATAAATTATACAACCAAAAAGCAAAACGGTGTCAGATGATTTCAGAACGGGAGCCCAGCTGTTACTAAACAAAATAACGTGAAATTACCGCAATGCCCCTAGTTATGCATTAAGAAATGCCTAACATTCCTCCCTTTAAAATTCCTCCTTATGATTGTGTCTATAATATCCTTTATTGGCTGGATGATATTCTCTATTGGTTGGATGATATTCTCTATTGGCCATATGATATCATGGTTGGATGGTATCATTTATTATTGTGTCTATGATATCCTTTATTAGCTAGATGATATCCTCAATTGGCTATATGATATCATGATTGGATGATATCCTCTATTGGCTATATGATATTATTCAACCATGATATCTTATAGCCAATAGAGGATATCATCCAACCAATAAAGGATATCATCCAGCCAATTCATATAAGATATCAAAAATCCATGGACTAACGAAACATTTTGCCAATCCGGACTGATGCAATACCATCTCATATATAGGAGAAGGAATCGTAGGGTAAAATAAAGTTAAGTTAAAATATATTACTTGTAATTTATCATTTGTAACAGATTTAGTCACTCATCTTTTAATTGAGGCAAAAAGGTTCCTCAACCACCCATGACTCACCATTGCTGGTGGTGGAAAAGCTTAGTCAGCAAAGTTTAGGGACTTTCAATACCAACTAAGCAAAGATTAGGGATTGAGAGTGATGACTAAGCAAAGTTTAGGGACTGGGAATGATGACTAAGCAAAAGTTTAGGGACTAAGCAAAAGGTTAGGGACTTTACACTTAGTGTTGAAGGATTTTAGTACAACCAAAGTAAAAGTTGCTACTCTTTGGATAGATGATTGATTATCATTATCCATCTAAATAATGACAATATTAACACATCTGATAATAAAAAAAATATATACTCATGTAAATAACAACAATATTTACATATCTATTAGAGAAAATCATTGATGAATTGATGTTCAAATTAATAAAA
This sequence comes from Chenopodium album, assembly GCF_948465745.1. Taxonomy (NCBI): domain Eukaryota; kingdom Viridiplantae; phylum Streptophyta; class Magnoliopsida; order Caryophyllales; family Amaranthaceae; genus Chenopodium; species Chenopodium album. Next base: position 20,784,046 of record NC_137860.1, on the reverse strand, counting down.
AAATGTGCAAAAAATGGACATTGTTCATATACTCATTTTTTTTACCCTAATTTTCTTAAAAGAAAAAATAAATAATAAAATCTTAATTCAAAAGAATACATCTTGGTGTTAAGTTTTTGTGGGCAATGATGATCCATGCAATTACTAGTGAATATATTTTGATGGGAACCATAGAAGGATGAATAACAAGAACCATCAAATAAGAGAATGCAAAGATAAAAATGTTTAGAGTAAAAAGAATAATATTTTGCTTTTAATTTTTAAAATAAAATGTAATTTGTTTTAATAAAAACTGATTTTCAAAATTATGTTATAAAATTAAAAATAATTAGTTTTCAAAATGTGATAAATTATTGTTGAAATAATTTGTTTTTTCTTTATAAAATAAAAATAAATAATAAATTTCAATTATTTTTATTACATTAAGATATAGATCATTATAAAAAAGCTTATATGTAGTGTAATAAATTAAGCATAGTCATCTTGCTAGTCCCTAAACTTTCATTGTTTATTTACTTTATTAAATAGATGTCAACTTATAGTTCGAAGGTCCCTTAACTTTAAATTAAATAATAATAAATTTTTTGCCACTTGTGCACTTAAGTATCTAAACATTGGTGACTAATCATTTTTCTACCGGAAAATTAAGTAATGGGTGGTTGAGAGACCAATTTGGCTCATTTAAAAGATGAGGGACTAAAATGCTACAATTACCATCGTAGAGGGACCATATTATATCTTAACTTGGGTAAAATAGGATAATTTCGCATATTCTTAGGTGCACACTCGATCATGCACCTAGAAACAGGTGTAACAACAGCACAATATGAACATTAGCTTTTCAGAAAATGAAGATAGGCATAAAAATATGAACATTAGCTTTTCAAAAAGTGAACATAGGCATAAAAATGTGTGATTTTCAATTTCTAATGGTGGTGTTTTTGTGATTAACTTCGATTGATTAGGTTAATTACATTACCTCCGTTAACATTTAGTTGCAACTTTGGGGTATTACTTGAGAGACATAAAATATTCCAAAGTTGCAACTAAATGTTGACGGAGGTAGTATATGTTTTCTTAATTCTAATGAATTGAATTTTATCTGATTTTCTGCATTTTTTTTATCAATGAACATAATAATGCAAAATATGAATATATGCATAGGTTCCCTTAAATGTGAATATTAGTTTTTCAGAAAGGGAACATAGGCATAAAAAATATGAAGTTATGCATTTCAGAAAGTGAACATAACATTTCAAAATATGAACGTAAGCATTGGTTTTCTTAAAGTGAATATAAGCATTTAAAAGGTGAACATATATGTAAAAAAAATATGAACATAAACATTTAAAAAAGACAACATATGCATAAACAGATTTAATTAATATTTAGGATCAACACATATTTACATTATGAATATTTGAAATTGTATATGAACATATAAAATATTATTATGAATATTATGCGTTACATTATGAACATAAAAATTTGAAGAAATAAAAAATAATATGATTATGAAACATATGCATTATAAGTATTAAATGTTCATTTTTTTTACATGTTCATATGCAACAACGTAAAAAAAATCAACACCACGCTCTACAAAATGAACATTTAATAAAAAAATTATGAACATTTAGAAAAAAAATATGAACATGAAAAAAATGAACATTTAATAATAAAAAATAAACACGTAAAAAAAATGAACATTTAATACTTGTAATGCAAATGTTTCATAATCATATTATTTTTTATTACTTCAAATTTTTATGTTCATAATTAAATGCATTATATTCATAATAATAATTTATATGTTCATTTTATAATTTCAAATATTTATAATGTAAATATGTAGTGTTGTTCATGAAATATTAATTAAATCTGTTTATGCATATGTTGTCTTTCTTAAATGTTTATGTTTATTTTTTTTTAAGTATATGTATGTTCACCTTTTAAATGCTTATATTCACTTTAAGAAAACCAATGCTTACATTCATATTTTGAAATGTTATGTTCACTTTCTGAAATGCATAAGTTCATATTTTTTATGCCTATGTTCACTTTCTGAAAAGTTAATGTTCACATTTAAGGGAACCTATGCGTATGTTCATATTTTGCATGATTATGTATACTGATAAAAAAAATGCAGAAAATCAGATAAAATTCAATTCATTAGAATTAAGAAAATCATATACTACCTCCGTTAACATTTAGTTGCAACTTTGGAATATTTTATGCCTCTCAAATAATACCCCAAAGTTGCAACTAAATGTTGACGGAGGTAGTATAACCTAATCAATCGAAAAGTCACCACATAGAAATCGAAAATCACACATTTTTATGCTTATGTTCACTTTTTGAAAAGCTAATGCTTATATTTTTTATGCCTATGTTCACTTTCTGAAAAGCTAATGTTCATATTGTGCTGTTATTACACCTATTTCTAGGTGCATGAGTGTGCACCTAAGAATATGTTAATTTAAGTTGGGTCTTATGACTTAAATGGGTAATGTAATGTGAAACAAATGGGCCAAATGGGTTGGTAAACATGGATTGGACTTGTTTTGATGGAAAATATGTAGAATAGGATTACATAAGATCCTTTTTTAATACTCTATTTGTCCCTTTTTGTTTGTCACTTCTTCCATTTTGGGTGTCCCTAAGTGTTTGTCAAACTTCATATTTTCATATAATTATTAACATACATAAAAAGACTTTTATACCTTCATTTTTTTGTCCTTATTAAGTCATCATTCTATTTTACCCTAACATTTGCCATAAAAATTATGCCAACTTTTGACTAATTTAATATTTTGCACTCTTAAATATCTCAATTTCTCTTCTTATGTATTTTAATTACTTTTTTTTAAAAAATTGGAAATGTCTCTTTTCCATGCACTTTTATTACTCTATTGGTTAGGAATTTCACTTTCCTATATACTTTCATTACTTTACATTGTCCACCTCAATCCTCATGATTTTCATTCAAAAGTGACAAACAAAAGGGGGCGGAGGAGTAAAACATTTTATCAACCCAGATTATAATAATTTAAAGCTTTTAAAAGAACTCATGTTAGATACAAATTATAATTATAAATAAAATATAATTTTATTTGTAAAATATTTAAAAATACGGGGAATTACAGATTTAGTGTCAAATGAGAACCTTAGAATGAGAAAAATAAGAAGTAATCTCATGCGTTCAAATAAAATGATCTAATGACTCTAATCACATGTATCATTAATAAAAAAAAATGTAAATAGTTTAAAAAATTCCCATTTCTTTCTTTCCTCCCTTGTTCATTCACTATTCCCAAATTTTCTCTTTCTCCTCCCCATTCTTCTCCCTTTCTAATATCCATATTCATCTCTTTTCTCATATCCCTCTCTCCTCCTGTGTTCCTCTTCCTCTCATTAAGTTAAATGTGCATTTTTCTTGTAAAAAAGGCACATTATTCTTGTAAAACGATGTGGAAACTTTAAAAAATGATATGTGCATATTTACGGAAAAAAATGTGTAAATCTTTTGTACTAAAGATGCATATATGTTTTTATTAAATGTGCAAAGTGTTGAATATTCTATAGATGAAGAAGATATGTATATTACGCTATGTTCAATTGATTGATGATTTTTAAAATCTATCTTTGCTAAGTTATAGGATAGATCTTTCTATGTTAAGACATTATTTTATGTTGTGAATTGAATGTTCGTCCTAGAATATTTAACGCTACGACGAATTCGAGATTGCGATTCAACAAAAATAAGGAACTCATCTACATTTAAAAGCTTTAGCTTTAAATGACTTGAATTAGGAGAGAGATTTTGAATTTTGTGAAAAAAGAGATTGAATATTGTAGCATTAATTTTGAATTAAACATGCATAAATGTGGTATTAAATGTGCAAAAAATTTGTGCTAAATGTGCATTTTGCGCAGGTGGAATGTGAATCGTGGGATTTATTTGTATGATCGAGATTTTTTTTCTCCTTTATTTCATTTTAAGATCCTTCTCATTGGATCTCAACCATATATATAAAGATTAGGATCCAATGAGAAATTTCTTAAAATAAGAAGAATAAGAAGGATGAAATGTGCAAAAGGTATTCACTAAATGTGCATATTTTGTTTCACTAAATGTGCAAAGTAGATTTAACTAATAAAAATTGTTAATTTTCTTGAAAATCAGAAAATGTGTACATTATGTTCAAAACTTATGCACATCGAATTTGGATCAAAAATTTAATTTTGCACATTTAGTTCAAAAAAATATGCACATTCAGTACAAAAATTATGCACATAAAAATCATTCTAATTTTAAGCACTTGATATTCCTACCAGGTTCACCCTTTAAGCTAATCCGGATTCTGGGCTCTGTACGTAATTAGGTTCTTGTTCCCTCCCAATTATTATTGCGGAGATCGAACAAGCAGTCTTTCCTACCAAATACAACTCTAAACACTACTACACAGCAACCAATTTGTCGTTAAAACTATAGTGAGAAAGATCTCAGTAGGATTAATTGTAATTCTAGTAATTATGTATATGGAGCCACAAACAACGCCCACAAGTCACAAGTAGGTAAGAGCTGCATATTAGAGAACAAAGGACCTTAAAAAGCAAGTGTGTCATTAAAAAGATATTTGTCGTTTCCATCCATGTGTGAAGCTCCGCCCCCCAAAATAATAAAAATTGGGTATTCATTAAATAAACTTTAGCTTTCAAAGGATATATACAACAGTACAAATAAGAAAGAAGGCTCAGAAAGGCTGTTAGAGATCATTATCAAAGCCTATTGGAGTGTGGGTCTGAGTTGGTTGAAAGGAAAAGATCCATCTTATATATACATCACATATATATTCTCCTTTTCTACACTGTTCATCGATCATGCTTCTCTAATCATTTAATTTTAATTATCACCCAACACTTCGGCACATTTCGTTATCACATTAATTACTTACTTGTACTGCTTAATTAATTAATTAAACATAATGTATTTGAGGATATTTGCATGATCGTACATATTTTGATATTTGCAATGCCAATTCTTGTGAGAAAGAAGAAAGAAATTAGATCATTATCTATTATTTGTTACTTCATGTCAAAAGTTAAAACGAATGTATAAACTATAAAGAATGGTTAGCAAAGGTTATGAAAATTATAATGAATGTGTTTAATTCAGCACAATTGATTTAAACAAGTAGATTTGCTTATTATGTAGAAATGATTAGATCTTATCAAACCTTTTAATTTGCATTTTTTTAAAGAACCTATTTAATTTTTAAATTTTCACAATTGAAAAGTATACATTGATAAAATTTTAATGATATATATTTAATAATATGAGTATATTTTATCAGATCAGAAATATTGAATATAACCTACATGTAACAAAAGATTTAGGGAGCATTTGGTTCGCAAACTAATATGGGGTTGGAGTCAGGAATGAAACTATAGTGGTATGAGATTGGAACTTGATTCTTAATAGCATATGTTTGTTATGATTACGGAATGCAGTTTTTTTTTTGTTTATTTGATACCTAAAAGTATGGGAATGAGGCAAATTCAAATTCTCCCTAGGTTTCTAAACCCTATATTTTGAGGGTTTGAGATATGATTTTGCAACTCTTAAAACCATAAAACAAACATAAGGTATGAGTTTTAAACATTCTAAAGTATCTAAATCCATACCTTATATCTTAAGTATGTGAACCAAACACCCCCTTATTTAATGCGTAATACACCCCATGGAACAACGTTATTTTTCTAGAACTATGTAGCATAGGTATCTTAGTCGCTAATTATAGTGTTAGTATATTATTGCACAAGGTACTTCTAGTTTTCATTGCTAGACAACTTAGATGAAAGTTGACAACAAGTCTTTTAATTTTCCTTTGTATTTTAATTTTCCTTTGTAGGCTCTACAAAGATTTCGTTCTTATCTATATGCATGATTTAGCAGAAATATTCTTTTTTTTTTACACCTTAGCAGAAATATTCTTAAATAAGATGATGTACATATAAAACATTTTTTTTTTTTGTTTTGACTTTATGTAACTATGTAAGCCATTAATCTATCTTACTGAAATTTTTTCCCAATTTATTTGATATGAACGTATAATAGCCATCTCTTATCTCAAACTTAATAATCCAATCTAAAATATAATTGCACATTAACAAGATAAATCAAAATTAAATTGAATCAAATCGATCCAAATATTAAATATTAAGGTAGCTAATATTGGATATTGACATCCTTGAATTGATAATAATGAAACTAGTCGATCATTTATAAACTTGAAAATGATTTAAATGACCAACTTGGTAACTCTAATTCTTATGACTTTTGCTTAGAATAACTGGATTAAAAAATAATTCTTACCCTTTGAAACTCATATTTTTACACATCTACCTTGACACTACTTGAGACAAACTAAACCGAACTCAACCATACAAAACTAAGGAAATAAAAACAACTGAACTATGTAAACTAGGTCCCATTTTTCATGTTCTATTTGTGTTCCACTTAATATTACTGGTTGTAATAATTACAAGGTCCCATTTCTCAAATTTTAAAAGACAAATAAATATTGTAAGAACCAATCATATTTAGTGGAACACCAGTGGGACACAAAATATGGGACAGATGATTTTCTCCCGATAATTTAAAACTTACCCCAGTTATAATGAAATTTATACATAAATCTCAAAAGTGTTATAGCAATCATAGATTAAAATATCTAAACTAAAGAAGTAGCACTCAAAATTTCTCATTAATTTATTACATTACCAACTAATCACAATTTAGTGCACACTAATCTTGTTCCTAATCATCCTTAGCACATCCACCACCCTCTCCCTTTATAACCCTCTTCAACAATAATATTTCCTCAAAACCCTTCATTCTTTCTTCCGCCCCTCCCCTATTATCTTCCCTACAACCTATTCTCAATCTCTGAAACTCCCATCTCAAATACCCAAAATCACCCTTCTGTCTTAACAACTCATATTTCCAAATTTTGACATAAAACCTGCTGCCTCTTTTTATTTTGTTTTGTTCTTTTTTTCTTTCCCTTTTTATTTTATTTTCTTGATTTGGGAAGTGCAAAACTGATAAGAGTTTAATGCCTTTTTTTCCATTGGGATCAGCATCACCAACAGTAGCAGAAACCAGGTTTTACAGTTTTGGCTTTTTTACACACCAATTTTCCTCTTTTTTTTTTTTTTTTTTTTTCTAAATTATTAATTTTTCCTACTTCAACAAAACCTGATTTTCAAAAAGGTGAAAAAAAGAAAAAATTAAAAGTACCCAAAATCCTTTAATCTGGATTTTCAGGGATTTAGAGACCAAATATCTGATAACCAACAAAAGCAAGAAGAAATTAGTCATGTAATTCAACAACAAAACAATTTGCAAAACACACCCTACACTACTACAAAGCAAAGGGGCAAAATGGGGCTAAAGAGTACAACAGGAGGTGAGATTGTTCAAGTGCAAGGCGGTCATATCATCCGGGCTACCGGTCGCAAGGACCGACACAGCAAGGTGTTCACTGCCAAGGGTCCTAGAGACCGTAGAGTTCGCCTCTCCGCCCACACCGCCATCCAATTCTATGATGTGCAAGATAGGCTTGGCTATGACAGACCTAGCAAGGCGGTCGACTGGCTCATCAAGAAGGCAAAGGCATCCATTGATAAACTTGACGAGTTACCACCTTGGGATCCAACAGCTGGTGGTTCCAACAATGTTGATGTGAATGTAGGGAGTACGAATTTTACTGTGGGTGATAACCCTGGATCATCATCATTTTATGCTCCACAATGTGTTGATACACAGTCTTTAGGAGATAGTATGAAGTCCTTTTTTCCTACTAACAACACTTCTGGTGAGAATTCCATTAGTTTTCAGAATTATCAACATGACTTTATCGCAAGAGGTGGAACCCAAAACAACGAAGATCTTTGTTTGTCTCTCCACACACTTCAGGATCCGGAGGGTGTTCGTAATGGCCAACACCAACAAACACATTCCAGTCACAACTCGGGTCTTTTCCAAGGGTCAGGTTCGTCTATGGGGTTCGATGTCGGGACAGGTGGATGGCCAGAATCACAACAGCAGCAGCAGGACTTAGGCCGGTTCGCAAGGATGTTCGGTTGGCCTAGTGGTGGTGGTGAGGGGAGGGGAGGAATGTTATTCAACCCATCACCATTGCAGCAAGGGTTGCTTTTGGGCCAACAAGGCCCAATGACTACTTCAACCTACTCTCAGCGGGGTCCCCTTCAGTCCAGTTTCTCTCCACTAGTACGAGTTTTCGAGGATAACAATAACCACCACCACCACCACCACCCTCAAGATTTGTCGAGCATCGGACATGGATCCGATGGATTCATGGGTTTTTACATCCCATCACAACTTCATGGTGAATTACATGGTGGTACTAATTCTATGTCTAATAATAGGGCTTCCTCGTCATCCTTGTCCCCTGATTCAAGCCAACATTAATTAGGTAACACTAAAAATTTCACTTTTTTTTTTTTATTTTTTTATTTTTTATTTATTTATTTATTTATTTTTTTATTTATTTATTTATTTTTTTTTTTTTTGGTTATAGGTTTTTCTTAATTATAACTTTTGTTTAACAAAATCCTCTAATAAATATGATTTGGTTTGATAGATGACGACATCGAATGCCAAAGGAGCTAGAGACATTCCTTAATACAGCTCAAGTGCCGTGGCATAGGAAGAGAATATCCATTTCTGATGCAACAATCATGCAAAAAATCGGCTACTTTTAATCAAATTCGATTCGATCTCCTAATACATTGTTCAATTTTGTGCTCTTTCATCATTAGTGCTTGGGTATTGGGTATATCTTCTACCTCAAACTTTCTTTTCAATGTTTCGCAATTTCATGTATTAGTAGCAAATTTTAACTGTTACATTGATGGGTTTTAGGAGTAATTTTTGGGATTACATTTACAAATCGAAAACTTTTGCTAGTTCAAAATATATTAACTAGGTACCTTTGCTGTAATTCTGATTATTATTAGTATAACCTTAATCATGATTAACATCCGCATTTCAACACTTAGTGTGATAATTACTACTTTATTATTCTATAATTTTGTTGCAAGCCTTTGATTCAGAAACAATTTGATAAGTTCATGTGCTATTAGCACAGTGTGCTATGAACTGCGATCATGTGCTAAAAAAGGTAATTAACAGAAGGGTTTTGGTTGGTTTAATTTATAACTAAAAGCATCTTCTTTTGTTAATCATAATTAATTCAGTTGGATAATGTATTTTATTTGCTAATCTGTTGTCTCCATTATACTGGGCGTGTCTCAAGATACCATAACCTAAAGCTATTGGTGGCTTTCTTTTGTGTCATTAATTACTCCATTTTTAATACTTATTTTCTATAATTTATTTTATTTTTAGCAACATATATATATTTAAAAATCTACCGCAGCCGCAATTTTCCTGCAAATTGGTATACAAATAAAGCAAATATTTATGTAACAATAAGGTAATATGTTGTTGATGGTTGTTTCTTGTAGGCTTTAGCATGGAGTAATTGATTATTTGATTAATGAAAGAATATATAAGTTTAAATGATATTTTCTGCCGACATAATATCAAAAAATTATGTCTAAATTCTGTGGGCGGTAAGTTTTGCATTAATTAGTATGTGAAGGATTCATAATTGTTTAAGTTTAGGATATGGTTAGTTTTTGATTATCAAGGTTTCCCTTCTTGGAGCTTGGAAATACCTAATTCCTAAATAGTCAACAAGTATATACTCCTAACTTTGTTGTTTAATGGATTTAATATTGACAGGGTTACTATTTTCTCTAACGATGTATAATAAGGTTGTGTATATACACCAGTTGTTACATACTACCTCCGTTTCTTTTTATTTGACACGTTTTGACTTTAGCACTATTCATCCACCTCCCTTTGACCGTATTTTGTGCTTTATACGTAATGAAAAATATAGTCATGTGGGATCTTGTTAGATTTGTAACGTTATATGCTTTTAAAATATCAACTTTTCAAAAATTTTTGCTCATCGGCAATTAAAGATATTAATGATTGAATAAGTGCATTGGCAAACGTGACTAAAGAAACGTGTCAACTAAAAAGAAACGGAGGAAGTATAGTTTTTAATCTTTGAGAACTGCATATATAACTGGAAAATAATGTTTGGTTCACCCTTAGGATAAGACTAGACTCTTGTGAAAGAGAATTTGAAACTCAATAACTGTAATAGTTTAAAGAGTAAAAACTTCAATTGTTTTGTCAAACTTAGAAAAATTTTACTATTTAGTCGTTTATATCTAAGATAGAAGTTCTCATGCATATGAGTTATATTACATGTATTCAAATTCATAATCTCATTAATTCAATATTCTTTAATTACATTGCACATAAAAATTAGTGAACGAACAAAATGTAAATTGAAAAGGGGTAGTTAATGGTTGAAATGTTTTACTAGATCAATCACTCTCTTTCTTAAGGTCCCCTCCTACCCTTTCTTTTTCTTTCCCCCTTTTTTTCCCCCTAAAAATCATAAAAAGAACGAACGATCATCCTTTTATACGAAGGAGTACATAAATTCTCTAGCTACTTTAGAATGGTTTATTTAAATTTCAAAGTGTACTGTGTAGTATCCCAATTCGAAACAATTAAAATTGCTCCATATATTTGTAACTTCAAATTTACTTTCATATACAAATTAAAGGTACTAGTAATTAGAAATGAAATGCAAAAGCAGCATTCATCTTTAATTTGGTTTCTGATAACTCAGTGAGTCAGTGCATGAAATTGACTGGTAAGAATTTGTAACTTTAATTTTAATTTGTATGCATGCGGTCGAATATAATGTAACGTAGGTGGTTTAGCTTTCTGTCCATTTACACAAATTGGACGTGGATGGACCAGTACTTGAGAAGGTAACCAACATATTTTCTCACCTACCTCGATTTCAAAGTAAGTATCAAAATACTTTTTTCGTTGGTACCAACAAACACTATATTAAAATATAAGTTAACGTTGTATCGGTGAAATTCTTTATTGCTATCAACATATTATCGTTTAAATGACAGTGAGAGATAGCTTAAGTGAGTAGAATTTTCTTCCCGATTTCAGTTTATCCTATAATCGATTCTCTCATTGTCCTTGTGGTTCTTTAAAAAAAAAAATCATGCTATCATTTAAATACAATTTGATTTTAATGGTGAGTATAAGGTTTAGGTTATTTGAGACATCAATAATCAAGTTATGTATAAAGAGTTCATGAAAAAATTTTCAGTTGCATATCAACTAGTCCCTAAGATCAAGATAGATTACCTTTTTATTTGGGCAGAATTATGTGACCTTTTAACATTAAATATTCTTGTTGATCAATGTAGGTAGGCATGATCAATCAAACAAAGTACAGTACAATATATTTATAATCTTGTACTTAAAATAATTAAAGCATCAACTACCATTATCTAGATAGATGTTAGAAATAACATAGTTATTTTTAAGTTGCTACAAAAAAGTAAAACATAATATTGGTCTATCAACGCCTTAAAGTTTGTTGGTATTAATGAAAAATTCTATGATTTTATCACGATGATTAACAACATTATTAAAACACCTAATACATTATTAACTAGTATTATAGGTATATATACAGTGGACATGATTAAATATTAATAGTACGATGTCTAATTAAAATTATATTACACATAAATGTCAACTTCCTAATTTATAAAAGTGAACAGTAAGGATATTACATTAATATAATGAGTCAAATTTCATGAATTCAACTACTTGGTCTTTAATTACATCTCATTAAAATCCAAAAAACTACAAGCATAGAAATTTTAATACGAGAATGTAAGCCACACAAATGCACGAGTACATGTAGTTTCGGTGTCTGCATGGTACTGTTCAAGGCATTCACCTCGTTCGTATGATACGAATGAACACATTTTTTAATTTCAATTCAATTTCAAGTCGTAAAATGCATGAATCCAACCAATTAGGTACTGAATCATTCGTTGTCCGAATTCGCATTTAATGGTTTTGTGTGCATATCCAACTTCAGCAAATCATGATCATATATTGAATTTACATAAGGCAGCGCTCGTAAACCAACAGTGAAGCTAACATGCATCTTCAAAGTTGTTAGCTTGATTTTTTTTTTTTTTTTTAGGTGACAAACAAGTACCTCCTCCGTCCCTAAATCCCTAATAACTTCATTTTAAAATATTATATAAAGAGGTACAAGCAGCAGCCACATCTAAATGTGCTAGATGTATTTGTTGACTATTTGTTATATATTTTCCAATATCTCATATCTCTACCACTATTCACAAGATTGAAAAATAAGTAAAGAACAAATGAAACACATTTTTGATAGGAAAAATTGATTTTAATAATCCCACCTTTGACCGGTTCGCTACTAATAATCCCACCTTTTGATTATTATCTAACAATCCCACCTTTTGATTATTATCTAACAATCCCACCTTTGAGGCACATTCTCTTCTAATGGACCTTCATGACTGGTGACATATTCTTCGGGTAATTTTTTTTTTTTTTTTTTTTTTAATTCCTTGGCTACACTCCAGCCTCCTTTCCCTAATCACCAGTCTGGCAGTCCCCCTACATTTCCGACCACCAGGCACCAACAACAACAACAATAAAATACATTCAGCCTCCATACACCACGCAAAGATGCAATCCCTTTGCCCTGAGTTGTTCAATCATCAGCAGTCCCGACACCATCTTTTCCAGCCACTGTCACTCAACAATGCAGCAGCAACCAACAATCACCAGAACACGGCAACAACCAGTCAACCACCTCACAGATATAGTGAATATACAAGTTGGAGAGTTGTATGGAGTATATTATAAAACAATTTGAAGCCGCCATTAGCAATACAAAGTACATATCGAGTTACTAACCAATGTAATTGTTTTATGCTATATCTTGTTAAAGTACTTGGGGTTACACCAAGTTTTGTTTCAAGTTGCAATTTAGGAAGAAAAAGAAACGTAAAACCACCTCTTTTGGGGTGCTTTGCAGTTTTCACCTCTATATTTAATCACCTTTTAATTTAATTTAATTAGTTATTTATAAAATTAATTATTTTCGTTTCTGCCACCAAGCGACAACAATTCGATCTACCTCACCAGTCACCACCCACAATCATACTTCCAACCTCTAATCAAGCAATTTGACACCAACAATTTCAATTAATGCTCCAATTTGAACACCAAAGATGCGCCTTTGTTGTGGCAGTGTTTTTCAGGGGTTAAGGAAGGTTGGGGTAGGGTGTTTTGGTGCGTGGGAGGGCTGAAATAAAGTGTTTCAGTATGGGGATAGGTTGTGTTAGGGTGTTTCGGGGGTGAGAGTGGTTGTGATGGGCTGTTTCAAGGGTGGGCATGGCTGGCATCTGGTGTTTGGGGTCGTGGGTACCGGTATGGGTGGCTGATTGCAAGGGTGAGGAATGTTTTGTCTAGCCGGGAAGTATGGAGGATGGAGGTTAAGAGGACAAGGAAGAAGGAAAGGAAAAAAATGAAAAAAAAAAGGAAAATTTGTTCGAAAGAACCACTGAAATGACCTCTTTTGTTCAAAAGGACCTATTATAAGGAAAAAGTTGTTTAAAAGGACCACAAAAGACAGTTTGAGTTGTTGATGTGGACCAAAGCCGATTTTCAGGCAAGTCAACGCCACTTTTTCCCACACGTGCCAAGCACGTGCTTCATTATTTTGAGGCCAAATTTTTATTTTCCCTTTTTTTCCCCTCTTTCCACCAATCCCCCCCAAATTTCCCCTTTCCCCCCAATTTTTCCCTTTCTTCTTTCTCACTCCTCAAAGCATAAACCATGAATCTAAACCATGAACCAAATTTGTTTTTTCCCTTTTCCACAATTTCCCCCCACTTTTCCCTTTAACCCCAATTATCCCTTTTCCCCCTCATTCTCTCTCCCCATTTATGTAACGTTGCTTTGATTATATTAAACCAGTAATTCACATTTATTTCCAAACGAATTCATCCACACTACAATTGAGGATAATTCGCACAAGGTAACCATTGTTGGTTTAGGTGGTCATGGGTTCGTTAGGTGTTTGTTTGGGCTGTTTGGTGGAGGTGCGGAGGTGTGTTGGAGTGGTGGCCTGATTGTTGCCGGTGGTGAAGTGAGAGGAGGGTTAGCGTATTGTGGGCTGATGTTGTGCTTATTTGTTGCGGTAAAGTTAGTTTCATTAACCATTTAACTTGATGCTTTGAGCTCACTAACAATGGCAAACAGGATGAGTATAGAGAAAGAAAGGAGAGAGAATGAAATTAAAAAGGGTTAAATAATTGGGGTTAATTGGAAAATTAGAGGGAAATTATGGAAAAAGGAAATTTTTTTTGGTGAAATTAATGAGTCACGTGCTTGGCACGTGATGGTCAACGCCGGACTCCGGCGTTGACTTCTCTGAAAATCGGCTTTGGTCCTCCTCAACAACCAAAACTGTCTTTTGTGGTCCTATTAAACAACTTTTTCCTTAATAAGTCCTTTTGAACAAAAGAGGCCACTTCAGTAGTCCTTTTGAACAAATTTTCCAAAAAAAAAAAAAAAAAAAATCAGCGAATTACAATGTGCCACATGACATATTAACCCATTCTACCGATTACCAACAGGTCAGAGACCATTAGAAGAGAATGCACCCCAAAGGTAGGATTATTAGATAATAATCAAAAGGTGGGATTATTAGTAGCAAATCGGATAAAGGTAGGATTATTAGATTCAATTTTTCCTTTTTGATAAATACGTACTCTATACTTATAATATTACAACTTGGGGGGAGATGGGGGGCATGGATTTAAAGAAGAGGAGAGATGTACAATCACTAGGCGAAAATATGAATTGGCCACCGGTTCAAAACCCGCCAATGCCACCGGTTTTGAACCGGTGGTCATTTGGGGGGTGGCAATAATCTTCTAGAAAGCCACCGGTTCAAAACCGGTGGCAAAAACAAGTATGCTTCCTGCTTTTGTTTTTTTTGATATTACATATAAATGCCACCGGTTAACCGGTGGCAATAACATACATGATTGAATTTTTTTTTTTTTTTTTGCTACAATTATAATGATAATAATAATATAAAAAAAAAAACCGTGTAAAGTATTAGGCAAATAAAATAGGAGAGCAATAAAATATAATTTCATTCATTATATTCAACTATAATAGTTATTGTACAATACAAAAAAAAATTTTAAAAAAAATTACAAATGAATTACAATAACAATGAAATTCAACTTCAAATTATTATTGTACAATACAAAAACAAATAAAAAATAATAACAATTACAACATCAAAAACATCATTCCAAAATCAAAGTCTTGAATCTTGTTGCATCAATTACCACCTGCATCAATTAAAACCCAAAAATTAATAAACTCACAAAAAAATGCCTAATAAAACCCAGAAAATTCGCCTAATAAAACCTAGAATATCGGTTAACAAAATAAAACCTAGTAAATTCGCCTAATAAAAATCGCATAACAAATTAATACGAAAAGGATGAAAACCCAATAAAAAAAAAATTGTATGTAGATCCGAAAAAAACAAGAACTCCAGATCCGAAAAAATTAATATGAAAAGGATGAAAACCCCAAAATAAATCAACTATAATTAGTTTTAAAAAACCAAGAAAAAACCCACAAAAATAAAAACAAAAACCCCGAAATTGATTTTCATGAACTCAGAAAAAAAAAAACACCCCAGAATTAAAATCGAATTAAACCAAAGAGATCGAATTAAAATCGAATAAAAAACTCAGAAAATTCCAAAATCGATTTAAATCAAATTAAACCCTAACCTCGAATAATTAAACCCACCCACCACCATAACCACAACCACCACCAAAACCCACGAATTCCACCACCACAACCGAATTAAAATCGAATTAAATTTTTTTAAAAAATCGATTAAAATCAAACCCTAACCTCGATTAAAGTCGGTGTTGCTCATGCATGTGTTCGTGGTGTTATTGTAGCGGCGGTGGTGTTATTGTTGCGGGGGTGGTGGAAAAATTGGTGGTGGTGGTGGAGATCGAAGGAGAAGAGGTGGTGGTGGAGATTGAAGGAGAAGTGGTGGTGGTGGAGATCGACGGAGAAGAGATGATGGTGGAGATCGACGGAGAAGAGGTGTGGTGGTGGTGCAGATCGAAGGAGAAGACCGATTGAAGGAGATGAGAAAGAGAGGAGAGAGAAAGAGGAGGAGAGGGGAGAGAGAAACGGCTGCTGTGAGGGGGAGAGTAGGGTTTGGAGTTTATAAGGGGGCGTCTTTTTTTTTTTAATTGATTATTGCCACGGGTTCAAACCGGTGGCCTTTACCATTTATGCCATCGGTTCGGTTTGAACTGGTGGCAATGTGAATTAGCCTATCCCGCCCATTTTTTAAGCCACCGGTTTTCAAAAATCGGTGGCCATAGAGCGGTGCCTTTTTCTATTTTTCTACTAGTGAATATAAAGAAGAGAAAATTGTGAAAAATGACCTTTTAAATGGAACTTTTTGAAAAATGACCTTTTAAGTGAAAACTTGAGAAAAAGGACCTTTTAAGTTGTATTTTTTTTGCATGGGGTACTTGGGTGAGCTTGCGAGGTGGTCAACGCCAAAGCTCTGGCGTTGACTATCACATGTTAGTCACGTTACTTATTTAAAAAAAAAAATAAAAATATCCCCAAATTTACCTCCTTTCCCGACCTCCGTAAGAATACTATATGAAAGGGTTAGGTCGAGAAATGAGGAAAAATTGGGGAAGTTTTTTTTTTTTTTTTTTTTTTTTTTTTTTTTTTTTTGTTTTGTAAAAAAGACACGTCACTTATACGTGATAGTCAATCCCGAAGCTCCGGCGTTGACCACCATGCAAGCTCACCCAAATACCCCATACAAACAAAATACTCCCTCCGCTTTTTTTTTTATATGCATCACTTTGACAATTGCATTATTCACATGCCATGGTTGACTTAATTTTTTCACTTATAAGGAATAAATAAATGTTATTATATAATGCTACCTCTATTTCTTTTTAGTTGACACGTTTTGACTTTAGCACTATTCATCCACCTCCCTTTGACCGTATTTTGTGCTCTATACGTAATGAAAAATATAGTCATGTGAGATCTTATTAGGTTCGTCACATTATATACTTTCAAAGTATCAACTTTTCATAATTTTTTGCTTATCGATAATTTTAGATTTTAATGATTGAATAAGTGCATTGACAAACGTCACCAAAGAAACGTGTTAACTAAAAAGAAACGGAGGAAGTATATCATTAGATTTGTCATTATGTCTAGTTTCATAATATAATTTTGTTACAATTAAAGATATTAATGGTCAAAGTTGCGTCTTGGCAAATGTGCCGGTTAAGCTGATGCATATAAAAAAAACAGAGGGAGTACAACTTAAAATATCCCGTTTCACAAGTTTTCACTTTAAAGGTCCTTTTTAAAAAATTGACCACTTAGAAGAACCTTTTTCACAATTTTCTCTATAAAGAAATAAAGTTAGGGACGTGGACCCATATGATAAGAAGAGAGAATGTACAAATAGGAAAATGTTGCAATATTTGTAATAATACCTGAAATTTTAATTGTTGCAATAGTAATATAATATTAGGGGAATAGAGGAAGTAATATTCTATAAGACACATTCTCGATATATAATATCTATAGGGCACATAATCCTTTCTACTTTATATGTTTCTGAAGAAACGTGTCATTGATTATGTTAGTGCAATTACTAAATATAAGAAGGTTATCCTAGAGAAAATTAGTTTAGTTTTTTAGGATTGTCATAATGTTCTGCTAGAGACCAATTATGATGTGTGGACTAATACCAACTAATAGATCTTGTAAGGTCACACAATAAGTTACGTGATATGAAAAAATCAAGAGCTTGATGATTTTTCAATGACATTCCCTCCCTAAAACTAAATCTCTAGGGATACTTATGCAGTTATGCATTCAATAAAAAATGAGCAATAAAAAGGCAATATAGATAATATTTAATCACATTTACCACAAAGTTTAATGTAACAAGGGTTTAATCTAGACTAAACAATACACAAAGTTGAGCAAAGATTAAGAGAGTAATCTCAAATATTAACAATAACCGCCAAGATTTTAAGATTATAGAGAGAGAAAATATCAATCAAGTTTAATAATAATTATGCAAATGATTGATGTTACATCCACATTACGCTAGCTATATATAAATGAGCTGACATAAACCTAAAGTTATAAAAATACAACAGTTCGTGCGTCTGTAGATGACGATGACGATAAAAGACAACGATGACAGTGACGGCAATTGTGAATGGCGATGACAATCGGCGATTGAAACCCTAAGTTTGAAGCAGCAGCTGGTCGATGGAGTCCCCTGTTGGTTTGCATTATGGGCACTCTGCCTGGCTACGCTTCTGGACGTGGATGCGCTTGGGCTCCGGCATGAGCTGCAGTGTGGCTATGCAGGGTGCTCGTAGCAGAGGAGGGGTGGTGGCTCGTAGCAGGGAAGTAGCAGGGGAAAGGTGGTGATCTACGGGTCAGGCAGCAGTAAGGGAAGGGTCGTGGTGGCTCGTAGCAGAGCAGAAGCAGGTTCGGATGGTGGCTGGTTGGGTGGTGGTGTAAGGTTAGGGTGGTGGCTGGTTGGGTGTGGCGTGAGGTTAGGGTGAGTGAGGTTAGGTTCGTGGTTTGTTAGGTCTTGGATGGTGGCGTGAGAAACAAAGGCTGGTGGCGTGAGAAACAAAGAGAGAGGAAGAAAGATGAGAGAGGAAGAGGGAGAGGGAGAAAGAGGAGAGAGAAAGAAATAAATTTAATATTATCATATTAGTTAACAAATAACTCATATCAGTCAATTGATGTATGATATTAGTCAACATTAGGGACATATCAGATACTAATAAAAACATTTCAACCAACAAAATGTATTTATCATCCAACAAGAGATACATATAAGCCAAAAAGTGGAGTATATCAGCCAATAAAAACTACTTATCAGCCAATAAATGAAGCGTTTCAACCAATAATAGGATGAAATCAGTAAACAAAAGCAACATGTAAGCTAACAAAATAAACCATATCAACCAACAAAATGAAACATATAAGCCAACAATTAGAATATACATATCAGCCAATATAATAAATATATCAGGCAACTAAAGAAACATTTAAGCCAAATGATGTTTGATATTAGCCAACAAAAGAACCTTTCAAAAATTAAAATAAAAGTAAGTATCAGCCAACCAAATGAATATATTAACCAACACTAAAATTATATCGGAAATTTTCTTGCGAACATCCGCATGCAATAGCTTCTCTTTTAAATAATGGCCCTTGGATAACAAATGAGTGATCAAGAATTTAATGTTAAGAAAACAAAAGAAAATTAAAGGCTTAAATTGCCCATCAAAACAAGGGTACCGGAGTAGGAGCTCCTAAGAAGGGAGGAGTAATCCTCAGCGCATAGCTCCTATGTGCAAAGTTTGCATATCAGAGGGCAGGGTGGTAAATTACGGTGGCTTAGTCAGCTGATGATAGCTTTTGGTTTTTTTTAACTTGATGACATGTTATTGCCCCGTTTAAATTTTTAAATGTAACGGAGTAGTTTGTTTAATTAGTGAATGAAAAGGCTTTTCATTTGTTCAAGGCTAAATTTAATTGCTTCTATCACTCCTTCTCTGCTTCTCTCTCTCTCTCCTCTATTTGAGTCAAGCACTTCGTCTTCATTCCTCGTTCTTCCAAGATTTTCTCCGAAATCCAGCTGCTTCATTAGTTCGTTGGCTCACGCTAGTTGTGGTTTGCTTGTTTCGTTCATTTGCCTTTGTTGAGTAGTTGTTCGCTGAGTTTAAAGGTGAGGTTTTAGTTCTTTAATTTTATTGTGTGTTATGCTGAAATGGACTACGATTTTAAGAAATGATGTTGCGATGTTGATGTGTTGTTGGTTTAATTGTATGCTTTAATTAAGCTAAATTTGTTAACAAAGAAATTTAGGGAACTTGTTTGCGGCAAATCGCGAATAGGTAACCTTGAAATTGAATTAGGGTACTCTAATTATGGAATTATGGGTTGGTTTTCTGATTTTGATTTGTTGTTTGTTATGTTGTTGCTAAATTTTGCTGAATTGTGTAAAATTGGTGAATTAGAGTTTGTTTGTGCGCGCAATTGAATTACGAATTTTTTGAAATGTTCTTTGTTGTTTGAAGATTATGATGTTAGGTATTACTGTTGTTTGGTTAAATTATGGCAAAAAAAAGAAGTGATAAACAATGAAATGTGGTCCTTTTCTTTGTTGTTGTATCAAATTGCTGGTTTTGCTAAGCTGCTTACTTTTGTTCTTTGGTTGAACTGAATTTGCTGAGTTGTTGTATCTAACAGCTGGTTTTGCTAGAGTAAGCAGGTTACTTGTGTATTTTGGAATGAAACTGAATTTGGTGAGTTTTTGTGTAATGTTTGGTGACTAGGTTAAGAGTAGTGCTGTCAAATTTCAAACCGAAACCGTTTAACTGCCCGAAACCGACCGACCCAAATGAGAACCGAACCGATTAAAAACTGATTTTTTTGAAATCGAAAACCGACCCAAACCGTATTTTAGTAAACCCGAAACCGAATCGACCCGAATAATGTTAAACCGTATAAGAACCGAACCTGTTAACAAACCGAACCAAATATAAACCGAACTGAAAGAAAACCGAACCGAAGAAGAACCGAACCGTATGTAACCCGAAACCTATTCCAACCCGAAACCGTTTAAACTGGCAAAAAAACCGTTTACACCGGACCGTTAGCAAACTGCTACCCGTTTGCACTGAACCATTTAAAAACCGAACTGATTGTAAACCGAACTGATTATAAACCGAACCGTTTATGAACCAAACCGCTTCTAAATCGAACCGTTTACCACTACAAGAAATCAGGAAAATAACGACGGATTTCCGACGGAATTCCGTCGTAGTCGATTGTCGCAATACCCTTTGTCGGAAAATCAGTCTTTTCCGATGGAATTTCCGTCGGAAACACTATTCCGACGGAAAAGGGTTCGTCGGAATAGATTTTCAAGCTCAACAAAATACCACTCACCCCAACCACACAAATAAACACTCACCACCAAAAAAGACAGCTTAAAATACTAAAGAAAAAAAAACACACAAATTCTAGTATACTGTATACCACATGGATGAAAACACAGAGGCAGCAACAACTAAATTGAACAGAAATTGAAATGACTTAACTCAGTACAATCATCCGCAAAACAATTCGCATAATCATAAACCTAATTGCTAACTTGAAAAGGCAATTTGGAAACACAACATACATTGATCGAGCATGATAAAAATCAAAGAAATCAATCATAAGCAAAGAACAAAGTGTAGTTACAGCAAATAACCTCAATGAATGGGATTCCGATCAAAACCCTAGCATCAAAATAATAATCACTTCCGAAACTGCTGACGGAAATCGGTAGAATGAGAACCGAACAACTGCAGTTGATCAATTCATTTCCGGGGCGGCGTAAGGGGTGGTTAATTGGTCGTTCAGGCCATAGGTGGGACGGGGCTGGGGTTGTTTTTGTTTTTTTTTTTTTTTAATTTTTTACAAACCCTGCCCTCCACTAAAACCACCACCGTAATCCACCCTACCCACCACCGCAATTCTCCACAACCCGACTTACAAAGACCCACCACCACAACCCATAACCAACCCAGATCCACCTACCTAACCCTAACCCAAAGCCAGATCCACCAACCTAAACCTAACCCAAACTGTAACCCACCCACCTAACCCAAACCGTAACCCACCCACCTAACCCAAACCCAAACCCCAACCCAGATCTACCCAACTAAACCAAAACCTAATTGATTCCTAACTAAAATATCACAAAAATTCCGACCAAAAAAAAAATAAAACACAAAACATCAAAAAAAATCCCAAAACCCAAACTTCAACAGTGACCACCATAGATTTCTAAAAAATTCGAAAAGGACAGTTAAAATAAAAATTAAGAAAAAAAATAGATACATACTTGAATTTGATCACTCAAAACCTCGAAATTGGGTTTACAAGGCCAAATTCGACCATGAAAACTCTAGATCTAGAGTTTTTATGGTCGAATTTGACCTTAAAACCGTCGTTTTGCACCATTGATGTTGATGTAGAGTCTGTGTTGGTGTTGTTCACGACGGTGTTGTGGCATCTGGTGGTTGATAGTGTTGGCGGTGGTCGTGGTAAATCAAAAGAGGGGGGGAAAGAAGATAAGGAAGATGAGAGAAGAGAGAGGCGAGAAGAAGAAGAAGATGAAAGAGAAAGGGTTTCAAAAGGGTTTCATGTAAATCTAACCATTGATTTTTTAATCTATGGTTTAGATTGGTGATCTGTGTGTGTTGAGGGAGAAAGAATCTAACCATTGATTTTTTTAATCTATGGGTTGAGAGTGGTGATCCATGTGTGTTGTGGGAGAAAAAATCTAACCATTGATTTTTTAATCTATGGTTGAGAGTGGTGATCCGTGTGTGTTTTTGTGTTGTACATTCATCTACAAAAATATTATTCCCTAAATTATTTAGTATTTTTTTGCCCCATTTGATCGGGATCAGTGCCCAAGACACGTATTAAAACATCTACTAGTATATCTTTATTTTCATACACGTAAAAATTATAAAAACGTTATATTAATAAAATGTATAAATAGATAAATTTAAAAATATCACCAATGAGTCTATAACTTTGTACTAATACATACGAATAACGATGATACGAATATTTAACTATGAGATGGTTAGATGCCATGTGTTAATAATGTGTACATATGATCGATTGAACTAATCAATATTACCTTGTTAATTAGTCATTAGTGTTTTCTTTCATTATACAAATCAAAACACTTTGTAATATCTTCATAATTTCATGAAAATATATAATGATAAACGAGTCATAATTATCAGTCTTGTTGACTAATCAAGTATCGAATTATCAAATTGCAAATTTCCATTTCACAAGAAGTCAAGAACTTATCAAATCATGATTATGATACTATGCGTAGTATATAAATGATTAAATAAGAAGCATATAATAACCTAATTGTAAAACAATAATACATTAATACACTAACTCTTATAATCTACTTCGTAATAAACTAGTAAAATCAGTATGACTAAACTTGAAACAGAACATAATATGTATTTATAAAATCAATGAGAATTTGTTTATAATATGATGTCTAAATAAGAAATGGCTCGCGACTTACCGACTTTATATAAAACTTGTGAACGCAAAAGGTTAGCAAGTACTATCAAATTTCAAACCAAAACCATTTAACTGCCCGAATCCAAACAACTCGATAAACAATTTATTTTTTGAAACCGAAAACCGACCCGAACCGTAATTTAGTAAAATTGAAATGGAACCGATATGAATAACGTTAAAGTGGTTAAACCATCGAAGAACCGAACCAGTTATAAACTGAACCGAAAAAGAACCGAACCCGTTATAAACTGAACCAAAAAAGAACCGAACTGTTTCTAACTCGAAACTGTTTGAACCGGGATAAAAACCGTTTACACCGCACTGTTAAAAAACCGCAACCCGCCTGCACCGAACCGTTTACTACCCGAACTGTTTACAACCCGAACCGAATTAAAACCGCTTAAGAATAAACCGAAACCGAATCGAACCGATAACTATTTAAACCGAACCAAAACCGACCCGTGAGACAATTAAACCGATTCCAAACCGACCCGATTAACTACCGAACCGATTTCAAACCGAACCGAAACCGAACTGTCAAACCGTTTTGACAGTGCTAGTTAAGAGTAATTGTAGTACCCTGTTAAAACTTGGATGGAATAATTGCTTAGATAGTATAGAGCAGTACAATGATTTATTTGTTTGTTATTTCTAATTTTTATTCTCTGATTACTTGGTGGTTGATTTGTGATTAATAGGATTGAGCAGTGAAATAATAGGTTGTTCATATGTGACTTGTTAGTTGGTGGTTTGTGAATTGTTAGTTTACATCTATTTTAATTTGCAGCACAGAGTAATGAAGAAAAAGAAATCTGGTAGTGGTGGTGTGAAGAGGGATGTGGTGAATGATGGGGTTAAAAGCAAAGGATGAAGAAATACAAACCTATTGATTCAGTGTTTGAGGTAGAGGAGTTGGTGGATTCAACAGAGGACAGTGGTAATCCAACCACTAATGTTTCTGATGAAGACTGTTCAGAGTATGATGTAAGTGAAAATGATGAAGAGGATGAGTCAGATCCTAATGAAGTAGAGGATGTTGATGAGGAAAAAGAAGGGTGGAAAGAACTAGCAATGAAGTTGATGCAGGATCGGATGAAATCTGGAAAGAGGAAGGGAGGTAAAATAATGAAAAGCAAAGCTAAAAAGGCTAAGGTAATTGTTTTGAATGGTATTTAGTTGTGATTAAGTACTGTATTAATTTGTGACTAGATGATTAACATGGTTTGTACTCTATAGGTTGAGTTTAAAAAGACACAAGGTGATAGGGTTAAGGAGAGAGGAGTTGTTGTTAAGACCCAATCCAGAACAACTCAGAAGGTATATTTGTCAGTGTTGTTGTTCACTACTAGAAAAGGCTGATTTCCGACGAAATTGTTCCGACGGACACGAAATCCCGTCGTAAAATTCAGAATTTCCGACGGATTTTTATTTCGTCATTTGTTTCCGAAGGATTTTATCATTCCGTCGGAAATTTACGACGGAAAATAAATCTGTCGGTGTAAATACACTTTCCGACGGAAAATTCCGTCGGAATATTAAATTTTCGACGGAATTAAAATCCGTCGGAAATTTCCGACAAAAAAACCCGTTGGAAAATTAACTTTCCGACGGATTTTAATTCCGTCGGAAATTTAATATTCCGACGGAATATTCCGTCGGAACATATAATTAAAAAAACCCGGCCTTTTAAAAACCTCTAGGGTTTTCTCCTCCCGCATTAATTTCACCAGCCTCTCTCTCTCTCTCTCTCCAGCTTCTCTTTCTCTGTCTTCTGCTTTTCTATTTCTCTCTCTCCTCCTCCATCTTCTTCTTCTTCTTTCTTCACTTTCCTCATTTTTCTTCTATTTCTTGGTGTTTTTATGGTAAAAAATCGTAATTAATGGTTTCTTTGGTTAAATTCGACCATGAAAAGTGTAGATCTATAATTTGTCTTCCAATGCATGATTTCCGTCGGAAATGTGTTTCCGACGGAAATTTCGTCGGAATAGGCCATTTTTCCTACGAAGGGTTTTCCGAAGACATGTTCCGACGGAATTCCGTCGGAAACCCTATTTCCGATGGAAAATAGGGTGTTTCCGAGGAAATTTTTTTGTCGGAAAACGGCACTTTTGTAGTAGTGGTTTATGTATTTGATGATAATTTTATATATTTCAATTAGTATCTTGCGATGCTGAGATGCATGTGTTTGTTATGTTTTGGGATATTTCTGATGTCTAGATATCTTGGTGTTGTCTAGGCACCAAACTTGAATGGTGTGAAGGCGTTTAGTTCCTTGATTCATAAGTTCGATGATGGAAGGAAAAAGTCAGTTGAAGATATGTGTAAGGAGGTTGTTCCCATCGTAGGGGATCCTTCTCCTTAGATGCCCATGACCCTTTAGAAGCCTAGGACTTTACACTTGTTAGAATGTATTAGGTTTTGAATTCCTGACTATTTGGGGGACCTTGAATTAGAATTGATCTTGTCATCACGCTTTTTTATAAGAAACAAGTAGGGAGTCGCCAATGAGTTTTAGTAAAACTCATAAACCTCATTTATGCTTTTTTCCCATGTGGAGTTCATTGGATAATTAGCACGATCGTAAGTTTACCCATTTCCAAATTGGTCTACATAAACCAGAAATGAGTTCAGGAGAGAGGGTACTAAAATAACGTTCCTTTTAGAGAGGAATCGCTATTCAAGCCCTAGTGCGGCCTCTACTAGCTCTTCCTTTTTCACAATTTTATCACTAAACAATATATGCAACGTGATACCTAAAGACTAAGTTAGTTGATTTTATTTACACGCATTAATCATGTAGGAATTACATTGCGAAAGTCGTTATTCTTATTTAATCAATATTCGTGAAAGAACAATAAATAAACAAGATTCGCCTTGTCTTAAGTGATAAATCAACAATTAATTATTCAAATTCTAGTCTTGATTAACGAAAGAGTACTATGTGAATTAATTAATTAAAAGTTTGTTTAAAGTAATCAAACAACACTAATTAATCAATTAAAGTTATTTAAATAATAAAAGAAAAGTGATTTATCTAAGTGCTCGGGAAACTAATCGTTCTTCTTTTATGTTAAATCTCCTTTTAATGCGTTTATGGACTTTCTTTCTTCTTTGTACCTTCAAGAGCTTCAATGGATGGATCAGGGTTGAAGAGTAGTTGGGAAGAAAGAGGGAAAAGTAGTATGATAGTAAGAGAACTTGAGAGATTAGGGTTTTTAGAACGCTAGGGTTTAGAATTCTGATTTTTCTGTCCCTTTAGAGCTGAACGAAGACCCCTTTTTATAGGCGTAGGAATTTAGATTTAGGGTTTTAGAGCCGCGGCGACAGGTGACACGCGCAACTCTCAAAGTCGCCCTGGGGTGCCGCGCGAATCTCAATGAGTCGCGCGAGCCAGGCGCCCGCAACTTATTGAGTTGCGCTGGTTTGCTGTTTGTCTTATACGAAAACGCGTTTTTAAAACTTCTATAACTTTTGATTGCGAAGTGGGATTTAGGCGTGTGAGATATCATTGGAAAGCTCTGGATGTCTACTTTCCAATTCTGTTAGAACTAGGTTAAAATCTGTTATGGATCAAAAGTTATGGCCGTTAGATTGCAAGGGTGTTGGTTTTTGGCCCGGTTTAGTGTTCTGATCATAACTTCTTCGTTTTGGCTCGAAATTGGTCTTATAATATACCGTTGGAAAGCTCTTTGAAAGGGATATCCATCTGTATAGCCCTTGGACGGTAATTTGATGGTTGGTTTATCTGTAGGTTCCATTGGTTCCAATCATTGCCTTTAACGCATTTGGGTCCGTTATTAATCAAGTTTAAACATATATGAATACGTGTTAGGCCTAATTAGAAATCGAACAAGGCTCTAAGATAACTTGGTCTCAAACATGAGTTTTAACTTACTTCACACTACTTATCGTAGTCTATAAACAATTTAACTTTGATCTAGCATGAAAAACGAGTTTTTGTAACATCATTGCACTTCCTTTTCGGGACAAGAGGCCAAAAGTAGGTTTCTACAATATGGGGTTTGGAGGGATTCTTTGTATACCACTATCCTATCTTCCCCGCAAATTTGCTTACTGAATTCTGTCAAGGGTTTTAGCAGATGGGTCCATGATTTTTGGTTATGATTATGTGCTACCGTTGACTGCTGTCCAGGTGGAGTATGTCCTTGGTATACCAAGGGGGTCGAAGGTAGTGTCATCATTAATACCAAAAGAGGATGAGGAGAAGCAAGCTGAGGCAAGAAGAATAAAGTCATTGCTTGCAAAGGGTAACAACATTAATTCTGCAAATGCAGCTGCCTCATTGGTTTGAGCAAGTTCAAAAGGAAATGTGTGGCCTCTTACGATGGAGAGGGAGAAGACTGACTGCAAGATTGGGTTTTAGTTATTGCTTTGGGGTACATATTGTGTGCAACAACAAACTCAACTAATCTAGCAGCAGCTTTAGGTCTTGCTCTTTTGGTGTACGATGATGCTACCAACTATGACTGGTGCATATTTGTGTACAACTGGATATGTATTGCAACAAGGAAGTTCCAAAAGAAAATTAAATGAAAATGGGTATGTTGCAGGATCTGGTGGTTGTATTCTGTTTCCTTTGGTAAGTGTTTGTCTGAATTATTTGTTGCTTTAATTTTTGGAGGAAAGTTTGAATCTCTTTTTGATTCCTATTTTCTAATATATGCAGATCTTTTATGTTGATCATCTTCATCGTGTGCCTATGTTATGGGGCTTGACACTAAGGCTGATAGCATGGTCTCAAGATGTAATTAACAAAGTTGTTGCTGATGACAAATTCGATTCGGGTGACTATGGGCGTACTCCGGTATGGTTATTCTACACTTCGAGGGGGGTGGGGGGAGGGGTAAATGTGTGAATATGTTTGGTGATTGCTTCTTCTGATTATGTTGTGTTTCTCTCAAGTCGTTGAATATCGCCTATGGTGAGGAGCATCCGTTGGATCCCCGTGACTTTGAGAAAACACGTGGTTCAAAGAATGTTGTTGTAGATAAGGTTGTAGAAGAAGTGCCTGTTTCAAGGTCTGAATCTGTGATGGATGATGAAGGAAATATGGATAAGGTAGTAAATTTATGTGTTAAAGGTATGGATTTAATTTGATGTATATCTTCGTAAAGGTTATTTGATATATGTGAACATTGTTGGTGGTAGGTGGTGGAGAAGGTGATGGAGCGCGTGACTCCATAGATTAGTTCTCCAACTGTAGTGGATATTGTAGAAATCATGGAAAAGGTCTGTACTTGACCTTATTTTACTTTTATCATGGAGAGTGTAAAATTGTGTTTCTTTGTCGAGGGTTGTTGTAATTATCTTTACATCTTTGGTAGGTTGTTGAGAAGGTGATGGATCGGGTGACTCCCCGATTGAATTCCCAACCCGTTATAGATGTGGAAGGAATTACTGGAAAGGTATTACCCATGTGAAATAGACTAGTCATGTACTGTTTTGAGTTGCGTATTTTTTGTTATTATGTGTAATCCCCCATATTTTAAGTTAAATTATAATTTATTTATATATTATTCTTGTAATTATATTTATGGTAATTCCATTAATTAAATTATTTTTATGGAAGGATTTAAATAAACTAGTGTATTTTTATTAATTTACTAGTAATTCTAACATAAGCCAAAACCCAAATACTACTCCTAATCTAATTAGGAAACTAAAGCCCAAATAAAAACCCTTATACTCCTTCTCCTCCCTCAATTCTCACGTAAAAAAAAAAAAAAAGAAAATCCCTCCTCTCCTCCTACTGCTTTCACGAAGAAGAAACAAAAAAAAAAAAAAAAAAAAACATACCTGAAACTGCTGCTGCCGCCAGCAGCCTTCCCTGCCGCCGGACAACCACCGCCCTGCCGCCAGCAGCCACCGTGCGCCGCCAGCAGCCCAGCCCAGCAGTTTGCCTCTTCCTCCTTTCTCCTTCCCCTTATTCCTCCTTCTCTTATTCTTGTTATTTTTTAATTAAAGTTTTAATCTTTATTGAAATTTTGTTCATGAATTATTATTATTATGGTTTGATATTATACTTGGGTTATAAAGATTATAAATTTATGAGTTTTATCATGTTTAATTTATTGAATAAAATTTCAGATTTGGTTTAATTAAAAATTAAGGGTTTAAATGTTGATTTTTCATGGTTTTAGGGTTTAAAACGTGCTAATTAAGTTATCTAATTATATTATGTGTAAATTATGTTTAAGTTCAATTATTTTGATTATTAATAAATTTTCAGATTTTGTATCTTCTATTTTGAAGCCTCTAATTGCGTTGAATTGATGTATTTTTGGGTTTTTAACACTCTAAATTGCTATATAATGACTATTTCAAATAATTATGCTTATGGGATTATTTTACATGCTTAAACCAAATTTTCAGATTTAATTAATCATTTTAAAGTTGCTGTAATTTATTATTAAACACTATGTTTTCATGATTTAAACACCGAAACTTGTAGTTGGGATGTTGTACTACTAGTTTTGGCTAATGGGATTAATTTAAGGGCTTTATTTTAATGGTTTGAGAGGTTTTTAAATGCTTTAGTATTGCTGTAATTTTAATTGCTTTGGTATTGATTTATTCCTTATTATTTGGTTTAGGAGAGGACTTTGTAGAAGGTGATTTTTAGTCTCTAAAGTGGCCAATCGAATTGTTTACTCAAGGTACGTACAAGTTACAAAACCTTGCTTTTAGGTGCATGTTTAAGGATGGATCGAGAACTTAGTATCATGTCTAGGGATGACTGGGTTAAATTGTTTGGTTATACATTGTGAATTTCATTTGATGTGCACTATTTCTTATTGCAATTATTGGTTATGTCCTAATTATACAAGGTGTACTTAGAGGCAAAGGTATGTGATTGGGGTGAAACGATTTAACTATTACTCATTCATGATTTAATGAAATAGGATGAGTAAAGGAATGGTTCATGTCTTATAAGACAAGGTTAAGAGTTTGGGGTGCCTTATGCACTCAAGGTGTTTATACACCGAGGTAGTAAAGGAATAAATAATAAATGTTACTTGCCACTAATAAATCAAGAATTGAAATTGAAAAGTTGTTTTACTTGATTGAATTGATATTGGATTGATTGAATTGTTATGCATATGAGTCATCACCAAGTCTAAACTTGTAAATCACGTAAAGTGCAAGATGGATGAGCAATAAACTCTGGATTGGTGCACTTCTGGAGTAATGACAATCAGGGGTTGGGGTACATGGGGTATTAGCCGTGTACTTTTCTCGAGGCCGTCTGATCTACGAGTCTCTTATTTCAAATATTTTTCAAAACTAGGAGTTAGGTGAGATCTCATACTAACTATGGTCACGGAGTCGCGCCTGTGGTCGTTGGATGTTTATTGATGTTTCCGAAAGGAGGCATGGGGTTTTTCTTTATTGATGTTCCAAATGGGACATGGGTTGGACAACCTTGTCTATTGCTAATCCAATGAATAAATTGAAATGAGTTAACTACTATTAACTAGTGGATGAAGGAATTATGTCTTCGATAAGTGCAATTACTAGATGTATCAAGGATCACTATTATGGAGATAATAAGTTCATTCTATTGGGGCGTCATCCTCTGTTGCTAGACTATGAGAGATGATCTTTGGGCTAGTCAAATAGCCCAAAGCCCTTTAGAATGGATCCTATATTGGTCACACAACAAGGGTATTGGGTTAAGCAAGTAAGAGACCCATTAATAGGCCTCATGAGCAATTAACTAATCATGAATTGGATTGGGCTAGCATAGTTAGATTGGAATTAGGTTTTGGGCTTATGACATAGGTTCTTATTTAGAGATGAGATCTATAAATAAGATTCATGCCTAGGGTTTGTGGTAAGCAGTCATAATTCACACACTGTGAATTTTGACATCAAGGCAACCAATCCCAAAACCCTAATCATCTCTCTAAATCACGGCTATCTCTCTCCTCCCCTCACGTTTGTACGGCCGCCCCTTAGGTGGTGGTTCGTGGTGGTTATCGTGGTGGTTCTTGGTTAGCATGTCGCTCTTCTCCATAGAAGGTCAATTGAAGGTTTTGATTGCGACTAACTAGCATTAGTGGAGGTCTTAATCTGTGCCCGTGGACCAAGTAGAGGAATCACGCTTGGGGTTCTTTATCTCCCTTTGTTCTTGCTCGATCGCACGTGGAATCACGCTTCAAATGTACGATTATTTGTGCTTTATGTGTTATGCATTAGATCCTTGGTTTAGGTACTGTTTGAATATGATTCATGTTATTTCCGCTGTGTAGTACCTATAAACTCCTACAGTGGTATCAGAGCGCCTATTGCATTTACGCATATTGTCAATAATTCTTTGATAATCCACAATTTTAATTCAATTAGGAGGGAGAATATTTAATTATGGTTCGATTATTATATTTAATATGATTAAACTTTTGGAATCGATTAAATGCGATTTAATTATGCTCAAATAGCCATGAAGAGATCCGAATTTTGCCCTAGTTTATTCGAATTTATTCGAAAACCCTAACCCTAGATTCAAAAATTTCGAAACCCTAAACCCTAAAATTTTGATTTTGTGTTTTGGTTTTGAATAATTTCGATAGTTTCATGCTTCATGATTTTAATCTATTTGATTTCATGATAAATTATGAATTTTTCATGATCAAATTATTTAATTTAAGAGTTAAATTGAATTGGGGATTAAAATTCATGAAGAACCCTAGTTTTAAAATTAGATTGTGAATTTAATTTTAATTGGATGAATTGTCATAAAAGTTATGTTTTAATTTATCATGGACCACATGAATTTTATTTAACAAAAGTTGTTGATTAAAATTGAAATCAATAAAAAAAAAAATAAAAGGGTTTTAGCAGCGGCAACCGCGGCTGGGTGGCGCAGCCACGGCGGCTGCCGCTGCAGGTGGTCCGGAGGGAGGGGTGGGATGGGGCAGCAGGTCGGGTCAACGAAGTGCAGCAACAACAGCACCGTGCAGCAGTTGCGCGGCGCTGCTGCTACTGCTGTGTGCCGCTGGCAGCAGCGTACACCTTGCGGTGTACGGCCACCGTGGCTGGCTTCGGCTGGCCACACCACGGTGGCTGGCGCACGTTTTTCAAAAAAAAAAAAAAAAATCTGTTTTTGAAAATTTATTTCAAGATAATTATGAATTATTTTGGGATAAAATCAGTTTTATTTTGGATAAGTTAAAATATTTTGAAAATATGATCTTTTATTTTAAAAGATAAAATTGGTTTTATTTGGATAAAATCTTTTATTTTAGGATAAAATCAAATATTCAAAAGTTGTTATATTTGATATTATCCATATTTAAGTTGTTAAATTGGTAATTATCCTAAATTAAAGTGGTTAATTATGGATAAGATTTGTTAGGATATTCTGAGCATATTCCAAAAGGATAATAATTGATTTAAATAATGTGATTATCCCATAATTATTTTGGATATAATTGATTTAAAATATTGTGATTGGCTAGTAATTAGGATAGAATTTCCTAACATTGTTAGGATAATCTTTGAGGATAAATATGATTTATCTTTTTAAGATTAAAATAAGATTTGATTCTATCTCATGACTAATTTAGAATATATGATATTTTATTGATGATCATGAATAATATATGATATTATCTAATTGCTTTAATTAAAATATGAGATATTTAGATGCCATGTTTCCTTTATTATGATCATCAGATGTTATAGTTTAGGAAAGCATGATGAGTGATTTATTATGTGGCAATTTTATAATATATGATATTGTTTATTGCTATATAATGACTAGTATGGCCCAGTAGATTGCTAAATACGATCTGCGCATCGTGATGTATTTTTGTAATCTTAGTACGGTCTACGTACCGATAAAGTATTTTGTAATTTTATTTTATTTTATTTAAGTAATAGATAGAATAGAGTAGAATTACAGGTTGCAGTTAATCCAAGAATCCCATGAAGTGAAGGCCCAAAGGAGAAAGATGGATGCGATCCATGATGATTCAAGTGGGAGCATTTACTTTATTAGTTTTCTTAGGATTAGGGGCCATGCTATGTCTTATTTATGCATTCAGTATTTTATGCATGTTTGGGTTTATTTATGTTGCTTGATGATGCGCTAGAGTTCACTATATAATCACAACATAATAAATCTAGATCCCAGTAATATTGATGCAGCTTTTCCAATTAAAAACCCGACGAAAACCTTGATCGTTTGTGATGGGTCGGCCTCAGCAGAGCATCATAATATATCTTGGGGAAGTGGGGGTAGATCACGTTCTACACTTTTAATTGGTTATATTCAACAAGGTTACCTAAAGATCAGTTTAGAACCTTGAAGCTAAGGGTAATAATTAAACATGTGATGATTAATTATTCAACCAAGAGTTACAAGAGTTGTAATCAGTAAAGAGTTTACTCACCTTGAAAATGTAATGGTTGATGGCAGGGCCTCAGTCCGGTTAATTATTGCACGAATAAAGGATCTTGGAATCACTTAATTCAAGATGGGATCACTTAAATTGAATAGAGTGTTTTAAAGTTACCAATTTAATTCGCTTATGGTACTTTAAAGTTTTATAAACATAATTGAATTTTGCGTTTAATTATTAGTAACATTTATTATTATATATAATCTCCTCGATTGAAAATAAAGTTGAGAAACGTTCTCAAAAGAGTTTAAAAGATAATCCATAAACCTATATTCCAATTTTGCTAAGATTGTTCTAAAAGGCAAGTTTTAGAAATTCATGTTACATGTCTAAGGTTGGTTTTATTCAAAATGTTTGAGTAAAATATCAACACATCTTCATTTTGAAAAATGTTTCAAGGGATATAATGAGATGAGAGGTACAAACCCCTCCAAAGACAAGTATAAAAATCCAATAAAATCTCTTATCCTCAACATGATTGAATATAAGAAAGTGATTAGAAATATCTATGATCAAAAGTTGATCAAATGACAGTATTCTTCATCTACTTTATATAGAGTTTAATACTTGATTAAACTCAAATATAAATAATGATAGAATAGACTTAGCAAAATCATGAAAAACTGCTTAAAGTAGTTGAGCAAGGTATCATTTTGAACCTAAGAGAAATGTTCTAAGTGGCTCAAAGGGAAAGGTTTAGGAATATATGAGGATCGCATTAAGAAGTAATAGGCCAAGAAATGCAAACAAGTTGCTACTTCTCAAACCTAGAACTACTTACATGCTAAAAGTTGTTATGAACAACAAATGTTTCAAATTAAATGGACCCATTCCAATTGATTAGAAACTACCTCATATAGTTGGAAGGTAAAGAATGGAAATGTTCCAATTTAAGAATTATATTATAGAAATTGATTTAGCATATTGCTACTTCTTGGACATATGATGTCTTGTTTAGATCACTCATTGCACAATGTGGTCGAACTAAAGGAAGAAATTAGCTAAAGGAGAAATAAATCTACAAGTTTAGAAGCAAATGTTGCTACTTCACAAGTAGAATCTACAAGTTTGGAAGCAAAAGTTGCAACTTTACAAGTAGAGCCAGTATTTCACCACTAATAATTGGTTAGAATTAAATAAAAGTTATTCATTCTTGCCATTATCAAAACACCATTCAATGTTAGTATTGACTAAGCATCGAAGATTAAAAAACGTGGAATAAATGTTATTCTATGCTTCTTTGAGTCATAATGTGTTTTGAATTGCTAAATAGGTTTAAAATTCTATATGATAGACATAATTAAACAATTTCTATATATATAAATTGTCTCTAATATGTCAATTAATTCGAATGAAAATGAAAATTGCATGTGGAAGATCCAAAGGGATGGACTTTCAATATCATTAGATTATGAATCTATTGATATATGTAATTTACATTCTAATTTGAAATTATGACTAAGTCACCATTTAGAGAAATGATGATGTGAACTCGAGGTCAAATACATATTGATGTAAGAAAACCAAAGGTTCAAAGGCTAGAGACGGACAACGAAACTTCATTTGTGATACGATCACTACTTATGCTTAGTTGAAGCATGGAAGTGAAGATTTTGAAAAGTTCAAAATTTTCAGTATGAAGTTCAGTATCAACTTGACAAGATAATGATTACACTACAATATGATTGTAATTGTGAAAATTTAAGTCAAGACATGTACTTGGCAACACATTCGAAATATTGCGATATGATCGTAATAATGAGAATTTAAGCCAAGACATTGATAAACATCCAATAGTTGTGAAATCGTTTTACAACAAACTCCGAAAGAAAACCTTGTGAAGTGTTTACGTAGGAAGTTATCAATCTATATGAGATATAATTTGATAATGGATGTAAATTACCTATCTTCCAACCATTGTTCAAGGGATATACTTTTAAGAAAAGCTACAAAACTAAACAAACTACATACGTCAAGTCAAAAGTAGCAAAGACTTCATATGTGATATGGATAAGAAAAGTTCTTATTAAGTCTTTCTACAAAACAAGAACATGTATTAAACCGTTTGATGCACGTTCGATTCCTATATAGAGCACGGGGTACTACTACACAAACCATACTTAGCACAAAATGTTTGTTGCTCAAGTAGGTGCCCTTATGGAAATTGTTCCAAAAGGTCAAGTGGGAGTAGTGTAAATCTCAAAAGAGTTCGAGAAAAGCAACAAACAAACATGGTTCAAAACCTTGGTTGGTTCACCCTATGCTAAATATGCCTCCTCAAAAGGCAAGTGGGAGTATAAGAATCTCGAAAAGTTCGAGAGCCTTGAATGAGTTCAAGAAAAGTGATTTCGAAAATCTCGAAGAAATTTGAGAAGTTATCGAATAACAGCAACAATATGAGCATGATTCACCTCATGTTACAAATGACAACGCGTGGTCTCATTATGTGTAATGGGATTAATAACCATGTGTCGAAGGTAGTACATTCCAAGTGCACATCCTCTATTGTCATTTCTCATTGAAAGCTAAACAAAGTTGTTGTATGAGTTTCAATTGTTGCATCAAACCCACAATGAGTCTAGCATACGTAAAACTTAGCCAAAGGAATATGATTTCATATTGACTAAGAGTTCTAAAATATTCATTTTGGAACATCATGATTATGCAAGTAATAAAGATGATTTGACAAGTTATGACTCCAAGTGGTTTAAAACCATGAAATCTGAAATAGATTCTAAGTCTGTAAGCAAGTGTATGACACTTGAATAATTTGCTTATATTGGGTGAAACCCATTGTAAGCAAAGCAGACAAGAAAGAAAAATGTTTTCTAACTAAAGCAAAAACTTGTTAAAGGATTCAACTAATTCATAGTATGACTATGATTACGATGAAACCTTTACATGTTGCAAAGATCTATTAAAGAGATTTTAGTGATTTCTACCTTATGAGATTTGGTAGATGGATATCTAAACGCTTTCTTGAAATTGTTCATGAAATAAGATTTGTATATGATACAATCAAAAAATTTGGAGATCCAATAATCCTAGGGATGCATAGAAGATCCATAATGGATTGTAGTTAGCATCAGGGAGTCAATGTTCTTAATTTTGCGAGTTAATCAAATCGTTTGATGTTCTAGTAAAATGAAGAAATGGTCTTGTATGTACAAGATGTTTAGTGGGAGCTATGAAGTCTTCTTGGTCTAGTACAAAGAGCGATTAATTGTTGCTTGAATAGTCAAGTAATGGTTGATGGATTTTGTATGAAAACCTTGGAGAAGAAGATGAGCACATTTGGGATTCAAGATCTATATAGATAGGTCTCGAAGGATGTTAGAGTTTTGGTTAAGAAGCTTATATTGATAAGATTCTTATAAGGTTCAACATTATATTGAAAAGAGTTTCAATCCCATGTGACATGGCACGTTGCTAAATGATTCAATACCTTGAGAAAGGTTGATGAAATTAAGACTTTGAGTGATGATCCTTATGCAATTCGCAAAGGATGCATCATGCACATGCCATGGACTATACTCGTCCATTTGATTCGCGTGTTTTAAAGAACAAGTGATGATAGATTTCAATCGAAATCCAATGTAACGTTGGAATACAAATTAGAAATTCCTAAGTTCATTCCTTGCGAAAGGGCGAAGGAAAATTCTTAGTGTATGGAGATGAAAATGATTATAAGATTTAGAAATTGCAAAGTTCATGTTTATGAGAATGTCTCATGAACTCTACTTACTAAACCCCTTCCATGACCAAGGTATGAGAGTCATATTAAGGTTTTTTGGATTGAAGCAAGTTATGTAATTTTAGTTGTGTATGTTTTTGAGAAAGCATATTACAAAAGTAAATACATTAGCTTGCAGAATTATGTTTATCAATTGAAACAAAGTTTCAATCTTATTTGATCGTGGTTTCAAGATTAAATAAAATGTCCAAAATAATTATGGATTGATGGGCTCATCAGGTTATCTATTTTAGAGACCTGGTGTATGAAACCCCACAGGTGAACAAAATCCACATATTATTTAAGTTCCTAGTTCGAAATCATTAAAGTGGACATAAATGATTTCAATGAATGGACTAGCATGTAAGATTGATTGGATAGCTCGGTTTCATGGGCTATAGGAGCATAGTGATAATGCTCGGTCAATCACATGGATATGCATGAATGATGCATGATCGAACTATTGACCTACTTTGAAGTTCAAGTATAGAACTTCCGGATATATTAGTGGATTCCTTTGACATGAGTGGAACATTGGTTTCATTCAATGGATGATATAACTGTGGTACATTCAAACGTCTTCCCGTAACTGGAGATTATAAAGGGTGTTTCCCGGTTATTTCAGAAGTTGAGTGGGAGCTTTGGTGGCCATAAGATTGGATTGAGTCTACCTATTTAATTAGGAATGTGTCTTGGCCCCTTGAGGAGGGAGACTTCAGAAAATGCATGGCCGTGCTCAAATGGATTACGTAGTAATCATTTGTTTTGCAATTCTAACTCAGATTTCAAGAAAAGATTTGTAGATTAATATGATCACGACATAAGATGCAATCATATTATCAAATCGACACACATTGACTTAAGGAATTTGAATATTGCGGACTTGTCTCAGACAAGTGGGAGATTGAAGGAGTTATGTCTTCGATAAGTGCAATTACTAGATGTATCAAGGATCACTTTTATGGAGATAATAAGTTCATTCTATTGGGGCGTCATCCTCTGTTGCTAGACTATGAGAGATGATCTTTGGGCTAGTCAAATAGCCCAAAGCCCTTTAGAATGGATCCTATATTGGTCACACAACAAGGGTATTGGGTTAAGCAAGTAAGAGGCCCATTAATGGGCCTCATGAGCAATTAACTAATCATGAATTGGATTGGGCTAGCATAGTTAGATTGGAATTAGGTTTTGGGCTTATGACATGGGTTCTTATTTAGAGATGAGATCTATAAATAAGATTCATGCCTAGGGTTTGTGGTAAGCAGTCATAATTCACACACTGTGAATTTTGACATCAAGGCAACCAATCCCAAAACCCTAATCATCTCTCTAAATCACGGCTATCTCTCTCCTCCCCTCACGTTTGTACGGCCCCCCTTAGGTGGTGGTTCGTGGTGGTTCTTGGTTAGCATGTCGCTCTTCTCCATAGAAGGTCAATTGAAGGTTTCGATTGCGACTAACTAGCATTAGTGGAGGTCTTAATCTGTGCCCGTGGACCAAGTAGAGGAATCACGCTTGGGGTTCTTTATCTCCCTTTGTTCTTGCTCAATCGCACGTGGAATCACGCTTCAAAGGTACGATTATTTGTGCTTTATGTGTTATGCATTAGATCCTTGGTTTAGGTACTGTTTGAATATGATTCATGTTATTTCCGCTGTGTAGTACCTATAAACTCCTACAGTGGAGTCTTAATAAATTTGATAATCGAGTCGTGTGTTGAGTTTGTTATTTAATGATGCGTATGATTGATTATTAGTAGCATGTTAAGTACTTCCTTATTTTACTTTGCAGCTTGTATGTACTCAGCTTTGCTGATTGCGTGCTTTTGTGTGTGTGTCCTTCTTTGGTCATGGCCTTCCCCCTTCAATGACCCTGTGACGATCCAATTTTTACACTTGTAATATTGGGGAGCAGAATAACCACAGGTTCTCTCACATGCAGCATTCATCAGGGTTGTGGGATCTTGAGTAGAGAGTTGGTTGCTTATATTTCGTGTTCCTTGCAAGTTTGATTTTATTTTAACTCGATTTTATTTGACACTATTTCCCTTGGTTTAAGTTTGTTTTAACACTAAATTTTAATCACTTAGTATTTTCTTTGGGGTTTTGAATAAGGGCCTTAATGGTTCCAACTTGTAATACTTATTTTGATTTAAATACTTTGCTTTGAGGTTTATTTAAAACTATTTTGGTTTTCTGCTGCTAATTTCTGAGATAGCCTTAACGTTTGAACACGTGGCGGTAGCACACCAGTAATTCTCTTGAATTTGTTCAGGTTATTTACAGGTTTCTCACAGGTTTTTAAGAGAGAATTATTGGGGTGTTACAAAGTGGTATCTGGGAGCTTAGGTTTAGATTTAATTACCACTAAAGCCAATTAGCTTAATATGTCTTAGGCGCCTAACTAATTAACATTGAGGATTTAAGTTCAAAGGCTAAAGTGATTTTTCGAAACTTAGTATGTTTGAAACGTTTTATCTAAAATGATTTTGAAGTTTATTTTGTCTACTTGGTGAGCTTTGGTTAGACTTAAGAAGGGAATGCATGCATATTTCATACATACCTTTACATTTTATTGTCACTTGAAGTGTCATTTTTCTTATTTATCTAACATGTAGTAATTAATGTCTTAATTGATGTGTTTTGTGATGTGCTTGTGTTATGCTTTTGTATGTTCTTTGCGTTGGGATGACGTAGAAAGGAGATGAGTGACTCAGTAAGCACGTCGGAAAGCACGAATAATGCTATTAGGAACAACCCTGTTGTTGTGTCTGAGGATGAGAATGATGCGCGAAGTGAAGATACCTTAGAGAGGTTCGAAAGGATTATGACGCCAGATAATCCTGATGAAGAAGACTACCAGTATATACATGAGTTTAAAACTGCGAAGAATAAGAAGCATAAGGTTAAAACTTATAAAAGAATGTTCCATGACTATACCCTTATTGACTTTCCAGATGAGGATAACCTTGAATGGCTACAACCACCACTGGAAGATCCAAATGCGGGAAAGAGAGCTACTAGGAATCCTAATCCGCTTCACAAGTATATAACTATTGAAGATTCAGATGATGAAAAGGATCCCGATTTTGATGTTAATAACTATGATGAAAAGAAAGATAGGAACAGCAATGTGATACCTTGAGATTTTTTTTTTTTTAGGGTAGAGTTAGCATGAATAAGGCAACTTGCCATTAATAATAGTTATTAGAACTTTATTATAGTATGCTTTAGATGATTGATTTAAATAAGTAGCTAGAGCTATAGAGTTATTATTCTTTGGGATTCATACTTTTATTTAAGTTATAATAAAGTCATTATTTTATATTAGAAGTTTCATTTTACTAATATTAGTGAGCCAAAGAAAGTTAAAGTTTGTGAAATAAAGATTTTAAGATATTTCCTTTGGTTATGATTAAGCTAGTAAGAGTGACGTGGTATGGGGATTATTTTTCTTAACTTTACGGTGTGAATTATGTTTATATTCGTATGATTCTACTTGGGACAAAGGGGTGCAAAGCAAGGTGCCCTTTTGAACCAATATATGTGATATTTATTATGATGATTCTGTGAGTATATGCGTATGGTATTTGAACTAGAGTATGATGTCCCTATATTTTCAGGCGTAAAACTACCATGGCCAATAACGCCGCCCTTGCTGAGGCCATCCGAATATTGGCAGAGAATCTGAACCAAAACCGAGGGGATCAGCTTGACCCCCAAGCAGAAATGTTCAAGAAGCTAGCACAAGTAAGACCCCCAGTGTTCAAAGGAGGTGCTGACCCCACCTTCTTAGAGAACTGGATACGCGAGTTTGACAAATTGTTCGTGGCACTGAACTGCCCTGATAATCTGAAGGTGGATCAGGCAGCCATGTATCTTAAGGACGAAGCTGACATTTGGTGGAGAGATAACTGTGAGCTAGTGAAAGCCAAGCCTAACTTTGGGTGGGAGGTATTCAAAACCGCTTTAAGAGACAAATTCTACCCTCCTTTCCTAAAATAACAAAAAGCCCAGGAGTTCATAAACTTGGAAATGGGGCAGATGACAATCTCCGAGTATTATAATAAGTTTATGGCACGTGCTAGGTTTGCCCCTGAAGTAGTACCCACTGAGGAGCTGAAGGCTCAGAGATTTGAGCAAGGGTTAACTAACCAACTGCAAAAAGACCTAGCGGGAAGGTATTTAATACTCTAGACAAGGTATATGAAAGAGCTGCCCACATGTACCACCTAAATTCTAAGAGTGTAGGAGAGACTGCCAAGGCTGGGGAGAAGAGAAAGGACTTTGGGAGACCAGAGCACCAAAGTAGCTATAAGAGGCCTAGGAATGGGAACTCATTTGATAGAGGTGACCAAACTGCTAGAAACTCTTCTACTGTTAACAATGGAGAGAGAACCTACCATTGTAAGAGGTGTAGGAGAAACCACCCTGGGAGAGACTGTGATGGGAATTTAGTGACTTGTCGGTTCTGTAACAAGAAGGGGCACAGGGAATATGAGTGTTACACCAAACAGAAACAACAGGGAAATGGTGGGAATGGTGGGAACACCCAACAGAGGCCTAACAACTTCAACAACCAGGGGAACAGGGGAAATGGTCAGAATGGGAAGTTTGGAAATGGTCAGAATGGGAAGTTTGGCAATGGTAGCAACAACAACAACAGATCTGGCAACAGCAGCAACAACTCAGGCAACAACAACAACAATGGTTACCAGGCAAGAAACAACACTCTCGGACGCTTGACTGTGATGAGCAAGGGAGAAGCTGAGACGTCCTCAGATGTAGTTACTGGTACTTTTTCTATTCATTCTGTCTCTGTCAACACTTTGTTTGACTCTGGAGCAGCTTACTCTTTCATTTCTACTTTTGTTGTGCGCAAATTAAACTTAACTGAGTCCAGTCATGTTGATGTGTCGGTCAGTCTGCCTACAGGCAAACTTGTCCATTGTAATAGAATATTCAAAGGCTTGCCTTTGAAAATAGGAGAAGCTATCTTTCCTTCGAATCTTATTGAGTTTAATCTAGGGGATTTGGATGTAATTCTGGGGATGGATTGGCTGAGTTCATACAAGGCCAAGATAGACTGTGAGATGCAGAGGGTGCAATTGAGAGATCTTTTGGGTAAGACGGTGTCATATAGACGTTTAAGGAAGCCTAAGGGTTTTGGGATTATTTCTGCTTTGAAGGTCAAGAAGCTAGTGAGTAAGGGATATCCATTGTACTTTTGCTGTGTCGAAGATTTGAGTATGGGTGAGAGTAGGCGGATGGAGGATGTACCCATTGTGAATGAGTTCTTAGATGTTTTTCCAGAAGAGATTTCGGGAATGCCACCTAAGAGGGAACTTGAGTTTACCATTGACTTAGTCCCAAGAGCTGCACCTATCACAAAAATACCTTATAGAATGGCACCAGCTGAGATGAGTGAGCTAAAGGCTCAATTACAGGAGTTGTTAGACAAGGGGTTCATTAGGCCTAGTGCATCACCTTGGGGAGCACTTGTGTTATTTGTGAAAAAGAAGGATGGAAGTTTAAGGCTGTGTATTGATTACAGAGAGTTGAATAATGTGACTGTGAAGAATAAGTACCCTTTACCTAGGATAGATGACTTGTTTGACCAGCTAAAGGGGACAAGTGTGTTTTCGAAGATTGATTTGAGGTCGGGGTATCATCAGTTGAGGGTTGCAGATAAAGACATTCCAAAGACAGCCTTTAGAACTCAATATGGGCATTATGAGTTTACTGTCATGCCATTTGGGTTAACCAATGCACCAGCCATATTTATGGACTTGATAAACCGAGTGTTTCATGAGTATTTGGATAAGTTTGTAGTTGTGTTCATTGATGACATTTTGGTGTATTCGAAGAATGAGGAAGACCATGCTGAGCACTTGAGAACTACCCTTGAAACCCTTAGAAAGAACAAGTTGTATGCTAAGTTTTCTAAGTGTGATTTTTGGTTGGAGAAAGTTGCATTTTTAGGGAATTACATTTCGAAAGAGGGTGTATCTGTGGATCCTGCGAAGATTAAGGCAGTAAGTGAGTGGCCCACACCTAAGAATGTGACTGATGTTCGTAGTTTCTTGGGATTAGCTGGATATTATAGAAGGTTTGTTAAGGATTTTTCAAAGATAGCTAGACCCATGACCACCCTTATGAAGAAGCAGAGCAAGTTTGAGTGGAATGAGAGTTGTGAGTCAGCTTTTCAAACCCTCAAAGAGCGATTGACCACTGCACCAGTGCTGGTATTACCTGATGGGAGAGAAGGATTCGAAGTGTATAGTGATGCTTCGAAGCATGGTTTGGGATGTGTCTTACAGCAGAATGGAAAGGTGATCGCATATGCATCGAGACAACTGAAGAAACATGAGGTCAATTACCCTACCCATGACTTGGAGCTTGCAGCTGTTGTGTTTGCCTTAAAAATTTGGAGGCACTAACTTTATGGTGTTTCTTGTAAGATCTTCACAGACCATAAGAGCCTAAAGTACATCTTCACCCAAGATCACTTGAATATGCGGCAACGTAGATGGCTAGAGTACCTCACAGACTACCATGTCCACATTTAGTATCATGAGGGAAAGGCAAATGTAGTTGCTGATGCCCTTAGCAGAAAGTTGAGTCATAATGTCAATGCTTTAATTTTGGCTAATGAGTTGTGTGAAGATATGAGGAGATTGAACCTTGAGGTTATCAATCAAGGAGAGTTAGAAGGATTACTGAGTTCTTTAACCATCCAACCTATAATATTTGAGGAGATTAGAGAAAGGCAACTGGAGGATGAGTCGTTTCAGAAGATTAGGGATCGGGTGACTAGTGGTGCGGAGACTGAATTCAAGATTCATGAGGATGGGAGTTTGAGATATAAAGAGAGATGGTGTATACCACAGAAGTGTGAGGATATTAAAAGAAAAATCATGGAGGAGTGCCATAATACACCTTATTCAGTTCACCCTGGGGGAGATAAGTTGTATAAAGACTTGAAAGAGTTCTATTGGTGGCCGAATATGAAGAGAGAGGTAGCTGAGTTTGTATCCAAGTGTCTGACGTGCTAGAAGGTGAAGATAGATCACAAGAGACCT
This sequence comes from Chenopodium album, assembly GCF_948465745.1. Classification (NCBI taxonomy): domain Eukaryota; kingdom Viridiplantae; phylum Streptophyta; class Magnoliopsida; order Caryophyllales; family Amaranthaceae; genus Chenopodium; species Chenopodium album. The sequence goes on along the minus strand of NC_137860.1, from coordinate 20,739,512 downwards.
ATGGGAAAAGTACAACCCTCGGAGATACCGGAATGGAAGTGGGATTCTATATCCATGGACTTTGTGACAGGCCTACCCAAGACTCGTTCTGGGAATGACACGATTTGGGTGATTGTGGACAGACTTACTAAGTCAGCGATGTTCATTCCTATCAAAGAGACCTGGAAAACGAAGCAGCTAGCAAGTGTCTATGTGAAGAATGTAGTTCGGTTGCATGGAGTTCCTAAGGACATAGTGTCAGATAGAGATTCGAGGTTTCTATCAAAGTTTTGGCAAAAAGTGCAGGAGAACCTTGGGACAACATTGAAGGTGAGTACTGCTTTTCACCCTGCAACAGATGGTCAGACTGAGAGAACAAACCAAACTATGGAGGATATGTTACGAGCTTGTGCTTTAGATTTCCAAGGAAATTGGGAGGATCACCTACCTTTGATAGAATTCTCCTACAATAACAGTTACCATGCAAGCATCAAGATGGCACCTTTTGAAGCATTGTATGGAAGAAAGTGCAGTAGTCCAGTTTGCTGGAATGACTACAGTTAACGGGTTACTTTGGGTACAGATTTCATTGAGGATATGCTGGGCAAGGTGAGACTAATCCAGTCGCGTATCAAGGCAGCACAAGATAGACGGAAAAGTTATGCTGACTTGAAGAGGAGAGATGACGAGTTTAATGTTGGGGACAAGGTCTTTCTAAAAGTTTCTCCAACAAAAGGTGTGATGCGATTTGGCAAGAAAGGGAAACTTAGTGCTAAGTATGTGGGGCCTTATGAAATCCTCTAACGTGTGGGAAAGGTGGCTTACAGATTGGCTTTGCCAATGGAGTTTGAGAAAATGCATGATGTGTTCCACATTTCCCAGCTAAAGAAGTATGTACCTAGTGAAACCCATGTTTTGCAACCGGAGACTATTCAATTAGATGAGTCTCTAACTTATGAAGAAAGACCAGTAAAGATACTAGATCACAAAGTGCGCAGTACTAGAAACAAGGATGTGAAGATAGTGAAGGTCCTTTGGTCTAATCAGGAGTATGAAGAAGCTACTTGGGAGGCCGAGGAAGAAATGAGGAACAAGCATCCCGAGTTATTTGACGAGGTGAGTTACGAGGGCGTAACTCTTTTCTTTTGAGGGGGGAAGAATGCGATGTAATTTCGCGCTTTTACCTCAATTATACCATTTATTGCTTGTTTTTGCATGTTTTTGGTTATCATTATGCATAATTATTGCGTTTACATATAATAAAAGTATGTACACTTAAGCCAAATATGAGTTTATTGAGTACAAAGTCCGATTTGTTAAGTATGTTTGTTAAGAAGCAAGCAATTTACAGCAATACAAAACACAAAAGTTTGAATGATTTTGGAAAATTATGGTTTTTTTAGGTTAAGTTTCGAGGGCGAAACTTCTTTTAAGAGGGGTAGATTGTAATCCCCCATATTTTAAGTTAAATTATAATTTATTTATATATTATTCTTGTAATTATATTTATGGTAATTCCATTAATTAAATTATTTTTATGGAAGGATTTAAATAAACTAGTGTATTTTTATTAATTTACTAGTAATTCTAACATAAGCCAAAACCCAAATACTACTCCTAATCTAATTAGGAAACTAAAGCCCAAATAAAAACCCTTATACTCCTCCTCCCTCAATTCTCACGTAAAAAAAAAAAAAAAAAGAAAAGCCCACCTCTCCTCCTACTGCTTTCACGAAGAAGAAACAAAAAAAAAAAAAAAAAAAAAAAAAAAAAAAAAAACATACCTGAAACTGCTGCTGCCGCCAGCAGCCTTCCCTGCCGCCGGACAACCACCGCCCTGCCGCCAGCAGCCACCGTGCGCCGCCAGCAGCCCAGCCCAGCAGTTTGCCTCTTCCTCCTTTCTCCTTTCCCTTATTCCTCCTTCTCTTATTCTTGTTATTTTTTAATTAAAGTTTTAATCTTTATTGAAATTTTGTTCATGAATTATTATTATTATGGTTTGATATTATACTTGGGTTATAAAAGATTATAAATTTATGAGTTTTATCATGTTTAATTTATTGAATAAAATTTCAGATTTGGTTTAATTAAAAATTAAGGGTTTAAATGTTGATTTTTCATGGTTTTAGGGTTTAAAACGTGCTAATTAAGTTATCTAATTATATTATGTGTAAATTATGTTTAAGTTCAATTATTTTGATTATTAATAAATTTTCAGATTTTGTATCTTCTATTTTGAAGCCTCTAATTGCATTGAATTGATGTATTTTTGGGTTTTTAACACTCTAAATTGCTATATAATGACTATTTCAAATAATTATGCTTATGGGATTATTTTACATGCTTAAACCAAATTTTCAGATTTAATTAATCATTTTAAAGTTGCTGTAATTTATTATTAAACACTATGTTTTCATGATTTAAACACCGAAACTTGTAGTTGGGATGTTGTACTACTAGTTTTGGCTAATGAGATTAATTTAAGGGCTTTATTTTAATGGTTTGAGAGGTTTTTAAATGCTTTAGTATTGCTGTAATTTTAATTGCTTTGGTATTGATTTATTCCTTATTATTTGGTTTAGGAGAGGACTTTGTAGAAGGTGATTTTTAGTCTCTAAAGTGGCCAATCGAATTGTTTACTCAAGGTACGTACAAGTTACAAAACCTTGCTTTTAGGTGCATGTTTAAGGATGGATCGAGAACTTAGTATCATGTCTAGGGATGACTGGGTTAAATTGTTTGGTTATACATTGTGAATTTCATTTGATGTGCACTATTTCTTATTGCAATTATTGGTTATGTACTAATTATACAAGGTGTACTTAGAGGCAAAGGTATGTGATTGGGGTGAAACGATTTAACTATTACTCATTCATGATTTAATGAAATAGGATGAGTAAAGGAATGGTTCATGTCTTATAAGACAAGGTTAAGAGTTTGGGGTGCCTTATGCACTCAAGGTGTTTATACACCGAGGTAGTAAAGGAATAAATAATAAATGTTACTTGCCACTAATAAATCAAGAATTGAAATTGAAAAGTTGTTTTACTTGATTGAATTGATATTGGATTGATTGAATTGTTATGCATATGAGTCATCACCAAGTCTAAACTTGTAAATCACGTAAAGTGCAAGATGGATGAGCAATAAAACTCTGGATTGGTGCACTTCTGGAGTAATGACAATCAGGGGTTGGGGTACATGGGGTATTAGCCGTGTACTTTTCTCGAGGCCGTCTGATCTACGAGTCTCTTATTTCAAATATTTTTCAAAACTAGGAGTTAGGTGAGATCTCATACTAACTATGGTCACGGAGTCGCGCCCGTGGTCGTTGGATGTTTATTGATGTTTCCGAAAGGAGGCATGGGGTTTTTCTTTATTGATGTTCCAAATGGGACATGGGTTGGACAACCTTGTCTATTGCTAATCCAATGAATAAATTGAAATGAGTTAACTACTATTAACTAGTGGAGTCTTAATAAATTTGATAATCGAGTCGTGTGTTGAGTTTGTTATTTAATGATGCGTATGATTGATTATTAGTAGCATGTTAAGTACTTCCTTATTTTACTTTGCAGCTTGTATGTACTCAGCTTTGCTGATTGCGTGCTTTTGTGTGTGTGTCCTTCTTTGGTCATGGCCTTCCCCCTTCAATGACCCTGTGACGATCCAATTTTTACACTTGTAATATTGGGGAGCAGAATAACCACAGGTTCTCTCACATGCAGCATTCATCAGGGTTGTGGGATCTTGAGTAGAGAGTTGGTTGCTTATATTTCGTGTTCCTTGCAAGTTTGATTTTATTTTAACTCGATTTTATTTGACACTATTTCCCTTGGTTTAAGTTTGTTTTAACACTAAATTTTAATCACTTAGTATTTTCTTTGGGGTTTTGAATAAGGGCCTTAATGGTTCCAACTTGTAATACTTATTTTGATTTAAATACTTTGCTTTGAGGTTTATTTAAAACTGTTTTGGTTTTCCGCTGCTAATTTCTGAGATAGCCTTAACGTTTGAACACGTGGCGGTAGCACACCAGTAATTCTCTTGAATTTGTTCAGGTTATTTACAGGTTTCTCACAGGTTTTTAAGAGAGAATTATTGGGGTGTTACATTATGTTATGTGATTTATTTCATTGTTGGTGGTTGTAGGTGGTGGAGTGCGTAATGGATCAGATTACCCCGTAGTTGATGACTGCTTTGGACAGGAGAACGTCCTGACTTTATAAAGGGGTGACTGATTTGTTCGTATAGGGCGTCGCTTTAGCGAAAAAAAAATAGAGAATTGGCTGCTACTTCTCTGCAAGATTCAAGTGTGGTTGATGCAAGTGCAAGTGGGAGCCAGGTTTTAGGTGTGGCTGAACCAACTGAGTCTTAGTGTGAGAAGTTAGTTGTTACTGATCCTACAGCAAGTGAGTGACAGAATCAGTGTGTCACCTTGTCTGCTGAAAACCCCGTCCAGGCGGCTGTGTTGAACGAAGGCGATGGGTTGCATGGTGGTTTAGCTGATGATGCTTTAGGTGAGAAACCATCAATGGCTTTGATTGAATACACTGGAGGTATGGATGTACTAGGTGACTTGGTTTGTTTGGTTTTGGGGTTGAGAAGGAGGAAGCAGATTTAAATGCTGCTTAGGAATTAGGTGTTGTTGATCATGACTTGTATGAGAAATTAAAGTCAGTGTCAGTGGGGATGAGTAGGAGGAAGAGGATGATATAGGGAATAATGGTTTTGTACTGGGTTTGTTAGGTACCAGGGGCACGTGTGTGTACGTCGATAAGGGAGTAATTGAGGATTCTTCTGATGGTGAACAAGAGGGAGTTGAAGAAGGGAGTGGTACTGCTGACAAGCATATGGTTAAACCAACTGAAGCCGCGTGCTCCCAGAAGGCGTCAGACACAAGAAGGCATACTACATTTGAGAGTCGTATGCTACAGTACGTCCGTGCGTGGAAGGAGCTTAATGATCCTTTGTGGTACACTTCTTACGCAGTATTTTATATTTCCTTGATTCTAAATCTGTGGTTTTTTCCATGAGTGTGTTTCCAATGCTCAATGGCGTTGCTAAACCGTGTTTAGGTTATTGTGCTGTCCTGGTCTCGTATCAATATCCTGTGGTGACAACACAACAACTCAGAGGGATGCTTTTACAGTTGTTCACCCAAGAGCAAGGGTTGGAGATCCGTACGTAAGGATGGCTAGCAAGCTTTACACAAAGCTCTGGGCAACCACGGAGTTTTTTAACCGCAGCAAGTGTATTATGTTCGATCCGAGCTTTGCTGTGAGTAATGTTTTTTTCACATAATTAAATGTTGTCTGAATATGAAATGGGTTGTTTGAGTATGACCTCGTACCGTGTGCTTTGATTCCACATAATCGCCTGTTGTTCAAAGAGAAAAATGAAGAGCATGTGGCACAAAAGTATGGGCAGTTGTTTCTAAGTTACAGAATGCGTGATGTGAAAACAATAAGTGTGGCCTTGGAGTACTGATTTAATAGGTAGTCTTTATTTCCTGTGTAGCCGATGGTAATTTTTAAGAACATTTTACAACATAAAAAATGAAAAAGTACTAAACTTGAATGAATATCTTTTAATATGCAATTGAACATTTAATAGAATTTAAATAAACATCTATTAAAACAATTATCAGCATATATATGTGAATGAACATTTACCCATATGTAAATGAACATATAGTATTGTAAATATAAACATAATATCAATATAAAAATGAACTTCAATTACCATTTCTATACATTGTCATTTAATACATTTGGTATAAATAACAAGTATATAAAATCATTTTTATTGTGTGTTGTTTTTAATACATATCCTTTCTCAATATATACATCGATGTCTTCTACTTTCTTATATAATTATCCTGCGTAATAAGAGATCTAATTTTTAAACCATTAATAAAAATTTACACATACAAATATGAACCCAGTATTACAAAATGATCATATACAGTGCAATATAAAAAAAGAACAATTATGAAAATATAAATGAACATTTTTCAATTGAACATGAACAAGTGTTAAAAGTCAAACGAACATTAAAAATAGTTTTCATTACGAACTAAATTAACTATACCTATAGAAAATATGTGAAGAAATCGGCCAAAAATAGACATCATTAAGAGATTATTAGAATTCATTATGTAGATCGTTTATTAATATGTGAACGACCGCTTATTAATATATAAATGAACATTTATGTAAATGAAACTGAACATTCATAAAAAAAATAATTTTCACTATGAACTAAATTTACATTTATATAATTTACGAAATAGATCAAATTATCCATCATAAAATAAGGACAATTAAACTTTGTTTTCAACTTTTATGTCCACCAATGTTGTAATTAAACAACACACCATAAATTAATTCAACACAAAAGAGTGTATATATATATATATATACCAAAAATTATTTTAATATAATTATATTAAATCACTTTTATGATAAAAAATGTATAAGAATTCAAGAGCTACTATAAAAATTTTAATATGTTTACTGAAAAAATTGAATAATATGGCAAAAAGTTAGGGTTTGCACTTTTTTTCTTACAAAAATAACTTACAATTTGATTTTATATCCTTGCAATTGTGTGACTTCATCTCTTATATCAAAGACCGCAATTGATTTTTATAGAGAACTTCGAGTTTTTAAGTAAGTATTTTTGCAAATTTTGATAAGAGAGAATGGAGAGTGAAGAAGATTAAAAGTGTATACTAATTTTAGGAGAGAGAAAACAATGTTTCTATCTTACTTCCTCTGTTCTTTTTTACTTGACCTGTTTCTTTTATCACGCTTGTCAACACAAAACTTTAACGCTAAATAACTATAATTCTTTATAAGTAACAATTATAAAAGTTATATATTATGATAGTACTTATTAAGACAAATTCAAAAAGATCCTACATGAATATGTGTTTTCTTACCTATTATTCACAAAAGACGAGTCAAGTAATAAAGAACGGAGGAAGTATATTTTTTGGGGTGTAGAAAGTAAACTATAATAGTGTGTTGTTTGGGGAAAGTGGATAGTTGGGGTGTAGGTAGTGCTACCTACACTAGAGTGTACGTATATACTACCTCCGGTCCAAATTACTCGCAACTTTGGAATATTTTATATCTCACAAATAATACCCCAAAGTTGCAAGTAATTTGGACCGGAGGTAGTATAATTAGTAAGACCTCGACACATTAAAGATGGCTACGACCCAGTTCGCCCATTTAGCAATCCACTTTATTAATGGGGCTTTAAGCTCCAACAGTCCAACTCCAACCCATTGAATTTGCTCTATCAACAAGACAATAAATAAGGGAACAAAAATCGGATGAACATAGCTTGATAGCCCTGCCTACTTGCCAAGTGCCTCCTCCTGATCTTGCTCCCTTCTCTCTCTCTGAGTTCTCCATTGAAGCGCACTCAATCAACATCACCCTTCTCGCTCTCCATTAGGTAAGTTGTTTGTTTTAGTAATCATTGTTATGCTAAAATTTTCACCTGTAAATTCATATGTTCTACAGGTAGTTAGGTTGCAGGTTACAGGTCAAACGAAGCACAGGTTCTCTATAGCTATGAAGCTGATGTCTAATAATCAAGTAAGCTGGGAGCAGCCTTGAAGAATATTCTCCAGAATCTTCGAGTTAAGCCTTTACCCGAGGAAATAGGAGCCATTTTCTACATCCTAGCCGTTGGAGAAGACCAGTTCAAATTGAAGAGCCTTTACCCGAGGAAATAGGAGCCATTTTCTACATCCTAGCCGTTGGAGAAGACCAGTTCAAATTGAAGAGCCTTTGACCAGGAAATATGGAGAAAAAGGAGGAATCACTCCAGCCCTCAACCCCGTGATTCTAGGAGCAGTAAAAGAGTGCCGTTGAGGGGATCTTAGAAGGCTGACCAAGCATATACACTACAAGAAAACAGCTTAATAGCGACGGACTGCTTCCGACGGACCCATTATTCCGTCGGGAAAAACGAAATTTCCGACGGATTTTTTTTCCGTCGGATATTTCCGACGAATTCAATAATTCCGTCGGAAATCCGTCGGAAATTTGCGACGGAAAATAAATCCGTCGGAAATTTCGTTTTTCCCGACGGAAATTCCGTCGGAAAGTACAATTTCCGACGGATTACAAATCCGTCGGAACTTTCCGACGGAATTTTCCGTCGGAATCTAATTAAAAAAAAGAAAAAGTTTTTAAAAACCCAAATACCCTACACCTTTCCTCCGCCTCCACTTTTCTTTTTCCCCCTTCTTCTTCTCTCTCCTCTTCTCTTTCTCTCTCCTCTTCTCTTTCCTCCTGGTTCGTCTCCTCCTGGTTGTATCCGTCGGAAATTTCCGACGGATTTTCCTGGTGCTCTAAAACCTACATCGACGGAAAATTCCGTCGGAAATTCTGTCGGAAAAGTGTTTCCGACGGAATTTTCGTCGGAAAAAGACAAATTTCCTACGAAAGGTTTTCCGACAACCGGTTACGACGGAATTCCGTCGGAAACTGGTTTTCCGACGGATTTCGGGGTGCTTCCGACGGAATTTTTCCGTCAGAAATGACCCTTTTTCTAGTAGTGATAAAAGAAGGAACTATCATATGGGAAGGCATCACAAATAATATAGCCCTAGTTATCAAATATTATCGAAGACTTATTGTTCTAGTGATTAAATTGCAACCTACATTGTAACCTGTAAACCTTGATTATCTAGTGGATTGGTGGACTCATAGCCACCCGTAGTTTTTACCCTTATTCCGGGGGTTTTCTGCGTCACCATCTCTTGTGTCTTCTCCCCCTTTTCCCTTTTTCGTTCTTGTGGATTCCAATCCAGCTAATTTCATCATTTAAATCTAGCTGTAGTTATCGCAACCCAGGTCGAACCTGGTGATCAGTTTTTTGACCAAAACAGTTTGGCGCCGTTTGTGGGGATACAGTTAGATAAATTGGTCCACCCTTCATCATGGGAGAAGATCCAGATCCTAACGCAAACGCATTGATCGAGCAACTGCGCGACAAGCTGAAAGCCTCCATTGAGCGAAGCCAGAAGCTAGAAGAAGAATCTCAAGCAACCCTGGCGAGGCTTAAAGCTGAATCTGAAGCATCCTTAGAGAAGCTATCCAAAGAGCTCGACTCTGTCAGGAGCAACAAAAAGAAGAGGGTAAAAATCGATGATATACCCCAATTCACCCTGGTGTCCTCTGATGGGTCTGAAGAAGAAGACGAGAGAGAAATATCTCGCAATAATGAGGAGCAAGGTGGTGGGGATCCTAACCCTATGGCCAGAGAAGTTTCCGTTATCAAAGCTCAAAATCGGAAGATGATGAAGCTCCTGACTCGGCTACCAGGTGCTCCCAAACCTGTAGCCTATGAATCTCGTGATGGATTCGCTGAATCCCCCTTTGTGGAGGAAACAGCAAACATGCGCATTCCCACAAAGCTAAGCATCCCCTCTTTTGCAAAGATGTACGATGGGACCACTGACCCTCAAGATCATGTGGCTCAGTACAAGCAGAAAATGTGGCAATTATCAATACCGTGGGAACTGATTGAACCCACCATGTGCAAGTCCTTTGGCGCTACCTTATCAGGACCTGCACTCCAATGGCTTATTAATTTGAAGCCAGGTACCATCGCCAGCTTCTCCAGTTTAGTGAACAAATTCTACCAGCAATTCGCCACTAGCCGAGAGCTAGATAAGCAGAGCAGTGACCTGTATCGGATCGTTCAGAAGCAAAACGAGACGAGCCGGCAGTACTGGGACAGGTTCAATCGGGAAATGGTCAGCATCAAAAATGGTGACCACTCAACTGCTATTGAAGCTTTCCGAAAGGGTCTCAATTACTGATCCAGGTTATATTATGAGCTGACAAGGTACCAGTGTTCCTCATTCGAAGAAGTCAGAACCAGAGCAATGGCTGAAGTCCGTGTAGAAGAGGACGAGCATACCAGAAGCTGGGTCGAAAGGAGACCGTCAGGGTATACGGGGAACTAGTCTTTCAACAATCAGAACCCCGGAACCAGGCAAAGTAGCTGGCAGCCAAGGCGCAGCAATGTCAACAACATATCTAAACCAGGAGCAGGTGAAGGCTCCAGCAGGCCAGCGATAGAGTACCACCCAGATGTCAGCTCGTATGGTTTCGACACCGATGTAGTAGGGATAGTAAACGCCCTCAAAGATATTGGGCCACCTGTTAGATGGCCCAGGAAGAGTGATAAGCCTGAACATCAGAAAGACAAATCAAAGTGGTGTGAATACCACGGAGATCATGGGCATAGGATTGACGAATGTAACAGTCTCAAGAGAGAAGTAGCCTGGCTACTCAAGAAAGGATATCTAAAAGACCTCCTCGGGAAAAAAGGAACGGGACCTGAAATCAAGCGAGAAGCCCAGTCAGGACCGCCAGCTTCACCAACCCCAGGTGTCGTGATTCAAGCAATATCAGGAGGATCTAGCATCAGCGGCTTGACCTATTCCAGTGTGAAGCGTATCTCAAGAATTGGTACGTCAACATCCAGAATCCCCCAAACCTATCCAAGTAGCGAAGAAAAGAAGCTAGATGATATGGCAGTCGTATTCGATGAGAGCAGGTTCAACGAGCCCGAGCACCATGATTGCTTGGTGATTTCCCTCCATGTGGGTCATTGCAAGATGAAGAGAGTACTAGTAGATAATGGAAGCTTAGCCAATATAATTTTCAAAGATGCCTTAGATCAAGCCGGTTTCAAGGAGTCAGATATCATCAAGAGGTCTACAGTACTAGTTGGGTTCAATGGCGAACCTATGAATTCCTTAGGAGAAATCCAGCTTCCAACGCTGCTCAAAGGGGTTAATATGATGCACAAGTTCTACGTGATAGGCTGCAAGACTGCCTACAATGTGATAATAGGAACCCTGTGGATCCATAAAATGAAAGCCATTCCATCAACCTATCACCAACTGCTCAAATTCCCAAGCCCATGGGGGGCAACAGTAGTCGAAGGGGATAGGAGGCAAGTACGAGAATGCTACCAGCTTGCCCTGAAACCTCATGGCCCCACCATCTAGCAATTATAAAAAAATCCAGCACCCAAGCGTCCAGATGAGTTGCAATTAGATGAAGTTGTGCTGGATGAATCAAAGCCGGAGCAGAAAATCAAGATTGGCGCTGCATTGGCAGCAGAACAGAAAGATGCTATCATTAAGTGCCTCAAAGAGAATTCAGATTGCTTCGCATGGTCACATCAAGATATGAAAGGAATCAGCCCTGAGATAATTACACACAAGCTAAACGTGGATCCCACTGTCAGACCAGTAAAGCAGAAGAGAAGAAAATTCGCTCCGGAACGCAACCAGATCATTAATGAAGAAGTCCAGAAGTTGCTAGATACTGGGAAGATAAGGGAAGTCAAATATCCAGATTAGTTAGCTAACGTGGTTGTTGTCAGCAAGAAGAATGGAACCTGGAGGGTCTGCATTGACAACACAAATTTAAACAAAGCATGCCCTAAAGACCCGTTCTCTCTCCCTCATATAGATTCAATGGTAGACGCTACAGCTGGCCACGAGCTCCTCACTTTCATGGACGCATATTCCGGCTACAACCAGATACTGATGCACCCGGAGGACCAAGAGAAGACAGCTTTCATGACAGATAAAGGAATATACTGCTACAAAGTAATGTCGTTCGGTCTGAAGAATGCAGGTTCAACCTATCAGCGGCTAGTTAACAGAATGTTTAAAGACCAGCTGGGGGACACCATGAAAGTCTACATCGACGACATGTTAGTCAAGTCCAAGCAAGCAGCTGATCATGTGAGTCATCTAGAAGAAGCCTTCAGCATCCTCCGGAAGTACAAGATGAAGCTGAACCCATCCAAATGCTCGTTCGGAGTAGCTGCAGGTAAGTTCCTGGGCTATATAGTCACTCAGCGAGGAATCGAAGCTAGGCCAGACCAGGTACGCGCTGTAATTGATATTCAATCACCAAGAAACCTGAAAGAAGTACAAAAATTAACAGGTAGAGTAGCTGCATTAAATAGGTTTATCTCGAGATCATCAGATAAATGTCACTTATTTTATAACGTCCTTAAGAAAAATAAAGGTTTTACTTGGTCTGATGATCACGAGAAGGCCCTACAGGACCTCAAACACTATTTAATGACGCCACCATTGTTGTCTAAACCTGCTGATGGAGAGTCTTTGCAGCTTTACCTCACAGTCAGCACCCAAGCTGTTAGTGTTGTCCTAGCAAGGGAAGCTGAAAGTCAGCAGTTACCTGTTTATTATGTTAGTAAAACTCTCCTCAGTGCTGAAACCAGATACTCCTCTCTTGAAAAGCTGGTATTAGCACTGATTGTAGCTAGCAGGAAACTTCGCCATTATTTTGAAACTCACCCCATAGTGGTGAAAACTAGCTACCCTGTGAAGGCTGTTTTGCGCAGATCAGAGTTAACAAGTCGAATGAGCAAATGGGCAATCGAGCTTAGTGGATTAGGCATCACATATGAACCAAGAACATCCATCAAATCACAAGCACTAGCCGACTTTGTGGCTGACTTCAGCCCTGATCTTTAACAACAGGCAGCCTTAGAATCTGAGCAAATTAACCAAATCCTAAACCCAGGTACCTGGACACTTTATGTTGATGGTTCTTCTAACTTTCGAGGTGCAGGTCTTGGCGTAGTGCTGAAGTCACCACAGGGGGACATGATGGTACAAGCTATTTGCTGTAATTTTAAAGCTACTAACAATAAAGTAGAGTATGAAGCTTTGATTGCAGGTATGAATCTTGCGAAGGACCTAGGTGTCACCAATCAACAAGTGTTCTGCGACTCCCTCTTAGTAGCAAGCCAGATGAATGGTGAATTCACAGCCAAAGACTCCAAAATGGTTTTGTACCTAGACTTCGCTAAATCCTTAGCAACCAAGTTCCCAACTTTCACCATAAAGCAAAAACCTAGGGATAGAAACACGCAAGCAGATGCCCTAGCCAACTTGGGATCAGCCTTAGGAAAATCCAAACTCTCTTCCATCCCTCTCATCCATTTCCTGTCGTGGATACAGCCAGCCCACCACCTAAACCTAGCATTCCAGAACCTGTAAAACTAGATCCAGACAACCTGGAAACGTCCATTCCTGCTCAAAGCCAAACCATTAAGGTTGAACCAGAGGAACCCAACTTTATTGCACCTATTATCAACCCAACCAGTTGGATGCAGCCTATACTTGACTATTTGGAGCGTGACATACAACCTGAAAACAAAACAGAAGCAAGGGCACTAAGGTTTAAAGCTAGCAGATACACGGTCACATAAGGTGTCCTATTCAAAAAATCCACCAAAGATATCCTGCAGCGCTGCATAAAGGAAGATGGCTACGAGCAGATCTTGAAAGATTTCCACGATGGGGAGTGCGGAGCCCATTCAGCTGGACGAACCCTATCCAACAGGATACTAGCACATGGATACTATTGGCCAAGCCTGCGAGAAGACGCTCATAGGTATGTACGCAAATGCGATAGCTGTCAGCAACATTCAGGTATCACTCACAAACTCTCTATGCCTTTGCATCCCACTCTAACACCTTGGCCATTCATGAGGTGGGGTATGGATATAGTAGGTAAACTACTTGTTGCACCAGGCCAAAAGGTCTACATGTTAGCTCTAACAGATTATTTTTCTAAGTGGATTGAAGCAGATGCGTTCCAGCAAGTCAAAGACAAAGAAGTTATCAATTTTATCTGGACTAACATAATCTGCAGGTTTGGAGTACCATCTGAAATAGTGTGCGACAACGGGTCCCAGTTCATAAGCGCCCCAACCAGAAATTTTTGTGACAAATGGAATATCACGTTGGTCACCTCGACGCCTAGGTACCCTCAAGCAAACGGGCAAGCTGAATCTAGCAATAAGGTCATCATCGGATCCTTGAAAAAGAAGCTGAAAGATAAGAAGGGTAAATGGGCAGAAGAGTTACCAAGAATCCTTTGGGCCAATAGAACCACACCTAGAACCGCAACGGGCCAGACACCTTTCTCGTTAGTCTACGAATGTGAAGCCGTGCTACCCACAGAAATCACCACCCCAACAGCTAGATACGGCTTGATGACACCAGAGCGCAACAACAAAGAGCTGTCACATGACCTAGATACCGTAGAGGAACGAAGAGACCTAGCATACATAAGGATGGCCACCTACCAACAGATGGTAGCTAGAAGCTTCAACAAGAATGTTAGATCAAGGATGTTCAAGGTAGGAGATTGGGTCTTGAGGAAAGTCTTCCAAAATACCCAAGAGCTCAACGCAGGTAAGCTGGGGGCAACCTGGGAAGGCCCATATCAAATCATAGAAGTCATCGGCAAAGGGGCCTACAGGTTAGCTACCACAAGCGGTAAGCTGGTACCCAGAAGCTGGAATGCAGCGCACCTGAAACTTTATCACTTCTAGAATTTTCATTTGTAAAAAAAAAAAAAAAAAACGTTTGTACATATTCTTTTTCTTAGCTCCAAAAACGTTCAGTACTAACTTAAGCATCGGAGGGTCGTTGGTGGCAACACCAACGGTCAGCTCTAACCTGTTGATATGCAGTGAACAAAACAATACAAGCAGGTACCTAAAAGGAACCTGGAAAGCAGCAGGTTAACACAAGAAGCAAGAGTAACCTCATAACTCTTATCTTTGTTCATTTAATTCTTACAATTGGTACTGACCTAAGCATTAGAGGGCCGTTGGCTATGCCAACGGCCACCTCTAACCCTTGTGATACAGGAACAACTTCAATGGACAAAGCAACGATGGGCCTAAGCGCCAGACACCGCAGATTCACAAAGCCAAAGGAAATACCAAGCATTGTCACAAGTCAAAGAAATCAAAGCAAAGCTAAGGTACCATAGAATCATCCAAAGAAAAATTAATGTTCAAAGGTTCTTAGCAAAAAGATGATCCAAAGTTTAAACCTCCGTTTCCACAAACGAAGTAAAACAAAAGCCCTAGAAAACTAAAGATTATTCTGATAACAAAGCTAAAAGTACTTAGAAAGCTGGGAACGCTATGAACTAAGCATCAGGCATCTGTTCATCTTCAACCCTCTTGGGAGGAGACACAACATGATGACCTAGAGAAGACTCAGCAGTAGATTTTGTAGCCTCAGGTTCCCCAGGATCAGCCTCCTCAGATACCAAATCCTTGATATAACCAACAGATAGGTAGTCATCAACCAACTGACGAAGCCTTTGAGTACCTGCATCACCTTCAAATTTCTTCAGCAAAAAGCCATTAGCCATATAAGCCTTAATCTTCAAAGTAACCTCAGCTTCTTTGTCCTTGAGATCATCCTCAAGTCTAACCACCCTTTTATACAAATCACTCACTTCTTTGTCCTTCTCCTTCAGCTGTAGGTCCTTAGCCTTCAAAGCCTCCTCTTTCTTTTTCACCTCTTCTTCAAACTGCTTCTGCTTGCTCTCCAGTAGGGAGTTAGCATCATCCACCTTCTTCTGGGCTGCATCTGCTTTAAGCTGCAGTTCCTTCCTAGCTTTATCAGATTCGTAGAACTTCCTCTCCAAGCCATCAAAATGGTACCTAGAATACAGGATGTTTTGGAAACCCTGTCAACAATCACAACATGCTAGGTCAACACAAAACCTAACAGAAAGTAAGTGAAACTCAGCCTGAGCAAAGAGCAAACCTATAAAACCAGTTGGGCCCCATCACTAGAGCCAAAGAACCTCCCAGGTTAGCCAAACGCTTAACTGCTGCTGGAAATAAGAGCTTCTAAACATCAGGCCAGATCTTGTTATTAGAACCCTCTTCAGCTAGGAAGTCAGGAGGAAGACTGACATCATAGGTGTTTGGGATGATCACAGCTTCAAAAGGACCAGTAGTGGACCTAGTACGATGAATCTTAGTAGCCTCCCTGTTAGATAGAGTCCTGGAAGGGCTGTCCTCAGCCTGATGGACAGTAGTATCAATGGAACCTCCCAGTGACTCTACCTCTCTTCCTCTTCACACGCTGAAGTGACTCTTCACGTGACATAATGCCAGCCTTTCCTATTAAAAACAAATAAGCAAATACCCTTAGCACACCACTCAAAGAGTTACACAATTAATAAAGCCAAAAAAAATGAACCGTACCTGAAGTCATAGTAGCACTAGTGGTAGTAGCAGAGGGAATAGAGTGAGTACCAACAACCTTCTCAGGAACAGATTGAGTCCCTAAAGTCCTCTCAGGAACCTGGTACAGTAGGTTCACAGTAGATTCTGAACCGTCCTCTAGTTTGATGATATCCAAACGCAGATCTGAAAAGAAAACACCAATTCAAAACACTTAGTTAATATACCTCACTCCAGAACCCATCACACTTAGGACAAAGAGTTTACCTTTGTGTCAGCCACTCCTAATCCACCTTCCAGATTCCCCTAGAGAATCCTTTAGCACAAAGAAAAACCTCGATTTCCTTTACCAGTCTTTGGTTTCATATCCAAGGAAGGGGGGAGGGTTGTATGAGGCTCTCTTGTATATAGTGACCCTGTCAAGGTCTTTCTTTCTCAACTCATAACACCTCACGAAGTCAGCAGCAGTCACCCTAGTCTCCCATTTAGCAGTGGCCTCATTCACAATTGCTATCAAATTCCAAACCGCAGGCATAAGTGGCCCAGGGCTCAAGTCAAATGTTTCAAGAATCTGCCTAGCCAAGTGAGAGAAAGGGTAGGTAAAACCATGTCTAAAGGGGTATTCATAGAACACAATGTTATCATCATTGCAAAATTGTGGCCTATCATCTGGTCCAGGCACAACGAACACAGCAGATTCAGGGAACCAAGCTGTTGCTTTCAGCTCCGCCAAATCGGCCTCTGTAATTTTGCTAGCTTTGTCCTCATCAGCTTTCCCCATCTTATTTTGGTTCACTCTCAAGTTCATATTCGTATGTCTATGGCATTTTTTCTTAGCAACATGCTTAATTTTTACCATAATTGAAAACAAATTTCGCAAGAAAAATTGAGAAAACAACAAAATTGAGAAAAGAGAAACTCAATTACTTACCAGGACAGAGGAAATTGGTGAAGTTTGACTTCCCTACAATAGGATCCAAGCTTAAATTATGCTGCCTCTTCGTTGATCTGATTCCCCCAATTTTCGCAAAAGAAAACCCTAGATTTTCTAAGATTATGTTTATCGTGAGAGGAGAAGTGGTTGGAAGATTCTTGTTTATCTATTTATAATGCATTAATGAGTCTAATGGCTTGAATTTATCTTTTCAAAGAGTTTTTATCTTTTGCAACGGATTAAAGGTTATCTTTGGGATAATAAATTGAATTTTTATCTTTTCTAAAAAAAATGCAAATTCTTTGAAGCTTGCCTCATAGAAGTCACTAGAACATCTAAGAGACAAGCTGGGGGCAAACTTTTATGCTAAAATTTTCACCTGTAAATTCATATGTTCTACAGGTAGTCAGGTTGCAAGTTACAAGTCAAACGAAGCACAGGTTCTCTATAGCTATGAAGCTGATGTCTAATAATCAAGTAAGCTGTGAGCAGCCTTGAACAATATTCTCCAGAATCTTCAAGTCAAGCCTTTACCCGAGGAATAGGAGCCATTTTCTACAACCTAGCCATTGGAGAAGACCAGTACAAATTGAAGAGCCTTTGACCAGGAAATATGGAGAAAAAGGAGGAATCACTCCAGCCCTCAACCCCGTGATTCTAGGAGCAGTAAAAGAGTGCCGTTAAGGGGATCTTAGAAGGCTGACCAAGCATATAAAAGAAGGAACTATCATATGGAAAGGCATCACAAATAATATAGCCTTAGTTATCAAATATTATCGAAGACTTATTGTTCTAGTGATTAAATTGCAACCTATATTGTAACCTGTAAACCTTGATTATCTAGTGGATTGGTGGACTCATAGGCACCCGCAGTTTTTACCCTTATTCCGGGGGTTTTCTGAGTCACCATCTCTTGTGTCTTCTCCCCCTTTTCCCTTTTTCGTTCTTGTGGATTCCAATCCAGCTAATTTCATCATTTTAATCTAGCTGTAGTTATCGCAACCCAGGTCGAACCTGGTGATCAGTTTTTTGACCAAAACAATCATCATATCAATTTCAGAATTTATGGTTCATCTTTGATTTTATATAACTGAATTGTCAAAGCAGTAAGTGTAGGATTCGAAAATCTCAACTATTGGTTCTAAATACTTAGATTATGAAAGAAGATAGCCAGCGATAATGTTGCTAGAAATTTGATAATTGAATCACATTTCCCTAAAATTATGTAGCTTTTAGGGTCTTATTTTATAATTGAGTGAAATTCGGTTGCTAATGCATTGCACAACCCTTTAGCACTTTTGCCCTTTGGTTTTGATATGCTATTTCTACAATGTTTCTCGAGTTCTTTAAGTTTCTATTGTGACATTGTTATTGTTATAATTTGAGCTAAAACTATTGTCATTGTTAAACCAATGTTTGATTCAAGAATGTGTTTTTGCTGTGTTTTGTTGAAGTTGAACCCTTTTGAAAGATTTTGAATTGATTTGCATGTTGATTTTTCTTTCAAAGGTTGTTACACTGGTTTGCCTTTTGGCTTCAATTTCGATATCCTGTTGTGAAGAAAAATATTGATTTACCAAATTCCAGTCTAGACTTTGGCTGTATGTGAACGTTGTTTGCGGATCTTATTAAGCTGTTTGGAACGTTGGTTATATTTATCCAGGTTGAATTTGTGGATTTCAACTGAAATTATGTATCTTCCTACATAAAAGACTCTGGAGTAGCATGAATGTCAATGTTAATCCCATGCCTACCGAAGGTGGCAGGTAGAGCTGTCAATTCGGGTAAATGGGTCGGGTTTGAGTCGGGTTTGTGTGTGTCGGGTCATCTCGGGTCAGGTCAATACGGGTTAATGTCAGGACTTATGTGGGTCGGGTTCGGGTTGGGTCATGCTTGAGTCGGGTCACGTTTGGTCATAAATCTTTTCGGGTTCGGGTCGGGTTTAGGTCGGGTCAATAAAAGGTCGGGTTACATTCGGGTCGGGTGAAAAACAAGTCGGGTTAAATTCGGGTTTTTACGGGTTTAAATGAGTTAGGGTCGTGTTCGGGTTCGAGTCGGGTTCGGTTCAAGTCAATTATTTTCGAGTTATAATCAGGTCGGGTCATTATCGGGTTTGAGTCGGGTTCGGTTCAAGTCAATAATTTACAGGACATAATCAAGTCGGGTCATTTCCAAGTCGGGTCATTATCGGGTTTGAGTCGGGTTCTATTCAAGTCAATAATTTACGGGTTATAATAATCAAGTCGGGTCATGTTCGAATTCAGGTATCAAATATTGGATTAATAAGGTTTAAGTTTGATATCAGGTCGGATCATATTGGGTCCACTTACATTTTTTTTAATTTTTTAAATTTATTTAAAACTCCATATTAAATTACGTAATTTAAAACATTTTCTAAAAAAAAATATTAAACAGAAAAGTGAATAATAAAATTTGAATTCCCTTTAAAAAACTAATAATAATACTAAAAAAAAAAAAAGATAAGTCAAGTAAGATGATAAAGACCTGCTATTGTCTGGGTCCCGTGTATTTTTTATTTTTTTGTTTAATTTTTTTTTTTGGCTGCTGTCCAGTTCAGTTTTTCTTTGACGAGGATTATGTAAGAGATAAGTCAAGTAAGATGAGAAAGTCCACTTTTGTTTTATAATTGGAATCCATGTTAATAAATTGAAAAAAAGCATGAAACTCAATAGTCAATACGGAGTACTCTTTTTATCCTAAAAATTCCTAAATCCTAAAATTCGGGTTAGTAATAGGTCGAGTTTAAATTCGGGTCAGGTCAATAACAAGTCACGTTGAATTTGGGTCGGGTCAATATATAACAAGTCGGGTTGATTTCGGGTCGGGTTTAAATTCGAGTCGAGTTAGGAACAGGTCAGGTTGAACTCGGGTCGGGTTAGTAACAGGTCGGGTTGAATTCGGGTTTTGACGGGTTAAATCGCGTTTGGGTCATTCTCGAGTTCGAGTCGGATTCGGTTCAGGTCAATAATTTACGGGTCACATTCGGGTCGGGTCCTCTCTAGGTCGGTTCGGGTCTCAAATACTCGGGTCTAGGATTGGTTTCAGGTCGGGTTCGGGTCACCAATTTTTTCGGGTTCAGACGGGTTAGGGTTCGGGTCAGGTTAGGGTCGGTATTTCGGGTCGGGTCAACTTTTGACAGCTCTAATGGCAGGGATATCAGTTCAGTTCAGCTCCTAATTTCCTTCTCTTATAAATATATTCATTTCAGCTCAGCTCAGTTCAGCTGAGTTCAGTCAATTAGAATAGGCCCTTACACACTCACCTCAATTACCTTGCAATAACAGAGATGTTATTCTATTTAACTAATTGATTTAGAATGCAACAATTTGCTGCTGCACAATTGATTATATCCAGTACAATTATAGTAGCCCCTTTTTTGTGGTCTATTATATACATAGATGGAAAATTAATGGGAAACTACCTTATATACATAGTGACTCACCAAGTCGGAAATCCTGGATCCGCCACTGTTTCTTTGGGCTATATTTTCAGATAATTAGTCTCTACAACTGGCTAACTTCCAGACAGGCCCTAGCCTATAGCTCTACAGATATCGTTTTTGCTATCAAAAAGTTTAAGTGACTTCAGGAAAGAAAAAATCTCAAAAAGATGTCAATAATGAATGAATGGGTAGTGAAGGAAGGAAGCAAGTATATGGGGTTTACTAAGTATGAAGTACTGTATATAGTTTCTTATACAAGGAACTTAAGTTTATTACAACCTAATAACCAATTTGAAAAACTATTGACTACAGCTCCTAAATTTGAACTTATCTTAATGATAAATTATGGTACAGATCAGATTACATAACATCAAGTTTTGATTTTTTGTTGATGATTTTTTTTTTTTTTTTTTTTTTTGTTTTTTCTGCTCGTGTATGATTTTTATAGTCAGAAACTTTTGAGGTTTCGCTTTCGTTGTCAAGCTTGCAGTTATAATCTTGGTTTCCCTATAATGGTGTCAGAGTGGCAGCTTGTAAATATGTACAAGTTGATGGTAAGTGGTGACGATGGGTATGTAGTTAACTAGTTTTATATTTGCTATAAGTTTACCTTAATTGAGGCATATATACTATGTACTTCCATTTTCTTATTTGAGTAGAAAGTCAATATACAATTGCGGCTGATTGAGTATGAGTTTGACCAGATAACGTTAGTTTCCGCTGTAACTTGTTTATCTCTTTGTAGTTATCTAGAAACTATGTTTGTCAAAGTACAACTGCCTTGGAATGTGATCATCCCTTGTGAGCATATGGATGTCAAAGGATTGATGCTGCAGAAGTCGGTCATACTTCGGTTGATGGAAGATTTTGCAGCCAAGAAGGCAACAAAGTAGCTTGGCTATCTGCTTGCGGTCACAACTCTGGACAACATAGGAGAGGGAAGAGTCAGGCAGCAATCTGGGGATGTTCTTTTTCCTGTTACCTTCAGCTGTCTCACTTTTAAGATTTTCCGCGGAGAGGTTTTGGAAGGAACTGTCCACAAGGTCTTGAGGCATGGGGTGTTCTTGAGATCTGGACCCGTTGAGACCATATTTCTCTCTGCTCAGAAGATGCCTAGCTATCAACATGTTCCCGGTGAAAATCCTATGTTCATAAGTGAGAAGCAGACAAAGATCGAGAAAGATGTGGTGGTGCGCTTTTGTGTCATCGGGACTAAGTGGGTGGAGACTGAAAGGGAATTTCAGGCTGTGGTTGGTTTGGAGGGAGACTTTCTTGGACCTGTCTGATCTTTTAACTTGTTGCATGCTCGGTAAATCCTAAAATATGAATCTAATGTTTGCTAACTTATTTTCTAACTGTAGTAGGATGTATATATTTGGTGTTACATGTTAGAAATTACAATTACCGAAAATTAGAAAACAAATTACAATGAAAATACAAAATAGAATAGGACGAGATTAATCTCTGTCCTTAGGATAATATTAGCCCCCTACTAAGATGCTGATGGGAATTCCTACGCTAATTTACCCTCAGGATTATCCTATTTCTTAGAATGAAAACACAGCATAATTTTTCACTCTCCATGGACATGTTTTTGGGAAGAACGTTTTTGAATGAATATGAAAAACTGATAGTCTTTTAATGCCAATGAAACAATTATATAGAGATAAGCATGGCAGTTATTTTTTCCCAAAAAAATAACTGCCTCCCTATATTATCCGAAAATTAAAACAAAAATATTAATTAATTGGCACATGTTAGTCATAATTAATTAAGTGCTAAGTGCTAGTCTATGATTAGTAAATATTTTGATAAATATACTACTAATCATCTACTAACAAGCTCATGATCAAGCCCACACAAAAAGGCTCAAAAATCATAATACACATAGTACACACTAGTTAATAAACAAGACCAACCTTTCATATTCTTTCCATGTGGGACAATGCTCCCACAAAAACTTACTTATTGAAGACTATATACAACATTACACCATTAACTGTTGCATGATTGTACTTGGTTCAAACCATTGATTTCGGAAGTATTAGGGTAATGCACTGTGGATTGTTATTAATCCTGCCGATGGGCTGTATGCTTGTATGTAAGCATTGTTAAAGACGTGTAGAATTTCAGCTTGGAGTTTGCTTTCATATTGTCTTTTTATTGCTTAGTCTTGAAAGAGGTTCCTGTCTTTGGACTGCTATGCCTGTCAGGTCTCGGCAGGGAACAGGTCTCTTGAATTACAATGCAGGAAGGAGTTCCTTGCAAAATTGTGTAGCAAAGTACGAGTATACAATACAGTGATCTCAATTCACAAATTCACAAATATTATTTTTGTTTTGTGATCATTAAATCATTAGCTTAGAAGGTTTTATCACTTTTACCCGATATACAAAGAAAACTAGTTATTTTCTAGAATGCTAAAGACAACAGATGAAAATTTACCCAATATTGGATGAAATTGAGTCACCTAAATTTGATGACTTTAATATGACGGTTATGATTTTGTTTGAGGAATGATGAATATACGAAAAATTTTATCAAACTTTTTGGTACTTGCGAAATATCAAATTTTATTTTGGTAGTTATCACATTTATTTTTTAAGAAAATACCACATTTCTTGGCAGTTTCTTGAAGGGTAATTTAGGAAAGTAATATCGCCCAAGACCCGTTTCAATTTTTATTTTCATATTACAGACATAAATAACGAGGGGAAAAAAGGAAAATAATAAATTTTGTTTTTTCCTTAAAATTTTTTTTTGTGATTTTTTTTTTTTTAATTTATACCAGGGAGCCTATGCGCACATCGCGGTACAACTAGCCATCATGGGGAGTTATGTATTTAAACCTCATACATACTTTTAGTTCGCGTTGAATTATAGTTGTATTTGGTTGATCAATAGAGATTATAATTTTATATATTTTATTGTATAAACATGTTTTGTGTTACGATTTTTATTTTTTATTTTTTTTATTTTTAAGATGAATATATAATAACTCGTCAATGTATTACTCGGTACTATATAAAAAGGCAATCAAACCTATTACATCATTCCATAACTATATTGTAGGGAATATTTCAAACATCCCAAACTTGAACCCCACTATAATCATACACTTTACATGGTGACGTTCAAAGGGAAAAAAGCTAGAGTAAAATAGTTGCCAACAAGTTTTAGGAACTTGTAAACCGTTCACAGGGTGAAGGTTACACCCCTTCACAATCCTAGAGATCGCTAACTCCATAGTAGTCCGAAACCATGACGGGATATTCGAGGATGAAGGTACGAATCCAACCTAAAAGATATTGAACCTGCCCTAAAATAGGCCTCTACTTTATTCTTGTCATATTCATGAGCGCTTTCTAACTAACATGTAATCATTATATTAACCCTAAACCTGTTTAATCTATGTTGGTTGATTGTTAATGCACGAACAAATCTATTATTGGCGATCACTTATATTAAAATCATATTAGCCTAAACAAATTATTAATTATCTTATTAAGCGTGATTTCAAGTACAAATTCTCTTTAAACTTGCATAAAAGGCGTGACCAAGCAATAACAACAATAGATATCAAGCAACATAATAATATTTATAATTATAGACACAACAAATCATCATCATTATAATCTCAATAAAGCATAATAATATTAGCAAGATCCTAGGCATGATACTAACTTGATGTTGGGTTTTGATGAGTCCGATTCATCGCGAAAAATAAAACCCAAGCCAAGATAACAATCACAATTAATATAATCAAAAGACATAATTAACAAGAATTAAGGAAAGACGAAATTACCCTTGTAGCGTGCTTCGCTCGTCCCCCGAGCTCTTACTTGAGAAAGCTTAGGTCTCGCAACGAGCGAAAACCTAACGAGGGGAAAAACTAGGTCATTGACTAATCCTCCCTAAGCCAAAAAAAAATTTATAATAACTTAACAAACCTAAATACAAGTAAATAGGTAAATCAAGGGTTGAACCACTAAGAATGGGGGGATGCTTGCTATGGCCAAAGTTAAGCTACTTTGAAAGGTAAAATGGTAACGTAGATTATCTAAATCAACTAATCAAAAATCAATATATCAAGGCACTAGGGATTTAGGATCCACATGTACTTGCAATGGACACACAAACTAATCGGGTTGGAGATTGATTGCTTCGAGCAATGCGAGGGAAGATAGACAATGCAATCAAAAGAGCTTGATAAGCTATATCCTAGAGGTCTAGCTAGCGCCAACTACGAAAGACTCTAACAAGATCGTCACTAACCATGCTCAATCGACAAATGTGAGCTACAAATCAATGGTCCGTATCAATGTAGGCACACAATGCAATCTAGTATGACAATTAAAGTTAGCTACTCTTTAACTAATCACACACATGCACAAAATTAATCAACCAATTTAATCACAATGCTAACTCAATCAAAAACCCTCAATTAGCTATGATCCATCAATTATACATGATTCACCATATCCCTACCAAGTAAACTACTCACAATTCATGGAAGAAATCAAGATCAAAACTAAGCAAATCAACAAATTCATCATCATCTATCATTTCAATCAAACTAAATTCAGTCAACTAATCAATAAACTTGAACAATCAACAAACAATTGAAATTAAAAGCTAAAGATTGCATTGAAGTAAAGGAAATCGTTACAAACTTGCTTCAAATCAAAGGAAATGTGCTTAGAATCATCAATCATCAACCATGAATTTCTCTCTTTAAAAACAAGTGTTTCTCTCTCTAAAATCTGATCTAAAACTATCTCTAATTACTTCTCTAATGATTCTCTCTCTAAAAATAGAAGAAAAATCTATATATAGTAAAACTAACAAAGATAAATTAGTTAGATCGCCCAAAGAAGACCACGCGGCCGCGCAAAGGAGGGTACGGAACAGAGACCTCAAGGCGTGCGACCGCGCCACCAGACCGCGTGGCCGCGCAGGTGTCGAGCGCGCCCGCGCCTAGGAGCAGGGCAGATTCCTTCTTCTTCTCTTTGATGCTCCTCGTGCACTCCACTTGGTGTGCTTGATGGACACGGAACATGGCAGGTTCAAAAGGCTTCTATGGTGGGTCAACACCAAGATTGGTGCCCCCACGGCTTGAATGCACGACCTAAGGAGACTTGGAACTTGCTCATCTCCATACTTGGGCTTCAAATGGAAGACTCTTAGCATTCCAATCATTGCAAAACCCGAGAAGGAACCTCGGGAGTCCTTAGACTACGATCCTAACCTGAAAATGAAAGAAAAAAAACAAATAAAAGGGAAAATGGCAAAATAAACCAAGAAATACATGTGTAGGGAATATTTCAAGCATCATGACCCCAAACTTGAACCCCACTGTGATCATACACTAAAGTACGGTGGCGTTTCAAAGGGAAAGACAAAGAGCAAAAAGAGTCGCCAACAAGTTTTAGGAACTTGTAAACCCAAAAGACAATCCAAAAGGACCATCAACTACTCCATAAGGTCTTGAACCAAACAGGGTCCGGGGATGAGGGTACGAATCCAATCTACAAAAGAAAGGACCCGCCCTATAAAATAGGCCTCTACTTTGTTCTGATCGTATTCATGTGCGCTTTTCGAATAACATACAAACATCATATTGAACCTACCCTGTTTATCTATGTTGGTTGAATATTAATGCACAAATAAATCTATTATTGGCGATCACTTGAGTTAAAATCACATTAGCCTAAACCAAATTAATAATTAACTTATTAAGCGTGATTTCAAGTACAAATTTCAATAACAACTCCTAGCATGTCACTAAGCAATAAAGATCAAAGTTTTAAACCTAACATGGTACTAACATGATAACATGATATTAGAATTAAGTAAAGGCACCCTAAACATGACACTAGAAAGCATAAAATAACATCCTAACATGATACTAGGAATTGAACACATCCTAACATGACACTAGGAATCATAAAAACAATAATAAGCATGCAATCTACATTGTTAATAAAATAGGGAGTAAGCTATTCTACTTACTTTGAAGCCTCGTACGTCTTTCTAATAACAAAATACACAAGTTAGTAAACTTCAATGAAAATAATAAACAATAATTAAAGAATTAAATTGAAATCAAATTAAATAAAGTTTAGACTAGTTTTGGACCAAACCCTCAGAAATTATCAAACCTTGCACGTCTAGGGCGAAGGCAACTTCGAACTTGGCTAAGAGACTCTAAGTCTTGTGAATGTGGAATTGTGTTTATGAAAAGCTAGTTTAGAAAGAAAGGGAGAAAGAAAGCAAATATTGCTCAAGAGAGAAAAGAGAGAATTAAGGAAGAGTTGATGAGAATTGATGATTTTGAAAAACAAGGATTCGGACCCTATTTATAACGAAAATAGTCCGGAACATCATAGAATTTGATAAGGAATAAAACTACACGCTGTCGCCAGGAATTGACTCTGTCGCGAGGCGACAGGGTCTGTCGCGCGGCGACAGACTTGTCGTTTGGCGACAACCTGTATTAGCGCGTTTTCTTCACGCGGAATCCGATCTTTAATCAACTTGATCTACGGAATCCGTACAGAAGATAAAGTACGTGTTTTTAAGATAATAAAACAATATTTTACTCCAAATAAAAGTCTATTTTAAAATAATTAATTATTAAATCTAATAATATTAGAATTAAAAAGAACCTTCTAGAAACTTCTAGAAAATTATAATTAATCCTAATAATTTTAGAAATAATAATTACCATTGGGCCCTCCTCTAGATCATTGGGCCGTATTTAAATAATTAACCGGGCCCAGTTTAGTATTTTGGCCATAACTTCCTCAATATTCATCGGAATTGGGCTTATAATATATCGTTGGAAAGGTCTTTTCGAGCCCCATCCAACTACACTATTATTGGACCTTAATTATGGACCAACCTAAACTGGTTTGGCTATTTTCAAATAAATAAAGTCATTTTCAAAAACAGAGAGAAAAGAATTTTAATTAAAACTAAACCGCAACACTTAACTTTCAACCACTTTCACCTAATTCGATAATGGTTCGACGTGAAAGGCACTCATCACTGGGTTTGGTTTTGGGGAGACACAAATGGGTGTCTACAGAAGCCCCCACTTTGACTGAGTTTGAAGAAACTTATGTTTCGAAAAACGAGAGTCAAAGTATCGATAGGGACGGAGAATGATTCAAAATGTTCTGCAATTCCAAATCATTCTTATAACGTCGATACCTGCAAACTAATCATTAGTTAAAACAGATAAAAGAGTTAAGAAACGCGTATCTTGCACCGTCGAGCACACGTCTCTAGAGTAACCGTTTTGCTGCATTTCATTTTGTGACAACCCCCACAATATTTCGTGAACGCTATCTTTGAAGATAACCATATGTCGTTGTCTTCAATATTCTTGGTGACAATCCTCCACAGTATTTCGGGAACATCGTCGAAAATAACTGTATGTCGTCATTTCCTGGGTTGTGGCAGTATGTTGCCACGGCAGTGTATCGCCGCTATAGACAATCTCTTCTTTACTTTGAGGGACCGTCGAAGTTGACCTTGCTTCGTCATCTCCAAAATTTGTGACACTACCCCGCCACGGCCGCGCTTCGCCACTAGACAATTCCTCTCTATGTTGGGACATTGCCAAAGAATCATTCTGCTTATTGACCCTTAATACATTGTTATTATCATTGTTTTTATATTTGTGCCAATACTTTGGTACTTTTGCCTTTGTAAACCATTATTTCGGTGCATCTATTGAACCAATATTTCGGTGCCTTATTATGAGCCAATACTTAGGCGCTTTAAGCTAAGTGAGACGATCTTTCATCAAGTCGATCACTGAATGCATTTTGCGATCAAGCTGATTGAATCATGTCAATTTGCTTAAAAGGGCTAACTGGCGTACCAAGGAACCCAAATTACTAAAATAGGTCCAAAAAACCATAAGGAGGGGCCCAGTATTCTGTCGCCGCTCCAGCGCTGGTCAGAAACTCCTGTCGCGAGTTTTCGCTTCTGTCGCCGCGTGACAGAATCGGAGTTTTAAACCCGTCTTCTTCTTCATTTCTATTTCGCTGCTCTGCTTCTCAAAATTCACGAAAACTTCACTTCACTCGTTCTCGCTCATTTCTCAACCAAATTCGCTCAAACTTGTTGCAAATCAAAGCTTTTCTCATCTATTTTCCCGATCTATGTAAGTTTTGCTCAAACTCTACTCGGTTTTTGACGAATTATGCATTCTTGTTCGCGGATTTTCGAAAAATTCGAAAACGTTCTTGCTTATTTTGCTTTGTTTGTTGAATTTTATGCCTTGAATTTGTTTAATTATGCTTGTATATTACCTTGGGAGTATTTTGAGACTTGATTGACTCAATTTGGTGAAGAAACGAACGATTCACCATTGTTGGACCTCTTGAGGTCGTGAAGAACAATGTGGGTCGTTCTTTGCATTTTTACTGCTTTTACTTGTACAATTTGTCACAATATTCATCATATGTTTGCAAGAAATTGTTTATTTGCTTAAAAAATGCTTCCATGCTTGTTTGAAATTTTTGCTCTGTTTTAGTACTACGTACTCTGTTTTGCGAACATAGTATCATGCGGCCTAGGCGAACCTTAGATACTGTAGAGCCTTAAATTTAATTACTTTTACATACTTTAGCATGGCTAGAAGACGTGGTTCTGGTTCTCGGTCGAGAGACACACGTCGAGAGGACGAGCCCACCAGTGAGGGCGAGGACGTGCCTTCTACTTCCGGGCCGGGTCTCATGCCGGACTGGGACGAGCGCACCCTTTTTCACGCACCGGTTCATCATCTGTCGGAGCGGATCCGACGAGGTCTTGCGAGTGGGAGGACCCGTAGCCACGCCTCGGGTAATTCCACCATCATTTCTCTATACGACAACTTCATCATCCGCGATGAGGGACTTCGTCGTCTTTGGGAGTCATGTGGGTTGATTCCTCAGCTGCAGGCCACCCGGGCCATGTTTTCATACGATGGGGGTAACCTCGTCGTCCGAGCTTTGGTGGAGTTCTTTTGGGACACAACCAACACCTTTCATTTTCCCTAGGGTGAGATGACAGTCACTCCAGTTGACTTCAGCCTTATTACGGGGCTAGAGTTCCAGTCTACTCCTCTGCCTTTCGACGCCGGTGTCACCGTCTACTCGCCGGAAGTTCTGGAGTTGTTGGGGCCGATCGTTGTTCGGGCCCAGGCTGAGGCTCAGTCGGGACAGCTGAGTTCCCGATGTATTCGTCGCTGCACGCTGGCTGCAGCTTTTGAGGATGATGCGACCACCCGAGAGCAGCGGGTGCGCCTCTTTATGCTGATTCTGCTATCAGGGACGTTTTCCCCTGATCGAGGTAGTAGAGTACTTCTTTACTACATGTCCGCTGTTCGCGACCTTCACTTGGTCGGGACGTATGACTAGGCCAGCATGGCTTACGCGGACTTTCTACTGGGCTTGCGGCGTTCCTATCGTCACAAGGCTTTATCTGGAGAGGTAGCCCTTTCCAGCTTTTGGAGGGTCGTAGAGGTACATCTCCTTTCCCTTTTTCAAGGTTTTAACTCTAGATTTAGAAGCATAATCTTTACTGATTTTCCTCTTTTCGTATAGATCTGGTTCTATGAGTATTTTCCCTCTCTTGCGCCTGCGAGGCCTTCTCCTCGCGTGCTCCCCGGTTCTGCCAGTTGGGGAGGCCGCAGAGGTCCGCCGGAGGTGCTGCGCCTTCGAGAGGTGATCCGCTCGGTAGGTCTCTACAACTCATACTTTTCCTTTTATCATCTTTTGGTGTTAGTGTCTTATTTAGTGATTTTTGCAGGAGCCTAGCCCGGTCTATCGACCTTGGGCTAATTTTCCTATCTTTGCGTTGGCGGCGCAGTACACCGCTGAGCGTCGTTATTTTCTGGGGACGTACGACACGGTGGTCTACCTAGGGGAGAGGGTATCCATCCAGCATTCCTCAGATACTTTCGTTGTTCCTGCTCCTCCACCTCGGCATATGTTCCACGATGCCTCGCAGCGGGATCGTGCTGGTGGGCCTACCCGGGGTACTCCTTGGAGGTTTTATGTTCTCCTCGAGCAGAGCTATGAGGAGGACTTGCTACCGTTGCTAGCGTCGGCTCATGTCCTTTCAGAGGAGGCAGCGGTATGCTTTCATTCATTCGGTTTATTTTTCTTAGGTAGCCCCCAAGTATTTTTTTAACTTTTATTCTTAACAGGCTGGCCCTAGGGAGTTTATTCCTCCGCGGATGTCCATACGCTACCAGGGTATGTATGGGCCGATCGAGGAGCTTATTCCGCCAGCTCCAGAGGGGGAGCAGTTTGTGGAGTGGTCTATTCCTCGTCACCAGACTCGAGTAAGTGATTTCTCACATATTAT
Organism: Chenopodium album; assembly: GCF_948465745.1. Classification (NCBI taxonomy): domain Eukaryota; kingdom Viridiplantae; phylum Streptophyta; class Magnoliopsida; order Caryophyllales; family Amaranthaceae; genus Chenopodium; species Chenopodium album. The sequence goes on along the minus strand of NC_137860.1, from coordinate 20,708,679 downwards.
CTTCATGTTTTCTTCGTAATTGTTACTGACTTAGTTACTTTGACAGTTTTCTCGCGAGGTGGTGACGGCTATGGCCAGGTGCATAGACGTTTTTCGCAGCCAGCTGGTGAGGTTGCGGAACCGTGCTACCTGTCGTAGCAACGATGCTGAGGAGGAATTACTTTTTATTTTATCATATTTGACTTTATTTTTTTATTTGCACTTGCTAACTTTGATTTATTTTTTCAGGGGCAGCCTATTCCTTCTCCGCGCACTCGATCGAGACCCGAGCCTAGGAGAGAGACTACTAGGTCCGACTCGAGGCGTCGCCGGACTACTTCCGGTGGTCGAGGTGGTCGTTCTGAGGCCGCCGCTGTAGAGGACTCGGCGTCATCACCTGAGGATGTTCCGACCGGGCCGACCGTTCGAGGTGGGATGGGTGGTGGGACATACGAGTTTGGCTCGTCGTCGCAGCAGCCTTTGCAGCCCCAGCCTCTTTCTGTCGGGTTTCAGGGTGAGGTTAGGTGGCCTGGCCTTGAGTTGCAGTTCGCGCCGCCTGGTGGTTCAAGGGACGATGATGGACATACTCCACGGAGTAGGACATTTTTCGATACATTTGGCATCCCTCGCGACTTGCGGCCTCCGGCGCCATAGTTGTACCTGTGTTTATTTATTTTGACTTTTGTAGGACTTTGTCTATTTTATTCATATGACTTATGTACTAGACACTTGTATATATATGCACTTTATTATTTATTAACATTTTATTTACATGACTTATTATTTTATAACAAGTGTATTGTGCATGTGAGTACGTGAGAAAGTGTAATTTTTGCGCAAAATTTCCGTCATTTTTAATATTAGTGGAGGGACTCTCTCCTCCAAAAAAAAATGAAAAAATGAAGGAAAAAAGTATAATTACCAAAAATAAGCCTAAAATTAATTAAGCTTAATATAATAATAATAATAATAATAATAATAATAATCATAAGGGTGTATGAATAGGTTTAGAAGAGTAATAATAAGTCAAGTCAAAGTCGAATTCAAGCACGTAAAAACACGGTTTTCCACGCGTAGTAGGTGTCGCTGCAAAGAAATATACTGGCGCCACGTAATTCAACCTGTCGCCACGCGACAGGCTTTGTCGCCACACGACAGTTTTGTCGCTTGGCGACAGACTCACTTTCCTATTTCCTACAGAAATTGAAGTCTGTCGTGAAAAAAAGTCATAAATAGCCCCCGAATCTTCCGTTTACTGCATAATTTAACCAGTTTATTAATTAATTAATTAACTAGGAATCATGCCTTTAGCTAAAAGAACTTTCTGTGGGTACATGAATGAGTGGTGTCGTCTTTTAACTGCTAAAGAGAAGAAAGCATTAGATACTTCTCATATGGGGGGTATGTTTGGAATAAAGGGGGTGAGTCTTGACATGGATTTTATTCATTCTGCCATAGACTATTGGGATATTAATACTCATTGTTTTAGATTTTTCCATGATGAAATATGCCCTTTACCGGAAGAATTTGGAGCTATTATAGGCTATTATTCCACAGATCTTGCGGTAATGCCTAGAATTAGTGAATATTATTATAAAGATTTTGAATGCTTTTTTGATCTAAGGGGTACGGCCTTAAAACATATAGTGCATGGGAATGTAGTTGATTTGACAGAATTTGCACATTATTTTTATGATAATCCTAATCCTGATTTTCGTATCCATAAGAGAAGGGCTTTTCTCTTTTGCATGTTTAACCAATTACTTTTAGTTAGTGGTAAGGATAATGAAGGCCAATCAATGATTATATCTGTTATAGAACAAGTTGAGTCTAGGAGAAATCCAATGCCGCTAATTGTTGGAGAGACTATGCTATGGTTGGATGCGTTAAGAAAGAATCCAAGAGCACCTTTTCGAGGTTCTCCAATTTTATTACAGGTATAAAATAATACTATTTTTAATTTACAAAGAACTAAAAATATTTTTACACTGTAATACTAATCAAATACATATTTTACAGATATGGCTCATGGAGAGGTTAAAGCTTATTAATCCTCCTGACGATATACACACATATGTCCCAAATTGCATAGTCCGACGAAAGAAACGATTTTTGAAGATAGGTCGCTGTGAATGGAGCAAGGTGTTTGCTGCCGGTGACTTTACCACAAGCTGGATCGTTCCTTGGTGGAAGATTGAGGCGATGGTTGATTGTAATAACCAAGCATACTGTCGACTCCCGAGCTTGTCAAGATTAACCTTTTATTTTCCTTGTAGAGTTATGAGACAATATGGTCTCGCACAAACCATTCCTACAGGAGATCTCCGTCGTCCTTATGAATTTCCTGTGTCACAAGAGGTTGAGCGGTTTGACAGATATTGGAGTGGTAGGCCCTTATGGGAGATGATTACCCACAAGGATCCACCTTGTTTGTCAAGCAAAGTGAAACAATGGCTTGATGGAAAATTCCAGAAATCTCAAGTCAAGGTTGAGAAGACCGATGTGAAGGATCGCCTAGGTGACAAAAAGGCCCCTGCTATGGAACGCCTAGGGGAAAGGAGCGAATTCAAAACTCCTATTATGCTAAAGAAGAAAAAATCTAAGAAAGAAAAAGGGAAAAGAAAGGTTGATTCTACGAAAAAGGAAGTTTGGGTAAAGAAGAAACATGGGGTTTTAGCGGAGGGTGAAACTATCTATACTAAAATAGAGTGTAGGTCTTCTAATGGTTGTCTCCTAGCAAAGGTTATGGATCAAGAGGAAGAGAATGAAGACAAAAATTGGTAGAGAATCAAGAAAGAGAAAAAAGAATAGAGCATTGCTTTACTTTTGATTTATTAGACAAAGTTAATTTGTTTTAGTTAATTTTTCAGCTTTTATTTCATCAATAATGTAATTTCTTTATTAAATAATAAAATTTCAGCCTTTATGTCAATTAACTTTTCAATTAAAGCAATGAAAACAATTACAATATTTATTTTTCGGAGAATTAATTCGAGTACGGAAGTCGAATAAATTTCCAGAATACACGAAACTTGTCCAGACACTGGCAGAAACCTGGCGCTGTCAACCGATTTACTGTCGCTATGAGTTTGGCTCTGTCGCCTAGCGACAGAATTGTTGTCTGGCGACAAAGTCTATCTTCTAGCGCCAGTTTTGAAATTTTGCAGACATATGTTTTTTACTTCGGGGATACAAAATTCGAAAAAAATGAAAGTGGCCGCACCCTGTCTGGGTTGCCTACGTATCCTTTGTTTGAGGAATCAGGCCAAACGTAGCTCTCTTGAGTATTTTACTCAAGTACTTATGGGTAGTATTTCTTAAGTTGGTCAAGGTTTGTCATGTTCGAAAATTCGTTACCATCCATGTCAGTAAATTTAGCCGCGCCTCTTGACAGGATTGTTTTGACAATATATGGTCCGGACCAATTAGGCCTGAATTTGCCTCTTGGGTCCAAAACATTTTTTCTTAATGCTTTTAATACCAAGTCCCCAACCTTGATATTTCTAGTCTTGACCTTCTTATTGAAATGTCTAGCCATGCGGGTTTGATAACATTGAGTGTGATGTAGAGCCTCTAGTCGTTTTACATCGAGTAGAATTAGCTCTTCATACCGTGCTCTAGTCCATTCAACTTCATTGAGTTTACTTTCTAACGCGATGCGTAGTGAAGGTATTTCTAACTCTACAGGTTGTACGACATCCATTCCATATATTAAGTTGAATGGCGTATTTCCTGTTGATGTTCGGATTGACGTGCGATAACCCCACAGTGTGAAGTGAAGTTTGTCAGGCCAATCCTTATAATTTTCAGTCATTTTCTCAATGATTGTTTTTAAATTTTTATTAGCGGCCTCAACTACTCCATTTGCTTGAGGTCTATAAGGGGAAGAATGGTGATGTTGAATACCATACTTTTGTAGCAATTCTTCACATTCGGCTTGAAAGTGAGTTCCATTGTCACTTATTATTTCATGTGGGACTCCGTATCGACAAATTATGTTTCTTTCGATAAAGAGTGCTACATGTTTGGCAGTGAGTTTGGCATATGATTGTGCTTCCACCCACTTTGTGAAATAATCTATTGCAACTAAGATGTATTCGTGGCCTCCTGTTCCGGGAGGTGTAATCTTTCCAATTATGTCTATTCCCCATGTAGAGAAAGGCCATGGTGAAGTGTAGGTGTAGAGGAGAGATGGTGGAATATGTTGTAAATTTGCATAAATTTGACATTTGGGGCATCTCTTTACATATTGATGACAATCTTTATTCATGGTAGTCCAGTAATATCCTTCTCGCATTATCTTTTGGACTAGCATTTTGCCATTAACATGTGTTCCACATATACCTTCGTGGACTACTCTTAAAGCTCTTTGAGCATCCTTTTTGCCTACACATAATAGAGCTCGACCTTTAGGCACCCTTTTGTGTAGTTCATTTCCTATGAGTACAAACTGGGAAGCTAAAAGTCTTAGTGCTCTTTTCGCTCTTTTGTCAGTATGAGGAGGATATTCTCCTTTGGTGACGTAATTTAATATATCTATGAACCATGGTTCTTATTCATGTTCTTCTTCTTGGATCACTTCATCATCTTCTATAGCTTGAATATATGCTGGTTTATGCCTTTTTTCTATGGTTAAAGGCATTTGCTCAATTTCCTTAGAAATTCTAACCATTGAGGCTAGTCTTGCCAAGGCATCGGCGAATTGATTTTCCTCTCTAGGTAGGTAAGTGTATTCCACTTTTTCCAACTGATCAGTGAGAGTTTCCAGATATGTTTGGTAGGGAGCTAAGCTTTCACTCCTAACCTTCCATCTTTTTGAGATTTGATTAATGATTAAAGAAGAATCCCCGAATATCCGGAGTTTCTTTACGCCTAAGGCTAAAGCGGTTTCGAGGCCGACCACACATGCTTCATATTCGGCTGCGTTGTTGGTGACGTCGAAATCTAATTTAATGGATATAGGAACGTGTTCTTCTTTAGGTGATACTAGTAAGACTCCTACGCCGCATCCCTTTTGATTTGAGGCTCCATCGAAATATAGAGTCCATGTATCATCCTCTGTCATCATCAAACTTTCATCTGGGAATTCATTCTCTTCCAAGGGTGTCGAATCTTCTATTGGGAAATCTGCTAGAAAATCCGAGACCACTGATCCTTTAATTGCCTTTTGAGGCATAAACCTTATATCAAATTGGGCCAAATTCACTATCCACCTTGAGATACGCCCGTTAAGTGTAGATCTTTCGAATAGGTATTTAAGGGGGTCCATTCGTGAGACTACGTAAACGGTATGCACGAGCATGTAATGTCTTAATTTAGTTGTGGCCCACACTAATGCGGGCATAACTTTTCTAATGGTGTATAGCGTGTCTCATACTCGAGCATTTTCTTACTTAGGTAGTAAATAGCATTTTCCTTACTTTCTACCTCTTGTGCAAGCATGGGTCCCATCGTTTCCTTTGTGACGGTTAAGTATAACCTTAGGGGTACTCCAGGGAGTGCTGGAGCTAATACGGGAGGATTCGAGAGATAGGCTTTGATCTTCTCAAAGGCTTTTTGACATTCATCATCCCATATAATTGGTACATTTTTCTTAAGTTTCTTGAATATTGGTTCGCATATCGTGGTTAGCTTGGATATGAACCTACTTATGTATTGCAACCGGCCAATGAATCCTCGAATTTGCTTTTCGGTTTTGGGCGGTGGCATGGACATGATTGCTTTGATTTTAGTGGGGTCTATCTCTATTCCTCTAGAGCTTATGACATATCCCAAGAGTTTTCCTGAGGTAACTCCGAAAGCACATTTGGAGGGGTTCAATCTCATGTTGTATTTTCTTAGCCTTTCAAAGAACCTTTTTAAGGCTATTGGGTGTCCTTGGCGGTCTTTTGATTTTACGATCATGTCATCCACATAGACCTCCACTTCTTTATGCATCATATCATGGAGTAGGGCAGTTGCTGCTCGTTGGTAAGTAGCACCCGCGTTTTTCAACCCGAATGGCATTACCGTGTAGCAATAAGTACCCCAAGGTGTTATGAATGTTGTTTTTTCCATGTCTTCTTCGGCCATGAGGATTTGGTTGTATCCTGCGTATCCATCCATAAACGAGAGAAGTGCATGATTTGCTGTATTATCTACCAAATTATCGATGTGTGGTAAAGGGAAGTCGTCTTTTGGACTTGCCTTGTTTAGATCTCGATAGTCGACACACATTCGAACTCTACCATCTTTTTTCGGAACTGGGACGACATTGGCGACCCATTCGGGGTATTTAGATACCCTGATAAAACCTGCAGTTATTTGTTTTTGTAATTCTTTTATTTTAAGAGCTACGTCGGGTTTCATTCGACGTAACTTTTGTTTTACAGGTTTCATTCCTGGAATTAATGGTATTGTGTGTTGAGCTATCTCTCTATTAATGCCTAGCATATCTTCGTATGACCAAGCGAATACATCAATAAATTCTTTAAGTAGATTAATTAAATCGGTTCTTTCTTCTTTGCTTAGCGTTAGTCCGATTTTAACTTCTCTTTTAATGGTTGGATCTTTTGAGATATCAATCGTTTCTGTATCCTCAATTATTGGTGTCTTATTTTCAAGTGTTTCCATTGCTTTAATTATTTCTTTATCATTTTCATCATTAGTTAAGCAATGCTCGTCATCTTTAGATAAAGAAAAACAAGAAGAATACGGGGAAGAAGACATATTATTGAATTTCATTACATCAAATAAAGAAATGTCCGTTGGGACTTGATTGCTAACTATCCTAGGAGTAGAAATAGAAGGCGAGGGTGCTACAAGTAAAGGTTTAGAAGACTCGATAGGGGAAGACTCTAACTCAGACTCTGACTCAGACGATTCTTCGAACATTGGTCCTTATCCTGTAGTTACTGAAATCTTCTTTCCATTTGTAGTGGTTATCCTCTCCGTCTTGCGCCATCCACGCTCTTGATCTTCTATTGGGGTGATAAATTCCGAGGGATTAAAGCTTTCACTTTGGAGAACCGTTTGGATAAGTGAAGAATCATCCTCCATGTATTTTGGTTCATTCTTTTCTCTTCCAAAGAGGAGTCCCATGACATTAAAGTCAAAGCAAGGGGGTGCCTTCTCCTTATAAATTGGAGTTGGGATTTCGTCTTGAAAGTAACAATCCAAAAAGATTTCGAACCCAGGTTGTCTTATGCCATTTACAACAAAAGGTTCAGGAAATTCATGACAAGGGTAATCCTCTCCTTCTCTTATAAATTGTCCATTTAAGGTGAGAGGGTATTGATGCATGGGTATCTCCCTTTTTTGTGTGCGGGCATTCCTTCGTGCTCTTGATCTTTCCTGGGCCCACTTAAGGTCTTCGCGAGTTGGTTCAAACCCAAGTCCGAAAGTATCCAATTTAGGGAGGCCAGGTAATCCCATATGTTTAGCTATTCCTTTCTTCTTTCCTAGAGTCATTCCAGGAAAATGGCCTTGCTTTCTCAGAATAGCATTCGTCGTCATGTTTGAGTGGAGGTCGTAATAAAGAGGGGTTCTTTCGTCTTCCTCTATTAAGGAGACCTCTTCGCTAAAGCCCCACAAATCCTCATCATTTTCATCATGTTCCACATTAATTAGTGGATTTTCTACTGTTTTGATCCTCATGGATGAAGCATCAATGGTAATTGGAATTCCTCCAACTATGGCCTTTACTTGTTGATGAAGAGATGAAGGGACGGCCTTTAGATCGTGAAGCCAAGGGCGTCCCAATAACAAGTTAAAGGATGCCTTGATATCCACTACTTGAAATGTGGTGGCATGCTCAATTGCACCCGCCGTTATATTCATGGTAATTATCCCTAGTGCTTGACGGCGTGAGTTATCATAAGCTCTTATGCCTTGGGTTGATGGGGATAAATCCTCATCTCTTATTCCTAACATTCTTGCGAATCTAAGTGGGCACACATTAATTGCTGAACCGTTGTCCACAAGAGTCATAGGAACGTTCATCTTTTTGCATATGACTGTGAGGTTTAGAGCTTTATTGTGGTTGTCACCTTCCGATGGTAGATCCTTATCCGAAAAGGTGACTAAATTGATTGGACTTGGAAGGTCACTCGTGAGGAAGTGAGCAAGTCCCTCAGGAGTGGTGTCCGAATCTATGCCTACTTTAGCCAAGGCATCCATGACTGCAACTCTATGTTCTCGGGATGTGGCTAAGAGCTTCCATACGTTCATTTCCACTTTAGTCATTTTTAGCTGTTTGACAACATCGTTGTCTTCTATAATAGGCACGGGAATTTTTTGGATAGAAGGTATATGTTGTGTTGAAATGGGAGGTTGTACTCTCCCGGACCTAGTGAGGACATCTGTGGGCGAATCTTCCTCGTCCCAAATGTCACTTACTGGGTATATTATTGATAGAGGAGTCTCTTCAATATCTTTCAGGTAAACATCCTCATCATCACTGTCCCATACTCCGTTAATCGTGGCGTCTTGTGGAAGTTGAACCAATTTCTTTTCATCAATCAAACGTTGAACCAAGTCCTTGAACTTGAAGCAGTGTTCTATTGTATGCCCCCCTGATTGATGATATGAACAATAATATTTGTCCATTCTTTTTAGTGATTCAAATGGTCTCGGTTCGAGAGGTTGAATTTTACCATTCTCGGAGAGCATTTTGAACATGTTTGCATACGACGTCCCAATTGGAGTATATTTTCTATTATTCTTTCTAGGAGTGTCAATTACTTGGAGAGAAAAAGGTTTCTTTTGTTTGGGTGGAGGTCTACTTTTAAGTAACTCATTTTTCTCTCTTATAGCCTCAAAGGTTTGTGATATCAATTTTTCCAATTCTGTCAATATTGATGTCAACGCTAATACTTCTTGCTTAGTTGCAGGTTCCTGGCCATGGAATTCGAGAGCATCTTCGAAGATTTCTTCTTCAATGGTCTCGATAGGTTCTATGAGGCTAGATGGGTCCACTTGATTTTCTTCGTCGGAAATAGCCAAGGAATCCGACAACGGTGCGGTATTGATACTTGGTTTCTTGCTTGCAGGAGGCAATGGGAGCTTGTTACTATCGATCAAGTCTTGAATAGCTTCCTTTAGCCTCCAACAATTTTCTATAGGACGACCCCTACCTTGGTGATATTTGCAATGTGCATTTGGGTTCCAGCTAGCCGTTCTTCTTTCGACAGGTGGGTCCCCAAATGGTCCAATAGGTGTTATAAGACCTTTTGCGTGTAAGCGGTCAAATGCGGTGTCATAACTCATACCAATAGGAGTATAATTCTTCCTAAATGGCTTCTTTTGTCCTTGATTATTGTTCATTGCCAAAACTTCATTTAGATTAAAGGTGCTAACATTATTTGAGTGGGTAGATTTGGATGAAGAAGGATTGTCGTTCTTCTTATTTTTCCAGCCACTACTTGAGTTACTATTAGCAGCTTTTTGTTTAGCGAGGTCATCTTCAATATTAATTCCAATATCATAGACGGCCTTGAAGGTGTTTAGATTGCTTTGGTACCTAAGGTGTTTAGAATATTTTTCTTGGAGGTTCTTAATGAACATCCTGACAAATTCTTTCTCACTAGGTACTTCAACCATTTTTGCAGTAGTTTCCCTCCATTTATTAAAGGAGGAGGTGAAACCCTCATTTTCTTTTTGTTTTAGCATTTCTAGCTCTCTATGATCGGTTTCAACTTGTATATTGCATTTATACCTTTCAATGAAAGCGCTTACAATAGACTCCCAACTAGAGGTCTTTTCTTTATCAAGTGAAAAGTACCACTGTTGACATACAGCTTCTAAGGATAATGAAAATACAGAGTGAAATGCTTTTCTATCTATCCCCTTAATGTTCATTACAGTTTCAAAAGCTCTTAAATGAAAATAAGGGTTGTCCATAGCCTTAAATTTAGGGATGTCATTGGGATTGAACTTTTATGGGAGAAGGTCCTTATCCACCGAGACCCCTTGGGAGCTAATCTCTTGGAATCTAAAGTCGATGGACAGCTTGCCCAAGCTTTCCTGGATTAGGTCCATTTGTTTCTGTTTTTCAGGATTACTTATTTGCAGCGATAGGTTTTGTAACATCTCAGCCAAGTTGGCTACCTGTCCCTTGACTTCATTAAGTTCTTCTTGACTAGCCATTGCCTTCTTAGCTTTCCTTTTCCTACTAACCGGTTTGTCAAAAAGTGCTACTTGGATGAAAGTGTTGTCCTTGATTAAACGCCCTTCCTTTCTTGCCCACGCGCTGTAAGTTAAACCATATTTGTTTTAATACTTGACTCTAATTGACTTGACTTTATGGTTCAAAAATTAAAAAAGAATAGGCAAAAAAATGGGGTATATATTTTAAGGGAAATTTTTAAAATTGGAGGATTAATATCCGACTTACCCCCCTAAAAAAAATGACGGAAAACACGCATTCAAGACTCTCTAGACATGGTCATAATGTGACAAACATGTTATGTGTGTGCTTTATATGTATGTGAGTGACATGCTTTGACTTTTAGTGTATGACCATTGGACTTTAAGTGCCTAAACTCAATTAAAGACTTAAACATGGCTTGAACCATTAATAAACTGATTAACCGATTAGTAGACTGTTAATTAGACTCATCGTGATGACTCTAGCAACAAAACTGGATTGTCGCTAAAACAACAGGACTGTCGCCACTGTTTAGAGCCTGTCGCAAGACGACAAAATTGTCGCCAGGCGACAGACACTAAACTGTAGCGCCACAGTCCAAATTTCTGTGCCATTGCTGGAACATTAATCTAGACTGTTTCCAGTAATTTTACTCTAAATGGACATGCCTAAAGTCGTACTAAGTCGAATTGATTGATTTATTAGCCTTTAATTAATTCAAAATTAATTAATTAGACAAAGAACTTTTAGTCAATAGTCAATTTTATTTAGTTTTGATCACAAGTCAAACAAACGGTTAACACATATATAATATATACAAACAAGAGCACAAGTATTTCACATAGTCACAATATGATAAGTTTGCAACCTAACCATGGCTCTAGTTCTCTAAAGTTCGAGGATATGGGTTAAGTAAAAAAGGTCCATGGTTATGAATCCATATGCATTGCACACAAGCCTACCGGGAGGGTTGGAGCGAATGGACAGGATTCCGCGAGTTCGTGATGAAATCGAACTCGACTCCATGGTTTGGTGGATTCACAAACTTTGCACGTACCCAAATCTGAACTTTGCACATGATAGTGGGATATTCCATTGGGCAGGTGAAGCAGGAACCCCCAGAGGGTTATTTCCATATGTAGAACACATATGGGTTCAGAAAAGTGAGAAAAGGACTCAATCAATAAGCAAAATCAAGCCAACAATGCTAGAAATGGTCAAAGCAAGAAGGCAGACCCCTGGCTCGGTATTGGAAGAACTTGGCGCCAGACTACAGGGACTGTCGCCGCAAAAAAGCTTCTGTCGCCAGGCGACAGAAACTTTTTATGGGCGACAAGCCCTGTTTTCTAGACGCTAGTTCCTACATGCCTTGGCAAGTTTCTATGTTTTTCGAATTTTCCAGATTTCGCATCATCTTTTCGATTCTAGTCATGAAAGATATTTCTCAAATTTCCTACGTGTAAAATTCCTGTGGATTGACTCATGCGGTGCTCCCATGAGGACCTTTTAATGCATATGACAATATTGTTAATCAAATTGCGCACATGAAATACTTAGAATTTTTCGAGTCTCATCCGCTCATTCTAAATAATTGCCAAAATTAAATAAATTTCAGGAATATAAATAGAAATCCTCCCCAGTGGAGTCGCCAAAAACTGTAGGGAATATTTCAAGCATCATGACCCCAAACTTGAACCCCACTGTGATCATACACTAAAGTACGGTGGCGTTCCAAAGGGAAAGACAAAGAGCAAAAAGAGTCGCCAACAAGTTTTAGGAACTTGTAAACCCAAAAGACAATCCAAAAGGACCATCAACTACTCCATAAGGTCTTGAACCAAACAGGGTCCGGGGATGAGGGTACGAATCCAATCTACAAAAGAAAGGACCCGCCCTATAAAATAGGCCTCTACTTTGTTCTGCTCATATTCATGTGCGCTTTTCGAATAACATACAAACATCATATTGAACCTACCCTATTTATCTATGTTGGTTGAATATTAATGCACAAATAAATCTATTATTGGCGATCACTTGAGTTAAAATCACATTAGCCTAAACCAAATTAATAATTAACTTATTAAGCGTGATTTCAAGTACAAATTCCCTTTAGCAAGCATAAAAGGTGTGATCAAGCAATAACAATAATAAATATATCAAGCAACATAATAAATCATTAAACAATAATGATGATAATAATAGCATGACAAGGCATAATAAAGCTTAATAATAATAGCAAGATCCTAGGCATGATACTAACAAGATTAATAACAACTCCTAGCATGTCACTAAGCAATAAAGATCAAAGTTTTAAACCTAACATGGTACTAACATGATAACATGATATTAGAATTAAGTAAAGGCACCCTAAACATGACACTAGAAAGCATAAAATAACATCCTAACATGATACTAGGAATTGAACACATCCTAACATGACACTAGGAATCATAAAAACAATAATAAGCATGCAATCTACATTGTTAATAAAATAGGGAGTAAGCTATTCTACTTACTTTGAAGCCTCGTACCTCTTTCTAATAACAAAATACACAAGTTCGTAAACTTCAATGAAAATAATAAACAATAATTAAAGAATTAAATTGAAATCAAATTTAATAAAGTTTAGACTAGTTTTGGACCAAACCCTCAGAAATTATCAAACCTTGCACGTCTAGGGCGAAGGCAACTTCGAACTTGGCTAAGAGACTCTAAGTCTTGTGAATGTGGAATTGTGTTTATGAAAAGCTAGTTTAGAAAGAAAGGGAGAAAGAAAGCAAATATTGCTCAAGAGAGAAAAGAGAGAATTAAGGAAGAGTTGATGAGAATTGATGATTCTGAAAACAAGGATTCGGACCCTATTTATAACGAAAATAGTTCAGAAAATCATAGAATTTGATAAGGAATAAAACTACACACTGTCGCCAGGAATTGACTCTGTCGCGACGCGACAATGTTTGTCGCGAGGCGACAGGGTCTATCGTTTGGCGACAACCTGTATTAGCGCGTTTTCTTCACGCGGAATCCGATCTTTAATCAACTTGATCTACGGAATCCGTACAGAAGATAAAATACGTATTTTTAAGATAATAAAACAATATTTTACTCCAAATAAAAGTCTATTTTAAAATAATTAATTATTAAATCTAATAATATTAGAATTAAAAAGAACCTTCTAGAAACTTCTAGAAAATTATAATTAATCCTAATAATTTTAGAAATAATAATTATCATTGGGCCCTCCTCTAGATCATTGGGCCGTATTTAAATAATTAACCGGGCCCAGTTTAGTATTTTGGCCATAACTTCCTCAATATTCATCGGAATTGGGCTTATAATATATCGTTGGAAAGGTCTTTTCGAGCCCCATCCAACTACACTATTATTGGACCTTAATTATGGACCAACCTAAACTGGTTTGGCTATTTTCAAATAAATAAAGTCATTTTCAAAAACAGAGAGAAAAGAATTTTAATTAAAACTAAACCGCAACACTTAACTTTCAACCACTTTCACCTAATTCGATAATGGTTCGACGTGAAAGGCACTCATCACTGGGTTTGGTTTTGGGGAGACACAAATTGGTGTCTACAACATGAAAATAGAAAATCAACTAAGGAAAAGCAAACTAAAGAAATAAAGAGTAAAACTACGGAAAAAGGAATAAAAAGAGCTACAAAAGATTCACCCTAAAAGAAAATAAATGAGTGCCGTAAATGACACCTCATCAAAACCTCCTATAGTATCCACACGCAACACGACCCTGACTAGGTCTACACTTGGAGGTTAGCCAAGTTCGACCAAAAAGATTACTCGAGTAATTATGAGTTTAAAGGTTTTCTCTCAAGTGGAGATGCCTTTTCTAACTCTTAATCAAGTGAGTTTTCCCATATCCCAAGTTGGGTATTAATAGAAAAACTCATGAGTGAAATCCTCTCTCCCATAAATGTGGGAGAGTTAGTAAAATCAATATTCTCTTTTTATTTTTAAATCAAAAATAAAATTAAACAACCAACATCTAATTAATCAACAAGTGTCACACTTAGAGGAGTGGTTAGGTAAGGACCACAAGGGAAGGGGGGGACCAAACTTGATCCCCAAGGCCTCCCTATAACCGGCCACATTCACCCATCACCCCCAATTGGCTACTGCCACGTGGTACCTAACCTTAGGAACTAAGGCGCACCCAGTTGGAGGCCTTGTGCCCTGGGTGGGCCTTACCGTGGTTGCTTGGGGTGTGTCCAGCCTCGGCCTAGCAAGCCACGCACACAAATGCGGGCTACCGGTCGAGGCCTACTGCTGTAACATTGCTAGCACACGCAGCCCAGCACGCCACACTGCTAGCTAGCTGCTGCTAGGTGCGTTGTGTTTGGCGCGCCAACAGCAATGACCTGGCACACCTGCCCTGCATATATGCGCAGCAAGCCAAGCACACATATGTGGGCTGCTGTTGCTATGTGCATGGCTTAGTGCATGCTAGTCATGTGCTTTAAGCACATTTTGCTCCTAGCACTCGGTTTGCTCGGGGCATTCTGATGCTAGGGGTATTTTGGTAAATTGTTGATTAATTAGTGATTTTACAATATAGTCTTTAATTAATTTGACTCGACTTACTATACTCGGTTTCGACGCTCCAAGCTCGATTTCTAATGTCTAGATATTAATTACTCGAGCGACTCATTAATTCCTTCTGAATTACTTCGTCGTGTCGGATCGTTAGTTGCTTGGTTGTGACCCAAATGGTTCAGTCAAGATTAAGCTGTAATATTAATTATACATTAATATTACTGATAGAAGCGGCCTCCACCTAGGCATTCCGATCACTTAACCTTACTGAATAATTAGCTTTCTAATAATTTCGAGCCCTCTATCAGAAAAATACACTTATTTGAAGGACACCATTCCTTTCAATCTCCCACTTGTCTTTCCGGACAAGTGTGCTTTTATTGTATAGCCCTTTTCCTATGTCACTTAATGTCTCCTCATAAACTATAAGGTAAGATTATTCGTCATCCTTATTACGTCCAGAATTGTTTCTCAAAATCCAAGTTTGACTGTTAATAAACAGATGATTTCTAAAATCCATCCGAGCACAGCCATGCATTTTCACAGTCTCGCTCTTTGAGAGGCCTTGTAAACAACAAAGACATGTTCCCTATTATTAGTAGGGGGACATTCCCAGTCTTGTAATGTCAGCTTCTCTTACTAAGAAGACCTAGCTGACCGATTGCCGTCGTTATAATCCCCATGTACGACAGACATTTGACCAATATCAAAACGGACTAGTTCTCAAACAAGAAAACTACTCACAATACTCATGGTCGAGGAAAAAATTTTGATAGCTACAATGAGAAATATAAAATATGTTCAACGTGATGCAACAAAATGAATAAGGGCTATACTCACTATTAATTTAATTAACTTAAATTAATCATGAGTTTTGAAAAAATAAAGGGGAGTTTGAATAATGAACACAAATATTCAAATAAAGATTCCACCATTTAACTTGTGAATCCTTGAAAAAATCATCTTCCAACATGAAGATTAATGAAATATCCATCACAAGATTGAAACTTTATGATTTCAATCAACTTATTAAATGATTAAATCAATAAAGTTCAACAAAAATTCATGGAATTTAGTAACTCAAAGTTTCAATCACTTAAGATAATTAAAGAGTGAATCTTTAGTACTTAGAATCCTCAAATAATAACCTTTTCACACTTAATGTAACGAATTTACAATTTTGTGAAAAATTCACCAATCTTTCAAGCACTAATTACTACCAAGTAACCATGCTTAAAGAGGTTCAAAAATGCAAAAATATTAAGGAAAGAACCAAATACATAATCACCATTAATATGCCATTAAGATTCAAGGTTAAAAAGACTTAAAATACTTCGTCAAAACGAAAAATCCTTCGAAAAAGGCATTTCTGGTCAGATTTTGGACTAAATCCAAATGCCTTTTCCATCCAAATGCATTAAAACCAGATTAAAAATAATTAAACCGAGCTACTAATCTAATTAGTGACATAAAACCAGAAAAATAAAGCCATAAAATCACCTTGAAAATTATGATTATAAAAATAAATGAGCAAGGCTCCGATACCACGGTTGGGTTTTGATGAGTCCAACTCATCGCGGAAAATAAAACCCGAGCCAAGATCAAACTCACAATTAATATAATCAAAAGACATAATTAACAAAAAATAATGAAAGACGGAATTACCCTTGTAGCATGTTTCGTTTGTCCCCCGAGCTCTTACTTGAGAAAGCTTAAGTCTCACAACGGGCAAAAACCTCTTATGGTATCCACCCGCAACACGACCCCAACTAAGTCTACTACTTGCAGGTTAGCCAAGTCTGACCAATAAGACTACTTAGGTAATTATGAGTTTAAAGGTTTTCTCTTAAGTGGAGTTGCCTTTTCTAACTCTTACTCAAGTGAGTTTTCCTTTATCCCAAGTTGGGTATTTATAGGAAAACTCATGAGTGAAATCCTCTTTCCCATCAATGTGGGAGAGTTGGTAAAATCAATATTCTCCTTTTATTTTTAAATCAAAATAAAATTAAATAGCCAACAACTAATTAATCGACCACTACCACAAAATAGGGAATAGAGAGCGCCTAAAACAACCAATATAGATCGCCTGTAGGGCGCTCCTCTGAGGGGGTGCCCTATAAAGTCTATAGAACGCCTCAAAGGGGCGATCTATATCTAACACAATACAGAGCGCCTATCTAAGATAGGCGCTTCATATTTTATATAAAAAGTAAATAAAAAACTAGGAATATAGAGCGCTCATCTTCGCATAGGCGCTCTCTAGCTACATAAAAACAGAACGCCTATCATAGATAGGCGCTCTCTGTTCCTCACTTTTTTAATAAAAGTATTATTATTATTATTATTATTATTATTATTATTATTATTATTATTATATAATAATATATAATAATAATAATAATAATAATTATAATAATAATTCATACGAAGTAGCTAATAACTCACCTTAACAACTAAATTCCTTAAAAAATAAATTTACATTATGATTTCTCTATAATTAATTACAAAATAAATATCAATGTGCTAACATGTATAGCAGTGCACAAACTTAAACTGTTGTCGAAAGTCGAAACCACCTCAACCACGGAACCACCGCAGCCCCTCCACCAACCTCAACCACGGAACCACCGTAGCGCCTCAACCAACCTTAACCACCTTCCAGGCTTCCACTAACAACGCACAAAAATAGAGATTCTGCATCAAAAACCCACAGATCATAAACATGAAAAATCAGAAAGTAATCTAATTATAACACCAAAATCCTTGTCAAAAAAAAAAAGAAAAAAAAAAAACCAAAATCAATTGATAAAAGATGAAAATCAGAATTCAAAAAAATGAAAACCAAATACCCACAGATCTAAATTAAATGAGAAGTAAAACGAATATTTAAAATGAAAATCAAAACTTTGAATTAGAATTAAATCATGACCTACATAGATCTACAAAAAAGGGGCAAAAAAAAATCATATCAATCACTCTAAAAACACAAAAAACGGATTTGAACATTAAAATTCGAACACAAACGAGATTAATCTTCATAAAACTTTACAGCAGCAACACTTCATTTCAATGCATCGAGATAAACGACGGCGACTTCTCCAACTCGATCTATGGTCTTGATTTTAAAACCAACAAACAAATTTGGCCTCCTGGGGTTTGAGAGGAGAGGAGATGAGAGGAGAAAGAACAGAGGAACGGAGTTTTTTTTTTTTGTTAGAACAAAGTGGAATGGAGTTGAGAAGACAGAAAGAGGAGAATGAAAGAAGAATGGAGTTGAGAGGACAGAAAGAGGAGAGAGAAAGGAGAGGAGGGGGCGGCGTGTTTATTTTAGGGTAAGATTTCTATTTTTTAATTTTTTTTTATTATCTAAAAATCATATAGATCGCCTAACTTAGAAAGGCGATCTATATCTATAATCATTTTTTTTATATAAAACGTATGGAACGCTTAATTAGGAGAGGCGCTCTATAGGTTCAACATACAAAGCGCTTATCTTACATAGGCGTTCTATAGAATGCTAGAGATCACCTATCTAACTTGACAGCTCTCTATTATGCGTTACTTATTCCCTATTTTGTGGTAGTGGACAAGTGTCAGACTTAGAAGAGGGGTTAGGTTAGGAGCACAAGGGAAAGGGAAGGGGGGGACCAAACTTGGTCCCCAAGGCCTCCCTATAACCAGTCACATGCACCCATCACCCCTAATTAGCTGCTGTCACGTGGCACCCAGGTGCCCACCTAGCTCGCGGCCTTGTGCCTTGGCTGGGCCCTACTGTGGCTGTTTGGGGTGTGTGCTACCTCGGCCCAGCAAGCCACACACACAAATACGGGCTGTTGGCCGAGGCCTGCTGTTGTGCCAATGCTAGCACACATAGCCCAGCACGCCACGCTTCTAGCTGACTGCTACTAGGTGCGTTGTGCTTGGCGCCCCAGCAGCAATGGCCTAGCACACCTGCCCCGCATATATGCATAGCAGACCACGCACGCATATGCGGGTTGCTGCTGTTATGTGCGTGGCTTGGTGCATGCTAGTCATATGCTCTAAGCACATTTTGCCCTTAGCACTCGATTTGCTCGAGGCATTCCGATGCTAGGGGTATTTTGGTAAATTGTTGATTAATTAGTTTTTTTGCCATATCGTCTTTAATTAATTCGACTCGACTTACGATGCTTGGTTTCGACGCTCCAAGCTTGATTTTCGATGTCTAAATATTAATTACTCCAGTGACTCATTAATTCCTTCCGAATTAATTCTTCGTGTTGGGTCGTTAGTTGCTTGGGTGTGACCCGAATGAAGTGAAAGTGTGAAAAGTCTATTGTTGCGGGTATGTACTTTTTATTAAAAATCTTTCATTCTAACCTACTCTATTTTATGAAAATAGCCAATCCAGTTTAGTTTGGTCCATGACAAGGATCCAATAATTGTGTAGTTGGATAGGGCTCGAAAAGAGCTTTCCAATGATATATTTTAAGCCCAAATCCGATGAATAATGACGAAGTTATGGCCAAAATACTAAACTGGGCCCGTTTTGGTTCTTACCTACTGCATGATCTAGAGGGCATATTATTATTCCTAAAACTAGTAGGATTGATTATAGTCTTTTAGAATCATCTAGAATGTTCTTTTTTTATCCTAGTAGGATTAGGATTGATAATTGTGTATACGAGTTTTACTTGAAATAAAATAAGTGTTTTATATGAAAATATGATTTTAGCCTTCGTACGGATTTTACGACTTAATTATATTGAGAAGTGGATTCCGTGTGGAAGACGTGTTAAATCCCGATTGCATTGCCTGACGATAGGTTCGTCGCCTGGCGCTGGACAAGCTCTGTTGCTGGCGACAGGATGCTGTTTTACTCCTTTTGAAACTCTAATTCTTTTCCATCGGATTCCGGACTATTTTCTTATAAATAGGGTCATTGGACCTCCGTTTTCAATCACCCAGAATTCTCCAATTCTCTCTCTCTCTCTCTCTCTCTCTCTCTCTCTCTCTCTCTTGAGCAATATAGCTTTCTTTCTCTCTCTCTTTCTAAACCAACCCTTTTGCAAACACAATACCGCATACATTAGTTCTAGAAACACCTAGCCAAGTTCGAAGTTGCCTTCGCCCTAAATGTGAATGGTTGATAATTTCTGAGGGTTTGGTCCCAAATCCAGTCTAAACTTTTTAACTCTTTCTGTCAATTGTTTAATTTAATTCTGATTTATTATTTCACTAAAGTTTACTAACGCGTGTATTTTTTTTTATTAGAAAGAGGTACGAGGCTTCAAAGTAAGTTATTAGCTTACTCCCTTTTTATGTCAATGTAGAAAGCATGTTTAGATTTGATTAATTCCTAGTATCATGTTAGGATGTTATTATTGCTTTCTAGTGTCGTGTATAAGGTGCCTTTTATTCTTTCTAATAGCATGTTAGTATCATGTTAGGTTTAAAGCTTTGATCTTTGATATTTAGTGACATGCTAAGATTTGTTATTAATCTTGTTAGTATCATGCCTAGGATCTTGCTATTATCATTAAGCTTTATTATGCCTTATTATGATTATGATAATAGTTATGATTATTATTATCATGTTGCTTGATATATTATTGTTATTTCTTGATCACGCCTTTTATGCATGTTTAAAGGAAATTTGTACTTGGAATCACGCCTAATAAGATAATTAATAATTTGAGTTAGGCTAATATGATTTTAATTCAAGTGATCGCCAACAATAGTTTTGATTGTGCATTAATATTCAACCAACATAGATTAAACAGGTTTAGGGTTAACCTAATGTTTGCATGTTAGTCAGAAAGCGCACATGAATACGAGTAGAATAAAGTAGAGGCCATTTTATAGGGCCAGTTCTTTCTCTTTTAGATTAGATTCGTACCCTCATCCCCGAACACCAGACTTGCTTGGTTCTAGACCTATTGGAGTTGACGATCTCATGAATCGTGAATGGGTGTAACCTTCACCCAGTGAACGGTTTACAAGCTCCTAAAACTTGTTGGCAACTCTTTTTCTCTTGTTTCCTTCCCTTTGAACGCCACCATACTTAAATGTATGATCACAGTGGGGTTCAAGTTTGGGGTAATGCTTGAAATATTCCCTACAGTTTTTGGCAACTCCAATGGGGAGAACTTCTATTTTAATTCCTGAAAATTATTTTGGCAATGATTTAGAATGAGTAGATGAGACTCGAAAAGTTCTAAGTATTTCGTGTGCGTAATTTTGATTAACATTATTGTCATATGCATAAAAAAGGTCCTCATTGGAAAGACCAACCAAAATGAGTAAAAAACATAGGATCTTTACACGTATGAAATTTGAGAAATAACTTTCACAACTAGAATCGAAATAATACTGCGAAAACTGGAAAATTCTAAGAACACAGAAAGCTGCTGAGGCATGTAGGAACTAGCGCTGAGAAAACAGAGCCCATCGCCTGTAAAATGGTTCTATCGCCTGGCGACAAAGTTATTTTCTGGGGACAGACTCTGTTGTCTCGTGCCGTGTTCTTACAATACCGAGCTAGAACTCTGCCTTCTTGTTTTGATTGTATCTAGCACTGTTGGCTCGATTCTACTTCCTGATAGAGTTTTTCTCTCTTTTCTAAAACCCATATGTGTTCTACATGTGGCCATAACCCTCAAGGGGTTCACGCTCCATCTACCTAATCGAACACTCCTTACAACGACGGGTACATTTGAGTTTGTGATCGAATCCACCAAACTGTGGAAGCAAGTTTAACTTGCGGGGTCCCATCCATACGCGCCAACCCTTCAAAGGTAAGGCTTCCGCGCGATGCATCCGGACTCATAACCACGGACCCTCTTTTACTAATCTATATCCTTGAACTTTAGAGAACTAAAGCCATGGTTAGGTTGCAAACTCATTGCATCATATTGTGCTTATTTGACTTCTTGTGCATCTCTTACTTGTGCATACTTATTATGTGACTAAGCTAACCGTTTGTATTGACTTGTGTTTGTAAATAAGTTTTAATAAACTAACCTATGACTAAAGGACTTTGCTTAATTAATTAATTAATTAATTTGAGTAATTCAAAGTCTAATAAATTAATCAAACTTGACTTAGTACGCCTTTAGGCCTGTCCCTTTAGAGTAAAATACTGAAAACAGTCCCTGACCAATGTTCTAGCAATGGCGCAGAAGTTTGGACTGCGGCGCAAATCGAGTTTGAGTCATGTGATTGACAAGAAAAAAAGTAATGATGAGACAAAATACAAGGCAAGCTTCTCACCAAGATTTCATGCTTTCTTCTTCTTTTTTTCAAACTCTTCCCCAATAAGTCTAGCATAGGCACCCTTTGTTTTCCTTAGATTTATTCCATAGGTTTTTTCTTTTTTCCTTTTAACAAAATGAGCATTTATTTCCTTGCATACGACCATTACATTGCAAAAAAAAAAAAATAAAAAAAAAAAAAAAAAAAAAAAAATAACCATGTCGAATTAAGCACAAGGTATACCCATGATTAGAGACACGTCTTGTAGCCATATCATACCTCTCACCCTTCAAATATATAATATCTTTCTTGATAAACCGCTTTGAACCTCGTCTAACAATAGACCTTTCATTTTTCAACCCATATCCACCCAACCTTGGGATGGGATGGTGTGTAACTTATGTCATTTCACGGAAGCTTAAGTGATCTCAAAAGAATAAAATAAAAATATAAAAATAAATAAAAGTGTACGAAAGGGCAAGTGTTCCAGTGTCTCTGATATGAAAGTATCTTTGATAAGAACACGTCTCGGATTGCGTTTCTTAACGAGTGCTCGGTACCGTGCTTGAGAAACATGAATGCCAAGTGAGTGATAGACCGCATGATCGGGATTGCCCACACTGATTATAAAAAAAAATTCAAAATATAAATGCTAAAGCAAAAAAAATAGAGAGAGCAAAAATATAAACAAAAGTGAGAAACCTCAAGCATAAAAATACAAAGATTCAAAAGCAAAGTTGCACACCTTGGGGGGCTTATCTAGGGTCTTGAGCCTTTATCCCCTTCTTCTCTAACCTTAAGCCTAACCACGTCATAACCCTTAAAAAACCTTTTTGAGGTATACACACACTTATGCGAGGTTTGGTTAGAGCTACGTTCAGCCTGATTCCTAACGAATACGTAGGCAACCTTGTAGGAGTATATAGGTACTACGCAGCAGAAATAACATGAATCATATTCATAAAGCACCTAAACCAAGGATCATTGCATAACACATAAAGAACACATAATTGTACCTTTGAAGCGTGATTCCACGTGCGATCGAGCAAGAACAAAGGGAGATAAAGAACCCCAAGCGTGATTCCTCTACTTGGTCCACGGGCACAAGTTAAACCTCCACTAATGCTAGTTAGTCGTGACTGAACGCTTCAATCAACCTTCAACGGATAGGAGACAAACGAGCCACGAACCACCACCACCACGAGCAACCACCTTGCTAGGGTGGTCCGTACAGTTGTACGGATGAGGGGAAGGAGAGAGGCGTGTGAGAGAGGGTTCTAGAGTGTTTGGTTGCTTGTTTCATAATTCACTGTATGAGTGAGTTGTGACTTAATGCAACCCTAGGCATGGCATCTATTTATATATCACATATATAATTAGAGTCCATGTGAAGCCCAAACACTTAGCCCACTTCTAACTACACTAGCTCTATTCCTTACATGGCTTGTTATATTCTCATGAGGCCCATTAATGGCCCTCTTACTTGTTTAACCCAATACCCTTGTTGTGTGACCTCATAGGATCCATTCTATAAGGCTTTGGGCTATTTAACTAACCCAAAGATCAATTATCATATCTAGCAACAGATGACGACCCTATAGAATGAACTTATTATCTCCATAATAGTGATCCTTGATATATCTAGTAATTGCACTTATCGAAGACATAACTCCTTCAATCTCCCACTTGTCTGAGACAAGTGTGCAATATTCAAATTCCTTAAGTCAATGTGTGTCGATTTGATGATATGATTGCATCTCATGTCGTGATCATATTAATCTACAAATCTTTCTTGAAATCTGAGTTAGAATTACAAAACAAATGGTTACAATGTAATCCATTTGAGCACGGCCATGCATTTTCTGAATTCTCCCTCTTCAAGGGGCCAAGACACATTCAAAATTAAATAGGTAGACTTTATCCAATCTTGTGGCAACCAAAGCTCCCACTCAACTCATGAAGTAACCGGGAAACATCCTTTATAATATATAATCTCCAGTTACAGCTAGACGTTTGAATGTACCACAGTTAAATCAATCATTGAATGGAATCAGTGTTCCACTCATGTCAAAGGAATCCACTAATATATCCGGAAGCTCTATACTTGAACTTCAAAGTAGGTCTATAGTTCGATCATGCATCATTCATGCATATCCATGTGATTGACCGAGCATCACTACGCTCCTATAGCCCATGAAACTGCGCTATCCAATCAATCTTAACATGCTAGTCCATTCAATGAAATCATTTATGTCTAGTTTAATGATTCTAATCTAGGAACTTAAATAATATATGAATTTAGTTCACCTGTGGGGTTTCATTCAAAAGGTCATTAACCTAGTGAGCCCATCAATTCATAATTATTTTGGACATTTTATTTAATCTTGAAACCACGATTAAATAAGATTGAAACTTTGTTTCAATTGATAAACATAATTCTGCAAGCTAATGTATTACTTTTGTAATATGCTTTCTCAAAACATACACAACAAAAATTACATAACTTGCTTCAATCCAAAAACCTTAGTATGACTCTCATACCTTGGTCATGAAAGGGGTTCAGTAAGTAGAGTTCATGAGACATTCTCATAAACATGAGCTTTGCAATTTCTAAATTTTATAATCATTTTCATCTCCATACACTAAGAATTTTCAACGTTATATTGGATTTCTAATATGTATTCCAACGTTATATTGGATTTCGATTGAAATCTACCATCACTTGTTCTAAGAACACGTGAATCAAATAGATGAGTATAGTCCATGACATGCATGATGTATCTTTTGCAAAATGCATAAGGAACATCACTCAAAATCTTAATTTCATCAACCTTTCTCAAGGTATTGAATCATTAAGCGATGTGCCATGTTACATGGGATTGAAACTCCTTTCAATATAATGTTTAAACCTTATAAGAATCTTATCAATAAAAGCTTCTTAACCAAAAATCAAACATCCTTCGAGACCTATCTATATAGATCTTGAATCCCAAATGTACCCATCTTCTTCTTCAAGGTTTTCATACAAAATGCATTAGCCATTACTTGATCCTTCAATAACTGCTTTTTGTACTAGACCAAGAAGACTTCATAGATCCCACTAAACATCTTGTACAAACAAGACCTTATCTTCATTTTACGAGAACATCAAACAATTTCATTAACTCACAAAATTAAGAGCATTAACTCCCTGATGCTAACTTCAATCCATTATGGATCTTTTATGCATCCCTAGGATTATTGGATCTGCAAAATTTTGATTGTATCATATACAAATCTTATTTCATGAACAATTTCAAGAAAGAATTTTGAAATCCATCTACCAAATCTTATAAGGTAGAAATCACTAAAGTATATTTAATAGATCTTTGCAACATGACTGATATAAAGGTTTCATCGTAGTCATAGTCATACTATGAATTTGTTGAATCGATTAACATGTATTTGCTTTAGTTAGAAAACACTTTTCTTTCTTGTTTGTTTTGCTTATGTTGGGTTTCACCCAATTTAGGCAAACTATTCAAGTGTCATACACTTGCTTACAGACTTAGAATCTATTTTAGATTTCCTGGTTTTAAAACCACTTGGAGTTATAACTTGTCAAATCATCCTTATTACTTGCATAATCATCATGTTCCAAAATGAATATTTTAGAACTCTTAGTCAATATGAAATCATATTTCTTTGGCTAAGTTTTACGTATGCTAGTCATCATTGTGGGTTTTATGCAACAATTGAAACTCATACAACAACTTTGTTTAGTTTTCTATGAGAAACGACAATAGAGGATGTGCACTTGGAATGTACTACCTTCGACATATGGTTATTAATCCCATTACACATAATGAGACCACGCGCTGTCATTTGTAACATGAGGTGAATCATGCTCATATTGTTGTTTTTGTTCAATAACTTCTCAAATTTCTTCGAGATTTTTGAAATCACATTCTTGAACTCTTTCAAGGCTCTCGAACTTTTCAAGATTCTTATACTCCCACTTGCCTTTTGAAGAGGCGCATTTTGCATAGGGTGAACCAACCATGGTTTGAACCATGTTTGTTTGTTGCTTTTCTCGAACTCTTTCAAGATTTCAAGATTTATACTACTCCCACTTGACCTTTTGGAACAATTTCCATAAGGGCACTTACTTGAACAACAAACATTTTGTGCTAAGTATGGTTTGTGTAGTAGTACCCCGTGCTCTAATAGGAATCGAACGTGCATCAAACGATTTAATACATTGTGTATTCCTTGCTTTGTAGAAAGACTTAATAAGAACTTTTCTTATCCATATCACATATGAAGCCTTTGCTACATTTTGATTTGACCTATGTAGTCTTTGTTTAGTTTTGTAACTTATCTTAAAAGTATATCCCTTGAACAATGGTTGGAAGGTAGGTGATTTTCATCCATTATCAAAATATATCTCATATAGATTGATAGATCCTTTTTATGAACATTTCATAAGGTTTTCTTTCGGAGTTTGTTGTAAAACGATTTCACAACTCTTGGATGTTTATCAAGGTCTTGGCTTAAATTCTCATTATTATGATCATATCGCAATACTTTGAATGTGTTGCCAAGTATATGTCCTGACTTAAATTTTCACAGTTACAATCACATTGTAATGTAATCATTATCTTGTTAAGTTGATACTGAACTTCATACTGAATATTTTGAACTTTTCAAAATTTCCACTCTTATGCTTCAACTAAGCACAAGTGATCATATCACAAATGAAGTTTCATTGTCCGTCTCTAGCCTTTGAATCTTTGGTTTTCTTACATCGATATGTATTCGACCTTGAGTTCACATCATCATTTCTCTAAATGGTGACTTTGTCAAAATTTCAAATTTGAATGATAATTACATATATCAATGGATTCATAATCCAATGATATTGAAAGTCCATCCCTTTGGATCTTCCGCATTCAATTTTCATTTTCATTTGAATTAATTGACTTATTAGAGACTATTTATATATTTAGAAATGGTTTAATTATTTCTATCATATAGAACTGTAAACCAATTTAGCAATCCAAAACACATTATGACTTGAATGGTGTTTTGATAATGGCAAGAATGAATAACATTTATTTAATTCTAGCCAATTAGTAAGGTAAGGTGAAATATAGGTTCCACTTGTGAAGTAGCAACATTTACTTTTAAATTTATAGATTTATTTCTCCTTTAGCTAAATTCTTCCTTTAGTTCAACCAGATTGTGCAATGAGTGATCTAAACAAGACATCATATGTCCAAGAAGTAGCAATATGCTAAATCAATTTCTATAATATACCTCTTAAATTGGAACATTTCTATTCTTTTACCTTCCAACTGTTATGAGGTAGTTTCTAATCAATTGGAACTGATCCATTAATTTGAAACATTTGTTGTTCATAACAACTTTTAGCATGTAAGTAGTTCTAGGTTTTGAGAAGTAGCAACTTGTTTGCATTTCTTGGCCTATAACATCTTAATGCAATCCTCATATATTCCTAAACCTTTCCCGTTTGAGCCACTTAGAACAGTTCTTTTAGGTTCAAAATGATACTTTGCTTATATTATTTAAGCACTTTTCATGATTTTGCTAAGTCTATTCAATCATTATTCATAATAGAGTTTATTTAACTATTCAACTCTTATATAAAGTGGATGAAGAATATATAGCGTCATTTGATCAACTTTTGATCATAGAAATTTTCAATCACTTTCTTATATTCAATCATATTGAAGATAAGAGATTTTATTGGTCTTCTATACTTGTCTTTTAGAGGGTTTGTACCTCCCATCTCATTATATCCCTTGAAACACTTTTCAAAATGAAGATGTGTTGATATTTTACTCAAACATTTTGAATAAAACCAACCTTAGACATGAGACATGGAATTCTAAAACTTGCCTTTTAGAACCAACTTAGCAAAAATTGGAATACAGGTTTATGGATTATCTTTTAACCTTTTGAGAACGTTTCTCAACTTTATTTTCAATCGAGGAAATTATATATAATAATAAAATTAGAACGACATGTTACTCATCAGTAAACGCAAAATTCAATTATGTTTAATAAAATTTAAAGTATCATAAGAGAATTAAATTGGTAACTTTAAAGCATTTATTCAATGTTAATTGATCCCAATTGAATTACATGATTCCAAGATCCTTTATTCGTGCAATAATTGACCGGACTTTGGCCCTTCCATCAACCATTACATTTTTAAGGTGAGTAAACTCTTTACTGATTACAACTCTTTGTAATTCTTGGTTGAATAATTACCCATCACATTTTTAATTATTACCCTTAGCTTCAAGGTTCTAAACTTTATCTTTAGGTAACCTTATTGAGTATAACCAATTAAAAGTGTAAAATTTGTTCCCCCACTCCCCAATGAAAAATATGATGCCCAGCTATGGCATGACCCATCATAAATGTCAAAGGTTTCATCGGGTTTTTAATTGGAAAACCTGCCTCAATATTACCGGGACCTAGATTTATTATGTTGTGATTAAATGGTGAACTCTAGCGCATCATCACAAAACATCAATAAAACATGCATAAAATACTGAATGCATAAATAAGACATAGCATGGCCCCTAATCCTAAGAAAACTAATAAAGTAAATGCTCCCACTTGAATCTTCATGGATCTCATCCACCTTGCTCCTTTGGGCCTTCACTTCATGGGCTTCTTGGATTATCTGCAACCTGTAATTCTACTCTATTCTATCTACTACTTAAATAAAATAAAATAAAATTACAAAAATACTTTATCGGTACGTAGACCGTACTAAGATTACAAAAATACATCACGATGCGCAGATCGTATTTAGCAATCTACTAGGCCATACTAGTCATTATATAGCAATAAACAACATCATATATTATAAAATTGCAGCATAATAAATCACTCATCATGCTTTCCTAAACTATAACATCGAATGTTCACAATTAAGGAAACATGACATCTAAATATCTCATATTTTAATTAATGCAATTAGATAATATCATATATTATTCATGATCATCAATAAAATATCATATATTCTAAATTAATCATGAGATAGAATTAAATCTTATTTTAATCTTATAAGATAAATCATATTTATATCCTCAAAGATTATCTTAACAAAGTTAGGAAATTCTATCCTAATTACTAGCCAATCACAAAATTTTAAATCAATTATATCCAAAAAAAATATGGGATAATCACATTATTTAAATCAATCTTTATCCTTTTGGAATATGCTCAAATTATTCTAACAAATCCTATCCAAAATTAACAACCTTAATTAAGGGTAATTATCAAAAACCAACTTTTGAAATTTGATATTATCTCAAAATAAAATCAGATTTTATCTTGAAATATATTTAAAAAAACAAAATAATTTAAATAAAACAATTATTTTTTATTTCTTTATTTATTTATTTTTAAAAAAAAAATTATGCTGCCACGTCAGCCAGGGAAATCCCCAGCCAACGCAGCAACAACTCCCGCATTGCATGACAGTCAGGGACACCGAAGACCCTAACCATCGCACAACCGTAGCTAGGAACAAATCCCATCCACGGCACCACCTTTACCCTAACTAGAACGCCAGCGCTGTTGTCTGAGTTGTTGTCCGCGCGTCGCAGCTAGGCTGGAGCTTAGCCACCTACATCTGAAGTCGTCCCTGTCATCTGAGGCCTGTTGCCGTCCGCCGCAGCTAGGCTGGAGCCCAACCATCAGCAGATCGCAAGCTGCAACACGCGGTAGTGCAACGGTTGCACTTCGCTGTTACCGCCTGTCCACCACCCTCTTTCGTGCACCCTTTCGACCATCTGGGCAGCCGCCGTGTCCACCTTACGGTGGTTCAACCACCTAGCCACGGCTGCCCCTCCCAAGTTCAATCTCACTACTAGAAAACAGGCCATTTCCGACGGAAAAATTCCGTCGGAAAAACCCTGAAATCCGTCGGAAAACAAGTTTCCGACGGAAATTTCGTCGGAACTGGTTGTCGGAAAAGGCTTTGTAGGAAAAAGCACCTTTTTCGTCTGAAATTCCGTCGAAAATTATTCTAACAAATCCTATCCAAAATTAACAACCTTAACTAAGGGTAATTATCAAAAACCAACTTTTGAAATTTGATATTATCTCAAAATAAAATCAGATTTTATCTTGAAATATATTTTAAAAAAAATAATTTAAATAAAACAATTATTTTTATTTCTTTTTTTATTTATTTTTAAAAAAAAAAATTATGCTGCCACGTCAGCCAAGGAAATCCCCAGCCAACGCAGCAACAACTCCCGCATTGCATGACAGTCAGGGACACCGAAGACCCTAACCATCGCACAACCGTAGCTAGGAACAAATCCCAGCCACGGCGCCACCTTTACCCTAACTGGAATGCCAGCGTTGTTGTCTGAGCTATTGTCCGCGCGTCGCAGCTAGGCCGGAGCTTAGCCACCTACGTCTGAAGTCGTCCCTGTCATCTGAGGCCTGTTGCCATCCGCCGCAGCTAGGCTGGAGCCCAACCATCAGCAGATCGCAGGCTGCAGCACGCGGCAGTGCAACGGTTGCACTTCGCTGTTACCGCCTGTCCACCACCTTCTTTCGCGCACCCTTTCGACCACCTAGGCAGCCGCCGTGTCCACCTTGCGGTGGTTCAACCACCCAGCCACGACTGCCCCTCCCAAATTCAATCATCTTTCCCTTTTTTTTGAGAGTTTTAATTTAATTACAAAACTTTTGTAAAATTAAATTAATTAGGTCTTTTGAATTAAAACATAACATTTATGCCTAATTCAATTTTGAAATCAAATTCACAATTCAATTTCAATTTTAGGGTTCTTCGTAAAATTAATTCAAATTTAATTTAACTTTTAAATCAAATTATTGATTATAAAAAAAATCATATTTTAAGTATCAAATCAAACTAATTAAATTTATGAAGCATAAATATTCGAAAATCATCAAAATTAAGCACACAAAATCAAATTTTTTTTTAGGGTTTATTTCAATCAAAATTTTCGAAGAACTAGGGCTTAATCGGATTTTGCTAGAAAAATTGAGCAATTAAATCATATTTAATCATATCCCAAAAATTAAATTTCCATTTAATATAAAGATTGAACAATAATTAATTATTCTCCCTCCTAATTGAATTAAAATTGTGGACTATCAACGAATTATAGTCAATATGCGTAAATGCAATAGGCTAACTGATACCACTATAGGAGTTTATAGGTACTACGCAGCGGAAATAACAACATGAATCATATTCATAAAGCACCTAAACCAAGGATCATTGGATAACACATAAAGAACATATAATTGTACCTTTGAAGCGTGATTCCACGTGCGATCGAGCAAGAACAAAGGGAGATAAGGAACCCTAAGTGTGATTCCTCTACTTGGTCCACGGGCACAAGTTAAACCTCCACTAAAGCTAGTTAGTCGTGACTGAACGCTTCAATCAACCTTCAACGGAGAGGAGAGGAGACAAACGAGCCACGAACCACCACCACCACGAGCAACCACCTTGCTAGGGTGGTCCGTACAGTTGTACGGATGAGGGGAAGGAGAGAGGCGTGTGAGAGAGGGTTCTAGAGTGTTTGGTTGCTTATTTCATAATTCACTGTATGAGTGAGTTGTGACTTAATGCAACCCTAGGCATGGCCTCTATTTATATATCACATATATAATTAGAGTCCATGTGAAGCCCAAACACTTAGCCCACTTCTAACTACACTAGCTCTATTCCTTACATGGCTTGTTATATCCTCATGAGGCCCATTAATGGGCCTCTTACTTGTTTAACCCGATACCCTTGTTGTGTGACCTCATAGGATCCATTCTATAAGGCTTTGGGCTATTTAACTAACCCAAAGATCAATTATCATATCTAGCAACAGATATTGACGACCCTATAGAATGAACTTATTATCTCCATAATAGTGATCCTTGATATATCTAGTTTTTCACTTATCGAAGACATAACTCTTTCAAACCTCACAAAGGGGTGTGACCGTAATAAAAATGCATTCATATTCACATTCACACACTCACACCATGATCGTATCAAGGGATCTCCGATGCTCATCTCTATCCATTTAGAGCTAGACTTGGCGGCTTGATCCCTACATCATTAGCTTACCTAGCCTAAGAGTCACCATCATTTGACTTTTCTCGAAGTAATACTTTTCCACGTTAGCCTTTGTGGCCTAACTTTAGTGTCACTTTCACACACATCACAGATACATGACCAAAAGATACTTACTTAAGGAACCCTTCGTCATGAAATCATCAAGCATGCCTTTCCCTTTCCCACGAACAACCCCTACTCCCCAAATTCCCCCACCCAGACGCGCCGCCTTCAATTCCTACCAATTCCCTCTCTCCAATCCACCGTGTAAACACCCCTCCTCCCCGGAACGACCCTCGTCCCCTATTCGCATGCCCCCGAAAACGTTAAATCAAACTCAAACTACCCACATTACCCAACAGGAAGCCTATCGTGAACAATCCAGAAAACCAAATGGGAAGGGGAGACGAGTGGTTGAGCTTTGCCGGCGGGGGAGGAGGGAAATGAGCCAGTGCGATGGTCGCCGACAAGCCAGGGAGTCAGCAAGGTGCCGACCGTCGGAGGTGGGAGTCAGGGGGCGGCGGTTGTTATGTTGTATTAGTGGTGGCTTTTTTTTTTAAATAACTTTTTTAAGTTAATTGATTAAGCAATGAATAATTAAATCAATAATATAAATTAAAATTAAAATTAAACTTATATTTGACCAATCATGAAATGGACAAGTGTATATTAAATTTTTTTTTTTAAAAAAAAGTTACCTATTCAATAAGTTACAAGTCACCCGGGACCATTAAAAGAAAATTTAAATTAAAGTTCGGATTATTAAAAATAATAAAAAAATTGGGATTATTTTGGGCGAATCGAGCAAAGTTGGGATTATTCATGTCAATTTTTCATTTTATTTAAGTCAATTAAATTGCCTAAAACAATGTGCCGATCAAACTATAACACTTAAAAAAACACGGAAGTAGTTACTTCCTCCGTTTTTTTATTTATTGCACCACTTGCCTTTTAAGGAAGTTTCACATATATTATTGCATCATTTATATTTTAGGAAACAAAATATCTCTGTTCACACTACAAATACCCAATATACCTTACTTTTGGCATTTGATTCTATAGTTTATGCTTACATTACATGGATAACTTTGTAATTTTATCCCTCTCTCTCTTCCCTTTTCCCACTACCAAAAATATGTGTGCCAACCTCTATGGTGCAATAATAAAAGAACGGAGAAGTATATAAAATGATATGATTGATTGATTATTGATTATTGATGATTTATTGAAGCTACGGAGTAATTTTTTAAGATAAGTCACGTGTTGGCGTGTTGCAACATACGGAGTAATTGGTAAAACAGAAAAAAAAAAAAAAAAAAAAAAAATTACAGCTACTGAAAACGGCCGACCTACCTTCACCCCCTTCTCTATTGAAACGCACTCCACGTTCTCAGGCGACTTCTGTTGTTTTTATCTTCCATCGAAGCAGCATCTAAGGTAAGATGTTCGTTTCTTCTTGTAATCATCGAATATCAATTTCACAATCTAGCTCTTATTGTTGATTTAATTCGCAGTATACTCGATTATTGAACTATTGTTCATTATTACTAAACTCAATTTTTGTGAGCTTATTATTTGAATCAAATTTTTGAAATTGGAGCATTTCTCCTTAAAATTTTGATATTGGAATGAATTATGGTTAATGTTATGATCGAAGTTAGAATTGAGACTTTACTTTCTGGGCCCTAATAATAATAATGTATGAATCAGGGTGCAAGTGTATGGATTGTAGCTTGAAACCATGTACTACAACTTGTTCGATTGTATTGGATGCTCAAAATCACAAGTTTAGGGAACTGTTGGTTGATAGGCTCACCACTTTGCCTGATGATTTGTTGATTCGGATACTCTCTTTGCTTCCCACAAAAGATGCTGCTGCTACTTCTGTTTTGTCTAGGAGATTAAGGCGTGTTTTCGCTTTGATTACGAGCCTCGACTTTGACGTTTCACCTGTATCTCTTTGTTTGAAACGTCCCTACGCAACTGAACGCTTCTCCACTTTTGTCACCTTTGTTGATACTGTCCTCCAATCACATATGTCTCAGTATCTTTCCAGTTTCAAACTTGGAGTTAGCAGCAAACGCTCCCGATTCGCACATGGCAGTCATTGGTGTCAATGTCATAGAGGTTGTCTTCCTGACTTGAAATTTACACGATTTCAAGCGTGGATATCTTTTCCATTGACTTTTTGTAGCCTTAGGGAGCTTGACCTCTGTATTAGAGTGAAGGAACCAGGCGATGCTCAGCTGCCCCCAGCTATTTTCATGTGTGAAACGTTGCAAGTGTTGAAGCTTGAGGTCAACCTTGGCCTTGATCAAGTAATTGCCATGTCATCCTATCGACTACCACGCTTGAAAATACTCTGCTTGAAAGTGTTTTTTGTTTCTGATGATGACTTTCTGCCAAGGCTAGTTTCAAGCTTCCCCTTACTCGAAGACCTCACCTATGAAGCCTCTACGAACCATGCCTATCACACTTCTATCTATTCTACTTCCCTTCGGAAATTGTGTTTGCGTATAATGAATACTAGAGCTGCTGAGTGGGATAACAGTGACTTATTTCTTATCCATGCTCCTAATTTGGAGTATCTTGAATACTTGGATAATATAGCATGCAATTACTCTATCCCATTAATGCCTTGTCTTGTGAAAGCAGATCTAACCTTTGACGATGACTTAAGACACGAAAGTATTCTGGTTTCTTTCGAGAAATTAATTAGCCTTTTCAGACCATTGTCATGTGTTAAGCATTTGTGTTTGTTTGGCTGTATTTTGAGCTGTCTTATGGAGGTATGTATGTGAAATCTCTTATTCTATTATTGGTTAAATTATTCTATGAATCTTGAAATCTAACTCTGTTAAATGTTTACCTTTGGCTGAAGGTGTTCGACTATGCTGGCGAAAAGTTCCTAAAGGATCAACTGCCCATGTTTCCTAATCTGAAGCATCTGGAATTGGATTATGCTTTTCAATATATCTATTGGAATAGTATGTTGTTGCCACTTCTTGCCTGTTCGCCTTCCTTAGAGACAATTATGTTTCGTGGGGTTAGTGTGTGGTTTCAGTATTTGTTTTTAGAATTCGCGGAATGGATTATATAATGGTGATATGATGTAACCGTAATATGTCTTCTGATTTGCAGGGGCTCATGGAGTATAGTTTTTGTTACATTGATGAAGGGAGACAAGTGGCACATGATCATGATCCCCTAGATGAATTTGGCTATGAAAAAGAGTCACTAGAGCTGGAACTGAAGTATTTCAGAACAGCTCAAGCAATTCCTTCATGTGTCAGGAATCATCTCAAAAGAATAGTGATAAAAGAATACTATGGAGTATTAGAACGAGAAGTAGAAATAATCAAGTTTTTCTTGAGACACGCATTCGTCTTGGAGGAATTGGTCGTATGCCGAACTGAGAGAACTGATGCTCCCTTCCCAGATCAGTTGCTGCTTGAAAACACCATAAAGAATTTACCAAGGGCCTCGGTAACCTGTTCAATTCAAGTATTGTGATCAATTGATCAAAATGACGCCTTACAAGATAATGTTTCATAAATTACCCGTCAACTTTTATTACTAGTATAAATTTTCTCTATCCTACTCTATTATATTTTGGTACTTTCTCTATTTTTACTTGCTACATTTCTGTTTTTCATGTTGGTCAATGCTTTAGTCAACCATTTATATCTTTTAGTTATATGTTTGTGATGACAATGGCGCTAGACAATATCATCGGAGTGAGGATAGAAGATACTTGAACGGTGGGATAAGGGCGGTGGTGGTAGCGGTGGTTCCCTTGATTGTTTGATTATTGTCAATGCATCAATGTGAGATACTTTCGGTAAGATCCTCAATTTCAAAATTGTGTTTTTCTGGGTTCCAAAATAATAATATTGTAATTTGGTTTTATTAATCCACAATTGGGTTTTCGCCTTCGCTCATAACGACATTCCAATAGTCGTTTAATCTGCATGCAAGCTTTGCAATTACCTGCAATTTTATCGTCATTATCGAATAATTATTGAGGGGTTTTATTGAAATATAATTTGGAAGATTTAGGGTTTTAGTTGCTTTTGTTAAAGGTTTGGTATATTAAGTTTGAACTTTGATTATTTGTTATTTGGGTGTATATTTGACTGAATTTTCTATTGCTGCTAATTGAGATTATTTCGAATTTGGAGTATCCTACTTTCACCCAATTCACAGATTTTCATGAGATTAGTTGATGGGATCTCTGGGCTTTTTTATTTTGGTTCTGAATTCTGTATTTGGGATAATTTAATTTTGAGGTAGAGGTTGTGTTGATTGTCATTAGTTATGAATTGGATTATTTTTTTACTTGCATGCGTTAATCCTAGTCTTTGTCATCCTTTAATTGTTGATTTGTGTTATTATAATGTTATTTACGGTAGAATTGTTTTTTTTTTTTTTTTTGATCCATCTTCAATTTCATTTACTATAGCTTTCCAAAAGATTATTGTGTTCTTTCAAAAGAAGGTCGTAAATTAATCAGCTTTTGGGTGATTAAATTCTGATCTATTATAGGTAATATATAAGAAAAAGATAAAATTCCCAATTTTAAATATATTTTTTGCATATTGGAAGCTATAAAGTGATTAGTTCATTTCCTTTTTTCTATCCTTTACAATCTGATGTGACTATTTGAAGTAATGTTTTTTATAACCTTGTGTATAATTCCTGCTCCCCTGCATTGATTATCTTTGTAGTCATCTAATTTACCTGTTTTTTCTTTCAATTACTACTAACATGATTTCATTTTCGCCAAAAGGGTTCCGTTATATGGAGAGTTGAAGTTGGCTTTCATTATCCACCTCTGGTATCCACATACAAAGGTAATTAATTAACTAATGCTTATCCCTGATGTGTAACTTTGATGTTAGAGTTTAACTGACAGAAATGTGGTATGATGCAGGGAACTTCTTATGTGTATAAGAGCTTATTAAGGCCATATTTGTCGAAACATGACACGGATATTGGCAAGAACCTGCAAGAGTTGAGATATAGAGCTTGGGATGTAGCCATTTTACTGCTGGCAAAATTTCATTGAAGTGGGATCATCAGCAATTTTCGATGTGTTTGATTACATAGCCAATCGGTCTTCTGGTCTTAGAGGCGGTGACACAGGGGTATGATCCTTTCTCAATATTTGTCGTCAGTCTATTAGATATATACAATTATACATTGAGCCTACTAAAATTGTGCCAGAATCATACATGCCTCAGCTAAAGTCGAATGCCTCATAAAAGGACGGAGTCAATAATTCACTATGATTAACCGATGTTTGATGTGTGCTAAATTACATGTCTAAAAGTTAGAATTTGCACTTCAAACTTCTGAGACAGGCTAAGGAACCTTTCCTTACTAATTTATACCCATTATTGTCTTCTTTAGGTATTTAATTATCATGGGGTAATGTCTGTACAATTGAAAAACATGTATGCAATGAGTCAGTTGGCATTGAAGTAGTGTTATAGACACTCTTTCTGGCAGTTCCTTACTTAAATCTACAGTTTGATTAGAAACTATTAAGTTGGAGAGTAGGGATGATCAAGATTCAGCTTTATGTTTATTTGGATTTACAGTTGATTAGAAACTACTAATTTGAAGAGTAGGCGAATTTTCATTGTTTGTTATCGATTGATTAAGCTTCATGTTGTTTATATGGGTTTTTATTTGTGAGTTGACTTGTAAGTATTTAAAATGAAAGATTTGATTTCTAGGGTTTACTGTTTATCCATCTTTTTTGTTTTCGCTTGGAGTACATAAACAAAGCTCTAAGGTTCTATTTGCCTGAATTTTGTTTTAAAGTTCTTAACTGGGGTTGATTAAGTTAGGATAAACTTGATGTTTTGAGGATCTAATCGAGCTCTACAGATTATATATTAACTTGATTTTCTACCTTAATAAGTAGACAACATGAATAAACTCTGGCTAATTATGAAATGCCGCTCTCGAATTTGTCTTATAGATATAAATATTTGTAGGTTTGGAATTATTAATTTTCTGGGATAATCTGAAATTTGTAAGGCCAACTGAAATACTTCTGACAGGTAATGAAGCTGGAGTGTAGCCACAATTAAACCTTACGGTAATGTTACCAGAGAATCATGTGGATACTTGCTTCTAATAAAAATAATTCAAACAATACTTGTATCAAATGAAATAATTCAATCAATACCCACCATAGTGTTATATGAAGTATTTTGTTATATGATGGTTTTTTAGTATTAGAAATTTATTGATGGATTAATATGCTCTGTTTTTCCCCTTTTTTGGTAACCAATTATTAGTAAGACGGTAAGACCATCAATAATTGCATAGAATTGAAGGGCAAATAAAATGCATGATTAAATTAGGTATCAAGGTGCTACTTGGTTATTATTTGTTCGTATAAGACATTTTTAAGATACCCATTTCTAGAATATGTGATTTTTTTATTTTTACAAACACTTTATTAAATACACAAAATTGTTAAGAATGAGTGACAGTGTGTGAGGGAGGGGGGAGTGGAAGGGATAAGTTGAGGGTGGTAATCTAAAAATGGCAATATAGTAAAAGGTAAGTGAAAAGCCACAGAAGTAGAGACTTTAGAGAAGAGAGAGAGAGGAATAAAGAAAAAAGAGAGAAGTTTAATGGATTGTTTTAAAGTATAAGATGACTACACGCAAGGTGGAAGATACTTTCTTAAATTTTTAAAATGTAGAATCGTCCTTCTTAGTTTCCCTGCATTTTTAAAAAGTATAATCAATTTATTTATCGTGTTGAGTGAGGCCAGTATTAACTTTGAGAACCGCACTTTGGAATGTGCGAATTGGTGCATAGTGTAAAATTGTAAAAAGGTAGTTGTGAATTGTTTTTTTTCATAGTTGTTCCTGCTGCTTTCCAGCTTCGAGGCAATACCAAGTTAGACTTCTTGATATTTGATCAGTAATGGCTGTTTGTCTGATTATTCTAAATTCAAATAAGAGAATGCGTATAATTTTTTCCTAGGACTCTTAAGAAACTTGAAAGCTATTGCAATAATAATGGGATTTCAGAATTGGTGAACTGTGAAATAATGTATCATTATGGAACAAACTGATATAAACGATTCTTATGTGTTACCATTGTGTTGTAAAAAAAAAATCCTTTTGTCTCTGCTTTTCTGAGCCGACCCCCATTGCTCTATTTGATTAACAAGTTATGTTAATCAAATGGCTTATTTTTAAATAAAGCGAACAGTGAATGCAACATCTAAGCTTTCGTTGTCTGATGTAACATGCCATGGTGGACGCTTATGCCGAATCGGATGGAGATAATGCTAAAAGAGGTTAACTGTAGGAGTTGACAGGGT
Source organism: Chenopodium album (assembly GCF_948465745.1). Taxonomy (NCBI): domain Eukaryota; kingdom Viridiplantae; phylum Streptophyta; class Magnoliopsida; order Caryophyllales; family Amaranthaceae; genus Chenopodium; species Chenopodium album. The sequence goes on along the minus strand of NC_137860.1, from coordinate 20,669,298 downwards.
GACGAAAAGCTTACTCCATTGAAGCTTCTACCATTGAAGCTACCTCTTTCCTTCCCCGATCCACCGACACTATCATCTTCACCGTGTCCATCTTCCACCACACCGCTTTCTCATCTCCACCTTTATTCCACCGACACCACTTCCTCATCTCCACCTTTATTCCACCGACGACAGTACGATCTCCGTCGGCGAATTAAACCAAAACCCTGTGATTGAAGGGTGAACCTAAGGGCAAGGTCAATTTGACGCCGTTGGGTACTTGGGTAACAGTCGTTGATTCAATTACAACTAGCCTTTTTGACCCGTTCGATGCATGGGTTGTTGCTTAGGTTATTTTATAAAGACTATTTTATTAATGTAATGAACACTAATTAGTTTAACTTTAATTTATTATAAATGGAAATTTAAAAAGAAAGGATTAAGAGAGGTAACATGTGGCATATGAGTGATTATGGTGACATGTGGCTTATTATAAATTGTGGTTTGTGTTTTTAAATACTAATAATAAAGTATAGAAGTATAGATAACTTTAATTTATTATAAATGGGAATTTAAAAAGAAAGGATTAAGAGAGGTAACATGTGGCATATGAGTGATTATGGTGACATGTGGCTTATTATAGATTGTGGTTTGTGTTTTTATAGACTAAGTATAGATATAGATGTATCAATATGTCTGTGTTAATTTGTCCCAATCAGCACACACATCAGCATCCGCATTTTACCGGTTTGCCCCCATTTACTTCAGGTGTTTCTCTATTTTATCCCTTGATATGGTTTATAAACATATTAAATTGATAAAGTTGTATTTTCTGTGCTTTTCTGCCCTTTTGTAGAACTTTTTATTGCTTTGATTTTCTCAGAAATTTCATGAAAAATGCATAGACAAGGGTGGACTAAGTTGGTGACTCCTATAATGTGTACCTTTGTACCTTTGTTTATTTTCGGAGAAGGGATGCTTTATAATCTTCTTATTGTTCATTTTGTAATGATAAATTACCTATTTCTCCCTTTCTTCAGATAAATCTTCAGAAACTCTCAAATTGAAAAGTGTTGGTGGCATGGACCAAATATTATCTACGAAGAATATGAAGTATAATTCCTATGAATATAGCTTAGTTTTTATAGAATTGAACTTTGAACATGTATAGTAGAAAATACATTTGTACATAATATTCTATTTTGAGTTTGATTTAATTAGATACTTATTAAACTTTGTTATTATTTACCATTAATAATTATACTTTAATTTTTCCAATAGTTTGTACTTTTATTATGAAATACAAAGGGTGCCATTTCCTCCATTAGGTACTCACGTTATTCCAAGAACAACTCATCTAATTAGTAGAGCATTTGACATAAAAGTTCAACATTATGATAGAATCGTGTGGGATTAATGAGTAATTACTTTTTAAAATGTTTGTACAATTATAGGGAAAGAAAGAGAGATATAAAGATAGAGGGGGAAAGAGAGAGATAAAGATAGAGGGGGAGAGAGATAAGGTTAGAAAAGAACAAGGAAATAGAAAGGTTGGAAGAGAGATAGAGAGAGGGGCCGAGAAAGAAAGAATGGACAGAAAGGGCAATTTAAAAGACAGGGTGAAGGCTTGGAAAAGTGAAAGAGGTCGGGAGGAAAAGAGCGAGAAAAATTGGAGAAGAGGAGTGGGGAAAAAAGAGCTAAAAGAAGGTTAAAGTGCAACCTATAATTTTCAAAATCTTTAAGAGGATGAAACAAGGATAAGAAGGATTGAGAATTTTCAAAGCTTTTTATAAATTTCAAAACCTTTTAAAAGATTGAACAAGGACAATTCATCTAATTAGTAGCGCATTTGACATAAAAGTTCAACATTATGGTAGAATTGTGTTAGAGTCATGATTAAGTATTTTTTTTAATGTTTGTACCACCATAGAAAGAGATAGAAAGATATAAAGATAAAGGAGGAGAGAGAATGAGGGAATGGAACCAAGAAATAGAAGGGTTGAGAGAGAGAGAGAGAGAGAGAGAGAGAGAGAGAGAGAGAGAGAGAGAGAGAGAGGTTAGCTAGGAAAAGAGAATGAGGACGGGAGTAAAAGAACAAGAAAAATTAGGGGAAAGGAGTAGGAAAAAAAAGAGAGAGAAGGATAAGGTGCAACCTATAATATTCAAAGCATTTTAGAGGATGGAACAAGGACAAGAAGGATCGGGAATTTTCAAAGCCTTTTAGAACATGGAACAAGGACAAGTCATCTAATTAGTAGCACATTTAACATAAAAGTTCAACATCATTGTAGAATCATGTTAGATTCATGAGTAAGTACATTTTAAAATGTTTGTACAACCCATAGGGAGAGAAAGAGAGATAAAAAGATAAAGGGGAAGAGAGAGAAGAAGAGAAAGGAACCAAAAAATAGAAGGGTTGGAAGACAAAGAGAGAGAGAGGGTCGGGGAGACAAAGAGAGAGTGCAACCAAAAGACAAAGTGAGCAATTCAAAAGAGAAAGGGGGTAGGCTAGGAGACAAGAAAGAAGTTGGGAGGAAAAGAGCGAGAATAATTGGGGGAGAGGAGTACTGTCACTCTTGCCTCGTTTATAGCAATTCTCAAATTTTCAAATACATATCACTTCAATACTATCATTCAACTATCCACAACCAAATGCATGTAGGCTACCTTCCTTTTGAGACCTCAAGTCGTTCTTTATTCCATCCAAATCCTCCAGGTTGTTCCCAAGGTGATTGTCATTCATCAGAAACATGGACTTTTCAGAAAATTCCTTCTTCCAAGTTGAAGAATTTGGTTTTCCACAATAGTCATGTTTTTCACTCTCCTTTCCAAGTTGGTCTCTTTAAAACCCCAATCTGATGAATACCGAGACTTCTTATCAAAATCCCATGAAGATTGAGACTTTTCAACACTACTCTTGGTTGTCTCCAAGAGGATTTTGCAGTAGACCTACCAACTCCACTTTCCTTCTCTGACATCCAGCTACCGGCAGCTTCATGCTTGCGGCCTGCCTTCCTTTCAGTCCTCCAAGAGCAAGAAACACCATCTCCATTGGCTTTACCAGTTCTCCAGCCACAAGGACTAGTATTACAATTTTCCTTGCTAGAACTCCACCTATCAGCACTACTTCCATTGTTCTTATCCTAAAGAAATTGGTTTTCCCTAAGAATCTTGTTTTCACTGTCCTTTCTTAAGTTGGTCTCTTCCGTTTCCCAACTTAATGAATACCCAAACTTCTTATCAGAATCCCATGAAGATTGAGACTTTTCATCTTCTTTTTTAGCATCTCAGTTACTCAGACCGTCTTCACCGACACTCTTAACATTACTTTTTGGTTATCTCCAAGATGATTTTTCATTGTTCTATTTCTTTTGAATGTCCCAACTTCGGAACCTACCAGCCCGACTTTCAATCTCTGACTTCCAGCTACCTACAACTTTATGCTTGCGGCCTACCTTCCTTTCAGTCCCCCAAGAGCTAGAAACACCATCTCCATTAGCTTTACTAGTGCCCCAACCATGCCTTGTGTTATAATTTTCCTTGCTAGAACTCCACCCACCAGCTGTAAATCCATTGTTCTTATGCTGAAGAATTTGGTTTCCCCTACTTTTTCTTCCACGATCGTGTTTTCACATGGTTTATTATATTTTGCACTTCCTCGATCTTGTAAGTCAGCTAACGACAGTGTCATAACTGAGGCCAACACTCAGCAACAAAATTTGACTCACATGAAAAATATAATATCTTATGATATTTTTTGTTTGGTAGGAATCATCTAGCTGTATGAATGGGTAAATCATCATCTATTTTTTGATACATATTAGTTTGGAGAGTATGTATGTCTTCTTATAAACAACTTTCGGGTGTTCAAATTGATCTGAATTTTTAGGAGCTTAAAAAATGCTGAATAAGGAAGTTTAAAAAATCAATCATTTTGTAGTTTTCTTTACTTCTGTAATTTATATACTACAGCAAACTATAAGACTCTTTTATCATGGTAGTGTCTTGAATATAAAGTCTATGGTTTGAGAGAAGCACAAAATAATGTTTCATTTGTTAGATAATTAATTTATTGATAAAGGTTTTAAATGATTTAGATCCCTCTGATTATTCCATGCAATTTATATTGCTATTAATTTTAAGTTCTTAGCATGATAGTTTCTTGAATATAAATTCTATGGTTTGAGAGAAGCACAAGCTAATATTTTATTTGTTATTAGATTGGTCTATTGTTAGTTGAGGCTTTTGTTGTGACTTGGATGTGAAAGCATGATAGTGTCATGAACATTATTCTATGGTTTGAGAGAAGCACAATTTAAGATTGGTCTATTAATAAAGGTTACCGAATTAATGTCAACAATATCGACACCTTTTATTTTCCATATTGGACACGCACGCGATAGGACGACTGGTTTTTTTGTAAGAATGTGTACTTTACTTAAAATTTAATGCTAGTAGTCAAATTTAGTTAGTGATGAGTTAATTAAGTCAAACCATGTCAAATATTTTGAATTGGAGTATTTCATAATCAAACATCTATAATAGTGCTCTTATGGAATCAATTTTCATACCCCCTTTGTTTTTATTCATAACTAGGTTAGGTCAAGTGCCATGCACGGTAATTTAAAATAACTACTTTAAATTAACACTATATCAAATTTTATGACTTTCGTATGCTATATTTATATTAATTGAATGCTCAAGAACAATAACAAAAATGGTTAGAAAAACTAACATTAAGAATAATCAACATGTGTCGTTCTTGGCAAGTATTATTGAAGTATCTATAGAGTATTACTTGATTAAAATTATATTCATAAATTATTTAAGGAAATAACAAAAGCATCATTTGTAGATTTGATATTTGTATTTCATTGTTTAAGTTTGTAGTGTCTATTATGTAATTAAGAATTAATCTTGTTGTAATTAACGTATGTAGTATTTAAAATATGTTTCCTAAAAAAAATACTCCATATGTCATAAATTAGGAAAATTTGTGAGGAAAGTCCTTTTAAGTAGACCTTTTTGTGACGAAGGCCCTTTTATAAAAAAGGTGGCACAAAAGGTCCTTATATCATGTTTGGGTTGTGAGGAGGGGCTGAGTTGCACCCGCAAACCAAGAGAGAGATTCTACTTCACAAGTTTAAATGAGGATCTATCCCAAAACCATATGGCAATAGGAGGAGTAGCCCTTTAGCCTCATAAGGTGTTTAACTCTCTCTTGTTTTTTTTACAATGTGGGACACTTACATATGTTATTTGGTATGATACACTTTATCAGGGTTGGAGTTTTATGAATGGTTTTCGAATTGAATATTTTGCTCTCTTTGTTGATATGCATTTTCTTCCCTTAAGCTTTTAGAAAGTAAAAGGGTATTTAATGAGGTTGAAAATGTGTTAATTTGCATGAAAATTGATTGTATTTTTCCTACTATTGAAGCTTTTGATGTGTTAATTTGAGCTTATGCTGATTTTGGGTAAGTTTATAAGGCTAAGGAATTGTATGGATTAGTGAATGATAAGTTTGATTGTATGCCTAGTGTTTATGCTAGCAATTTATTGCTTAATGATTTGGTGAAATGTTATCATATGGAGGTTGCACTAGATGTGTATGATGAAATGTTTAAGAGAGATAGTGGTGGTGGTGGTGGGAGGTCTTGTTTGGATAACTATAGTACAAGTATCATGGTGAGGGGTTTGTGCGAGTGAGGGAAAGTTGAGGAGGGAAGGAGATTTATCAAAGATAGGTGGGGAAAGGATTGTGTGTCGAATATTGTGTATTATAGCTCTCTAATTGATGGGTAATGCAAGACAAGATGAGGTTGCGAGGGCAAATTGTCTTTTGCAAGAGATGAAGCTTAGAGGGTTTTTACCTACTGTAGAGACATATGGATTTAAGATAAATGAACATTGCAAAGAAGGTGAGATTGAGGAGGTTGATAAACTTTTGGAAAAGATGAAGATTAGGGGATTGAAAGTCAATGTTCAAATTCATAATAATATAATTGATTTCCGGTACAAACATGGTTGTTCAGTGTATCCTTAGGAAGTATGTAATTCCTCAAAAGATCAGCATTTACACCCATATGAAAAGCGCTAGGCTCAGCAAGTCCATCTTCATCCTCCAAAATGGCGGGTCTAATCCCCCCCCCCCCCATCGCTTCCTGACCCTCATGTTGAGGCGATTTCTCTTTATATTCTTGTAATTTCTTTTTCATTTGGAGTGCCTATCCATAGCCAAATGGTGATTAGGGCACTCATTTAAGTATTCTATAGATCCATGGAATGTATTGTCAACATAAAACATGCATGCCAACTCCATAAATTCCCCCATTCGGCCCAATGTGCAACATTTGAATGGGATGCAAAAGATCTTCCCTGGTAAATTCAAAATTTCATTCTAAAAGGGTGGTTGAAAAAGTCTGACAGGTTGAATTTTTAGTCAGAGAAAGCAAGAGAGAGAAATAAAATTGACTTAGTGAAGAAGGAAGATTTTGAGTGAATGACTACTCATATTTATAATCACCCTCTCTCTAAAACCCTCATAAGCTTAAATTCGCTTCCTACCCTTAATGATCCCTTTTCTATTCAAACTACTATTTTGACTTTCCTTAAATACCATTGACTTTAAAATTTCCTTTTCTAAAATAATATGCCCCAATATTTTAAAATTATAAAATAAAGTATTTCCAAAATAATTAAATTGGATCTTTCATTAAAATAAAACTCTTTTAACAAATAAAACACCATAAGTAATTCATTTCGAGTTTTTTTTAAATACTTTAAGAAACACTTATTTAAATTAAAATTTATATAAAAATACGGGGTATTACAATGAGTGTTTAGCAAAAGTAGTGGTTGCAATGCTAAAATATATCAAAATTCATATAAATATTTTGTTTATAAATGTTTGGCGAAAGTAGCGGTAGCTGTTAAGGTAGCGAGTAGCTGTCAATTAGTAGTTGGTAGAGGTTAGCTGTTAAAGTAACGGTTGATAATATGCATGAGTGTTTGACAAAAGTAGCGGTTGCAATACTAAAATATATCAAAATTCATAAATATATTGTTTAAAAAGTAATAAAAAAATTTCAAACACTACCCACTACTTCTAAACGCCACTTTTTTGACGTTTGAGAAAAGCTACCTCAACGAACCTCTATCGCTAACAACTACTCGAATCGCTACCTTGCCAAACACTCTCATATTTTTATTAGTAGTGTTTTGACTGGTAAAAACACTAACCGCTACCTCAAATGCTACCTCCAAATAGGGCCAAAGTAATGAAAATTTGTCAAATGATACCCGTTACTTCTAAACACTACTATTTTAACGTTTCAGAAACGCTACCTAAACGCTACCTCTATTGCTAACCGCTACGGAAACCGCTACCTTGACAAACACTCACAAATTTTTTCTAGTAGTGTTTTGACTGGTCAAAACGCTAACTGCTACCTCAAACGCTACCACCAAACATGGCCTAATATTTTGTACAATTCGTGCACCACACGGGCACTATACTTTAGTTTATGTTTTAGCTTGGTACATTTCAACACGCTAACCACTACCTCAAACGCTACCGGCCTACCACCAAACAGGGCCTAAAAAAGTATGGAAAAAATTATAAAATAATATATTTACCAACTTAACTATTTAACCATATAGTAAGGATACATTTCTTTATAGTAAGAAAATCTTGAATATATATCTTTCAATTTGACATAATTGATTAATGAAAAATTATCAAATGTGAAATTAAAAATAAAAATAAATATGCCATTAGGGTTCAAAACAGAAGAAATCTTGAATAAATATACTCTCTCCGTTCCCTTTTGATAGTCCCTTATGGACAAATTTTAGTCCCAAAATGTTCACCCCATTTGCTTTTTCCAACAACCATTAATATTAATTTTTTGCCAAAATTCGCTCCAATTTGCAACAATACTTGTACAAATTTAAATTTCCCATGTAAATTTTGTTTCCCAATGTACTTTTATTACTTTTTCTCTCTACTTTTTTCCATACCCAATGTAAATTTACTTTTTCAATGTAGTTTTACTATTCTTATTTGTGTTTATTAATTTCCATGAAAAATGCCCATAAGGGACTATCAAAAGGGGACGGAGGGAGTAATAAATATATAACCTGTAGTCATAAAAGATAAAGAAAACAAACAGTATCTTTTAAATTGCTTTATTTGACATTATATAAGAAATTTTGGACCAAATTATTTTTTATATTTAAATATAGTTTTAATTTATACTCCGTAACAGAAAGTAAAAATCCGTGCATGATACGAGATCTAACCTAATTTTGTATAATTCATGCACTTTACGAGCACTATACACTTTAGTTATGTTTTTTTACTCGTACATTATTTAGGGAAATCGCTCCATTTACTCGTCCATCCTCAAACAAAAGAAGAAGAAAAGAAAAAAAAAAAAAAAAAAAAAAAAAAAAAAAAAACTCTCTTAAATTCTCAATGCGAAGTCAAAACGTTCACTTGACTGTTTTCATCTTCTTCTCTTCTCTACTCATGCTCTACCATACAAGTCTTCCATAATTGCTTGCATTCCTCTCTCTCTTTTTCGCAATTTTCATAAATCACAATTCAAAATGCCCGATTCACCACCACCTGAACCACCATCATTACCACCACAACCACAACTACAACCAAAAGAATCGCAAGAGTCAGAATCTCAAAACCCTAACCCTAACCCTGAATCTGAGGACCCATCTCAGAATCCAAAACCTTCAACCCCTGAAACTCAAAACCCACCTCCAGAAAACCCATCTAATCAACCTCAAGAAGAATCTGAAGAACCCCATCTTGCAGATGAAGATCAAGATGATCCTGAACCGGAACCGGAGCCCGAGAATGATCAGTCAGAAGGTATGAATGTCTCTGTTTCTCCTCATCATCCTTCAATGTCGTCTGAAACTCAATCTATTTGGCAAGAATTTAAGGGTGTTAATAACCCATCTGCTTCTGTTCGTCGTACATCCAAACGAAAGAAGGGGAATAAGAATAATCATGTTAGTAAGATTGCTTTGGAGAGGAAAATGTTGCAATTGTCTCAAGGTTTTAAGCCTATTCCTTTTGTTCCTCGAAAAGTTCTTGACTTTTCTAGGTATGAGGAGTTTTTGAAGAAGTTGGAGTTGTGGGATTTTGCTCATATTGAATTTGATAGGAATATTAGGGCTGATTTGATTGGGAAGCTAATTGTGAGTTATAACCAGAAAAGTCGGAATAGTTATGTTGATGAATTAAGGATTGGGGTTAGTAGGGCTGATTTGGGGCGGGCATTGAAGTTACCAAAGAAGTTGGATTGCGAAGGGGAAAGTTTTCCAGCAGAATTTCTGTCGTTTCTTGATGAGTTTGTGGCGAATTGGATGATTTTACACGAGGATGAGGATTTGTGGTGTATGCCAAAGGAGATTGTGGGGTGGACAAAATTGATAAGGGATGGGACTCCTCAGAAGGTTGATTGGGCTGGATTGATGTGGTTTATGGTGGATAAGGAGTTGACGCAACGGACTAGCTTGAAGGACTGTTATTATGCGTCGCATTTGCAGCTCATGATCAAGTCGCAGAAGGAGGAGCTGTTTAGGGAGCCTCCTAACATTGAGGTGGAGAAACTTAAGGTGGGAGGTGAAAATTTGGAGGAGGCTGTCACCGTGGAAGATGATGAAGATGGCGGTGATGTGAAGATGATAGATTGTGAGGAATCAGCTAGTGTAGGACAGAAGTTGGAGGATCAAAATATTGAATTGAGGCTTGGCCAAGATTGTGCTGCTTTTGTGGAATGTGATGGTGATGCTGGTGAAGTAAAGGAGGATAATGAGTGTCTTGCTGGTGAGATGGAGAAGGTTGAAGATTTTGAAAAAGAAAAAGAAGAGGATAATATCGGGATTTCTGGAGGTGTCGATGAGGGTAACAAGGTGGAAGGTACTGAGAATGCTGAAAATGTTGATAACATTGAGAATGTTGATCATGTTGAAAGTTTTGATCACAGTGAAAATGTTGATCACATTGACAATGTTGAGCATTCCAGGGAGGGGAACAAGGGTGAGGAAATGATGGGATTTGAGGATGACATGGGAGAAGAACAAGGTCAGGGGCAGTGGTTTTTAGATAATAAAATTGGAGGCCAGCACTTTTTGCAGCGTTGTAGTATGGCCGGGGCAAATGTCTCGGAAGTTAGAGGATTTGAAGATGTTTCTGAAGATGTAGAAGACGATGAGGTTGACGGGGATGGACATGTAGAAGGGTTCAATATCATGCCAAAAAGTCCATTGAATGGTATGACTTCAACAAATCTCATACAAGCATTTCAAACAGGGCAACTGCCTTATTCAACTGAACTTGGGGGTCAGTCTTCTTTAGAGCTCTTGGCATCCAATGCTGATAATGATGTGATGATGGGTGCCCCTTCCATGTTTAATCATATTGGTAAGAGGGAGATCGACAATGAGCATGACATTTCTCACCATCCGCTTAATGGTAATAATAAGAGGATGAGACTTGATGGCAATTGGGAAGATAAACCTCCAGAATTTAACCATTGTGTGGATCAATTACAATATTGGATTGAGAAAGCTAAATTATGCCGTGCAACGGAGAAAAGTGAAGATCAACAAGCAAGTATGGCTCAACAGCACTATATGGAGCAGCAATTATCTGCAAAGGACTGTGAGATTATGCAGTTGAATTACAAGCTTGGTGATCTAGAGAGGATTAAACAGGCGGAAATCAATCGTCGTGATAGGGAGCTTTATCTGATGAACAGTGTGATAGATGGTTATCGCAGGGCTTTGAAACAAACCCAAAAGGCATTTGCTGATTACCGGAAGCGCTGCCAAGTACCTGATGAACCAATCTATAAAGATGCTGGTTTTGGTGGTGTAGTCAAAAGTGTCATGGAATTGGAGAGAGAGAAATTGAAGAAAGATGAAGAAAACAAGGTGATGTGCAATCTAATTGAGGAAACTTATTGGAAAAATTTAGAAGATCTTGAAGGGAAGTGGGACAGTGAGGTTTTGGCAAAGTTCCAGTCTCTTGATGGCAGGCTTATGGATGCTGCAAAGGAAATGGAACTACTGAAAGATCGTTATAAGAAGCGAAAGATGTCAGCAAATAGTCAGACTGAACTGCAAGTTCCTTCAGAATGATGGAAGGTTTGTTAGATGATGTAGAAAAGGTGCTGTATCTCTATCAAGTGTCTTAGTTTCTTTAGTAGAAAATTGCCAGTGTTTAGGAATATGTAAATGCCTAGTACTGATGGCTGTTGCAACAGATCTACCTATAGTTGTATCTACGTATGCCCCTCAGGCTTTCCATATGCTTAATACCTTTGCTAATGAAATTGCTATTGTATCTACGTATGTCTCATAATCTTCTCTTTGTGATATTGCGTGCATATTCTTGTTTCCATTTCTATTGAACATTACAAAACTTCAGGCATTTTCTTAAGAATGAATCGTGAAACCCGTGATTGAAAAGTTTTTATGAGCCCTTCTTTTATCTTTCCCATATCCAAAGTTTTCCTTCTGAACGTCTAAAAATTCAGTATGTTACCAGGTCACTACTTGTATCCTTCTTATTTCATGTTTCAGGAGAATTTTACTTAAATTGTCTTATTGGACAACATTTAGACTACATTGCTTAATAATTCATTTTGATTTTTACCTGTACCCATGACATTGTCTAATCTCCATCTTGGTGCATTGCCAATTTGCCATCTGCATAAAGTGGACAAAATTAGAAGGGATTTTGTCTGATTATATTTGCTAGCATAGCCTTTCCTTCCCTTCCAGTTTTATCAACACCTTCAATAATTTTCCTTCTTAATTCTGTCCAAGATATTTTTCTTCTGCTCTAAACTTTTTGAAATAGCTTGCTTATGTTGTGATTTGTCTTTTTATCTAGGTATGGTCTATGCCAAATACAAATTATGTTTTGTGACAGTCTCATATTATTGCTTTGTCTACTTGGTTTGTCGATTGGCTGAAGACCAACAAGTACTATCTTTTTAACGGTTTGGTTTTTGGATGCATATGTTTGGAATGGTCATTGTTTTGTGCATTTTATTTGCTTTGCCATTTATAAAGAATTTTGTGAGAAAGCATTGAGTTAATTTTCTTTGTCATGTTGTTTAGCTAAACTGGTGAATGAGAAATGCTTTAGTTGTTTTGTACATTTTCACCCAGTTTGAATTTAGTTGGTATTTCATTTCATTGTTGATATTTCTGTATTTGTATTATTTGATAAATTTGCCAGTTTGAGTTTTGGATTTCCTTGAAAATAGAAAATCAGAGTAACTTGAAATTTGACATTATATCCTGTCCTTTGTATATGATCAATGCTACTCTTGTGGGGCTTTGGGAGTAACTGTGTTTCAGTGTGTGTGTTGTGTTGGAGGCCTCGGAGCTCTGTTTTGCTGAGAACATTTATAACCTTGCTTTCTAGGCATGTATCCTATAACATGTTCAGTTTTAAACTTCCTTTTATCCTTGGTGATTGAATGTTAACTAGCTTTGAAGCTAGTAGTCAACTATCGAGTGGTAGCTTAGTTTTAAATTTTTACTCCGAATAAGCTGTATATTTAAATTACCCTCCTTACTATAATGCATGTTGTTAATCCGTTAAGTTACACTGCATTGGAATTAGCATTTTCATCTGCATGTGAGAGAATCATATCTATGTTACAAGGAGAAACCAAAGGAACATTTTTTACATTGTTCTGTACAAAGAATTTCTGACATGAAGTCTCTCATCATTGAGGTATAGTACAGTATACTGGAAGAATACATTCTTTTTTAACCTGTAAGCTGCTCATTTTTATGAACTGTGGTGTCGGGTGGTTGGGGCTGAGCGGTTGTAGGTAGCAAAGATGAAGATGTAGGTGACTGAACAATGTTTTCCGTCTTGTTTAGGTTCTGCTGGTAATATACTTGCCTCAGCCTCTCTATTTCTCTTTTCATTGCTTCCTGGTGAGCTGCCATTCATTGAAGCAATTTGGTGACAAGGTTAAGTTAGGAAGAAGTGTTTCGGAACTTATATATGATACATTGTTTATATTAAACTTACCATCTTTGAAGATTTTATCTTGGGCAAGAGCTGCAATCTTGGCTTTGAGAGTGCTGTTGTCCACGTTTAGAATCATGCGTTGGTGATCCAGGAATGCAACCCTTGGGGACAATGCTGATACCTCACTCTTTTGCAATGAAGTAAAAGTCGAACAAAAGAAAGAGGCTCAAATTAGTGATAAATACTTAATTGCTAGAATTGCGAGACATATGTTGTACTTCGTATGTGGTAGCTCAGAGCCTCAGATGGCAATCAAGGCCAAGGGGTGTGCCCTGATTTTAGCGTCACGCACACTAAAGGCGTGTGGCGAGGATGTTAGAAGTGTGTAAAGAGAAAATTAGAGGTACTAACCTGTAAAGTAGTAACGCTGCGCTCAAGCTCTGATATATACTGCAGCTTCCTTACCCTTGATCTTTGTGCTGATTGTCGATTTGCCAATATTCTGTGTTTTTTTCACATAAGAAAGTGTCCGTTAGTAAAAGAATACACAAATTTATTTATTTATTTATTTTTTTTTTTTTTTTTTTTGAAGAACTACATTTTGAAATTTTGTTTTCCCTCTTGTTAAAAAGGTCAGAGAGGGGAAATTGACTTTGTACCTTTTTTTTTTTTTTTTTTTTTTTTTTTTTTTTTTTTTTTTTTTTTTTTCTGGATCTTGCTAATAAATTAATATCTGCAACATACAGAATTTATTGAAAAAATCATGTAGATAATTTTGAAAAATAATACTACCTCCATTTCTTCTTCTAAGTATAATACCTTTAATAAAAACGACTACTTTTTTTATTAATTGTTTAAATCCTCAATTAAATTGTAACTTTAACTTAGAAAGCATTCTAATGCATTCGTGTCAAATTAATTGATATGTACATTCGCTTTATTTATACATCTATTAATTTATAAATTGAATTGAAAATATCTGTAATTATGAATAAGTAAACATTTTTAAAAGTTGATGTTTTGAAAAAATTTATGATGAAAGATTTTTAACAAAATTGCACACGATTGTGTTTACTCAAGTCTATAAAACACAAAAATTAGTTTAAAAAAACAGTACTCCGTATATAAATAGTGTCAAAAATCAAATTATGTCAAATGATTTAAAGTGAAAACGTAAATTTTTTAAAATCCCAATATATATATGTAATTATTTCTGTAAAAATTGTTATCATTGAATAACCTTAGAAAATCATGAAACATTTATAGTACTACCTCCGTTAATAGTTATGTGCAACTTTGGGGTATTATTTGTGAGATATAAAATATTCCAAAGTTGCACATAATATTTAACAGAGGTAGTATAATTTTTCATTTACCTCTTAACCCTCTTTGGATCAACCACAGGTTGGTGATCAGCATCAACAACACCAGTATCATTACAACCACCACCAGCCGCCGCAGCAGGTACATTGCCACCCTTTTTATTACCACCAACTTGTGCTTCTTCCTTATCAAACTTACGCAAACTCTCTACCTCTTCTGCCTTTTCGCCGTCTTCCACCCTCGGTCTACCTCCTAATTCCTGGTCCCCTTTCCTCGTTATCCCTCTCTTTTGATCCTCATTCGTGCTATTATGATCCGAAGTCGATGACGGATTCGAAGACGACCCTCCTAACTCATTACTAAACATAGACATAAATTGATCATCGTCGAACTTATCAAACTCCTCATCATTGCTGGTTTTACTCCTCCCTGTTAATGTTTCTGGTGGACGGAACGGGCCGTTTAGGAATGGTACTGTCCCCGCCTCGACAAATGCCACAGATGATTCGCTCACCGTCCTCCGGTGTGTTCCTCGCTTCACTGCCGAAAACTGCATGAACTCCTCTACCCACGGCGGGTTCTGCCCCGCCTCCTGCTGCTGCTGCTGCTGCTGCTGAGGGCGCATGAATTCTTGCCATTGTTGTTGTTGTGGTTGTTGATGACGGTGTTGATTCGAATTCTGGGGTATAATGTTAGGAACTTTTGGAGGTAATTGTGCCATTTCTATATACCCTTCGTTTCTTCCCACTCAAGGGATGTTTAATTTGCCAATCTGGTCGACGACCAATAAGGTTCAGATATACACAACTTTATCACAATGTTAAAAAAGAACAATGTGTATAGATATACCAACACTACAACCTCAATAAAAAAAAAAAAAAAACACAGCACAAACTAGGAATTAAGGGGATAGTATTTATATATAAATGTTACAAAATATATGACATTCTTTTTCAGCTTATCAAAAGTATTTCTCCCCTTTTCCTTTTGGCTGAGAATCTGCTAAAATGCACAAGGATAATCACCCTTGTTTTTGTTTTATCTGTTTTTTTTGGGTTTTATTTCTTTTTCTCTCTAAAATCTGATATTCTCACAATGTGTTTGTGAGAGAAAGGAAAGAGAGAGAAAGGACAGGTATGATACAGCTAGGAGGAAAAAAAAAAAAGGAAAATGTTAAAAAAAGTCCGACGGTATAACATGAAAATCGCTGAAAATTTTATTATTAAATAAAATAGATAATTAAATAAATAAAAGTAAAATAGAAGATTGGAATCTTTGAAGAGCACGTGAAAGAAGCGGAATAAATGAGCATAATCATCGCTAAATTTGTGGAGAGAAGGGAGTAAAATGGCATATCCCTTAAATATAGTAGCCACCGGTTTACCTTCCTAAACCTTCGGCGGTGATACTAATCTTGATATTTTTTTTTTATTTTTATTTATTTTTTATTTTGAGTTCACCATTAATATATTATTGGATGATCTTCAAACGACACGTATTCTTTCTTTGTTGACGGTGGACTTTAATTTTATGTTATGTTAATTTATTTTTCCACAATTGGATAATACTAAACCTTGTAAAAAGATAAAGTTCAATCTTTTCTCTCTCCAGCCCTCTCTCTCCAAATAACCTCCGTCTTTCTTTTTTTTTCTCCGGCGATGAGGCTCGCCGGCGGCCGTGTGGCTCACCGCCCACGCCAAATCGTCGGCGAGCCTCCGATCTATTCCCTTAAGTTGTTTTTTTCCTTTTCCGTTTTGCTTTTTTGTCTTTTCAGCCTTACAACTTGCGCCGCTCCTTTTCGTCCGCCGCCTCTGTTCATCACCGGCCGTGAGGCCGGCTTGCCGCCGTACTTCTTCTCTGCTTCCTCGCTGCGCCTATGCTCCACCTCTTTGGCTGTTGTAGCGACGTTGATTTCGAGAACGGGGAGGGTGAGTTATCGCCCTCTGAGTCCCTCGTGTAGGGCCGTTCTGAGTCCCTCGTGTAGGGTCGTCGGTGCCGCAGCTCGGGGGTATGTGGGGTCTGGGCTTCTCGGGCGGGTTTCAGCGGTCCGTGCTTTTAAATCAGGCGGTTTGTGGGTTAGGTTGGTGAACCTCGGACCGTTGGTGGTGGGGCTCGGTTTGGCGGCGGGGTGGGTTGTTAGGGTTTCGTTCGTTGTTTTAGTTTTTAAGTTTTTTCCTGTTTTTTCTTTTAGGTGCCTTTGTGTGATTTTTAGTTTTGTTATTTTTTCTGTTTGTGTGGTGTGTTTGGGTGATTTGGGGCTTGCAGATCGGTTTACCGATCTTCTGGTGCAGGATTTAAACCGGGTTTTTTGGCTATGGGGCTTCGGTTTGATCATCTGGTTGTTTGGGCTAAAGGGGTATGCTTCCATGCCGATATTCGTGTTTGAATCGGAGATTGTCTTGTCTATGGTGAAGTGTACGACACCAATTTTGATTTTAGGTCGAGGAGTACGGGATTCTGAGCCAATGAAGGTTCACGTCAGAAACTACAACATATTGCCAGACCCCCTTGCAAGAGGCTGCATAGGACAGCGTTATATGAGCCAAGGGTACTTAAGAATGTCATTTTGCGCGTGCAATTGTAGTTTCCTTTATTTCGAACTTGTAATTGGTCCTGTTGTCTTTGTATTGTTCGATTACGATCTCTTATGTAAGTGCCGTATGGCTTATTATTAATGAATTTTAATCTCCCCCCTTCAAAAAAAAAATTGGATAATACTACGCGTTTCAACTCAATTTACTTGTTATAAATGCATATGGGTAAGATTTTATGTTAGTAAAAATGGTAAAAAAATAAAAGGGTAGGTTAGTGTAAGGCCAACTTTATAAATAAGTATGGATCAAGTAGGTTAAATTTAATATACGCCCAAATTGAAAACGGTATAGATAAATTGGATGGATAGAGTAAATGATTTTGGCTTGATTTTACTTGAACACATGCATGGTTTAGAAATATTGGTCGTGTTCGGTGAATGATTTAAAGTTGAAAGCTGAAACTTATTATATTATCTAATTTTGACTAGCTGACTGTATTAACTGATTTGACTAACTTATTATATTAGCTGATTGTATATAGTGTTTGGTAAATAACTGATAGCTAGCTTAAAGGTGATTGAATATGTAAAATGACCAATAAGCTAACTGTAGGGTAGGTAATTTTTGGTAGGATTTTAAATTAAATAGGGGTATGTATAAGTGTCATTTCACCATAAATTTATGAATAAGCTAAATGAAAAAGCTTCTAAAAGGAGCTTTTTTAAAAAGAGCTTATTTAGTGGAATAAGCTGTTCAAAAAAGCTTCCCACCAATCATCTTGAATTAGCTTATTTAATAGTCAATAAGCTAATATTGGTTAAATAAGCTAATTTTGCTCAAATAAGTTGTTTACAAAACACATCCAATTGTTTTTGTTTTTTAATTTAATTTGATTGTAGGATTAGAATGAAATTAATGTTATTTTTTTTTATTATTTTTATTTATTTATATATTTATTGTTAAATGACCATAAATTTGAATATTGAAGGCAATTTGGCAAAAATATATCATTGACTATTTTTCAAGTTTCTAATAATGTATGGTTGGTGCACCCGGGTGTACCATGCGCATGGTGCACCCGGGTGTACCATGCGCATGGTGCACCCGGTTAAAAAAAAAAGGCGGAAACAACATTAGGTGTATGAAAAAGAACATTTAGTTTCTCGAAAAAGAACATGTTTGTTTTTAACAAAGAACATGCATTACTAAAGAACATAAAGACATTACATAAAGAACATGATAAAAACTTTATTAAATTTCATGAAAAATAACACATTAACGTAAAAATTCTTTACCAAAGATTTCAGTTTCCCAAAAATAGTTTTTTCTCTCTCCAAAAATTTAACTTTTCATGATAATTTTATTTTTCACTCTCTAAATTATTTTCAACTAAAAATAATTCAAGATTTCATTTTAAAATTTCAAATTTCAAAATTTAGAATAACATAAAAGAACATAAGTTAAAGAACATGCGTTAAAGAATATACGTTACAGAACATACGTTAAAGAATTCATTACTTAAAGAGCATACGAGCCAATTTTCAAAAAAATAAATAAATAAATAAATAAACAAAAAATACGAGCCAAATTCAAAGAACATACGAACCAAAAAGAACATATTTTGTATTATTGAAAAACATGTTATCAAACATATATATGTTTGTCAAACACAAACATGTTTTTTTGCCAAACACAAGATGTTCTTTTTCAAACACTAATATGCATGTTCTTTTTCAAACACTAGCATGTTCTTTTTCCAACGCTAGTATGTTCTTTTTTTTTTCCATGTTCTTTAAAATATACCTAATGTTCTTTCCGGGTGCACCATGCGCATGGTGCCCCCGGGTGCACTATATTATAAATTTTATTATAATATTTTGTTTTTAGTTTAGTAGTCCTACCTCCTGCCGAAAAAAAAGTAGTCCTACCATTTGCATTTTCAGTTTTTCACGTTTATCTATTTATAATAACGTCTACAAATAATACCACTAATTATAAAAGTTATAAATTAATATTGGATACATGTATGTACATTGTATAATATAGGAGTAGGTGACTATGTAAATAGTTTCGCAAATGAACTATAGATCGAATTTGGAGGAAGTAGGTTGCATGTATATATATCACCTTAAAAATTCAATCATACATAAAACGTACATGCTAATACAAATAATATTCCTTTGTGTTATTAGTTTTAATTTATTTAAAAGATTTGAAAATCGAATCCAAAAAATTTCATGATGATAAGGCTTTCATATTGTACGGAATTATAATGTAATGTATGAAATAGGGAATATTGATTAATATAATTAGAAGCATGAGATCTATTCATGTGAGACGAAATAATGTGTTGACAAATACTTGATTAATTAAATAATGTGAGGGATTTGGTTATGATTAATTGATTATCTGAGTATACATTGGAGTACGTATTGGACGGAATATGAAGGTAGATGATATTTTATTGTGCGCGGGACGTGAAGAGAGGATATTAATTAAACAGCAGAATTAAACTAGGTAAGTTGGTATACATTTTTACATGTGAAAAGAGTATTTAATTTTATAGTGGTCGCTAAAAACATGCATACCATAACATCTGAACAGTTGAACTTCCCTAGTGTTTCTACTGCAAGGATCAAGCAGTCTACACAGTTTAATTAAACACTAATTTTCCACTAATTATTGCAGGCGATCTAGGTTTTTTAGTGTTATTATTGGAAATGTTTGATGAAATAGTCAAGACAACCTTACTAATGAAGGATAGCTATGAGACCCCTAATTTTTTGACCTCTTTTGCCATCACCTAGCAATAATAGTTGAGCTAATATGGTTTTTTTAAATTTTTTTTTATTTTCTATTTAAGATTATAAACGAATGATCGATTATATTTATTACTCCCTCTGTTTCGTAATAATCGCAACAATTTGACTTTTGCACTATTCATAACCTTACTTTGACTATACATCACGAATATATAAAAAAACATATGTTGCCATGTAAAATACTTTTGAATTAGCCTTTAAGTATATATTCATAATATTCCAGATTAATTAATATTTCATATTTCTTAATAATGTACAATTACAAAATGTAATACCTACTCTGATTTCGGTATTCAGGCCAATTAGTTGCTGTAATGTTATTTATAAAATCATCTCTAAAGTGTTGGCGAATAAATTGAAAATTTTCCTATGAATTATCATTTATTTCTCCAAATTAGAGTACTTTTGTCCCGTATATATAGGCTCATTACTAATAATGCGATTGTTTCTTTCGAAATTTTTCATGCTAAAATGAGAGGTGGTGAAGGGAAAGATGGTAATGTTGCTCTAAAGCTTGATTTGAGCAAGGCATATAATAGGGTGGAGTGGGTCTTTTTGGAGCAGGTGATGATTAAATTGGGGTTCTCGTATAATGGGGTTCATCGTAATATGTGCTGTCTTAATAGTGTCTCGTTCGCTTGTAAGATTAACTAGTAGATCTCGGGGTCTGTGGTTCCATCTAGAGGGTTATGCCAGGGTGATCCGATATCTCTGTACTTATTTTTGTTATGTGCGGATGCTTTTTCGACTCTACTTTCAAAGGCAACTAATGCTAACTTGATTCATGGTGCTAGAATTTGCAGGAATGCTCCTAGGGTGCCTCATTTATTTTTGCAGATTATAGTATACTTTTTGCTAGAGAAAATGTGAAGAATTCTCGGTTGTAGCTGATATTATCAGCAAATATGAGAGAGCTTTAGGTCCGAAAGTCAATTTATGCAAGACAGAAGTTGTTTTTAGCAAAAAAAAGTGTGTCCGAATCGAAGACAAGAAATTATTGAGATTTTGGGTGTTAGGGAAGTTGAAAGACATGAAAAGTACCTTGGGTTGCCAACCATCATAGGAGAACGAAAATAGCAATTTTTGTAGGGTTAAAGGAGAGATTGTGGAATAGGAAGAAACTGCAGGGTTGGAAAGAAAAGTTGCTATTTCGTCCGGGAAAAGAGGTGCTTATCAAGGTGGTGGCTCAGGCTATCCCAATTGATGAGTATTTTCAAGCTTCCCGGTGGATTTATTGATCAAATTTATGCTATGCTAGCGAGATTTTGGTGGGGCTCAACGGAAACTACAAGTAAGATACATTGGCAACAGTGGGAGTGTTAGGGCCACCACACACGTTCACACACCCACTAGTATGACATTGTCCGCTTTGGGCCGGCCAAGCCCGCACGGATTTGTTTTTAGGCACAACCCAAAAGGCCTCATACTAGTGTAGTGAACATCTGATTGATAAGAAGCTCTCCCCCTCCTTATTTCTACCATGTGGGACTTGGGATGCATATTCCCAACAGGGAGCTTTTGTACAGTCCTAAAGCTCTTGATGGATTGGGATTTAGGGATTTAAAATGTTTCAATCAAGCTTTGTCGGCGAAGCACATGTGGAGACTACACCATAACCCGAGAACTCTCATTCACTCGATTCTAAAAGCTAAATATTTTAAGAATTGTGAGGTTCTCAAGGCTACATGTCGCTACGATCCAGGCTATGCTTGGAGGAGTATATGGGGTGCAAGAGGTTTGTTATTAGAGGGTCTCAAATGGAGAATGGGGAATGGAAGTGCAATCAATGTCTGGAATGAAGCTTGGCTTCCAGAAAATTCTTCTGCAATCGTACCAACTCCGTGTGCTACGAGTGATATGGGATTAAGGGTTAGTGATTTGATTAACCATGGTTGCGGGGAGAGGGTTCTTGATATGATAACAAACAATTTCAATGATTATGATGCTTCCAGGATCCTCACAATCTCTCTGTCACCACGCAGTCCCCCTATAAAATGTTTTGGTGTCCCTCAAAGGATGGTGCGTATACGGTAAAATCAGGCTACTAGTTATGTAAAAATGAATCGTATGTGCAGGCTCCTAATACGATTGATGTGTGGAAGCTTATTTGGTCTATGGTTTGTCCTCCAAAATTGAAGCATTTCTTGTGGAGAGCTAGCAAAGGTTTCCTTAGCTTGCTGTCAAGGAGCGTTTATTTTATCGCCACGTTGCCCCTGATAAAACTTGTAGCATATGCAATGCCCCTAAGGAGACAATAACTCATACCACTTTTGAATGCAAAGTGGCAGCCGATATCCGGGCTGCTAGCCCTCTTAATAATCAGGTACTTGCTGCTCTTGCTAGCTATTTTGCTGAGCGTTTGATGTGGGGCTCTACGAATTTATCAAGGGATGATTTGGTTTTTATGGCTACTTTAGCTTGGGCTTCGTGGCATTGTAGAAACAAAGGAGTTTTTGAGCAAGATTCGTTTAATGTTATTGAGGTGGCTAGAAAATGGATGAATTTCATTAGAGAAAGCAACAAGTATATGGCTAAGGTGTCTAACAGGGTTGCTACTTATGTTTGTCGTGCTCCGATAACCTTTAGTTGTCCCAATGCAGGTATGGTGAAGGTGAATTGTGATGCTCATATGGGTGCAAAGACAGGTTTAAAGGTGGTTATAAGAAATGAGCAGGGTTCTTGCTGCTGCAGTGCGTCTGGTGGGAACTGGGTGGGATGTAAGTGCTGTAAAAGCTGCTTCGTGTAGGTTCGGCCTGCAGCTTGCGAGAAGATTTGGCTTCACAAATGTTTTTTTTTAGTCAGATGCAGAGCAGGTGGTGAAGGCAGTCAAGTCAAAGGGCAAGGGATTCTCTTTCATTTATGATGATATCAATAGTTGGCTTCCTAATTTAATTATTTTTCGTTTTCTTATATTAAGCGTGCGGGTAATTACTCTAGCCCATCATGTTGCTAGATGGGATACTAGAGGTTGTAATGAATTTGTTTCCCTCGGGTCTTTTCTTCAAAGCTTGATCACTTTGGCGGAAATTGACCCCCTCTTATGATATTCGCAACTTGGATTCAAAAAAAAAAACAAATATTAATGTTCAAAAAGTTTTACATTAGCACGTGTGGCAGTTAAAGTATTGCAGATTTGCAGTTATTATAAAACGGAGGGAGTATCAATTAGCTTTGTGTGTTGAGATGTGCATATTATGTTACAATAAACTAATCATAAAGATTAATCTGACTTTGTAGCTTCTTAGATTATATATGTACTTCTATTCCAAATTTTGTGACTTTGTTTAGAAGCTGCCCTTTTACCTTCCCTACCTCGTTAAAACTACCCTTTCCCTTCCTGTAGGCGTCGTTCGAAGCGCGCCTTCTTAAAGCATGTTGTGAATATGCTTGGCACTCATAGGAAGTGGGAATTGACATATACGATTAGGGACAAGGAAAGTAGGGAGCCGCCAACAAGTTTTTATGGAACTTGTAAACCGTTCACGGATCATTTAAGGCAACCACGAAAAGGGACAACGAAGGCAACAACGATTGACCCGTGAAGGTTACACCCCATTCATAATCCATGAGATTACTAACTCCATATGGTTCGGAACCACGAAAGGAGGATCGGGGATGATGGTACGAAGTGAGTCATGGAGTCACATTCGCCCGTATTGGCCTCTACTTGATTCTTATATTGAAAAGTATTCCTATGATCTCAAAGGCATACAAACAAAGATTCAATTTGCTCCAAACTATTATTATGCTAAATTGGTTTAATATTAATGCACACATTATTCTAAAATATCGTGATCACTTGATTAAATAACAAGATTAAAGGAACCTAAACCGGTTGTCTAAATTATCTTATTAGGCGTGATTTTCAATTACATATTCCCTTTAAACATGCAATATAGTGATCATAAATAAATAATAGTATAAACATTAATATTGGAATCAATTCAACAATAATAGCGTTAGTCAAATCAAATAATAATAAACCCTAATAATGATAATAGCATCAAAGAATAAAATAAGTAATTAATTAATTACTCACATTCCGCGCGTTCCTTTAAATTGCTACATCATGAATAAATTGTTAGTAACTTCAATAAATAATAAATCAAATTGAAATAAAATTAAATAAATTTAGATATGATTTGGTCCAAACCCTCGGTTAATTCTACCTTTCACGCCTTGGTTTAAGTATAGAACTTCGGGTATTGTATGGACTCCTTAGAGTGCTTAAGGGATATTAAATGAGAGAATAGGGTGGCTAGAGTTTAGGCTAGAGCAAGAGTGAGGAAAGAATATTTTTGGTGTAGAGAGAGAGAGGAGAGAATATTATTGGTGTAGGGAGAGAGGATGATTTTTAGTGTAGAAGAGAGGAAGAGAGAATGATTTGGTGATCAAGCTTGTTGATGATTGAAAAAGGGGAGATATGACCTCTATTTATAGGGAAAAAAGAGGGGTTGAATCAAGAAAAGATAAGAATTCGAATCGGATAAAACTCTTGCGATAGACAGCAGTTTTTGCGGTTTTTGTTTTTATCATATCTTTTGAACCAGAAATCGGAATAAGATGAATAAGATATCGTTGGAAAGCTCTTGAAGTATACTTTCTAACCCAATTAGAATCAGATTAAAATATTTTGTATAATAAAAGATATTGCCGAAATAATGGGACGGTGTCAGTTTTGGATTGAGTTTCGTATTTCTTTCATATCTTTTTCGTTATAGCTCGGAATTAATATTATAATATATCATTGGAAAGATAATTTCAAGAGCTATCCAACGATATAATAATTAGATAAAAACTATGAAGAACGAAAATAATATCTGACTATCTTTGAACGTCTTTCAATTCAAATCGAATTACTAGAGGAGTTTTATTTTATTTCAATCTCTTTAATCTTATCTTTTCAAAAATGATATTTAGGATCTTTTAGAAGCTTATAGAAGCTTCCAATTAATCCTAATTGGATTAGGAGTGGGATCTTTTAGAAGCTTATAGAAGCTTCCAATTAATCCTAATTCTAACCACTAAAACACCCAAAGGGAAGGAAGGGGTTGTTTCCCGGGGTGAGGTAGGGGGGTGGTTTTGCTAAGGAAGGAGGGGCATTTTTCGAGGAAAGGGAAAGGATAATGGAGGCTTTTTTTCTAGCGAGGGAGAGGGGTGGAGGTGGGGTGGTTCGGTGGGGGAAGGAGGGTTTTCATTATTATTATTTTTTTTTTAATTTTTTGAATTAATCATGGTCTGACAACGTGTCAAGTAGCCCGGTAGGTTGTTGATTGGTTTGTGGCGGTTAAAAGAAAACATATCCAAAGTTGGGATAATTACAAGAAAATCAAAAGTGGGAATTATTTAAAGAAATTTGCTTAATACTTTTTAATTTTTGAACTAATCATGGTCTAACAACGTGTCAAGTAACCTGGTATTATAGGTTGTTGACTGGTTTGTGGCGGTTAAAAGAGAACGTATCCAAAGTTGGAATAATTAACAAAATAATTAAAAGTCGGGGTTAATTAAAGAAATTTGCTTAAAATTGAGATTATTAAAACCAATTTTTCCAGTTTTTTTTTTTTTTTTTGTAAATTAAATTTTATTTATTATATATTTTCATTTTCTTGTGTATAATTTCGTTTGTTGTAGATAGTCTATGGTTTTAATTATCTTTTAGAACCATGAGATTTATGTTAAATAATTTATGAGGGCTTAAATTATAAAACTAAGGTTGTCATAAATTAAGTGTAACTAGATGAAACTTGTATGATGCACGGTTTGTTTTAATTTTTTAAAACATTTTATTTGTTTTTTGTTTTTTTTTTTTTTTTTTTTTTTTGTGTATGTGCTAAAATTTGTTATCTGTTTAGATAAAATTCCTTGTACCAAAAGATAACATTTAATATTTAATTAATTTAAAATAATAAAAACCTCATTCACCAATCTTGCTTACGTGGCATTTGAATTATTTAATTCTAAAAGAAATTAATAGTCTCTTATTTAATTGGCTACAACTAAAATTTATAATCCTACATGGCGCGCTAAAAAAAATTAAATCTTACGTAGCTCTCTAAAAACTCGGGAAGAAACTTCCGTTTATATATACAAGGTAAGCGACACACGAAAATTCGTGTGTGTGAATATATTAGGCTCGATTCTCTTTTTTCGGATGAAAGTTTTTTTTTTATTCTTTTCACCTTGATGGTGGTTTTTTTAGGTGGTATTCCCTCCATTTTTAAATACTTGCTCCATTTTTCCATGTGCGGAGTTTTAGGAGAAATTGGAGAAAGTAATAAAATATGGAGGTAATGCGGTTGGTAGAAGAATAAAAAATTGTAAAAGGCAAAAGTAGTGGAGAGAATTGGAGGAGAGATAATATATGTTGGGTCCACTAGGTGTGAAAATTAATTAAATATTTCAGAAACAAAGGAGATTAAAACTTTCCAAATAAGTAATGAAGCAAATATTTAAAAACAGATAGAGTAGTTTTTAAGGAAATGAAGCAAGTATTTAAAAACGGCCGCAAATGAAAAGTGGAGCAAGTATTTAAAAATGAAGGGAGTTGTTTTTTTTAGATGGTATCTTTTTTTAAAAAAAAAAAAGAAAAAACAATATTTAAAGGCAAGTGTTCCAATGTCTTTAATACGAACACGTCTCGAATTGCGTCTCTCATCAAGTGCTTGGTACCGTGCCTCAGAAACATGAATGCTAAGTGAGTGATGGACCGCATGATCCGGGATTGCCTACATTGATTCGAAAGAATGAAAAAAAAGAAAGAAAATAAATTCAAAAAAAAAAAAAAACCCTTGAGAATTCAAAGTTTTCAAATACACAATTACACATCTTGAGGGGTTTCTCTCGGGTCTTGAGCCTTTTATCCCTTTCTTCCTTAAACCATCATCTTAACCACATTACAACCCTTGAAAGACCTCTTTGAGGTGTACATACACTTGTGCAAAGTTCGGTTTGAGCTACGTTCGGCCTTATTCCTAACGGATACGTAGGCAACCTCACATTGAGGTGCGACCACATTCATATTCATATCTATGCATGATCGAGTCAAAGAATATCCAATGCTTATCCTTACCCATTTAGAGCTAGACTTGGGGGCTTCAACCACATCATTTAGCCTACCTAGCCTAAAGAGTCACCATCTCGACTCTTCTCATATCTATTTCCATCACCAAAACCTTTGTAGCCAGCCTTAGTATCACTTTCACACACTTCATTTAGACATACATAGCCATGTCACCATTCCATCTAGGAACCCTCTATCATGAAATCTTACTTCAACGTTGTGCATGTTTCGTCATCTTTTAAGACAACATCAAAAGAGACATTTTATATTTGCTTAGCTTCTAGACCTAAGCAATGTTCATTGTTTCATACATCGCATATCGTGCTTAGCTCCTTGACCTAAGTAACATTTATTATGCGATACTCATCGATCACTTCATCTATATACGTGCTTAGCTTCCAGACCTAAGCGACGTTCAAGATCACTTCTTTACGCCATATATGATGCTTAGCTCCATGACCGAAGTTTATTCATCTATCGTGTCACATGATGTAATTGTCCTTAGCCTCCTGGCCTAAGAACATGCATCATGCATACATTATTTTCAAGACAAGCAATTTAATCCATCCGATCCATTTCTTCTTGCTCAACGAAGAAGTTCAGAACTTTTTCCCTTTTTCATAACTTTTCTTTTGGGGAAATTCAAAAACGTTTTAAAAATTTTCTCATCGAGGGAAGTTCGAAAATAAAACTTCATTTTTTTCACGTCTTTCTTTTTTGGGAGAAAGTTGGTACCCTCCACTCATCTCATGACAAAAATGACGGAAAGTTTTTGCTTTTGCATTTTTGGTTGCTTGTGTTTATGCACACACACTCAAACTATACACACACAATCACAAGTCATAGACATGTCATGTCAAGTCAAACTTGGTCAAGTCAGTTGGTCAAGTCAATCATAGTCTATACGAGTCCCTTGGCAAATTTTATTTTGTAGGTCTCAATTACAGCCCACGTCCGGGGACAAGCGGACCATCTACAACCCACGTCCAGGGACAAGTAGACCATCTATAGCCCACGTCCAGGGATAAGCGGACCAACTACAGCCCACGTTCGGGGACAAGCGAACCATTTACAGCCCACGTTCGGGGACAAGTGAACCAATTACATCCCACGTTTGGGGACAAGCGAACCTTTTACAACCCACGTTCGGGGACAATCAAACCATCATCATTTTATTGATCATCTCCCAAGTGAAGACGATTCACAACGCAAGATTCTCGATACACAGAGACTTGCAATCTCATAATCAGACAAGTTTTTCCTCAAGCATGGAAAATTGTTATATGTCGACTTTCCTCAAGCATGGAAAGTATCATGTGGTAGATGTCTTCAAGCATAGAAGGCTACCAAATTCATCACTCGACTTTCCTCAGGCATGGAAAGATGTTTCAACAAAGCGACATCCGGTGGATTCCTTCAAGCATAGGAAGCTACCAAACTCATTTGTCACCAATACACTGGTGTCAGATACGCATTCTATCCCTTTACTCTTTTATCTGTGGAACTAACATTCTTCTGCAGGTATCGGCGTATACAGAGTGATTTAGGATCGCAGAACGTCTTGAATCATTCTTCGTCCCAATCGACTACTTGACTATCGTTTTCAAAACTGTCGTTTCTACAAACTCAGTCAAAGTGGGGGCTTCTGTAGACACCTAAAAATGTCTCCCCAAAACCAAATCCGATGATGAACACCTTTCACCGTCGTTATTGTTCAAGTTGAGTATTTAATCTTTGGAGTGCTTAATCCCATGATTCTATCCAATACATTTCATAAACCAATCCATTTCCTAGCTCATTTCCCTAAACCATAACCTATTTTCCACTTTTCATATCCACATCTCAAAACCGAGCTGAACTGATTTTATGCTTATATAATTTTGATCCAATTATTATTTTTTTGGATAGGCCTTTCAATAAAATTTCCAACCATATATCATAAGCCCAATTCCGAGCTATAACGAAAAAGATATGAGCAAAACACTAAATTCGGCCCAAAACCGACACCCTTATACTAAAACGTCCATATATTAAAATCTACATATAATTTTGACCTTATTCTAATTGGGTTGGAAAGTAGACTTGATAAGCTTTCCAATGATATATTATATGCCTTACTCCAAGTTACGGATCAAAAGTTATGATCATTTTAAAAACGCGCAAAAAACTGGAATTACCGCGCAGCAGCTAAAATGCCGCGACACGGCAAAATCTGACGTGGCACGGGGTAAATTCCCATGACACGGTGCTATTGGTGTGTTTTTCGTGTGTTTTCAGTACCCCGTGACTTGGCATAAGTACCGTGACACGGCGTCATATGCCATGACACGGTGGACTTTGCCGCGTCACGGCATTTTCTGCCGTGTCACGGTGCTTAAAACTTCCCTGCATCACGGGTAAATGTGCCACGACACGGGAAGTACTGCTGTGTCACGGTAGGAATTCCCGTATCACGGTGCCAGCGCTGTGACACGGGACAACTCCGTGTCTTTTCCGCGTAATCCCTTCACGCGTTTTTATTCTCGTAGATCAAATATTTCCCGCGTCACTCTATGTTTCCCTGCGTCACGCTAATTTCCCCCGTTACACGGTAGAATCTGCCGTGTCGCGGTAGCCTTTTTTAGGGTTTTTATCTTTTAGGGTTCAGTGTGTTCCCTCTGCTCATTTTCCCTATAAATATCCCCATCCTTTTTGCAGTTCGGGGCACCAAATATCATTCTCTCTCACCTTACACCTAAAATCATTCTCTTCTCCCTCTTGAACCTAATTTCTAGCCTTCTTATTCTTCCATAATAATTCCCCTAAGCACTCCAAGGAGTCCATATAATACCCGAAGTTCTATACTGAAACCAAGGCGTGAAAGGTATAATTAACTGAGGGTTTGAACCAAGTCAACTCTAATTTTATTTAATTTAATTATTTCAATTTGATTTATTTTGATTGAAGTTACTAACAATTTATTCATGATGTAGCAATTTTAAGTAACGCGCGTAATGTGAGTAATTAATTAATTTAATTACTTATTTTTACTTTATATTGCTAGTATCATGATTATTATTATTATTTGATTTGACTAACGTTATTATTGTTATATTGCTTCCAATATTAATGTTTGTTCTATTATTATTTATTGATCACCATATTGCATGTTAAAGGAAATATGTAATTGAAAATCACACTTAATAAGATAATTTGGACAACCGGTTTAGGTTCCTTTTTAATCTTGTTATTTAATCATGTGATCACTAATATTTTAAAATTATGTGTTGCATTAATATTCAACCAATTTAGCTTAATAATAGTTTGGAGCAAATTGAATCTTTGTTTGCATGCCTTTGAGAACACAGGAATTACTTTTCACAATAAGAATCGAGTAGAGGCCAATACGGGCGAATGTGACTCCATGGCTCACTTCGTACCATTATCCCCGATCCTTCTTTCGTGGTTCCAAACCATATGGAGTTAGTAATCTCATGGATTATGAATGGGGTGTAACCTTCACGAGTCAATCGTTGTTGCCTTATAATGATCCGTGAACGGTTTACAAGTTCCTTAAAAACTTGTTGGCGACTCCCTACTTTCCTTGTCCCTAATCGCGTCCCTAATTGTATGTGTCAATTCCCACATCCTATGAGTGCCAAGCATATTCACCACATGCTTTTACGTAGGCGCACTTCAAACGACGCCTACACCAGGCTAAAACTGATCAGAGATGGGTTGATGCAATGAATACTGAACTGGAAGCTTTGGAGAAAAATAGAACATAGGATATTGTAGATTTACCAGCTGGAGTTAAACCAATTGGCTGTAAATGGGTTTACAAAACTAAATTAACCCTGATGGGACTGTTGAAAGGTGTAAGAGTAGAGTGGTTGCTCGTGGTGATAAACAAATAAAAGGCAAAGATTACAAGCATACTTTTAATCCAGTTGCTAAATTCACAACTGTCAGACTAATCATTGTTATTGTTGCTGCTTGCTTGAAACATGGAATTGCATCAACTAGATATCATAATGCCTTCTTACATGGCTTTATTGATGAGGAAATCTATATGAAACCTCCCCCTGGTTACACTAAGGCAAAGTCTGGTCAGGTTTGCAAACTTAAAAGGTCTCTATATGGGCTTAAACAAGCTTCTAGACAATGGAATATGGAATTAAAGAGATTTTTGCTTTCTCTTGGATTTACTCAATCAACATATGATTACTCTATGTTCACTCTATCAATTGGTTCTAACTTTGCAGTTGTTGTGGCATATGTTGCTGACCTGCTGGTGGCTGGTACAAGCTTAGTGCAGATACAGCAATTGAAGGATAAATTGCATACTCGGTTCATTATTAAGGATCTAGGGCCTTTAAGATACTTCCTTGGTATTGAGGTTACTAGAGATTCTTCTAGTATTTTGCATAACCAGAGGAAATATATACTGGATTTGCTTGAAAATTCTGGTATGACAGACTACAAGGAGGCAGATTTTCCCTTGCATAAGGGCCTTAAGCTTCACAAAGATGCAGGGGACAGGTTAGAAAAATCTGAAATATATAAAAGAATTATTGGCAAGCTTCTGTATTTGAACATGACTTGTCCTGACATTTCATATGCAGTTCAACAACTTAGCCAATTTCTTGGTGATCCTAGGTTACCTCATTTTTCAGCCAGCCAAGCATGTTCTGAGATATTTGAAAGGATCTCTTCGCAATGGCCTGTTTTATTCTGCAAACACAAATCTGAAACTTGAAGCTTATTGTGATGCAGATTGGGGCACATGTGCTTATTCTGCTCGTTCTCTCACTGGTTACTGTATTTCCATAGGTTCTTCCTTGATTTCTTGGAAGACTAAGAAGCAAAAAGTGGTTTCAAAAAGCTCAACTGAAGGAGAATATCGCAGTATGAGTCATACAACTAGTGAGCTCACTTGGATTCACAATTTATTGTCTGATCTGCATATTCATCCACCAACTCCTATCACATTGTTCTGTGACAACAAGTCAGCACAACATATTACAGAGAACCCTTGTATTCATGAGAGAACAAAGAATCAGAAGATAGATGTTCATTATGTCAAGGAGAATGTGGAATCAGGTTTTATTGCTTTTGAACATGTTAGTTCCAACATGCAACTAGTAGACATTATGACAAAACCTCTTCGTGCTGCTCAACATCAGCATTTGCTTCTCAAGCTTGGCATTTTGGTTCCTGCTGCTTCAACACCAATTCCAGCTTGAAGGGGGGATGTTAATCAGAGAAGCCAGAAGCTTCTATCTCTTGATCTAGAATTTTCTTAGTACAGCCTAGCTTTAAAATATTTATGATTCTTTGTCCTAGCTGGCATAGTTAGTTAGAGCTTGTAACAACCTTTATATATCCTCCCTGCTGTAATTTAAAACCCAGATTTTCTCATAATAAAATTTCCCAAATTAAATTTACTTTTCTCTCTGATTTTTCTCTGATTCTAGTTTACCAGAATCAATTTTACACACTAAACTGGACAGGTTGTAGTATTTCAGTCATAACTGTTGATCTGTGACTCTGATTGGGACAAAACCAACTACGAGTGAAAGATAAAACTTGGGACTACAGATCCATAGGTTGTACGACTCGTAGTTCTTCCTAGAACTCCGATTAAGACCAAAAAGTTGACGCTTGTGCAGTATACAGGAATAAATATTCTGGTTGACTTAAAGGAACTATGACTCGATTTTAGGCATATTCATTAGTTCAAATTTATTAATCAATTAATTAAGAAAAGTCCTTTAGTCATTAATTAGTTTATTTAGACTTATTCAAAAGTCAAACAAACGGTTAGCTTAGCCACATAATAAGTATGCACACGTAAGAGATGCACAAGTAGTCAAAGTAGTCACAATATGATGCAATGAGTTTGCAACCTAACCATGGCTCTAGTTCTCTAAAGTTCAAAGGATATAGGTTAGTCAAAAAGGGTCCATGGTTATGAGTCCGGATGCATTGCACGGAAGCCTTACCTTTGGAAGGGTTGGCGCGTATGGATGGGACCTCGCAAGTTAAAACTTGCTTCTACGGTTTGGTGGATTCACAAACTCGGATGTACCCGTCGTTGCCAGAAGCGTTCAATTGGGTAGATGGAGCGTGAACCCCCAGAGGGTTACGACCATATGTAGAACACA
The DNA here is from genome assembly GCF_948465745.1 of Chenopodium album. Classification (NCBI taxonomy): domain Eukaryota; kingdom Viridiplantae; phylum Streptophyta; class Magnoliopsida; order Caryophyllales; family Amaranthaceae; genus Chenopodium; species Chenopodium album. Next base: position 20,636,404 of record NC_137860.1, on the reverse strand, counting down.
TATGGGTTCTGAAAGGAGAGAAAAAATCAATCAGGAAGTAAAATCGAGCCAACAGTGCTAGAACTAGTCAAAACAAGAAGGCAAAGTTCTGGCTCGTTATTGGAAGAACTTGGTGCCAGACAACAGAGACTGGCGCCAGGAGATGACTATGTCTACAAATAGGCTTTTCACACTTTCACTTCATTCGATTATCATTCAACGAGAAAGATATTCATCACTGGGTTTGATTTTGGGGAGACACAAATGGGTGTCTACAAATAGGCTACTAAGGTGTTGGAAGACATCTCATATAAATTAATGGCAACAACTACAAAGGTGTGATTTATTTTGAAATTTTAAATTTTAGTACTAGAGTTTAATCAATCAAGTCATTTATTACTCTTTTTATCTTTTTTGAGTCCAAAGGGTCTCGTTGTTTGGATTATGATGGCGCAAAATCAGAAGATCCAAAATGGTTAAAGAATCTAAGAGAAAGGGAGATCAATATAATGGCTTGATGGATTCAAAAGAGCCACTACCTTAAGACAAACAACCTAGCATGGTTTGTTAGGCTTGTTATCAGTCTCTCATGTACCTGAAAATTTTACACTACACTCCGGTTTAGCTTCCGCTACCTACACCACCCCCCCCCCCTCCCTAGGTGACGTCATTTTGTTCTTTTTTGTGTTTACTTTCTTTTTTTACTTTTTTCTTTTTTTTGTTATATACCATTGCAAGTTAATTCAATAGTTTGAATTTCAATTCCATGTAAAAATTATTGTACTCATATAAAATAAAGGGTGTGGAGAGATTTCAATGGTATCAATTATAATAAAGCAATTGATGATCCTTTGTTTCAAAAAACTAAAAAAACAATTAATGATCCTAGCTCACAAGCAATCAACTCAATAAGCAAATTGCAAGCCTAATCAAAGCAATAACAAACAAATTGCAGTTGTTATGGCAATGGTGATGGCGAGATGATGGTGGTTATTGTGGCAGTGGTGGTAGTGGCGGCAACGAAACAACTGTGGTCGTGGGGCAATGACGCAACAGTGGTTATTGTGGTTTACTTAGTTGAGTAGGTTAGAGGGGGAACATGCAAAGGATTAAGAAGTAGAGAAAATATAAAGAAGCTCAAATCACCATTGATAAAGCTTGCTTCTGATTTTAATGAGAAGTGTATAACTTTTAAATTTTTTATCAAACAATATACTCGTATAATTTTATAATTGAACATATGCGATTTTAAAAATGAACATATTTATTTAATAGTTGTATATGAACATATAATATTTCCAAAATAATGAACATTTTTATTTAAAGGATGTAAATGAACATACAACTATTTATAATTGAACATATAATATTTCGAAATAGAACAAATTTAGGCCATGTTCTCTTCACCTTAAAAAAATAATATCAAGTTAAAATAATTTCAGTTCAGTAAAAATAAGTTCAGTTCAGTAAAATTAAGTTCATTTCAGTAAAACTATTTTCTGTTCAGTAAAAATAAGTTTAGTTCATTAAAATTCAGTTTTCTTAAATAAGAATTATAATAAAAAAATTAGTAAAAATAATTTCAATTCAGCAAAGATAATTTCAGTTCAGTAAAATTAATTTAAGTTCAGTAAAAATACTTTAAGTTCAGCAAATATAATTTTGTTTCAGTAAAAATAATTTCATTTCAGCAAAAACAAGGTGAAGAGAAAAGGGCCTTATTTAATATTTAATTGAACATATAATATTTCAAAACTGGACATATTTTATTAATAGTTGTAAATGAACATACAATTATTTGTAATTGAACATTTACTTTAGGAGCATTATTATTGATAAAAAATGTATAAAATGTATAAAATTTATAATTTTTGTACTTGTTATTGAAAAATTTTGAAGGTAGCACACACTCCTTATTGTAATTGAAAGAATCATTTCCATGACAACTACAATATAGCACACACTTTTATTGCAATTCCTTGTTAAAACAACTACTTCATGATATACTTGGGTGCTATAATTAGTAGTATAAAAATGAACTTTTAAGTATACTAGGGTATCCTATGCGCGCGATGCGCGCGGAGGGGCTAGCTCTTGCGGATAAGTTGTATTGGCGTGTATTTACACCTTTGGTTAGGATGGTAGACCTAGTAATTTTAATACTGACTATTTGATTTATGTGCATATGTGGTGAATTTGTAGAATTATAAGAAAGCCACCAAAATCTTTTAAGACAATTATTTTTTAAATCCTCAAAAGTTTGATAGTGTTATATCAAAATTATTATTATTATATAATATTTTATTGTTTTCCATCCCTTCATATTAAAAGCGTCCATTGTTAGTTTAGAACTCTTAATTGTTGTGCATGTTTCAATAGTACTTAGTATAATATTTCTATCGTGTTTTTCTTCAAATGAATTTTTTTGTGAGCTTTGGTCATGTGGAGTAATAATATGTAAACAAGTTCTTTAATGTTCTACGACGACCATCTAATATCTATATCAATACTAAAGCAATAGCCAATTAGTTATATTTTTCATCTTAAATTCTCTTCATAATTAATACCATTTTTTTCTACCACTGATTTCCCTTGATTTTAGGATATTTAGTTCTATATACCTCTTGATAACATACGCCTGCTCAAATATCACCAAACTATTTAATATATGAATCCCATTCAAATTCTATGATGGATGTTGTTTATATGTAGACTTAAAAAGCTAATAAACCACATAGTGAGGGATAACTCAAGTGGTTAGAGCTCCCCTCTCGGTCCAAGAGATCTTTGGATCGATTCTCATCATTCGCCCTGTGGCTCTCTAAACACCAAAACAAAGCTAATAAACCTTAACAATAGTTGCAATTAAAAAACGACAAATGTTTTTTTTTTTTTTTGGGGGGGGGGGGGAGGGGGGGATGATAAGTTAGTAGGATTTTATCCAAATCAAAGTTCGCAAGAGTCAAGAGACTTTGCGGAAATAAGAAGAGCAACTATGAAAAAGTAAAAATAAACAGTCACTTGGTAATAAACCGTTTCATTGTACATGCAAATTTTTTCTTTTTAAATAATAATAATAATAATAATAATAATAATAATAATAATAATAATAATAATAATAATAATAATAATATAGGTGTAAAGCATTAGAATTTTTTTTATTTTAAAAAAAATCATTACAAATTATTTGTTAACAAAAACAAAATTAATTGATGATATGTTTAATGATAAAAAAAAAACATTAAATATATTAATGATAGTCAACATATTAATGAGGGTATTAAATAAATACACATTTTGTACATAACTTTGTACATAGTTTTGAGGGTATGATTGGTAGTACACTATTCCTAAGAGAATGTTTCTACTTTTTATAAGGTAGGGATGCACATGTTCATTTTAAAATTAATGCATTTAACTTGTTAAAAATGAAATGATCATGAATTAGAATGAAAATAAACATTTATCAATACGTAAATTAACATTTATATATAATAAAAATGAACATTTATCGATACGTAAATCAACATTTATCATTTATTAAAATGTGAATGACGTTATACTAACATATAAATGAACATTTAACAAAATGAAAATGAACATTCATAAAAATAAAAAAATAAAATTAAAGAAATAATAATAAAAAATAAAAATAAAAAAACTACGAACTATAATCTTTGTTTCTCTTCTTTGAAACGGTTTCCTTCGCTCGGCAAACAAAACTAAAAAAAAAAAAAAAAAAAAAAGTATTGATATAATTTACTAGCTTTTCAATAAAAATTACTAAGATTATAGTATAATACTTACATTGATTTACATTTTCATGGTTGATGTTTCGATTTCATTTTCGAAATACATCGCAACAAAAAAAATTAGTAAAACCTACTGTTTATACTCTTTTTCAATCCAAATTTAAACAAAATAACTTACTTTTTTCAGATTTTGCGCCTTGTTTTATTGAATTTCATAGTGCTTGAAGATTATTTTGTGATAATTTAAAAACAATTTTGCAATTAAAGCTTTTGATGATAGAGAAACTTGTAGAGAAATGGGTGTGAAGAGAGAAAATGTAAAAAAAAGTGAAGAGAGATAAAATGAAAGTTAGTGGAGGGTGTGGGTAGTACTCTAAACGACGTGTTTAGAGGGGGTGTAGGGTGTCCTACCTACACTAGGGTCGAGTGTCCACTAATTATCTTGTACCTTGTTTGTTTATTTGTGTTAGAAATAATTGTTAGCAAATGGTGATTATGGTAGATATAATTACTTATCCTAGAAATTTAAAACTCTCTGTTTAAGTTGTATAAAATATTATATTTTAATATACTATGTGAAACTATCATTACGATCAATTATTTAGTAAAAAGTTGACTCAAGATAATTTAAGTTAAAGTTAAATCTAGTACAACGCACAAATTAGAATACCATTGTTTTTTAAGGATTATAAAACATGACTTAGATAATTATCCATTGTTGAGTCCTAATGTTTGCTTATAGCCTTTCCCTCGTCTAGGGTTTGTATATCCCTAGGTTAGGGTTTTTTACGGTTTCTTTCATTTCACAAACTTTCACATTCAACTCCTTGATCCAATTCTGATTCTTTGTCCCTCTCGCAATCATGGCTGATGATCTATTGAATGATTTCGAGAAAATTAAGTTAACAGAGGAGGAAATAACAGTTCTTAGCGAAGATTCTGAGGAGCAGGATGATGAAGGCACCAAAAATCAAATTGCTCTTTCGCTAGTAGGGAAGCTATTAACAACAAAGCCTTTCAATGTAGAGGCAATGAAGAACACTCTGATGAATGTATGGAAGTTACAGGACAATGTTATGATTAAGATGGTGGAGATGAAGCTTTTTGTTTTTCAATTTCTTAGCGAGGCAGACAAGGAAAAAGTTCTTGATGGTTGCCCGTGGTTTTTTGATGGCAAACTACTCGTTCTTAAGGAGATCGATGGTGATGAACAGCCATCAGAGGTAGTTTTCCGCTTCGCTCCCATGTGGGTCCGTCTACTTGATGTGCCTTTTAATAAGCGCAATAAGAAGACTTTGACTGAAATTGGTGATTGTTTGGGGGTCTTTTTGGAGCTTGATGATTCTGATCCTTTGGGTTGGGGAACATTTTTGAGAATCAAAGTAATGATTGACATTGAGAAACCGCTCAGACGAGGTATCTTTGTGGCGACCAGTTCTTCTTCTTCAAAATGGATAGCGCTCAAATATGAACGTTTGGTTGACTTCTGCTATTTCTGTGGTCGCCTCGATCATACAGAAACAGGCTGTACTTTCAAGGAGGAAGCCAAAGAGGAATGTGGAGAGATAGTATATCAATATGGCCCGTGGTTGCGCGCCTCACCAAGCAAGCAGCTACGAAAAGCCAAAATTGATATAGAAAGAGAAAAGAAGTGGAAGGAGGGGTTGCGTTCAATCAAAAAAGGTCGTGTTACTTCATACCATGATCCGGATGCAATTAAATTAGGCCCCCCTGGTGTTGCCCGGAGGCTACACTTTCCCCCTCCTCGGCCTAGAGAAGCGGTATTGGTTAAGGTTGTGGATGAAGCAACATCAAAGACAGTGATGAGAATCAAGAGAGCTGCTGCAGGGGGTGATGATGCTACCATAGAGAATGAGGTTATGCAAGATGAAGGGGTCTTAGTAGAGCATGAGGCTAATCTTGTGCACGGGAATAGTGATACTATCTCTGACATGGAGCATGACATGGTCCCTTTGGAGAATGATGCTGGGAATAGAAAGGTTAGAATTAAGAAGAGGGGCTTGACTAATGTAGAGAGTGGGCCCTCAAAGGTGAGTGGGGAAGTGGCAGGGGTTTCTTTGACGCATAAAAGAGCTTTTGAAGACTCTTCCTTTGCTGATGCAGACTTACAAACAAATGTTACAAGCAAGAAACTCAAGGTGACAGATTCTTTTCCTACCGGAGACGGTTTTAATCAAGTAAGGGGTGTTGGAGTGAACCAACCCCCTGAAAAACAATGAAAATATTGTATTGGAATTGCCGAGGGGCGGGCAACTCCCGGACAATTCGAGCACTTCGATTTTGGAGTGGCAATCTTTGTCCTGATATTATTTTCTTATGTGAGACTATGATTAGTAGGAGAAATTCTGAAAATTTAAAGTTAAAGTTTGGTTATTCTATGTCTGTAGGGGTGGATAGTATAGGTAAGTCTGGCGGTCTATGCTTGTATTGGAGGGAGGGGGTTGATTTTTCCTTAGTGTCATTTTCTGATCATCATATGTGTGGTGATATCAGGGAGGAAAGAGGGAGGATTTGGAGGTTTGTTGGAGTGTATGGGTGGGCTGACAAAGCTTTAAAAGATAATACTTGGGCTCTTATTCGTAAAATCTATCTTGAATCCCCTTATCCGGTTGTTTTTGGTGGTGATTTCAATGAGATTTTATGTTCTCAAGAGAAATCGGGGGGGTTGTGAGGGATCAACGAGTGATGGATGCTTTCCGTGAAGTTCTTGATGATTGCTCGCTGCGTGATCTCGGTCATGATGGTTCTTGGGTAACTTGGGAACGGGGAAACTCACCAGAAACGATTGTTAGGGAGCGGCTTGACAGATTTGTTGCTTGTGTTCGATGGTGCTCTTGGTTTGATCAGGCAAATGTGACTCACTTGACAAAATATAAATCTGATCACACGGCTATTCTCCTTGATTTGGAGTTTCGGGGTCGTAAAAAGAAGCACAAGAAGAAAAAGAGGTTCAAATTTGAGACTTGTTGGTTACTGGCCGAAGGTGTTGAAGATGTCATAAGGAAGGCTTGGGTGGACTCTTGTCATATGGACATGCCTAACAAACTTTTGCAGGTTGCTAATGAGTTGACTTCCTGGAGCAAGGATACCTTTGATGACTTAGCTCAAAAAATTGCAGACACGGAGGACATGTTGCGTGATGCTCAAAATATTGGGGGCCATCATCCCAATTTTGTTGAGTGCAATAGACTAGAGGCTATTCTTGATGATCTCCACGAAAAGAATGAAGCTTATTGGTTCCTCCGTTCGAGAGTTTCGGAAATCAAAAATGAAGACCGCAATACTAAATATTTTCATCATAAGGCGGCACAACGAAAGAGCAAGAATTATATTAAAGGGTTGACTGATGCAAATGGCGAATGGAAATCTGGAAAAAAGGACGTTGAAAAAATTATTTTATCTTTCTATGGCTCCCTTTTTTCGAGTGGTGATATTGATTCCTTACTGATGGATGAGGTACTTTCTAGTGTTCCGAATTTGGTGTCTGAAGGTATGAATTTGTCCCTTTGCCGCCCTTTCCCTAAAGATGAGATATTTACTGCTCTTTCTCAGATGAGTCCTTGTAAAGCTCCTGGCCCTGATGGTTTACATGCTATTTTTTACCAGAAATATTGGCATATTGTAGGTGATGATGTGACCCTATTTGTCAATAATATAATTTCTGGCAGGGTGTCTTTGTCTGAGGTAAACCGAACTAATGTTGCCTTGATTCCGAAAATCAAGGATCCCACTAGTATATCCCAATTTCGGCCGATCTCCCTATGTAATGTTTTATATAAATTAGCATCGAAATCGATGGCTAACAGGCTAAAACCCCTTCTTCAAGGAATGGTGACGGAGAATCAGAGTGCTTTTGTTCCGAAACGGTTAATCACAGATAATGCTCCCATTGCTTTGGAGCTTTTTCACACTATGAAGAAGAGGTCGAAAGGTCGCCGGGGATCAATAGCTATGAAGCTAGACATGAGCAAGGCTTACGATCGGGTTGAGTGGGATTTTTTTAGGAGACTTTTGACCAAGTTGGGTTTCGCCGGAGCTTGGGTAGACACCATTATGACATTTGTATCTACCGTGAGATATTCTTTCATTATTAATGGGGTTCCTTCTGATGAGTTGATCCCATCCAGGGGCCTTCGACAGGGTGATCCCATCTCTCCTTACTTATTCATTCTAGTTTCTGATGTCCTTTCTAGAATGTTGCAGTTGGCTTCGGAGAGGAAATTGATCCATGGGGTCCGGGCGAGCAAAAATGGCCCTGAGGTTTCTCATTTGTTCTTCGCAGATGATAGCCTCCTTTTTACTAGAGCTACTCCGCAGGAATGTTCGATCATTGTTGACATTCTCAACAAATATGAAGCAACTTCCGAGCAAAAAATTAATTTGGAGAAGTCGGAAGTATCTTTTAGTAAAGGGGTCCCTTTGCCATCTCGGATCACTCTTAGCTCTATCCTAGGTATGGAAATGGTGGAAAATCATGAAAAATATCTTAGATTGCCAACAGTTGTAGGGAGATCGAGGAGAGCGGTTTTTGCTTTTATCAAAGACCGTATTTGGAAGAAATTACAGGGTTGGAAAGAGAAGCTTTTATCAAGAGCGGGGAAAGAGGTCCTTCTTAAGTCCATTATTCAAGCTATTCCCACTTATACCATGGGGGTCTATAAGTTCCCCATTGGCCTTATTCAAGAGATTCATAGCATGATGGCTCGTTTTTGGTGGGGTTCGAATGATAGAGGGAGGAAAATTCATTGGAAGAGTTGGGATTCTTTGTGTCAACCGAAATTCTTGGGGGGCATGGGATTCCGGGATCTTGGTGTATTCAATGATGCTCTTTTGGGGAAGCAACTTTGGCGAATTGCTACAAATGAACACTCACTGGTAAGCCGGGTTTTAAAAGCAAAGTACTACCCTCGGACTTCCATATTTGAGGCTGCTTTGGGTCCGGTTTCCAGCTTTTCGTGGCAAAGTTTATGGAGTTCCAAGTCTCTTGTGAAGGAAGGAATGCTTTGGAGGGTTGGTGATGGTCGAGCTATAAGTATATGGAATGACCCGTGGCTTGTGGATGATGACAGCCGCTTTGCTACAACTCCGTATTCTGATGGTGATTTCAATATGGTCTCTGAGTTAATTAACGAAGAAAGGAAATCTTGGAAGTTGGAAACTATTGAGCGGATTTTCAACGATCGTGATAGGGATGCTATCCTAGCAATCCCTATCAGTGATAGACTTCCGGAGGATTCTCTAACCTGGGCTTGGTCGAAGAGCGGCTGCTATGAAGTTAAATCTGCTTATCTCTTGGGAAAATCTCTCTCTATTGATAGTTTTGAGCAATATTGGGTTGAGATTTGGAAGGCTGATGTTACCCCAAAAGTGAGGCATTTTCTTTGGAGGTGTTGTTCGAATTCATTGCCTACTAGAAGTCTGCTAGAACATAGGCATCTCATTGAAGATTCTAAGTGTCCTTGCTGTGGTATAATGCCTGAAACTACCATCCATGCTGTGGTGAATTGTCCGAGTGCGTATCAGTTTTGGGCCAGAAGTGGTTGTGAGGAAGCGCTGAAATTTGGTGACGTTAGCTCCTTTGGTGAACTGCTGCTAGTGTGGATAAAAAATCTTGAGAAGGAGGTTTGTCAAAGAAGCCTATTCCTTGCTTGGTTCCTTTGGTTTAGACGTAATAAATGGGTATTTGAACACCAATGGGAACCCGATGATGCGATGCTTCTTCGTCATAGCAGGCTTGTTTCTGATTTTGGCGAGTACACGGAGAAGATATATGGCGGAATTGTGCAGCCTCAAGCTCCTGTAGGCAGAATGGTTTGGTCCCCTCCTCCCCCAAATGTTGTCAAGATCAATGTTGATGCCTCGATCGATGATAATGGCTGGGTTGGATTTGGTGTTATAGCCCGAGACCATGATGGCCTAGTTTTGTTTTCAGCAGTCCGTAGAGTTCGTGCTAAGTGGGACGCTTTAATAGCTGAAAGTAAGGCAGCTTTGTTTAGAATAAAACAGGCGAAAGCTCGTGGCTATGCAGATATTATTTTGGAGTCTGATTCCCTGCTGCTCGTGTCCAAACTCAAGAAGAATGCCTTTCTTTTTTCTGCAGTTGACAGCATATTAGAAGATATAGCTTCATTTAGTTCTTGTTTTTCTTCCGTTATTTGGTCTCATGTCAAGCGTGATGGGAATTTTGTAGCCCACCATCTTGCTAGGTTAGTGCCGTTTGGTTCTGAACAATGTTGGGAATATCTTGTGCCTGATGAGATTTCCCCGTATGTACTCCTGGATCAACTTTCAATTAATTAATGCACTAACCCGTTCTCCTCAAAAAAAAAAAGATAATTATCCATTGTTTTTTTTTTTAAATCTAATCTATTGTTGTTAGGCATGATTGATCTCCCAACGCAAACCTATTTAAGTTCTATTAATTGGTAATGGCCTTGATTTTTTGCTCTATGTATTAGTTAGATGATGTAAGATTTCCTCTCTCTAACTAGTTTGTGCTACATTTTTTTAAGCCTTAAGATTTCTTACTAATTCGCAAACGGTGGTGGATCTTACACTAAACAGTATAGGTCAAGTTTTGAACTTTAATAATTTCTAATTAAAATTATAGATATCTTACTATTAACAAAAAACAATTATGCGACCGAAGTCAAAGTTTAAAGCAATGTAGTCAATCGACCCTACTTAACTCTTATAAAAGTTTGTTATATGCAATTAAAATATATTAATTAATCCGTATATGGAAACAAAATGCGAATTTGATTAAGATTTTTAATTTACACAAATATATATGTGCCAACAGATCAGATGCAAACAACATATTACGAATTATGTACAATATATATACTATACATGTACAAAAAATAATATAATTACAAATATGTTTCATTTGAATTTATAGTTGATAAATTTTGAGTTATGAAATAAATTTGTAATGTAATGATTCAAGTGTAAAAATTTAAGGTCTCGATAAAAATATAGTCAAATATTAATTTTTTTAATTAAATAGTAAAAGTACCCATGTTGGATTAAATTTTAATTTTTTTTTTATTTGAATCCACTTGAAAAATTTGTAAAAATTATAGGGGCGGACCCCTGTGAGCCCCAATAAAGATCCTCCCATGTATGTACCCTTTCCCTTAAGTTGATTTACAAAATTAACATGAATTACCTTATTGTAACATGGAGCTAGTCTATTTATGATGACAAAGATGATGGATTTATTGAGAATGTTAGTTCATTAGAGGAAGGTTATTTTGGCTGCTTATAGGGGTCTAAATGAGAAAATGTTAAGAATCATTGGTTGTAGAGTCTGTGAGTGAGAAATTATTAGTTTTAGATCTTTTGGTCGAATATTCTTTCATTGGTGAAGTTGTATGTAAAAGCATTGATGTTGAGCCTATTCTACCATCTCCTATGTTCCATTTTCTTCGAGACTTGATCTTATTCTGTCATCCTCTATGTTAAATCATCGTTACTTCAATTGGATCAATTAATCAATCATCAAATCAAAACAATAAATTGTGGGTTTACCAAGTTGGCTTCAAAATAAATACATAAAAAAAAAAATTAAAAAAAAAAGTGTTGGTGACAATTTCTTTTTTTAAAAAAAAAAAATCTTTTATATTCTTTATTTGATTTTGTTGTAATTATATATTTTGTGATTAAGCACTTTCTTTCTAGGGTTTGTTTGGGAATCAAGGGATATACTATTAATGGCAAATGTTGGTTTGATAAGTCTTTGATTTCAAATTGATAGGTTTTTATGATATTGCAACCTGAGTAATTGTTTGGTTAAGTCTTCCTACTTACCTACAATTAATAAACTTGATTATGGTAGCAATTGTATTCATAACTTATAACACCTAAGATCTTGGTCTAATGGTTAAGATTGAGGGTCTGTATATAATATGCCACAGGTTTAAATCTCTCACCTCCACTTATACTTTGTATTGCTTTTGTGGCTCCTCTGGACCCAAAATAAATAATTAAATTGAGAGCTTCAAGACACTCTCATAGTCCATAGGCTTAGCAATTGCTCTAGAAAAATAACTAATAATCGTTGAAGATATTTTGATTGATCTTGAACTATAAACATGGTGATTTGATATCCTTAGGTTATAATAGGAAATTTCAAGAAATGAATTATTGATTTAGTTGACAAGGTGTGGAATATCAAAGACGTAGAGGGAAAGTTTAGGGGGTCACACAAACATAGTTTGCAAGGATACTTGCCTTAATAGAAGTTGTAAATGCAGAAATCATGAAAGAAGAAATAAACACAACTTAAAACGAAACTCAGAGAATTCAGGCATATGTTACTGAACAATATCATTCTTCTATAAACTCATCTCCAAATGCAAATTTGAAGTTGGAAGTAAATCTGATGATGGCCTTTACCACTGTCTTCAAGACCACTTTTATTCTCCTCCTCGCCTGCACTTTGTGGATATCTTCTCATGCAGATTGTGGAGAAGTAGAACCACCAACTTATGAGTATGACCCGCGCATAATGGAGAAGAGGTACAGGAATTGGATGCAATCTCATGGAAAACAATACAAGGACAAAGACGAATGGGAGCTACGCTTTGGAATTTATCAGTCCAATCTTCAGTTTGTTGAATATATAAACTCTCAGAACCTCACCTTCAAGCTCACTGATAACAGCTTCGCAGATATGACAAATGAGGAGTTCAATTCCCTTTTCACAGGTCGATTGACAAACATAACACCAGAAAGGAATCCAGCCCCAATCAATAAAACTGACCTCCTTAGTTTGCCAACAGAGATTGACTGGAGAGATAAGCATGCAGTTACTCATGTCAAGGACCAGGGCGCATGTGGTATTTTCTCAACTTGTTCCCACTTGAAAGTGTGCTAAAATTGTTCTTCAATTCCTTCAAAATCTTAAGAAAAATAAATAGTTTCACTTCCATACCTCAAACACAACTCGAGAAAAAAAAAATGGAATATATTTTATCTGCAGCTATTTTTTATGGTTGCAAGCTCCATGCAACAAAGCAATTAAGAGAAAATCAGTTTCAGAAGCATAGACTATAGAGTTACATGTGAAATTGAGATTCAAATTTTTCTTATATTAATTTATAAGTGAACAAATACACATTTTTGCAAGTAAAAAACAAAATAAAACAGGTAACTTTTGTTATTTAATGCCATTTTTCTGCTAGAATACATGTACTATACTAATCATAACATAATTTTGGCTTTCACAGGAAGCTGCTGGGCTTTTTCTGCAATTGCAGCAGTCGAAGGACTCCACAAAATAAAAACTGGGAAGTTGGTTTCATTGTCGGAGCAAGAACTGGTATATTGTGACCGTGGAGAAAATTTAGGCTGCAGAGGAGGGTTCATGGAAGCAGCCTTTGATTATATAAAAAGAAATGGTGGTGTAGCCACTGAAACAGAGTACCCTTACACAGGAAGAGATGGCAGATGTAATGAACAAAAAGAAAAGCATCATGCTGTAAAAATAGAAGGTTATAGGACGGTACCTGTAGATGATGAAGAGACCCTGCAAGCCATAGTTGCCCATCAGCCTGTATCTGTTGCTATTGACGCTGGTGGCTATGAATTTCAGCTCTATGACAGTGGTATATTTGACGGCTTCTGTGGGACAAGCCTTAATCATGGCGTAACTGCTGTTGGTTATGGAGAAGAAAGGGGCAACAAGTACTGGATAGTGAAGAATTCGTGGGGTACTCATTGGGGGGAACAAGGATACATAAGGATGAAACGTGGTTCATCAAGAAAATCAGGTCTATGCGGTATAGCAATGCAAGCCAGTTATCCAATTTGATCTCTTCGATATGCCAAAGTAGACACTTTTAAAGCAATCAACCAAGTAAATGTAAGTTATATCCTTTATCATACTGTCATAAAAGTTGGAAAGTTGGTATAGGACCTTACCGCTTACCAGAAGAGAATTTAATAGATGGTATATTAGTATTTGCTCATGTCCTGCAACACAGACAGATTGAAAATTTGAAACTTCAAATATCCCTTATTTTATTTGTTCTATAAAACACTTGCAATTATCTCTGTAACAAGGCATATAAAGCAATGAAAGTACACTTTGTTCGACTGCAGAAAGAATTATTTAATGCTGTCTATGGCAAGCTTTTTGGTATATAACACACCAGGGCCACCAGGCCATTAACAGTATGAATAACGTTGCCCAATATCAGCCAAAACAAACAGTCTAGTCACAGAAATCATCCAAGTTATACATCAGTACATGGTTGGAATCAACTAGCATGACATACGAACTACTCATAGCCTATAATACTTTCTGGAACAATGAAGCAGATATTAATATTGTTGTGTAAATGGACCTTTGAGATCTACAGTTGAAAACTCCATCAAATATTAAAGAACATTATAGGCAGTTTTCTGATATAGAGGCATGAAAATTCATAACATTATTAATGTGTTTTTACGTAGGAACAGTCAAAGATGTTCAATACGAAAAACAGTGCAAATAATTTCTTAAGAATTGAAATTTGACAAGAAAAACATAATGAGGTTCGTTTTCAGAGGTTGTAGCTAGCAGAGGAATCACTTGAAACTTTAAAAGCAAATAGATTAAGATATGATACATTTAATCAGAAAACTAACGCAGCAATTTTTCACCATAATATAAATTTAATTTCTATAAAGAAGCGCTCAGTATAAAAGAATATTACAATATCGTTAACAAAATTCTTTATATATAAATTTGTCCTTTAAACTGCAAGACTCCGAGATGGATTGAGAAGACATCTCAAGTTATAATTGCGAATTATTTAAACATGAAGTACTCTTGTATAAAGTAGCCAGTAGGTAACTACCAGTTGATGATGGCTTCGTTTCCATTCAAATAATTTACTTTGCATAAGTATTAATACAGAACAGAGCACCTGAACAAAATTGATGCAGCACGGACTATTCTTCAATACCCCTAGTAGCCCTATCTTCACATTCATCAGTTAGAGTTATGAGTTCAATTCTGCAAATCTGTGCCTAACTGCACAAGCAAGCTTCCACTCATCAACTCCAGCCAATCCTTCAACCACCTTTTGCCTGACCTTAATGTATGGTATGTAACCTTTCTCGGTCATCAGCATTGCCATCTTTCCTGCTAAAATGAACTCATTACACTCCAAGCAACCCTCAAGCAGAAGCTCGAAGCTCTCAAACCCAACATGGAACCCCTTCTTTACTAGGAACTCAATCATCTCAGCCGCTCTCCATATCTCCTTGTTAGCACGTAACGCAGCCACTAACCGTACCAATATTCCTTGCCTTGGTGATAAGTTTAATTTTCCTACCATTTCCTTCATTAATGCCAATGCCTTGTCCGTCTTCCGGATTCCACATAATGCAGCTATAATAGTACAGTAACTCTCAGCATCAGGAATACATGCTACCTCAACCATTCCCCTAAGCACCTCTATAGCCTCTTCCAACTGATCAACAGCACAAAGAGACTTGATGATGAAGTTACAAGTTCCACAATCGGGGCGATACCCAATTGATTTCATAGCTAGAAAAATGCTGGGCACTGACTCAAATTGCTGTTGGTGATACATCCAAGCAGAAGACAGAGAAAGGTAAGTCTGAGGTACAGGGGTACAACCGGAACGAAGCGTACGTTGGAGGGTCGCAAGAGCAAGTGGAAAAGGGTGGGAGCTCTGAAGTGTATAACTTAACAGATAGTGAAATGTAGTTTTAAGGCATGAATGAGGTTTAAAAGATATGAAAGACTGTAACATTTCATCAACTACTTGGGTTCTATGAATCAATATGAATGAGGAAAGAAATGAAAAGGGGTTATGTTTTTTGCAGGATTCTTCTGAGGATTTCAAGATTTCAGGGATTTGTTCATATGTTTTGTTTGAAATTGCTATTTTTATTGATTCTTCAACTGGTTTAGGGGATATTCCTAAACATAAGGATGAAAATCTGAGGAAAGGGCCACAAAATTGTTGATGAATTCTGGTAATTCTGGATGATAAGAGAGCCATATTCCTAATATAAACTAATTAATTAACAAGAAGATTATAAAGCTGAATGTTATTGCTAGTAAATCAAACTCAAAAGTGACAAATTTTGGTAGATTGGTCGTTTAGGCATATTGTCGAACACCTTGTAGGCAAGATTGATTAAGGATATTTAGGAATATATAAAACAGATCGCACACCTGATATGCAAGCACGATGATCAAATGTTTTGAAGAATATAAAAAAGATCACCTACAAAACAAAGGAAAGTTAGAAGAAGCATTAATTTACAATACAAAAATCACTGTTCGAAATTATTTAAGTGTTTATTTTTCCTTCGAATTTAAAACACATAAAAAAAAAACAAAATCACAGCCAATAAAAATTCTTACAAAAAATTGCAGAAGAGACAGAAAATGTGGCACATAGCACTAGTAGCAGTGAGTAGAGCAGAAGAAGATCAGTGAGAAAATAAACAGAAACAAAGGGTAATAATGACATTTACCTTTTTATTATTATTTGTTCTGGAGGTATTAGGGCTTTGTTTGGTTCAATATTAATAAAGGGAATTCTAATATCTGAACTTTGTGTCTCTTCCAATAGCTCATTCATTAGTCATTAGTAAAGAAAATTCTGATTTCATTACGAACAAGAATTGATAGAGCCTAAATGATCAATAAACTAGTGTGTGGCCCCGGGCGATGCACCGGGATTTGCTTTCAATATCAATACATATATTATTTGGGCTATAAAATCATAAACTATATAATTACAAAAAATAAGTGGACAATAATAACTAATGAAATTAAATAAATGCTCTCAAATTGATGTCTTGTAAAGTACAAATTAAAGTATTTAGTGTATTATTATTATTGAATATGAAGCACAATGAAAAGATAGCAAAGTTGGTAATAACATTACTTTATTTGTTATTGGTCTTGTGTTCAAACCTTGTGATAAACATTTTTATTGCAATTGAAACATGTTTGTTCATATTACAATGGATGATGTGGTATATTACGGTGATGTGGCATACTTCTAATACATGTGAAGGGTGCCACGTGGCACATATCTTGTATTAGGAACGCTTTTTAATATATAATAAGTATAGATAATTGCATTAAATTTTGGAAAATTTGTCAGGGCCAACCTTTTATAAAACGTTTTTTGTTTGGGACAACCTTATAAATTTTTTTTGGCAAAGTCAGACTACTTTAAAAAAAAATTTTGTAAAGGGAGACCAAACCCCACTTTCAGGCCATTGACCACCGGATTCCGGCGTTAACTCCCACTAGACTTGCACGTGCTCCCATATTCTTCTAATTACACCCCTTTTCCCTCCAATTTTCGCACATAAAACCCCTCTTACACACAAATTCATTCGTTCTCTCTCATGGGAAAAGGGGTTTTATGTGCGAATATTGGACGAAAAGGAGTGTAATTAGAAGAATATGGTAGCAAGCGCAAGTCACGTGGGAGTCAACGCCGGAATCCGGTGGTCAATGGCCTGAAAGTGGGGGTTGGTCTCACTTTACAAAATTTTTTTTTAAAGTGGTCTGATTTTGCCAAAAAAAATTTATAAGGTCCCAGACAAAAAACGTTTTATAAAAGGTTGTCCCTGACAAATTTTCCTTAAATTTTTAATACTGCACATCAGACAATAATACGTCAAATCGAGCATGAGGTACTTAGTTGGTGGTATTTAACAATACTAACTTAATCCGGTCATTTATGCATTTACGGTGTATTTGGATAAAGAAATTTGAAAGAAAAGAAAGGGAGGGACCGAGGGAGGTAAAGGGGAGGGAAGAGAAAGGAAGGGAAGGGAAGAAAGATGAGTTTTCCTTCCAAATCTCTCCATTGTTGGAGAGATTAATTTCTTTCAATTTAATCCCTCCATTTCTCTTCCCTCCAATTCCCTTTTTTCCTTATTTGCTATCCAAACGAAAGATACCCCATCCCCTTGTTTCTTTTCTCTTCCTTTCCCTCCATTTCCTTCTATCCAAACACACCGTTAATGTGTATTACAACACTTGTCCTTGAACAATTTTTATGGGGTGAATACTGTCACACAAATACGGAGTACTTTACATTAGTGCTTAGTGGCAGAGGTAGCATTTGGGTTCGTTTTGCATAAGTTAAATATTTTAGCATTTCTCAAACATTCTCCTAATTACATTCTGTGAAAAAACAGTCTCATGATTACATTTTCCATTATTTCTTCTGCAACATCCTTCGTATATAACCAATAGACCAGTATAGAAGTATGTTCCATCTTGTAAAAAAAAATATACATCACACAACTCTCTTCATTTGTTAAATATTTGTCCCAAATACATAAAAATGCAAGCATTAAGCAACAACTAACTATGTCTATGATTAAGCAAACCAACAATAGCTAAAGATTACGGAAAAATACAAAGTTTAAAAAAAAAAAAAACAAACAAACAAACAAAAAACACACAACTCTCTCTTTCTTTGTTATGTATACTGTCTGAATATTTGTCCCAAATACATAGAACTTGCAAAGCTTAACCTATGAAATGCCTTTATTTATAAAAGAAAAGGTACAACGTATTAGGTAATAAACTCATGGTTAGTAGCAAATGCAGAGCAGAACAATATCCTGCAAGCTTACATGCTGAATGTACTACAGAGGTCTTCAAGCTGCACGTTACATCTTTGTTTAACCAAGCATTACACTGAGTTGGCTTTTTTCTGAAGGAAAGTAATCTCTTGGCATGTTTCAGGTTCATGTACAAATACCAAAACTGTGTTCAACTAAAGCTACTAATATCATGAATTGGTATGAGTATAGAGTATGATGACATATCCATACACAGACTAGATATTGCATAAGCACTTGATTAGGTAGTACTTTTGACCACAAATCTAGTAACGCAATGCCTGATCATACATGAGATCGCCGTTTTCTAGATTTAGAACGACGACAGTAGAGCCAAAGGGCCCAGAAAATAAGGATGATTAACTGCAGGAGTGCCAACACCTTCAAATCTGCAACAATCAATAACGAAAAATAAGGAGAAAACTAAATCATAAAGTGCAAATAACAGGATCTTTCTTGATGAGTAAAACCTTTTAGATTCTGAATCATGTCCAATCCGCCATGCGGTTTGCTTTCGTTTCCCAATATAACATTTGAAGTCTGGTGTAATTCAGTCTTGTATACAATACTTCCTCCCATGATACATGTATTGGGGCAATGAATGACACCATCATATTCATCACTCCCATCACAGCAATCTGCGTAAGAAAATCTAAAAGTTAAAAGTGCCTAAAGATGGATAAAATGTGTAATATGATACAGGTAGTACAGGCTAAAGAGTTCCAAACTGACTACGAGTGAATAAGTTACGCTAATCCAAATCGATAGGATAGAACTACATTAATATTTGCCCTTTTCTTACCACAAATATGGTCATTGACACGAGATGAAAACAGGAAGTGCGGCTGACTTCCAAGATTCCTACAATAGAACTTACCCCCAGGACATGCTGATGTACCTACAGAGAGAAGGGGAAATTTTTTGATGATTTTAAAAGTTATAGGAGGTACATAGAGATGTAGAAATGGTATTTACAGCTGTACAATGATATGCAGACTACGCATTCCTACTCAATCCCCTTCAATATCAGGAGGTTGAGGAGTTGAGGGTATCTCCATATGTGAAACCTCAGGAGGAACTAGAAGTTTATAACTTCATACAGCATAGGGAGGGCAGGGTGTTGAATGCGGTACAAATCATACAATTATCAAGCCTTTTGAAATGGAACTCATATAGTACAAGAAGCAAAGGTTATTACTCTCTAGTTACAGTTTCTTCACAGTGAGTAAATGAAATAATTAAACCAAAAAATTGAGATAATTCAGAAACACCCTGCAAAGGTTAAATTGCAAAGATAGAACAATAAAGACAAAATTACACTAAGCAATATGACTGCATTTATATATTCAGGGTGTGTAAACCAACACAGACTAACCACTCATTCGAAAGGAATGACACTCCCTCATTAAAGTTCAATTAATACATTTAAGAATCTCTCTTTACAACTTGCCTATTTATCATAATGGTGCCTAGCACAATGTTGTATGCTGTAATCCTTATCTAATCTACAAAATACGCTTGTAACAAAAGCAGAGTATTTTCACTTTGTGATTATAAAGCTCCTCAATTCCTTCTGGTAATGTGTGTATGATGTGTGTGTGTGTGTGGTGGTTTTGGGGGGGGGGGGGGGGGGGGTGGCTACATTGATTTCCTGCATATTCTAGAAAAAGGATCTCGATTTCCCTTGTAGGAAGAAATCATGTCAGGTAACAAAATTAATCAACCATCCAAGAAACTGGAAACATCATTTGATGGAACTCCTATTACAATATAATAACTTTAATTCTAATCAGTCTAACTTCCACATTTCTCCTAACCTAGAATGTGTTGCGAGTCTTTTGACTCATGCACTCTGCCATACATGTTACCTTATGTTATGTGCAATAACTGAATTATCCAATTAATTACAGGCAATGGCATACTTGAGAGTGGAAGAAGCAATTACAGGCAATGGCATACTTGAGAGTGGAAGAAGCAATATATATATATATATATATATATATATATATATATATATATATATATATATATATATAAACCAATTAAGATCTTAAAAGTGAAGACTACTACAAAACAATTATAGATCGCCATTCTGTTTTTAGGCAGTTAGAAATCTAGCATTGATCGACAATTAATATTTAAATTTGATTATTGAGATCATACTGAAAGTGGCAATATCAGGATACTCCCAGATGATTGAAGATTAATGAAGTTTAAGTATCCCAAGGAAATATTAAACTAAAAACTAATTAAATCATAATTACAGCCCAAGAAAGTAAGCAACCATCTTCACTGCACCTTCAACCATATAAAAGTGTATAACTATGCATTGGAAAAAACTCGTGCAACCGTAAAGAGTTATAAAATAGCATAAATGGCTACACCCAAACCTCCAGAGATCGACAAAAAAAGGCAGACCCTGTGCTACAAATCCAAAGAACTAAGCAACTAACAACCACCGCCCTAATATTGTAATACATACTTCCTTTGTTCCAAATTAGTTAACACATTTGTTTTATCAGTTTGTCGATGCATAAATTCAACAATTATAATTTCTAAGATATCTATGAATCAATAAGGAAAATATAGAAAAGTTTATATTTTGAAAATACACATTGAGAAATATCTATAAAGAGATCATGATTATTTTTCTTATCAATAAATCAAAAAAACTATGGAGTAGATGAAGCAGAGTCTAAGAATAGTCAAAAGTCAAAACTTGTCAATATAATAACTTGATTTCCTGCATATTCTAGAAAAAGGATCTCGATTTCCCTTGTAGGAAGAAATCATGTCAGGTAACAAAATTAATCAACCATCCAAGAAACTGGAAACATCATTTGATGGAACTCCTATTACAATATAATAACTTTAATTCTAATCAGTCTAACTTCCACATTTCTCCTAACCTAGAATGTGTTGCGAGTCTTTTGACTCATGCACTCTGCCATACATGTTACCTTATGTTATGTGCAATAACTGAATTATCCAATTAATTACAGGCAATGGCATACTTGAGAGTGGAAGAAGCAATATATATATATATATATATATATATATATATATATATATATATATATATATATATATATATATATATATATAAACCAATTAAGATCTTAAAAGTGAAGACTACTACAAAACAATTATAGATCGCCATTCTGTTTTTAGGCAGTTAGAAATCTAGCATTGATCGACAATTAATATTTAAATTTGATTATTGAGATCATACTGAAAGTGGCAATATCAGGATACTCCCAGATGATTGAAGATTAATGAAGTTTAAGTATCCCAAGGAAATATTAAACTAAAAACTAATTAAATCATAATTACAGCCCAAGAAAGTAAGCAACCATCTTCACTGCACCTTCAACCATATAAAAGTGTATAACTATGCATTGGAAAAAACTCGTGCAACCGTAAAGAGTTATAAAATAGCATAAATGGCTACACCCAAACCTCCAGAGATCGACAAAAAAAGGCAGACCCTGTGCTACAAATCCAAAGAACTAAGCAACTAACAACCACCGCCCTAATATTGTAATACATACTTCCTTTGTTCCAAATTAGTTAACACATTTGTTTTATCAGTTTGTCGATGCATAAATTCAACAATTATAATTTCTAAGATATCTATGAATCAATAAGGAAAATATAGAAAAGTTTATATTTTGAAAATACACATTGAGAAATATCTATAAAGAGATCATGATTATTTTTCTTATCAATAAATCAAAAAAACTATGGAGTAGATGAAGCAGAGTCTAAGAATAGTCAAAAGTCAAAACTTGTCAATTAATTTGGATTAGAGGAAGTATATCACTTAGTAAACGTCATAATAGTAATGAACAAGAGACTACTATAGCCCAGCTTTTCAGAAGCTACACCAGCATTAACTCTTAACTCTTCAAATACAAGATGCCAAAACCAAATCGAGTCATTTTGTTTCAAATCACAATTATGCTATACTTCTTCAAAAACCTTTCAACACTTGCTGATAATTTCAAAGCTCGAGCAATTGCTCCAGTTCAGAGGGAAAGTCTTAACGAACAATTTCTCAAAAATGTAAATAAATAGCACTCTAATTGCTTCCTACACTCACCCCAAAGCATGTCCGTTTTCACACTTTTGAAATCCATCACTAATCTACTAATCAGTCAACAAGCAACAATAACCAACACAATACTCTTATTGAAAAAATGACAATACACAATTAATTTAACCCAAAAAATTTACAAACAAAATACCCTTCAAATAAAAATATAAATTGCAATCTTTTATCACCACAATAGAAGTATACCCAAAACATGTGAATTGGTATGTGCAACTATTACATTAGAATTAGGTAGCCCATTGCATTCTCATACCCATTTTCGTACCGCAAATTAGCTAAGACTAATTGATTTGTATAAAAACCAGTATCAATAAAAGAAGTTTCCACCTCAAAATTACACCCAAAAAAAAGACCGGAACATAGACCACAACAATAAAGTCAATCATAGTGTTATCAACCCAACACAATCACATACCGGGCTCATCGGTGCCGTCAACGCAGTCGCAAAAGTCGTCGTTAAGACGATCTTTGGTGAAAGAAGTCGAACCGTCTTTGCAATTAATCACATCTATATCGAAGTAATTGATGTCTGCAATTTTCAAAAGGAATGACTTGAAATTGAAATTATGAATGACATTTCAAATTAGTAAGAAGGGTATATATGATTTTGTGGGCTTTGATAGGGAAAGTACCAAGGGGATGAATTCCGCGAAGAACAACAGATGAAGTACAAGGTACGAAGAAGAAGAAGAAACAACAGCAGCAAAAGCAAAGGAAGTGATGAAATGGTGTCTTTGTTGTCTCCATTTCTGAGTATGAATTTAGAATTTTTAACATGGATGTTATTGAAAAAGTTGAATTGAGAAATGAGCTTTTTATTTGTTTTTTAGGATATATTAATTATTATCTCAATTTATTGTTAAAATAAAACTAAGGCATGACTTCAAAAAACGACTGAAAGTCTTAGCAGCATAACTATAGTTTTTAGATTTTTAATTTAAAAATTAATATGATAAGGAAAAAAAAAAAGAAAAAAAAAAGGAAAAAGAAAAAAGTCAAGCTTAATTTTTTTTTTTTTTTTTTTTTTTGAAGGGGGGAGATTAAATTCATTAATAAAAAGCGATACGGCACTTACATAAGAGATCGTAATCGAACAATACGATACTAAATTAAAAATGAAATTGAAAATGGAAATGACAAAATTATATTTATTATGTATATAAAATAGAAAAGAGAAATCGAAAATAAACAAGCCCTTTTCTGTTAATTTAATTTTGGAATGATCTCTATTTACATTTGATTATCAACACAAATCTTAGTTTTATTTTCCTCAGAAAACATAAATCTTAGGGCTTGTTTGGCACCATTTTTGGTTTTCAATTTCCTGTTTTTTTGAAAACTAAAAACCAAAAACTGGAAACAAGAAAAAGGTGTTTCCACTTTTTTGTTGTCAGTTTTCAAAATTATTATGATTTTAATAAGTTTAAATAATTTTTTATTCATTATGTGACATATATTATATACTTATAATAAACAAAAAACCAAAACACAGGAAACCACAGCAATGCCAAACGAGCCCTTAGTTATTAATTTGCCTAAATTTATTTTTAATTTTTTTTTCTAATCATTCTCACTAAGGAATTTTTTGATTTTTCTATATATAAATGGTTTGATTTTGTTTTTTTTTTTTTTGACAATCAATTAAATTACGATTTATTTTTTCTAATTATTCTCACATAGGCATTGTTTGATTTTGTTGTTTTTCAACAATCAATTAATTTAAGATTTTTTTTTTGGTGTGTCTCCTTGAGCAATGAGAAAATTTTAGTTCATACAAAATAATTTTGGAAGACTAAACTTATAAAATACATAAATTTTCGTTATATATACATAACCAACATATTTCATATTAGATGGTTGTTAGAAATTGAAAGAACAATGTATTATCATTCATACTAATGGTAATATTAATTTTTTATGATTTGAAATTGTTAGAAGCAACAATGTTGGTAAGATATTGGCTAATGATATAAGTAGAAGTATATAAGTTAATTATTATCATCAAAATAACTCTATATTATCACCGCCTTAATTTTCGTAATCAATCTTCTCATTTGCTTTGGCTCATAAAATACTAAATTCCAACCTTAATCTTCTTGTGATCAACCTACACATCCTAGATTAAACTATCATAAGCTCTTGGTTGTTTTTTAACAGTAAACCATCTTTTCGTGCTCAAAATATGGCATAGTTCATCAACTTCTAATGATGTTTTCTTGTCATTGTCTTATTTTAATTTGAATATAAGTGCAATTATTTCTTAAATTACCTAAGACTCTTAATATATAAACAAAACATAGACTATACTAGAATTTCTTTCCTTTGGCCATCCTAATCAATGTTCTTTCTCTTCTTTTACAAATAATCACAGTATAATTAATCATATATATCATATTCTTGTTGTTCTTAAAACTTATTAATTTAGATTAAAACATATATAATTTTTATCTTCCTTTTCTTTATAAAAACAATGCATAGGACAAATGGAATTTCTGGCACACACCAAGCATGTGCAGCATGTAAACACCAAAGGAAGAGATGCACTGATAAGTGCATATTAGCTCCATTTTTTCCAGCTGAAAAAGTTCGAGAATTCCAAGCAGTTCATAAGGTATTTGGTGTTAGCAATGTCCAAAAAATGGTGAGGAATTTGCATAATGACGAAGACCGTAAACGGGCGGCAGATTCTCTTGTTTGGGAGGCCTTGTGTCGCCAAAAGGACCCTGTTTTTGGTCCATATGGTGAATATCGCAAAATTTACGATGAACTCAAGTCATATCAAAATCAAACCCATGCACAAGTCCATCACCAAACAAGTCAATTTGTGGCTCAAAATGGGCACACTAATGGATCAGTGTACAAAACAGGAAATGGGATGATTGGGTGGAGTGTAAATACTAATGGTTCAGCAGGTATTAACAAGGTGAATTATAATGGGGGAATCCATGACAATGTTGGATTGGTGGATTGTATCCGAGCCCAATGTGGACCAGTTATTGGTTCAAGCATATATGGTAATTGTGGATCTCAAGATGATTTGCATGGAGCTGAGAACTTGAGGCAGGACATAGATGTTAATGTTGGTTCAGTTGTTCCTCAACAACAACATCTATTGAATGGGTTTAACCATGGTCAGCATTACTACCTTCCAGGTGAATAACAACTACTAAGCTTATAATATAAGCTTAATAACACTATGCTCAATAGTTATTACAATTGATGAGTAATGTTGGCTTCTTAGAGTAGATTATATCAAGGTTGACACATTTTGAAAATAATTCAATAAATAATTGATTATCGTAAGATATTGGTCAATTATATATATATAATTTATTTTCGTAAGATATTGGTCAATTACATATATAATTTATTTTTGTAAGATATTGGTCAATAATCTCGAGATATTATTATTTATTTATATGCATTATACTCTTGGCATGCTAAAAAAAACTTATTATGTAGGGCTACTCAATCAATTTAATGAATTACATAAAATTTAAATACTTTACAATAGTACAATAAATGAAGATTGCTACTTGCTACATATCGATAATTCAATAACTATATACTAAAAGACACACCAATAATGACACATGTCATCTCCTGGTGTGTCCTTAGTAATTACAATAGTTTTTTGAAAAATTTCAATAATAGTATAAAATCTTTTACAAAAATACTTTCTTATATATGTTAATAACAAAGATAATTACTTTAAATAAGAAAGATTTGATATATCTTTCCACACAAACACAAACATTTAGTAACATAATTTGCGAAATATTTTAATTTACTTTAAGGAAGTATTCACATTTTTTCCCTTATAAAAATAGTTGTTTATTTATTGATTAGAATTCACATCAAAGCAGTGTGTATATTTATTAACTTTTTAAGATTTTTTCTTTATTGTTTGTAAACTATCCAATTGTATTTAAAAGTTGATATTATCTTTTTGAAAATTAGCGTGTATGTCACGGGAGCTAAACTAGCTAGCTAGTATATATTTTAAAAATGGTTGAAATTAATTGTTATTTTTGTAAAGATATTTTTAAGTATTAATTTTGAAAATTTTCAAATAAAAATAGAGTTACTAGCTAGATTTATCATTGCAACTTAAAAGCAATTATATAAAAGATAAAAATATACATATATATAAAATAATAATAAAAAACTAAAATTATATTATTAAAGTGAAATGTGTTCTATTTTCCACAATCTTTCTATATTTTTGTATGTTATTTTTCTTTTACTTTAGGCTCTCTACGTTGTTATGACGGTTATATATATAATACTAATTTATTAAAAAGGGTTCCAAATAAAATTTACGTGCTAGGTGACTCTCTCATCTCATGAAAAGGCCTTTACGTAGTTAACTTAATGCTCTCATGTACTTCACTATAGACACCGTAAAATGTCAACTTAGAAAATAAGTTTAAGCAAATAAGGGGTCAAAGATTTTAAATATTAAAACAAATATACTAAAAATGACTTGAATTTACTAATATTAAAATCCTCCATGATTATTCATTAGATGACAAATTTATGAGATCATAACTGCCCTAAAATATAATTCTAGATCAAATCTATTATAATTTATTTTTTTTCTTTATCTCAATGTACCAAAATAAAATTTCAAAATACGAACTTTGTCAAACTCATGTTAAATAACGTATTTTAGGAAGATAGACACTCTTTAGCAACAAAGGGTTGCACTCTTCCATGGTATTCATTACATTACAATTTAATTGCATTTTAAATTTTAAGGGAATTAGGTCCACGCATTTTCTAAATAGCTCATATCCTTAATTTAATTGAAAATTTTATTGTTTTTAATGTCATACAACAAACATAAAAGATGCAGGGTTTAGAAACCATTGAGAAGAGGCGTAATTAGCTCATATTGCAACTATATGTATTAAAGTGAGGGAATTAAATTCATTCTTGAATAAAACCGATCATATGTTATAAAGTATCAAGTTTCAACCTAGCACCATCATGGGTTCTTTATTGCTTCAAAATCTATCTACAATACACTAATCTATTTCAAATATACTTGTATATACGTTTTCTATCATGATGCTACTTGTAATTGATTGAAACCAAACATAGCATGATTCTACATCATCAAATATGCTAAGTACGCGAACGTACCTCAATTAAGCCCATAAAGTGGCCGAAAATACTACAACAATTCCCGAATCAAGTCTCCTACAATAAGGGACAATAATACTAAATTACTTACTCTTGTATATACAATTTCCAGCAACTTAAACTCACTTTAAACTATTTAGAATAATCTGAAAATTGTTTAAAAACCCCTAATTAAACTCCTTTTTAATAGGTTATCACACCCTTTTATTAAAATCACAATTATACTACTTTAAATAAAATTCCAGCATTTTAAACTAATCTAAAACCCCTTTAAAACTTCATCAAAATATATTTTCTATACTTGAATTATCCATAGAAAAATTAAATTATATCTTACCCTTTAAACTCAAGGATAAAATTAAAAAAAAAAACTTCGTTAAAAATCAAAAACTGCCCGAAAATCATACTTAGAGGCTGAATTTGGCCACGAGAGGGTGGTGCTCACTACCAAAGGTAGTGAGTCTTTCTTAAAACGTTGTTTCCACATGGAAAACACTACTTTTTTTGTCAAAATCGGATGAGTTTAGAACCTGATCGGGATTAAAACGGGATTAATATTAACGAACGAAAATCTATAAATTAAAACACGAATTTATGTGTTCAAAATAATCTAGGATTAAGTTAAACTAATTAGTAGTTATAATCACCAAAATTTCCAAAATATCATTACTATAAAAGCCCTAAATCAATTGTTCATAAAACCCTAAAAATCAAGTCTTTAATAATTTTAAAACCCTAACTTATAATTTTATGAAATCTGAAAATAAAACACTTTATTATTTAAAATTTACAATCTTTAAACATCAAAACATAATTATGATACTAATTAAACATACTTTGAATAACTAAAACCAAAATCCATAAATAAAATCATCAAAATAGCTAGAATGAAAAGAGGAGAGAAAAAGGAAGAAAATAAGACTAACCTTTTTGTGTGGGAAATTTTGGGGATCTAGTAGATATATATAGTGTAGGGTAATTAGTGTAGGTTTGGGCTTCATATAATCATGGACTTTAAATGTTGAAATAGGTGACCCAAAAGTAAAAATAGGGTGATTGGGCTTATAATGAAGATGGGCTACATTTGGATTAAATACTTGTTGTCCCAAATATAAATACTTGATTAATCTATAATCCAATAATTAAAATAGTTTGACCCAAAATATATTTTATAAATAAATAAATAAAATATAAAATACGTTAAAAATACGGGGTATTACAAACTACACCAGCAACAATCATTTTTTCAGAAATTATTTTCATGATATCATTTAGTTTATTAGGGTTTTCTTCTTTATCAAATAAGATTTGCAATTCTTCAATCGTTTTCTCCTGAAGATGATGGCTCATCTTTAGTTTCTTTGTTCTTTTCTTGATTACTAGTATGTCTTTTAGGGAGTGATACAGTAAATTTCTTATTTTTATCTAAATTTTGAAAAGGATACTTATAATTATAAGGAATAACCTTATCCTTATTAGATGATACTTCTTTATTAAACTGATGTCTTACTTCGTTTGTTAAGGCAAGTTGTACTTGTTTAACTTGTTCTTTTAGCTCACTTATGTTTTTATTAATCTCTGATATCGTTGTTGATAGTTTATGTTCACTGCTCATGCAACGACAATGTATGTTACCAACTTCTACTTTAAGCTCACCAATTTGATCTACAATATAATTAAGGACTGTGCCGAAATTATTAGTATTTTCAGGAATATGATAGTGTTGTTTAAAATCAGGCTTCTTACACTCAGTAGGAGGTCTAGTATTCTCTATCTTTACTTAATTATTTAATTTAATTAACTATTTTACTTAGATTTAACCGTATAGCTCTGATACCAAATTATCCCAGTTGCACTACTAAAACAGTTTCTAACCCTATAATATTAGTATTGTCTTCCGTAATAACAGATTTTTCTTGAGCAATAACTGTATGCAAATAAAAGTACAACTGAAAATAGCAAAACGACACTTTGATAACAATATTGAAGAAACATATAACAGTATTTAATTTTATTATAACAAGCATAGACTTAAAATAACAGTATAAAAATAGAAAATTTTGATTTTCCAACACTTAGCGAAATTTTTTTTTCAACGTGGGTATGGACATGTGTTGTCCCTACCTGGTAGTGGGCTATACTTATTCCACCATATATTCTAATACATAAAAACTTGTTAACATTTTTATGGGAATTTGCCACAATTATCTTTTTTTTTTTTTCCTTTTATTGCTGTATCCGTACCCGAGTCCAAAGTTAAGACGGTGTCCCCGTGTCCTAAATTTTTGAAAATGACGTATTGGACACTCGGAACCATACCAATATCGGATACCCGTACCTGTGTCAATATAACATAGGTATCTGGTGAGAAAAATTATGTTAATTAAGTTAAATTATTATTTTAATAATTTATGATTTAATTGTTTAATTGTGTTTATGATATCTTGAGTAAGGGTATTTGAGTAATTTCATTTATAAAAATTTACTAAAAAAGGAAAGAAAGGGAAAGTTGCATCTAATGTGAATTTTCCATTTTTGGCAAAAGTTACATATAATATGAACCGGAGGTAATTCATATTTTTGGTTAACCTCTAGCGCATATAGCTCCTATTAGTTTAGCAAACTATAGGATGAAAAATGTACCATTACATGTATAATAGGTGACAACACAGGTGGTAAGTATTTGGGGGAAAATATTCAACTTATAAGATGGTAAAAAGTAGCACTACATGCATAATAGTACATAAAAAGTACCATTTAAAGTTTTAGACAACTTATAATTTAATAATACATTATACATGCATAATGGTACATTATGATATACTTGCGTTGAGATGCACTCCATATTTTTGTGCCCTTACGAGTACACCGGCCAATTGACCAGATTGTTAAATAAAAAAGGCTCTTAGCGACAATTTGGTAAAAAAATAATTCCGGCGACAATTTGGCAAGTAAATTAACCATAAGCGACAATTTGGTAAATAAAATAATCTCAGGCGACAATTAACCAAAAAAATACAAAAATTTCCAACAAATTACTCGCGATTGTTAATTTAGTTCGTTTTTCGTGGTTGTTTTACCAACCCTTTTAATGAAAATAACAATTTCAAGAAAAAAAATGTTGAAGTATCAATTTCATTTAAGTTTTATACCCTTATTAACGAAATTATTTTAAAAAGGGGTTGGAAATAAATTTGGTATTGGGATTTAGCAAATTAAAAAGGGGATGGTTTATTAATTCAAAATCTTAAATTGGAAAAATAAATTTTAAAACACAAAAAACAAATTAAATTTAGATTTTTAAAGAGTTTGTCGACAAAAATAAGATTTTTTGGGCTAAATGTCGCCGGAGTTTATTGTTTTTACCAAAATTGTCACCGGAGTAAGTTCTTTCTACCAATTTGTCCCTAAGGCTCTTTTTTATTTACCAATCTGGTCCATTGGCCCGAGTACACTTACAAACAAAAAAAACCCAAAAAATAATTTTTTTTTAAAAACAGAAAAAAAAAAAAAAAACCTGTGAAATCTAAAACCCTGAATTGGGGGTTTAAGAATTAAGATCCCACACAAGCAAAATCTCTTGAAATCTCCATTCCTCAATTTCTAAGCTGACGCTTGACAGCTGAGGAGGAGGAACACCATCTTACAACAATGGTTAGAGGACCACTCCTCCGTTCCCTTTTCACCGCCGCCAAAAATTCCACCACCTCCGCAACCACCAAACCCTACTTAACCTCTCGCATCTTTCCTCACCTTCGCCCTTTCTCCACCGCCACCGCCGCCAACGCCGCCGCCGGTAACATCAACCCTTCTTTAGATCCCTCGCGCCTTCGTAACGTTGCGGTTATTGCGCACGTTGACCATGGTAAAACTACACTCATGGATCGGCTTCTTCGTCAGTGCGGCGCCGATATCCCTCATGAACGTGCCATGGATTCTATATCGCTTGAGCGTGAGCGCGGTATTACTATCTCCTCCAAGGTTTGACTGTCCTTTGCTTTGTTGATTTTGGTTGATTGATATTGTATCTTTTAGATTCTAATTGTTGAGTACTGTTTGAATTTTGTAGTTTAGAATTCTAATTATGCTATATTCAGGTTGTGTAAGTTACTTTGTTCACAGATTGTAATACTAAGAGCAATTTATAGTCTTACTTTAAGTTGGGTGTGAATTTTTTTTAATGATATGGGGCATTGAATTATGGACCATACTAACGATCAAGTATTAGCCTTTTAATTGCTTAGTATAAACTGAGGGTCTTTAAAAGGTCAAGTGATAGAATTTGAAATGTAGGATGTTTGCTTGGCTTGTGCTAAGTTAGTAGAAACTGAGACAAGCAGTTCATGAGCATATAAAGGCAAGTAGTTGCACATACAAGCTTGCATGAGTGTGCAAAACTAACAAGATGGTTGCTTGAGTAGGCGTGCAAGTTTTTCGTGAATGGGAAAGACAAAACTTGTATTAACAATATTGTCGATCAATCTATGAGGGTGCTTCTTTGTGATTAGTTTTATCTTTGTGATTATTCAATCTTAATTTTACTTAGGGCCTGTTTGCCTCTTGGTTGGTTTTAGACTAGTTGTTTATATTGGCTGGTTGACACTTTATTTTATTTATTTGTTTAAAAACATGTCTAGTAAAATAGGATGTTAAATGATATTAGGAATTTGTGTAATTAAAAGCCAAAGGCTACTAGCTAATCCAAATAGCCTTTTTATTTTAGCATAAAAAGTCATCTACCAAACACATTTAGATGTTTGACTAAATCAAAAAGCCAAAAGCCAATAGAAATGTATAATCAATTTACCAAACAGAACCTTAGCGTAAGATTTAATGATATTGCTGTAATTATTAAATCAAGTTATAATCTTTTGCTTGTACTTTCTTTGATTTTTAATCTAACACAAAACCCCAAAACCAGGTGACTCCTTATAAGCTGGGAAAGTATGTGAATTTTGAAGTTTTGGTCACTATTGCTCATCAGTTAAGCTAGCTACTTTTGTGTATAATTTTTTTAGAAAAATTGAAATTAATAATATTACCTTTTACTGTTTTGCTGAAAGCAATCACACCTTTTGATGATCTCAAAATAATCCCACTTTTCCCCCTTATCTTCTTAAAACGGTCATGATTGCTTTGTTATGTTAACTGGTTGAGGAAGTAACCATGCCACATTTGCCACGTGTCGCTTTCTAAGTGGTCTACTTTTTTATTAACTAAAAACCTCCTTAAACTTATAGGGCTTCCTTCCCTTTTCCCTTCCCTTTCCCCTTCCATGGCAACCCCTCCTTCCACGCCTCCTTGTACCCTTCACCACCCTATCACAACCACGGAACCAAACAACCACCCCTTTCCTCTCCTTCTTCCTCCTCTTCTGCCACCCCTTTCCATGACCCCTTTGTCAAAACCATGCCCCACCTCAAAGACAATAAAAACCTTTTACTCTATTTTGGTGAAATTAAACTGGTGAGGAACGATTTTGATGGAGTTTGGTGAAAGTAAACCATTGATTCACGGTTTTCGATGAGGGTAAGGGTTTAGTGGGTGGTTTGGGTGAAATTGGAAAGGTTGGATGGTGGTTTTGTGGTGGTGGAAAGGTGGTTCCATGGTGGGTTGGGTACGATTTTAATGTGGGAGTGTGTTGTTGGTGGCAGTGAGGCGGGTTGGGTTCCTTGTGATGTGCCAATCTTGATGGCCATGGCTATGGAGTGTGGTTGCACCTGGTGGTGGTGGTGGGTGAGGAATTAACGATGCCAGTGTTGCTTTGTGGTGATGGTGAGTAATGCAATGTTTTGGAAGGCGGTGTGAAGAGGAAAGGGGAAGGTGTAGTGGTGGGTGATGGTAGGAGGAAGGGGTCCGGGAGTTTGGACTCCGAAACGTGCGGCGCACTCTAGTCTTTTGGCAGCTAGAACGCGAGCCTTGAGCAGAAAAGAGGCTTGTGAGTACAAAGCAACACAAGTGGGCAATTAAATCAAAGGAGCACTCACGTCTATTTTGGACGACGGAGTGCGGTGGTCGGGGGCTTGTGACGGCTGATACTTCAAAGCGGGCACAAGCGGGTCCGAACCACGAGTTCTTAGTGCATCAAGTTGGTTTGGAGGGGAGCTATTATGCAAGTAAGACACAATATCTATAAAGGTCAACAACAAACAAGCATAAAAGCAAAGCAACACTTAGTAGAAGGCTTAAGACCAACTGTGGGGAGGTGGGTCCGCGGGTGGTGATTATGATGGGTGAGGGTGAAAGAGGTGTGGTGGACTGGTGGGAGTGCATTTATAAGGGGTTTTAGGTGTTCTAAGGTGGTGATGGTGGGGGCAATGGTGATGTTGGTGGTAGTGAGGTGGTTGTGGTGCGGTGAGAGGGTTTTGAGGGTGGTGATGGGAGGAGAGGGTTATACAAAAAATGAGTTTACACTGTAAAATAGGTTGTAGGTCAAAAGAATCATTTTAAGAAGATGAAGGGGAAAGTGTGATTATTTTGAGATGAAGGGGAAGGTGGGATTGTTTTCAGCAAATTAGTTAAAGGTAGGATTGTTAGTTTCAATTTTTCCAAATTTTTTTTTTTTTTTTACTTAAATCCTCATTTAATCTAATTACTAATACATCTCCTACATAGTCTTTTATCCTTAATGCAACTAATACTAAAATATCATAATCTTTTTTTACTTTTCTTGCTCTATTTTTTACTATGTGTTTCATTTTTGATACACCTTTGGTTACATTTCATTGTTGTTTCGCACTTGTAACCTTTTTGTGGAGTTTGGCTTCCTTGACTGAGATACTATATTCATATAATGAAACTTTATTTACTTGCTTTTGGGTCTCTATTCATGTAACCATTTTTTTCACTCGTGTTTTTGTTATTTTGTTATAAGCTAGTAACCTTGCAATTATCTATCATGACTATCAAGACCTTTTTTTGGTCATAAATTCATCATTGATCTGTACCAGTAAAATTTTAATACACCTTTAGTATGAGATCTAGTATTCTTAAATTAGGTAAAGTGAAGTTTTCCAATAACTATTTTTTCTTGCAATTATTTGCTCTAATGTCTTTGGATATCTAGTGAACAACAATAAAACTTTAGGGATTCAGACTTGTGCCTCAGGCTTGGTTTCAAAATTCATATATACACCAAGTACCCCCACCCCCCTTCCCCAAGCTCCCCCACGCAACTAACTAACTCTTCACTCTCATCTTCATTTTTTGGTAGCAGGGGATGGGTTAGAGGCAAGTGCAAAGGATAGTTTGTGGGCAGAGGAGAGAGATGTGGTTAAAAGTTTAATGGAAAATGAGGAAAGAGAGTGGCAGTAATTGTAGGGGTACTACATACCTGGTGTACTTTTAAAACCATAAGGATACATGGGCACCTCTTATAAAGTACAAGACACCTAATGAAAGCCCCTAAAAGTAAAAATTGTATAATAGAGGTAATTTTGTGTCTTTGGAGCTTTTTCTTCTTAGGAGTGTGTGGATCTAGTAACATTTACAATTCCCATGATTTTATAACCATTTTATTATTGACATTGCATCGCATAACTGATGTATAGGATTAAGGTTTTCAGCAATTTGTTTTATATACATGAAAAGTAGATACTTCACTATAGGTTTGATTAGTTGTCCATTCACTTGCTATGTTGGGAAAGTAGACCATTCACTTGGTATGTTGGGAAATTGGAATGGGTGCCGGTATAGAGATGCATTGCTTTATCTTTCTGATAATTTTGTTACATCTAGACAATATCTTTCTTTATTTTTTATTTTTATTTTTTTTTTATTTTTCATTTTTTTTTAATTTTTTTGGGCAATGTAGGTTACATGTGTTTCATGGAAAGACAAAGAATTAAACATGGTTGATACTCCTGGACATGCAGACTTTGGCGGGGAGGTATGTTAGTGATATTCTTTCAATACACGAAGTAAAATTTGTTATATTATGTTTTTTTGGTTGGTATTTTCTTCAGAATTGTGTTAATGTGTTACTCCCTTCATTTGTTTTTATTTTTTTTTTTATTTTTTTTTAAGTGCAACTCTTTCCTAAATAGGTCATCAATTAGTGCAACAGTTCTATGGTAGAAATCCTTTATTATCTCTCTCCTATCATAGTCTCTACTCTTACTTTTTTTTAAATTTTTTTTTTTATTATTCTTTTTTTATGTCCTTCCTCTCACATCATTTACTTTAAAAATAAATAATAAAAAAATACTTTGCCCGCTTTCTCTTTACAGTAAATTTAAAATCCCCAACAAAACATACTTGCATAATATTCCAAAAAAATTTATTTGAATGCCTAAAACTGTGTGATAGTTAGGTATGAGGTATAAGTTAAGAATAGTTTACACCCATAGATTATGTTTGTTTTATGACCTTAAGAGTTTCAAACCCATATCTCAAACCCCCAAGGTATAGGGTTTAGACATAAGGGGAAGTTGGGTTTGGCTCAATACCAATACTTTTAGGTATTAAATAAAAGAGAAAAAAAAGACTTCATTTCATAATAAACAAACATATGGTATTAAGAATCAAGTTTCAAACCCATACCACTACGGTTTTATTCCTAATTCCAACCCCAAACCAATTTGTAAACCGGACGATTCCTTAAATATTGCACTTTAAAAAAAGGGAGGGAGTACGGAGTACTTTTTGATCATTAAATGTAAAATGAAGGAAGCAAAATTTGAATTTACTTCTACTTTTTATTTCTTAATTTTTTTTTAGTATTTAGGGTTAATTTTTGACGTCTCAACAACTTAAGTTTAACCGTCTTGCTCGATACATGCTCAAGCATATATGAGGTTAACGACGGAAGATATATACAAAGTCTTTGTTGTGCAATATATCTGAATTATCTATAGTTTGAAGAAGAATTTCTTAGTTATTTTGGTCTCTTTGTTTTAGCTAGTATAAGCATCAATGAAGAGGTTTTATATTCCTTGTGGGTGGTGGGGGACTTTAAGGGGAGGAGGGGGGTCATTTAGTTTTTCTTAGAATGCTTTAATATTAACTTTTTAAGAGCTCACCGAATGGCTTAATTTTGGTGCCGGGACTGATATTTGTGAGAGAGAAAAAGAATGTTGCTATTTTATCAATAACCGCCACTAAATTAAAAAGAGTGTTTAAGAATATTACGGAAATCCACTCATTTGGAACTTGGAAGATAACCCAAAAGATTAATATTAAGAGATGAACATGTAAGCTTTAAAGCAATCCTTTGTTGTAGCAATGCAGCGTTAAAGATGGATTAATGTTGCTATTTATCTATAAGCCACCACTTAGTTTATGGAGTTTTTGAGAATATCAAAGGTAAAGCCACTCATTCGGATTTGGGATGAGAGCCAAAAGATTTATAGCGAGAGATTAACATGTATGCTTTAAAGCAAATCTTTGTTGTAGCTTTAAAGATGGAATACACTTGATCAAGATTTTAAACTTACCTAGGGAAATGAGATAGAGATCTAAAAATCCTTTGGCCTGAATACCCTGGTGAAGGTTTTCGTGTACTGTGAGAGCTGACGAGGAGTCTTTATACTATTGGTTAATTGTAAATAAGTGGTATTACCTTTTTTTTTTACCTTTTATTTATTTTTTTTATTTTTATTTTTTGGTTTTTATATGCATTTTCTTAGTTACTCTTGCGTTGTTAGCAAGATTGTAAAATTGTAACTCTGTAAGAATACCTCCAACGTGTGCCCTTTGTATCGTGTTAGTATTTCTTTTCCTTAAAGTTGACAATGGGCATTTATCAACTTTGTATTACATAAGACTTGTTGAATTTCTCATAGATCCTCATTAACATAATTGAAGGGTTGCTAGTTGATTTGTCAAATGAGAAGAGCTCCTTTGTAATGGTATAGGTAATTCACATAGAAAACTTTTGTGCTATATGTACCAGATTTACCATAGGTTGCATCATGCGAATTCGTTTTATTACGCACCATGAAATGTTGACTCCCCCCCCCCCCCCCCCCCCCCCTCCCCCTTTAAAGACTTTAAGTGATATGTTTGCCTTTTGTTTAATTAAAGTTTAATTGTATTTGGATGATGGAGCTTATATGCAGTTAAAATTTAAATAACATGTGAGCAAAGTGGGTATATCTTATCTACATAAGGATTTTAGTATCTCACCAACCTTTGATTATCAAATATCATGCTTGACATAATTTCTTTATGTGTTTTTTTCCCTTTGCCATACATATTGTATAATGTATATAATTTTGAACAACTTTTATAACCCCTTTTTGGTGGATAGGTTGAGCGAGTTGTTGGCATGGTTGAAGGTGCAATTTTAGTTGTAGATGCTGGTGAGGGTCCACTTGCCCAAACAAAGTTTGTTTTGGCAAAGGCGTTGAAATATGGGTTGCGTCCTATATTACTATTGAACAAGGTGGATAAACCTTCAGGTGAGTATTATAAAAAATTTCTCATGGATTGAGGGGTATCATATATTTTCTCTTTATACTATGATAAGCCAAGATGGGAGGGCTCACTATAATATTAGAAAATTAATAAAGGTTCCTCCTCTTGAAGAAATAATATTCAAGTTGGTTATAAGTTACTATAGGGCTTGACTCGGGTATGAATTCGAGAGTCGACATTAAATATTCTAAATTGAAGGGCCCAAAGACTATCCAAAATTCAAACATGAAGCTGGAGACATGGGTGACAATAACGTTATCAAAGCTTTAATCCCAATGATGGGTAGCTACATGAACCACTAATGATCATGAGCTATAATTTTCACCCTTCATCCCCCTTTTTGGTGTGTTATGTGCTCCTATAAACCAATTTGCCTAATGCACATGTTTTTAGGTATATGAATATGAAAATAAGATAGTGGGGTTTGGTAGATTAAAGGTGAACGTAAAAAACAAGACAGTGAATGACCGATAAAAATTGGATAAGAAAAATATGAAACTAGAGTTTGATTGGTTAAAAGTGAATAAAGATATAGATAATGATTGGTAAAATATGGCTTCTATTTGGGGCAGAGGGAGTATCGTACATAACTCCTTCCATTCATGTCATTTTAGGCCACTCTTGACTTCAAGATTCATGATCTCACTATTATAATTTTCTTACCTGCTCTTATTCCTATCTTAGTTTTAAGTACCCAAATCAGTGTAATTGATTCCTCATTAATTAATTTCAACATTTGCAACTCCAACTTTTGTCCGTGTATTTTCATTTCTAATTCTATCCTCTAGATGTTCCCACACATCGCATCTTTGCTAGTCCCATTTTTCTAACATGGTCTTTCTTGGAAGCACAACTTTAACTGCACTCCTTTAATACCAAAGGTATGCTGTTGTCACACAGTGTTGTAGTTCTCCACTTGCTCCACTCGCGATTAATTTCATGGTTCACAATCTTCACATTATGTTTCATATCTCCATATACTACGCTTATATACTACGTTTTACTCTGACTAATCTAAACCCTCTCCATTTCTCTAATTTAACATTTTTCCCTACGTTAGTCTTGTCTATCAGTAGTACAAATGTCATCATGTAAAAAGCATACGCTATGGTATTTGATTCTGGATAGACTTTGTTATTTAAAAGACTTTGTTGTTTTGTCCGAAACTGTTGCAATGTAAAAGAAACTAAAAGAGGCTTAATGTCAACCTGTAATTTAAACATCCTTTGTTAATCAAATGTCGTCACATTTGTTTGCACATATTGGTACATATCTTATTAATTCAACATATTTTTTAGTAGTGCTTTTCTTAGCCACATCCCACTAATGTACTTTTCTTGGCACCAATGCACCATATAAAGATTCTTGCTCCAAATCCTTCTTTCTTGCCTAGTACTCCATAAATTACCTTAATACTTCCACTAATGTACTTCTCTTGGCACCATATAAAGAATCTTGCTCCAAATCCTTCTTTCGCACCTATTACTCTATCATTTGCCTTATTAAATGAATCACTCCATAATTGCACCCAAATTAATTTTTTGAAATACTAGTACATTTCCTTGATTAATGCTTTATTACTCTCTCCCACAATTTCATACTATGACTCATAAGCTTTTCTTTGTTATTACTAATGAATACTCCCTCTGTTTTTTTTTTTTTTTATATATATATTTGCATCACTTTGGATTGCACAAAGTTTTAGGAGAGTAATATAATATTGTGAGTGGGTGAATAAATTATTATTTATTATAGTAAAAGTAAGACGGGGACCATGAAAGAGAAAGTATGTGAGAGATGATAGATATTTTTATTATTTTAGTGGGGACCATGGAAGAGAGAGAAATGATAAAATAAATTGAGTGGAGTTTAAAGTAAGAGAGAGCAATGATAAAATATAGTATAAAGTTACCAAACATTTTTTTTGAAACCATAAAGTTACCAAACATAAAAGTGATGCATTTAAAAAAAACACCCCAAAAAGGAAAGTGATGCAAATAAAAAAAAAAAAAAACGGAGGGAGTACTAAGGTTCTTTTTCTCCAATTTTTTGGGATCCACTTTGCGCTTCAAAATTTAATAAGCTCATTAACCATCTCGTGCCAACTTTGTCAAAACACCTCCAGACGTTGATAGGATAATAGGAATATCTGATAGACAAATTGCTTTCCTTAGTTTTATTCTCTAATATTTCCTTCGCTACCTTCACTTTCTGATCCTTAGAATCCTATTTAATTCTTCCCATTTATAGAGATGTCCCGTGTGACACCCCCTTGACATCCATTGAACAACTAATTGAAAAATCCCATCCTCCTCTTCTTGATGTCTTCTTCCTGGACCAAAATCCTTTGATCATAATGTGTATACACTCCACCATGTAATGGTTCTCGTTCATCGGGTGTCTCCTTTTTTCCATCCGATGAATAAACTTCTTCCCCTCATTTGAATCCAATTTGGTATAAACCTTTCCATTCCATTTCCTTTGGGAAGCACGCCTCTTTTTCTTTAACTTTAGCATCCTTTTATTTTGCAATGTTTACACATTCCTACAATTACCCAAGGCCAAATATCCTTCTCTCCTTGTTTTTCTTGATTAGTGCTTTTACGTCCATATTCCACCATTATTTAATCCTGCACATATAGCTGTCAATTCAGGTCATATTTGGATCAGGTCAATATAGCCTCCAGGTCTGTTGGGTTTGGGGCTTATGGCTGTAAACTTAAATTTGAGTCAGATCTGTTCATAAATATTACATCAGTATCAGATAGGGTCATTCTACGGGGTCTAGTTTGGCTGGGATCAATATTTAGTCTGGTCAAGTTCGAATCCAATCATATCATTGTCAGGTCAGATTTGTAGCAATATGTTGTTAAAACTAAAATTGAAACCAATATTAATAAAAACAACTCTAGTAAGTACTAATATTTTTTTTAACAATGTAAGCAAATTAAAGGTCAACTACTAAAGGTTAAATTTAGTTTCACTTTATCGTTGGCTTTTGCTCTTATATTAGTTTCAAGTTAGGTGAATGACGAATCAGGTTAACAATGGGTCAGATATCATTGGGTTACTGTTTATCGTGGATGAGTTCATTAACAAGTGTGCCGTGTTGAAATTGGTTTAAGTGAAATTGGTTGTCGCTTGATATCATACCAGGTTTGGTTTGGGTTATAAGCCTCTATTGTTTGGGTACGTGTCGAATACAGGTCTTTGCTGGTTGGGTCAGATTTTGACAACTCTAACTGTACACCATTGATTTCTCCTTTGATTTTCCTACACCTCCTTGTCAACTCTAGATTATCTAGAAGCATTTCATCTTTGCCTAAGCCAAGTTGGGGTCGATATCTGTGTTTGGCTTCATTTACTACTTGAAGACAAATATGATTATATTAATGATTTATGAATTTTTTTTTTCCTAAAAGAAATACTAGTAATAACTGGTGACGAGGAAAATTATCTTTAAATAAAATAATTAAGATAAAATAGATATTATAGGTTGTAAAGGCTACATGGAAATTAGTGAAACACAAAGCTAGACTGCTAAGAAAAGGACAAATGTAAACACAGGAAAACTTAGAAGAGGCCAGTCAAACTACGCCATACTTTTGAGTTTATCTATTGTTGTTCATGTGGATCTCAACTCTAATTTTAGATCTAGGGTTAGGGAGTGTAGAGTCCATATACTGCCTTTAAGGTTCGACACATATTTTGTGTCTGCACTTTGGTCAGGTTGTGTCAACACGGGTATGGCTGGGTCAAATGGCATGTCCAAGCATCAAAATTACTTGATATATACCAGAAAGCTCAGGACATGGGCTTCATATTTATATTGATTGGACAAGGTTGGGCTATTAATCTTGACTTAGGAGGTGGATGACTTCTTATTGTCCATACTTTATATAGGTGTAGCTAGGTTTTTGGTATATGTGTAGCTTGTTTAACTTATTAGTTTTGTTTGTATTTTAATTAAGGGGTTCTGTTGAGTACTAGACTTTTCATATAAGTGTGTTTTTATTTTCATTTGTATATGTGAATCACTCAGTTTTCATGTTAATGCTTGTGCTTAAATGATGCTTATGCAGTATCTGAAGAGAGATGTAGTGAAGTGGAAAGCCTGGTGTTTGATCTTTTCGCAAATCTTGGTGCTACAGGTTTGTAATTTAAATGAGAATGGCCGCTTGATGAATGCTACTTAATTTATGGTTTATGTCGTCTCTTCAAATTTATAGTGCATGACATAATTTAATGATCTTGTAGAGGAACAATTGGATTTTCCTGTTCTCTATGCTTCTGCAAAAGAAGGATGGGCATCATCAGAGTACACCAAGAGCCCCCCTGAAGAAGCTAAGAATATGTCGGATTTGCTTGATACCATAGTCAGACATGTTACTCCACCAGCAGCGAATCTTGATGCTCCTTTCCAGATGCTGGTTTGTATTTGAATATGCATTACTAGAAACTTTCTTGGATTGTGATTTGTGCATGTGCATCTCATGTATAGAGAGAGGGAGAGAGAGCAGGGTAGAGGGCCTAGAGGATAGAAGAAGAGAAGGGTTAAACTACCTCTTTTATTCAATTCTGCAATTTTAATCTTATCTTGATTTAAGAAAACCTAATAGGCTATAGAACATGGATATGGAAACTTGAAAAGAAGATACACAACATTGAAAGTCTTCTAAAAGTGTCATAAAGCTTCCAAGCTACCATTGTCAGGTCTGTAGTCCTTTGGGATGGATAGTTATTTGTGTACTTGATGCACTATCATTTAGTTTATTTGTTTGGTGTTAGCTTTAAACCTTGAAAAAAGTTTTTTATAAGTTCATTTTAGGTCTCCATGATGGAAAAAGACTCCTTTGTTGGAAGAATATTGACTGGTCGCATCTCTTCTGGCGTACTTCGTGTTGGTGACAAAGTGCATGGACTACGTGCCACTGATACAGGAGTTCAAAAGATTGAGGAAGGAAAGGTCAGTTTCTAGATCTGCCAGGCCTTTAAGTCTTTGGAACCTTTTTTTTTTTTAATTGTCCTCGTCGCCTTATTTTTGGTGAATATGTTTTAATCCAGAAATAAAAACCACTTATCCTGCTGGTGCCTATAATTCTGTTATTGTGATTTGGGGCAAGTTACTAAGTCCTGTAATAATAATTAAGCTACAGGATACAAGATGAAAAAATCCTTCAGTGGCTGATATTATTTGACTTCAGTTCACTATAAGGCAAAGATTTCTAACCAAGTATGTTGGTCTATACACTTCTAATACTTGACAACTAAAAAATGACACTTAAAAGTAGCTCAAACAAAATAAGCTTTATGCTTTTCCAAATATTTCTAATTCTGTCAATTAGATTGGATATTTGGTGCATTAGTAATTTAGTATAACATGGGTTCAATGTTTTCTTGTAGGTTGTCAAATTGATTAAAAAGAAGGGTACTAGCATGTTTTCTGTTGACAGTGCTGGAGCTGGTGATATTATTTGTATGGCAGGTTTGGCAACTCCGTCAATAGGGCATACTGTTGCTAGTACAGAGGTCTGTTAGTTTCTGTTGTTTTGTTCATAATAAAGTTTTTTCATACTATTCCTCACTTTTCTCACACTTGACAATTATGTTCTAGGTCAATCTCTTGTGTGCTATAAACTAGGGCACTATGATACTTATTTTATAGAAGATAGGTTAAGGTGAAAGCTTGTATATTTGATTGATATTCAAAGATAATTGTTGCAAAGAATATAGCTTGAAGCTATAACTCTCCAAAAGTAGCTTGAGGCTACAACTCTCACTTCTTACCATTCCCACAAGTCACATGGACAACTATTGTTCTATTGCTAAACTTATATGTCAAGCATCACCAATAAAAAGCTACCCTTATGTTACTCTTCTGGTGAGATGTTCTGTCCCCCTCCCCCCAATTGCCTGCTGCTGATTGCCCTGTTCCCTGTCCACTTGTGACTGTTTCCTCCTCCTAACATAGACCTGGATAGGTGGCTATGGTGCCGGGCCAGCTCGATACATTACATAGTGTTGAACATTTCTTTCATTATTTGCTACACCTAAAACAAATAATTCTGGCTGATTTCTAGGTTGTTACTGTTGATCTGTTAATTGTTTAAGTTTTATGTAAACCATGTATTGCTGAATTGGATACGTATCATATTCAATATGGCTGTATATTCCGAAAATTACCTGAGTGATATTTATAGACGGTAGCTTCTTATCTATTATCTTGCTGTTATTCAACATTAGTGATTGTGTCTTTTGACATACGATTTCATTTTATTCATTTTGTTGTGCGCACAGATCCAAGATCCTACTATGGCTTGGCATTATATTAGG
The DNA here is from genome assembly GCF_948465745.1 of Chenopodium album. Taxonomy (NCBI): domain Eukaryota; kingdom Viridiplantae; phylum Streptophyta; class Magnoliopsida; order Caryophyllales; family Amaranthaceae; genus Chenopodium; species Chenopodium album. The sequence goes on along the minus strand of NC_137860.1, from coordinate 20,592,016 downwards.
GGATAATGATTGGGTATTGGTGAGATTTTTAATTTCGACCTCTAATCTCTAAAGCTATATGACATTTAGAAATGGTTTCAATGATTAAGGGACTAGATCAAGAAATTTTGAAAATCAGATGGCTATGCTTGGGACACTTAATGCCTATGTTTTGGGACAATCTAAAATAGATTGAACGCATTGCTATTGGGAATGCTCTTGTCCAATTTTTTCTGGTTGGTTATCATGGCTGAAAATTAATAAGAATTGTCACGAGTAGGCTATATACTTAGGGGTCAATGCCTTGATAATAAGCATTAGATGCCATTTCTAGACAGATTCAAGTGAACCCCAGGCCATTACTGGATGGTAGACACTTGTTTATACCATCTTAAGGTTTTTCACCCTGTTATAAAAAGCAGCAAGACATCCCAATATACTATTTTATCACAACGTAATTCAGTTCAGTTGGGCCCAAAAAGATTTGAATTTGCTTTAAAGATTAATGGGTTAAAGACAACACTAGAATGTAAAGAAATAAGGGTCAATCAAACATAGAATATTGAAGGTGCAATATTCACATTGCAGCCTTTTAGCTCAACTGGACAACAATTGTTATTGCAATGGAATTTAAGTTGGGAAGAGTTTATTCTAAATATATGTTAGTTGAAATTCCTGATGGACATAGGATGGTTGTTGTAGGCTGAGGTGGGAAAGAAACAAGATGTAGTGTAACACCAATGAAGGCAGTTACATTTGTTGACAAGGCAAGTGTTCTTTGCTTTTCTCTAGATGGCCTCAAAGTGAAAGAAATTGAAATGTTCTGCATTAATAGGGCATTTCCTCCACCATCTGCAATTCTGTCACTGTCGGATTTAGCTGCAAATCAATGATGAAATTAGCCACAAGGCTACGGGATTTCTCAATGCTTTTGTCTCCTAATCTACGTTTATGGTTTGCTAGTTCATTTCCTATCATATCTTTCAGATGTGATATTTCATTAATTGCCTTTGGTTACTTAAATGCCTAAATTACATATTTTGTTTCATATTCCATTGTTGAGATCTTTTAATTTTGTTAGTTATGATGGGAGAAATTATTCTATACTAACAGTTATTTTCCAATGTATAGATCCTTGTTATTTTAAATTAATTTGTACATTATAAGTAGCTAATCTATTATTAATACTCTTGCTTTGTTAATTTCTCAGTCATTGTATGCTATTTATTAATTAGGGATTACCATGGCATCCAATTGACAGAAAGACCAAAAGAGATGAAGAATTTATGGAAATAGGATTTATAAAAAGTCTTGTTGTATGCTCGACTGCCTGAAAGCTGTTATTTGTGAATTACTGTTTTTGGGGATGGGCCAATGGGGCACTTTTTAAATAGATTTTGACCACTAATTTAAAAATAGTTTTTTTTTTTTTTTTTTTTTTTTTTTGAGTAGCATTTAAAAATAGTTATTATACTATTAGAAGTGGTATAGTAAATGCATAGAGGCATATAGCTTAGGCGTTAGTGTCGGATGTTGCAGATTGAACCTTTTATCAAAGGCAAAGTGTGCCAATACATTATCCCAGGTCAAATGTCAAGTGCTATCAATTTTAAGGCCCAAATTTGTTTTTTCCTGTTTTTTATGTTTGAAAAAGGCTTTACCACCCACAATCAAGTGGGGTCATTTGACCCCGATCTGCCCCTCGCTTTTTTTTTATTTTTTTATTATTTAATTTTTTTATATTCATCCTCTAAATTTTTTGTTCTTTTCATAATTATAATTTTTAATTGTGTCAATCTGTGTGTGTTACCGTTATTGATAGTAAATGAATAACAATCATATTTTGTTTATTGATATTTTGTAAATCATATACTGCTTTGAGTAATTTTGTTTAAAATTTTAATATTAGGTATTGGATGCACTTCCTACTGTCGAGTTAGATCCTCCAACCATTTCAATGACTTTTGGTGTGAATGATTCTCCACTTGCTGGCAAAGATGGAACTCATGTAAGTATTGTTTTATATCATTTTGCAGTATTCAACTTGCATGTGCTCTATTGTAACCCTTATACTAACCATATTATCTCACAAGCGTGAATTACGAATCTACTATTTGCGAAGATATTGGATCATGTTAGCTATCGATTTTCTGTAGGTTCTATGTGAGAAATGAAGTAATGAACACTGCTGACTTAATTGTGTTTTTAACTACCAACTTTTGTGGTGATTTACCATTGTGCATGTCTCCTTTATTATCAGTGAATACCAGATCTAAGTTCAAAATTCATCTTTTCTCTTTGTGCTCTGGGTGGGGCTGTGTGTGTGTGCGCGGGCGCGCGCCGGGGGAGGGGTACTTATGTCAAACTATCATATAAGATTTTCAAATCTTCATTTTGCCTTCTTTTAGCAAATTGGTGTGGATCAGACAAAAACCAGGCCATTGATACTCACTGGTGTTTGGTTGGGGTAGTGGGTAACTCACCAAGACATTCTTAATTTTGTGGTTACTGACCTTGAATAGGAGTAGTTTTTTGTTAACTTTTTTTTTTTTTTTTTTTTTTTTTTTTTTTTTTTTTTTCCAATGAAAAAAAAAATCTTAATTCTAATGGAATTCTATTCTAATGGAATTCATTCCTCCCTTGTATTCTACTTTTCTTTTGATGGAGTTGTATTTGCCACCATAAATCGTGGAATTAACATATACTCCCTTATAAAATGCATATTTCGTTGGTGCTCCAAACTAATTTTTTGTGCTTGGTGATCTAATAGTTTGCTTGGATATAAACTCAGTTACTTTTGTATTTCGTGTAGTTGACTGGTGGAAAAATTGGTGATCGGTTAATGGCCGAGGCAGAAACCAATCTTGCGATTAATGTAATCCCTACTTTATCAGAGTCATTTGAAGTACAGGGAAGGGGAGAGCTCCAACTGGGTTAGTACACGTGCTGTTGTGTGTTTTATTTCAATTCGTTTCTGTCTAATAGTTGACTTTACAATTTGCTGAACGCTTCTATACAATTTGCACATCTTGAAGCTACTCTTGATCCCATTTTCTAGATCCTTTTCTAGATAAGTTTTCTAATATTTTATAATTTTTATTCGCTATGGTCTCTTCATTCTGTTATTTCTTATTTGGGCCCAAAAAAGCAATTCATTTCGTTGGGAGACTTGGCCAAAAAGTTTCAGCTTTCAGTTGAGTTTTTCTTAGGCCATATTTAGAATTGCTTATCTGATCTAATTTTTATTTGGTTTTATCCTTACCTAAATATGTTTGGATTATTGCTTCTTTCAATCATCAGATTCACCACCATTTTATTTATTTATTTTTATTTATTTTTGTTATTGTCTATTCTGTACAAAAAATTGTTCCTTGCACAAAATTACTTATATTTGTACTAATTAAGTAAACTGCCTTAGGGTGTGCCTGGATTGGGTGGAATGAGGAGTAAAAGTTATGGGTTGGAATTGTAGGCCTAAATAGAGGCTAAATTGTAACTTTTTCCTTTCCATATGAGAGCAATACAATACCCTAACCCACCCCCCTCCCCTAGCAATTACCCAAGTAACACTTCAGCCTAGCCACCTGTCTCACTCTCCTCTCTTCTCCTCTACCCCCTTATATTCTCTCTTTCTTCCATGGGAATTCACGATTTTTATCTTGTAATTTTTTTTGGTTTCTTTTGTCTAATTATTTTGATATCATAGATAATAGCTACAATCCTTAAATAGTTTCAGAGTTCCTCTTCTTTTGGTATTATGATGAAGCTTGCATTGTTAAATTTGGACTTCTCTTTCATCAGAAAATCATGTAATTGATCTATACCTTATGAACCATGGACTAAAGGAGATGATTCGAAAAAATCCTCCATATCAAAAGCAGAAAATACTACATACCAAACTTTCAAAATCAGAAAATATTACACCATAAACTACTTGTACCTATTTAGAGTAGTGTAAATTGCTGTAATGTTAGGTCATGGAAATATGTGAAATTTGTCTTCTACTGGAGTTTTACTGACTTTTTCTATCTGTGTCTCCAATACAGGCATCTTAATAGAGAATATGAGGCGTGAAGGATTTGAGCTATCTGTCTCACCGCCTAGAGTTATGTGAGTTATTTTGGCAATTTTTTGTTTTGTTTTAATTTTTTTTTTTGTTTTGTTTTTTTTGTTTTTTGTTTTTTGTTTTTTTTTGTTTTTTTTTTTTTTTTTTGTGAATTATGATTTGATTTCTAGAAAATGACAGTATATGTTGCAAGCTACCTATTTTGTTCTGCTAGATTAATCCCCACGTGATCAGATTTAACTGAAAAACCTATGAAAATTGTTTATAGTAGGAACACATTTCTACACTAGACATAGGTGCTTCATTATTCTTAGATTTATCCACCTGCGTTACTTCATTTTTCTTAGTATGTGGATCTACAGTAAATGAAAAGAACATTGTGGAATGGAATGTATTTATTTCATTGGGATACTTTGAATAAAGTTACATTGGCTATCATATTGCACATGAATTTAATTCGAAGACCTGCTTTATTCGATTTATGTAGATGCCCAATTTAATTAAAAAAATCCCTATATTTTAAACCATATCGAGTAACTTTTTTTGGGTGGATTGATAGTTTTGAACCATTTAGTCGTATTTTAATTAGCTTATAACTTGTCACCAAAGAATTACAATTTTAAAACCATTAATATACTACTTCCTCCGTTTCACTAAAATTACAACACTTGCCTATTTGTGTTTTTTCAAACTAATTGCAACACTTCTTTTTTTGACAACTTTTACAGCTTTTCTTACCTACTTTCTTCATACTTGATTAAATCTTTCTCTCTCCTCTTCTCTCTGTCTTCCTAAAAAATAATACTATTACTTTTAACTTTTAGCACTCTCTATCCTCTTGCATTAAATAGTTTGCCCATTGCAAGTGTTGCAATTTTATTAAAACAGAGGAAGTGCAAGTGACCTGTATAAACTAGTATCAAATGTGATGATGTACAAATTAGTAGCAAATGTTGATGATGGTGTAATGTTAAATTTTCTGCAATAGGATGGTTTTAAATGAAAATTGCTCTAACAAATGTTAAGATAATGCAAAAGAGGTCTTTTGGCCCTGAAATGCAATGTAAATATACACTCTTGAGATTGTCATTTAATATTACTTATAATATTGTCTTTTCAAATTTCAATTGCTCTATGTCTTGCAAGTAATGATCGAAAATAAAATAATAATATTACATTAGTCATGATGCACTTTGTGCAACTCAAATCCACATCGTTGATTTGGAATGGCTTGGTAAAATGGCTCACATACCTGTGCTGACATGACCCGACATTGGCACGGATACAAGATCCGGGTCAGATCCTCCATTTGTTACTTTTAACACAAGTCAGACAATGCCATAAATCAAGGACAGAGAAAGAGAGGAAGGAGGGAGATAGAGAGATGTTGTCAAGGATACATCAATGGTTTAAATCATGAAGGAGGTGATTGCTAATCTTGTTTCTCAATCGTTCCCCTCTCTCTCTCTTTCTCTCTCTCTCTAGAAGGAAATGGACACACTTGGGCAGGAAAATATTGCATGATAAGCTGCCCCCTATCAACATTGACCTATTTTATAGTATTATTATCTAGTTTCTTCTTTTAAACAAAGATTATTCACCCATCATTTATCTTGGTTTCCATAAGCTGCAACCTCACCTAAAGCATTTCCTTTTAAATCTGCTTCTTGAAGAATTTTTTATAATCCCTAGTTTCATAAAAGGTAACTACTTCACCATTCAATATGTCAATATTTAGTAGAATAGCATCAAGATCCCTGAATTGCAGCCATGGTGAATTCTGCAACCCCAAAGCCTTCCTTGTCTATTTTGTCCTGTGCTCAACAGTATGCCGTTCATAACCCGTAGTACATTAACTGAGCAATGTATAAACTGCTCATGAATTGATAAAATATTTAATTTGGTTACAGCAATCTTCCTGGCTATTCGTAATTATCTCACCGTTTTCACTATCTACCAAACCTTTTCTTAATTTTGGTACTTCTACGTATCTATTGTTGCTACCACATTTTATGCACGATAGTGCAGGGATTTCTTGATCTCTGCAGCCTTGTGGGGCTGCTTCTAGTATTAATCACCATCACTGCCATTTATCACTTTTTCAAGCGTAGGATCCACAGTCGACAAGAAAGAATGTGCATTACTCACCCCAGAATTGTCAATCTTCTTTCATTTATTTCTTCTTGTTACCATCCTCCAGCCAGCGCCATTTGCAGAGGAAGCAGAAGTGGTGGCTGACTTGGAGTAGCAGCTGCAGCACATCCTGTAGGGTTAATGAAGACCTAGAAGTAGCTGCAGGTACAGGTTGTAATGTTCTAGGCCCTCAAACTTCTCTTTTGCACAGGTTTTTTTCTTGGCCTACTGCTAGGCTCCCAGTCCTCACCAATTATTGCCCCCAACCTCTTACAGAGATATGGTTTCTAGTTTCTTCCCCAGTACCTTCTATATAAATTTTTTATACTTAAAGAATTCAGGTTAAGGAACAGTGACATCCACAAACATCCTATCAAAGGCAGTTTTTTATTTTTTTAGTAGCAAATTCATTTGCATACAAGATACTACCAAAATGCTCCCAGTCTCACCTAATGAGTTCTCCACTCTAACAAATTAGAGGAAGGTTAGGATGTCTAAACTACAACGGGATAACCAATAATCTTTAATTTCATGTATTGAATTATTTAGAATTTAAAAATGGAAAAGGAAAGGACGTCATTCACATTTAACCTTTTTTTTTTAGAACTTAAGATGATATTCTGTTTGGAATGAGAAATATAATCTATGATTGTTTTTCCTAAAAAAAATCATTTTGTATGCAGGGAAGATTGATTGATGGATAGATTGTACAATTAAACACTGTCTTAGTATGGTATGAATTCACTGGTTTAAGAAAATATGTATTCCTATTATCAGTGTGATTAAGTAGGATTAATGATGATTTTGAGCCCATATCTTCTTGTCCCTCAACTACTTTTTCTTTCTCTGTCTGTGTTTGGAGATTCACCTTATTTGTGCTATAGGTTATTAATGATAAATTATTTATAATACCATATGATGCAATGGCAACTCTTTTCCCTTGCTACTACATGGTAGATTGGTAACCAACTACTTTGTCTGCTGAATCAGGTATAAAATTGAAAAGGGTGAAAAACTTGAACCATTGGAGGAAGTAACTATAGAGGTAATTACTATTGGTGTCTTGAGGGAATGCACCAAGAGACAGTTTTTCCGAGAAAAATGGTTGTCTTATTGATACATATATTATTCTTGTTCCAGGTCAATGAAGAGCATGTGGGTTTGGTCATGGAAGCTCTATCTCATAGGCGAGGTGAAGTTGTTGACATGGGACCTGTACCTGGTCATGCTGGGAGGACTAGATTGTCCATGATATGTCCATCAAGGTTGGTTATTTATGTTTTTTTTTTTCTTAATTATCTGTTAAAATAGTTCTTGGACCTTATGTTTCCTGTCGGTATAACATTGGGAAGCAGCCTTTATGTTTTATTTGGGTGTTGGGCTGTGCGGGTTACCAAAATATGTCCTGAATGTTTAGAACTATGTTCCAGTGCCTTGATTGTTAAAAATTGCTTTCAGGGACTTCAGTCATCACTGAATTTTTATATTCCCCCTTTTATCTGGCAGTGGGGACAGCTAAAACTCACAATTAAGCTGCTTTGTCATTATGGGGAATTATTGGACTTGACAAAGGCTACTGATATCTATCATTTCAGGAGAATGGGGGAAGATTTGAACAAATTACCTAGAAGTCATAGTATTGGGGATTTGGGGTTAGAAGAACTAATAATAGAATCAGCCGTCATCACAAACTAATGCTGGGCATAAAGCAAAATTGTACGTTCTATATGGCTAAACAGCACTTTGACCATCAGTGTATCCTAGATATTAGTATCTGTTTTTGTGCTATTAATCATTAATCTTTTTGTCTGCATGTGTCCATATTTCAAGTTTATACTTGTGTGTTATAGGATTGCTGTTGAATAATGTACAGTGTTATGACACTCCTTTCCCACTGAATTTCCTTACAAGACTTCTCAGCCCTTTACTTCTGTACTGTATTCTTAATGTTCCTTGTTTTAATAATTAATGATGGTGATATTCGTCTTATAAATTTTATGTGACGGGGTTTCATTTCATATGCTTATCACGCGGTTAGATGTTCCTCACTGTTAAAAAGCCTAGTAATTAAAGAAAGAAAATTTAAGAAATGCAGGTAACAGTTTTAAATGCTGTATGTAGTGTTACAAATTCATCTATGTTTTCCGGATTATGAGAAAGTACATACATTTACATCATTATGTATCTAGCTGTGCTTACAAATTCATCTATGTTTTCCAGATAATGCTGTATGTGGTTTAGCTGTGCTTAAATCTCTTCTTTGATGTGTAGAAGAAGAGAATTCTGACAATTTAGCAATTAATATGTGTAGTAGGTAGCAGTAGTTGAATTTTAAATTTTCATTTGTACTAGTGTTTGATGGTACATTTGTCTTGTGCATGGACAATTTATGTATCTAGTCGACCATTGCAATGTTCACTTTCACAGAAACAAAGTAGGAGTCTAAATTATTCTTTAGGCCTTATGATGTGAGATTTCTTTTTTTTTTTTTTTTTTTTTTTTTTTTTTTTTTTTGACGTAATTGTTGCTAGACTTTTCACTTTTTTACTGTGCAGATAATCTTAGTTTTATGGTAATGTTTCAGGGGATTGGTTGGTTATAGAAGTGTGTTCTTCAGTGTCACACGAGGAACTGGATTCATGCACAGGGCATTCCAGGGTACGTCTTACTAACTCTCTTCTATGTTCCCGTTTGTTGTAAATACTAGATTCTTTTGACGTATATATGTGCATTTTTGACAGCTTATGGTAAGCACCGAGGTCCTTTAGGGAATGTTAGGAAAGGAGTATTGGTAAGTTATTCTTCAATCACTGTTTTATAGAATCTTAGCAGTAGTCGTTACCTTGGGGATTACACTTGTAGATTAGTCTGTTCAATTTTGTTGTAAGCTAAAATATACTGTCTCCGTGTCTATTTACTTGACTAACATTCCTAAATAAAAATGTCATATTACTTGACCCATACTATATTTGGTATGCCATTGGTTGACAAAATTTCTAAATTACCCTCATAAAGTGTAGGTGGAGACAACTTTTGGGGGTAATAAAGTAAATCATGTCATTCATTTGCACCAAGGGTCACCAACTACAATTTCTCTCCCCTCTCCTTAAAGATTGTACCAAAAACTATGGGTCAGATAAATAGAAACGAAGGAAGTATTTCTTTGCTACATTACCTTTTTAGAGAAGCCTGTTCACAATTTCCAAAATAAGTTTTGATACTAGCCGCGGTCTATATGTGCGAAGGACATAAAGTTTTAAGTTTTTGTTGGTTACGGTAAACTAATCACAATGGCTTGTGTATATGATTTTTGAAAGAGTGTTCAAATCTAATAATGTTCAAATTTGAAGACAAAAAGTAAATAAATAAATGACATCCCAATTCCCAAATTAATCAATTAATGTGGTTGAGGAACTCTACTAAATGATGGAGGGTGCATTAGTAGTTATTATTTGCATAGTGATTTTACCTCGATGTTTGCTTACACGTTTTTACCATTCACTAGAGTGGGTTTTTTCTTGTTTCAAGCTTATTAGGATTCTTTAACTATTCAGATTGTTTTAGAGATGGAGCTGTTTAGTTAGGGAGTCTTATGAATTGAGCTCTATCTTTTGAGTTTTCTTAGCCTAGCTCTTTCATGTATTTTTAGCTTGTAATGCCTATTTAAGGACACAAAGATCTTCAATAAAATCAGAATATTGATTAGTGTTAGCTATAAAGTGACTAAAACTAGTTACTAGTATGTCCTCAATTTTGAACACACGAAAATTAGATTTGGTTCATTAATGCACAATGTTAAACTTAATTTTCCTTCGGTAATTTGAATGGAAATATATGAAAACTAGATGCTATGTAGGTGTTGGAATGGACAAACATTACTATTGACATTGGCATGAGACTTCCCTTAATAATTACATATTTATTCATTACTATTGCCACAATCTATTAACACCTACTAAATAGACACCGAAAATCATGAATCATTATTATTGTAAAATGAACTTTAAACGCCCATAGGGGGGGGGGGGGGGGACGAGATTTCATAAGGAAATGGAGTACTGCAAAGCTTCGCAATGTTTTTTGAGGCTTTAAAATTAATAAGTGGTTTCCAATATGCTCCAATCCAAATTCTGGTGTTCCTACCAAACATCACGAAAGATATTTTGCATAGCAAGTTTGTAAAAGAAAATTTTTGTTGAAACATCCTTTTTAATACTCACTTTTGGAAACAACTATCTTCTAAGTTTACAATTTTAAAATCGCACCCAAAAATCAAAAACGTTTTAGTAGCACTATGAAAAACGGATTCTAATTTCTTTTTTGTTTGTGATGCCCACTTCATGTTTTATTTATCTCTAATTTTTGTATTTCATCCTCGTTCAACTTTAATTTCCTGGTAATTCAAAGCAAAGCTTAACTAAAAAAGCTCCAACTTTCATTGATTTGCAATTATGAATCTCTAAACTATAAATTTGGGGAATTAGAGATTATAAATTTTGAAATAATGGAATTAGTGATTTAGTGTATTTAAATTTGGGGTGGGTAATTAGAGTTCCTAAATCTTTCTAGCGGTTTAGGGCTCTTAAAGCAATTTAGGGGTTTAGGGAATTAAGCGATCACATTAGTTATTATCAATTTGGGGAATTACATTGTATATATTTGGGTGATGTGGGCGTACAAATTTCGGAACTATTGTGATTTGGCCCATAATCAGAACAATTTAAGTGAATAATATGGTTATTTTTACATCAAGTAGTACTTGTGTAGTGGTAAAGATTGCATCTCACTATAGACACTTTAGGTTGTGGATTCCCTTACCCTTCCCCCCCCCTCCCCACAAGGTTTTTGTCCATTAACCCGGGTTGAGTTGACTTGTGCGAGGTTCGGGCTTAAGGTTCTTAATTCTAGTATGAAGATGCCTTCTCCTTACATTATAGAAAAAAAAAAGTCTACTCTAACTTGACCAAAATGCATGCATTTGTCTTTCTTACTCAATGCCCATCAATTACCTAAAACTAAATGAAAAATTTCCCATCAGTATAATTTTATTGCTGGTATAATAAATAGAGTTTTTTTAGAGATGCATTGTTGAAGAGAAGCTTTGAAAAAGTATGCAATGTTCTTTGTGCAATACTTAAGGATTATAGCAGACAATCAAAAAGTTCTTTTTCTCCAACCATACTATATCATGTCCCTTATATTAATGAAGTTAGGAAGTCACACTTTTGTTGGGTGCACTTTCTAGATGTTTATGGCTCTTGTGATTTGAAGGTTAAAAAGCATCACATATCATGATCCTGATTGTATTTTACTTTATTGCACAGGTGTCCATGGGATACGGAGCTATTACAGCTCATTCACTGATGGGTTTGGAAGCACGTGGAATCCTCTTTGTAACTCCTGGGATGGAGGTTATAATTCTATCCTCTCATTTATAAAAAAGATTATTGGTCCTCTATATTACTGTATTTTGCTTGAAATATTTTTGCAAATATAAACGAAATTAATTGACTTGTTTGCTTGCCATCTTGAATTGAGGGTATTGAGACACCATCAGTTTTAGTTTGTTAGTCTATTGCTGTTACTCTAACACGGGTATGAGTGTCGGGTGTGCTATGTTACTCGGACTTTTCATTTCACCTCACGTACCAATGTCGGACCCTCGACACTTGGACATGGGTATGACACTCGGACACTTCACTTTTAGTTCAAAATCATGGAGATTTTCACAAAATAGCCGAGTTGGACGCTTGGACACATACCCATGTTGGACTTGGTACCCAAGTCCAAGTAACATAGCGGGTGTGGTACATATCCAAGTATATGATACATCAAGGATATTATTTCAGACACTGGGACATGCATAAATGGATCATATTTTGATATTTTGGAAGGTATTTCCACATGAGATTTAATGTAATATACACATTTATGGCTGACTTGCTTGTTAATTGTTAAAAGGCTTATTTGAAGCCCATTTGTGAGCACATACCACTAGTGTTCTTGTTTTCCTTTCTTTGATTTGAACATTTTCTTCTATGACTGTGGTTTAATCTAGTTAAAGTGTCTTAGGTGAGCATTGAAGTGTCAGGTAAGGATTCCACACCCATGTCGGAGTCGGTATGAAGAGTCTAAGTGACATATGTTGTTAGAAGTGAAATTTAAAGGCTATTGTTGGCTGGTTCATGGTTTAACGAGATCTACTGCAATATGGAATTTACTTTAACTAGCATTGTGTTACTCGAGTTCAGGGGTAAAAGTAAAAGTATTGAACATTGTGTTTATTTCTTGTGCATCTACCACAAAATACCACCTTAAAAGTAGCAATGTTTATCAGATTCAGTGAAGTATTCTGTTGATAAATTACAAATGTGCAATGGAGAATCTGAATGTTTTCCAGGAAAGGAACCTGATTGTCTTCTGAAGGTGGTCATTAGTATAGCAAAAGACCGCCAAAAGTTGAATGAAGTAAATTAGGAATCATGTATATCATAGGCACTAGGATCTACCACATTGTACACCTGGATTGTCACTTTGTAACACACTAGAAATTCCTTTCCTTTAAAATAGAACTTGGATAATAGAACCATGGGTTTTGAAATTAGGGTTTTATAATCTATGTATGTTTTGTATATAGAATTGCCTTCCAAGATTAGCAGGCCCACAAAGTATCTGCACTTACAACAAGAGTAGTGAAGATCATAACTTTTGCCCAAATCCAAAGAACATAGATGAATGGAAAAAATGTATGTGGTATATATTATTGGGAATTGGTGTATACTCCCTCCGTCCCCGAATGATAGTCACTTTTGCCATTTTTAGTGACTCAAAATGTTAGTCACATTTGCTTTTTTCAAGTAGCATTAATGTTATTTTTTTACCAAAATTTTCTAACATTTGCATAAATATTTGTGGAAATTTTACTTTCCCGTGTAAATTTTACCTTCCCATGTACTTTAATTACTTTCTCTCTGTACTTTTTTGTATACCCAATGTAATACTTTTTCAATGTACTTTCTTTAACTCTTCTTAATTCCCGTGATTTTTCTTCAAAAGTGACTATCAATCGGGGACGGAGGGAGTACTTGATTGTAGGTTAATCGCCTAAATAAATAGGCACTGGTTGAATGATAATTATGAAAGGAAATAAATTGGGTGAGGAAAGTCGGGAGTGAAATGGGCAAAAATCAACGATCTCTGAAATGGCTACTTAATTGAGCTAATCAATCAATCAATCAAAGCCTTAATCTCATAAGTGGGTCGGCTACATGAACCAAATTTGATTATTACGTGTAGTCATCAACAAAGATCCTCCTCCTCCATCCCTTACGATCCATTGCCTCATCCTCATGCACATCTATATACTTCATATCCTTCCTAACTCCTTCCAACCAAGTCATTTCGGTCTCCCTCTCCCTCATTTAACCCCTCCATGGTCTCACTCTTCCACTCTTCGTATCGTGCACCCTCAAGTCTCCGTCTTACATGCCCAAACCACCATAGACGATTTTTCCTTAGTTTGTCTGCAATGCCTGCCACGCCACACCTACCTTCTTGCGAATAACCTCATTTATGATTCTTTCTCTTAAGGTGCTCTCGCACATCCACCTTAACATTCAAATTTCCTTAACCTCCATCTTTTTAATGTGCTCTTTCTTAGAAGCCTAACATTTAGCATTTTTCCTTTCAATTGTAAGGGAATGCATTTTCCTTTCAATTGTAAGGGAATGCATTTTCCTTTCAACTATAAGGGAATGCTTCGGTCGCATAACACTCCCGTGGCCGCTCTCCACTTAAGCCACCCTGACTTAATCCTATGGGCCACGCCTTGATTAATGTCACCATTGATCTTGATGATCGACCCAAGATATGTAATTAAAAAATTATTATCTTGCAATCAGCGAGATAATAAATAAGATGGATTACTAAAAATGAACACTGACCCACAGCCCGTGCCTTGCCATGAACCTGGTCCAGCTGTTGCATGTGCATGTGGTCAACCAATCACTTTAGCGGTTTAGCCCTTTACCAAACAAGCTGTAATACACTCCCCTTTATAAATTGTTGAAAACATTGGTATTCATTTCATGCGGGAAGATTGTGGTTTATCTCTCTTTGGGATGTGATTTGAACTCGTTGAATTTCCAACACTGTCTGTGGCCTATTTATATGGTTGCATTCTTGTGTCAGATTGGATTGACATGGGATACAATCTTTCGAATCCAAGTATGAATATTGGGTTCATCTCAGATGCGATCAACTTGATAGTGACACACTGGCACATCATTGATTGAAACTGTTTGAGATTATGCACATTGGGAAAATATGATTCATCTTTTCAATTAATGTCTTGCTTTTGTATCCCTTGTCCACGCTGATGAAGTGTTTATTCTTTTTTGCATTTGAGCTTCTTCCATGCCTCGATTGGCTTGTTGATTTGTGTTGACAAATTTTTCAATGCAGACATATGATGGCATGATCATTGGGGAACATTCCCGTGAGTCAGATCTTGATGTAAGAGAATTTAACTTTTTTTTCCCTACGATTCTCTCTCTCTCTCTCTCTCTCTCTCTCTCTCTCTCTCTCTGTGCATTATATTTGCATTAATTTTTAACTGATGTTGGGATTTCATTGTCACAGGTTAATCCTGCCCGGTGTAAGGAGCTAAACAATATACGTGCTGCTTCGAAGGATGAAAATGTGAAACTGTCACCTCCTCGCCTTGTACGTAATCCTAAACTGACTCCATCTTTTAACTCTCTATCATTTCTGCCCTAATATGAAGTTTGGAAGTAAATTGTGATATTGCTTTTTCTCTTGGCATAAATAAATTTGTTAACCAACATGATACATGTAAGGCTATAGGTTTTTTCTTTGCATAAATCGTTGTGTTTTGGAATCATTTTAATTTGGTTGGTATTTTTCTGTATTAAGCTAGTAAATGAAAAAGGAGGTGATAATCCCTGTATTACTGATGCTATGAAATTATGAAAGGTGTATACAAGTGAGTAGCTGGAGAAGATAAAAGAAATTACATCACTATCAATTTGCCACTCTCTACAACTTTCTCCTTATGTATAAAATTATCTCTAACAGCTGCCACAATATTTCTCCTACCTGCATTTGTTTCTCACATGCTTTCCAAGGCTCATTCTTTAATGATTTGTTGAGAAGGACCCACTTAGGCTGCAATCTCCAAATTGTCCTTGTTTTTATGCCTAGCATAAGTCATTCACATAGTTGGGTAAGGTGAGGGAAGCTGGTGCATCACAATGAGTGAAACCCTTCAGCAGTTTAATTCACATATTACTATTGTTATTGAGGGGCTATCAACGAATTAAATGTAAGACTGCAATCAAACTCCTAAATGATGTTTCTAGTTAAGTCAGTGGTATTTTGCTTCTACCAGAGAATGCTACTAAAAATATTTTACTGTTTTGTTGATTTCCGAATTCATCGTCCTTATCTCCGACAAAATATGAAGGAGAAGAAAAAAAAATGTGGGACTTCAAAAGTTAAAATATAAGTGTGGTTCACATTAACAATTGAATGTTTAGGCAAGTCCTTAAGATTTGAGAAAGACCAAGATATATCAAATAGTAGATTTGAATAGAAATTATCATCCTCAATTCCTGTTTATATAAAATTTTGGCTGTTCACTTGAATTGTTTGAAATCTTGATGTGTTTTGCACCAGAAGGTGGTAGAAAATGGGCTTGGGTATAAAACGAGGAAAAATATGCACCCCAAAAATAAGCGCGCACACACACACACACACACATGTTTGAATATAAGTGTTAACAGCTCAATGATTTTGCTTTCAGATATCTCTAGAAGAAGCAATTGGTTATGTTCAATCTGATGAATTGATAGAGGTAAGCTGATTTTCCAATCCATTTTTCTTTTGCAACACAAAATATTAAATAATTATTTGGAAGCATATTAAGTAATACTCTGATATATTCTCCAAAAGCTTGTTACTAGGGACTAAATTCCACAAAATTTTGGATTGAATTTGGTTTTAGAGAACTTAGCCTGTATATTTTGGAGCGGGTATTAATTTGAAAAAAAAAAATCGAATTCAGTACTCCTAAAATCCTAATAAAAATATCAAGCTCTGTGTGCTGGATCTAGTTCTTTTTAGACTGTTGTCTTATGCAAATGTTTATTGACTCGTTGTGCAGGTTACCCCCAAATTTATCCGGTTAAGGAAAAAATATCTAGATGTAAACAAACGCAAAACAATGAGCAAAAGGCCCAAGGAATAAGGACTAATTAATTCGCATTAATTAGTAGAGGTGTGAGACTTCACTTGTACTTTGTTGGGCAAATTCTGTAGGAAGCGCCATTTAACGGAGGCAGAGTGAGGAGTAGTGAGCTTTAAGCCTAAGGACTGAAGTTCCTGACCTGTTCCCGTTTCATTTATATTGGGGATCACATCTAGTAGTGAGCAGTTTTTAGCTTAAGATTTTGTTGTTGATTTATAATCAATTTTTGAAAACACGGAAAAGCAATTCATCTCTTGTATCAATATATGGCAATAAATATTCAAACAGGTATATATGTTATATGTATACATATAAAACAAAAATTAATGGGATAAAAGCTATATTTTGGACATTAGTAGGATTTTTTTACTTGGATAAAATATTTAGGGTTCGTTTGGTATTGTTGTGGCCTGTGGTTTTTTTTTTTTTTTTTTTTTTTTTTTTTTTTTTTTTTTTTGGTTTTTTGTTTTTTAAAAGTATATTATGCATGTCACATAACGAAAAAAAATTTATTTAGACTTATTAAAATCATGATAATTTTGAAAACTGATAACAGAAAAGTGAAAATACCTTTTTCTTGTTTCTTGTTTTTGGTTTTTAGTTTTTATTTTTTATTTTTTTAAAAAAAAAGGAAACTGAAAACCAAAAATGATGCCAAACAAGCCCTTAGTTGTTAGTTTGTTGAGTTTAAGTTTTCTACGGAGTACTTGTTAAGTTATGAAATATATATAGAGATGAGGGTAATTTTTAGAGAGGTAAAAGTTCAACTTGTAAGTTGTTACTTTGTATGATTTTTTTATGTATCTTACAAGATGAGTTTGCATGGGTATTTAGGGAGTGTTTGGTATGAAAATTTGTAATGTAGGAAACGTAAACAAATAAGTGTTTTCATTTCTATTAGTTTGGTATGAGCTACAAGTAACAAATACCGTTTTTAAAGGGTAACAAAATCCCCCAAATTGTTACCCTTATCCAACTACTGGAAACAAAATGTGTTTCCCTTAATCATAAACTCCTCAATTTATTTCCAGGGGAACAGGGTTAAAACGAAAGAAAAAAAAGCTTGAAATCTTGTATGAAAATTTGTCTTATGCTTTGTTTTCATGGTTGCTTATGAATTACTTGTTGCCGTCAAGAGGGACAAGAAGTTTGTTATTGCTGATGCTTTGATTGGAAAAAAGAAGAAAGGAATGACGTTCCCCTTATTCTTCCAACTCTTGCCTAGTGATTCTTGAACTCGAGTACTATGGAACAAAATGAGATCACTTATTGCATTGACTCAATACTCGGATTGAAAAGGAAGATTATATGAAAGAATTTTGAAAACCAATGGGAAATACACTACTCATTCCTATTATGACAAAAAAAACGACGCATGCATGGTCCTAGTATACGATCATAAACAATATAGTGCATTACTTGAAGACCAAGTGTGTGCAACGACTCAACATGTGTGATTAGGTTAATTTATTAAGACTCATGGTATGATCGCATGGCTAGACATGAGGACGTTGTGAAAAACAAAGGACCAAGAGACCAAATAGCACGTAAGACTAAAAGACAAACTAACATGATTAATTTTGTCTAATTTTAATGTTTATGCTATTTAGTAGGTGAAACGGTCCATTGGAAATCGTTAGTCATAAATAAGATCAAGCACAACCAAAGTTCACATGTTAAGGTTAGCACAATAATTACAAGAAACTAGGAAGATGATTGGAATTCTAGAAGAGTTAGGACTCACGGGTATAAATAAATAAATAAATAAATAAATAAAAATAAAAGTCTATAATCCTATGTTATATAATTTGACATGGATTAAAGGACTGGCTAAGACTAGCTTGACACGAAAAGAGAAAGAAAAAAAACAACTTTGAAAAAAAGAAGGTTGGACGCTAAAAAGACACCTAAACTAGACATGCTGTAGTATATCGGTTATTACTTCTTTTCTGTGATTCTGATTGGGACGAAACCAACGCCAAATGAAAAATTAAACTCGGGGCTATAGATCCATTGGTGGCATGACACGTAACTCTTTCTAGAACTCCGGCTATGACCAAAACAAGTTGACTCTTATGCAGGATACGGGAATAAAAATCCGGGTGACCCAAAAATTGAAAAAGAAAAAAATAAAAAACTATGACTCGACTCTAATAAAAAAGGAGGGTTATATAAGAAAATATTAAAAATAAAAATATACACACGTAAGCACATTGTCACGAATGATGCAACGAAGTTCGCAACCTAAAGTCAAGATCTATGTTCCACTATGGTCAAGCTTATTTGGGTGTCAAAGGGTACCATGATTAAGAGTTTGGACGTGTTAGCAAGGTACCTCCCTTGAGGGTGTATGCCAACGGGCGGCTCCGCGAGTTTGAAATGAAATCAAACTCAACTCCATGGTTTGGGTGGACTTAAAAACTCGGATGAACCCTTATTGTCATGAACGTTTTCGGGTTGATAGAGCTTAACTCCCCCGGGCTAGCCAAATACGTAGAACACGTACTATTGTGGAAAAAATAGGCAACCTAAATTGCATATGCATATGTGAAATGCCAGTTAAATCGCAGGAATACAATTCAAGAATCTTTCAAGTCTCATCCACTCATCTCAATTAAATACCGATCACTCAAATCAATAAATAACCGAGAATCCTCCCCACGGGAGTCGCCAAATTGTAGGCATCGTTTGAAGTGTGCCTTTGTTAAAGCATGTGTGAATATGCTTGGCACTCATAGGAAGTGAGAATTGACATATACGATAAGGGACACGATTAGGGACAAGGAAAGTAGGGAGCCGCCAACAAGTTTTTAAGGAACTTGTAACAGTTCATGGATCATTTAAGACAACCACGAATAAAGGGAAAATGATAGGAAACAACAATTGACCCGTGAAGGTTACACCCCATATCCATGAGATTACTAATTCCATATGGTTCGGAACCATGAATGGAGGTTCGGGGATGATGGTACGAAGTGAGTCATGGAGTCATATTCGCCCGTATTGGCCTCTACTCGATTCTTAAATTATAGTGAAAAATATTTCTGTGATCTCAAAGGCATACAAACAAAATATTCAATTTGCTTCAAACTATTATAAAGCTAAATTGGTTGAATATTAATGCAACACATAATTCTATAATATTGTGATCACTTCGATTAAACAACAAGATTAAAAAGGAACATAAAGCGGTCGTCCAAATTATCTTATTAGACGTGATTTTCAATTACATATTCCCTTTAACATGCAATATGGTGATCAATAAATAATAATAGAATAAATATTAGTATTGGAAGCAATTTAATAATATTAACGTTAGTCAAAATAAATAATAATAAACCTAATCATGATATTAGCAATATAAAATAAAAATAAGTAGCTAACTTAATTAATTACTCACATTCCACGCGCTCCTTTAACTTGCCACTTCATGAATAAATTGTTAGTAACTTCAATATTAATAAATCAAATGGAAATTAAATTAAATTAAAAGTAGAGTTGATTTGGTTCAAACCCTCAGTTACTTATACTTTTCACGCCTTGGTTTAAGTATAGAACCTCGGGTCAAGTATGGACTCTTTGGAGTGCTTAAGGGATGTATGATGGAAGCATATCGTGGCTAGAAATTAGGTTAAAGCAAGAGAGAGAGGAGAGAGAAGGTTTTGGTGTATAAGAGAGGAAGAGAGAATGATTTGATGATCAAGCTTGTTGATGATTGAAAAAGGGGAGATATGAACTCTATTAATAGGGAAAAAAGAAGGTCGAAGAATTAAGATAAGATCCGAATTTAATCGAAATAAAACTCGACACAGCAATTTTTGCGGTTTTGTTTTTATCCTATCTTTTGATCCAGAAATTGGAATAAGATAAATAATATGTCGTTGGAAATCTGTTAAAGTTTTCTTTCTAACCCAATTAAAATCAGATTAAAATATTCTGTAGAATAAAAGATATGGCCAAAATAGTAGGACGGTGTCAGTTTTGGATAGAGTTTCATATTTCATTCATATCTTTTTCGTTATAGCTCAGAATCAATATTTCAATTTATTATTGGAAAGATAATTTCAAGAACTATCCAAACAGCTAAGATTTAGCTAAAAACTATAAGGCACAAAAATAATTTCTGACTATCTTTGAACGTCTTTCAATTTGAATCGAATTACTAGAGGAGTTTTATTCCATTTCAAACTCTTTGATCTTATTATCTTTTCAAAAAGGATAATTAAGATCTTTTAAAAACTTATAGAAGCTTCCAATTAATCCTGATTGGTTTAGAAATGGGATTTAATCCTTTGGACCCTCCACTTGATCATTGGGTCATAGGTAAGGTGGGCTTAGACCTAGTTTAGTATTTTGGCCATAATTTATTCGTTAAAACTCGGATTTGGGCTTATGATATATCGTTGGAAAGCTGTTTTCAAGCCCCATCCAACCATTTAATAATTGAACCCACATTATGGACCAAAATAAAATGTTCTAAACGTTTTATAAAATGTAAACGAAATGAATGATTTTAAAGGACACGAAATGAATTATTTTGGGTTTAAAGGCATGAAAAGAGGAAAATAAGTTATGCTTTGGGGAAATGGGCTAGGAATTGGGTTGATTTATGAAATTTATTGGGATTGAACATGGATTTAAGCACTCCAAAGATTAAATACTCAACCCGACTAATAACGGCGGTGAATGAGTGTTCATCATCGGCTTTGGTTTTGGGGAGACATTTTCAGGTGTCTACAGTGCCACTAGAAAGAAAACCTCCCAAGGAGAGACCTAGAGCGAAAGAAAGTTTCTTGGGGTGTGTTTTATTCACTTGATTTTCACTTAACTGAGTTTATCTAAATTTAACAGAACTTATTTGAGCAACACTGAACTTATCTAAACTTATCGTAATTTAACTGAACTTATTAATTAATACTTATTTTAGTTGTAATTTGAATTTGTAAAACTCTTATTAGAACTTGTTATTCTTAAATTGAACTAATTTGAACTTGTTTTCTTTTTTTTTTTTTTTTTTTTTTTGAAAGATTTGAACTTGTTTTCTTAACTGAACTTATTTGTACTTAACTAAACTTATTAGATTTGAAGTAATTGAAAATAAGGTGAACAGAACAAATACTTAATTAGAGTTGTACTTATCTGTACAAAGTCACTTAGTAATACATATAATATGTGTTTATAATTTTTTATTTATTGGTAAGAAGAAGAGATTCAACCATATATATCCAAAATAGCAACATAGAGATTCATAATTTGATGGAAATAAAATTATCAAAACAAGAATTTATCAAGTACAAGCTCTACCATGTCAATAATAAAAAAAAAAAGGTACAAGCTCTATAGCTTCATGCATTGCACATTAAGTAATTGAAGAAAGCTAATCAAAAAGCATAATATAATAAAAAAAAATTATTTACATAGCTCTTCTTTTTGGTGAATTATGTATTATATGACATGGCGTTTGTAATGAGAAATAGGAATAAAGAAGATAAAAAAGGTTGGACAAGGATAGAGAAAATTGGCAGGTGTGATAGAATAAAAAGGATGTTTCTCTAATTTGTTATAGGTTGATAATTAAATTGGGATAGGTAAACTACTTTGCATTTAATTGCCCTTGGGCGGTAAAGCCTAGGGGTGTTCAAAAGCTGGTTCGGACCAGACCAAAGATAATTGGCCCAATCTCCAGTTGCCAATTTTTTAAGTTCAAAATTTTAGTTTTTGAACCATTTCGATTCGATCCGATCTTAGATCAATGAACAACCCTAACAACCATTACTCGCCTTCTTTTTCTCCCCTCTTCCTTCCCTTTACTTTAATCTAGAAATGTCTTTTACTCCCTCATCTTATCACCCTTAAGTCCCTAAAAATCCCGTCCTTTTGAATTAAATAATTTGTTGCAATTCACTTTCCTTTTAACCCTATCGTTCCTCTCATCCCCTAATCCTAAACAAACAAATTGGTAAACAAAACAGTATAAAAAACAAACATTCAAACAACACCAATTGGATTAAAATTGATTCATTCCCTTACCATTTAATGAATACCCTCGACTAAGCGCTCCATAATTACCAAAAAATATTATAAGAAAAAAATAATAATAATAAAATTAAAAAAAAAATCATTAAAAAAAAAAAAAGAGCGCGAGCCACTATGTATACTCTACCGCTCAAAAAACCACTTCAATATTTTTTTTCCACTCAAAAAAACCACTTCAATTTTATTGCTCTCAAAAAAATACAAAAGAAAAACAAAAATTCTTTGTTCTAAAATTTTTGAAGAATTGTAATTCCATTGCAAGCAAGAAGATAATGATGGAGAAAGACGATGACAACAATGATCAAGAATCTAAACCCACCAACTCTGCTGTAAGATTTTTGACATTTTCTACTCTCATTATTTCAATTTTGCTGTAATTCTTTGATTACCTCTCTATTTTTTTCTGCATTTTTTATTTTTTGGGTTGATTATACATTCTTTATTGCTTATTAATGGCGCATTGTGAGAGAGAATTAAATGGATGTTGAATTTATTGGTTCATTCATTTTGACAATTTCTACTCTTTTTATTACTCGTACAATTTTGCTGTTTTCATTTGATAATGTCTCTATTATTTTCTGCATTTTCGCTTTTCTGGGTTGAATGTATATTCGTTATTGCTTATTTATGGCGAATTATGAGAGAAAATCAAGTGGGTGTTTAATTTGTTGGTTCATTCATTTTGTCGTATTGTAGAACATTTCTTGGTATTAAATTTACTGCTTTATTTGTATTAAGAAATTAATTACTGTTTTCTGATTTCATGGGTTGATTATACCTTTCGAATCACTAAATAATGGTTAATTAAGAGAAAAAAGTAAATGGGTGTTTTATTTGTTGGATTATTCAACTTGGCATGTTAACCAAATTAATGAAACTTGCTTGCTATCTTTTCATTGTTGGATTTGTAATTGTTGATTTTCTTGGGATACTTATATAGCAGTATTAAAGGTTGTTTAATTTCAAGGTATTTCAGTTGAATCCTGTAGTTGCTGATGAAGTTAAAACCCGAAGCCAAGCTGATGAAGATACTGGTTTAGAACCTGATGGTAGTGAGAAACAACAGGCACAACAGCAGCCAGTGTCAGCTACAAGGCCTTCTTCAGCCAGTCAAGCCTTATCATCTCACTTGTCGCCTCGTTCTGATATAGATCAGCCAAAATCAAGATCGAATTCTGCTTCTAATCCTGACCCATTGCATCAGTTGCAGCCTCATCATGGTTCCCTGAATCAACCAGGATCAAGTTCAAAACTTGTTAATATTGTTATTGATCTAGCTGCATCAGATGAGTTTCTATTGCATGTTGATTCCCTAAACCTACCTGGAGTATTAGATTCACCACTAGGCCACCTAAAGCTTCAGTCACTTAATGATGAGTTGGGATCAGTGACTATATCTCCTGATGCAGGTAGATTATTTATATTCACCTTACAACTGATCTGGGGTTGTCATGGGTTTCTGTAAGCTTATGCTTGACAGGATATGGTCGTAGCTAGAGATTTATATTTGTATTTAAGCAAGTATGTACATATATATGTTTTACTTCTTGGGATCTATTTGATAGTTGATCTGTACTAGTGTTCTTTATTTTCAGAAAATCTATTGAATATGTTCTCTGCATTACTGAATACCTAATAGCTTTCTACTGGTATAGGCGTTGGCACTCATACGAGAGGCAGAAATACTTCAACTAATATTTTTCACTCAAGAGCTTCTCAAGGTTCTGAAAACAGAGGTGATTCTGATAATGCAAAGGTGCCTTCCAATCTTTTGCCTCCTACTGGTAAAGTTGATTCAACCAATATTATTCAAGGTGGTGATGACTACAGAAGTCAAATTCAGTGGATAGATGCTGAGATAAATGTGAGGCAGACACAAAGTACAGTATCAGAAGAAAATATGCAGGAAATGATTCCTTTGGTTAACCGATTGCCTTCTACTGGTATAGTTATTAATGAGGGAGGTGGAAGCACTTCAAGTAATGTTTTGCTCTCGGGAGCTCAAGATGGTGAAAACAAAGGTGATTCTGAAAATGCAAAGCCGCCTTTTGTTCATCTGGCTCAAGGAACTGGGAGTGGTCCTGGTTCGACCTCAGGAAATACCACTGCTGGTGATGAGTCCAACAGACCAATCAGCATAGCTGCAGGGGAAGTATTATCTGCAACTAATACAGACATGTTAGAGTCTACGACAGAATCAGATGAAATACTAGGGGACAAGGAGAAATCTGATGCTTCCCAAGATGGCAACACTCAAGGAAATTCCAATCCAAGATAAAAATTTCAGTAGGTCTTAAGGCTTTCTTGGGTGATCTCTTTCACTTGTTGGAACCTTAATCGGGTGATAATACTTCAATTTTATAGCTGAATTCCATGATGTCTCTAGACGAATTCATACTGTTATAATGCTACCAGATGGATTGGCTAAAATGTTTAACAGGAAGTCATAAGTGTATAAAGGAGAGTATAAGAAGCAAGTAGCTACTAGTACAGTATACAGTGCAGGATCTATCTAGCATTTACATGATTTTTTTTTTTTTACTGCAAATAGCAGGTGTTATTAGTATTATTGTTTGTCAAGGAATAATGAGTCTTTTAGATTGTAATACATAGAAAAGAAAACAAAGATGTAGATGATTCTCAATTAGCAGGTATGGTAAAAAACTGAGTATTATGAAATGATGCAGCTTTTGCTTATTTGATTATATCCACATACTCAACTATTTTTTCTTTATTTGTAGTGAATGAGCTATAACTTACAGGAGTATCAATTAAATCGACAAGAAATTTCATATATAAGAGATATGGACAAAGAAGATAAGGTGGGATAAGGATAAAGAAATAATAGGCCTGATAAAAGGATAAAAAAAATATGTTGTCTATGGGTTAAAATTAGGGGAATTTTACTATGGTCATTCCTCATTTTGACCACCACTATAATAAAATTTGATTGGCCATTTTTTCCTTTCCTTAAAAAGTTGGTCAAACTTGTTTTCTTATTTTTCTATTTTTATTTCTTTTCTATTTTCAGAAAATTATATTTTGATTTTTCGAAATTCTATTTTTTATATTTTGAAATTATTTTACTAAAATCATCTTTTAATCAAATCCAAAAATAAAATCAAATTAAAAAAAAAAATCGTTATTTATTGTTCTTCGTTGTTCTTGTTCTTCAAACTTCTTCAATATTCTTCATCTACGAATGAATTTAACCTCCAATTAATGATCTTTGTACTTTAGAGGTACTTGTGCATCAATGGGCATCAAATATATATAGCCAGATCCGAATTGTTTATTCCATATTTTTAAGTTTTTCAAATTTCGTGTTTTAGCGCAAATGAAATTGGTTTTTAATCCTTGAATAATTTGTTTTTACTATACAAAATCCATCAATTGATGCGAAATTGTCGTCTTTATGTAATCGAAATCTAAATTTTAAGTTTTTCAAAAATCTGGGTTCGACAAGAAATTATGAGAAGAAAACGATAAAATTTTTTTGCGAAACCTATTTGATCCGAAAAAACACTGTTTGTGTATATGTAACTATGTAAATAACCCAGATACATATTGGACATTACATGTATGAAACATCTACATTAATTATTGGCTACGACCATACGTTTATTTGGACATTACTAATTATTATATTGAAATGTACTTCGAATGCTATTTAGATGATGTGATTAAAATCTAATTGGATTTGTACCAATTATGCATGTCTAATTGCCGTGTATATGTTTTCGGGAAAAAGAAAAAAAAATTGCTGTGTATATTATGTTTTTATACTTTCTAAATAATAAATTGACATTGCTAAATTGTATTTTTTTGACTTTGCAATTTTAAACTGGTAATATCCTACTACTATACCATTTGTGTCATAAACCAACAATATTGAAATTCGATTCAAATTCTAATATGTTATACTTCCTCCGTTCTTTTTTACTTGACCCGCTTTGACTTTTACATTATTCATCACCCCTCCTTTGACCGTCTTTTGTGAATAATATATAAGAAAAAACATATTCATGTGGGATCTTTTTGAATTCGTCTTAATAAATAATATCATAATATATAAATTTTATAATTTTTACTTATGGGGAATTCAAGTTATTGATCGTTAAAGTTTTGCATTGGCAAGCGTGATAAAAGAAACAGGTCAAGTAAAAAAGAACAAAGGAAGTATATGTATTGTAATATTATTGGTAATTATTAATTATACTATATGTTAGTACCTATTGATTAAAAACCCACAATTTTGTTAGTAATAGAAAATTATATCTCAATACTTAAAGATTAAACAACTATAATTTTCCCTCCGTTTCAATATGATAGTTCCATATGGAATCTATCACATAAAATAAGAAAAGAGAAATATTTGGAATCTAACATTAAAGTCAAAACAATTCATAAATAGTTTTGCCTTCTTTAAATTTTTTTGATTTTTTTAGGAAACTGTCAAACATAATTGCATAATTGAAGGGAATAATTTCTTTACATAGAGTCATGTCATCAATTCACATTTAATGAATATAACCAATCAAAATTTAATATGTATAAAATAGAAAATAAAAATTAAGTTAAAATTGGAATACATTCAATATGGGTAGATCTTTTTGAAACGCCCAAAATAGTATATGGGACTAACAAATTGAAACGGAGGGAGTATTAATTATTGTTGAAGTTAATGTATATACCGAGTATTTTTGTCAAAGTAGATAATTAGCTTTACAATTATTTTCCTAGTTTAAAGCTTCTGTTACATGTAACGTATTTTATGAAGATTGATTCCTACTTTGTAGCCTAGGGTCAAGCTTATACTTTGTATATATTTTTACAATTGAATGAGAATAAGGAGCAAAATATTCCCATCTCAGAATTGGATGACCTTCTCATTAGCATGCTTAACACACACAGCACGTCTTGTGTGTGGCTGGTCACACCGTGTGACCACTTATATAAACAACAAAGTAACCTCTATAATATTGACAAAGTAACCCCTGTAACATTATCAGAGTAACCCCTATAACACTGACCAAGTAACCCTTGTAACGCTAACCAAGAAATCCATATTACACTAACGAAGTAACCCCTATAATAATTGGCCACACGGTATGGCTAGCCACATATAAGACTTTGTGTAACCCATATATACAGATTACAAGTCAAAAGCTCGCTAGCCTACAATTAAGGCATTATACAAGGGAAGGATATACACAAAATATACTCTTAACTAAATTAGAGATATGTACATAAAAGTATAAAACAGAATATAAGATAATTATATCATATATTCTAACAAAAATGATAAAACTCATATGAATTATTTTCCTTCCTTTTTTTTTTTTTTTTTTTGAAAGAAAAATTAATTATGAGCTCAGAAACGCCTAAACAGTAAACACATCAAACTAATCAGAGAAATGTAGAGGACCCTCCTTCCACTTAGGCGCAACTATCCTCACAACTCAATTATTTTCCTTCCTTTTAAAAAATTCAATCAAATTCATTTCTTTTTTTGTTAAAAAAATCAATCATAAAGCAAATCAATTAAATTCTTTAAATTTCTTTTTAAAAAAATCAATTAAGTCAGTTAAATTCATATGAAATATTTTGTTTACAAATAAAGGTATGGATGAAACATTGAATGTGCTATGTGTTCGTAAAATTAAGCAATCAACAGCTAATCTTAATCTTATACTAAAGGCAAAGATTTTTGTATATTAATCGGGAATTTATCACATGCCATTATTAACTTGTATTGTATTTTTGAATAGTTGCTATGATTATATGTATACTTTTTTTTTTGAGGGGTTATATGTATACATAATACAAAAGTTGTCACCCAAAATATAATTTACTAGCAGACAAAGGAATAGTGTTTTGATATTTACGTAATTTACACATTGTAACTGTGTTGATACACGTCTTTGGACTTTTGGTTAGGCCGAAATTTTAAAATGTAAGGAAAATGAATGTAATCAAACAATTAAGAAAAAGGGTGTTGGTATAAACTTGCTTTGGGTATTACCCTTATGCATTGTATGTATAATTGATATCCCTACCTTATAAAAAATAGAAAACTACTCTAATGAATAGTGTAATGTCAATTATACCCTTTAAAATGTGTATTTACATATATACCCTCATTAATATGTACATGCTATTTTTAATGAATAGTGTTTAGACAATTATACCCTCTAAAATATTTATGTACTTTTATGATTTCATTTATGTTAGTTGTCTTGAACATTTATATTTTATACCACCTAAATATAGTTGTTTATATATTTTCTCTTATTTTCTTTTTTTTTTTCCTTTTTTTAAGGAAAATTTCTCCTATTGTTAATTTTACTAAATTTCTGATTTAAAAGCCAAACCAAAAAAACCTTCAAGATATGGCTAGCTATGATGCGCGCATCGCGCGCGTTAGCTGCCCTAGTTACAAAAAAATTGTTATCATAGGAAAATGGCTTATTATAGATATTAGGACTTAAACTACCTATAATTAGTGGGTGTTTTACTGTTTTAATTAGTTATATTGAAGTATATGCTTATAGAATTAATACACTATAGTAGATATATAAGTTACCATTGATATCAAACCTTATCTAGTGAAGACCAAAGTCATATTCACTATCAATTAAGAATACAATAGGATATTAATGAATTAGAAAACAATACTTGGTAATGTCCAAAGAACGTATGGTCGTGGCCAATAATTAATAGAGATGTTTCATATAGGTTATGTCCTATCTGTACTTGGGTAAAATATGATCCATATACACAAACACGATTTTAATTTACATATTCATTTTTTTTAGATCAAACAGATTTTTTAAAATATTGTATCGGTTTCTTCTTAGAATTTTCTAACGAACCCACATTCTTGAAAAACTTAAAAATTTTGATTTCGATTATATAAAATCGGCGATTTCGCATCAATGGATGGATATTGTACAATCAAAAACAATTATTGAAGGATTAAAAACCCAATCCCATGTTCGCTAAAACTCGGAATTTGAAAATCTCAAAAATTTCGAATATACTATTTGGATCTGGCCATATTTTTTATGTCCATTGTTGCGCAAGTACCACTAAAGGAAACTGGTCATTAATTAGAGGTGAAATTCATTCATAGATTAAGAACAATGAAAAACAACGAAGAACATTGAGGAAATTTTTTTTTTTTGATTTTTTATTTAATCTTATTTAGGGTTTTATTTAAAAGTAATTTTAGTATAATATTTTCGAAAATAAAAAAATATAATTTCCAAAAATCAAAAAATAATTACCGAAAATGGAAAAGAATTATAAAAATAAAAAAAATAAAAAAAAGGTTTGACCAACTATTTAAGTAAAGGAAAAATTGGCCAATCAAATTTTATTATAGTGATGGTCAAAAATGAGGAATGACCATATTAGAATTTTTATAAAAATTAGATTAGATTAATAAGAAAAACCAACTATATATGCTTACTAATTTTTCTCCTCTCTACAATATTTGTTCCCATTTTTACCTTATTATCCCCATACCTTTAAATAAACCAAAGAATTTCAAGACCCCTATCTTTTTACCTATCTATCCTCTCTTATCTTTCGTAACCAAATTGTGAATGAAACTGGATGAATTGAACCAAATTGACTTAAAAAAATAAATAATGTACATATTTTTAAAATAAGCAAAACAATCAACAAAGAAGGGGATAAAGTAGAGCTGAAATGTTTGACCTGGCTCGAAAATTGTCTAGGCTAGGGCTAACTTGGCCCTTTTATATTATATATATAGGGTTATGATCCAGTAAGAAGGATGTTAAAATGAGAAGAATAAGGTCCTGTTCTCTTCACTTTAAAAAAATAATATTAAGTAAAAGTAATTTCAGTTCAGTAAAAATAAGTTCAGTTCAGTAAAAATAATTTCAGTTCAGTATAATTCAGTTTTCTTAAAGAATAAATATAATAGAAAATCAGTAAAAATAATTTTAGTTCAGCAAAAATAATTTCAGTTCAGCAAAATTAAGGTGAATCAAACAGAGCCTAAGAAGGAATCTTGACCATGTATGTTAGTCCAACGATCGAATTTCATTGTTGTAAAACTATGCACATTTAGTACAAAATATATGTGCAATTAGTTTGAAAACTATGCACATTTCATTTTCCACTTTTTATGTGATATCTTTAACCTTTTCTTCTCTTCCCAACATCTCTATTCTATAACATAGACATTTTTTTTATCTCACATTTTCTCTCCTAAAGATTATGCACATCTGACTCAAAAATTATGCACGTTTAACTCAAAAAAATTATGCACATTCATGTTTCACTTTCATTTTTTCATTTTTTCATTGTTTTTCCTCTTCATTGTGATGAACTCTCTCTCTCTCCACCACTAAAGTTTATTCATAGTTCAAACTTATAATTTTAGAGATGAGAAATTAATAGTGGTCGTGAAGAGCTTGTAAGCCTAATAATAAGGATTAATCGGGCGACGATGTCTTTTGGAGAATGTTTAATTAGCTAGCAATATGCTCATATAATTGAAATAATAGCACCTTTAGTACAAAAAATTTGCATATTCAACTCAATAAATATGCACAATCTATACTAATATATTAAAAGGCGTTTATAAAAACGTCCATGCGCCACGTAGACTCTTTCTAATTACGCCATGTCACTTCACTAACAATTTATGACGCCACGTCAATTCACAAGCACTTGATGACACCACGCTCACCTGCCCAACATCGATCACAACATGTCACATCATCACTAAATGTAAAAAAAAATGAAGATGAGAGGATTCGAACCCCAAACCACTTACATAAAAATTGACTATTTAGCCATCGAAGCTAATAATCAAACATGTTATTAACATGAAAAATATATATATATATATGTATATATATATGTATATATATATATGTATATATATATATATATATATATATATATATATATATATATATATATATATATATATATATATATATATATGTATATATATATATATGTATATGTATATACATATATGTATATATATGTACATATACATATATGTATATATATGTACATATACATATATGTATATATATGTACATATACATATATATATGTACATATATATATGTATATACATATATGTATATATATGTACATATACATATATATATATATATATATATATATATATATATATATATATATATATACATATATATACATATATATATATATATATATATATATATATATATATATATATATATATATATATATATATATATATATACATATTATATATATACATATATATATATATATGTATATATATATATATACATATATATATATATACATATTATATATATACATATATATATATGTATATATACATATATATATATATATATATATATACATATATACATATGTACATATATATACATATACATATGTACATATATATACATATACATATGTACATATATATACATATACATATGTACATATATATACATATACATATGTATATGTATATATATATATATATATATATATATATATATATATATATATATATATATATATATATATATATATATATATATATATATATATATATATATATATATATATATATATATATATATATATAAACCACATGATTTAATTATTTTTTAAAAAACACATATTCATTTAAAAAAATTAAATCATATATTACAATGTATATTTATGATCAATTAGTTTCATGTAATAATCCGGGGCATCGTCCGGGCCTAAAAACTAATTTAGATTAAAAACGTGCACAAATTTTACAAGAGTAATGCATATTTAGTTTAAAAATTAAGCATATATAGATTACAATGTTTACTTTTTACTTGATTCCTCTTGGTAATCATTTTAGAGCTCTTCTTAACTCAGTAGAAAAAAAATTGGGGAAAAGAATGAAGACGGAAGAGGGAGAAGGGTTTTTCCTTGGGAGGGTTTTCTGGTTAGGGTTTATCCCTTGAAAGGGTTTTTCTAGCCTCCAATCCATTGCTAGATTTTTTCTGCTTTCTTGAAGGTATGCCTTCACTTTTCTCTGTTTTTCTCTTTCTCTTTCATTCATCTTTTTTCTTCTGGTCTCTTTTGTGAATCTTTGTAGGTGCTTTCATCAGTATTTTTACCTGTGGTAAGCTCTTATATACTTTTTAATCAACAACATAATACTAAAACAGACACCAAGAATGACACGTGTCACTTCCTGGTGCTGTATTTTCCCTTCAAAACCACTTTTTTATTTTTTATTTTTTTTTTTTTTTTTATTCATCAAATCTTCATCAAATATACTTACCATGTTCCATATTATTAAAATATAACCTTCCTATTTGATCACTATATTTTTGTCAAACACTAAATAGAATTTATGCCATTTTCCTGTCAAAAAAATATATAAAATCATCACCAAAATATTATTGCATATATCGCAAATATAATGTTTCAAATTTAAATCTTCATATACACTCGAATCAGTAATCTATGTATAATAATCTAATATATATAAATAAAGTAGGCATTTTTCGAGAGCATTGGGAGCGCCACGTAAGAAAAGGTATATTTTTTACCAATGAAAAATTAGATTTCTATTTTATTTTAGAATTAAAAAAATCGCTCGCCACCTCAACAAAAGTGACGAATGAAATTTTAAATTTTTGCCACGTAGGTAAAAATGACGAATAGTAATTTATTAGGATTTTAATTATTTATAAACACTAAATTTTATCATTTTTGTTTGTTACAAAACTAAAAATTATCTTTAGATAACAAGATTTATATTATTTAAAAAACTAAAAATTATCTTTAGATATTAGGATTTAAATTATTTAAAAAAACTAAAAATTATATATATATATAATTTTTTTTTTGAAGCCAAAAACAAAAAATTATATTATATCTGATGATATGATATCTTCATACAAAATTTTAAAACTTAAAATGCAAGAAAAAAATTAAGAGATCACCAAAAAAATATTTATATACAAAATGTATAAAAAAATTCGTGCATTGCACGCCACATAAGCAAAAATAATATTTCGACCAATGAAAAATTAGATTTATATATTAATTTAGAATTTAAATTTTCATTCGCCATTTAAAATAAAATTAATAAATGAAATTTGAGAATTGAAAACAAAAAATAGTAATTTAAGATTTAAATTATGAAAAAAAAAACAAAAATTATCTTTTATATTATCTTTTACATTAGTATTTATATTATTTTAACAAATAATTAGAAATTAAAAAATAGATTTTGATTTAATGATTTTATCTAACTATCCGATGAATGAGATAATATTTACTACGTATTTCAATTTATAAATTCAAGTTCTATATAAGTAAAATTTAAATAAGAATAATTTAAAAATTAACACAATATTTTACCTTAAATTAATGTTAAATTAATAGAATAGAAAATAAATACAAAAAATATTAAGAAATTACAAAAAAAAATACAAAATGAAATATTTAAAAACCGTGCATCGCCACGGGCTTAAATCTAGTTTTTATTATTATTATAAATCTGTAAATAATACTAAAGTAGTTACCGCAGACATCATAACTATTCCGGCTTTGGTGTAGTTTTTTCCCTCAAACACCTCTTCCCCTTGTTGCTAAAATCATCCTTGAGAATTTAAGTATAATATGGCTATCTTAATATATTTCAAATCTATTATAATAAATTTATCCCTTTATAGATATTACTTTGTTACCTATATCTTTTAATAATACAACAATAAATCATAACAAATATAATTGTGTATGCCTCATCTTTAATACATCATATTTTTATTGGAAATTTTGTGTAGAACTACCCTAAAGATAGGGTCATTTGTGAACAACTACCCATTTTTTTTTTATTTGTTTAGAACTACCCACAAGTTTGAATACATTTGGGTAGCACTACCCATGAACATTTTCCATCCAATTAAGACATTATCGGAGCCCACTTTTTTCACTTTTGCTACCCAATTAACTCTCCGAGTTTGTTTAAAGGTTTTAATTCACCTTAATTAATCTAATAAGGGTTTTAATTAGAATTCATTTTAGGGTTCATGAGTGTAAAATTATTTGGGGATTTTGATTTCTAAGGTTTGGGGGTTTAATTGAATTGGGGTTTTTGTTTATTTTAGCATTAATTGGCCATTGTTGTTTTGGGTATTTTTGTCCCTTGGGAGAGTTACAATTCGAAGACTGGTCTGGAGGGCTTCTGTACCTGCAAAATCACGGAGACACCGTTTGGGTGGTGCTCCGCCTCCAACGCTCAAGTTAGTAACTTGAAGGAGAGAAAAAGGTGCGGAAATTTAGGTGGGGATCTGCTAGGTTTTCTAGCTCAGTTGTCTTTATCAAAGTGACAGTTTGTAGTAAATGAAAGAACGTGCCCTCCAAAAGAGGGGAATCTCCCTATTTATAGGGTCATTGGGATTTGTGCCCCTGATTAGGTGACATAACCCTAATCAGAGATGGGTTGCGCCGTATTATGGCTTTCTCGGGATTTGGGCCTGAAGGCCGACATTCTCCCAAATATCTGGGATGACACGTGTCACACAGGGATAGGTCCATTTTGGACCATCCCCGGGCTGACACGTGTCACCCTCTGATTGGGCCACGTGGAGGGGTAAAATTACCCTAAACATTTGCCCCTCACAGGTGTGACGTGGCACGCCACGTGGCATCTGTGACACGTGTCACTCTCTGAGTGGTGGTAATTTTACCGCCTAATTTTAACTTTTCAACTTCTGGGTAAATTACGGGAATACCCCTCATTTACCCTCTTTATATAGCCGTTTACCCTCATATTTTCATTTACGCTTCACAAAAATTTTCAGAGTAAACTTAGAGAAATTCTTGAAAGAGAGAACAGAAGTCATCCGTCTGAGTCAGGCGTATTTTCCGAAGAATTGTCGCATCAACACAGGCGGACCCGTCTACCTTCAGATATCAAATCTAAAGGTACCGTCTCTGACTCTTTCAGCTCTTTTTATATTTTTCCGTTTGTATATATTCCTTGCAATAAATGGATTCATCACTAACACACACGGCACAACCTAGGGTAGAATCCAGCCGTTCACCAGGGACGGCTGAGTCTAGGACTGGTAGTGCCGTCTCAGGGTGTTGGGACCACCCTCATGCTTGGATTCCGACCATTTGTGCGTCTGTGCAGGACACAATGGCTCGGACAATGCAGACGGCACAAGACCCAGATTATAGAAGTGATGCCTCAGGCGGCCAAACGCATGAAAGGGAGACGTCTAGCTCTGGACACCAGACGGCTCCAGAAAGATCTCCACCGCGTGGCCCCCCAACTCCTCCAGATTCCTTTTTGGAGGAATGCGACCAAAGCGTGGAAGATATCCACAACCAAGGCGGTGAGGAGGCCGCCTCAGCTTCCGTATCCTTGTCTGGGGAGGAGACGGGAAGTGGTCTCAACATCTCTTCCTCAGAGAGCAGCGACGATCTTCCTCCGTTTGAGGATAGTGAGGAAGAAGAGAGGAAGACGTGGAAGGAGAAAGATGATCCCTACAAGATCCACGTCTCCTCAAAAGATATTGACCTTATGGAAAAAGGTCTTGACAAATTCTTGCAGGCTCACCCTATGGGAGACGGGTGGAAAATAAGGGTGCCTCCCCCAGACGGCACCATTTCTTGGGAAAACACTGAACGTAATGCAAACGGCTACTTTGGCTGTTACGAGGCTACGTTCAAGGCGGGCCTTCGTTTCCCCCTTCACCAGGCGATGAAGGCAATTTTGAGAGGCTATGGCCTCGGCGTCTGGCAACTTACCCCCAATTCTTGGGCAAACATATTGGGGTATGTTGCCGCCTGCGAATTTCAAGGGGTTCACCCCGGCTGGGAGGCATTTGCCAAAATGCACTATCTTAGCCGCAACCCAGGCGGATACAGAGCGTGGTATACTCTGACCACGTTCCCTCAGTATATGATGACCTTGGACAAGGTGTCCAAGTTTGACGGCTGGAAACACATGTTCTACCTGTGCACGGCTCCCACCAAGCGGGAGAATTACGAACTCCGTCAGTATAATAAGAAGCCCGACCTTATGGGTTGGAAGTGTTGTCTTCCTCGAATCCCGGATGAGGATTACGACAAAATAATTGAGGCTGATCTCTTCGGCCTCACAGACGCAACTCTGTCAACCGGCGAAACAATAAAGGTTCCAAAGAATTGGATCCCCAAGAGCACCTGGTTCAGGGATGAGTGCTTCCTAGCCGCCTGCGGGCTAGGGCACATGTTTGATAGACGTATGCGCCTGACTTACTTCCGTATGTAGTACTTTTGTATCGGAAATATATTTCTTAATAATGTTCTAACTGTTTTCCCGTCTGAACTTGCAGAAGACGCATTAAACATGTTGCCAGAAGAGAAGACCCCCAAGTGGTCCTCAGCACAGATCCGCCGAGACTTGGCGGAGGAGCAGGCGAGGGAGCTCAAGGCCAAGGTAACCGTCTGACCCTTTTAAGAGTTTTCTTTCCAAGTTACCTCTCTTCGTCTGCTGACATTAAGTTGTTATTTTTTCAGGGAGGCATAGTGGACAAGACGTTTGAGAAAAATCTCAAACGGGCTAGGGAGGAGACCCCTGTCTCCAAAACTAGCAAGTCCTCAAAGAAGGCCGCCTCCGTGACCACCCCTGTTGTCTCGTCTGGGAGGCAAATGAGAGTTGGGGGGAGAAGCGAGCAAGTGTCAGGCCCCTTTGGCCTAGATTTGGTCCGTCTTCCTGCAACCGGGGGGCAATCAACGGTTGTGAGCGGCTCTCGCCACGCCGGCTCTGCAGGTAAGAATCCTTTTGAATCCCCGCCTGAGCTGGGATGGCCGTTGCGAGTAAAATCACACTCCCAACAAACGTCATCCTCAGACGGTCGAAACCAGATAGGCGCAGCTTTAGTAACTCAATCTGATGCTGATTGTGGTGCAGATCGATCGCCTCGCTGGCCAGACGTCCAGCAGCATACGCGGGCAATGCTGGAGGCTGTGGGCAAACGGGATAAAGATGCTATCCCGGGGATTGAGACGTTCAATCTGGAACGTATCTTGACCCTTCTGGCTGAGGTAGCTTACTTAGCCATTTTTCTCTTTTCTCTTTTTTTTTTTTATAACTGTTTCTGCCCCTTTCCCCGCCTGTATTCCTGACCTTGTTTATTTTTGCAGGCCATGCTGCGGGTAGACGGGCTCAAGCGTCCTTACACCCACAAACGGGATGAGGTAAGACGGGCCAATCAGTCCGCCACAAATGCCACTGACGTTGCTTTACACACGTCTATAGTTAATGAACTTAAAACTAAAGCAACACAAATGACGCAGGCGGCCAGGATCTCAGAGCTGGAGTCGCAGCTGTAGGCAGCCAACCAGAAGGCTGAGGCTGCAGAGGCGGCCCAGAAGAAGGCGGAGGCTGACCTCCCTAAACTTAGGGAGGACCTCAAAAAGGCCCAGGAGAGCCTCCAAGCGCTCCAAAGCGCCTCTTCAGAAAATGCTGATCTGAAGAGCAAAGTGGCCCAGATGGAGGAGGCGGCGGCTAAAGCTCAGGAGAACTTCGGAGCAACTCTTAAGGCGGAGCAAAACTGCCTAGTCGCTGAGATGGCCTCCGACAATGACGCCATGATGAGGATCGCCTGGGAAGCCTTGTATCCTGGGAAGGAGTATGGCGTCTGGGCTTTGGCTCACAAGTATGCCGACGAGGTCATTTACTTGAGAGAAAAGGGTCTGCCTGAGCCGGAGTCCTTCCTCGTCTGGGCTGAGACGGAGCAACCTAAGCCTGAAGCCGAAGCTGAGGCTGAAGCTCCAGAGGTTGAGATCCTCGAGGAAGGCGGGAAGGACCAGGAGGGGCCGTCTGCAAGGCAATAGTTTCAGCGGCTGTGAGCCAAGTCTTTGCTTTTTTTTATTTTTTTTCTCTGCGGCAGTATGCCAACAAACTTGCTTTTCCGGCCTGTGTGCCGAGTATATTTGTATCTTTACCGGCTAAGGAGCCGTGTTTGTCAAACAATTTCTCTTTCCCGGACGGGGTCCGGATAACAATTGATCCACCACAGCCGTTTGGCTGGGTGGAAATTTAATGAATGCACCGACTGAGTCGGTTTTGATATTTTCTGCGCCTGTGTTTGCACTCTAATTTTTCAATTTTTTGCCTAACTTATCAAAAGCATGCGGCTGTCCTTGCCCCTGGACGGCTGTGTGCTTGGTTTCAAGCGGGGTTGGTTGATTGACTTGGGAACGTCTGATGCTGTAGAGAGCATGATACGTTTGCAAGTCAATCAATCACAATAGTGATTGCCCCAAACCAAGTGCACAGCCGTACATTTACAAGCGTTTCCGCTTCTACCTAGACGGTTATGACCGCCTAAGTGAAGTTCATTTAGCCATTGTACAACTCTTTTGCCCCAAACGAGGATGTGTACAATTTTAATGCGAAAAACGCTAAGTAAGGAATGCAACCGGTAGAGGAAGCCGACTGATGTCAATTGACATCCGGTTCTCCAACCTTAATATTTCCTTAAGTTGTTCAGGCAGACGGCTATGAGTGGCTGATTCAGCCGTCCAATCGTGGCCGCCTGCATTGGTACGTAGAGTAAGCATGTTGGCTTCTCTCTGCGACGATTGCACCCGGAGGGGTGTCGCCGGACGCCTTAGTCCATGTAGGGACAGGCGGTTTTATGGGAAAATCAGCCGTCTGGCCATTGGCCTTTGGTCTTGATTGAGACCGGCTGTGTAGCCACTGAGCGTTTTTGTGCTCAGCTTAATTATCTGGCCATTGGCCTCTTTGTCAATCAGACGTTCATTCAATTTCCAAGTATCAAACTTTGAAAAATAAACATGTAATCCGTCTGTGTTTCAGACGGGGTATAAAAAACTTCAAAAATGAAAACAAAAAGCCATTTCTCATTAATGTACACTTCTTGTTTACAAAAAATTATTACAAAATCTCAGACGTAGTATCTTTTCAAATTATCTACGTTCCAAGTTCTAGGCAGGCGCCTGCCGTCTGGAGTTTCCAGGCGGTAAGTGCCGTCTCTTACTTCTTCACAAATCCGGTAGGGGCCTTCCCAATTAGGAGTTAGCTTTCCAAGCTCATTGGCCCTACCGGTTGCCTCCATTTTTCGTAACACAAGGTCGTCCACTTTCAAGGGACGCCTGTGTACTCTCTTGTTGTAGGCTCTTGTCATTCTCAGACGGTAAATCTCATGACGCAAGGCGGCATTGCCCCTGCTTCTGGAAGTGAGTCCAATGCTAGGCGCATTGCCTCCCAGTTTGCCTCTTCATCATATAGCATGACTCGGAGAGTAGGCTCATAGTGCTCAATGGGCAAGACGGCTTCAGCACCATAAACCATGAGAAATGGGGTTTCACTGGTTGCCCCCCTTTGCAGTTGTCCGGATGGCCCATAGGACATGAATTAATTCTTCAGCCCATAAGCCACCGGCTCTTTCAATTTTCTTCTTTATACCGTCTGAGATTAATTTGTTGAAGGCTTCAACTTGGCCGTTTGCTTGGGGTCGGCCAACTGATGCAAAATAACATGAGATCCCCTGATCTCCCAACCAAGTCTTGAGCTGAGGCGTCTCAAACTGAGGCCCATTATCAAACACCATAGACATAGGAACCCCATACCGGGTGATGATATTCTTCCAGATGAAGGAGATCACGTCTGAGGTCCTGATATTTTTTACCGCCTCAGCCTCTACCCACTTGGTAAAGTAATACACAGCCACCAAGATGTAGCGCTTTCCGCCTGGTGCAGGCGTGTAAAGACCCAAGATGTCCATGCCCCATTTTGTAAACGGGATTGGGATGTGGATGGCCGTCAGATCAGTAGCCGGACGGTGAATAAGCTTGCCAAATTTCTGGCACTTGTCACATTTTCTCACCAATTCCTTGGCGTCTGCCTCTAAAGTGGGCCAAAAATAATGTCGTCTGGCTCTGACGGCTAGAGATCTGCCGCCTATATGGGAGGCGCAGAACCCTGAGTGCAAATCTTCGAGAACTTCCTTCCCCTTCTCTAGGGTTACACACTTCAAAAGAGGCTTAAGAAACCCCGCCTTGAAGAGCTCTCCATTTCTTAACTCGAAGTTTGCAGCTCGGTTTTTCAGAACGGCTGCCTCCTATGGCGAATCAGGAAGTGTCCCGTCTGAGAGATAAGCCCGGATGCCATCCATCTAAGTAGAGCTTCGGTCTAGGATTGCAATGGGATCTTCATAGATGCTTATTTTTTCAAGTACTTCCCAAAAGACTGACCGAGGCGTATCATGGCAGGCGGAGGATGCAAGTTTTGACAAAGCATCCGCCTGGTTGTTATCATACCTAGGTACTTGATTCAGATGAAATTCCTCAAGTGACCCAGCCTCCTCTTTGACCGCCTGAAGATATTTGATCATAGCCGGGTGAGTTGCTTCAAATGTGCCCTCATATTGGCTAACGACCAACTGTGAATCAGAGTAGGCGTCAATTTTTGTTGCCCCTGCCGCCTTACACATGCGGATTCCGGCTAGCAGGGCTTCATATTCCGCCTCATTGTTTGAGGCCTGAAACTTGAACCGTAGTGCATACTCATATCTGTCCCCCTCAGGAGACTCACAAATTACGCCTGCACCACAGCCGTTTTTTGTTGAACTCCCGTCTACATACACTTTCCAAACCTGATTGAGATTATCCGGGGCCACCGGACGGGTCATTTCCACAATGAAGTCGGCAAACGCCTGACCTTTCACTGCCTTTCTTGGTTCGTAAGTGATTTCAAGACTTTGCTTTTCAATAGCCCATTTTAACATTCTGCCGGATGACTCCAAGGTAGACATTGGCCGCTTGAGTGGCTGGTCGGTGTAAATCACCACCGGATGAGCCAGAAAGTAAGGCTTCAACTTTTTGAATGCCATGTACAAAGCAAGACCAAATTTTTCCACCACAGGGTACCGGAGTTCAGCATTTTTAAGAACATGACTAATGAAGTAAACCGGGAGTTGAACGCCGTCTCGCTCAGCAAGGAGAACGGCACTGAGAGCATGATCTGAGACGGCTAAATACATATACAACGTCTCCCTAGGTAAAGGACTGACCAGCCTAGGCAGAGAGTGCAAGTGCTCTTTCAGCTTCTGGAATGCCGTCTCAGCATCGTCTCCCCATTCGAACCTGGTCTTCTTCCTGATTGCTTGGAAGAAGTAGAGGCATTTGTCACCTGACCGGCTGAGGAACCTTCCCAAGGCGGCCAGACAACCAGTTAGTCTCTGAACTTCCTTGACAGAATAGGGTGACTTCATGTCAATTACCGCCTGTATCTTCTCGGGGTTAGCCTCTATCCCCCTTTGATCAATCAGGAATCCGAGAAACTTCCCAGACTCAACACCAAAGACGCATTTCTTGGGGTTTAACATGACCTTATGCCGCTTGAGGGTGGTGAATGTTTCTCGAAGGTCAGCAAGGTGATCCGCCTGTTGCTTGGATTTGACTATCATGTCATCTATGTACGCCTCCACATTCCTCCCAATTTGATTAATGAAGACCGTATTAATCATCCGTTGGAAAGTGGCAGGCGCATTCTTCAAGCCAAACGGCATCACAGTATAACAGAATAACCCCAAATCAGTGACGAAGGCCGTCTTCTCTTGATCTTTTTTCCAGAAGGGTATCTGATGGAAGCCGGAATAGGCATCCATAAAACTCATCAAGGCGTGACCGGCTGTAGAGTCGACCAGACTATCGATCTTTGGAAGCGGGTAACTGTCCTTTGGACACGCCTTGTTGAGGTCTGTGTAGTCTACACACATGCGCCAGGTCCCATTCGGTTTCTTGACAAGGACCACATTGGCCACCCAGTCGGGGAAATTACAGGGCCGAATGAACCTGGCGTCTAGCAGCTTTTTGACTTCGGCAGCTGCCGCCTGACTTCTTTCCTCGCCATGGTTTCTTTTCTTTTGCCGGATGGGCTTCTTTTTGGGATCCACGGCGAGTTTGTGGACAGCGAGATTCGGGCTGACGCCTGGCATCTCTTCCACTTCAAAGGCAAAAATGTCTTTGAACTCTTTCAGCAGAAGGTGCAAGCTTGCACCCAGAGTAGCATAAGCAACCGTCCCAACCTTCACCGTACGCTCTGGACTGCTGTCGTCTAGAACGAGATCAATGTTTTCTCCAGCCGGTTGGGGACGGAGCTCGTCTGACCGTTCACCGGTCAGTGATTGCTATTTCTTCTCTTTCTTCACCTCCACCAGCAGAGGCGCTTTTCTTTTCTTACCAACGGCTGGTGGGGCAGGATTGGTATCCTTGACATCGTCAAGGTCTATTGGTTCCTTCTCTTGGCCGTCTGGGGCCACAGTATCTTTCACGGCTGAGAGATAGCACTCCCTTGCCGTCTTCTGATCCCCATTCAGGGAACCAACAGAGCCGTCATCCCGCTCATACTTGATGAGCATGAGAGACGGGATAATGACCGCCTTAGCTTCGTTGAGGGTTGGCCTACCAAGGATGATATTGTAGGCGGTCAACTCCTCAACGACCAAGAACCTGACGACAATATGTCGTCCCTGGCCTTTTTCTCCCAGCCGGATAGGCAAGTCAACTCTGCCGGCTGGGTAGACCATCCCACCCCCAAAACCAACCAAGGGGTGGGTAACCGGATGCATGCTGCTGACATTGTATTTCAGCTTCTGCAGGCACCGGAGGCTGATAATATCCGACGAGCTGCCGGTGTCAATAAGGATCCGTCCAACCAGCTGGTTGGCAACCTTACATTCAATGACGACCGGGTCGTCATGCGGACGGCGGACGCTGCCCCTATCCTTCTCAGTTATGAGGACGTCTGGGAAGGTGGAAGAGGCAGACGCCTGCTCATCATCATCCTTATCCATCTTTCAAAGATGGCTCTTGGTGCCCCGGATGGTAGGGCCACCACATGAAAATCCGCCTGCTATAGTGTAGACCGGATCCTTGTCGGTTTCCGAGCTACTAGCAGGCTGGGGGCCAGCCTTGGAGGACTGACCCTTATTCTTCTTCTTTGCCCCGGCAGGGGACTTAGAGATGTAGGACTTAAGGAGCCCCTTGTCAGCCAGACGGTCCAACGTCCGCTGTAGACTGAAGCAGTCGTTGGTGTCATGGCCAACCTCCTCATGGAACTGGCAAAACTTATTTTTGTTCCGAGACTGGACGGAACTCTTCATCGGATTCGGCTTCTCAATAGACAGCCGGTCCTTCACCTCCATGAGGATGGAGTTGCAGTCTTTGTTAAACTCGTACTTGGGGACGTACGGTTTAAACTCTTTCTTCTTCTTCTGGGACGGCTAGTCAGAATCACTAACCGCCCAGACTTCTTTTCTCTTCTTGCTCTCTTCTTTTTTGTTACCCGGCTGAGCAAACCGGCTTTCTTTTTGCTTGTCAGACTTCTTGGAGTCTGACTGGCTACCAGGCGAGCAGAGGTCGGTAGCCTGAATGTAGCTCTCCGCCTCTCTCAGGGCCTCCTGTAGCGTAAATGCCCCTTTTCGGACAAGGTCGAACTTAAAGGCCGACCCGTCCTTCAGACCCTTGAAGAAGTCTGTGAAAGCTACCTCGTTAGACAGCCCCTGGATCTGTATTCTGACCAGGTTGAACCGCCTGACATATGAGCGTAGCCCTTCTCTCTCACCCTGCCTGACAGTGCTCAAATCAAGGCTCGTCTTCTTGGCAGGAATGTTCATAGAGAAGTTGGTGGCGAACAAGAAGGTTAGACTCTTGAAGCTGTCAATAGAACCGGCTGGCAAGTTGTCAAACCACTGCTGGGCAATGCCCTTCAGTGTAGCCGGGAAACAACGACACCAGGTGGCATCGTCCCAACCTTGTAAGCACATGAGGTTGGTGTATGCCATCAGGTGGTCTTCTAGGTTGGTGGTACCATCATAGGTGCCCACCAGTACATTCTTAACCTTGGCCGGCTGAGCCGCCTCGGTTATATTGGCTGCAAAGGCAAACGGTTGTTCGCCTAACCTCATTAGCCGAAGCTGCCAGTCCAGAGGCTGGGCAGGAGGATATGCCTCCTGACCTCCAAAAGGAGGTGGCTGCATGAATTGGAGGCCGTATTGCCCATATGGCGCCTGAGGTGCGTATGGCATCGACCCTATCATCAGCTGAGGTTCGGTGTTGACGGATTTACCGCCTGTCCGACTCTCATGCAAGGACATAGAGTTCCTTGCTGATACTCGCTTGAAGCTGTCTGGAAAGCTC
Organism: Chenopodium album; assembly: GCF_948465745.1. NCBI lineage: Eukaryota > Viridiplantae > Streptophyta > Magnoliopsida > Caryophyllales > Amaranthaceae > Chenopodium > Chenopodium album. The sequence goes on along the minus strand of NC_137860.1, from coordinate 20,547,314 downwards.
GAGGTGGAAGCTGACTCAGACTGCTGCTGCCTCCTTCGATTGATGACTTCTCTTGCATCGAAGGTAGGCGTCTTCTTGGCCTTCGGCTGGGGTCGCCGGGGCATCAGAATCTTGGACCAGTCAAGTTTTGCGGCTGCCTTCTCCTTTGGGTGAGGAGTCGGCTGCCTGTCCTTGACCGGCTTCTTCTTCTTCCCATCATTGGGAGTCTTTTTAGCCGGCTGACTCTTGCTAGAGCCTGCCTTGTTTTGGTTGATCATGGCCTTGATTTCACCTTTGAAAGAGTTCATGAATTTCATGAGCTCATCTCGGGTGACTGGTGCTTGACCTTTGGCCTTCAGGGTTTCCCCTTCTGGCCTTCCAGATGGGCGCCTGCTTGGGCCCGCCTGGTCTTCATTTCGCTCTAGTTGATCCCTGGAACGAATGGATTTAGAGATGAGGGAGCCATCCTTAGATGTGTAGGTCTCCACATCATCATCTTCATCTTCTTCCTCATCCTTAGTGAATACCTCTGGCTGAGGCTGAGGGGGAGGCTGAGGGATTTCAAACCCTACCGGCTGAATAACCGGTTGCATGTCGTCCGGGGTACCCGTCTGAGTGCCCGGACGTAGAGAGGTAGAATTGAGAATCGGTACAGAACTTTGAACCATCTTGAGGTACTCTCCCCACAGACGGCGCCAAATGTTTTGGGTATTTTTGTCCCTTGGGAGAGTTGCAACTCGAAGACTGGTCCAGAGGGCTTCTGTACCTGCAAAATCACGGAGACACCGTTTCGGTGGTGCTCCGCCTCCAACGCTCAAGTTAGTAACTTGAAGGAGAGAAAAAGGTGCGGAAATTTAGGTGGGGATCTGCTAGGTTTTCTAGCTCAGTTGTTTTTATCAAAGTGACAGTTTGTAGTAAATGAAAGAACGTGCCCTCCAAAAGAGGGGAATCTCCCTATTTATAGGGTCATTGGGATTTGTGCCCCTGATTAGGTGACAGAACCCTAATCAGAGATGGGCTGCGCCGTATTACGGCTTTCTCGGGATTTGGGCCTAAAGGCCGACATTCTCCCAAATATCTGGGATGACACGTGTCACACAGGGATAGGTCCATTTTGGACCATCCCCGGGCTGACACGTGTCACCCTCTGATTGGGCCACGTGGAGGGGTAAAATTACCCTAAACAATTGTAATTGATAAAAGTGAAACATTGGGCCAACATAACATTTTAATTGGACGGAGAACGTTAGTGGGTAGTGCTACCCAAACGTTTCCAAATTTACGGGTAGTTCTAAACAAATAAAAAAAATGGGTAGTTGTTCACAAATGACCCTATCTTTAGGGTAGTTTTACACAAATTTTCCTATTTTATTTCTTCAAATGATTAGTACTTTTTAAATAAGGTAATTTTGTAACAATATTCAAAATGATGAATCTATTAAATAATAGATTCGTACTACACAAATTATAACTATAATTATTACTCCGTATTATTATTTTTTATTACTTTAATTGATTTCTCGCCTATTTTGAATATGAATAACATTATAGACACTTTATATATGCATAGAATAGTCATGTAAGAAAATTTGATTAAAATATCATTATTAATTTATTTGTATCTCCAATACTTTCATATATTATCATATTTTAGGAAAAAAAAATTAACCAAATATCATTATATCAAGGTTATTATTTTTGCCCATTAGTTGTATTACATGATTTGAAATACTAATATAATTTTGGTTGATAAGAAAATTGATACTACTAACTTATCATTGAATTTATAAAACACTCATACGGTCTAACATGTAGTTTTAATATTTTTCTAATCGACTCTTTCGTTATATGTAGTATATTATGTAATAAATGGATCCCATTTTTGAGATGGCGGTGATTCTATTAGGGTTAATTGTTTTTTTGTTTGTCTGCCGAAGATTGAAAATTTAGGGTTTTGTAACTCCGGAAGTATCTAGAAGACCATATGAGTATTTTTCACTCAAACAACTATTTTATCAGTGGATCCCAAGCCGAATTAGTGCTAACTCATAGATTGTATTGTTTCGGGTGATGTTTTTTTATTAATGCGATTGTTGATCGAATCACACGTCCCTTACTTTATCGTGTCTCACTCCTTCAATTGTCTTACCTGTCTCATGTCCCTTTACTTTTCAATAAGATAATAACCCCACCATCTTTTCTTATAATTATTGCAATTATCCTACTAATATCTTATTTTGTTAAAGTCAATAAAACCTCTTAAAACTATGTGCATTCACAACTCTAGCATTAAAAAAACGAAGGGCCGGGAGTACTAATTTTGGGAGGTTTATATTTTTATTTTTTCTACGGCTGAGAGATTACTTAATTACCTTATAAAATATACTCCCTCCGTCCCTTTTTTCATGGGAATTAAGGTAATTGTAGATTTATTAAACCATGTGATTGAAAGTCCAAATTACATTAGATGCATTAAATAATTAGTGAGAAAAAAGAGAATATATCAATGCATGGGAGAATAAAAAGGACCAGTCAGATGAGGGAATTTTGTGTAAAACTACCCTAAAGATAGGGTCATTTGTGAACAACTACCCTTTTTATTTATTTGTTTAGAACTACCTGCAAGTTTGGAAACGTTTGAGTAGCACTACTCACTAATGTTTTCCGTCCAATTAAAATGTTATATTGGCCCAATTTTTCACTTTTATCAATTACAATGGCCAATTAATGCTAAAATAAGCAAAAACCCCAATTCAATTAAACCCCTAAACCTTAGAAATCAAAATCCCCAAATAATTTTAAACTCATGAACTCTAAAATAAATTCTAATTAAAACCTTAATTAGGTTAATTAAGGTGAATTTAAACCTTTAAACAAACTCGGAGAGTTACTTGGGTGGCAAAAGTGAAAAACTGGGCTCCGATAACGTCTTAATTGGACGGAAAATGTTCATGGGTAGTGCTAACCAGACGTTTTCAAACTTGTGGATAGTTCTAAACAAATAAAAAAAAAATGGGTAGTTGTTTACAAATGACCCTATCTTTAGGGTAGTTCTACACAAAATTTCCATCAAAGGATGTCATTTACAAATTACAATACATTAAATGCAAAAAATATTTGGCACAAAAAATCAGTAAAAGTTGGAAATATTTTGGGGATTAAATTATGAAAATGACGTTAAAATGGTAGAAAAACCACTTACTAAAAAGGGAAAGATTCTAAAAATTGGACTTTAATTTTGATTTGCCAAAAAAGGAATAAGAGACTTTAATAAAGAGACAGAGGGAGTAACTGTCTTTTGTACTTAACTACCAACATTTTCTAACCCTAAAATTTCCGAACTTTTTCCTCGAAATGATGGAAGTTAAGGGTTATTTATTATAGGCACGAAAGTAAATTTAGAAATTTGATTTTCGCACCGGACACAAGGTTTATGCCTACCGCAGTAGCGCTAAGGCCCAAGGGTGTGTGCAAAGCCAAAATGACACTCTACGTGAGACACTTTCGCTTTGTTTGGATAGGAAATAAGGAAGGAAAGGAAGGGGAGGGAAAGAAGAGGAAGGGAAGGGAGAAGAAAGGGAGGGGGAGGTGAGCTCCATTTTCCCTCCAAATCTCTCCAATTTTGGAGGGATTATGCTGATTAAAGAATGAGGGAAAATGGATCTCTTCCTTTCCATTGTCCCCCTCTCTTTCTTTTTCTTTTTTTTTCCTTCCATTTCCTTCTACCCAAACAAAGTGTTTAGGTCTCTTATGTAGAATTGCTCCTTCTACTAATTCTTTTTTTTTTTTTTATGTATTATTATTATTTATTTTTTTTTTTTGAAAAATTCGAACTACTAGAAGAAGAATGGTGTTCATAAATAGGGATGTCAATGGGGCGGGTCAAATAGGAGACCCGCCACATCCCCGCCCCAGTGGGTCTTGGTTTGGCGGGGATAGGATAAAAACCATTCCCGCCATGGGTGGTGGGGCGGGGTGTATTTTAAGTTGTACCCGCCCCACTTCGTACTCGCCCCATCCCCACCTCATACCCACATCTATATATCTTTTAAAGAAAAATTACATACTTTTATACTATTTATAAAATAATTACGTGAAATACAATATTAATTATAATACTTTGTACGACACTTATATTATAATGTTTTATTTTATAATTCGTATTAATTATGTAGGATTGTGTATTTGAGATACGGAGATTCGGTGGATCTTAGGTGGGGATTAGGCGGGTCTTTGGTGGGGATGGATATCCAAGAGGGGGGTGGGGCGGGGATGATTTTGGAGTTGTACCCGGTGGGGCGGGGATGGGGATGAAAATTAGACCCGCCGTGAGGATGGGGATGGGGATGGGGATGGGGATGAAAATATTAGGTGGGGATGGGGATGGGAAGACCAACATCCGCCCCGCCCCGCTCCATTGACATCCCTATTCATAAATGCATCTACTCAAATTCAAACAAGCCATAAATCACATTATGGCCTGTTTGGAAACCAGAATTTCATTTGAAATTCTGGATTTGACCCAATTACCTTGTTTGGATGTGCTTGGAATTTGGGAATTGGATTTGCCCCAATTCCAAGTTTTTGAAGACAAGTTTATTTTGTTAAAATTGAAATTCCAACTCTAAATCCATCATTTCAAATTCCAACATTGAATAAAAAAAAAAAATTATTAACAAACTCTTTCTCTACTGCCTCGATTTCCCATTTCTCTAGCTTGGCTCCCAATTTTATCTCTCCTCCATTGAAGCAGGTTATATCCTCCATGATTTTTTTTCCCTCCATCAAAATGTACTCACGACCCTCCAGTGAAGGGGTTCGTGAGTTTTTCTGCCATTGAAGCCTTTTCTTCATCCTCATCCTTTTTCATGATTATATTTCCCCACCGCCCGTAACAATTGACGGCATATATATACCGGAACTTCATAGTCGGTCGGGATTATGAATCTAGAGCACGGTCTGGACGATAGCAGCAACATCCGCATGATGTCCGTTGTTACTCCAGTAAGGCAGTAACTTCTCTGACATTTATAGATGATTTCTTGAGAGAAATTGTGACGGAGTTAGGGTTCTGGTGAGAAGCGATTGACGACAAGTTGAAGCTGTTGTTGATGATGATCTGATCATGAGTTGAAGCTGTTGTTGATGATGATTCGATCACCTTCACCATTTTCGATAGTAATGTTGAACAAGAATACATGCCTCAAACTACATAAAAATGGCATATTATCCTAAAAAATACAATGAATTTCAAATAAATTAAATTGAAATTCAGAGTTTTCCCAAACAAAATATTTGAATTTGAAAGTCTGTAATTGAAATTTCAGATTTGAAATTCCAAATTTGAAATGAAATGTTAGTATCCAAACACTACCTTAGTTACAAAATTAAACAGATCTATCACACCTTGAAGTAAATCACAATTCGCAAGCAATGATACACAACAAATCTATAAACCTGTACTAAAGCAGAGTTTTTTTTGGAGGAATTTTTCCCTCCTAAACTCTACTTTAATAATTTATTTTTATTTATTTTTGTAGATTTTTACAAAGTTATTAGTTTGTCAAAAAACTTTATCATATAACTTAAATTGCAATTGACTAGTGAATTATATGTCAACATGTAGCAGTAGCAATGTAGCATTCTGCATTCTCATATAAGGCTGATACAAAAATCACCCCACATTATCGCCCCGTTTGGTTTGATATAAAACATCCTCTATGAAAAATTAGTTTTCAAGGACAACCTTTTTTTTAAAGAAAACCACAATTGCAAATTAGTTTTCCTTTATTTGGTTCCATCAAGATAAGATATAGAGAAATTTAAAATAAGGGTAATTTTGCGAGGATGGAGGAGGAAAGTAAAAAAAGAGGGAGGAAAATATGGCTCGGAAAATGTTTTCCACCATAAAGGATATAATTTCCCATTCCATCCCTTCACAATTTAAACAAAGGAATATGAGAAAAAATGGAATAATCATTTTCCATTAAATCCATTGTCAGTAGTACTTACTGAGGTCTCGGCGTCGTTAGTGTGCTGGTGATTATTCTTCTACAGGAAATGTGCTATGCAAGATGGCTGGTGTTTATATATTTGCTTTGTGGATCTAGTAAAGAATACTCCTGAATCCTTGTAGGCAGGACATAATACAGAGGCAGGACAACCAAATCTAGATAAATGATAATATGAAAATATCCAAATTACATTGGCTTCATGTAAAAGCAGAAGCTTAATAGGTGAAATTTAAAGTAGCCTTTATCTAAAGATATTACATTTAATTGTAAAACGAAAATATTGAAGCCACTAGTACAGCTTCGATATGAGAAAGATCTTGTTAAGGTGAGATGGAAGCAGAAATGCAGATCTCATCCGATCAAGGAAACTAACTCCTGGGGCTTGAGCTGTAAAGAAAACAGGCAAGTCCACAATTTTCCAGAACAGGATTAAACATGAAGCTAAATAAATCGTGCAAAGAAGCTCTAATGTGTATTTGATGCTTCCAGTAACACCTTAATATTACACACAGCTTTACCACCCTCAACTCAATCAACTCTCGGGACTATGTTGAACAGCATCCAACTTTCTTCACTGCAGATACATCATCCTTCACATTAATTGTTTGTCCTTTGGGTACAGCAGCAGGGTCATCACCAGCTTCCAGAGCTTTTCTGCAGACAACTCGGTATATTTGAGTAAGTACCTCTGTGAAAGCATTTTCAACATTTAATGATTCTAGGGCAGAGGTTTCCATGAAGAAGGTCTTTTCTTTCTCAGCAAATGTTTGAGCATCTTCGGTGGAAACAGCCCGTAAATGTCGTAGATCTGCCTTATTCCCCACAAGCATGATCACAATATTAGAATCTGTATGATCTCGGAGCTCTTTCAACCATCTCTCTACATTCTCAAATGTGACGTGACGAGTGCTGTCATAGACAAGTAGCGCACCAACAGCACCACGGTAGTAAGCACTAGTAATTGCACGGTACCTAAGAAAGACAGTATACAAATAAGACGGGTAGTTTTACCTTGTGAAAGAGAGTCTAAAAGAGTGTATAACAAATGTAGTAAAATTCTTAACATAAAAATGCTACGTAGACAAATAACTAACGATGAAACACAATCTAATGCAATTGCAAACTGGTTGTGATCTTGCCTTAACCCATTGTTTATCATCTCTTCACTCAGTAATAATGTAACTAACACAAGAGATCTCCTCCTCTCAAACAGTGTTACGTGACTATGTGACTGCAAATTGTGGGAGAAAGAAAAGTAGTTGCTCAATGGCACAATATAGGGAGAAGCAAAGTAGGACTCTAGAAATCCATAATCTGCAAAGTTTTCTTTGACTAATCTATCAGCTTCTTCAAATGCTTACGATACTCCATCCACTTTCTTTCATTTTACTTCCTATCCTCTCCCCTAAACAATTCACAATATTGTAATTACTAACAAACGAAAGCTTCTCTAACACCTGAAAGGAAAACGGACCTTATCAATTGTCCAAAATCACACCCTTTAATTATCTACAACTACTAGTAGTCTAGTACCAACAATTAGAGTAATGCAAAATTAATGCTATTGATCACCTATAGAAAACTTCAGGCTTGTAATATAACCATGACGAATAACACGGATTAAATACATTAAAAAACTTTCTAATCACCACCTAACATGGAATAAACTCTGCCAATGTTCCACCAAATTTTTAACTTCAGAAGAATACATACAGTATATAAATGGGATCATTACATATAAACCGAAGACGCAAGTCAGATTCTGATGTGAAATAAACTCAGCATACAATGGCATGACGATCAAGCCTTTACAATTATAGATTAAAGGAACAAAACCATGTACACATTCTTCATTCATCCCAATAAAAAGGAAATGTGTGAATTTGGTTTGAGGCAATTACAGTAGACATTACAACCTTAACCCTTAACGCCAATTTATAACTGAGATCGAATCGATGAAACAGTCACTACTCTAATAGGGGAAAATTAAAGTTTGTCGAAAATTTCTGTTCAAAATTCCTTCAACTAACAGAATTTAACAATCAAATACTACAATTGAACATCCAAAAATCAAGAAAGTAACCCAAATTAACAAGATCCAGAGCTTATCATATTCAATTATATATATGCAAACGAATCAAGAATTGAACAATGTACAATCAAAAACTCAAAATCATTTACACAAAATGCACCAGATCCAATCAAAATGAAAATGAAAACCCAACAACAATGAAGAGAATAAAAAAGCACCGATCCAGCAAAAATGAAGAATGAAAAAGAAAATGAATGAAAAGAAAAGAAACCTTTCTTGGCCAGCAGTATCCCAAATTTGAGCTTTGACAACTTTATCATCAACACGAATACTCCGAGTAGCAAACTCAACACCAATGGTGGATTTAGACTCAAGGCTAAACTCATTACGAGTAAATCTGGAAAGCAGGTTAGATTTTCCAACCCCAGAATCTCCAATCAACACAACTTTGAACAAATAATCATAATCATCATCTGCTCTATACCCCATTGATTAGGGATCAGAAATTGAGGATTGAAATGCAGTGGATCTGGAGAAAAGAGAGTATAGTTGGGGAAGAGTGGTGGAATGGGATTGGGTTGGATCTAGTGCAGAAGGAGGAGTTTCAGGTGCCTACTGCAAATCTCGAAAACTCAGAGCGGTGGAAAGAGAGAGAGAGAGAGAGAGGAAGGAGAGGTAGCGCATTCAATTATTTGGAAAGAGGAAATTGAAAGTAAGATGTAGTCGTAGTTGTGCAATTAAACAAACGGTCGAATGGGCTAAAAACAACAGAAATGAGATCTTGGCTAAATTTTGAAAAAGGTTTTGTTATCATTTTGGTCTTTTGGAGTACTATACTATGGAGTACTTTGTTTTAATGGTTACGTTCTAATTGGGACTTTTTAAAATAATAACCTTGAAATTACCTCTATATTGAGTTAGTACAAACTTTTAAATAAGACGGATGTTCAGTAATTATAAAGTGATAATAAAAGGAGCAAAATTTACACTAAAACGCACAAAAGTTACTCTGACATATATAAGAGTTATTTATGCTTCATTGGTAAATTTGACAAAAGTGATACTAAATTTGACAAAAGTGACATTAAATCTGACAAAAGTGATATTAAATCTGACAAAAGTGAACTCGATGTACAGTAAATTACTGAAAACTGGGTGTATACAAAAGTGATTGTTGAAGTAATCACCCTTTTTTTTTAAATTAAATTTACCACCCCTAGGAGTAGGTGTTGAGTCAGACCCGATTAATCTCCTAATTTAACAAAATATGCTAATATCAACAATAAATAAAAATATGTATTTCTTTCATCTTCTTCCTTTAAACTCACGCATATTAAACAAATTTCTTAAAAAATGGCACAAAGCTCAATACACTTGCTTTTTTTAACTCCATCAACACCACCAATAATGATAGCATGCTATTTTGTATGATTATAGAGTGGTTTTTAACGTTGAATATGTGAGGTATTGATGCCTTAGTTCATTATTCACTCTATTTTTATGCAATTTTTGTGTATCCTATGCTTCACGGGTTGTTAGTGTTTTTGTTGAGATTTTAGGTCCAAAGACGACCAATTGAAGCCTATGGATGATGAACAAGGTTAGAAGCAAGAAGATGATGGAAAGAAGCCAAGGAAAAGGAGTCAAGTCAAGAATAAAGAGAGATGTGCAGTGGAGAGGCCTCTCCATAGAGTGGCGCGGCCTCTCCCTAGGAGCGGCCTCTCCAGGTCAGTGGAGAGGCCTCTCCACCCCGCTGCTGTAGCTACTGCCAAACTTGGCAGTTTCAAGGATTTTGTGAGGAGAGGCCTCTCCAACTTTATGCCGCGGCCTCTCCACCTGGAGCGGCCTCTCCACCTATTTGGAGAGGCCTCTCCACCTCGTTGCTGAACTTCCTGCCTCACTTGGCAGATTTGAAAGAAGAGATTAGGAGAGGCCTCTCCAACATAGGGGAGCGGCCTCTCCATCCGAGGAGCGGCCTCTCCACCTTTTTGGAGAGGCCTCTCCACCCTGCTACGGAGCATTCTACCCCAATTTTCCTCAGTTGGAGCGGCCTCTCCAAGACATGGAGCGGCCTCTCCAGACCTTGGAGAGGCCTCTCCCGACGGGTTCCGCGAACTTTCTATTGCGAAGTTTACTATGAAATTGGGGATTATAAATAGCTTTAAGGGGCTCATTTGTAGGATCTTCTTCCTTCTTAACTCCCTTTAGACTTCTTAGGCCCTTAGTTTCTCTAAACCCTCTTTAATTAGATTAGTTTTCCTCAAAACTCAATCATTGTAAGAATTATTTGAAGTTTGTTCTATCAATTTCAACAACAATTATTCTCAATCTTGAACCATCAATTAGTAATCTCTTTCTCTCTCCTTTGCTATTTAATTTTCTGATTTTATCTTTTATTAATCTTAGTTCTTGCTTAATCTTTGTTAATTGTTCTTGCATGTCCAACTATCCTTGTTTAATCTCTCTCCTAGTTTAATTGAATTCATTTTAACCCTAGATTTAATTGTTAGATTGTTTTCCACCATGATTAGTGAGTAGTTAATTAGCTAGGGGTTGGGTGAAGACCCAACCAAGCCATGGGTTGATTGTTAATTGTGCTTGCATGTTCATTTTGGGTTGATGATTGATTGTTAAAGAATTGGTTAATTGCATGTGTAATTGGATGACCACTTATTGCTCATGTATTCACTTCTATGCTTGCATTGAGAGATGGAGTCTAGTTGTGAGCCTTTTCTTAAATGATTATGCTAAATTCCTTTTGATTACGGTTCCTTGTTTGATCGATGTGGTAGTCTTAGTTGCAACAATTAGGTGAGAAATCCCAATTGTTTGTGCCTTAATGCTTTCTTGGACCGATCGAAAGACAAACCCGAGTTAGTAGTCTATTTCTCATTGTTAAGACTTGGTTGGCCTATCTTGTTAGTTGAGTTTGGTTTAGGAATGCTTAGTGTTGTGGCTTCGAAAGAAGGCAATGTTGAGTGCCCTCTCTATCATTTAATTTGTGTTCATGCTTGCCTATTGTTTTGATCCATTGGTTTAGTTAGTGTCGACTCCCATTGTGACCGAACTAGATTGCAACCGTTTCATATTCTCGGTGTACTTACCCATTCCATGTGGATACGATCCTCTACTTACCCTAGACTTGTCTTAGGTTGGTTTAGGTAGAAATATTGTTTGGTTTTAGGGTGATCGTCCAACGACCGATTTATCCTTCCTACCAAATAACCCCTTCTTCCATGAATGCCGACACGACACCCGACGGCGGCTTCGACGCCAAATTTAAAGAAAAACCCTATGAAAAAAATACACAAATTAAGGGAATTGTTAACCCAAAGTGGTAGGTATTGTCAAGGGTACCTAGGCTTTAACAATAGAGCATCTATTAGAGCTTGAAAAAAGCTTTGATTCGGTGGGATTTGAAAAAAAAATGAAGAAGGTAAAGACCATTTAACTATAAAATTGATCATATCATGATTATTTTGGTGGTTTATTGTGATAAGCGGCGATTGTAGTGGTGGTGAAGAAGCGGACATTGAATTCCATTGTTGAAGTAGATCTCCATGGTTGAAGGCTTGAAGCTCTAAAGTTGTTGAATTTACAATTTAGTCCATAAATAACTAATGAAAATGACTTTTATACCCCTATATTAACAACTTTTGTTTATATAGGATATTAACTTGTATTTTCTCAATAGGTTTTACCATCCCCACCACTATTCTGGCCAATTTTAGAGTTAGGGTTTTAAAATCAAGATTTGAGCTGCTAAGAAAAATTAATTAAAACCCATCCATCCCACCTCCGGTGGACAGCAACCCTGCCACCTTCGACACCCCTTCCCTTTTCCCTTCTCCGTTTTTGACACCCCCTTCTTTTCCCGTCCCTATTTCCAGCCCCCTTCCTTTCCTCCTCAACAATTTCGACCCACTTCCTTGGTTTAGGATAATTTTCGGAGTTAGGGTTTCAGGTTAGGGTTAGAGTTTTGGGATAATAGGGGATTTCAGGGATGTGGAGCCCCGATGACTTTGGATTTTGATTTCAGGCGAGGAATGGGGTCGTGGGGATACGAGTTTCAGGCGAGGGATTAGGGATGAGTTACAGATTTCAAGTGAGTATGTGGGGATAGTGATTGGTGCTTCTTTAGGGGTTCAACCATCCTGATGCGAGTTTAAGGCAGTGATCAGGGGGGAGGGCCCGAGGCTAGAGGGTTTTAGGCGATTTAGTTTGACGGTAGTTGAGGGAAGATTGGGCGCCGGCGAGGAGGTTGTGTTAGACGTTTGCAATGAAGGGGGAGGGAGGAGCTTGGTTGTCCTGGTGGCAGGAGAAGGGGAGGGGATGGCTACCATTTAAAAAAATTTTGATTTAATTTTTTATTTTTATTATTTAAGACCAATAGGGTGGTGACACGTGGGCCCTCAATCGGAAAATTGATCGGAATATAGGAGGGGTGGTGGAACATATTGGTTTTGTAAATTATGGGTGGTATTTTTTAATTTCAAAAAAATATAGGTGGTTAATTCAACATAGGGTGCATTTAGGGGTGGTTATTTACAAAAAATTGTCCATTTAATCATTCACATATTCTTCAAAAAGGCGGGTATACGTTAATGTATTATAAGATGGAATAAAGTTATCAAAAGTATTTAAGGTTACCATTTATACTACAAAAGTTATTATTTTTAATAATAATAAATTTTATCTTAAGAAATCTTATAATATATTAGATTAATCATATTACCCTTTATAGTATGTAATGACAAATCTATAAGAACTTATACATTTAAATAAAATCAAACCAACGACAAATTAAAAATTACCCTTCAAGTGGTTAAAGTTACCATAAAAATAGTTAAAGTTACTCTCAAACTGACCGTCTTACAATAAATTTAACGTACACCGACTTACACAAGACTCATCAATAATCATCAATAACTATATACTAAAAGACACACCAGCAATGACATGTGTCATCTCCTGATGTGTCCTTAGTTATACTTCTTTTTTTAAAAAAAATATTGATTAAGGAAACTAATTATTTACAAAAAAAAATATTATTTTATTTACATATTCCATATTAATATGTAACACGGAGTAAAAAATAGAAAACTCCCTCGAAAGAAAGGGTTTCCTCTATCTCGAATAGCGACCTCCTGGTTTTCTACCAGTTTTTCTGCCCTCGAGGATTGATCTTCTCCTAGTTTTTCTCAATGGCTGAGGAGATTGTTAATCAATGTGCGAACCTATCTCTTGATGAAGCAAGAGAAGCTATTGATTTAGGGACTCTAAACCCTAACGAGGATGACTCTAATCTTGCCCTAATGCTAATGGGGCCAATTTTGACTAATCGATCTTACAATTTCGAAGCGTTCAAACGAACAATGACAAACATCTGGGCTCCTTCGCAAGGTATGGCAATCAGATCCTTAAGCCCTAATCTTTTTGCAATACAATTTTTTCATTGGAGGGATAAGGAAAAAGTCTTGGAAGGCAGGCCTTGGTGCTTCGATAATATGCTTATTCTCTTAAAATAAATTGAAGGTGATGAACAACCTAAAGAGGTGAAACTAACCCACTCCCCTTTTTGGGTTAGAATTAAAAACCTTCCTTTTAACTGCCGCTCTGATGTATATGTGAAAGCCCTAGTTCGTGACATGGGGGAAATAATGGAGATTGAGAAGGATGTGCTGGGGATTGGGAGGTATAGGAGGGTGAAAATTATGCTAGATACTGCAATGCCTCTGAGGCGCTTCCAGAAAATCAAGGATAAAAAAGGGAGGGAGCTGAAGGTTGATTTTGCCTATGAACGCTTGTCTTTCTTCTGTTTTGCTTGTGGAGTGATGGGACACTCTGAAAAAGATTGCCTTGTGGTGGATGAGGAAGACAAACAAAAGAAACTTGGGTGGGGTACTACTCTTAAGGCCACACCCCGTAAGGGAATGGCGAAGGAAGTAGAGGAGGTTGAAAGGCTCTTAGAAAGCAAAAAAGTGCTCTTTGTCACCAAGGAAAACAAGCCTGCTGAAGATTGCTTTACTGACACAAGGGAGGTGAGGAACAATCAGTTACTCCTGGATACTGGGGAGGGTAACGATAAAGAACTGGAAGATCTTGACTTAAATTGTAATATGATCATGGAAGAAGATCCTCTTGAGCAACCTGTTGATAACCCGAAGACTAATGGTGTGTAGTCTCTACATGCCAGCTCTCACTCGAATAATCAAGCTCCTGCTTTTAAGTTTAAGGGAGGAGAAAAGGTGAAAAAAGGTGGACGGTGGAAGAAACTTGCTAGAATTCAAGAAAATACCAGTATGGAGGAGGCTAATACTCTTCCCGTGAAGCGTAGCCTTGGAGATGAAGTGGGAAAGGAAGAAGCCGAAAGTGCTAAACGTGCTACAATCGGCTTGAACTCAACTGAATTGGCGGAGGTTGGTGGAATCCAACCCCGCCGAGAATCATGAATCTTCTATGTTGGAACTGCCGAGGTATGGGCAACCCTCGGTCAGTTCGCCAACTCCGCAAGTGGAGTAACCAATTTGCCCTCGACATAATCTTCCTGTCGGAAACAATGATAAAAAAGAATGAAGCTGAGAATTTGAAGGATAAGTTTAGTTGTTCAAATGCCTTTGGTGTTGCGAGCGTTGGAAGGGCTGGGGGTCTTTGTCTTTACTAGAGAGAAGGTGTTGAGTTTGATCTTGTTTCATACTCCCAAAATCACATATGCGGGAATGTGAAGCGAGATGGTGTAGTTTTATGGTGTTTGTGGGTATCTATGGATGGCCAAAGGAGGAAGAGAGACACAAAACGTGGAGTTTGATCAAGTGTCTTTGTGATGGAGTGGTGGTGCCTATTATTTTTGGGGGGGGACTTCAATGAAATACTTGGGTATGAGGAGAATGAGGGGGGGCTGATAGAATCCGAAGAGAGATGGAGAATTTTCGTGGGGTTGTGGATGACTGCAGACTTCGGGATATGAGGTTCAAAGGCTCATGGTACACTTGGGAACGTGGGGACACTGTCGAGACTAGAGTCCGAGAACGGCTTGATCGTTTTTTGGCCTCAAATTTGTGGGTTGATCTCTATCCAAATGCTTCGGTGGAACACTTGCTGAGGTATAAATCAGACCACACAGCAATTTTGTTGAGGCATAAAGCTCCAGTTAAAGGGAAGAGAAAAGGGAAGCGCAATTTCAAGTTTGAGACTAGCTGGTTACTTGATGAAAATTGCGAGGCCGTTGTGAGAAAGGTGTGGGATGATGCAGAGGGTCTTCCTATGTTTGAAAAGCTTGCTGCAATGGGGCGTGGTCTCATTCATTGGAGTGGCAATAGCCTAAACAATTTGAGTAAGCAGATTATTGAAGTTGAGGACAAGCTGAAAAATGCACAGAGCAAACCAATTTCGAGAAGCAACTGCGCTGAGTGTTTGAGGCTCGAGAAAAAGCTGGATGAATTAAATGACAAAAATGAGGCTTAATGGTACATCCGGTCTAGAGTTTCTGAGGTTCGAGATGGAGACAAAAACACTCAATATTTTCATCACAAGGCTTCCTAGAGAAAGAAAAAAAATCGAATTGAGGGCCTTTATGATTTTGAAAGAAATTGGCAGGAGGGTGAGAAGGAATTGGAGAAAATTGTCACAGACTTTTACAGCAAACTATTCGCATCTAATTCGCCTTCTGATTCTGATATGCAGGGGGTACTTTGGTTGGTTGAGCCGTGCGTTGCGGATGACATTAACATAGAGCTCCGGAGACCTTACACAAAGGATGAGATCTTTTTGGCTCTTAAACAAATGCATCCTTGTAAAGCCCCGGGCCCTGATGGTATGCACGCTATTTTTTATCAACGTTTTTGGCATATTGTTGGTGATGATGTGTTTAATTTTGTGAGTAGTATTTTGAATGGTAGTTTGTCCCCGAGTTGTGTGAATAATAAAAATATTGTGCTCATCCCGAAAGTTGATTCCCCGACCAACATGACTGAGTTCTGACCTATAGCCTTGTGCAATGTCATTTATAAACTTGTTTCGAAGGCTATTATTATGAGGTTGAAGAGTGTGCTTCCAGATGTTGTCTCACAAAATCAGAGTGCTTTGGTGCCGGGCAGATTGATAACGGATAATGCACTCATTGCCCTTGAAATCTTCCACACTATGAAGAAGAGAAATCATAGCAAGAAAGGGCTTATTGCTATGAAACTTGACATGAGCAAGGCGTACGACAGGGTTGAATGGGGTTTTCTTCGAAAGCTCCTTCTCACCATGGGTTTTAACGGTAGATGGGTAAATTTGATCATGAGCTGTGTTGATACTGTCTCCGTCAAGGGGACCCTCTCTCACCGTACCTTTTCATCCTTGTCTCTGATGCTTTCTCCAGGATGATTTAGAATAAATTACGGGAGGGCCATCTTCACGGTGCAAGAGCTAGCAGAAATGGACCAGAAATTTCTCACCTTCTTTTTGCAGATGATAGTCTCCTTTTCACACGGGCCAACCGACAGGAATGCTCAGTTATCGTTGATATTCTCAACCATTATGAAGCAGCTTCCGGGCAGAAAATTAATTATGATAAATCGGAGGTCTCTTTCAGTTCAGAAGTTAGTGAAGAAAGAAGGAATGAGCTTATGCAGGTTTTAAGTATGCGGCAAGTTGATCGGCATGAGAAGTATCTTGGCATCCCAACCATTGTAGGGAGATCGAAAAAGGCAGTTTTTGGAGCTCTTCTTGACAGAATTTGGAAAAAACTCCAAGGGTGGAAGGAGAATTTCTCTCCCGAGCAGGGAAGGAAATTCTTCTAAAGTCTGTTATTCAAGCAATGCCCACCTATTTGATGGGGGTCTACAAGTTTCCGGATTCGGTTACCCTAAGCATACAATCGGCTATGGCTAGATTTTGGTGGAAAAGTAATCGGAGGAAAGTGCATTGGAAGAGTTGGGCGCATATGTGCACACCCAAGTGTTTGGGTGGTATGGGGTTCAAGGACCTCGATATTTTCAACACCTCGCTTCTTGGTCGCCAAGCTTAGCGTTTAGTCCGCTTTTCCGGAATCTTTGTTGGGAAGGGTGTTGAAGGCTAAATATTTTCCTAACTGCTCCTTCCTCGAGTCGAATTTGAGCCAAAATTGCAGCTACTCATGGAGTAGTGTTTGGGGGGCAAAAGGTCTGGTCAGCGAGGGTACCTTGTGGCGCGTTGGGAATGGTTCACAAATTAGAATATGGCAAGACCCTTGGGAGGCTGATGAAAATGGGCGCTTTATTTTAAGCAATGTGTGTGACAGAGTCAAGGTAGTGCAAGACTTAATTGATTTTGATAGTATAGAGTGGAATTATAACTTGATTGATGAGATGTTTAATGAGAGAGATAAAGCTTGTATTCTTGCTATTCCACTTGGTAGTTGCGCTCAACCTGATGATATCACTTGGGCCTTTTCAAAAACAGGTGAATATACTGTCAAAACAGCCTACATGGTTGGCAAAGGTTGCAATCTTGATGCTTTTCATCACGCCTTTGTTGACATTTGGGAACTAGATGTGAGCCCCAAAGCTCGGCATTTTTTGTGGAGGCTGTGCACAAACACCCTACCTGTGCGTGATCTTCTTCACAAACTCCACATGATTAATGTGGCTTGCTGCCCCTGGTGTAATACTGAAGTCGAATCAGCAGTGCACGCAATTTTTGAATGTCCCAGGGTTAGAGATTTATGGGTGGATTGTGGCTGTACGAGCATGACAAATTGGAGTAGTGTGGACTCAATGTGTGATCTTGTTGCGAGTTGGAGCAAGCTGGATTTGAAGACAAGACAGAAGGGAGTTTTCCTTGCTTGGTGTATCTAGGGGGAGCGAAACCGAAAGGTTTTCGAGGACAAAACCACTCCCGACTCTGTTATTCTTGGCAGAGTTGCGAGGTATGTCGAGGAGCAAGGAAAATATGCCAACATCATCTATAGAGGGCCACTGATGAAAGAGAAGAACAGCCCAAAAATCTGGCAACCCCCGCCTACTGATTTCATCAAAATTAATGCTGATGCTGCGATTTCAGAGGAGGGTTGGATTGGGCTAGGAGTTGTTGCTCGTGATCACAATGGGGATGCTCTTTTTTCTGCAATCAAACGTGTCCGTGCTACTTGGAGTGTTGAAGTGGCTGAGGCGAAAGCTATTGTGTTTGCTGCCAGACTGGGTAAGAGATATGGCTTGGGGAATGTCATCTTAGAAACCGACTGCTTGACCATCACAAACAGACTTGATCGAGGAGCTATTTATCTGTCTTATTTAGATATTGTTCTAGGAGAAATTCTCTCTTCTTGTTGCTCTTTTAATTTGACTAGATGGTCCCATGTTAAAAAGGATGGCAACTTTGTTGCGCATCACCTAGCTAGGCTAGTTCCTTTCGGACTTGAACAAGTGTGGGATAGTTCTTGCCCTCCGGAAGTGACTCCGTATGTACTTATGGATAAACTTGCATTAATATAAGCCTAGTCTCGGTTGTTTAAAAAAAAAATGTAACACGGAGTAATTATTATATTTAAAAATTTGGACAACTGTAAACCAAAAATCATACTTTAAAATAATTTGAGACCTATTTTACAACAAGGAAAAATATGACTCAGTTTTATTTTATTTTATTTATTTATTTATTTATTTTGCCTACTTTTGTTTTCGTTGTGTAGTAGAAGCTACAATTAAAAAAAATCAACATATGACGTACTTTTATTATTCATCAACTAATTTATGATTATAATTCTTATCAACCAATAATCTATAGCTATATATAATTGTAGATCACCGTGCATGGCACGAGACCTGACCTAGTTGTTAATTATTTTCTAGATTAATGTAAATTTTTTTTTACACATTTCACATACTTTACTTCTCACTAGAGTTGGTAATTCCTGAATTAACCGACAGGCTAATCTAAATTGAAGTTATTGAGAGAAACTCAAACCCAAATAGCCCGAATTCAACCTGATTTGGCCTAAATATCAAATTTTGTGACATTGTAGACACCCAATTGTGTCTCCCCAAAACCAAACCCAGTGATGAATGCCTTTCACGTCGAAATATAATCGAATGAGGTGAAAGTGTGGAAAAGTCAAGTGTTGCGGTTTAGTTTTATTTAAAATTCTCTTCTCTCTGTTTTCGAAAATAACTCTATTTATTTAAAAATAGCCAAACCAGTTTAGTTTGGTCCATAACTAAGGTACGATGATAGTGTAGTTGGATGGGGCTCAAAGAGACCTTTCCAACGATATATTATAAGCCCAATTCCGATGAATATTGAGGAAGTTATGGCCAAAATACTAAACTGGCCTTGGCCCGGTTAATTATTTACATACGGCCCAATGATCTAGAGGAGGGCCCAATGTTAATTACTATTCCTAAAATTATTAAGATTAATTATAACTTTCTAGAAGTTTCTAGAAGGTTCCTTTTGATTATAATATTATTAGATTTAATAATTATTTATTTTTAAGATGGACTTTTATTTGGAATAAAGTATTATTATTTTATTATCATTATTATTATTATTATTATTTTTATTATTATTATTATCATTATTATTATTATTATTATCATTATTATTATTATCATTATTATTATTATCATCATTATTATTATTATTATCATTATTATTATTATTATCATTATCATTATTATTGTCATTATTATTATTATTATTATCATTATTATTATCATTATCATTATTATTATTATTATTATTATTATTATTATTATTATCATTATTATTATTATTATCATTATTATTATTATTATTATTATTATCATTATTATTATTATTATTATTATTATTATTATTATCATTATTATTATTATTATTATCATTATTATTATTATTATTATCATTATTATTATTATCATTATTATTATTATTATTATCATTATTATTATTATCATTATGATTATCATTATTATTATCATTATTATTATTATTATCATTATTATTATCATTATCATTATGATTATCATTATTATTATCATTATTATTATTATTATTATCATTATTATTATTATCATTATTATTATCATTATTATTATGATTATCATTATTATTATCATTATTATTATTATTATTATCATTATTATTATTATTATCATTATTATTATCATTATTATTATTATCATTATTATTATCATTATTATTATCATTATTATTATTATTATTATTATTATTATTATTATTATTATTATTATTATTATTATTATTATTATTATTATTATTATTATTATTATTATTATTATTATTATCTTTGAAAACTCGGTTTTTATCTTTTATCTAAACCTCCGTTTTCATTCATCAACTCTCTTCAAGAATTACTTAATTCTTTCTTTCTCTTTCTCTTTCTAAACTAGCTTTTACAAACACAATATTCCGCATTCACAAGACTTAGAATCATCTAGCCAAGTTCGCAGTTGCCTTTGCCCTAGACGTGCAAGGTTTAATATTTTCTGAGGGTTTGGTCCAAATCTAGTTTAAACTTTATTCAATTTGATTTTAATTTAATTTTTTAATTATTCTTTATTATTTTCATTGAAGTTTACTAACTTGTGTATTTTGTTATTAGAAAGAGGTACGAGGCTTCAAAGTATGTAATCTAATTACTCTCTTTCAATGTAGAAAGCATGTTTATTATTTATTAATTCCTAGTATCATGTTAGGATGTTATTTAATGCTTTCTAGTATCATGTTTAGGGTGGCTCTTATTATTTCTAATATCATGTTAGTATGTTAGTACCATGTTAGGTTTAAAGCTTTGATCTTTATTGCTTAGTGACATGCTAGGGTTTGTTATTAATCTTGTTAGTATCATGCCTAGGATCTTGCTATTATATTTAAGCTTTACTTCTTATTATTATGATTATTATTATTATGTTGCTTGATATTTATTATTGTTACTGCTTGATCACACCTTTTATGCATGTTAAAGGGAATTTGTACTTGAAATTACGCTTAATAAGATAATTAATAATTCGGTTTAGGCTAATGTGATTTTAACTCAGGTGATCGCCAATAAAAGTTTATTTGTGCATTAATATTCAACCAATATAGATTAAACAAGTTAGGATTAATATAATGTTTGCATGTTATTTGAAAAGCGCACATGAATATGAGCAGAATAAAGTAGAGGCCTATTTTATAGGGCGGGTCCTTTCTTTTGTAGATTGGATTCGTACCCTCATCCCCGAACCCTGTTTGGTTCAAGACCTTATGGAGTTGATGGTCCTTTGGATCGTCTTTTGGGTTTACAAGTTCCTAAAACTTGTTGGCGACTCTTTTGCTCTCTTTTTCAACCCTTTGGAACGCCGCCATACTTTAGTGTATGATCACAGTGGGGTTCAAGTTTGGGGTCATAATGGTTGAAATATTTCCTACAGACATTTTACACTATTTTTAGTAGAATTATACCCAAATTTAATTAAAGTTTTGCTGACTTTGTCTTGTTAAGGGAAGTTGATCAAAGGATTGACCCAATGAAATTTTTTTGACCTATTAATAATGGGGAGTCATACGTTAAATGAAAGATGAGCGTAAGACCGGGCCAATTAGAAAAGCTTGTAATCAAGGAAGAAGCAGTCTTTATTCACTTAGAGGCAAAATCAAACAAGATTATTGGCGCCAAGAAGGATCAACCGTCTAGCAGCCAGTGATTGTGGTTGAAGGGAGATCATGGACAGATTTGTAAAGACCCTTAGCCTATAAATAGAAGAGGGATCTTAGAAGAAGGGACATCAACGAATCAACCAACAAAAAGCATTTCATTTTCTTTAAGCTCTCTTTAGTGTTTTTTTAGTTTTCTCTTGGCTTAGTAGCTAGTCAAGCGATAGTTTAGATTACTTCCTACGTATCAAAAGCAGTTCAACCATTCCAATTATATGAATATGGAGGTTATTTTTTGTAACACCCCCGATTTACTAGCTAATAATAAACAATAAATAAAAGAAAAATAAACAACCTTTAAATAAAATTGCGGAAGCATACACCTAAATCGGAGGTATTACCACCACACTCGACAACTTGTCAAGTGTTAAGGCTTACAAAATCTCAATAATTACAACCCAATAAACTAGGTGAGCTATTTATACAACTTTACAAGCTCGATATAAAAACACTAATCGAAACACTTGAGCTCCTTTAGCTACGATCACTTGACCAACCTGTTTAAACAGTCTTGTCTGCTCACCATTAAGGACAAATTCCAAAATAGATCGTCGTAGGGCCACCATAAGAAAAAGACATGGCCGCAAACACAAGTAGCACAACAAAACAACACACACGTCAGCAAAAAGCTGAGTAATCACCATATATCAGAATACAGAGTATAATAGAGAATAATTAACATTACTAGCTCAATTAAATAATGTAGTTCAAAACTACATAACACATTGTACTCTGAAAATAACCTTGAATAATAATACAAACCCTTTTACTCAATTAACTGATCATACCCAATAAGTGTGCCATGCTCTTTGTTCTATACCTAGCCTTGGACATGGGTAATTCGAATAAAACCAACAAGTATAAAAACTTGAATACTCCCAATAACTAGAAAATACCTTAAATCAGACCACATACGGGCCAATTCCCACTGTAGGGGACCATAGAAAAATAAATAATAAAGATTGTACCTCATTCTTAACTCATGATCATTATCTCCTTACCATCATGCCAAGGACTAAGGTTTATAACGCCGAGCCTCAAACCAAGAATAAAATATAATAATTCCCAACCTTTTGATCTCACACATCGATCAAATAATCATAAACTTGATAATAAATAGTATCTCAATAATGGCACAAGTTCCCAAATTACATGACAATTCGATTCATAAATATCTCAACTCTTAGGGTAATAATACTAGCATCCAAAAATAATCAAATCTCAACCCAAAAATAATACTCTGCATTAATAACCCTAAAACCTCAATAAAACAATACTCCCTATAGCAACAACATTAAAACCCTAGAAATAATCAATCATAAACAATAAAAGTAATACGATACTCAAATCTAATCAAATCATATAATATCATAATAATTAATCATATATACAAAGAGTACAAATAATGAATCATATCACACATAACAATACGAAAATAGAAACATCTCAAAAATATAGTGTGATTACATATAATAAATAATAATTAAACATGAAGTTTGTGTGATTACCTTTCCACGAATTAAAATCGCAATACGACATTCAACACAAAGCAAGAAACAAACCAAGCGAGCTACATGCGTAGTAAATTGCAGCGTTCGATATGCAAATATATTGTGCAGCTATAGTTTCCTATTAGACCCACAATATAATCATCACATAAATTAAATTAATGGACATATGACTGACATTGGAGTATGAAACAAAAACTTACCAGAAGCAACAAATTTCACTTTCATTTACATGTATTACGCATGGGCAAAAAGGAAATCGGCTGCTGCCCGTTTTTTTTTTTTAATAATATAAGTATTTTAATATTTTTAGGGTTTAAAATAGTTTATATACGCTTTAAATTGTACAGTGCTATTTAAACAAATAGGGTTTTAAAACTTTCCGAACTCTAACATAAAAATATAAGATTAGGAAAGTGATATAATAAATAAAAATAACTATTTTTTTATAAAATATATAATATAAAACTAAAAAATATTCGGGTATTACAATCTACCCTCCTTAAAATAAGTTTCGTCCCGAAACTTACAATAGAAAAAATAACTTACTAGTAAATTTGAAAGGAAGTGAAAACTAAATCAAACTTTTCTTAATAAAGTATATGGATAGAGTACTGAAATTTTAGAGGTATTACATTTTTCCTCATTATAATACAATTGTAGTCCCGACTTTATCCTTTAATTAATGTAAAGCATTTGCATCTTTTGTCAATGTTAATACGTTCGTTGCTTTGGTGATTCAACTCTTGTATAACTTTTAAAAGGGTAACTTCTTTACTTGTTTGTTGTGTTAAGTTAGCGAGGTTATCAGCTATAACCAATAACAATATGGGCATTCCTTTAATATCCTAAAATAAGATAGGATATTTGACTAGTTGGTAAATGACAACATTTATCTCACTAAGTTTTTCGGTGTCAACAATGGGAGAGTACTAAACTAAATACATTTTAATTCACGTATATATTTAAAAGGTATATCATGGCTCCTAATCGTTTAACACGTAAGCGGACAAATCAGGAGGAGGATGTCAATTCATCCGAACTTAATTCTTTACTATACTTGAGGATCATCAAATGATCATTTTCCCCCTCGCTCCTGTTGGTGCTGATGAGGGGTATAGGAGTCAGAGATGGGTAGGAGGATCTAACCAGGTAACGAGTCAATCTATAACTGTAATGGTCAAAATATGTCTTCTTCATCTTTGCCTCCAACCATTACTTCTATTCCACTAACCTCTTCAATAGGAACAACAACGTCTCCTGCAGGGGTTTAAATTGGACCTAGAAACACCAACTATGGTATTAGAGCCTTAACATATGTAGTAGATACTACAAAAACTAATACAATTACTTAAAGGGTGTCCTCTTAGTCTATTGGTGTGCAGGATCCCCAATCTTACACGTATTCACAACTTGGGGTTATAATCAAGACCAAGAGGGTTATCCTAGTTTTAACGGCCCGAATTATATTTATATGGTGATAGACACCCAACGATTGTAGCACATAACCCAAGTATATTTGGTGGGGTGCATGTAGAAATCCTCAAAACCAACAAGGGAATGTACAAAGTCCGTTTCTAATGTTTGAGACACCATGTCAAATGCTAAATCGCCTTGGAGGACACTAATTTCATCCACAAATATGACAGGCTCCAACAAACGAGACTTTACTGAAGCAAGTGGAGAAGATGATCCATGGGTCAAAACGTTGGCCATACTAGAGAGGATCTTGTAATTCATCTCCTGAATAGATTGATAGATTGTATCCATTCCCAAACGGGTTTTAAAGTCCTTGAGTTTACCCCTCTCTTTTCTGATGACAATACAATGTCTGCAAAAGAACACTTGGTTAGGTTCAACTACTACTGCAAAGAGGTGGCTGATAATGATTTTCTTAAACTTACAATGTTTTCTAGCTCTTTAACTAACACTGCTTTATCTTGGTTTGCTCATCTTCCTCCTAATTCAATTGAGAATTGACAGGATATGCAGACCTAATTTCTACGCTATTTCACTATTGCTCAGCTCCTTCACATGCATATTCACCTACTACTTGGATTTAGTATTTCATTTCTCTCAAATCCCCTAACTTATTAAACTATTACCTCCAAGTACTACACTATCTTTCTGTGTATCCCGGTCTTTTGAATACTCAAACCCTCTTACATGCATCTTAATTTGTATCATGTACATATTAAAGAACATAATTAATTTAACACTTAAAATTAGGAGTAATACACTTAAATTAAATTAATAATCACAACACTCTCCCTTTCTAACCCTTAATTTATGTGAGAAATGAGAAGTCGGAATTGCATTATGGACTTATTAATGGATGACAAATCTCCCTAAAATATTTAGAACCTAGTCGATCTCCTCCATTATTTAATATGGCAATAAACAAATTTGACTATTTTTTTTTGTTATTATTATCAAAACCCGAATCAATCCATTTTTATATAAGATAAGTACGTCTTATAATGTGTGAGGTATGACAATACATATGTAGCCATAATTAATAGAGTTGTTAAGTGGGTGTAGACACCTAAAAATATCTCCCCAAAACAAAACCTGATGATGAACAACCTTTCACCGCCATTATTGGTCGGGTTGAGTATTTAATCTTTTGAGTGCTTAATCCCATATTTAATTCCATACATTTCATAAACCAACCCAATTCGATCTTAGCCCATTTCCCCAAACCATAACTTATTTCCGCTTTTCGTGCCAAACCGAGCTAAACGGACTTTGTGGCCCTATAATTTTGATCAAAATATCATTTAATTGGATAGGCCTTGAAATAAGCTTCCCAACGGTATATCATAAGCCCAATTCCGATTTAAAATGAAGAATATATGATCTAAACACTAAACTCCGCTCAAAACCGACACCATTTCACTAAAACGACCATATTTATAAATCTACAAAAGATATTGACCTAATTATAATTGGGTTGGAAAGTAAACTTGATAATATTTTCAACTATATATTTTATGCTTTTTTCCGAGTACGGATCAAAAATTATCATATTTTTAAAAACGCATGAAAATAGGAAAATACCGCAGCAAGGAATAATTACCGTTTTACCACGCTGTTTTGCGGTATACATACCGTGACACAGTAATTTTCTTGGGTTTTTCTTCGCGGCGCTTACCTCACCCCTCGTATTTTCTTTAAATAAGAGGCTGATTTCCTCAGTTTCGCTGCACCAAAAATCATTATTTCTTCTCTCTTTCATATTCTAAGCCTTTAAACCTATTATCCCAATTACACTATTTCTTCCCTAAGCATTCCAAGGAGCTGAATCCATTCTTGGCCCGAGGTTCCGTCCTTAAACCAATGCGTGAAAGGTATAATTAACTAAGGGTTTGAACCAACTCAACTTTACTTTTATTTAATATAATTTCAATTTGATGTATAGTTCATTGAAGTTACTAACCATTTATTTAATTTATTCATGATCACTTAATTTCTCTTTGTATTATTCTTTATTGCTAGTATAGGGTTATTATAATGATCAGACTAACACTATTATAGTTAAATTGCTTCCAATGTTAATGTTGATTTTATTTTATTTATTTGGTCACCATATTGCATGTTAAAGGCAATATGTAATTGAAAATCACGACTAATAAGATAATTTGGACAACCGGTTTAAGTTCCTTTTTAATCTAGTTGTTAAATCAAGTGATCACAAATATTTTATAATTATATGTTGCATTAATATTCAACCAATTTAGCATAATAATAATTTGGAGCAACTAAAATATTGTTTGTATGCCTTTGAGATCGCGGGAATCATATCACTTTTCACAATAAGAATCGAGTAGAGGCCAATACATAGCGAATGTGACTCCATAACTGACTTCGTACCATCATCCCCGATCCTCCTTTCGTGGTTCCGAACCATATTGTGTTAGTAATCTCATGGATTATGAATGGGGTGTAATTTAACCTTCACGGGTCAATCGTTGCTGCCTTCGTTGTCCCTTATTCATGGTTGCCTTAAATGATATGTGAACGGTTTACAAACTTCTTATTAAAAACTTGTTGGCGGCTCCCTACTTTGCTTTTTCCCTAATCGTTGTCCCTAATCGTATATGTCAATTCCCACTTCCTATGAGTGCCAAGCATATTCACAACATGCTTAACATAGGTTCGCTTCGAATAACGCCTACACTGTGTCATGGTGGTTTGTTTTCGTGTTAGAACTAACTTAAACGAGTTAGGAAACCTCATCATTAATCTAACCAATTTGATAAGCATGTCGTGTTATATTGACATTCTAAATTAAACGTGCTAGAAACTTGAGGAGTAACCACTTTTTTCGTATCTGATTTGTGTCATGTTGTCAATTATAAGAAAAAGTACAATTTTAGCCTCATTCAAAATACTTATCAATAATTTCATGTATTTTTTAAATACGTTAGTCCAACTACAACGTTGTTGGTTTTCAATTTTCAATCCATACAATACACTTTAAATACGTTACTCCAACTATAATATTGTTTGAATTCAATTTTCCGATAATAGTCAACCAATGCAAACCACCAATATAAGTGCACCTCATTTCCTACTTTAATTTCTAATCCAAACTTCGATTACAATACGCGAAAATTCTAATTCATCATTTTTTCTCTCCTAATTTATTATTCCATCTATTCCCACCTCTTTCAATGGCATCGTTAGAAGATCAAATCATCTTTAGAACCAAAATTCTCCATCGCCACCTCTACCCAATCCTTGCTTTTTCCTCTTCACCCAATCTTCTCTCCTCCTCGCCATGCCTCTCTGAAGGAATTATGTCTTTGATAAGTGCAATTACTAGATATATCAAGGATCACTATTATGGAGATAATAAGTTCATTCTATTGGGGCGTCATCCTCTATTGCTAGATTATGAGAGATGATCTTTGGACTAGTCAAATAGTCCAAAGCCCTTTAGAATGGATCCTATATTGGTCACACACAAGGGTATTGGGTTAAGCAAGTCAGAGGCCCATTAATGGGCCTCATGAGCAATTAATTAGTCATAAGTATGATTGGGCTAAGTGTAGTATGAGTGGGGCAAATTTTAAGATGCACCATGGTGCACCTAGAAATAGGTGCACCACGCCTATACTTTTGAACAATTAGTAAAAAAAATCTAAACAATTGCAAATTTTGAACATGTAATAAAAACATCTGAACATCGCAAATTTTGAACATTTAATTAAGAAATCTGAACAATGGCAATGCATTATGCCTATTCTTTTGAACATTTTGTAAAAGAAATCTGAACAATCAAGAATTTTGAACATTTAGTTAAAAAATCTTAACATCACAAATTTTGAACATTTAGTAAAAGATTATGAACAATCGCAATGCACCACGCCTATAATTTTGAACTTTTAGTAAAAAAATATGAACAATAACAAATTTTGAACATTTAGTAAAAAAATCTGAACAATCGCAAATTATGAATAATTACGAGTCAGACAAATTTTGAACTGACTCGTAACAATTCAATAGTTTTGTAATATAAACTGAACATTTAATGTATACAAAATGAACATTTCTTGATAAAATATGAACATAAAAATTGCATGTTTATGTTCAATTTTTGTGACGTGTTCATATTCTTTTTACTAAATGTTCATTTTTTGTAAAATGTTCAATTTTTTTTACTAAATGTTCAAAAGTATAGTCGTGGTGCACCTATTTCTAGGTGCACCATGGTGCACATAATACTAATTGTATGAGTGGGATTAGGAATTGGGCTTGGATTTGGACTTGGACTATTATTTAGAGATACGATCTATAAATAATAGTCATGCCTACGGTTGATTAATTAAGTCACAATTAACATACAGTGAATCGTGAATCCAAGCAACCACCATCCAAAAGGCCCTCAACCCCCTCTCTCACGCACGCCTCTCTCACTCTCCCCTCTCACCCACGGCCGGCCACCCCTAGTGGCCCACGTGGTGTTGCGCGGTGGTTCTTGGCTAGTTGATCGTTCGTTCATCTCCGTAGAAGGTCGATAGAAGGGTTCTTTCGCGACTAACTAGCATTAGTGGAGGTCTTAATCTGTGCCCGTGGACCAAGTAAAGGAATCACACTTGAGGTTCTTTATCTCCCTTTGTTCTTGCTCGATCGCATGTGGAATCACGCTTCAAAGGTACAATTATTTGTTCTTTATGTGTTATGCATTAGATCCTTGGATTAGGTACTGTATGAATATGATTCATGTTTCACAAGGCGAAAATATGAATTGGCCACAGGTTCAAAACCCCCCAATGCCACCGGTTTTGAACCGGTGGTCATTTGGGGGGTGGCAATACTCCGAAGCAAAGGCCACCGGTTCAAAACCGGTGGCAAAAAGGAGTATTGCCACCGGTTAACCGGTGGCATTTATCGTTTCGCGCTTTTTTTTTGGGTATTAATTATTTTTGCCACCGGTTAACCGGTGGCAATGCATACATAATTGTCTTTTTCAAAAAGAAATCTAACAAATAATTCAGTCAAAAATATTTACAAAACATCTAAATATAAATCAAACAATATCAATCTATATAATCGAAATTTTATTACAATATGAATCAATAAAATTGATCAATTACAACATATAAATAAATAAAAAAAATTTACAATACAAATCAAAAAGCAAATATACATCATCAAAATCCAAAAAACCCCATATATACAACATCAAAAACAATATTCCTGCATCCTGATTCTTCGATTTAAGATCTTAATCAAAATACCTGCATCAATCAAAACAAAAAAATAAATCGACTAATATACATAAGCTGCGAAAAAAAAAAACCCAGAAATTATAAACCCAGAAATTATAAAACTCGATTTAAAAAAACCCAGAAATTATAAAACTCGATTTAAAAAACCCAGAAATTATAAACCCAGAATATTTTCGAAAAACCTAGAAAATTTTCGAAAAACCTAGAAAATTTTCGAAAAACCCAGAAAATTTTCGACAAACCCAAAAAATCGTGCATCAATTAAGATCTAAATCACGAATTGAACCAGAAATTCCAAAAACCCAGAAAACCCAAAATAAAAAAAGTAAAAAAAAAAAAAAAAAAAAAAAAACCCAAAAACCCCAAAAAATCGTGCATCAATTAAGATCTAAATCACGAACCAGAAATTCCAAAAACCCAGAAAACCCAAAATAAAAATAGTAAAAAAAAAGAAAACCGAAAAAACCAAGAAACCCGAAAAAACCAAAAAACCTCAAAAAACAACCCAGAAAACCCGAAACACCCAGAAATCCGCATGCATGTTTTGATTAAACCCAGAAAATTCGTTTAATTAACAAAACAAAAACCCAAAAAACCCCAAAAAAATCGAATTTATAACATAAAAAAAAAAATCGATTAAAATCCATTAATTATACCCAGAAAAATCAATTAAAATCCAAAATCGAATTAAACCCAGAAATTATACCTAAACTTGAATGATTTGAATGGTCTTGGTGGTCTTCGTGGTGGTGGAAACGAAAGAGAAGGAGAAATCAACAAAAAAAAAACAAGAGAAAAACGAAAGAGAAAGACAGAGAGAAGGGGGCGAAATCGGAGAGAGAAGGAGGAGGGAGAAAGAGGAGAGGAGAGAGAAGGAGGCTGGTTGAGAGTTTGAGAGGAGAGAGAAAGAGGAGAGGAGAGAGAGGAGGAAAGAGAAAGAGAAGGGGGCGGTTTGGAGGAATGACGACTAGGGTTATTGGTTTATAAAGGGCGGGCCGGTTTTTTTTTAAAAAAATTTTAAGAAGGCCACCGGTTTTGAACCAGTGGAATTAATGTTTAAACCACCGGTTCGATTCGACCCGGTGGCAATAATATATCCCCACAATCCCGCCCATTTTTCCACTTCTTTTTGCCACCGGTTTTTAAAAACCGGTGGCCATTGAGCGGTGTTTTTTTCAATTTTTCTACTAGTGTTTATTTCCGCTGCGTAGTACCTATAAACTTCTACAGTGGTATCAGTTAGCCTATTGCATTTACGCATATTGCCAATAATTCTTTGATAATCCACAATTTTAATTCAATTAGGAGGGAGAATATTTAATTATGGGTCAATTATTATATTAAATGTGATTTAACTCTTGGAATTGATTAAATGTGATTTAATAATGCTCAAAATAGCCATGAAGAGATCCGAATTTTGCCCTAGTTTATTCGAATTTTTTTTTTCGAACCCTAACCCTAATTTTTCGAAAATTTTCGAACCTAATTAGCCTAAAATCTGATTTTATTTTATTTTTTTTTTTTTTTTTTTGTGCTTGATTTTGAATAATTTCGATTGTTTCATGCTTCATGATTTTAATCTAGTTGATTTCATGTATAAATTATGAATTTTGCATGATCAATGATTTGATTTGAAAGTTAAATTAAATTGGGGATTATTTTCATGAAGAACCCTAGATTTTAAAATTAGATTGTGAATTTAATTTTAATTGGATGAATTAGCATAAAAGTTATGTTTTAATTTATCATGGACCACATGAATTTTATTTAACAAAAGTTGTTGATTAAAATTGAAACAAAAAAAAGGAATAATTTTCAGCAGCAGCAACCACGGCTGGGTGGCGCTGCCACGGCGGCTGCCGCTGCTGGTGGTCCGGAGGGAGGCGGGGTGGGGCAGCGGCTCGGGTCAGGGAAGTGCAGCAACAGCAGCACCGTGCAGTAGTTGCGCGGCGCTACTGCTGCTGCTGTGTGCCGCTGGCAGCAGCGTACATCTTGCGGTGTACGGCCACCGTGGCCGGCTTCGGCTGGCCAAACCACGGTGGCTGGTGCACGGTTTTTCAAAAAAAAAAAAATCAGTTTTTGAAAATATTTCAAGATAATTACAAAATTATTTTGGGATAAAATTTGCTTTATTTTGGATAAATATTGTTTATTAAAGGATAAAATCAAATCTTTCAAAAGTTGTTAACACTACCACAAAATAGGGAATAAGTAACACACTATATACAACTGTCAAGTTGAACAGGCGATCTCTAGACATATACAAATCGCCTATGTAAGTTAAGCGTTTTGTAGGTTAAAACTTATAGGTCGCCTGTTCAACTTAACCGCTCTATATGAATTATCCCAATTTTACACTATACAATATAGGGCGCCTCTTTCAGTTAACCGTTCTATAAGTATTTAAAAAAAAAAAAAAAAAAAGCCCACAATCCACCTAACCCTAAAAATATGACCGAGTAAAGCCGCACCTCCATCTCCTTTTCTCTTTCTTTTTTTAGATGTAAATCAATTTATCATCTTCCCCCAATCTCCATTTTCCTCTCATTCTCTCTCCTCTTCCCCCATTAAAATCCTTATGCACCGTACTGTTGTACCACCACCGAGCCTCAAGCATCATTGAGCCATAGTCAGTTTCAAACTATAGAGCGTCCAACAACGATAGATTGTTGTTATTGGTTTCAATTCAAATTTCTGATTATAATATTTGTTGTTTTTGTTTTTACTTAGATCTGTTTTATTTTTAGTTATTTTTGGTTTCAATTTAAATTTCTGACTATAATTTATTTGTTATTTTTTGTGGTTCAATTGCATTAAATTAGTTTCAGCAAATGGTAATGCTCCGCTCGAATGCCGCCGTCGATCGAGTCGTATAAGCCGCCGTCGTTAGATCTGGGTCTATTGAAATGAGGTGTTGCTACTTCAGAACAAATTGTGAAGTGTAAAGATGCATAAAGGTATGGTATATGAAGGGTAATCTCATTGTGTTCGAATTTAATGTTTAAATCCGTTTTTTGGTTGTTTTAAAGTGAATGATTTTTATGGGTTTTTTTCGGTCTATAGTTCATGATTTAATTCTAATACAAGTTTTTGATTTTGATTTTATAATTTTGTTTTACTTCTCAATTACGAGTAGTTTAGATCTGTTTTGGTTTTCATGTTATAAACTGATAACTTCTAATTTTCATTTTTTATCAATTGATTTTTATGTTTTATAATTTATGATTTGCATGATTTTATCAATTGATTTTCATGTCATAATTTCGATTTCTATCTCCTATCAATTGATTTTCATGTAATAATTTATGAATTTTATCTTTTATCAATTGATTTATATGATATAAATGGGATTGTTTCTGATTTTAAAACTTGATCTGCAGTTGTTTGGCACGGTGCAGGTTTTCTATTTTTAAGCTTGGTGGAAGCGTGGTGGCCTGGATGATTGCGGTGCAATATAAGTCGGTGCTTTTCTATCTAGAGCCGTTAGCATATTGATAATTAATTAGCTATGTTAGAAACCTTGTAACATATTTTTTTTTTCCTCAAGGATTGAAATACTTGTATTTTAATTTTTTTTATAAATAAAATGTTATTGTTATGGTGTTTTATTTATTATTATTATTATTATTATTATTATTTTTAATAATAATAATATTAATAATAATAATAATATTTTTTTTATTTAAAATAGTGACGAATAGAGAGCGCCTATCTATGATAGGCGTTCTGGTTTTATGTAGCTATAGAGCGCCTTTCCTAAGATGACAGCTCTCTTTTCTTTGTTGTTTATTCACTTTGTACCTTAAATATGAAGCGTCTATCTTAGATAGGTGATCTGTATTGTGTTAGATATAGAACGCCCTAAAGAGACGCTCTGTAGACTTTATAGGGCACCCCCTCAGAAGAACGCCTCTGAGGCGCTCTATATTGCTTGTTTTAGGCGTTCTATATTCATGTTTTTGTAGTAGTGTAAATTTGACATTATCCATATTTAAAGTTGTTATTTTGATAATTATCCATAATTAAAGTGGTTAATTTTGGATAAGAATGATTAGGATATTCTGAGCATATTCCAAAAGGATAATAATTGATTTAAATAATGTGATTATCCCATAATTATTTTTGGATATAATTGATTTAAAATTTTGTGATTGGATTGTAATTAGGATAGAATTTTCTAACTTTGTTAGGATAATCTTTGAGGATAAATATGATTTATCTTATAAGATTAAAATAATATTTGATTCTATCTCATGACTAATTTAGAATATATGATATTTTATTGATGATCATGAATAATATATGATATTATCTAATTACATTAATTAAATATGAGATATTTAGATGCCATGTTTCCTTAATTGTGAACATTCGATGTTGTAGTTTAGGAAAGCATGATGAGTGATTTATTATGTGGAATTTTATAATATATGATGTTGCTTATTGCTATATAATGACTAGTATGGCCCAGTAGATTGCTAAGTACGATCTGCGCATCGTGATGTATTTTTGTAATATTAGTACGGTCTACGAACCGATAAAGTATTTTGTAATTTTATTATTTAATTTAAGTAGTAGATAGAATAGAGTAGAATTACAGGTTGCAGTTAATCCAAGAAGCCCATGAAGTGAAGGCCCAAAGAAGCAAGGTGGATGCGATCCATGATGATTCAAATGAGAGCATTTACTTTATTAGTTTTCTTAGGATTAGGGGCCACGCTATGTCGTATTTATGCATTCAGTATTTTATGCATGTTAGATTTTATTGATGTTTTGTGATGATGCGCTAGAGTTCACTATTTAATCACAACATAATAAATCTAGATCCCAGTAATATTGATGCAGCTTTTCCAATTAAAAACCCGACGAAACCTTCGATCGTTTATGATGGGTCGGCCTCAGCAGAGCATCATAATATATCTTGGGGAAGTGGGGGTAGGACCGCATATCTACACTTTTAATTGGTTATATTCAACAAGGTTACCTAAAGCGTTTAGAATCTTGAAGCTAAGAGTAATAATTAAACATGCGATGGTTAATTATTCAACCAAGAATTACAAGAGTTGTAATCAGTAAAGAGTTTACTCACCTTGAAAATTTAATGATTGATGGCAGGGCCTCAGTCCGGTCAATTATTGCACAAATAAAGGATCTTGGAATCACTTAATTCAAGTTGAGATCACTTAAATTGAATAGAGTGCTTTAAAGTTACCAATTTAATTCGCTTATGGTACTTTAAATTTTATTAAACATAATTGAATTTTGCGTTTACTTATAAGTATCATGTCGTTCTAATTTTATTATTATATATAATCTCCTCGATTGAAAATAAAGTTGAGAAACGTTCTCAAAAAGTTTAAAAGATAATCCATAAACCTATATTCCAATTTTGCTAAGATTGTTCTAAAAGGCAAGTTTTAGAAATTCATGTCACATGTCTAAGGGCTTGTTCTCATTGACTGAACTCAGCTGAACTGAACTGAACTGAACTAAACTGAACTGAACTGAACTCAGCTGAACTGAACTGAACTGAACTCAGCTGAACTGAACTGAACTGAACTGAACTGAACTGAAAAATGAATATTTTATAAGAGAAGGAAATTAGGAGCTGAACTGAACTGAACTGAACTGAACTGAACTGAACTGAATTGAGCTGAACTGAACTGAACTAAACTGAACTGAACTGAACTCAGCTGAACTGAACTGAACTGAATTTCAACGTAAGAGAACAGGCCCTAAGGTTGGTTTTATTGAAAATGTTTGAGTAAAATACCAACACATCTTCATTTTGAAAAGTGTTTCAAGGGATATAATGAGATGAGAGGTACAAACCCTCTAAAAGACAAATGTAAAAAATTCAATAAAATCTCTTATCTTCAATATGATTGAATATAAGAAAGTGATTGGAAATCTCTATGATCAAAAGTTGATCAAATGACAGTATTCTTCATCTACTTTATATAGAGTTTAATACTTGATTAAACTCAAATATAAATAATGATAGAATAGACTTAGCAGAATCATGAAAAGTGCTTAAAGTAGTTGAGCAAGGTATCAATTTTAACCTAAGAGAAATGTTCTAAGTGGCTCAAACGGGAAAGGTTTAGGAATACATGAGGATTGCATTAAGAAGTTATAGGCCAAGAATTGCAAACAAGTTGCTACTTCTCAAACCTAAAACTACTAACATGCTAAAAGTTGTTATGAACAACAAATGTTTCAAATTGAATGGACCAATTCCAATTGATTAGATACTACCTCATATAATTGGAAGGTAAAAGAATAGAAATGTTCCAATTTAAGAATTATATTATAGAAATTGATTTAGCATATTGCTACTTCTTGGACATATGATGTCTTGTTTAGATCACTCATTGCACAATGTGATTGAACTAAAGGAAGAAGTTATGGATAAAGGAGAAATAAATTTACAAGTTTAGAAGCAAATGTTGGTACTTCACTAGTAGAATCTACAAGTTTGGAAGCAAAAGTTGCAACTTTACTAGTAGAACCAGTATTTCACCACTAATAATTGGCTAGAATTAAATAAATGTTATTCATTCTTGCCATTCAATGTTAGTAATGACTAAGCATCGAAGATTCAAAAACGTGGAATAAATGTTATTCTATGCTTATTTGAGTCATAATAAGTTTTGAATTGCTAAATAGGTTTAAAATTCTATATGATGGTTCAAAGTTTAACAATTTCTATGTATATAAATTGTTTCTAATATGTCAATTAATTCAAATAATAATGAAAATTGCATGCAGAAGATCCAAAGGGATGGACTTTCAATATCATTGGATTACGAATCCATTGATATATGTAATTATCATTCTAATTTGAAATTTTGACAAAGTCACCATTTAGAAAAATGATGATGTGAACTCGAGGTCGAATACATATCGATGTAAGAAAACCAAAGGTTCAAAGGCTGGAGACGGACAACGAAACTTCATTTGTGATACGATCACTAGTTGTGCTTGGTTGAAGCATAAGAGTGAAGATTTTGAAAAGTTCAAAATGTTCAATATGAAGTTCAGTATCGACTTGACGAGAAAATGATTACATTACAATATGATTGTAATTGTGAAAATTTAAGTCAAGACATGACTTGGCAAGTTGGCAACACATTCAAAATGTTGTGATATGATCGTAATAATGAGAATTTAAGCCAACACATTGATAGACATCCAAGAGTTATAAAATCGTTTTACAACAAACTCCAAAAGCAAACCTTGTGAAGTGTTTATGAAGGGAGCTATCAACCTATATGAGATATATTTTGATAATGGATGTAAATTACCTATCTTCCAACCATTGTTCAAGGGATATACTTTTAAGATAAGCTACAAAACTAAACAAAAATTACATAGGTCAAATCAAAATGTAGCAAAGGCTTCATATATATGTGACATGGATAAGAAAAATTCTTATTAAATCTTTCTACAAAGTAAGGAATAAAAGTTGTATTAAAACGTTTAATGCACGTTCTATTCCTATATAGACCACGGGGTACTACTACACAACCATACTTAGCACAAAATGTTTGTTGCTCAAGTAGGTGTCCTTATGGAAATTGTTCCAAAAGGTCAAGTGGGAGTAGTATAAATCTCAAAAGAGTTTGAAAAAAGCAACAAACAAACATGGCTCAAATCATGGTTGGTTCACCCTATGCAAAATGTGCCTCCTCAAAAGGCAAGTGGCACTAGTACAAAAACATTCATTTGCGTCGCTCATTTAGGTTGTATTTGCGTCCCTACTATGAGCGACGCAACTGCTCGCGACGCAAATGACTTTTGAGTCATTTGCGTCGCTCATTGGAGCGACGCAAATAAGAGTTATTTGCGTCACTCGTTTAACAAATGAGTGACGCAAATGACTTTTTTTCGAAACTTATATTTGTTATTTGCGTCACTTGTTTAATAAACGAGTGATGCAAATGACTCTTTTTAATAACATATATACTATTATTTGCGTCACTTTTTTAATAAACGAGTGACGCAAATGACTGGTTTGAGGAAGAGAAAATGAGCTATTTGTGTCGCTTCTTTTTTAAAGAGTGATTCAAATGACAAATTTTTTAATCCACATTAAAACAACATTATAATTTGCTAACTGTATCCCTTCATATATGATACTCCGTATAATATAATAGTGCAAGACAAAAAAATAAAATCATAAAAAAAAATAATAAGATCAAATACAAATTTCGACAGAATTTCCTCTGTATTTTGGCCTACCCATTAATTTGGGAATGACGGCGCCTTGTATTAGCAACCTGTCAATTAAGTTTACAACAGAACAATATTGACATCTTCATTATTAATAACACAAGCACCAGACCAACCCAAATGTTGGTAAACCAAATGCGTTCATTTCAAGCCTAAGAACTATACCAAAAGAATCCATTAAATAATATGGAATTTGAAGCCATTATAATTCAATTTAGGGACTCAATCTTCATTTTCCCTACAAGAACAAGTCCATAACGGAAGTCCACTTCATTTTTCTCTCGCAAATAGTTTCAGCTCCTAAAATCAAATATAATGAATCAATAAACAATCAGAGTTGAGAATGAAGCATCAAAGCAACAAAATAATATTCTACAATTATTTAAACAACTACATTACCTTTCCAAGAAAAATACTAATAGTTGTTCCTCTAATTAAGTATACTAGCAGAGGATTGATGCCAATTATTTGCAAAACCTCTTAATACAAAAACCTACAAAAACATATACATTTATTTTTAACAAAATGGCATGGTAAAATTATTTCAATACAAACACTATATCATAGTTTATCTATTCAAGGCTAAGTATATCATGCTTAGATTATTTTGTAATTTCTAGTATCATGTTAGGATGTTTTATTGCTTCCTAGTATCATGTTTAGGGTTAATTAAAATTTCTAATATCATGTATATTATTATGATGCTTCCTATTTCTTTTCTAATATCATGTTAGTGCCATGTTAGGGCTAAAGATTTAATCTTTATTGCTTAGTGACATGTTAGGATTTGTTATTAATCTTGTTAGTATCATGCCTAGGAT
Source organism: Chenopodium album (assembly GCF_948465745.1). NCBI lineage: Eukaryota > Viridiplantae > Streptophyta > Magnoliopsida > Caryophyllales > Amaranthaceae > Chenopodium > Chenopodium album. The sequence goes on along the minus strand of NC_137860.1, from coordinate 20,508,326 downwards.
CTTGCTATTATTATTATGCTTTGAGGTTGAGATTATGATGATGATGATTATTATGTTGTTTGATATATATTTATTGCTATTGCTTGATCACGCCCTCTCTTGCAAGTTTAAAGGGAATTAGTACTTATAATCACGCTTAATAAGATAATTAATAATCTTGTTTAGGCTAATATGATTATAATTCAAGTGATCGCCAATAATAGTTTTGTTTGTGCATTAATATTCAACCAACATAGATAAACAGGTTTAGGGTTAATCTATTGGTTGTATGTTAGTCAGAAAGCGCACATGGATATGAGAAGAATAAAGTAAAGGCCTATTTTTAGGGCAAGTTCAATCTCTTGTATGTTGGATTTGTACTTTCATCCCCGAACTTCTAGTCATGTTTCTTGGAGTTAACGATCTCCTGGATCGTTAAGGGGTGTAACCTTCACCCTGTGAACGGTTTACAAGTTCCTAAAACTTGTTGGCGACTCTTTTACTCTAGCTTCCTTCCCTTTGGACGCCACCATACTTAAGTGTATGATCACAGTGGGGCTCAAGTGTGGGATGCTTGAAATATTTCCTACAGTAACTAATAAACTATCATTTAATAGTTGATCACCCATACTATTCCGCAATTTATTTTTTTACACAAGTCATTGATGAAAACCCTCGTTCTACACTTGTAGTCGCCACCTGAAGGATCAATGCTAGTCAAAAGAACTGACAAATTCTTTATGTGAAAGCATTCAAGATTGCCCAGAAATGTTTGAAAGCTTGTCTAATGATGCAAAGAAACCATTACATCATGGATGTTCTAAATTTAATAGATTATCTGGTGTGCTAAAATTGCTTAATTAATATCAAGGAGAGTCACTTCATAACTAATAAATAATGTTTCACTGATCGACCATTTGTTGGAAGTATTCCATGAGATTCTTCAGGATGGAAACTTGCTTCCTCATTGAACTTATAATGCTTAAAAGATGTTAAGTTCCATTGACATGAGTTATGAAAGTATCCATGCATGCCCAAATGATTATTGCATCATCTTGTATATATATCAAAAAGAATATGCCTCAATAGAGAGTTGCCAGGAATGTAATGCTTCTAGATATAAGAAAAACAAAGTCGCTGCTAAATTCTTATGGTATATTCCATTGATACCAAGATTCAGATGTTTTTTTAGAATTCCAGAAGAGGCAATGGATTTAACCTGGCGTGATGGAAGAGTAAAAGAAGGTATGTTGAGACACCTGCTTGATTCTCCACAGTGGGTCAAGATTGACAAAGAGTTCCCTAATTTTGGAATTGAACCTAGAAATTTTACGACTTGCCCTTGCAATCGATGGCATAAACCCTTATGATAATCAATGAAGCACTCACAGCTCATGGCCCATAAATTTTATTGATATATAATAATTTTCCTTTGTCGTTATGCATGAAGCAAAAGTATATGATTAATCTACGCTTATTTCTGGTCCAAAGCAACCCAGCCATGATATTGATGTTTACTTGGCGCTGCTATTGAAGATTTAAAATTGTTGTGGAAGTCTGGTGTTGAGGTATATATTCGACGCTCATCAAAATGAGAAATTCAATTTAAAGGCCATGGCTTTTGGCACAATTAATAATTTTCTAGCGTATAGTAACCTTTCAAGATATACATAGTGTCAAAGGCTACAAAGCACTCCCTATGTATGATAAGAATACATCCTCATTTAGATTACCAAACTAAGAAAAGATTGTGTACATGGCAAATCAAAACGCCTTCCCGCGAAGCATTGTTAATGAAAGCGGAAAAAAGGTAAACTAAAATCTGAAGAAGGTCAATCTCCTATTCCTTTAACTAAAGAATAAATTTTTCAGAATGTGCGAAGGCTAAATTAGAGGCATAGAAAACTAAATCTCAAGCTTAGCTTCTTCCTACTCGGGGCTATAAGAACAAGTCAATTTTGTTTGACCTTCTATATTAGAAGAAGTTGTATGTTAAACATTATCTTGATATCATTCGTATTATGATGACATTTGTGAAAGTCTTGTTGGTACACTCCTTAGTATACGAGACGGGAGTAAAGACGGGTTAAATAAGATAAAAGACTTAGCTCACAAAAAAATTAGAACAAAATTGTATCATGTGAAGAAGAAAGGTCGTGATTATCTCCCCACGGCTTTCTACACTTTGAGAAAAAGATTCTTTTCCAGTCTCTACATGGTATTAAGGCAACTAAGGGATATTCTTCAAAAATTAAAAATCTCGTCCTAATGAAAGACCTTTAAGTTCATAGGTACGAAATGACATAACATGACTATTATTACATTCTCATCGAACATCTTTTATCTAAGTTAGTTATTCCCTCCATTATTTCACTTAATCATGTTCAAGAAGCATGCTATCACCAAACTTTGCATGCGTTTTCTTTTAGTGAGATATCTAGCAAGGAGATTGACCCTTCAAAGTTGCCGTTATTATTACATTATGTCAATTGGAGATTTATTTTCCGCCTTCCTTTTTTGACATTATGGTCCATTGGACAGTTTACATGGTTAGAGAAATCTAATTATGAGGGGTTGCTTATATTAGATACATGTACCCTATCTAGAGATACATGAAGATTTGGCAGGATTATGTTCTGAGTGGGTCAGCCAGAAGGTTGCATTGTAGAGCGCTACGTGCTGAAGAAGCCATTAAACATTATAGTCACTGCTTGTCTTCTATTGAAGCAGTAGGATCCCAAAGCCTAGACATTCAGAAGGGTTAGATCGAAAGAAATGTGACTATGGAACCAAAAGTGTCATGTTGCACGTATCTCAACTCGATCTTGAAATGTGGCATCAAGCACACTTGTATGTCTTAAACATTAGTCCTAAGGTTGATACATATGTGGAAAAACACATGAATAATTTGAGGAGCCACCACTGAGCTAGGTAAGAATGAGCAATGAATCAATGATAAACATAATTCTAACTTCATTGAATGGTTACAAGTTCAAGTTGCAGATGAACTAGCCAAGTCACAATCTAATATTTCTGATAGATTAAAACGGTTATCTCGAGGTCCTTGTAAGGATGTTTTATGATATACTGGCTATCAAATTATTAATGGCTATACATTTTTCACAAAGGATAAGCGGGTAACTATTGTAGCACCAGCTATGCAAAAGACAAAAGTCCAGTATATGAAAACATGTCTTACTTTGGGGTCATTGAGCATATATGAGAATTGGATTATAGCGCTTTCAAAATTCCTATATTTGGTTGTAGATGGGCTAATAATGACAATTATTTTAGATTTGAGAATAGACATGGGTTCACTAGATAATCTTTAAGGATGTTAAGATGATCTATTGATATTGTGTTAGAGATATGAGATATCGGAAAAATATTTCCAATATCTCATATCTCTAACATATATATTGGCATATCAAGCAAAGCAGTCTTTTATTTTATTGACCCGACTAATAATAGATGGTATTTCTTTTTATCAACAATTAAACATCCCTTTTAGATTCATGAAATTGATGATATGAAGGATTCTACTTTCTTCTGTCCATCATACTGTCTCAATGATGAAGCAAATGGTCATGTCCTCAAAGATGAATTCTATACACGTGATGATCACACAAAGGGGATATGGGTCGTTGATTTGGAATCGACTTTGGGGTATGTCGATTCTTCTCAAATGGAAGGTCCTTACATGGAAAAGTCTACATAATGCCTTACCGACTACAACTATTATATATGTAAAGGGTGTACGTATGGATACTTTATGTGGATTTTGTACTCAAGCCACAAAAACAGTTTCTCATCATTGAGCCTGCCCATTTGTCCACCATCTCTGGGTTTGTGTTCCTTTATACCTCAGCATTCCCTATGATAGTATGCCTCCTTTTGAGGTTTGATTCTCAAAACTTGTAACCTTACTTGCTTTTACTAATGACTGGTCTAGAATGAACTATTTTTTACGCCTGGCCTGGGCGATTTGGATGACTCAAAACAACATTCCATTCCATTATGGTGTCTGCACTCCAGAATTTGTGTTCCTTTTCTTGCTAACATTTGGGTGTCCATGAGTATTTCTGCTCGTAACTTAGTTATATCTTCCTCTTATACGTTCTTCCCTCCTGATTTTATTTTACCCTTAATTTCTTATCATCTTCATGGGGAATAAGTCAAATTGCCTTGATGTGTGTGTGGCGGCTGCTAGTTGCGCCTATGCTTGCGGCCCACGCCAAGCTAGTTAGCCACCTCCTACACTTGCGGTCCAAGGAGGGTGATGGGTTGGTTCACGGTTGGTGATGCGTGTTGCTAGAGCTTGCGGGATAAGTTGTCCTACGTGGACGACTTTCCTAGTCTTAATAGATTTAAACTTAAAAAGAGGTTATTTATTATAAGAGAAACTCCAATAATGGTTGTAGCTAAGGATTTGCTTGCAATTTCCAAAATCTCTAGCTATTAGCTTGACTATTGGAGCTTTTAAATACAATTAGCTTGGCCAAGCAAATTGCTTTAATATACTAATATAATTAACTTTTAAAGATAATTGAGAAAGTTAGGATCATTTAAATAGCATGCCATTAGCTAACCATTGGGACACAAAATAACTACACAAAATATTAGCTTAAAATACTATGTGGCATGGCAAGCTTATTTGATAATTAGCTTACCATTGGAGTTGCTCTAAGTACCTTAGACCAATAATAAATGATCATATAATTAACTGCATAATTATTGCTCCCTCCTAAAATTAAGAATCTTAGATCTTAAAACACTATCTTGAAAGATTTTGTCCAGTATTCTAAGCTAGTACACTCAACGCATGTCTGATTGTGTGGGTAGACATTCGATAGAGGGATTGGGCTTGCAGTTCTTAGGTTGTGTTCGTACTAACAAGCACCCTTCAAAGGCGTGATATTAAGTGGTTTCTCGCAAAACTTAGTTTTATTAGGTGGTTTCTCATAAAATTTTGATTTTATTAGGTAATTTATGACTTAAAATCCAATTTTTTTAAAAACAAAATGAAAAACTTTGGTGTTCCCCATTTTCGAACACTAATAGCCATGTGATATACTCTACTCCGTAAATGCTTCCTTTTCACATCTAAACTATCTATCTATATCTATACTGTATTAAAAGACGTTTCTAATCAAGGATACACGCCACGTGTCACTCCTCTAATCTACCAAGAGAATGCCACATCACCAATCTAGAAATATCTAGAAATATGAATGGTGCACGTCAATTAAAAAATGTTTTTAACAAAATTTAAACTTGGGTCTATTGGAAAATAAATAAGAAGTCATATCAACTTTGCTACCTAATAATTTAGTAATTTTATTCTTCTTAAATATAGTTAATGTAAACCGTGAGAGTGTTTTTCTTGGTACTTTTACATGAAGAATTATTATCTTTGGCTAAATAAAATAAAAGTATTTGACATTATTATGTACATAAGAAAATAATAATAATTCATCTACATAAAATATAAAATATAACATGAAAATACAATAAAATTTAACGTATCGATCGGAACATCGCCCAAGCTAAAACTTAGTTATTTTATTATTCATAGATCTAATTAAAAGAGAACGTATTAAAAACACAAATCAGATGCATACATGGGCTTTAAGTTACTAATATACAAACATGGGTAAATTTATCCATAGATAAATCTATTGGATCAAAATATTCAAAAAAATAAAAATCTATTTGATCAAATTTAATAAAGACAAAGTGGTAAATGTTAGAAAGGATGTATAGAAAATTAGGGTTGTTCACGGTGTGGTTTGGATCCCAATTCGCATCAAATCATAAAATTCGGTTTATTTTTTTCAAACTGCACCAAATTGCATTTTGGTGTGGTGCGTTTTGTGGTTTAGCCACATTTTAAAAAAATTGTACGAATAAATATTGTTTTGAAAAAAAAAACTTTTATTTTATTTTGTGATTATCAATTTATAATTCAAATATTAATCTCTTTTTAATTTACTTTTAATTAGCTAATAGTCAAAGATTACATCATATTTTAAAGTTTTTCATGTACATTATTAATAAAAATAGTATAAAAATGGTTTGACGGTTTGTGGTTTGACGGTCTACACTGCAAACCGCATGCATCAAAATTCGGTTTGCGGTGCGGTTTGGTCTATAATTTTTTGGAAACCGCACCAAACCGCAATTATTTGGTTATTTTCGATAACTATACCACAATTTTCAAACCGCACCAAACCGCAAAATTGAGAATTTGATTTGTGGTCTAGACCGCACTATGAACATCCCTATAGACAACGATAATTATTTCATATATGTAGGACTAATCCACGTACAAGACTTATTAGTGTTCTTTTAAGATAGGGAGAGAACTAGTAACATGTATCTTTAAATTTAAAAGCGTTCCTAAAACTGAATATGTTGTACGTGTCACCTTTTTTAAGTTCGACATGTCAGCAATATGTGTCACATGTCACTATAAACATGACATGTCACCTCACAATATGTACTACGTATTAGGTTTGCATCTAAAAAATGCTTATAATAAGACTTGAACTCAAGACCAACAAGTCTTACCATCTTAGCCATTTATTAATCGTGTTTTTTTATCCAACAAAATTATAGTATTATACTATTTGTTTTCATTATGTAATGATTGAGTTTGGCAACTAAAAAATGTTTATAGCAAGACTTAAACTCGAAACCAGCAAGTACAAACTAGCAACCCGAGTCATCGCCTGGGCCACACACTAGTTCTATCTTAATTGTAGACAAAATTTTCTATTTAAAGACATGGATTATATATATCGACTTGATAAAATCTTAAGACAAAGTGGTTAAAAATGAGAAAGGATGCTTCACACTAATTATTTCATGGGTTTTATGTCTATATAGACATATTACGATTAACATGAAATAAACAGAACCTAAATCATTGAATTTTAAAACTTATATACGGTTACTTTAACTACTTTCCAAATTTTAATCCTAGACTTGTTCTTAATAATGTCTTAAGTTGGCTTCAAAAAAAAATTGTCTTAAGTTATCAAGAGATAACAAGTCTAATGAGTTCTACGATCAAGTTTTTTGATAAAAAATAGTACTCCGTATAAATTTATACGAGTAATGCATAAAGCAATTGCACTCCCAAACAAACATATTATGGTTTCGATTAACTTTAATTTAATTAGTTAGGCTTTCTAAGTACCCTCGTTAAGGGTCTAAGGGTATTGATGATCCGAAAGAACAATTCCCTTTATAAATCTCTTTCTGCAACAAGATAATGAGAATATTTTAGCTGAATTATGCTCACTTGATCAGGACCATATAAATAAATATACGCGACGAAGCTGGACCATTTGCATCCAGCATACCAACTCACCAATACAAATAAAGCTGCAACTGCAGCTTCTAATAGATGAACTGATTCAAAGCAACAAAGGCAGCGATTAGAGCAGTGACAGAGCACCCTGTTGTTATCATTTGCAACATCTGCACTCGGTTGCGAGCACCAATTACTTGGTTAGTTGGTTCCCTCTAAAGGACCACAGCTCCAGTCACAGCAACAAGCCAACAACGGCTAATTATTTTGCAACTTCTAGAGCAACCATCATTTCAAGCACGCTATCTAAAAATCCTTCAAAATGATGCCTTCATGTTAATTGTGTAATATATTAAACAAAGTTTCAACTAATAATGGTTAGTATTATAACAGATTTACTCACTCCTACCAATAATGCGTAAAATCATTAACTAATAACACTTACAGTTCTAGAATAAAAACTATATTCAGCTAGCTAGTCTTTCTTGAATTTACAGAAAATAGTACAAAATAAAAGGATAATATAAAATCAAATTCAAGTACTAATGCTCAAAATAAAAGAGACAAGTAAATTAATTAACTCCTTCAAGTCCAAATCAAACCATCAGTCTCTGAATTTTATTATCTTCAATATAAACATGTTTTAAGTCACCAAATTGGGCAAATTCCCAATTAACATAAAACAAAATTCAAGTAATAAAACTCATTATATTAGGACTGCAAAACTTACCAATGCACAATTTACTGAAACAGATCAGATTAGTATAGGTTGGGCAAATTACTTTGTAACCTCAGATGAAACTTACAGAGCACCACGAACTTCATTCATACAGGGGCATGAATTCGATAGCAACTTTGTCCTTGAAGCTGCTGATTTTAATCCAGCAAAAATCATCTCCTTTAACCCTACGCTTCCACAATATAAATACTCGGATAGTTGGATTTATATAGCATTTTGAGGATACAAGGCAAGTGGATCCACTATTTAGTGTGCTAGGATTTGGAGTCCTAGCAAAATGGAGGTGTATCCCCATTCTTTCTCATGAACTCCTTCAAATCTGCAAAGGTTTTCCAGCATAAAATTTAGAATTCATTTTCTTCACTTTAATTGACATATATCACATTGCCTGTTCGAACTAGTAAACCTAAACCTTGGTTTTCACCACTCATTCATGTACAAAAAAAAAAACAGTTCAAAATGATATACTCAACCATCGAGTAAAATCAAGTTCTGTTTCTACAGAAGCTGCTGGTGCTGTCAGTGCTGCTACTGCTGCTTTGTTTCCTCTTTCTTCGGGTGCTTGCCAACTTCAGTATGTCCTATTTCAATTGATCTAAATGGGGAAAGATAAGATCAAAAGTTGGAAACAAAATCAAAAGTCAATAAATTTAATTTAGGGATAGCTCCTGAAATTATTTTTAAAAAAAAATTAAATAATAAAAGGTTAAACATAATTACCTTGCTCACAGGCTCAGTTTCTACATCAGCTGTCTTTTTCTTTTTCGTTTCCCCTCCTGACTATTATAACACATTTTGCTGATTTTGGAGCATCACCGAAAGGGAAATAAAATTAGGGGGGGGGGGGTGTGAGGGGAAGAAAAAACATATGCATCAGAATCTTGTAAATAGAATTACAACGAATATAAACAATGGCCATCAAATTAAAAATAAGTTACAATTATAGCCCACAACTCACAAGGAAAGCTTCCCAATCAGCATTACTTTCTTCCTGTTCTTTTTCTTCTTCTTCCATTTGGCTTCTGATACACCAGTTTGCTAATATTGGAGACAGAAATATGAAAACAAAATGAGGGACAAAAAAAATTATGTCAGAAAGAGAGGGAGCAAAATCTGAAGTTCTTAAGTACAGGACTACAGGTTCATTTTCCACATCAAAGTACTGTGTTTTTATCTCACTGTTCTCTTCAGCATTCTGATAACTTTACCAGTCATGAACCAATTTTAAACAGAAAAAGAAATAATCAACAAAATAAAGGCATCAAAACAGAAGACTATGAAGACATGCTAAAACTTCAGCTTGCAGAAAAAAATTAGCATAACAGGGCCCCTAGCCACTCATTCAATCTAGTAGCAAACATAACAATAGTTGTCCCATCATGCTTTGTGCTACAGCCAATATTCGGAACAACGAAACCAAGAGATAGACTAATTTCCCTCCTCATCTACCTTCTTTCACAACAGCAATCTTAAAATGTTGTTAATCCTGGACCTGATGCCAGATTCTACTAGCCCAAACTTATTTTGTAGTAACACAATTCCTAACAGATGAGCTCTCTTTACCTAGGCCGCAGAGGGGAATAAATTGTCATAAGCAATTGATCCCTTATTTATATTAACCTTGACAGGAAAATTGTCCTGCTATATCTTCTACAAAACTAAGCTTCCACTTTGGAAGAGTGTTCAAATGCCACATCAGTTTACAAAACTTACTCCCAAGTCCCAAGAGAGCTCAAATGGTGGAAAATTAACGAATCCTCCCTCTGCAATAGGACACTGTCTTAACTACACAGTACACACACAAATGCACACACACACTGTAATAAAAATAAGCCTTAATCTGAAGGAAACATGGGATTTGTGAACCCTTAAAAGCAGTAATAGCAGAGTAGAGAGTTGCAACTTGCAAGCACCCAATACCCAGTTTGCAAATTTCCAAAACCCTATGGCATTTGTGAAGCTTTATTTTCCCAATAAATACCCAGCATATCTTTACTAGACCATAAGAAATTGCAAAAATAGCATCAACATGAGTCATTGGTGATGGAATAAAAAATTTACAAAAAAATAAAAAAAAAAGAATGCCGTCACATGTGTAGCCTAGCTTGGGATATATTTACATGGATCCCAAGAAATAAAAAATAAAAAATAAAAACTTTGCAATTACCTTATCTATGATAAATGAACTCCCTTTTAAATTAAAAGGCACCCCCACAGAACCATGGATACTGCATGATATATTCTCAAAACAGAGTAATTCATTAGTATTGGCTAAATTAAACACAGGACTGATGAAGGTTTATTTGCTGACTAAATGCACTACAAAAACTTGACACTATTGTGTTGAAAAAGAATATGACATCATCAGCAAAAAAAATATTGAGAAATTCTAGGGCTTATTTTGAAGGATGTTATCCCTTTAACTTTAAGACGATATTCAAGTCCTCTGAAGATCCATAAAAGATATCGTGAGACAGGTCAAGTTGATGTGTAAACCATAGTTTTGAATTGCTTGGAAGTCCTTTAATTCATCAGCACCATAAAAGACAAGGTTAAGATAATTATATGGATAAATTGTATCCAACAAAATAACACTTTGGAAAAAAAAATGACAAGTATGGTTGAATTCAAACTTAGAGCAGAAAACTAGAACTAAAGAAACTAAGTATGCCTTTGTTAGTGTAGATTCAATACTTTTACAGTACAGCTTCAAAAATGTAGAAGAGTATCCATCTAATTCAACCTTCAGTTAACCTCAATTTCTCAAGCCTCACTTCAGGAGAATTTGTTTGAAACAATCTTTCAGATGAGGTTACTATAAAAGATCTTCCTTTACCTCTACCCAATAATCTGCTTCATTCTATAAAATTAGGAGCTGATTGTTTTTGTCAGTATTTCAACCTAGCAAAGAATGGGTTTATGTGCAATCCCCAAGAACTAACTAAATCGTATAAAGTCTTTCATTATTGGTTTCCAGTAGGATAAACCAACAGTAACATTTATTGAAAAGGGGTTCAGGCAAACGAACCTGTATAAAGTCTTTACAAAACTCCTTCAACAGGATCGGATGAACCAGGAAATCCATTCTCCCGCTACCGGTACTATAAATACCAATAACATTACCCCTTGAGTCAAAAATGGGGGCCCCTGAACTGCCTGGTACTCCATGTAGTCCATGTCCTTGCACAAAATAGGTTTTGTCATCAATATACTCAATACGACTTCGATCAACAAGTTCATCACACGTCCTCCTCTCACATGCCACTATACCACGAGTATAAATGAAATTCTGATCATCTGTAGATGTGATCATATGTATTCCTTGTCCAATTGGAAGTTCTTCACCCAGCACACCATACTTAAACTTCAATTTTGGTTTTCCCGGTTTCACAATTTCTAATAAAGCTAAATCGTATCTTTCTTCCATTGCTTTGATCTCAGCATCATATGTTGTTTCATCGCTGCATTTGACTTTAACATATGATCCTATTGAAAAATCACTAGATGAAAAAAGGTGATAAGCAGTCAAAATTACACCATTTGTACTTATGAAAACCCCATGCCCAACGGAGAAGCTTGTTCCACCAAGATATATCAAAACTATTTTCTTTTGCATTCGTCTTGAAAACCTTTCTTCTTTGAGGACCGAAATCATAGCTTTACGTTCAAACTCAGACTAAATGTAAACCTAGAGCATAACACAATTTAGTTACCAATTTATGACGTAAATTACTAAACTACACATTACTATAAAAATGCCAAGTATAATAAATTTCTTACATAACTATACTAACACAAATTAAAAATTTATAATAACACTAATTCAACTATGTTAATACAATTAAACTAACAAAGTGTATAATCAAACGGAATAAAAAAAAACATAGTAAAATAATCTAGGATTGAATCAAAAGCATGTCGGCTACCGAAGGTTGTAAGCATTATTATCTTAATTCAAAGTTACAATTATAATTTTTTTAATTAATTTTTTTTTTTTTTCTTGATCTATATTTTACTGTAGTGTAGTCTAGCTAATCTGTCATATAAAAATGGTAGATTAGATAACTGAAATTGTATCATGATTCATGCATGCATCCTAGCTATTACGCATATAATTAGCAGTGTCAAACTATCAACGTAAGTAGATTGTCTATTAAATAATGTATTTTTTTCAGGGTTATATATAAATCTTTCTAAAGAAGACAATGATGGCCACAACATGGAAAATAACGATGCTTAACTAAATGATGTAAATGTTAAAACCGTAGAAGCACATCATGAGAATTATGAAGATGTTTGTGCTAAATATGGAAAGAAAACAAGACTGAAGACATCCAAGGTATGGAATGAATTCACAGTCCACGACAATGGTTTTGATATGAAAGTTAAATGTAAATATTGTAAGCTTGTAAGGTACATTTTAAGTTCAATGAAAGTGGTACCACTACCCAGTATAGAAGACACTTAGTGATTTGTCCTAAATGTAAGGTGTCCATCAATCGTAACTAAGCATACAAACAAGCACCCCTAAATGTGATTCTTTAAGTACTATGAGGCCTTGGAAATATGACATATGGTTATGATTCATGAATTACCCTTTTTATATGTTGAATATGAGATGTTTAATATGATTCATGAAACTAGCCGCCCAGATTTTCAAATGGTGAAGCCGTGAAGCAATGAAACTCGAAATTTCTAACACTCATTTTGACATTTATTAGGCTAGTTAAATCACATGATTTGAGAAAGTAAAAGTCCAATATCATAGTTCCATTTTAGCATTCAAGGGTTCTACAACACATTAGCAACCAAACTACATTCAATTATTAAAATTCAAATAATTGAAAATTTGAGCCATATCAATTTATAACAAAGAACTCCAAAGTTATTAGGTACACAAATTATGGGGCATTGAAATTATAGTTAAACCCTTAATAAATTTGAGCAGAATAAAACTAATCAACCAAAAACGTTGAAATTCCTTATAAATGTACCAAATTACGTCAAAAAATAAAGTTATGTAATTGAATGATAAACGCAAGGACAAATAATATGATAAAAATTAACTATCAAAATTTGGCTGAATTAATGGGGTCCCTTTTCTGAGGAACCAAACTACTATATGTCACGCTTACCTGAATGGAGAACGTGGAGTGCGAAAAATTGAGAGAGACGGAAGAGACAGCGTGAAATGCAAAACCGAGAGAGACGGAGGAGACGGCGTGGAATACGAAATAGAGAGAGACGGAGGAGACGGCGTAGAGTGCAAAATTGAGCGGGAAATTGGACACCAAAGAGCGGGAAGTCGCTTCAATGGGCAGTCGCTTGAATTGACCGGAGAATACGGCGGCGCAGAGCTCGGTCGCGGGAATGGGAAGAGCAAGGAAACCAAAAACACGCAAGAGGAAAAGCAAGGAGAGAAAGCCGGCAACCCGAATCGACGGCGTCGTAGTGGAATGAATCCTTGGTGTGTGACTGTGAGTTGGTGAGTGAGTATGGACGTATGGTGACTAATGAGTATTACTTAAATTTAACCCTTATATTCTTGGACAAAGAGTGTATCCGTGCTACGTAGCGTGTATAGTTAGGAATTTTGGAGCAATTTAGTGAGAATTTTTTTTTTTTTTTGACGGGAATTTAGTGAGAAGTTAGAAAACTAACTCTTAAATTATATAAAAGAAGATTTAATTTTTTTTTTGACAGGAGATTTTTTTGACAGGATAAAATTTAACTATAAGTCTTGAATGGCAATTGGCTGTTAGCAGCTTAACTTAGCTTGTTTGACTGACTGTTAGTATTGGCTGTTTGTTGTGGTTGTTTGACCATTTGTTTTACGTAAATATGTTTGATAAAATTAGTTGTTACTCATTAGATGTAACTATGCAAAATGACCTTAAAGGACATTATTACTATTCTTATTCAATTATTATTAGTATTATTAATTACTAGTTACTAATTTTTAATTATTAATTACTAATACAAAATACTAACTATTAATTTTTAACTACTTAATTATTAATTATTACTAACTACTAGTTATTAAGTATAAAAAAACTAATTATTATTTACTAATTATTAATTAAATATTACCAATTTTTATTATTAATTACTAATTGTTAATTATTAAGTACTAATAATTACTAATTTTTAATGTAACTATTAATTATTAAGTACTTAATTATAACCAATTATTAATTATTAACTACTAATTATAAATTATTAACTATTACTCCCTATGTCCCCAAAAGTTCGACCCTTTTGGCCTAATTTTAGTCCCAAAATAATCGTCCTATTTGCATTAAAATATCCACCAATTTGCAACAATATTTGTGTATAATTAGCTTTCCCATATAAAATTTTATTTTTCCATATACTTTATTACTTTCTCTATCTACTTTTTTTATTTACAAACCCCATGTAAATTTATCTTTCCAATATACTTTTACTTCTTTTTCATTAACTTTCTTAATACCCGCGAAATCAGCCTAAAAGGGTCGTTCTTTGGGGGACGGAGGAAGTTTTCATTAATCATTAATTATTAACTATTAACTATTATTTTTTAATAATTAATTATTAATTAATAATCATTAAATATTAAATCTTAACTTCTAATTATTAAGTATTAATTAATAACTACTAATTATTAATTATTAATTATTGATTATTAACTATTAATATTAATTATTGATTATTAATTATTAATTATATTGCTAATTACTAATTACTAATTACTAATCACTAATCACTAATTACTAATTACTAATCACTAATCACTAATCACTGATTACTAATTACTAATTACTAATTACTAATCACTAATTACTAATTACTAATCACTAATCACTGATTACTAATTACTAATTACTAATTACTAATCACTAATCACTAATTATTAATTATTAATTATTAACTATTAATTATTAATCAAGGATAAAAAAGTAATTTGTTTAATGAAAAGCCAAAACCAAAAAGCTAGTAAGACTAGCTTTTTGTTTTTGGCGGAAAAGTCGGCTTTTTAGCTAGCTGAAAAAGTCATTTACCAAACATGTATTTTGGCTATTTGACCAAAAGAAAAAGCCAAAAGCCAATCAAAAAGCTAGCCTAAAGCCATTTACCAAACAAGGTCATTATGTTCTTGATGAGGTATTGAGTGATACATAATTTATGTTTTAACATATGATATTCTTAATTAGTTTTAAACGCCATTTTTAATTACTATAATGTTAATTTTGAACATTATTTATGAACTCTATTTTAAAAAAATATAAATCATCATTTAATAATTATGTACTCCATTTTCATTTTTATTTTTTGAAATGAGGATCATGAATATTGATGATTGATTTCCAAACCTAAAGTAAATGAAAATCCTTAATACCACCTCCGTTAAATTTTAGTTGTAACTTTTGGTATTTTAAGATGTTTCACAAGAGTTGTAACTTTCCATTTCTTTTCTTTTTTGGTAAATTTTTTTAAATGAAATTACAAATATACCCTTACTAATGATGTTATAAACACAATTAGATAAATTGATCACAACTCATTAAATTAATTATATAACTTAATTAACCCAAACTAATTCAATCAAAAAGTAAACTTAATTCAACAAATCATTCATTTTCCAGGAATTCATCTGCACACCACGTCAAATATCGACGCCACCGCTATCTCTAATCACCACCTTCAATGTCGCCGCCTCTAACCACGACCTTGAACGTCGTCATTCCTCTTGCAGCAGTGTTCATCACTCGCACTCTCTCTCTCTCTCTCTCATTTAAGAAAAACGTTAAGATATGATAGTTTGAGGGGTGGGTGGTTTGGTTTCGGGATGAGTGGGGATTCGAGGTGGTTTAGGGGAGGTTTCGAAAGGAGCTAGGGGGGCGGGTATAGATTCGAATTGGGGTTGGTGTTCATGGGGGTAGGGGATTTCGTGGGTGGTTCTGAGTTGGGTTTTGTTGGGGGGGGGGGGGGGGGTTGGATTTCGTGGGTGAATCTGGGTTTTGTTGGGGTGGTTTTTGTGCCTTGGATTTGTCGAGGTGTTGGTGGGTCTAGGTTTAGAGGGTGTCGGTGGGTTTATGTTTAAGGGGTGCGGTGGTGGGGAGACTGGATTTAGGGGTGTCAGTAGTGGTGGGTTTGGGTTTGTGATGGTGTTGATATGGGTTTAGGGGATGTCAGTGGTAGTGGTGGTTATTGCTGGTGGGTGGTCTAGGTTTAGGGGATGTCGGTGATAGGTTGGTGGTGGTTGTTAATTGGTAGGTAGTCTAGGTTTATGGGGTGTTGGTGGTGGTGGACTGGTGGGTGGCTTGAGCAATAATTGTTTCGTACAGGCGGGTGTACCATGCGCATGGTACACCCAGAAGAACATTACCCTGTGAATAAAAGAACATTACCTATAATTAAAAGAACATTACATATAGATAAAAGAACATTGCTTATAAATAAAGGAACATTACCTATAAATATAAAAAACGTAGTTATAATAATTTATTATCATTATAAACGAACATAAAGTACATAAAAAAGAACGTTACAGAACATTATCAACCCATGGGAAGAAGATGATGAACAACAATGGTGGTGCCAAAAATTCAAACAATCAAGTAATTTCATGATAATAAAGCTTCATATGAACAACAAACATTATCACAAAACACACAATATAGGTAAAAATAACAAGCAAAGAGAGTTCACCATTGAAGCACAACCTAGGGTTTCATATTCATAAAGTGGAACAAAGATGAACAAAAAAGAGAAATCATATCTCAAATGAGTAGAAAACCCTTGTAAAGTGAATTAATAGTGGAAATCAAGCAAGTAGAACACTCAATTGCAAGTTTTTTTTTAGCCAAAATCAAAAATACCCAAAATTCTCAAATCATGAAAAATCCGTAAATTTGGTTGTGAAATTCGGATTTTAGAGTGTAAAATCTAGTAAAAATGTGTGCATGAGTAATAAATTAAGCACAAAAAAGCTATAAAATCAAGAAATAAAATGGAAGAAGAACTTAGAGTGAGAGGAGACAGAGTATTGAAGAGAGAGAAAATGAAGAGGTGAAATGAACATTACATAAAAATTTCTTAAAAA
Source organism: Chenopodium album (assembly GCF_948465745.1). Classification (NCBI taxonomy): domain Eukaryota; kingdom Viridiplantae; phylum Streptophyta; class Magnoliopsida; order Caryophyllales; family Amaranthaceae; genus Chenopodium; species Chenopodium album. Next base: position 20,491,208 of record NC_137860.1, on the reverse strand, counting down.
AAACATTACATATAAATAAAAGAACATTAAATTTTGTCACAATGCTCTTTCATTTATATCTAATGTACTTACGCACATGGTACACCCCCCTCTACCATACTATTTTCATGGGTGGTTATTTATTCATATTTATTTTCTCTCTCTCATCCTTAATCACAGAACCTTTCATCCCATAATCACCACTATGTAATTTTGACTTGGGATTCGTGCTAGGCCTCAAAGTTGCAACTAACATGTAACAGATGTAGTATTAATAAACAACATAATAATATTATAGTATAAACATTTTTTATATTCACCCACCATGATTTAAAGACAAAACTCAAAGAACATTTCATAATAAGCAATGAACATTATATCACAAATAAAAATAAATCACACTTACAATCAAAGAACATGGACATTTACAATAGTTTGTCAAAAGACTTCATAAAGATCATTATCTGATATAATAATGGACATATGAAAAGAACATAGTTTTAATAGTTAATTATACATTTCAAACAAATAAAAAGTACATCATTGTAGACACCTAATTGTGTCTCCCCAAAAACCAAACTCAGTGATGAATACCTTTCACGTCAATGATTGAAAGTATGAAAAATCTAGTGATACGGTTGTTTTTAATAAAATATTCTTCTTTCTTTTTCGAAAATGTACTCTGTTTATAAAAATAGTCATTCCAATTTAGTTTGGTCCATGGTAAGGGTCTAATAATAGTGTAGTTGGATTGGACTCGAAAAGAGTTTTCCAACGATATATTATAAGCCCAATTCCGATGAATAATGAGGAAGTCATGGCCAAAATACTAAGTTGGGCCCGAAATGAATTTTACATACGGCCCAATGATCTAGTGGAGAGCCCATTAATTATTATTCCTAAAATCATTAGGATTGACTTTAATCTTCTAGAGTAATCTAGAAGATTCTTTTTCAATACTAGTGGAATTAAGATTAATAATTATATTTTTAGAAAATAAAGAATTTTATTTGGAATAAAACAAGTATTTTTAATGATAAATCTGATTTTAATTATGATAATTACGGAGTCTAATTACTTAATTATATTAGGAAAAGAACTTCGTACAAGTGCGTTTTTATCTTTTAATACAGCGCGAAACAACAGCTATGTCGCACTGCGACAAACCTGTCGCACTGCGACAATACTGTCGCACCGCGCTGGACTCTGTCGTTCGCGGCAGGAGCAATTTTACTCCGAATCGAATTCGATCTTTTTCTGATCGTTTTTGGACTATTTTTCTTATAAATAGGGTCTTTATTCCCCGGTTTTAATCAACAAGCTTGATCACCAACAACTCTCATCTCTTCTTTCTCTTAAGCAATAGCTTATTCTTACTCCCCCATGCTTTCTAGCCTAACTTTTTTACAAACGCAATTCACATTCACAAGTTCTAGACACAGCAAGCCAAGTTTGAAGTTACATTTTCCCATTGACGTTAAAGGTTGCTAATTTCTGAGGGTTTGGTCCCAAATTCCTATTTCGATTATTTAATTTAATTGTTTGATTTATAATTTATTGAAGTTTACTAACGCGTGTATTCCTTTGATAGAAAGAGATACGAGGCAACAAAGTGAGTAATTCTATCACTCTATTATCTTTGAAAGCATGTTTATATTTTATTAATTCCTAGTATCATGTTAGGATGTTCTTTAATGCTTTCTAGTATCATGTTTGGTTGCATCCTATTTCTCTTATCATGTTAGGGCTAAAGCTTTAATCTTTATGCTTAGTGACATGATAGGGTTTGATATTAATCATGTTATTACCATGCCTAGGATCTTGCTATTAATATTATGCTTTAATTATTGATATTATGATGATGATGATTTGTTGTTTCGACAATATTATTATGTTGCTTGATATATATTATTATTGTTATTGCTTGATCATGCCTTTTCTGCAGGTTTAAAGGGAATTTGTACTTGAAATCACGCCTAATAAGATAATTAATAATTTGGTTTAGGCTAATATCATTTTAATTTAAGTGATCGTCATTAATAGATTTATTTGTGCTTTAATAATCAACCAACACAGATTAAATAGGTTTAGGATTAATCTAATGCTTGCATGTTAGTCAGAAAATGCACATGAATATGAGAAGAATAAAGTAGAGGCTTATTTTAGGGCAGGTTCAATCTCTTTTAGGTTGGATTCTGTAGGCGTCGTTTGAATTGCGCCTACGTTAAGAATGTAAGAATATGCTTGGCACTCATTAGAAGTGGGAATTGACATTACGATTAGGGACAAGGAAAGTAGGGAGCCGCCAACAAGTTTTTAAGGAACTTGTAAACCGTTCACGGATCATTTAAGGCAACCACGATTAAGGGACACCGATAGGAAACAACGAATGACCCGTGAAGGTTACACCCCATTCATAATCCATGAGATTACTAACTCCATATGGTTCGGAACCACGAAAGGAGGATCGGGGATGATGGTACGAAGTGAGTCATGGTGTCCCATTCGCCCGTATTGGCCTCTACTCGACTCTTATAGTGAAATGTATTTCCTGTGATCTCAAAGGCATGAAAACAAATATTCAATTCGCTCCAAACTATTATTAAGCTAAATTGGTTGAATATTAATGCAACATATAATTCTATAATATTGTGATCACTTGAATTAACAACAAGATTAAAAAGGAACCTAAACCGGTTGTCCAAATTATCTTATTAGTCGTGATTTTCAATTACATATTCCCTTTAAACATGCAATATGGTGATCAACAATAAGCAATAGAATAACATTAATATTGGAAGCAATTTAATTAACAATAATATCGTTAGTCAAATCAAATAATAACCCTAATCATGATACTAGCAATAAGAATAAAAATAAGAGTAATTAAGTGATTAATTACTCACTTTCCGCGTTTCCTTGAATTACTACATCATGAATAAATTGTTAGTTACTTTTGTTTAGGGTAAAAATTACCCCAAGTACGTGGTCCAATAAATGGGAGACACGTGTCACTATAGGAAGATGACACGTATCATGAACATAAGAGCACCTGAGATCAAATATGTCATAAAGGCCTCCTTACATCAAGAGGCCCAAAATACTAGGAATGCCGCCTAACGGCGCCCCCAGAGGACATATGTCCTCCACTGATTGTGCAACCAATCAATGGCCCTAAATTCTAGGTCACTTACCCTAATAGGCACAATTCCCCACCCGTATAAATACCCCAATCATTGATGATGGGAGGGGTGGATTGTGGCATAACATTCTCAAGAGCACTAAAAGCTCCAACTTCTCTCTACTTTCTCTCTCTAAACTTATTCCGTTTCTGGTCACCAACTTGATCGTCGGAGGCGGATCTCCGATCACCGGAGACCCGTTGTTTTGCAGGTGTCCGCGTCCCGTTGCCAGTCAGAGCGTGACCAGTATCTCGAGGGATTCCAAAAAAACCCCGAAACATTTGGCGCCGTCTGTGGGGATACTCGTCTGTTATGGTAATGAATGGTCAAACACCAGATGCCGGCCCTCGCCCCGGCGAGGACGACCATGTTAAGAATATAGTCACAACAATTCATTCCAGCGACCCTCTGACCGCTTCATTCCATGAGGCAGAGGATCGTCCAGTCACTGCTGGTTCGCTCTTGCTCGCCTTGAACAAGCTCCGAAAGGAGATGGAGGGCAAGAGGCCGTCTTCTTCTAGGCAAGAGCCCAAGAGAGAAGGAGAGGGCCAACAAAAGAAAGCCAAGAGCAAAGCGACCAATGCCGAAGATGCTGGAAATACCCCATACCGCCGGCATGAGCGTACACCGAGGGTGCCGAGGGCAGACCTGACCCGGATCCTTGACAAAACGTAGTCGGCTGGGGGGTAGGCCAGACGGCCTCAAAAAGAGATTACTGAGCCGTCTCGGCGTTGGAAGGATGCTAGAAATTACCTTCGGCACAAGCAGCGTGAACGAATAGCCTGTTTGGACACATCCTCTACACCGTCAATGCCGGATGATTTCTCAAACCATACTTCCTCCAAGCATACCAGCACGGCAAGGACTAGTAGGAGTCAAGCTCATCGGACTAAAACTCCAGTTCTAGTTGCCCCAGTGTAACCGTTTCAATATCCAGCTCCCCAGAATTTTAATGCTTTTCTGCTGACTAACCCTGTTGTCTTTGGACAGTATGGACAGTACGGTCATTCGTTCGACCAGGCTACTTACCTGGCCGGATTAGCTGTTTAGCCGCAACCCATTGATTGACAGATGCGCATGCTGAACCTTGGAGACAAGTCGCTTCTGTTTTCTCAAGAGATCATCAACACTCCTCGGCCGGTGAAGGTGAAAAGCGTACTTGCGGGTGCTAACGACGGTACGGGAAACCCAGAAGAGCACGTCACTTCGTATCGGAATCTCATGTATTTGCAATGTGTGGATGATGCCACTTGGTGTAGGTGCTTCCCGGCCACTCTCAAGGGTGTAGCACAGGATTGGTTCAATAGTCTGCCGGCCGGGTGCATCAACTATTTCACTACTCTAATCATGCTGTTTGTTGGGAATTTTTCTTACAACATCTCGCTGAGGAAGACTAGCCTTAATTTGGCTACGATCGTCCAAGGCAAGAATGAAGGTTTGCGTTCGTACGTCCAGAGATCTAATCAAGAGAAAACCCAAATTCATAATCTGCCGGATGAGATGGCCTATTCGGAATTTCTCCGAGGATTAAGGCATAATGGTTTCAAATTTGACTTGGTCCGCAAAAAGGTTCGGACATACGCAGGCGTTCTGCGGGAAGCTAAAGCCTACATTAAGGCGGTAGACTTTTGTTCACTCACTAAAGCTGAAGTACCGGCCGGGAAAAAGAAAGAGGGAAGGAATAAAAGAAAGGAAGTCTGGGTATCTGATTGCCTGGAAACCAAGTCAAAGAAGCAGAAGACGTACGAACCACAATATGAGTTCAACAAGGATTGTTATTCAATTTTGATGGAGATCAAGGATAAGTTCGAATTTGAGAAGCCTATGCCATTGAGAGGCTTGGTCCAGTACAGAAACAAGAACAAGTATTGTCACTACCACAAGGATGTGGGGCATGATACAAATGAGTGCAACAATTTGAAGAGGTTGCTAGACAAACTGGCCGAGAAGTGCATGCTCAATTCGTATGTGATGAAGTCCAAGTTCACTTACACTCGGATATACAACAAATCTGAGAAGAAAAAGCAAAATGAGAAGGAAAAAGATGGAAACAACACGGATTCTGCTTTTGTGGCTGTCATATCAGGCGGCTTTACCCCAGGCGGCCTAACCATGAGAGGAATAAAGCAGGACGCATGAAATTTGGGAAAAGAAGTAATGCATGCCGAAGGGGTTAAGGTGGAGCCTTTCCAAGAGGTAACCGTGAGTGAGGCCGGCCGAGGAGAGGTCAAGGCCTTGCACAATGATCCCATGGTATTCATTCTGAAGATAGCCTATCTGAAGGTTAAGAGGATACTGATAGATACAGGCAGCTCGTCCGACATCATCAGCCTGACATGTTTGAAAAATCTGAGGTTCCTAGAGATGCTTTGAAGGATGTCTCTCACCCGTTGGTTGGGTTTGGGGGGACAGTCTTTCACCCAGTCGGACAGATCGACTTGCCAGTCCGGTTTGGGAAAAAATGGGCAGGAAGGGACATGGTTGTCCGCTTCCTAGTGGCCAAGGAGCTTACGGGCTATAATGTCTTACTCAGCCGCCCCACGCTAACCGCAGCCAAGGCCGTCATTGTGCCTCACTTAATGTTATTAAAGTTTGAAAGGTCAGACGGACAGATCCATGGAAACCAGAAAATGGCAAAAGAATGTAATCAATTAGCTGTGAAGCCAGCTATTCAAGGTCGAGCAAAGTCGTCCGAGCCAAACTCAGATGAAGGGTCACTCCAAGCATACCAGGTCGGCCAAAAAAGAAAGGCGGCCAAAATAGAGCATGCATAACAGTTAATGACCGTCGGCCGGCAAGAAGAGTTAAGGCCCTAGCCGGCCGGCGATCCCCAGGATGTAGTGCTGGATCCTGATCAGCCTGATCGGACGGTCAAGGTAGGCACTATAGCCATGGGTCTGCTTGGGGACAACCTAGTCAAGCTGCTGAGAGAATTTAAGGATGTGTTTGCGTTTGAAGTAAGTGAAATGCTGGGTATTAGCTCAGACCTGGAAGTGCATAAGCTAGCTGTTAATCCACTGGTTAAGCCCGTCCGTCAGAAGAAACGAAACCTCGGGGAAGAAAGGAATCTGGTGGCCGTAACTGAGGTACGAAAACTGCTGGACGCTGGTTTCATTCGGCAATGTTACTACCCAGATTGGGTAGCCAATGTAGTTCTTGTGAAAAAGCCGAATGGAACTTGGAGAATGTGCGTGGATTATACTGATCTCAACAAGGCATGTCCGAAAGATAGCTTTCCTCTGCCAAAAATTGGCCGATTGGTCGACTTTACGGCCGGACACGCTCTTATGAGTTTTATGGATGCATACTCCGGATTCCATCAGATCCCATTGTGGTAGGAAGATTAAGAAAAAACCGCGTTCGTGACCGAGCAGGGATTGTACTGTTATAAAGTTATGCCGTCAGGTCTCAAGAATGCTCCTGCTACTTTTTAGAGACTTGTCAATATAGTTTTTAGGGATCAGATCGACCGGAATATGGAAGCATATATTGATGACATGATTATCAAGTCAAAGGAACCGGCCGACCATCTGAAGAATCTTCGAGAAACGTTTACCGAACTCAAGCGGCATAAGATGATACTAAATTCAAAGAAATGTGTCTTTGGTATTGAGTTCGACAAATTTCTCGGGTTTCTGATCGATCAACGAGGAATAGAGGCCAACCCTAAAAAAATTCAAGTTGTTCTAGATATGAAGTCGCCAAGGACTATCAAAGAAGTGCAAAGATTGACTGGCTGCTTAGCTGCACTTGGCCGATTTTTGTCAAAATCAGGGGATAAGTGCCGATATTTTTTCCAGACTATCAAGAAGAAAGCTATGTTCGAATGGACAGATGAAGCCGAAGGAGCCTTCGTACAGTTGAAAGGCCATTTGCATACGTTGCCTCGGCTCCTCAGTCCACTTAAGGATGAAAAGCTATACATGTATCTTACCATTTCAAACCATTCCTTAAGTGTTGTCCTCCTTGTTGAAAGGGACTGCAATCAGATCCCTGTCTTTTTCATCAGCCATGTATTGCGCAATGCCGAGCTTAGGTATCCACCCATAGAGAAGTTTGGCCTTGCCTTGTTCATGGAATCAATGAAGCTACGGCTGTATTTTCTAGCTCACTCAATCGTGGTCTATACTGATCAACCACTGAAGAAGCCGTTTGCAACTTTGGAAGCTAGTGGCCGAATGCTTAAGTGGGCCTTGGAGCTTAGGGGTTTTGACATTACGTTCGAACACAGAAAAGTGATCAAGGGGCAAGCCTTAGCTGATTTTCTGGGAGAAACGACTAGGCTGGACTTGCAGCCGGCCGGGGATCAGATATGGAAGGTCTATGTGGACGGAAGCGCAACAACAACCGGATGTGGTGCTGAAATTATTTGTCAGTCTCCTGACGGAGAGAAGTTTGAATATGCGCTGAGATTTCAATTTCAAGCCTCTAACAACGAGGCCGAGTATGAAGCTCTCCTGGCCGGCCTTAGAATGTGTAAGGCGGCAGGAGCAACAAAGATTGATGTGAGCTCGGATTCCCAACTAATAGTTAGCCAAGTGAATGGTGACTTTGAAGCTAGGGAGCCGGCCATGATGAAATATTTAAAGATGGTTAAAGAAGAGGCCGAGAGCTTAGAGCACTTTACCCTGCAACAAGTTCCCCGTTCGTCCAATCATCAAGCAGACACCCTCTCTAAATTAGCATCCTCGGCATCATGTGATACTCCCAGATCAGTGTTTTGGGAAGTAAAGGGAAATAGGAGTATTGATGCCTAGCCAGTACAGATCATTGATAGAAGCTCCACTTGGATGGATGGAATCATTTCCTACCTAAGGGACGGATTGCTCCCGGCCGATCCAAAAGAGAGTTGGTTGATGAAAAAGAGATCGGCTTGGATCGAGATAAAGAACGAGGAGTTATTCAAGAAAGCTTTTGTGAAGCCTTATCTGAAGTGTATCACCCCTGAGAGAGGGCATGATGTGCTGGACGACCTCCACCAGGGGCATTGTGGTTCCCATATTGGAGGACGAGCCTTGGCTGAAAAGGCCACCCACCTAGGGTACTACTGGTTGAGTTTGAATGCAGACGCCATGCAAATGGTAAAGAAATGTTATAAATTCCAGAGATTCGCAACCCTAATCCATCGCCCAGCTAATAGTCTGTCGGCCATAAGTAGTCCACTCCCTTTTGCGAAATGGGGCATGGACATCTTGGGTCCGTATACACCAGCGTCTGGTCAAAGGCGGTATGTGTTAGTAGTAGTTGACTACTTCACAAAGTGGGTTGAAGCTGAGGCCATCCGAGGGATCAAGTGGACGGATGTGTCAGCCTTCATTTTGAAGAATGTAATCACTCGCTATGGAGTGCCCTAATCTATGGTGTTCGACAATGGACCCCAGTTTGAAACGCGCCAACTTAGGGAATGGTTGGGAGACCAGGGCATCACTCATTGTTTTGCCTCAGTCGGCCGACCGCCAAGTTGAGGCCTACAACAAGTTAATCTCCAATGGTATCAAGCGCAAGCTTGAGAAAGCAGGCGGCCTGTGGGCCGACGAGTTGGTTAATGTGTTATGGTCCATACGAACAACGACAAAAAGTTCCACCGGAGAAACTCCATTCTTTCTAGTCGATGGTGCCGAAGTAGTACTCCCAATTGAAATGTACGAGCTTACCCTTCGAGTAATGTTGTATGATGAATTGGCCAATTAAAGAGCCATGAAGACCGCCCGGGACTTTCTTCCAGAGGCTAGGGGCAATGCGGCGCTTAGACATGAAGTCTATCGTTTGAGGATGACAAGGGCATATAATCGCCGGGTGTCTAAGCGTCCGCTGAAGATGGGGGACCTGGTTTTAAGGAAGATGAAAGCGGTAGGCCGAGCTAACGAGGATGGGAAGTTAACCCCAAACTGGGAAGGGCCCTACCGGATCACAGAAGAAGTGCGAGATGGAACCTACCGTTTTGAAGCCTTAGATAGCCGTCCTATTCCTCGAACATGGAATACAGACAATTTGAAAAAATATTTTGTTTAAAGCTTACCAGCCAATTTTTGCATAAGTCTTTATGACTAAGTAGTTTAACTAAGCCTTCATGGCTGAATGATGTAATTAAGCCGAACAGCCACCAACAATGTACAAATTTTGACAAATATTAATGAAAAGTCAAGCATTGTTGTTGAAATTCTTAATGTTGTTCATAATTATATTGAGTTAAATGCCGAATGAAATTGAAAACATGGTGGCTCACAGATATGCTGAACGGCCACCACGAAATAAGCCTTAAGGCCGCCTGAAAGAGAAACCAATGTTGCCTCAACATGGCAACTCGGCCACTACGAAATAAGCCTTAAGGCCGCCTGAAAAAAGAGAAACCAATGTTGCCTCAACATGGCAACTCGGTCTTCTCAGGCATGAAGTGTGACCGAGTAGAACCTCAATGAGAGTCCAACATAACAAATTGGCTGGGCCGCACTTAATCGAACGATGATACACCCCAAGAAAAAGGACAATTCCCATCGGCCAAGTGAATATCCTAACGGAGCTACTCGTTCACCAATCTTGCGTTGGCCGAGTAGGGTGTTAAGGAAGGGCATCCTTAGCCAAATCACTTGGTCGCGTTATAATAATGTCAAAATATGCCGACCACCAAGTGTAGCAAGGGCATACTTTGATCAGCCACTCGGCCAAAAAGCCTAAGGGCCAGTCTAAATGTTCGACCCCATCAGGACGAACAAAAGACCAAAAGGGAAATAGAAAAGTTGCCTAGGGCATGATTTCCCATTTAGGGCAAAGATTTCCCTAGGCGAACAAGCCCAATGAATAGAAATTTACAAGTTGAGATCATACTAGGAATTTCTTGGGTCCGTCCGAGCGATAGCTTCAACGGACGACTCAATAAAAGCCAACAAAGGCCGTATACTTATAAGTTGATTCGGAGTTCACCTAGTCCAGGGCAATCATTATATATGATTTGATTAACGTACTAGTAGTCATACCCTTCAAGGTATAAAATCTACTTTGTTAATCAAACCACTTGGAATTTGGACTAGGCAAATGCCGAATAAAGGGGCATACCCCCAGTGCTCGTACGAAGAAGCAGTAAGCATAAAAAAAAGACATACATAAAATTGCTTAGTACGAAAATGTAGAAAACCGCTCAGAAGGCGGGAAAATTCTTACAAAGACCGCTCAAAACAGGCGGCAAATAACATTTTTGTTGTTCAGAGATAACAGAAATGAGATAAAAACTTGAAGACATATAGCTTAAAACAAGATGCAGAAGAGAGCCCCTCACTTGGCCGCATCCTCCCCATCATTGCCAGCATTCGCCGCTTCAGCATTGGCCGCATTATCACCATGGGGATGTTCCTCATCTTCGGCCGCCTCTTCCTCAACTTCAACATCGCTGTGGGAAGGAGTCTCGACAAAAGGCGAGAAGGGCCAACCAACAACCTCGCACTCTTCCTTCATGGTGAGGAAGTCTAGTCTTCTGGTGAACCGCTCATGATAATAAGCAATGTCCTCCGGTTCCACCATCATGGCGAAGGTGTCCTCAATACAGTTTTTGAGGCGATTGAGTGCCGAGTGCTCGATGCGGACATCAGCTGGAGGAACAAGTCTTGGGGCACTTAGCTGATTTTTCAGCTCTTCTACCTCCTTCCTCAGGCGCTCGGCCTCCTGGTGGCTCTCGTCCGCAGCCTGCAGAGCTGTGTCCAAGGCTTCCCGGCTACTCACCAACTCGGCCCTCAACTGATCAGAGGCATCGGCCGCCTCCTGCCTGCTGGCTGCTAGGGGGACCACCTCGTCCCTCTCTTTAGTGAGAGCCTCGTTCGCCAGCCTCTCTTGTTTAAGGGCATCGCCAATTTTGACGATGTCTTCAGTTTGACGGGCGGCTTTATCGGACAAGGAGTTCATCGCTTTTTGGTGGCAAAGTTTTTCCATGGCCAACAGGCTAGTTTTTTCGTCCTGAAGCCGAGTCAGATCGTCCCAGGTCGACTGGAGCTCACGCCGCTGCTTCAGGCGCCAATCTTGAAAGGCAAAGAGCCTAAGGATAAGCTGCGGATGAATAGAAAAATTAGTAAAGAAAAATAAAACGTAAAAAATTGGCTAAGTATTTGCCAAAGAATTGGAAGACTACCTCAACGCAGCTGTTGATCATAGGACCAAGTGCCCATCATGGATACCCCGGTATTTATCCTGAATCTCGGCCGGGACGGCTTTATGAATGGCGTCCCGGACAGCCTTGCGTTCGGCCCCAGTCAGAGAAGATCCTGGGAGACGAACGTCTAAATCCTCAGAAGTTTCTCCAAGATAAAAGCAAAGTTAGAATTTTGAAGAAAGAGAAAAATCAGTAAGGAACAAACAAAGATGTACGAGTACCTTCTAAGAGATTTGTAAAACGAGGACGCCTCATAGGAAGAGGCATCGGTTCCGGCTGCTCCTCCGCCTTTGGCGGAGATGGCAGCTTTCCTTTAGCTTGAGAACTCGGAGGCTGAGTTCCTGAGTACTCAACATGCAGAGTTGAGTCCAGGCCGACCGTGTTGTCCGGGGACGGCTCTCCCTCCCCGTCCTTGCGGACGGGCTCGTTTCGGGCCACCTCGGACGAAGGTGGCTCTGAGGGTTTGGAGTCCCCACCAGGTGTCGGCTGGGGTTGTTCTCCTTTAGGTTGCGCCGACGCAACCCGCGACCTTGCCCTGGCCGCCGGCGTCTCCGAGGGGGTCTTGGACGTTGAAGTCTTGCGAGATTTGGACGACCCCTCGTCCCTTGAAGCGGACGCCGACCGCTTCCTCGCAGGCTTAGGGTTAGCTGTCTGAAAAAAGCAAGGAAAATTCAGATTAGCAAACTCCGTTCGAGTTGCATTGAAGCAAAGAGCATTGAATTCAAATTGGCTGGCAAGAAGCACTCAACCCCTGTCCGAGTAGGGTTGTAGGAAAGAGCCTACATTTCACTTTCACTCGGCGAGGAGTAACGTCCGAACCAGATAGAAATGCAATGTTACTCAAAGTATCGCTGGTCGGACGCAAAAAAAAAAAAAAAAATTCTAAGGCAAAGGGATAGAGAAAGAAGTTGTCCATACCCCCTTAGCCGCCTCGTACTGCTCCCTTAGAAGCCGGTATCGCTCCATGTTGAACTCATTCATGTCCATCTCTCCCTTTTGTACTGGGTCGAGCTGGGCAGCGGCTTCCTCTGTAAAGAGGAAAAGACTTGAGAGTTAGATAAGTTTTTAAGCAAAGATAAGAATATCAAGGCATGCTACAAAGGTCAACCTGGAGTGTGATTCTTGAGCAGGCCAAACAAGGACATAAATATGGGATCCCTTAGCCAGATGACTAAGGGAATCCACCTTGGAATAACGACCACTCGGCGACCCCCTCTAAATTCCCGCCTGACCGAGAAATAGTCAAGCTGGGCATTGTGGTACGGATGGATTAGGAGGCAAGTCGGGCGGTGATCCCCTCGTCCAAGTTAAAGGGGGGGGGGAGTTGAATTTTTTCATCTTTCTGTTGAACTCCCTGTTTCTCGTCTTGACGAGGTAGAACCTCTGCTTCCAGTCGCGCCATTTAGATGGCTTGCGAAGAGAAACCATGTATTCCAGCAGAGTGCTCAAAACAAACCACCCGTTCGAATCCACCTCCAGCTTAACCATGTTGTGCATGGCGCATAAAACTGGAAAATTGGGGGTGAAGCCCATCCTTAGACAGGTCACCAAGTAGCCAAAAATGTTGGCCCAGCTGTTCGGCGCTAGTTGGACCAAAGCAATCTGATATTTGTCCAGCAGCTCCTGGACGAATGGATGAAGAGGAAAGCGGAGGCCGACTTCCAGGGCCGCCCTATATACATTGAAGCCCCGACGGATTATCTTAGGATCATCTGAGGCAGCGACCGAGCCGGAGGTTCGTGGGGGACTTATCTCAAAGTCCTCTCCTAGCATGAGGAACTCTTTCCATTCCTTAAACCTATCATTGAGGTACGCTAAGGCGACGTCCCCAATCATGCAGCCGTAGGGGCTGCTGAAATCATTCTCTTCAACGTCGGCCTAGGCGTTAGGGTTTTCATCTCCCTCTTCGGCCGACAGAGGTGTGGTAGTCCTGATCCTACCAAAATCACTAGACAGGTCTCTGTCCAGCTCATCTGCCTCGACAAAACTACCTCTGATCGAGCCCTGCCTTGGCTCGACCGACATTGGTTCCTCGGGCACTAAGGGGGCCTTTCCCTTATCTTTCCTGTCGCCCCATAGCTGTGATGGAGCGGGGCGAGGGCACTCGGTCGACTCGGCAATTACTATGCCGGTCCTAGGCCTTGCCGACCTGAGAGCTTGAGAAAAGGGGGGAGCAAGAGTTCTCTTGGCAGCCATAGAAGAGCCTGGTTGATTTTGGTATTGTGTGCCAGCGCCTGTGGAGGTTTGTGGCCGGCTTTGGCCAGATTGAATAACAGCTGCAATAGAAGACTGTGGCTGATTTTGGACAGATTGAGTCGCCCTTGCTTGAGATGAGGGAGAGGGCAACGAGGTCGGTAGCTCGTCCAGTCCTAGGATCGAGCCGGCGAATAGAGCACGAGTGGCATTTGGACCCCGTAGAGGTAGAGGTGCCTTGTTGATTTTGGCACTCCTTAAAAGAAGTGGTAACCTCGACCACCGAACAGGCATTACCACCTTTAGTGGCCGAGGTGGTTGTGTCAGTGTTTGTATTGGTGTTTGTGTTGGTTTTCTCGAAGTCCGTATTATTCGGATCATAAGGAGCCAAAGGTTCTACCAAGCTACCGTCCGGATTATGGGCAGCATTTGGGTCGTAAGTCTGCCTCGTACGCGCCATGTCCGCCTGCAGGGACATAAAAGAATAGGTGGGGGTGAGTTGGTATGCACTAGAAATGGACCCACTCCATAAAGACGAGGACTCATCCCTGTCCACTCTAGATTCCTCAGTCCCAGGCGAACATACGACCTCATGAGGATAAATGGACGAGGTCGAGTGTTGAGCCAGTGTTTTCACAAAGAAATGAAACAATTATATGAAAAATCAAGAAGGAAGAGGAAAGTATTCGGTTACCTTTGTACGAGTAGGAAGATGAAAGATTCCAAAGATCTTGATTGAAGGATGACTTGAAAACTCAAAGTGATTGAACGGAAAGCTTGAACTGGCGGTGGAGCTCTCGAAGATTCTGGGAAGAAGTAACTTTCTCTTTCTAGGAGCTCTGACTTCTATCTACAAAGTTAAAATGCAAAGTAAAAGAAGTGAGGTCAAAGCCTTCACCAAATTTGGGGGGGGGGTTAAAATGGTAAAAGCCATTCCCGCCTAAGGAATAAGGAACGGTTAACTTTTGAAGAAGTTTAACCTAAAAGTCAAATGGTTTTCGACCGTTTCGCCTCTTTTGACGGAATCCACGCGGAGAACCAAGCGTTTGAGATGGAATTCGAACGGGTGTCATAATTGCCCGTCAAATTCATAATATGTCTCGGAAAGTGAACCATTTCCCTGAGAAATGGAGAACAACTGGTTTCCAACCAAAGGCCACTCGACCCAGTCCACCCAGCACATTTCGTCCGACCAGTCAGGATAAAATTCCTTAAAGATGTCAGACGAACCAACTAAGGCACCCAACCCAAATTTGAGGTCATTCAGCCAATCGTGTCCGACTGATGATCCGACTAACATTCATCAAAAGGCGTCACGACATTTGGACGAGGCGCTTAGCTCAATAAGGCAGACGGACGGTCTTGTCCGGCCCCTGCTATCAATACACAATGCTTCAAATGCGCCCAAGATACTCGAACGCATAAAGATCAAAGGAGGCAGCCTAGTTGGGACGGGCCACCCCCTCTGAGGGGCAAATGTTTAGGGTAAAAATTACCCCAAGTACGTGGCCCAATTCCATGATGACACGTGGCCCAATAAATGGGCGACACGTGTCACTATAGGAAGATGACACGTATCATCAACATAAGAGCACCTGAGATCAAATATGTCATAAAGGCCTCCTTACATCAGGTGGCCCAAAATACTAGGAATGTCGCCTAACGGCGTCCCCAGAGGACACATGTCCTCCACTAATTGTGTAGCCAATCAATGGCCCAAAATTCTAGGTCACTTACCCTAATGGGCACAATTCTCCACCCCTATAAATACCCCAATCATTGATGATGGGAGGGGTGGATTGTGGCATAACATTCTCCAGAGCACTAAAAGCTCCAATTTCTTTCTACTTTCTCTCTCTAAACTTATTCCGTTTCCGGTCACTAACTTGATCGTCGGAGGCGGATCTCTGATCACCGGAGACCCGTTATTTTGCAGGTGTCAGAGCGTGACCAGTATCCCGAGGGATTCCAAAAAACCCAGAAACAACTTCAATAAAAATATAAATCAAATTTAAACAATTAAATTAAATAAAAGTAGAGTTGATTTGGTCCAAACCCTTAGTTAATTTTACCTTCCACGCCTTGGTTTAAAGATAGAACCTCGGGTGTTGTATGAACTCCTCGGAGTGCTTAGGAGAAGTGTTTCGGGTGTTTTTATATCCCTTGGGAGAGTTACAACTCGAAGACTAGATCCAACAAGGGCGCTTGTACCTGCAAAACAAACGGATCTCCGAATGGTCGGAGGTCTGCCTCCGAAGATTAAGTTAGAATGGATTCAGAGAAAAGCATGCGGAAAGTAGGTATCTTCTCGGATTCCGAGATCATGTGTTCTCTGTTTTCGAGAGCAATAAATGTCCTAATGATTCAAACGTAAAATTTCAGGTCCCCCAATTATTTGGGAATCTCCTATTTATAGGGTCCTAGAAAAACGTGCCATGTCCTAGGATTTGATGACCTAGGAATTAGGGCAGGGCCGTTTTGCGGCTCAACTCGGAACTTGGGCCTTGAAGGCAGCCATTCCTAGAGGGCATATTTGAGCGACACGTGTCGTCATCTGGGAGTCCGGTTGGGCACCTGAGAGAGTGACACATGTCACCCTCTCTTTGGTCGACTCGGAGGGGTATAAATACCCAAATCATTTGCCCCTCATAGGGGTGACGTGGCTTGCCACGTGACGCCTATGACAGGTGTCGACCTTTTATTGGCCGAATTATTACTTTTTACTGTTGGGGAGAATCTAGGGTTATACCCTAGATTTTCACCCCTTCTATAAATAGAGGTTGACTTCTCTTTGGATTCACACTTGCGTGAATCTTTGAGAGAATCTTGAATCTTTGACTTTCAAAGACTTGACTTCTTCCTGACAGCATATGACACTCGGTCGTTCGTCCGCCTGTTTTAACAGACTTCAAGACCAAGCGCCTCTAGTTACTTCTTCTAAGGTAACTGCCTGATCCTTTATTTTATTTTTGCATTTTCTCTTTTTCAAAAGTGGTTTCCCAAACGCACCCGGCAAGGCCTAGGTTAGCGATCAGCCGGTCACCGAGGACGGCTGAATCTAGAACTAGGAGTGCCGAATGCTCATTCGAGGACTCCCCTTTAAGAACTTCTCCAAATCCGATAGTGTCTGTGCCCCTACAGGACACCATGGAAAGAACAAAGCAGACCAGTCGGACGTATAGGACAGATGATTCCTGGTACCATTCGGAGAGTTCGACGGTCTATTAAGAAGGCTCTGATAGGGCGCCTGTCTCCGAGGTTCGCCAGGACCCCCCAACACTGTTAGTACCCCGGGCTCCTCAATTCTGGAGGAGTCGGATGATAATCAAACCCCCGGGGCGAGTGATTCGGTGCTGGATGTAGAAATGGGGGAGGACACTGCTGGCACTGGTCAGTAGGCCCCCAGCTCTGAGGAAGACTCTGATGATGACTCTGGGTCATCATCTTCTAACAGCGCCTCCATAGACTCGGAGGAGGCGCGGTCTAAATTAGAGGACGCTCGAGAGTCCCTCTCAGTGGCCATGGGCGAGGTTGGGCGGAGCCGTCTACTTCGCGGCGACTGGAACGTGCCACTTATTTTTTGCACGTCGCCAAGAGCAGGCAGGAGAGAATGACAGCCGACTTCGACAAGTTTATTAATAACCATGTCATGAGACATGGGTTTCTACTGATCGTGCCGAATGGTGATGACACGGTCACCTGGCCACAGAAAGCCAGCTACGGTGACTAGTGAATCTGCTGCTATGAGGCGGCCATACAAGCTGGTCTGCGTTTCCCTCTCCATCCGGCAAGGATACCAACTAGGTATCTGACAACTATCCCCTAACTCTTGGGTAAACATTTTGGGCTACGTTTCCGTTTGTGAGATGCTGGAGGTTGAGCCCAGCTTCGAGGCATTTGCTCATATGCATTATTTGAGCAAGAATCCACATGCAAGCGGGGCCGACTGGTTTACCCTCTCCAGTCACAAAGGTTTTATGATGACGCTGGGGAAGGAGAATAAATGGAAAGACTGGAGGTCTAAGTTTTATATAGTCTCTTCCCCAGACTTACAGAAAAATAGGCGGTACAACCGCTGGAATAAGGAGTCGTCCTTCCTTGCCCGAAAGAAAGCCCTGCCGCCTATCGCAAGGCAGGCACAGGATCAGATATTGGATCGAGGCCATTTCTCCGTGGCCATTCGAACAAATGAGGAGACGGGGGTAAAGGAAGTAACCCCATAGAGCTACATTCCCCGCTTCGAGTGGCTCTCGGACAGGACATATCAGGCCGCCTGTGGCCTTAGCTTTGAGAAGCCGAGAGGTAGTAGGCCGCGTGGATTTTCTTTGCTTAGCTGCTCATAATGATTATTATTTTTGTCTGAGTTTCTAAATCTTTTGTTGTATTGTGCAGACATAGCAATGTCAAAGCTTCCAGCTCACAAGAAGCCGGCTGCACATGCGGCAGCCTTCTACCGTTCGAACGTTCTGGGCAAACGGACGAATGAGGAGCAGCCGCCAGGCGGAACTCCCAGGGTGAAACATATTTCTTTCTTTTATACTTAGTCAAGATTTTTTAAAGTCAATACTAACACGTGAACTCTTTGTAGGGTGGCTCCAAGACAAAGAAGGGGATCAGCACCTCCACTCCCGTCAAGACAACCATGAAGCTGGATACTCCTCAGGGAGTATCGAAGAGTGGCAAGCCACTCATCACTGCTATCGGCTCAACAGTAGGTGGCAGCAAAGCCGCCACAGGGGAGGAGGAAGGTAATATCATTCGGCCACACTCCCACTTATCTGATTGAATAACACTGACCACAAAGGGAATTGGCTCTTTAGAATTTTAACTTAGCTTATTTTGCTTGTTCTGACAAAGATTCTGAAGAGGCCGATTGTCCTATAGATGGCCAAGCGAATGCTCAGGGTGCTTGACCCTGATGACAAGGCGTCTGTAAAGGGAGTCTGGAGCCTCGACCTGGACGCCATACTGGCGCTTCTCTATGAGGTAAAACTTGTAACTTTTGATTTTAATAACTACTTGGCCAATTGTTACTCACTTCTTCTTCTGTTTTGGCCGAATGCAGGCTATGTTGCGTGTGAGTGGGCTTAGGAAGCCACTCAATGATAAGTCCAAAGAGGTTAAGGTAGCTAATTCTCGGGCCGCCTCCTCCTTAGACAAAGTCCAAAATGAGATTCTGACTCTTGATATGATGTATTCCCAAGCGTCGGCCAATCTGCAGGTCCAGCAAAATTTGGATGCGGCGAGGGGGCGGATCACTGAGCTCCAAAATGAGGTTCAGAGCCTCAAGGAAAAGCTGGAGCCCCTCAAGGACGCGTAAGACAAAGCTGGCTGCCTAGAGGGTCAGGTTACCAAACTCAAGGATCGGATGCAGAATCAAGAAACTTAGCTCAAGACCAAGTACAGGTCTTTGGTTGAGGAGGAGAAAATGGCCCTGGTCAAACAAATGATGGAGGATAATGAGGCCATCATGCGAATAGCCTGGGCATCATTGCAGCTGACCGCCGATTATCAAATTTGGAAAACCAAGTTTAATGCGGCGAATGATGAGTTTAACAACCGACTCATGCGAGAAGCAGAGGAGGCGGCTTCCGGGTTCAATGAGGGGTCCGACGAGGATCAGGAGGTGGGAGAGAAGAATGAGGAGCAGTCGCCGGAGGATGAGGCGGCTGCCAATGCTGAAAACCTCCCCTGATCTTTTAAGCTTTTTGGTATCTTTTTGCGGCCGAATGGCCAAGCATTTTGCTTTTCCGGCCTGCGTGCCGAGTAAATGTGTCTTTACCGACCTAGGGGTCGAGTAATTTAACAATTTCTGGCTCTGCCAGCTGACATTGGCAGTCGTCAATTTTGACGGCTGTTTATTTATTTTAATGAAGCATCCGGTTGTTTGACCGGTTTTATTTATATTGGTGTTATGCTTTAAAATTTTTATAGCTTTTAATTTTTATGCATAGATTTGTTGGCTAAGTATTATATTTAACCTATATACTATGCGAATGTCCTTGCCCCTGGACGGATGTCGATTGGTTTCAAAAAATGGATTGATTGACTTAAAAAATTATTGATACTTTTAGGAGTATGCATGGTTTCTAAGTCAATCAATCACTATGGTGATTGCCCCAAACCAAGCAACAGACGGTCATGTAGAGCAGACGATTTAACGGCTTTGGTGCATCCGGCTAAAGGCCTCTTAAGATCTATTTAAGCCGCTAAGATATATTTGAAAGAAATAATCTGTCCGCCTGGCTTGCCCCAAAGCAAGAACAGGCGGTAGAATAGCCTCTAAAATGAAACAGTAGCCGCTTTCTGCCTGTACTAGAACAACCCGAAAAGACAATTGATTTTTAGATTTCAAGTTAGATTAAATCAAACGGCTACGAGCGTTACTTTAACGCAAACGGTAGGGCTCTTGTTTTTGTTCATAGAGCAATGTGTCACCAAAATGGGCAATGCTTCTCTTCGACGAAATCGCCCAAATGGACGTCGCCGGTTGCCTGACTCATGTTGGAGCGGACAGTCGTACTCATTTTGGAGTAGATGGTTGTTTAAATAGACTATATCTGGCCATTGGCCTCTTTTTTGAAGAATAAATAGCCGCTAAGTATTTGGGACTTGTTAACGATGAATATTATTAGGGATGACTGCTTTTGCGTAGTCGACACTTTTCAGCAAGGTCTGGGGCGTCTGTTGTTGGGGCAGATGGTCCCTTTATTAGGTAAATAAACAAAGTGTTAAGAAAATAAGGCCACCTGTACATTGTGCATACCGTGTAGAGTTTGAACATTGTCCGCCTGCACATTGTGTATTTAATAGCATATTCTTTCACTCTAGATATATGTTCATTACATTTAAACAGTATGTTCTTTTCACTATAGCACACCATAACATTTTAATAGCATGTTCTTTCACTCTAGATATAGTTGTTTTTTGGGAGAAAAAGGGTACTCTAGCTGACTTTTCCGGTGAGATTAATTAAACATAACTTTGTCCCTTTGGTTAAATAACATAATCCCCTTGGTTAATCAATCCACGTGTCATGTTCGTATTGGTTTAACTTTTTTAATTTTAATTTAAAAAATAGGAAATTTTGACATTTGCTACCACTAAAAACACCATATTTCACATTTGCTACCAGTTTAATTTTTTGTTTTTACTTTGCTACCATTCAAATCCCACTTTGTTAAATTTCATTACCTGATGCCTTAAACAATTACTATTTCCGTTAGTGGGGCCTAACCACCCTCCAGTCATCTTCTAGCCACCCATCCCTCCTTCTAGCCACCCCTACTCCCAGCTACCACCAACAATCAACCACCAACGACCACCCAATCACATGCACAACACCTCCCTCACCGTCACCACCCTTCCATCACCACCGCAAACACCATCCTTGCCGATAACACCATCCCCGTCGACCACCATCCTTGCCGATAACACCACCCCTGCCGACAACACCGCTGCACAACCACCCAGTACTTCCATCACCGCTCACCCCACGCACAATTAACCGCAACAGCAGTGGCATTATCGCAACCAATAATAATTGACCGCAGCGGGAGCGACATTATCGTAACCCATTTTTGTCAATTGCAACCAATAGAAGCGGCAGCAGCAACTAGACGCAACCCCTACCATTCTACCAATAACACCAGCAGCGACATCAAGGAACACCATTCAACCTCACCCCTCCCCGAAATCACCTTGAACGGATAAAAATGAAACCCTAAAATCCGTTTAGGGTTTAAAGGTTAGGGGTGCCTGTAGGGAATATTTCAAGTCATCCCAAACTTGAACCCCACTGTGAACATACACTTAAGTATGGTGGCGTCCAAAGGGAAGAAAGCTAGAGTAAAAGAGTCGCTAACAAGTTTTAGGACCTTGTAAACCATTCACAGGGTGAAGGTTACACCCCTTCACGATCCATGAGATCACTTACTCCATAGTGGTCTGGAACCATGACTGGATATTCGAGGATGAAGGTACGAATCCAATCTAAAAGAGAAAGAACTCGCCGTAAAAATAGGCCTCTACTTTATTCTTCTCATATTCATGTGCGCTTTCTGACTAACATGCAATCATTAGGTTAATCCTAAACCTGTTTAATCTATGTTGGTAAAATATTAATTCACAAATAAAACTATTATTGGCGATCACTTGAATTAAAATCATATTAGCCTAAACAAGATCATTAATTATCTTATTAAGCGTGATTACAAGTACAAATTCCCTTTAAACATGCATAAAAGGCGTGATCAAACAATAACAATAATAATATATATATCAAGCAACATAATAATAATCATCATCATAATAATCTCAATGAAGCATAATAATAATAGCAAGATCCTAGGCATGATACAAAAAAGATTAATAACAAACCCTAGCATGTCACTAAACATTAAAGATCAAAGCTTTAACCCTAACATGGTACTAACATGATATTAGAAAGAATTAAAAGCAATCTAAACATGATATTAGAAAGCAATAAATAACATCCTAACATGATACTAGGAATTAAAACAATATCAACATGATTTCTATATCAAAAGAAGTAATTAGATTACAAACTTTGTTGCTCGTATCTCTTTCTAATAAAAAAATACACGTGTTAGTAACTTCAAGGAAAATATTAAATCAAATAATTAAGTTAAATAATTGAAATAGGGATTTGAGACCAAACCCTCAGAAAGTACACGTCGAGGGCGAAGGCAACTTCGAACTTGGCTAGGTGTGTCTAGAACTAATGAATGTGGAATTGTGTTTGAAAAAGGCTAGGCTTAGAAAGCAAGAGGGAGAAAAAATAAGCTATTGCTTAAGAGGGAGAAGAGAGAGAATTGTGATGATTCATGATTGTTGATGTTTTGAAAACGGGTCAAAGACCCTATTTATAAGAAAACAGTCCGGAAACGATAGAAACGAGTCAGAATTCAAAATCGGAATAAAATTGGTTATGTCGCAAAGCTGTCGTCGTGCGAAAGATTTTGTCGCCGTGCGACAGACTCTGTTGCCGTGCGACAGACCTATCATTTGGCGTTGGTTAAAAGATAAAAACGCGCTTGTATGGAATCCTTTTCCTAATATAATTAAGTAATTGGAATCCGCGTATAACAGTTTTGAGATCAGATTTATCAAAATAAAATACTTGTTTTATTCCAAATAAAATTCTTTAATATAAAATTATCAATTCTAATTCCATTAGGATTTAAAAGGACATTCTAGATTATTCTAGAGGATTAAAGTCACTCCTAATAGCTTTAGGAATGATAATTAATAATAGGCCCTCTTCTAGATCATTGGGTCGCATATAAAAATCATTTCGGGCCCAAATTAGTATTTTGGTCATAACTTGCTCATTATTCATCGGAATTGGGCTTATAATATATCATTGGAAAGCTCTTTTTGAGCCCAATCCAAATACACTATTATTGGACCCTTATCATGGGCCAAACTAAATTGGACTGGATATTTTCATAAATAGAGTATATTTTCAAAAACAGAAAGAAGGTTTTAATAAAAAACAACCGCATCACTAGAATTTTCACACTTTCAATTCCTTCGATGATCATCGACGTGAAAGATATTCATCAACGGCTTTGGTTTTGGGGAGACACATATGGGTGTCTACAGTGCCGATTTTTGGTAGGGGGAGAAACGTGGTTGTCGGCGTCGGGAAATCGCCAGCAGAGGCGAAAGGAGAGGAGGTTATAATGTGAAATTAAGGAGAAGAGAGAGAAGATGGGTTGAGAGGAGGGAGGTGGACAGCGTGGGTCGGGGAAAGGGTGGGGGATGAGGTCGTCGGTGAAGGAATTATGTCTTCGTCGTGTGCAATTACTAGATATATCAATGGATCAAATTATGGAGATAATTAATTTCGGACATTTGGGTCGTCGTTTTATCATAGTTAGAGGTACTAACGATCTTTGGGCTAGTAAAATAGCCCAAAGCCCAATTGGAAGGATCCTATAAGGTCACACAAAGGGGCTAGATCGAGCATTAGAGGACAAGGCCCATCATGGGCCTTATCTCTCTAGGTGGCCGGCCATGAGGGGAATTAAAGGGGTTATGGGCTTCGTGCCCTAGTCCATATATAATAAGATTATAAATAGATTAGGTGCCTAGGGTTTGAAGGAGTATGCAATTGACTGATCATTTGATCAAACCCTAATTAGCAAACAAAAGGCCCAACTCTCTCAAACTCCTCTCTCTCTCACGGCTTTCTCCTCCTCCTCACACCGGTGGTGGTTCATGGTGGTGGTTCGTGCGGTGGTCCGTTGTCCATAAAGGTGGTGATCGCGGTTTTCCTCTTTCACTCGACCAATCTAGTATTGGTGGACGGCTCGTTCGAATCTCGTGGACTAAGTAAAGGAGCAACGCTTGGGGCTCTATTCTCTCCCTGATTTGCCTATTAAATTGCTACGTGGAATTCACGCTTCAAAGGTATGATTATGTGTCTTGTGTGTTATGCATGTGTTCTTGGGATCAGGTACTTTTATGAATATGATTCATGTTTTTCCGCTGCGTAGTACCTATAAACTCCTACAGTGGTATCAGTTAGCCTCTTGCATGAACACGCTTGATCATATTAATACGATTATTTGAAGTCCATGTTAATTTTTTAATCAATTAAGAGGGAGAAATAATTTAATTATGGTTCAATTGTTATTTTTAATGTGATTAATTTTTTGGAATTGATTAAATGCTATTTAATTATGCTCAAAATAGCCATGAAGAGGACCGAATTAAGCCCTAAGTAATTCGAAATTTTCAAACCCCCTAACCCTATTTCAAATTTTACGAAAATCCTAGCCCTAAAATATGATTTTTGTGCTTGATTTTTGATTTAATTCGATTTGTTTTATGTTTCATAATTTTAATCGAATTGATCTATGCATAAAAATGTTTTGTGTATGATCAATGATTTAATTTTAAAAGTTAAATTAAATTGGGATTAATTTTATGATGAACCCTAATTTTAAAGTTAAATGGGATTTAATTTTAATTTTATAGACTGATTTAATTTAATTTTGATAATTGTTATTTTAATTAAATTAAAACACAAAAAAATAGTTTTATGGCTGGCAACCGCGGCTGGGTGGCGCAGCCAAGGCGGCTGCCGACCAGGTGGCAGTCCGAGAGGGAGGGTGGATGGGCAGGTGGTCGAAGGTGGCTGTGGACAGCAGCGTGCAAGCGTTGCACGGTTGCTGCCACGGCTGCAGTGTTGCTGTTGCTCATGCGGCAGTGGCTGCCGTAAGGCAGCCAGCCACCGTGGCTAGCCTTGGCTGGCCACGCACGGTGGCCTACAGCACAGCAGGTGCTGCTGCTCGCTGCTACCTTATGGCAGTGGCTGCTGGAAAAGCAGCTAGCCACCGTGGCTAGCTTCGGCTGGCCAACCACGGTGGCCGGCGGTGGTGGCTTGCCGTTTTTCAAAAAAACAAAAAAATTGTTTTTGAAAAATTATTTCAAGATAATTACAAAATTATTTTGGGATAAAATCCGTTTTATTTTGGATAAAATCTTTTATTTGGGATAAAATCAAATATTCAAATGTTGTTATATTTGATATTATCCATATTTAGTTTTGTTAATTTCGGTGATTATCCATAATTAAAGTGGTTAATTTTGGATAAGATTGATTAGGATATCCTGAGCATATTCCAAAAGGATAATAATTGATTTAAATAATGTGATTATCCCATAATTAGATTAGGATATAATTGATTTTAAAATTATTTGATTGGCTAGTAATTAGGATAGAATCTCCTAAGTTTGTTAGGATAATCATGGAAGATTAAATATGATTTATCTTTCCATATTAAAATAAGATTTGATTCTATCTCATGCCTAAATTAAAATATATGATATTTTATGATTGGTCATGAATAATATATGATATTATATAATTATGATTTAAAATATATGATATTTTAGGAAATGCGTTGCCTTAATTATGAACATTCGATGTTGTAGTTTAGACAAGCATGTTGAGTGATTTATTTTATGGCACTTTTATAATATATGATATTATGTTGCTATATTTAGACTAGTGTGGCCCATAGATTCTAAAATACGATCTGCGCATCGTGATGTATTTTTGTAATCTAAATACGGTCTGCGTACCGTTAAGTATTTTTGTAGCTTTTATTTAAAGTAAATAGATTAGTTATTTAAAATAGTGTTAGTCCAAAGAAGCCCATGAAGTGAAGGCCCAAAGGAGCAAGGTGGATGGAGATCCATGGTGATTCAAGTGGGAGCTTTTCATTTCTAGTCTTTTTTTAGGACTAAGAGGCCATACTATGTCATGTTATTGCATTAGTAGATTATGCATGATTAGATTTTATTTATGTTGATTGATGATGCGCTAGAGTTCACTATATAATAACAACATAATAAATCTAGGTCCCAGTAATATTGAGGTTGCTTTTCCAATTGGATACCCAAACTAACCTTTGATCATAAGTGATGGGTCGGCCTCAGCAGAGTGTCACTTGTTATCTTGGGCTTTTTGGGGTAGATCACGTTCTATGCATTTAATTGGTTGTGCTCAACAAGGTTACCTAAAGAGTTTAGAACCTTGAAGCAAAGGGTAATAATTAAACATGTGATGATTAATTATTCAACCAAGAATTACAAGAGTTGTAATCAGTAAAGAGTTTACTCACCTTGAAAATGTAATGCTTGATGGTAGGGCCTCAGTCCGGTCAACTATTACACAAATAAAGGATCTTAGAATCACTTAAAATTCAATTGGGATCATTTAATTATTGAATAAAGTGTTTTAAAGTTACCTAATTAATTCTTTATGGTACTTTAAATTATAAATAAACATAATTATTAAACTTTGCCTTATTTTGACATAGATGGGTAGCCGTAATCACAATGACAACAACATTTACAATTTGCGACCATTCCTTGAGAAGGATAGGTTGACAGGAGAAAACTTTTCCACTTGGGAATGAATGCTAAGGCTCGTTTTGAAATCTGAGGATAGAGAGGATGTCATTGACACCCCATTCCAGGACCTCTGCCAGAAAATGCAACTACGACAGAAGTCAAGAAGCACAAGGAAGCTCATGATAGAGCTGTGCCCATCACTTGCTTGATGATTGCTACCATGGAACCTAGTCTTCAAAAGCGTTTTAAGGATCAGGATGCGTACATAATCATGCAAGAACTCAAAGCTTTGTTTAAGATACAAGCTAGAGTTGAAAGGTACGAGCTCCATCGTGAGATTCTGGATTGTAGGATGGAGAAGGTGCCACAGTTCATGATCATGTTTTCAAAATGATCGGCCTTATTCAAAATATGGAGAAACTGGGGCACCCATACAGTGATGAGATGGCAACAGACATCATTCTCCACTCACTTCCTGAAAGTTTCAACCAGTTTATCATGAACATTAACATGACTGCGACTGCGAAGACTATGAATCAGTTGCACGCAATGCTGGTTAGTACTGAAAAGCAAATCCCTAAGGAACCTAAGAAAGAAGTTCTTATGATCCAAAAGGGAAAAGGGTTCAAGAAGAAGGGGCAAAAGGCTAGTGCCAAGAGCAAGGGCAAGCAAGTTGCCAAGGCTCCTGAAAAGCCTAAGGCGAATCCAAAACCCAAGGCTGAAAGTGAAAGTGAATGCTTTTACTGCAAGAAGAAGGGGCATTGGAAACGCAATTGCCAGAAATACCTTGAATTCCTCAAGAAGAATGGAGCATCAACCTCAGGTATTATGTTGTAAAAATTTTAACTTTCACTTGGGTATGTAATACCAAGTTGCAGTGCTTAACATTATCAATGTTGGCAGGAACTACAAACAAGTGAGGCTAGCATGGAAATGGAGCTTGAAGCTGCACTAGAAGTGTTCGAGTGGCCAGAGATAGCTTTATAGTTTTAATTTCTGATTAGTTTATCATGATTTTAGAACGATTTCCATTTTTTGATGAGACAATATTTCGGTTTTCTGTTTGAATACTGAATTGGTTTTACTTGGCATGGACAAGTGTTGATCCATGACCAAGGTAATAAATTGTTTTCATTTATGCTAGATATGAGTTATTTTGTTTTATGACATGATATAAGTAGATCACAAGAGCAAATTAGATGATTCAAAATAAACTTACTTATAACAAAGTAAGGTTAGGTCACATAAACCATTTGCACATCCAAAGTAACAATTGGATGGACTCTTATTCTAATTTGATTATGAATCATTTGAGAATTAAAAGTCATGCTTGATAAGGTAAGATGACCAAGTCGCCTTTTAGTTGAAAGGGTGAAGGAGCTAATGACCTTTTGGAATGCATACATATGATGAGTGTGGACCAATAAGTTCAAGAATTATTAGCAAGAGATTTAACTATTTCATTATTTTCACTAACGATTTAAGTAAATATATCGATAATTACTTAATGAAGTAAAGCTTGGAATCATTGAAACGTTCAAAATTCCAAAATGAAATATGAAATCAATTTGAGATAAATAATTAACACCACAATATTATTGTTGTGATAAATATTTAACTCAAAATCAATGATCATCTAAAGGGAATTGTTGAATTAGTTCACAATCCGGGAACACTACAATTAAAATGTATGTTAAAAGAAGGAATCAAACTTTGCTAGCCATGGTTCGATCCTAGCTTAAGCTTTAATGATTTACAAAATCGTTTTGAGGATATGCATTACAACAACAATTGCAAATATACTAAACAGAAACTTAACCAAAGCAGTAGAAAAGATGTCATAAGAGTTATGATTTGGAAATGTTCCAAAAGTTATCTTTTCAAAACATGATTAAGGATTATGAATTCAATGTAAAATGTTTACAAAGATGACATAATAGACCCTAAATCAACATAAATAGTTCTTCATGGGTTATCCCATGGAAACTAAGAGGTATTATTCCTACAATCGCGTAGATAACAAAGTGTTTGTTGCTCACGATAGTGTCTTTATAGAAAAAAATTCTCTTCCTACAAAGCCAAGTGGGAGTAAAGTTAGGTCTCGATGAGATTCGAGACGAGCAACAAATGGATGTGGATAACACTACAACAGAGACGAAGGCATATGAAATCAGCTAATTTGATAAACCATGTGTCGAAGCAAGCTAATTCAACTAGCGAGGCTTCTATCGTCCCACTTGAATGAAAGGCTTCAAAGAGTTGAAGAGAATAATTCTATTGTTGCTCATACCTATTGTAGGTTACTTAGGATCAAAACAAATAGTTTGTTGAAATTTTGAGAAAAGCTGGATTCTAAATTTTCCTATTGGAATGGTTGGAACCCACACCTACAAGCAAGCTTTGGACAAGTGCCAACTCAAGAAATGGCTTAAAGCCAAGAAATCCAGTATGGACTCCATGTCTGTAAAGATGTGTTAGTTCATGATAGTCTTACAAATAGGGTCAAACCTATAAGATGCACAAGCCTATTCGGATTATTCTAGCAATGGAGATCAAAAATCACCTTCTTGAAATGTTCTTGATGAAGGATATGTATATGATACAACCTAAGAGTTTTGAAATCCAGAAATCCTAGAAAGTTTTGCAAACTTCTGAAATTCATTTAGTGGATTGAAGTAAGCATGAAGGAGTTGGAACATTCATTTTCGATTAGGCAATCAAACAGTCTGATTTCCTTGAAGGAACGAAAAGGAATCTTGTAGAGACAAGAAGTTTAGTGGGAGCAATTAGTCTTCTTAGTCTTGTATGTAGATGACATACAGTTCATATGAAATGACATATCGATGCTTGAGTCAATCAAGCAGTGGTTGAGTAGTTGTTTCTATATGAAAGACTTAGGAGATGTTGAGTACATATTGGGAATCAAGATCCATGAAGTGAATCTTGAAGAATGATTGGACAACATCGAGAGACTTATGTTGATAAGGATCTTGACAAGTTCATGAAGCAAGACTCTAAGAGAGGATGTCTTCCCATGTTTCATGGTATTATTACACTCAGTAAAACTCAATGCCTTCAAAAGCTAATAGAGTTGAGTTGTATGGATAATGTACCCTATGCTTCTGCAAAAGGGTCCATTATACGTGCCATGATATGTACATAGTAAGATGTTACATATGACTTGTGCATGTGTAGCAAGTTTCAAGTAAATTCAGAACAAGCATACTGAAAGTTGCTAAGGACCAATCCTTGAGTACTTGAGAAGCACTAAAGGAATGTTTCTAGTTTATGGTGTTAAGTGTGAACAAGTTGTCAAAAGGTTATACGGATGCAAGTTTTCCAAACAGGCAAGATAATTCTAGATGTTGATCTAGATACATATTCATGTCTGCATGAAGGAAGAACAGTAAGCTTGAACAGTTCAAAGCAGAATACTGTCGCATACTCAATGTCAGAATATGTGTATTTAGCTACAGTAAGAGTAGTTAAGGAGGAAGTATGGATCAAATTATCTTGTGACTAAAAGGACGTCGTTGTCAAAACAAAGGAGCCAGGGTCACATTAATTACAAATCCAAACGAATAGATATGAGATATCACCTCAGTTTTGAGATTAATGACAAGCGGGATGTCGTGATATGCAAAGTTTTATTATGAGTAAGAAATCACTAAACCCCTTCCATAGACTAAGATATGAGAGTCATATTAAAGTCTTGGATTGAAGCAAGTTATGTAATTTGAGTTGTGTATGTTTTGAGAAAACATATTACATAAGAAATGCATCACTTTGCAGAATTATGTTTAAAACAGAAATTATTATTTCTCTTATTTAATTATGGTTTTGGAAATTAAATAAAATGTCCAAAATAATTATGAATTGATGGGCTCATCAGGTTGATGACCTGGTGAATGAAACCCCACAGGTGAACAAAATTCATATATTATTTAAGTTCCTAGTTCGAAATCATTAAAGTGGACATAAATGATTTCAATAAAAGGACTAGCATGTAAGATTGATTGGATAGCGCAGTTTCATGGGCTATAGGGGCATAGTGATGCTCGATCAATCACTTGGATATGCATGAATGATGCATGATCGAACTATTGACCTACTTTGAAGTTCAAGTATAGAGCTTCCGGATATATTAGTGGATTCATTTGAAATGAGTGGAACATTAATTTCATTCAATGGATGTTATGAATGTGGTACACTTAAACGTTTGCCCGTAACTTGAGATTATAAAGTGTGTTTCCCGGTTATTTCAAAAGTTGAGTGGGAGCTTTGGTTGCCACAATATTGGATTGAGTCTACCTATTAAATTAGGAAATGTGTCATGGCCGCTTGAAGAGGGAGAATTCGGAAAATACGTGGTCGCGTTCAAATGCATTACTCAGTAATCATTTGGTTTTGTAATTCTAACTCAGATTTCAAGAAACGATTTGTAGATTAATATGATCTCGACATGTGATGCAATCATATTATCAAATCAACACATATTGACTTAAGAAATTTGAATCTTGCACACTTGTCTCAGACAAGTGGGAGATTGAAGGAATTATGTCTTCGTCGTGTGCAATTACTAGATATATCAATGGATCAAATTATGGAGATAATTAAGTTCGGACATTTGGTATGTCATTTTATCATAGCTAGAGGTACTAACGATCTTTGGGCTAGTAAAATAGCCCAAAGACCAATTGGACGGATCCTATAAGGTCACACAAAGGGGCTAGATCGAGCATTAGAGGACAAGGCCCATCATGGGCCTTATCTCTCTAGGTGGCCGGCCATGATGGGAAATAAAGGGGTTATGGGCTTCGTGCCCTAGTCCATTTATAATAAGATTATAAATAGATTAGGTGCCTAGGGTTTGAAGGAGTATGCAATTGACTGATCATTTGATCAAACCCTAATTAGCAAACACGAGGCCCAACTCTCTCAAACTCCTCTCTCTCTCTCTCACGGCTCTCTCCTCCTCCTCACACCGGTGGTGGTTCGTGGTGGTGGTGGTGGTTCGTGCGGTGGTTTGTTGTCCATAAAGGTGGTGATCGCGGTTTTCCTCTTTCACTCGACCAATCTAGTATTGGTGGACGGCTCGTTCGAATCTCGTGGACTAAGTAGAGGAGCAACGCTTGGGGCACTATTCTCTCCCTGATTTGCCTATCAAATTGCTACGTGGAATTCACGCTACAAAGGTATGATTATGTGTCTTGTGTGTTATGCATGTGTTCTTGGGATTAGGTACTTTTATGAATATGATTCATGTTTTTCCGCTGCGTAGTATCTATAAACTCCTACAGTCGGCGCCAGGGGATGAGGTCCCCGGTAGCTGGCACGGGGAGGGGGTGGCTTCCGGGGAGGTGGCTGACGGGATAGAGTGGCTGAGATTTTTTTAAAAGTTTTTATTTGTTATTTAATAAATTAAATTATTAATTTAATGAAATATTAGGCCCCACTTAACTGATTTTGTTAAGTGGTAGCAATGTATAAAAATGTGGGATTTGGGTGGTAGTAAAGTAAAAAAAATTTAAACAGGTAGCAAATGTGAAACATGGTGTTTTTAGTGGTAGCAGCTGTCAAAATTTCCTAAAAAATATTGTAATTTTTTATTATTTTTATTTTTTTTAATTTAAAAAATAATGTTATTCGTAAAAATCTTTCTTCCTCCTCCCATGGCAATCGTCCCCAGCCACTATAGCTTCTCATATTTCCCCTTGTTCTCTCCTGTCACCACCACACCCCCTTTGCTTGTTTCTCTTTCCTCCCCCACCAGTACACCACCGCTACTTCCTCTTTACCCCTTCTCATGTTCAACACATTTTTCAATCTTCAATAATTCACCATTATTTAAAGCTATGCTGAAATGGATGGATTTAATTGAAATAGATGGCTTTAATTTTGATGGCTACCTTTTCATTTTCTCTCATCATCATCATCATCATCATCATCATCATTATCTTCTTCTTCTTCTTCTTCTTCTTCTAAGTGGGAAGGGGTGAGTTTCCGGTTGGGATGTTCTAGGAGAATTGAGACCAGGGGATTAGGGATGGTGGGGACGGTTGGTGTATAGTGAGGAGAGGTGGGTGGGGGAAGGGGATTTTGTTTAATTTTTTTCAGGGAAGGAGGATGGTGGTGGGCGGATGGTGTAAGGAGGGTGTTCCCATCGTAGGGGTTCCTTCTCCTTAAATTAGATGCCCATGGCCCTTTAAAAGCCTAGGACTTTACACTTATTAGGGCGTATTAGGATTTGAATTCCTGACTGTTTGGGGGACCTTGAATTAGAAATGATCCTCTCATCATGCTTTTTTTGTAAGAAACAAGTAGGAGTTGCCAATCAGGTTTAGGAAAACTCATAAACCTCGTTCATGCCTTTCTCCCAAGTAGAGTTCAAGGGATTATTAGCACAATCGTAAGTTTACCCATGCCCAAATTGGTCTACATGTACCAGAAATGAGTTCAGGAGCGAGGGTACTAAAATAACGTTTCTTTTTAGAGAGGAATCGCTATTCTAGCCCTAGTTACGGCCTCTACTAGCTCTTCCTTTTTCACAATTTAATCACCAAACAATATATACAACGTGATACCTAAAACTAAGTTAGTTGATTTTATTTACACGCATTGATCACGTAGGAATTACATTGCAAAGTCGTTATTCTTTATTTAATTCAAATTCGTGAAAAGAACAAAATAAACAAGATTCGCCTTGGCTTAAGTGATCAATCAACAAATAATTATTCAATTCTACTCTTATTTAACGCAAGATACTATGTGGAATTGATTAATTGGAAATCCGTTTAAAGTGATCAAACAACACTAATTAATTAATTAAAGTTGTTTTAAACAATAAAATAAAGGTGATTGATCTAAGTGCTCGGGAATTTACCACTACTCTTTGCTAAATCTTCGTTTAGAACACTTATGGACTCCTTCTTGTTCAGGAACCTCCACCGTAGAAACAAATATTAAAGGGGGTGAGTGTTTAGGACAAGAGGGTTTGGTAGCACACAAGTTCACAAAGTTTCTGCCAGAGTCTTAGGTTAATTTCTGTCTGTTTGAGCCTCGTATTAAGCCCCTATTTATAGGGAATGGGTACGATTAGGGTTTTGAACATTCTGCCGCAACAGGTGTCGCGCGCATTTGAAAGGGTTGCGCGCGACGTCCCAGCGCAAGTGGATTAGTTGCGCCGCTATAGGCAGCACAACTGATTGTCTTGCGCGCGGTATTATGGTAAGATTCGATTTCATAGTTTTATGAAATTCTAAATCTTCCGCAAGCGCATCACTAGCAGTTGCGCGCAACCTTGTGAGTTGCGCGCGCCAGACCAACGCGACTCATTGAGATGCGCGCGAATTTCTCTACGGTAGCATTAATTTTAACCTAGGCGCCTCTAAATCCGTCATTTTTAGGTTTTAAGCTCGGGCTTAAGCCTAATTATGATAGGGCTTAGTTGATTGGACCTTAATGCTTTTGTTTTTGGGTTAGGCTAGTTTGTTTTTATGTTCTTGCAATACAATCAGTTATTCATAAGTGTTTTTCACGTTAATACAACACGAAGATGGTTTTATTTATCGTCATCGCACTTCCTGTCGGGACAGGAGGCCAAAAGTAGATGTCTACAAATGGTGGCTAGGTATATCAGTGCAATAAATAACTTAGTCTAGTGTTTCGTTAACTATATCAGTGCAATAAATAGGGGACTAACTTCTTCCATGGTTAAAGGGGAGTTAACTTAGTCCCCTTTTGCTCCCTAAAAATAACTTAGTCCCCCTTTTGCTACTTTATTGGAAAACTTAGTCCCCAAATGTAGTCTTAACTCAATTAATGTTCTAGCTTTTTATTAGCTCTGTGCAAGGACTCAATATCACCTATTTCGTTCTTTCCTGGAAATAATGATAGTTGTTCAAACATTCAAAACCATAAGACCACTATCAGATGGTTAGAGCAAATACACCCCTTCTTTTCCACTTCTAGTGTAATCCATCGTATTTTAAAACTATTTTAATAATTATTAAGGGCTTGTTCTCTTCAGCTTAATTTCAGTTCAGTTCAATTCCTAACTTCTTTATCTCATACACAATTCAGTTCAGCTAAGTTCAGTTCAGTTCAATTTAGCTTAGTTCATTAAATCAGAACAGGCCCTAACTATAGCTTAAATACGTCATAATTTGGGTTTTATAAACTCTCTAATTATGAAGAAATTCTTTTCTTCAACGAAGATTTCTCATTTACTTATTTAAATGTTATACTTTATTAATACCTTTCAAACTTTATTAGTACTTTAATTAAGTTATTTTCCTAAGATATTTCAAGTTATTAAGCTATAAACTCTATTTAATTATATCACGATTTTAAGGTTTTTTTTGGATTGTACCACCCCGGCCTAAATAGCCAATTCAACCACCTCCATTAATTTATTTTATTTAAGCAGTTAAAATGGACAAATAAAAAAAATTGTTAGTCATTAAGGGCATCTGGTGCATTTTTGTGAAACTCGTATGTATATGGTTTATTTGACAATGTTGAGGGGTATATGGAAAATAAATTGATAACTCAGAGGCATTTCATGAAAACCTCTTTTTTCACTCTTTAGGCATTTCGCGATTACTAAAAATGGTAAAAGATATGATGAAAGAAATTAAAATTTTTTTATCATTAAATTTAATATCCTTCATAAGTATCAAAATCTTTATTATTTTATATTATAAATCGTTGCCATAACATTGCATCAAAAAAATAATAAAAATTAAAACTAGATATATTCTTCCCATAATAATAATAATAATTATAATAGTAATACGAATAATAATAAAGTTGGGAAGGAATCACTACTAGAAAATGGTCTATTGACGACCAAAACTCACGACCATACGCCTTTTTTGTCGTAATTAATCAGTATCAACGTCCAGTTTGTTAAGTGGTCACGAATAGTATAGTTATTTACGACTAGATAAAAATCTCGTTGTACTTTATCAATATACTCGTCGCCAAAAATACCAAAATTTTGCCAAATTTTCGCCAAAAGTATGGCGGGATTCTTCCCGGGTTTGCAACAACAATTACGACCATATCAAATTAAAGTACGACTAGTTAGTGGTTGTGTTTGTTTAAAAAAAATTTATTTTTATAAAAAATGCTTGATATGACAATACCAACTTCAATTAAAAAAAAATTGAAAATGTAAAGAAAATTTAGGAAATAAACCCTTTGTTTCCTTTGTCATTTCATCACCGTCACTTTTCATTCTCTCTCTTCTAAGTTTGATAAATTGATAGTATTCAAAAGTGATCCTACTTGTTGAGCTTGGATTTTCCTCACTAATCTTAAATTTGTTTAGTATTTAGTAGATTTATACTCCAAAGGTCTAAATTTTGGATATAATTCGATCATTTGTTGCAAGTTTCTATGATTGATTTTTTTCTATGGGTAGTCAAATTATCATTGTTTAAGGTTTTTGTTCTAGAAATTATCAGTATAGATGGGAGATTGGGGTTTTTATAGTGAGAATTTTAGAAAAGAAAGTGAAATTGAATTAATTAATAGTTTGAGAAATCCAAAAGATTACTTCATTTGTTAAATAATTTTGACTTATTTTAATTAACCAATTATGTTTTGTAGTGGGAAGAACAATGAATAAAATATTAGTAGGAGCCGAATATCACTAGGTGAAAAAACAAAATTGGCACCGGTTCAAAACCCCTTAATGCCACCGGTTTGAACCGGTGCCAATGTGGGGGCTGCCAATAAGTGGTTTAAAATGCCACCGGTTCAAACCGGTTGCAAAACTCGGAATTGGCACCGGTTAACCACTGCCAAAAAATCCCAAAAAAAATTAATTCAATGATTTTGGCACCGGTTAACCGGTGCCAAAAGTGCCAAAAAATCAATTTTTTTTTCTTTTTTAATTAAAAATTAAATAAACTAAATTAAATGAGAACACAAAATATAAATCGAACATCACAATCAATATCAACGAATCTGTTCAATATATATATAATCAATGAAATTTTACAGTATAGATCAATAAAAAAATTAAACCATATAAATAAAAAAGAAATTACAACATATAAATAAATAAAAAAACTACAATATGAATAAAAAAAAAATTACAACATCACAATCTAAAAATCCCCATATTCTTGATTCTTGATTCTTCGATTATGTATACCTGCGCCATTTAAAACATCAAAAATAAATTGATTAAAATGAATAAGTTGCGAAAAAAACTTAAAAAAACCCAGAAAATAAAAAAAAATCGATTAAAATAAAAACAAATTAAAATCGAGAAAAACCCAGAAATAAAAAAAAAATAAAAAAAAAATCGAAAAAAAATTGAAAAACCAAGAAATCGAAAAAATAAAACAAAATCCCAGAAAAAAAAAATCAAAGAACCCAGAAATCGAAAAAATATAAACAAAATTGAACAATTAAAAAACCCAGAAATCAATTAAAATAAAAACAAAAACGAAAAAAATTGAAATCGAAAAAACCCAGAAAAAATCGAAAAACAAAAATTGAAACACCCATAAATCGAAAAAAAACAAAATCGAACAAATAAAAAACCCAGAAATCAATTAAAATACAAACAAAAACGAAAAAAAATTAACCCCAAAATCAATTCGAAAATCAATTAACCCCCAAATCAATTCTAAAAAACCCAAAATCAATTCGAAAAAAAAAAACAGGATAAATTAACCCATAATCAATTCGAAAAACCCCAAAATCAATTCGAAAAAACCCAAAAAAAATCTAAAATTAATTAACTCATAAACCCTAACCTCGAATAATTAAAACCAATAACATGCACTAACCTCGAACTTGGTTGCGGCGGTGGTTAGTGGCGGCGGTGGTGGTGGGCAGAAGACAGAAGAGAGGTCGGAGAAGAGAGGGGAAAGAAGAAGAGAGGGGAAAGAAGAGGAGAGAGAGAGGAGAGTGGTCGAAGAAGAGAGGAGATAGGAGGACAGAGAAGAGAGGAGATCGCGCGAGAGAAGGAGGACGTTCATGCAGAGAAGAGAGGAGAGAGAAGGAGGAGAGGAGTAAGGGAGGAGAGAGAAGGAGGAAGCCGGTTTAAATTTTTAGGGTTAGGGTATATAAAGGGGAGACAAAAGGAAGCCGGTTTTTTTTTATTTAACAAGGCCACCGGTTCAAACCGGTGCCCTTTGTATTTTTGGCACCGGTTTTAGCTGAACCGGTGCCATTGCTCTTGGTCTAAAACCCCGCCAAATTTTAGGCCGGTTTTTGCCACCGGTTTGACCTGAACCGGTGGCATTTGGGGGTTGCCTTTTTGTATTTTTCTACTAGTGTATATGTGATATGACGTCTTTTAAGAAAAATTGAGTTTTATAGCAAGAATATGCATCTACATACCTTTAGAATAGGCAAAATTGGATGAATGTCTTTAGAGCTTAACTTTTACTTGTCTTATATGTAAATTATTATGTAGTAAAGTAAGATAGTTGTTCTGCTTCTTTATTTCTATGTAATTTTATGTAGGCCACATACTTTAATATAAAGTATGAGTGATCCCATATAGTGGGTCTTCTGATTTAATCATAAAAAATAAATAGAAAATAAATTGATTAACTTATAGTAATTCTTATTGTTTATTATTGAATATATGTTGTTAATGTTTCATATGTTTCCCCACATTATTTGTGTAACACTAAACTCTTTGCTCTTGGTTCTTGTGATTGGTATTTTTGTCTTATATGCTAATTATTGGTGAAAAATTTATAGTAATTCTCAATTTGTTGGTTTATTTAACTATATTTGTTTATAAGGTGCACATAGTGTAGCTATGGATGATATTAGATCTTTCTTGTTTGTCCATTTTCCTTTTTAGTCCATTCCTTTGATTGTTACATATTAGTATAATTAAATTGCTAAGTTAAATAGTTATTAGTATCTAGGATTAACTATACTTTATTGTACTATATGATTATATGTTGTCTTCAATAAATCATGGTAAAAAAATCTTTAAGGGTGATATAAATTTGTACTTTCAGATTATGGCACCTTGTAAACTATGGATGAAACTAGCAGGAGATGATCGTTTGAATAATGAATATGAAACTGGAGTTGAAAATTTTATTAATTATGCATTTGAGAGGATAAGTGAAAAAGAGAAGATTAGATGTCCTTGTGTAAAATGCAAAAATTCATCATTTGGTTCTCAAAATATGGTTAGAGATCATTTGTTGACCTTTGGCATCATCCAAACTTATACATTTTGGTATCATCACAGGGAAAGGGTGGGTGAGAATTCCTTTGAATCACCAAGAAGAAATCATGGTGATGAGTTATTAGAAAGTGATAACGAAGCAGAATACAAACAATGCTTAGGGATATTTTTCCTAATTGTGATATTCCTGAAAATGATATGTATATGGGTTCACCTACTCATATACCTGAAAATCCAAATGATGATGCAATGAGATTCTATAGATTGTTTGATGATTTTCAAAAAACCATTGTATGAAGGCTCAAACTCATCCAGATTGTCTGCAATTGTTAATCTGCTTCACATTACAACTCTTGGTAGATGGAGTTATGAGTCATTTACTATGTTGCTACAATTTTTGAAAACTCAGCTACTACCAAAAGAGTCATCCCTTCCTGATTGTTTTTATGATGCTAAAAAGACTGTTAAAGATTTAGGTCTCTCTTATCAAAAGATAGATGCATGTGTTAATGACTGTATGCTCTTTTGGAAAGATGATGAACAATTAGAATGATGTAAAGTATGTAAGGCTGCTAGGTGGAAGCAAGGTAAGCATAGTAAAGAAACTAGAACAAACAAAAAAGGTAAGAGAATACCCTAGAAGGTACTTCGTTATTTCCCACTAGAGCCTAGACTTCAACGTTTGTTCATGTGTTCTAAGACAGCCTCTGATATGAGATGGCATAATGACAGACATATTGAAACTGGTGTGATTAGTCACCCTGCTGATGGTAAAGCATGGCAACATTTTAATGAACAACATGTAACCTTTTCTTCAGAGCTTCGTAATGTCAGGTTAGGGTTAATAAGTGATGGATTCAACCCATTTTCTAATATTGCAAATTCATATAGTATTTGGCCTGTTATGCTAGTCCCATATAATTTACCTCCTTGGGTTTGTATGAAACAATCTAATATGATGTTGTCAATGCTTATACCTGGTCCAAGAGGTCCTGGTGATGCAATTGATGTCTATTTACAACCTTTGATAGAAGAGTTGAATGAGTTATGGGAAGTGGGTGTTGAAACCTATGATGCATCCAAAGGTGAAAACTTCAAATTACATGTAGCTTTACTTTCTACTATTAACAATTTTCCTGCTTATGGAATATTATCTAGATGGAGTACAAAGGGAAAATTGGCTTGTCCTTGTTGTCACAAAAAATCTACTTCTTTGAGGTTGAAAAATTGTTCTAAGCATGTCTATATGCGTCATCGACGTTTTCTTCCTCGTAATCACCCGTGGAGAAGGAAGAAAGATGTTTTTGGGAAAAAGGAAAAAGGAGAGCCACCTAAGCCATTGTCCGGGAACGAAGTGCTTGAGCAAGTAGGAGATCTTGAAGGTGTTTGTTTATCTAAGGATCCTACTAAGAAAACCAAAGTATGCCACAAAACTAGAGAGGATAACTGGAACAAAAAAAGTATTTTTTTCAGTTACCTTACTGGAAAACACTTTTATTGCGACACAATTTTAGATGTAATACATATTGAAAAGAACATTTGTGATATTATTTTGGGAACCATCATGAATATCAAAGCGAAAACAAAAGATACAACTAACTCTCGTCTTGATATGGAGGCATTGGGTATTATGGAAAAAACTTCATCCTATATCTAAGGATGATAAAATTGAATTGCCTCATTGTAGAGAATATTTCAAGCCATCCCAAAACTTGAACCCCACTGTGATCATACACTTAAGCATGGTGGCGTCCAAAGGGAAGAAAGCTAGAGCAAAGAGTCGCCAACAAGTTTTAGGAACTTGTAAACCGTTCACAGGGTGAAGGTTACACCCCTTCACGATCCATGAGATCGCTAACTCCATAGTGGTCTGGAAACATGACTGGATATTCGGGGATGAAGGTACAAATCCAACCTAAAAGAGATTGAACCTGCCCTAATAATAGGCCTCTACTTTGTTCTTCTAATATTCATGTGCCCTTTCTGACTAACATATAATCAATAGGTTAACCCTAAACCTGTTTAACCTATGTTGGTTGAATATTAATGCACACACAAAACTATTATTGGCGATCACTTGAATTATAATCATATTAGCCTAAATAAAATTATTAATTATCTTATTAAGCTTGATTTCAAGTACAAATTCCCTTTAAACATGCATAAAAGACGTGATAAAAAAATAATAATAAATAATAATATATCAAGCAACATAAAAACAAATCATCATCATCAAAATAATATTCTCAATCATAAAGCTTAATGATATTAATAGCAAGATCCTAGGCATGATACTAACAAGATTAATAACAAACCCTAGCATGTCACTAAACACCAAAGATCAAAGCTTTATACCTAACATGATACTAACATGATAAAAGAAAGAATAGGAAGCAACCTAAACATGATACTAAAAAGCAATAAAAGCATCCTAATATGATACTAGGAATTAAATAAATCTAAGCTTGCTATCAATATCAAAAGAATAACAAAGAAATAATTAGATTACATACTTTGTTGCCTCGTATATCTTTCTAACAACAAAATACACGCGTTAGTAACTTCAAGGAAAATATTAAATCAAACAATTAAATTAAAGAATTGAAGTAGGGATTTGGGACCAAACCCTCAGAAATTATCAACCTTTCACGTCTAGGGCGAAGGCAACTTCGAACTTGGCTAGGTATGTCTAGAATTTGTGAATGCGAAATTTTGTTTGTAAAAAGCTAATTTAGAAAGAGAGCTAGAGAGAGAATTGTGATGATTGATGATTGTGAATTGTTGATGATTGTGAATGAATTGAAAACGGGGG
This sequence comes from Chenopodium album, assembly GCF_948465745.1. Lineage (NCBI taxonomy): Eukaryota > Viridiplantae > Streptophyta > Magnoliopsida > Caryophyllales > Amaranthaceae > Chenopodium > Chenopodium album. Next base: position 20,449,836 of record NC_137860.1, on the reverse strand, counting down.
GTCAAGGACCCTATTTATAGAAAAATAGTCCGGAAATCGATAGAATTTAAATCGGAATAAAATTGGTTATGTCGCAAGGCTGTCGTTGTGCGACGGACATTTGTCGCCATGCGACAGACTTTGTCGCCGTGCGGCGGACCTTGTCACCTTGCGACACAGAACTGTTGTTTGGCGCTGGTTAAAAGATAAAAACGCGCTTGTACGTAATCCTTTTCCTAATATAATTAAGTAATTGGAATCCAATCATAGCGAAATCCGTTGAAGACCGCCTCATCACGAACCGCTCTTCTTCAAATCTTGGTGACAACCTCCACAATCTTAGCGAATGCTGTCGAAGACCGCCCATCTCGTGCTATCTTCTCAAATCTTGGTGACAACCTCCACAATCTTAGCGAACGTCATCGAAGATCGCCAATCTTGTGCTATCTTCTCAAATCTAAGCGAAATACCCTTTTTAATCTTAAAGTCCCCGTATTGAAGACTTCTTCATTTTGAATCTTCAAATCGACCCTTCCATCTTTGGAAAATCCTTCTCAAGAACCATATCTAAGATTCTTAAAGGCTTCAAATTGATTTGTGGAAATCTTCCATCCTAGGAATTCTTTGTAAACCGTTACTTCGGTGCTTGATATGAGCCAATGCTTAGGCGCTTTAAGCTAAGTGAAACGATCTTTCGTCAGGTCGATCACTATTGTGATTGTAATCGAGCTGACTACTTAATCATGTCAAATTGCTTATAGGGCTAACTAGCGTACTAAGGAACCCGAAATTGCTGCACTAGGTCCGCATAATTTAATATGGGGGCCACGCATTGTGTCGCTGCACCAGCGCTTGCTGGAAAATGTGTTGCCACACTTTGCTTCTGTCGCCAGGCGACGGATGTTGCCAGGTGACAGCTTTGTCGTCTGGCGCTGGAGTCGGGCCTTCCCTATTTTGCTCTTGCTGCTGCTTTTATTGTTCCAAATCCGCTTAAATATTTTGTAAATTAAAGCTCTTTGTCTCTAATTTACTGATCCATGTAATTTTCTCAAACTCCTCTCATCTTGGAAGAATCTCATGCGGTCATATTCGCGGTTTTTTCGAAAAAAACCGGGAATGTTCTTGCTTGCTGGGATGTACCTGCATTTATATTTTGGATTATAGGACTTTGCTCATCTTTTTAGTTATCTTAGGGTTGACCTAAGGCTTAGTGTTACTCACATATGACTTGTCATGAATCGACTCAAAGTGCGTGACACATGTGTTAGACTCAATTCAAGGTGATATGACACGACATGACTCAACGTACATGACTCGTGTGTACATTATAGTGTGATCATGTGACTAAAAAAAAAAGCAAAAAATTTCTGTCATTTTTTGTGGAGGGTACCGACTTTCTCCCGAAAAAAGAAAGACGTAAAAAGAAGAAGTGAAGTGTTTGTGAGTGCATGTCGAATGATCTTAGCCGAATGTATGCGTTTGATACTATTTCTCAAGGTACAAAGATTAATCTATCCTAGACTATCTCAATTGTTAACTCAATGATGAAAGTATTTGGGTAACTTAGGCACGAAGGCTAAGCACTTCATACTTCGTGATGCAATGATGATTATGAGTGAGTGATGTTGATTTGACAAGGCGTGCTTCATCGTTGTATTAAGATTTCATGACAAAGGGTTCCTAAAGGGAGGATTATTTGGTCATGTATATGTGATGTGTGTGAAAGTGACACTAAAGCTAGGCTGCAATGGCTAAGTGTATGGAAAAATGTTATTTCAAGAAGATTCAGATGATGGTGACTCTTAGGCTAGGTAAGTTTATAATGTAGGGATCAAGCCCCAAAGTCTAGCTTCTACATGGATAGGGATGAGCATTGGATATCCCTTGATATGATCAATTATGAATGTAAATATGAATGCATTTTCATTACGGCCGCACCCCAATGCGAGGCTGCCTACGTATCTGTTAGGAATTAGGCCGAACGTAGCTCTAGCCGAACCTCGCACAAGTGTATGTATACCTCAAAAAGGTCTTTTTAAGGGTTGTAACGTGGTTAGGCTAAAGGTTTGAAGAAGAAGGGGATAAAGGCTCCGAACCTCGCACAATCCAATCTTGCTTTTGAAGTCTTCGTATTTTTATGCTTGAGGTTTCTCTCTTTTGAACTCTCTTTTGTTTATATATTGCCCTCTCTCTTTTTTTCTTTTTGCTTTTGCATTTTTTTTATCTTGATAAGTGTGGGCAATCCCTATCATGCGGTCTATCACTCACTTTGCATTCATGTTTCTCAGGCACGGTACCGAGCACTCGATAAGAAACGCAATCTGAGACGTGTTCATATCAAAGACATGTTCATGTCAAAGACATTGGAACACTTGCCCTTTGGTACACTTTTATTTATTCTTCTATTTTAATCTTTTGAAATCACCCATGCTTTTTGAAATTGCATAAGTTGCACACCATCCCATCCCAAGATTAGATAGATGTAGGTTGAAGAAAGAAAGGTCTATCTTTAGACGAGGCTCAAAGTGGTTTATCAAGAAAGGATTGTATATTCAAAGGTGAATGTGATATGATATGGTTACAAGGGGTGCCTCAAATCATGGGTATACCTTGTGCTTAGTTCGACAATGTTTTTTTTTTTTTTTGACAAGACAATGCAATGCAATGATCATATGCAAGAAATAAAATGCTCATTTTATTAAAAGTAAAAAGTAAAAGAAAGTCCTACAAAAAAATCTAAGGAAAATGGAAGGTGCCTATGCTAGACTTATTGGGGAGAGGAATAAAAAAAGAAATAGAAAAAAGAGGTCACGAAATCTTGTCGTTGAAGCTCGCCTCTTGTCTTGTGCCTTATCATCACTCGGTCTTCTTGTCGACTAGAGGTTTAGGAAGCTTGTTATTGTCGATCAAATATTGGATGGCTTCCTTTAGCTTCCAACAGCTCTCAGTTGTATGTCCCCCTACCTTGATGGTACTTGCAATGTGCATCTGGATTCCAACTAGGCAATCTCTTTTCAAGTGCGGGATCTTGAATAGGTCCAATAGGAGTAATGAGTCCCTTAGTATGGAGTCGATTGAAGGCAGCATCATAGCTCATCCCAATGGGGGTGAAGTCTTTCCTTAGTTGTTTCTTAGATCCTTGGTTATCCATGGCTAAGACTTCATTGAGGTCAAAGGTACTAACATTGTTACTAGAGTGGGCGTTTTCGGAAGAAGAAGGATTGTCGTTCTTCTTTCCTTTCTAGCCACTGTTGTTACTATTGTTAGTAGCTTTTTGCTTTGCAAGGTCATCTTCGATTTCAATACCTATGTCATAGACGGCCTTGAAAGTATTCAAGTTGTGTTGATATTTGAAGTGCTTTGAATACTTTTCTTGTAGGTTCTTGATGAACATCCTTACAGACTCCTTTTCAGTAGGAACCTCGACCATATTAGCGGAAGTTTCCCTCCACTTGTTGAAGAAAGAAGTGAACCCTTCGTTTTCCTTTTGCTTTAGCATGTCAAGTTGTCTATGGTTGGTTTCGATTTGAATATTACACTTATATCTATCAATGAAAGCGTTTTTTATTCCCTCCCAAGTAGAGGTCTTTTCTTTATCAAGGGAAAAGAACCAAGGTTGACAAACGATTTCAAGAGATAGCGAGAATAAAGAGGGAAAAATGTTCTATCAATCCCTTTAATGTTCATCACAGTTTCAAAGGCTCTTAAATGAAAGTAAGGATTGTCAGTTGGCTTAAATTTAGGGATGTCACTGGCGTTGAACTTCTGAGGAAATAACTCCTTGTCCACTAAGACCCCTTGTGAACTAATGCCCTGGAATCTATAGTCATTGGAGATTTTGCCCAAGCTTTCTTGCATTAATTCCATTTGATGTTGTTTCACAGGGTCATTGATTTGAAGTGACATAGCCTTCATCGTTTCAGTCATGTTAGCCAATTCCTGCTTAAGTGCATTGACTTCTTCTTGAGTTGCCATTATCTTCTTAGCCTTTCCCTTTTGACGATCCGGTTTATTAAAAAGGAAGACTTGAACAAAGGCGTTGTCCTTGATTAATCGCCTTTCTCTCCTTGACCAAGTGCTGTGGAAAGGGAAATTGTGGATGTTTATTATTAATTATTTGACTCAAACTCCATTCGACATGCAATAGATGGGAAGAGAACATGGAAGAATGAGGAGGATGATATGCATGCGGAAATCATGTAGAGAGTGGAAAGATGATGTAGATGGAGAGATGTGGAAGAATTTAGGAATAGAGTGGACCCCCGACTTAAATGACGGAAAGAACGACTCATGCATGAACCTAAGACATGGTCATAATGTGAAAAGAGTATGTACAAAAGTGTGTGCTAAGACTAGTGAGTGTAAGTGATATGTTCAAGACTCGTGTCATGACCATGTGACTAGACTATGAAACTAGACTCGAACAAAGACTAAGTTAAGACCTCATGTATGTGCACTAAACTGGACAGGCTGTAGTATTGTAGTCATAACTTTTGATCTGTGACTTCGAATTTGACGAAACTAACTCCAAATGAAAGGTAAAAATCGGGGTTACAGATCCAAAGGTTGGACGACTCATAACTATTCTTAGAACTCCAGTTATGATCAAAACAAATTGACGCTTGTGCAGTATACGGGAATAAAAATCCGGGTTGACTCAAAGGAACTATGACTCGAATTTAGACATATTTATTGGTTCAAATTAATTAATTAATTAATTAAACAAAGTCCTTTATTCATTGCTTAGCTTATTTAAGCATACTTATAATCACAAGTCAAACAAAACGGTTAGTTTAATCACATGTAAGTATGCACAAGTAAATAATGCACAAGTAGTCAAATAGTCACAATATGATGCAATGAGTTTGCAACCTAACCATGACTCTAGTTCTCTAAAGTTCAAGGATTATGGTTAGTCAAAGACTGTCCATGGTTATGAGTCTGGATGCATCGCGCGGAAGCCATACCTTTGGAAGGGTTGGCGCGTATGGATGGGACCCTGCGAGTTAAACTCGCTTCCACGGTTTGGTGAATTCACAAACTCGGATGTACCCTTCGTTGCCATGAGCTTTCGATTGGGTAGATGGAGCGTGAATTCCCATAGGGTTATAACCATATGTAGAAAACATATGGGTTCAGAAAAGTGAGAAAAACTCAATCAGGAAGTAGAATCGAGCGAACAGTACTAGAATCGGTCGAAACAAAGAAGGTAGATTTTCTGGCTCGGTATTGGAAGAACATGGCGCGAGACAACAGAGCCTAAAGCCATAAGATAGCTATGTCGCCAAACAACATTGTTGTCGCACGGCGACAGAGCCATCACATGGCGCTGACTCTGTTTTCTCGGCGCCGGTTCCTACATGCCTTAGCAGCTTTCTGTTCTTCGAGTTTTCCAATTTTTGTAGTGTTTTTTCAATTCTAGTTGTGAAAGATATTTCCCAAATTTCCTACGTGTAAAAAACCTATGTTTTTGACGCATTACTGATGGTCTATCCAATGCGGACCTTTTTATGCTTATGCCAATAATGTCAATCAAAATTACGCACATGAATACTTAGAACTTTTCGAGTCTCATCCACTCATTCTAAATTATTGCTAAAATAAATTTTAGGAATAAAAATAGAAATCCTCCCCAGTGGAGTCGCCAAAAACTGTAGGGAATATTTCAAGCCATCCCAAAACTTAAACCCCACTGTGATCATACACTTAAGTATGGTGGCGTCCAAAGGGAAGAAAGCTAGAGCAAAGAGTCGCCAACAAGTTTTAGGAACTTGTAAACCGTTCACAGGGTGAAGGTTACACCCCTTCACGATCCATGAGATCGCTAACTCCATAGTGGTCTGGAACCATGACTTGATATTCAGGGATGAAGGTACGAATCCAATCTAAAAAAGAAAGAACTCGCCCTAATAATAGGCCTCTACTTTATTCTTCTCATATTCATGTGCGCTTTCTGACTAACATGCAATCAATAGGTTAACCCTAAACCTGTTTAATCTATGTTGGTTGAATATTAATGCACAAACAAAACTATTATTGGAGATCACTTGAATTATAATCATATTAGCCTAAATAAAATTATTAATTATCTTATTAAGCCTGATTTCAAATACAAATTCCCTTTACACATGCATAAAAGACGTGATCAAGAAGTAACAATAAATAATAATATATCAAGCAACATAAAAACAAATCATCATCATCAAAATAATATTCTCAATCATAAAGCTTAATAATATTAATAGCAAGATCCTAGGTATGATACTAACAAGATTAATAACAAACCCTAGCATGTCACTAAACATCAAAGATCAAAGCTTTAGTAACTTCAAGGAAAATATTAAATCAAACAATTAAATTAAAGAATTGAAGTAGGGATTTGGGACCAAACCCTTAGAAATTATCAACCTTTCGCGTCTAGGGCGAAGGCAACTTCGAACTTGGCTAGGTATGTCTAGAATTTGTGAATGCGGAATTTTGTTTGTAAAAAGCTAGTTTAGAAAGAGAGCTAGAGAGAGAATTGTGATGATTGATGATTGTGAATTGTTGATGATTGTGAATGAATTGAAAACGGGGGTCAAGGACCCTATTTATAGAAAAATAGTCCGGAAATCGATAGAATTTAAATCGGAATAATACTGGTTCTGTCGCAACTCGCAAGGCCGTCGTTGTGCGACGGACATTTGTCGCCATACGACAGACTTTGTCGCCGTGCGACGGACCTTATCGCCTTGCGACACAGAACTGTCGTTTGGCGCTGGTTAAAAGATAAAAACGCGCATGTACGGAATCCTTTTCCTAATATAATTAAGTAATTGGAATCCGCGTTTAACAGTTTTAAAATCAGATTTATCATAAAACACTTATTTTATTTCAAATAAAACTCTTTAAAATATGATTATCAATCCTAATTCCATTAGAATTTAAAAGGAACCTTCTAGATGTTTCTAGAAGATTAAAGTCAATCCTAATAACTTTAGGAATGATAATTAATAGGTCCTCCTCTAGATCATTGGGCCGCTCATAAAAATCATTTCGGGCCCAATTTAGTATTTTGGCCATAACTTCCTCATTATTCATCGGAATTGGGTTTATAATATATCGTTGGAAAGCTCTTTTCGACCCCAATCCAAATACACTATTATTGGACCAAACTAAATTGGACTGGCTATTTTCATAAAATAGAGTGCATTTTCAAAAACAGAAAGAGAGAATTTTAATTAATAAAAATAACCGCATCACTTAGACTTTTCACACTTTCACTTCGTTCGATAATCAAATGACGTGAAAAATACTCATCACTAGGTTTGGTTTTGGGGAGACACATTTGGGTGTCTACACTCATGCACCTTATACATTAACTAAGAGTCAAAAAGAGATATTGTGTAAATTTTTAAAAGACCTGAAAGTTCCAGATGGGTTTGCTGGTAATATATCTCGTTGTGTGAATGTGAAAGAGTGTAAGATTACAACATTAAAGAGTCATGATTTCATGTTTTATTACAAAGTGTACTTCCTCTTGTAATATGTGGCCTTTTGGTAAAAGATGTATCTGAGCCTTTAATTGAGTTATGTCAGTTTTTTAGTGTGTTGTGTGCAAAATATGTACAAGTTAAGCACCTTGAAAAAATTAAATCCCAAATTCCTCTGATTCTTTCTAAGTTAGAAGCATGGATGCCACCTTCTTGTTTTGATGTAATGTTGCATTTAAGTGTGCACTTAGTTGATGAGGTAATTCTTGGTGGGCCTGTTCAATTTCATTGGATGTACCCTGGAGAACGATATCTTCATACACTGAAGTTATATGTGCGTAACTGTAGGCGTCGTTCGAAGCGCGCCTACGTTAAAAGCATGGTGTGAATATGCTTGGCACTCATAGGAAGTGGGAATTGACATATATGATTAGGGACAAGGAAAGTAGGGAGCCGCCAACAAGTTTTTAAGGAACTTGTAAACCGTTCACGGATCATAAAACGCAACCACGAAAAGGGACAACGATAGGCGACAACGATTGACCCGTGAAGGTTACACCCCATTCATAATCCATGAGATTACTAACTCCATATGGTTCGGAACCACGAAAGGAGGATCGGGGATGATGGTACGAAGTGAGTCATGGAGTCACATTCGCCCGTATTGGCCTCTACTCGATTCTTATTATGAAAAGTATTCCTGTTATCTCAAAGGCATACAAACAAAATTCAATTCGCTCCAAACTATTATTAAGCTAAATTGGTTGAATATTAATGCACACATAATTCTAATTATTAGTGATCACTTGATTAAACAACAAGATTAAAAAGAAACCTAAACCGGTTGTCCAAATTACCTTATTAGTCGTGATTTTCAATTACATATTCCCTTTAAACATGCAATATGGTGATCATAAATAATAATAGAACAAACATTAATATTGGAAGCAATATAGCAATAATTCCAACAATATAAAACCGTTAGAATAATAATAGAAATAAAAGGAACATGATTCTTACTTTGATTTTGCTTGCCTGCTACTATAAAAACAATAAACGCGTTAGTAACTTCAAGGAAAATAATTAAACAATAATTAAAATGGAATTAAATTAAATGAGAATTGATTTGGGGCCAAACCCTCAAACAGTTCTACCTTTCATGCCGTGGCTTAAGGACAGAACCCCGGGTAAAGTATGGACTCCTTGGAGTGCTTAAAGAAGGTATTTTGAAAGAGAGAAGGGTAGGCTAGTGTTTAGGCTAGAGCATAGAAGAGAAAATGAGAGATTATTTTTTGATGCCCCGTACATCAGAAATGAGGGGTTATTTATAGGGAAAATGTGCTGAGGGAGCACACGGAACCCTAAAATGACAGAAACCCTAAAACAGTATCCCGTGACACGGCAAAGTGTACCGTGACACGGTAAATTTCCCCGTCAAACGGGAGAAAATCCCGAGACACGGTACTCTTTTGAGTGACACGGGAGATTTTTAAACAAACGGGAAAGAAAACGCGTTAGGGTTTACGCGGAAGGGACACATACTGTATCCGTGTCACATCAGGTCTCCCGTGACACGGGACACTTTGCCGTCAGACGGGAAAGTTTCCCGTGGTGCGGGAATTCTTGCCGTGACACGGGACAGTTTTGTCCTTTTTTCCGTCTAAATTCATTTTTAACCCTAATTTTAATCAGCATTTTAGGTGCCGATTGATAATTTCGGGCCATTTTTCTGATTTATTAAAATCGGGCTAAAATAAGAAATAATTAAAGAGAGATAAATAAAAGGTTTGGGCCAAAATAAAAACTATGCTTTTACCAAACATCAAGACTGATCCACGGGCTATTCAGAAATACGAATTTAATTAAATATGATTTTTAAGCACTCTCGGGATTAAATACTAAACCCGACCAATAGTGGCGGTGAAAGGTTGTTCATCATCGGGTTTGGTTTTGGGGAGACATTTTTAGGTGTCTACAGTTACAAAGCACTCTCGGGATTAAATACATGACATGTGTATGACTTGTGATTGTGTGTGTGTGTATATGTATGATTTGAGTGTGTGTGCAGACACAAGCAAACGAAGATGCAAAAGCAAAAATTTTCCGTCATTTTTGTCATGAATGGAGGGTACCGACTTTCTCCCGAAAAAGAAAGACATGAAAAAGATTTTATTTTCGAACTTCCCTCGATGAGAAAATTTTGAAAAAGTTTTTGAACTTCCCCAAAAGAAAATAATGAAAAAGGGGAAGAAGTTTTGAACTTCCTCCTTAAGCAAGATGAAATGAATCGTATGGATTGAATTGCTTGTCCTGTATGCATGATGCATGTTCCTAGGCAAGGAGGCTAAGGACAATTACATCATGTGACACGATAGATGAATGAACTTAAGTCATGGAGCTAAGCATCATATATGGTGTAAAGAAATGATCTTGAACGTCACTTAGATCTAGAAGCTAAGCACGTATATAGACGAAGTGATTATTGCATAGTGAACGTTGCTTAAGTCAAGGAGCTAAGCACGATATTCTTTGTATGATTAGAAATCACTGATATATAAATATTGCTCAGCACATTATGCGATGCATGAAATAATGAATATTGCTCAGGTTAGGAAGCTAAGCAAGTATACAATGTTTTTTGTAATGAATGTTGTCTTGAAAGATGATGACATGCACAGTGTTGAAACAAGATTTCATGATAAAGGGTTCTTCAAGGGAAGGATGATATGGTTATGTATGTGTGAGTGAAGTGTGTGAAAGTGATACTAAGGTTGGCTGCAAAGGTTGTGGTGATGGAAATAGATGTGAGAAGAGTCAAAGATGATGTCTCTCTTTAGGCTGGGTAAGCTAAGTGATGTGGGTTCAAGCCCCCAAGTCTAGCTCTAAATGGATAGGGATAAGCATTGGATATTCTTTGACTCAATCATGCATAGATATGACTGTGAATGTGGCCGCACCTCAATGCGAGGTTGCCTACGTATCCGTTAGGAATCAGGCCGAACGTAGCTCTAACCGAACTTTGCACAAGTGTATGTACACCTCAAAGAGGTCTTTCAAGGGTTGTAATGTGGTTAAGTTGATGGTTTAAGGAAGAAAGGGATAAAAGGCTCAAGACCCGAGAAAAACCCCCCCGAGATGTGAAATTGTGTATTTGAGAACTTTGAATTTGCAAGTTTTATTTTTCACATATTTTTTGCTTTGAAATTCTTTTTTTTCTCTTTTCTTTTTTCTTTCTTTTTTTTTCATTCTTTTGAATCAATGTAGGCAATCTCAGATCATGCGGTTCATCACTCACTTAGCATTCATGTTTCTCAGGCACGATACCAAGCACTCGATGAGAGACGCAATTTGAGACGTGTTCATATCGAAGACATTGGAACACTTGCCTTTAGACATTGTTTTTTTTATTTTATTTTATTTATTTTATTTTTTATTATTTGAACTTGCTTTCTTACTGTTACACAAATTGCACATCTTTTCATCCCTGGGTTAAGTGAATGTGGGTTGAATAAATAAGGTCAATCGTTAGACGAGGCTCAAAGTGGTTGACGAAGAAATGGAATGAGTGTTTGAAAATGTCTTAAAGGAATGAATGGGTTGCAAAGGTGCCGCAAATCATGGGTGTACCTTGTGTTTAGTTCGGCAATTTATTTTTTAAAAAAAGAAAATTGCTATGATCAATATATAAAGAAATAATGCTCATTTTATTGATGGAAATGGTGAATAAGTTAACAAAAATATGAAACTATAGAAAAAGGGAATCTAAACGATAAACTTAGGATGGGAAATCTATGCTAGACTTAAAAGGGAGGAAAGGAAAAAATCATGAAATCTTGCACGAGGATCTCGTCGCGCGCCTTGTCTTCATTGCTGCTTGTCACTTTTTACCACCTGGAGGGACTGGAAGTTTGTTGGCATCAACAAGATCCTGAATAGCATCCTTCAAATTCCAGCATTGTTCGGTAGAGTGACCCCTTCCTTGATGGAACTTGCAATGTGCGTTGGGGTCCCATTTGGCGCTCCTTTCTTCAGGTTTGGGCTCTGGAAATGGCCCAATAGGTGTGATCAAGCCTTGTCCGTAAAGGCGATCAAAGGTCGCATCATAAGTCATTCCTAAAGGAGTGTAGGTTCTCCTATTCTTGGGCAATGGAGCATCAAGAGCTAATACTTCATTGAGATCAACTTGGCTTATATTGTTGGTTGTATTTTCCTGCTTAGAAGACGAAGAAGAAGGAAGGTCGTTCTTCTTGTTTTTCCAAGTGTTGTTATTGTTACTACCAGCAGTCTTTATTAGCTCGTCCTCGATATTGATGCCAATGTCATATACAGCTTCAAAAGTGTTCAACGGAAGAAATTTGAGATGTTGCTTGTACTTGTGAGTCAGATTTTGGATGAAGAGGCGAATCATCTCTTTTTCTTTGGGAGGATCTACCAAGAGTGCAGTTGTTTCCCTCCACCTATTCAGGTAAGCAGTGAAGCCTTCATTCTCTTTCTGTTTGAGAATTGAGAGTTCACGTTCAGAAGTTTTACTTTGAATGTTACACTTGTAACGGTTCATAAAACTGTCGGTGACATCTTGCCAAGTCGCAGTACACTTGGCATCTAGGGAATAAAACCATTGTTGGCAAGCATGTTCTAAGGAGAGAAGGAACACCGTAGGGAAGAGTGTTACATCCAATCCCTTAAGAGCCATGGTTGCAGAAAAAGCCTTCAAATGAAACATAGGGTTATCAGTAGGCTTGAACTTGGGAATGTCAGCGGTGAAAAACTTCTCAGGAAGCCTATCCCTTATGTTCAGAGAAGTGGCAGGTTGCTCTACATAGGTAAACTCTTCAGAGATCTTACTCATCTGTTCTCTAATCTTGTCTATTGCAGCTACAGTGGCATTGCTTTGATTGTTTTGCTCTACTGTGAGAACCCTGGTAGTGAGTGCTTCCATCATAGTAGACAACCTTTCGATGGCCTGGTTCATGTTCTCCATATCTTCCTTAGTGGCCATTGGTTGAAAATAAATGGGAGATGGATTCTGTGGGGATGCTTGTGGTGGTTTTCTTGTACGCTTCTTAGGTATAAGAGGTTGGTGAGGTAGCGACTCAAACCGTAACAGTCTTCCCCTGCTTCTTGACCAAGTGCTGTGAAATGAAATAAAATCACTTAATTGTTTGACTCAGCTCATTGCTCAAGATAGGGAAGGAAGGAAAAAGACATTTGAAAACAGGTGAGAAAACTCCACTCATTTTTTATTATGACGGAAAAAGGGTGCATGAACCTAATATACGATCATAAACGACATGGTGCACGACTCAAGTCGGAACATAAAGAAAGTGCGTGGACTATTCTTGACTCGTGAGTGACTAAGTGATGTTATAAGACTCGTGGTATGATCGTATGGCTAGACATGTGAACGGTAACCAAGATGACTGATGCGAGAACACGGAAAACTTGGCTGACGCTTTCTCTCTCTTTTTTTTTTTTTTTTTTTTTTTTTTTGAGAAATCCACCGTGTCACGGTAGACATTCCCGTGCCACGGTACGGTACCCCGTCAGACGGTGCACTGTACCGTGACACGGTCAATTTTTTTTTTTTTTTTTTTTGAGAAATCCACCGTGTCACGGTGGACATTCCCGTGCCACGGTACGGTACCCCGTCAGACGGTGCACTGTACCGTGACACAGTCAACTTTTTTTTTTTTTTTTTGAGAAATCCACCGTGTCACGGTGGACATTCCCGTGCCACGGTACGGTACCCCGTCAGACGGTGCACTGTACCGTGACACGGTCAACTTTTTTTTTTTTTTTTTTTTTTTTAAGGGAGGATACCATCCGACTTTCTCCGAAAAAAAAACGACACAAAAACAAGACTTCCCTAAAATACGGTCAAAAAAGTGGTGCACGACTTAAAAGTGTGTGAACACGATATGTGAGTGATAGACGCGTGTTTTGACCGTATAGCTAGACATGACACCAAACTGGACACATAGACCACATACGGTACGCACACAGAACCAAAACAGGACAGACGGGACATTTTCCTGGGCACCGGGTCACGGTGCTGACTTTCGTGACACGGTAAAGTCCACCGTCAGACGGTAGAAAGTACCGTGTCACGGCACTGTTCTGATGAGTGACATTTTTGGCACTAATTTGGTTCCTTTTTGGATGATTTTTATTCCATTTTATCTCTCCTTTTGATGAGTGACATTTTTGGCACTCATTTGGTTCCTTTTTGGATGACTTTTATTCCATTTTATCTCTCCTTTCTTTAGTTTTCCTTAGTTTTATTCTTGTTTTCTTCATTTTATGCTTTTTGTAGTTAGTTTCTCTTTTTGGTGCTTTTTCTAGTTTATTTGTTATTTTTCCCTTTTATTTGCTTTTTCTCCTTTGTTTGTAGGTTGTGATTGATTGTCCAAGGATTCCCGAGCTTCCTCTCCATGATCTTTCATTGTTTTCATGCCTAAAGCTTGTGCAAGAAGTTTCAAGTCAAAAGAGGGATCAAAGGGGCATGCTTCAAGGCCTTATAAATGCCTTCCTCATGGCTCATTTTCTTCAAGAAATTCAAGGAAGTTGCTGCCTACCTTGTCCTTCATCATCATCATCTAGGATGCGTGCACCTTGTGAGCAAAGGCAAAGAAGAAAGGAGGGCGCTGCAGCTATGTGCGGGCGCACATGAGGAGTGTGCGGCCGCACATCAGTCGTGTGCGGCCGCACATAGGGTGTGTGCGGGCGCACATCTGGTGTGTGCGGGCGCACACACCTGGGTGTGCTCCCGTGCGCACCATTCTCTCTCCTCCGAGCGCCCGCACCTGCGTGGGTCTATTTTTGGGCGTCATTTCCGACCTCCTCCTTGTATATATAGTTATTTCTACCTATTTTTAGAAAGGAAGAGTTTTTAGATTGAATTAGATAGTTAGTTTTTGGAGAATTTTTAGAGAGAGAAACTCAAGAACTAGAGAGAGAAACTCATGATCTTTGGTGTTTGTTCAAGAATTCATCATTGTATTTGATCTTTTGATCAAAGTTTTGTAAGGATCTTCTTCTTAATCTCAATTCAAGTTTGATTTTAGTTGATTTCATTAGTTTTTCATATTGTTGATGATTGATTTGGTTATTGATTGAATTTTGATTGATTTTGATTGATTGTTGGTTTAATCTTTGAATTCAAGCATGTTGATGATTAATTTGATGAATGTTGTAGTTTTGATCTCCATTTCCATGGCTAGTGAGTAGTTCTCTAGCTAGGGAGATGGTGAAGCATGCATGAATGATGGAATAGTGTAATTTGGGGATAATTGATGGAGTTGATGATATGATTAAATTGGTTGATTTTTCATGTGCATGTGTGTGATTAATTGAGGTTTGGCCATCTTTGATTAACACACTAGATTGCATTGTAAGTATGCTATGACACGGACAATTGATTAGTAGACTTGCAATTTCACGATTGAGGTGCTTTGTTATGTTCCCTAGTTAGAGTTTAGCATAGTTGACGCTAGTTAGACCTCTAGGTGAACCACCTTAGCATGCTCTTTTGGATACATGATAGTTTTCCCTCATATCGATTGACTTAGTCGGTTTGACCTCCCAAATTACCAATTCCATTGTGAATGTATGTGGATCCATTGCCCTAGTGTTTTAGATCGATTAAATACAAGTTTGCATACCTAGTTTAGACCTAGTCCTACTTCAAACCCCTTTTGTTTCCGAAATAGCTTAATCTAGACTTCGTGCATTTAACATCATTCCCTTGGGATTCGACCTTGACTTGCCGCTAGACTATTAGGGGTTGGTTAAGCATATAAATATTGTTTGATTGGGCAAGGTGGTAGCCAACGACCTACCATTCCTAGCCACATCAAAATGGCGCCGTTGCCGGGGAATGGTGCTTGAGTGTATGAAGTTTTTGAGTCTATTTCATTTTTGATAAAATACAAAAAGATTTTGTTTCTCTAGGCTACACTTGTAGCCGTGCTACTAATATTGTCTTTAAGTTTTGTGTGTGTAGATCCCAAGTCATGGGAAGTAATTCAAGAGTTACCTTGAAGGAGCTTGGAGTGCCCGGGGCTTATAGGTATGAGAGCGCCATAGCTCCACCTATATCACCGGAGAATGACTTTGAAATTAGGCCGGAAATGATCACCTTGATCGAGAGAAGGCAATATGGTGGGGCAAAGAACGAGAGCCCATTGAACCATCTTAAGGAGTTTGAAAAATATTGCAACACTATCAATGTCAATGGAGTTTCTCAAGAGTTTATCCGCCTTAAGTTGTTCCCCTTCTCTCTAATAGGAAGATCTTTGGAGTGGCTAGACAAAGAAGTGAAGCCCAATTCCTTGAAGACATGGGATGATGTCACAAAGGCTTTCTTGTCCCGTTTCTACCCACCAAAGAAGACGGCGGAGGCTAGAGCCTTAATCCAAAGCTTTAAGCAATTGCCTAGAGAGAATGTCTATGAAGCATGGGAGAGATACAAGGACTACCAAAGGGAATGCCCTCACCACGGAATTCCAACATATCAAGTGATCCAAATCTTCTATAGTGGTTTGAGCTTTCAAGGTAGATCGAGCCTAGATGCCGGAGCCGGAGGGCCAATCATGAACAAGACGGAAGAAGAGGTTGTGGATGTAATAGATGATGTGGTAAGGAATTACATGGATTGGCATGATGAAGAGAGAGACTCGGCAAGCACAAGTTGCTCAACCGATCAATCTTATGTCATCAACGAATTGTCCACAATGGTCTCGGAGTTAGGAAAGGAGGTGAATTTTCTCAAGAACAAGCTCGAGAGCCCTTCACAAGCTTCTAGTCTTCCCTCCCAATTTAAGGGGAGAGGTACATCTTCCTACTCTAACCCTCTTTTTGCTTCTTGTTGCATGATTACAGAATGCTTGGTTTGTGATATATGTTGCAAGAATGATCATGATGCTTCTAATTGCTCCAATGTTCCTTGTGATAGATATGATGGATATGAGAATGTGCATGTGAATTGTGATGATAATAATGATTTTGGACCTAGATTTAATGCTCAGAAGATTGTTGGGAATAGGAATTATCACAATAATGGGAGCTATGATAATTACAAGCAAAAGAGTGGTAATGGTAACCGTGTGACCCAAGAATTTTGTGGTAACCATAACAACTTTTGTTGTAATGATCAAAGCTATGGCCAAGAATATGGGGATCATAACCAAGGTTATGGTAACCATAATCAAAATTTCGGCCAAAATCATGGTAAGGGTAATTGGAGTAATCAAGGTAGGGGAAATTTTCAAAATGATTTTCAAAGAGACACCCCACCCCAAATTACTCGAAAGACTCAAAGCCAAGGTGATGATTTCTTTACTCAACAATCCCAATTGAATAGGCTAGAAAATTTCATGATGGATCAATCTAGGATGTTGAATGAATTCACATTGTCTTGTAACAAAATGTTTGAGGTCCTATTAACTCATGGAAAGATGCTTGAGAACCAAATTGTTCAACTAGCCACCCCTTTGAAAGATTGTGCTAGTCCATCTCTTTTTCCCTCACAAGAAGTTGATTCTAGGGAACCGATGTGTGCTATGACCACTAGGAGTGGTAAGGTCCTTAAAGAGAGTGTTTCTAAGAAGAGTGAGGAGAGTGAAAAAGAGAATGATTTGAGTGAAGAGAATAAGAATGAAGAGCCTAGCAAGATGAGTGAGGATTCCAATGATAAGCCTAAGGAGAAAGAGCGGAAGCAAGATGAGGTTTACAAACCTAGACTTCCTTACCCCCAAAAGCACACTAGGCATAAATTGGATGAGCAATTTGGGAAATTCATCGACATGCTTAAGCAACTTCATCTTACTCTTCCTTTTACCGATGTTGTAGAAAAAATGCCAAACTATGCTAAGTTTCTTAAGGAAATTTTGAGCGGTAAGAGAGATTGCAATTTGGTGGAGCCGGCGAATCTAGGGGAGTGCTTTAGTGCCTTTTTTCAAAGTGACCTACCCCAAAAGTTGAAGGATCCCGGAAATTTCTCCATACCTTGCAAAATTAAAGGAAAATTGTTTCAAAATGCTCTTTGTGATCTTGGTGCTAGTGTTAGTATCATGCCTTATTCCGTTTTTAAGAAACTTAAGCTAGGTGAACTTCTTCCATCCAAAATGACCCTTCAATTGGTCGATCGATCTATCAAGTTTCCTAAGGGGAGAGTTGAGGATGTTCCTCTCAAGATAGGAGAGTTTACCATTCCCGTTGATTTCATTGTGCTTGAGATTGCGGAAGATGACCATATCCCTATCATCTTAGGAAGGCCTTTCTTAGCCACTTCGGGAGCCTTGATAGATGTTAAGAGAGGTCGTATTACCTTGAGAATTGGTAAGAATGAGGAAAGTTTTGATTTGAAACCAACACATGAGTCTTTGTCCCTTGTAAAAGGAATTATGTGTGTTAATTCCCCTCGCCCTATTGATGATGTATGCACTATTGATTCTTCACATACCGATTTTCTTGAGAATTATGATGATGTGGTTTTGAGTTGTGATAGCAAGAAGGTTAGTGAAGATAAAGTGATGATTCCCAAGCTTATGGACGAGGAGGAAGTTGATATTCCTCATTGGTTTGAACTCCATCCTCAAGATGAAGGTGATCTTTCTATGAGTTTAGATGGTGAAGGACCATTTACGAAGAAAAACAAGGCAAAGAAAAGAGCACGAGCTTCTAAGAAAAAGAGAAAGAGAATGAAGTTGAGGAAAGAAAAGCTCGCATTCGAAAGGTCTTTGCATGAAAGCTTAACAAGCAACAACGGAAAGTTACTAGAAGATGAAGAGGAATTTGTTCTTTCTACTACCTTGAAGAAGGTGGTGTTCTTTGACCCTCCATGATTCGGAGGAAGGGTCGAGCTTAGGACCTTAAGCAAGCGCTTCCCGGGAGGCAACCCGGAGATTCTAACTTTTCCTTTTGATTTTTGAGTTTTCTTATTTTTGTTTCTTTTATTACTTTTTCTTTGCTTTTACTTTCCTACTTGTTTGGATTTTCAGGATGAACTTTGCGAGATTGGATTTCTTCAAGAATGCATGGTGAATGGAAGGTGTTCGTGGCGCATATCATATTTTGTTCGATTCCAATCGAAATTCGAAGTAAAAGGGGTACGAATTTTAGAGAGGTAAGATAGGAATTTCATGTTTTAAAGGTTGGAGGAAGTTGATACTTAGTGAATTTTTGAGGTGTGCACATGAATTTTCAACTTTGAGGACTTTGAAAATGATTTTAGCAACTGCCTATGTTGTTCCTCATCACCATCATGATTCATCTGTGCACCAAAATAGGCAGTAAGTATCAAATTTTTGAGAAAAAGGAGGGAAGGGGCACGAACAGGGATGTGCGGCCGCACACGAGGCATGTGCGGGCGCACAGCCTGCGTGTGTGGGCGCACACCAGTCTTGTGCGGCCGCACATGGCTAAACGTGCCATATAACTTCTTCTTCCTCCTTTTTCCCTTCATTTCCTCATTGCATCTCCTTCCTCACGAGCATTCCCCCTTTCACAACCCTCCCCACTTGTGCACACTCCTCACTCACCATTCACCATCAAAAATCCCTTTAATCCAAATCTTGTAGTTTAGAGTAGTTCTTTAGTTAGTTTAGTTTTAGTTTTTCTTTCCCTTAGTTGTATATATTTCTTGCTTTGTTTATTTTTCTTTTATTTGTTGTTTTCTTTTCTTTGTTTTGAAGTTACTAACCATTTTTGTTCATAGTTTCTTTTATTTCTTTTTCTCACTTAATTCCTTGAAGAGCTTATGAATATGGAATGCTACGAGGTGGTTTCTTATTGCTTCGTTTATTTTGCTATGCTTGGAATCCCGGTGAGACCTTTCTTATTTTTCTCTTTATTTTCTTTGGTTGCATAGAATAGGATTAGTTTAGGAGAAGTTGAATGGTTCGAGGATGGATGCTTGTTAACACGTAATGTGTTTGGGATCAGTGACTTTGTTGTCTATCGATCACTTGTTTGTCCATTGGGAATTTTATGTGTTTAACATGCTTTCTAGACCTTTGCATGATTTTCTCCTATGTTTTCCTTCCTATGTCTCCATTTTCGTTTCTTTTACTTTCTTTTATTTTACCTTTTTCTCTTATTTTCTTTTATTTTTCTTTTTATTTTTGATGTGATTTTGAGGCATTGTTTTTCATTTCTTTTCTTTTGAGATGAACATTGTACATTGGACTTGTCTTTTGCATGACTTTCTTCCTAGGTCGTAAAGGTATGCACGGTTTGAGACTATGTTTGGTTGACTCTAGGATAGTGTATGCTAGGGTAGTTGGTTTGAACTAGGAGGATCATGAAGCCGGATTCTACTTGTTTGTGGTATGTTGGTAGTTGCTTCCTATAGTTGATTTGACACCATTGGTGAGTTTTTGCCACGACCTTGTGAGGTTACTTGTTTTTCTAGCCTTCAACATTACTTGTGTGAGCGGCGTGGATCCTTGACTATGCAAACCTAATCTAATAAAGCTTGATGTATGATTCTCAAACACGAGACCGAACGATCTAGGAAGGACAAAGGCACATTTTTCGGGGTGGTATCTTCATTTTTACTTTGTTTTGTTATTTCCTTTTATTTTTGTGTTTACATTTGCTTTCTTGCAACCATTTGAGCCTAATCCCTTCTTTTCAAGCCACATCTTAGTTATTTGACCTTTTGTTTCATTTTCTACCTTTCTTGATTTTTGTGAAGCAATATGATCATTTGAGATGAAGTTTGTGGTGGTTAAGTTGGAAATTTGGTTTTTATGAAAGCAAGATTGTGTTATGATTTCCTTGTGAATAATGGCAAATGAGTATGAGTAAAAGCCGTCCTATGTTATAAAAGGCATGGACAAATAAGTGCTAAATTCGAAAAAGCCGTCCAAAGTTAAAAGAGGCGAGGACAAAGCACTAACAAAAAACGAAAAAAAAAAGAGAAAAATGAAAAATTCAAAAACATTTTGATGTGAGTTTTCTCCCTTTTTGAGCATTGAGGACAATGCTCCATTTTAGCTTGGGAGAGAAGCGTTCTCACGCTTTTTGTATATATTTTTGTGAGTATAGCTTCGAGTAAGCTTGGGGGTGTTGTTTTTGTTTGGTGACAACTTAGTCTTGGTGTAAAGATATGCGCAATCTTTGCTTCACTATTAGGAAAATCACCAAATTTTTAAATTTTTTAGCCTACCTTCACCCTTTATGCCTTACGTTACAACCTTGGGGAAAGACCTTTCGACCTAGATAGTTGAGTCACTATTCGGGGGAGAGCATCATGGGTCATTGCCTAAGGAAAGGGGATGCATAGTCAAGATGTCGAGTAGCCTAATAATATTTCTTTTCCGGTTCCTTCGAGGAATCATTGGGACACTCACTAAAGGGAGATTTGTGACTAGTGGGAAGAACGCGGTAAGATTGTTTGGGATGAAAGTGAATTGTGATAACTAGTTCCTATGCCTAGCATACCCTATGTTTCAATCAACCTTGGATATCTTGAAACGTGCATACCTTAACTACTTGAGAAAGATTGTCATTCATTTTCTTTATAGTCTTTATGTTGATTCATTTCGTAAAGATTTGTTTTTCTTTCATTTTTCTTTCTTTTAATCCTTTGGTTTGCCTCATTGATGTTTGGTTGAGAGTTATGGGTCAAACTCTTAGGATACCCTTACGAGACCTCTCTCGTCCTCATAGGCGACTTTGGGGTTTAAAGGGCTTGTTGTAGCTAAAAACAACCGTGATTCCTACGACAGTGAGTCTTAGTGTATATTCTTATCTTGAGTCATTCTTTTTCGTTTTCAATAAAATTTTCATCCTTTCTCTTTCTTGCTTTGTTTTGCTCGAGGACGAGCAAAAGTTTAGCTTGGGGGAATTTGATGAGTGACATTTTTGGCACTCATTTGGTTCCTTTTTGGATGACTTTTATTCCATTTTATCTCTCCTTTCTTTAGTTTTCCTTAGTTTTATTCTTGTTTTCTTCATTTTATGCTTTTTGTAGTTAGTTTCTCTTTTTGGTGCTTTTACTAGTTTATTTGTTATTTTTCCCTTTTATTTGCTTTTTCTCCTTTGTTTGTAGGTTGTGATTGATTGTCCAAGGATTCCCGAGCTTCCTCTCCATGATCTTTCATTGTTTTCATGCCTAAAGCTTGTGCAAGAAGTTTCAAGTCAAAAGAGGGATCAAAGGGGCATGCTTCAAGGCCTTATAAATGCCTTCCTCATGGCTCATTTTCTTCAAGAAATTCAAGGAAGTTGCTGCCTACCTTGTCCTTCATCATCATCATCTAGGATGCGTGCACCTTGTGAGCAAAGGCAAAGAAGAAAGGAGGGCGCTGCAGCTATGTGCGGGCGCACATGAGGAGTGTGCGGCCGCACATCAGTCGTGTGCGGCCGCACATAGGGTGTGTGCGGGCGCACATCTGGTGTGTGCGGGCGCACACACCTGGGTGTGCTCCCGTGCGCACCGTTCTCTCTCCTCCGAGCGCCCGCACCTGCGTGGGTCTATTTTTGGGCGTCATTTCCGACCTCCTCCTTGTATATATAGTTATTTCTACCTATTTTTAGAAAGGAAGAGTTTTTAGATTGAATTAGATAGTTAGTTTTTGGAGAATTTTTAGAGAGAGAAACTCAAGAACTAGAGAGAGAAACTCATGATCTTTGGTGTTTGTTCAAGAATTCATCATTGTATTTGATCTTTTGATCAAAGTTTTGTAAGGATCTTCTTCTTAATCTCAATTCAAGTTTGATTTTAGTTGATTTCATTAGTTTTTCATATTGTTGATGATTGATTTGGTTATTGATTGAATTTTGATTGATTTTGATTGATTGTTGGTTTAATCTTTGAATTCAAGCATGTTGATGATTAATTTGATGAATGTTGTAGTTTTGATCTCCATTTCCATGGCTAGTGAGTAGTTCTCTAGCTAGGGAGATGGTGAAGCATGCATGAATGATGGAATAGTGTAATTTGGGGATAATTGATGGAGTTGATGATATGATTAAATTGGTTGATTTTTCATGTGCATGTGTGTGATTAATTGAGGTTTGGCCATCTTTGATTAACACACTAGATTGCATTGTAAGTATGCTATGACACGGACAATTGATTAGTAGACTTGCAATTTCACGATTGAGGTGCTTTGTTATGTTCCCTAGTTAGAGTTTAGCATAGTTGACGCTAGTTAGACCTCTAGGTGAACCACCTTAGCATGCTCTTTTGGATACATGATAGTTTTCCCTCATATCGATTGACTTAGTCGGTTTGACCTCCCAAATTACCAATTCCATTGTGAATGTATGTGGATCCATTGCCCTAGTGTTTTAGATCGATTAAATACAAGTTTGCATACCTAGTTTAGACCTAGTCCTACTTCAAACCCCTTTTGTTTCCGAAATAGCTTAATCTAGACTTCGTGCATTTAACATCATTCCCTTGGGATTCGACCTTGACTTGCCGCTAGACTATTAGGGGTTGGTTAAGCATATAAATATTGTTTGATTGGGCAAGGTGGTAGCCAACGACCTACCATTCCTAGCCACATCACCTTTCTTTAGTTTTCCTTAGTTTTATTCTTGTTTACTTCATTTTATGCATTTTGTAGTTAGTTTCTCTATTTTGTGCTTTTTCTAGTTTATTTGTTATTTTTCCCTTTTATTTGCTTTTTCTCCTTTGTTTGTAGGTTGTGATTGATTGTCCAAGGATTCCCGAGCTTCCTCTCCATGATTTTTCATTGTTTTCATGCCTAAAGCTTGTGCAAGAAGTTTCAAGTCAAAAGAGGGATCAAAGGGGCATGCTTCAAGGCCTTATAAATGCCTTCCTCATGGCTCATTTCTTCAAGAAATTCAAGGAAGTTGCTGCCTACCTTGTCCTCCATCATCATCATCTAGGATGCGTGCACCTCGTGAGCAAGGGCAAAGAAGAAAGGAGGGCGCTGCAGCTATGTGCGGGCGCACATGAGGAGTGTGCGGCCGCACATCAGTCGTGTGCGGGCGCACATCTGGTGTGTGCGGGCGCACATACCTGGGTGTGCTCCCGTGCGCACCGTTCTCTCTCCTCCGAGCGCCCGCACCTGCGTGGGTCTCTTCTTGGGCGTCAATACCGACCTTCTCCTTTGTATATATAGTTTTTCCCTTCTATTTTTGTAGTAACAATTCATATTAGAATTAGATCATATTCTTAGCTTAGTTGAGAGCTTCTCTCTCTAGATTTAGGGGTTAGTTTAGGAGTAGATTTTAGAGAGAGAAAGTGAAGAATTTCAATGGTGATTGAGAGATTGAAGATCCAATGGTGACAATTGTATTGGAGATCTACTCTATTATCAATGAGCATTTCTAAACTCTATCTCATTTATTGTTTTGTTTAGTATTCATATTTAGTTTGTTGATTTTGATTGTGTTTTGATGATTTGATGATTGATGTTAGATTAGAGTAATTGTTGATTCTTTGATTGTTAATTATTGATTTCTTTGGTTATTAGTTGTATTGATGATGTTTCTAGAGTAGTTGTTTGGTTAGGGATTTGGTGAAGCTTATATTATGTAATGAATTGATGTAGATTGGGGATTTTGATGGAGTTGATGATGTGATTAAATTGGTTAATTGATTATGTGCATGTGTGTGTTTGATTTAGGCTTGATCACCCTTGTTATTCACACTAGATTGCATTGTATGTTCACATTGATACGGACCATTGATTTGTGGCTTGCATTTACACGATTGAGGTGTCTTGTGATGTTTCCTAGCTAGAGTTTACCGTAGTTGACGCTAGTTAGACCTCTAGGAGAATAGCTTGATATGCTCTTTTGGTTGCATGATTGATTTTCCCTCACATTGCTTGACTTAGTCGATTTTCCATTCCAATTTGCATTGTTCATTGCTATTGTAAGTGAATCCTAATCCCTAGCTCTTATATTTGTGTGGTTTCTTCGTTTTAGTAGTTGTTAGAATCACATTTTATCTCTTGTCTTCGACCTAGCTTAGGCATATAATTGGAAGCACTTAAGCATTACCGTTCCTTTGGGTTCGACCCTTGACTTACCTCTATACTTGTATTTAGGTTTGTTGAGTGTTTATAAATTTTGTTTGGCTTAGGGAAGATTAGCCCAACGACCTAGTTTTCCCCACGTCAAAATGGCGCCGTTGCCGGGGAACGGTGTCAATGTTTGAGTGTTTTTGATTGCTTGAGTCTAGGTCTTTGTGTATACTTTTCTTTTATTTTGTTTTTGTTTCCTTTGTAAAATGGCATCTCTATCTTTTTCTCAACATGACGATGAGCCTTTTTGTGATTATTTCAATAGACTTAAGGAATTTCTTGAATATAATTGTTGTAGTCTTTGGGAAGCTTGTGAGATTTGTTATCATGGTTTGAATGAGCAAACTAGGGATAAAGTTGAATGCATGCACAATGGCGAATTTAGAGCATTGTCAATTGATGATGCTTGGGATTTTTATGTTTGGTTTGCTAGGGATGTTTATAATAGGGGTAATCATGTTCCTAATATTGATGTGCAATGTCTTGATTCTTCTAATGTTAGCATGATTTCCCATGATTCGTCACATGATCCCATTAGTGAACCTAGAACACATGATTTCAACTCTATTTCCCCTTTTGTTCATGATAATGGAGTACATGCTCAAGTTGATGCTAATGGTGTGTTTCAATATTCTTCATTATTTACCATGCCTTCTTGTGATGTGCTTCGTTCCCTTGATAATGAATCTCATGTTGTTGATTTTGCCCCCACCCCCCAATGTGATGTACATGCTCATGATTTCAATGTTGATTCTTCCAATCTTGGTTGTACTTCTTCTTCTTTTGTTGAGCCTCAATCTCCTACATCTTTTGAATCTCTTGTTGCTACCTTGGAAACTCAAATTAGGCATGTTGAGCTTCGTGATGATCTTGGGCCTACAAAAGAGTCGACTCTTAATTGTTTAAGAAGTCAATTGGAGATGATGAAAAAGAATGAGGAGCGTCTTGAGGAGGGAAGAAGGAGAAATGAAGAGCTAGGAAGCCATTTGTCATCCTTGATGTTTATGTGTGAAAGTTACAAATCTAATGTGTGTGTTGAGGGTGATGATGGTAATTCCGAGCAACCAAGAATGTGTGAGGATCCTATTGTTGAGCATAAGAGTAAAGGAGAGAGAGTCGAGAGTGATAATGAGTTTGATGAAATTTTAAGTCTAGACATCTCTTCCTTTGTTGATTGTGATGAGTTTCAAGTGTATGAATGTGACTCTTCTATCCATGAGTATTTGGACTCGTTTGAGGTTATGACAATTATGTTTGTTGAGTGCATAGGGAATAGTCATAGCCTTTTAAGCAAGTTCATTGATGATGCTTCATGGGGGAGAGATGATTTTGAAATTAATTTTCCTCCATTCATGCATGGTTTTGAGGCTCTAGGCTTTAAGGAAATTGAGGGAGCTATTGTTTATGAAGGTAGTGGAGGAGATTATGTGGTTCCTCTTGGGAGTTGGATGTTTGAGGGAGATGGTGATCATGAGCGTTCTTCTTTTGAGGATTCTATGATTGATTTTCATGCCCTCATTGGTGATGTGAGACCTTATGTTGAGGGAGTAGCTAACCCTTTGCCTATTTCTCATACCCCTTTCTCTCAAAAGTTTAATCACATCCCTTATTGCCCTATTTTTCTCCCTTCCTTTGTTGGTAAGCCTATTGGGGACCCTTTCGTCTATGATGATTTGAATGTGGCTCATTTGTCTCCAATTTGGGAAAAGGGTGATGTTGCCACCCAAAAATATTTTGAGGAGAGTTTGCCTTCTTTTTCCTTCTCTTCTTCTTTTTCTTTTTCTTTTTCTTCTTATTTTGTTGAGTTTTCTTTTGATTCTTCTTCCTTCCCTTGGCATCTCTCTCCTCATAGGTGTGCACTATGCTTGTGGCATGCCTTATTTTTGTCATGTGCACACTTACTTTCTTATGAAATGTGTAGTAGTGCATTTGACAAGCTCTTGCGTGCGTTGAATTATTATTTTACTAGAGCGGTCAAGCTTGGACCTTAAGCAAGCCTTTCCTGGGAAGTAACCCATGTTTTAGACTAGATTTTCCTTTTCTTTTTAGAATAGATTTTCTCTCATGGAAATGTTTATGTGCCTTTTGCTAGGTACATGACTTGATATACTTTGGTGCTTCAATTTGGATCAAGAATTAAGGAAGGTTGACTCCTATCTTTGCGAGCATATGGAAACAAGGTTCAATTCTTGAGAAATTAGCTATGAAAGGTTTAATTGGGTCATTTGCGGGTATTTACACCCACCTAAAATCCGGTAATATCTTTCTTTGCTCTTTCTCTAGTGGATGATGACTTGTTGGACATATGTTGGTTTGTTGGATTGATCTCCTTGTTTTCCCCTCCCATGGATTATATGATTTATGATTTGAGTGTAATACCTCATTCAAGCTTGGGGGAGGGTATTTTATCATGTTTGGTAGAATGTTGATTCTTATATGCTATGCACCTTTGTATATGCTTTTCCATGTTTCTTATATTTTGAAAAATTCCAAAAAGATTTTCCTTTTTATCAAGGCAAATTTGCAATGTGTTTTGTTTTGTTCTTGCTTTGGACATAATAACATTTGGACTTGTATAATTGAATGCTTTTCTTCCTAAATGGTAATGGTGTGCACGGTTTGAGAGCACGCTTGGTTGATTCTAGGATAAAGCATGCTAAGGTAGTTGGTTAGAACTAGTGGGAACATGAAGCCGGATTCTACTTGTTTGTGGCCCGTTTGGTAGTTGCTTCCTATAGTCGATTTGACGCCAATAGTGAGTTTTTGCTACATCCGTGTGAGTTCTTTGTTTTTCAAGCCTTCTACCTATATTTGCATGAGCGGCATGGATCCTTGACTTCTTGCAAACCTAATCTTGAAACTTGACTCATAGATCTTGAATCCGAGACCGAACCATTTAGGGAGGACAAAGGCACCTTTTTCGGGGTGGTATTTTTCTTTTTTAGGATAGTTTCATTCATTTTCTTTATTTTTGGGTTTACATTTGCCTTCTGGCAACCATTTGAGCCTATACCTTCTTTTCAAGCCACATCTTTAGATCTTTGGCCTTTTGTTTCATTTTTCTACTTTTCTTGGTTTTTGTGAAGCAATTGTTCATACTTGATGGAGTTTGTGGTGGAGAAGTTGATATGTTTGGTTCTTATGAAAGCATGATTGTGTTATGAATTCTTTGTGAATAATGGCAAATGAGTATGAGTAAAAGCCGTCTTATATTATAAAAGGCATGGACAAATAAGTGCAAAATCGAAAAAGCCGTCCAAAGTTAAAAGAGGCGAGGACAAAGCACATATAAAAAGAAAAAGAAAAAAAAAGTGAAAAATGAAAAATTCAAAAATATTTTGATGTGAGTTTTCTCCCTTTTTGAGCATTGAGGACAATGCTCCATTTAAGCTTGGGGGGAAGCGTTCTCACGCTTTTTGTATATATTTTTGTGAGTATAGCTTCGAGTAAGCTTGGGGGTGTTGTTTTTGTTTGGTGATAACTTAGTCTTGGTGTAAAGATATGCGCAATCTTTGCTTCACTATTAGGAAAACCACCAAATTTTAAATTTTAGCCTACCTTCACCCTTATTGCCTTACGTTACAACCTTGGGGAAAGACCTTTTGACCTAAATGGTTGAGTCACTCATCGGTGGAGAGGAATGTGAGTTTTAGGAATAGGGAGAGGGAATGCAAAAGTCAAGATGTCGAGTAGCCTAAAAAATTCTCTTTTTCCGGTTCCTTCGTGGAATCATTGGGATGCTCACTTGAGGTCGATTTGAAGCTATTAGGAAGAACGCGGTAAGATCGTTTGGGATGAAAGTGGATTGTGAAAGCTAGTTCCTATGCTTAGCATATTTATGTTTCAATCAACCTTGGGTATCTTGGAACGTGCACTCCCTTACTTGTTTAGAAAGATTTGCATCCACTTGTGCTGGTACATTTGCAAAAGTCCTTTCAAGAACATTTGTTTGCTTTTCTTGTATTTTGTTTTCTTGTTCATGCTTTGCCTTGTTTGTATTATTATGAGAGTTATGGGTCAAACTCTTAGGATACCCTTACTAGACCTCACTCGTCCTCATAGGCGACTTTGGGGTTTAAAGGGCTTGTTGTAGCTAAAAACAACCGTGATTCCTAAGACAATGAGTTTTAGTGTATATTCTTATCTTGAGTCTTTCTTTTTCAATAAAATTTTCATCCTCTCTCTTTCTTGCTTTGTTTTGCTCGAGGACGAGCAAAAGTTTAGCTTGGGGGAATTTGATGAGTGACATTTTTGGCACTCATTTGGTTCCTTTTTGGATGATTTTTATTCCATTTTATCTCTCCTTTCTTTAGTTTTCCTTAGTTTTATTCTTGTTTACTTCATTTTATGCATTTTGTAGTTAGTTTCTCTATTTTGTGCTTTTTCTAGTTTATTTGTTATTTTTCCCTTTTATTTGCCTTTTCTCCTTTGTTTGTAGGTTGTGATTGATTGTCCAAGGATTCCCGAGCTTCCTCTCCATGATTTTTCATTAATTTCATGCCTAAAGCTTGTGCAAGAAGTTTCAAGTCAAAAGAGGGATCAAAGGGGCATGCTTCAAGGCCTTATAAATGCCTTCCTCATGGCTCATTTTCTTCAAGAAATTCAAGGAAGTTGCTGCCTACCTTGTCCTCCATCATCATCATCTAGGACGCGTGCACCTCGTGAGCAAGGGCAAAGAAGAAAGGAGGGCGCTGCAGCTATGTGCGGGCGCACATGAGGAGTGTGCGGCCGCACATCAGTCGTGTGCGGCCGCACATCTGGTGTGTGCGGGCGCACATACCTGGGTGTGCTCCCGTGCGCACCGTTCTCTCTCCTCCGAGCGCCCGCACCTGCGTGGGTCTCTTCTTGGGCGTCAATACCGACCTTCTCCTTTGTATATATAGTTTTTCCCTTCTATTTTTGTAGTAACAATTCATATTAGAATTAGATCATATTCTTAGCTTAGTTGAGAGCTTCTCTCTCTAGATTTAGGGGTTAGTTTAGGAGTAGATTTTAGAGAGAGATAGTGAAGAATTTTAATGGTGATTGAGAGATTGAAGATCCAATGGTGACAATTGTATTGGAGATCTACTCTATTATCAATGAGCATTTCTAAACTCTATCTCATTTATTGTTTTGTTTAGTATTCATATTTAGTTTGTTGATTTTGATTGTGTTTTGATGATTTGATGATTGATGTTAGATTAGAGTAATTGTTGATTCTTTGATTGTTAATTGTTGATTTCTTTGGTTATTAGTTGTATTGATGATGTTGCTAGAGTAGTTGTTTGGTTAGGGATTTGGTGAAGCTTATATTATGTAATGAATTGATGTAGATTGGGGATTTTGATGGAGTTGATGATGTGATTATATTGGTTAATTGATTATGTGCATGTGTGTGTTTGATTTAGGCTTGATCATCCTTGTTATTCACACTAGATTGCATTGTAAGTTCACATTGATACGGACCATTGATTTGTGGCTTGCATTTACACGATTGAGGTGTCTTGTGATGTTTCCTAGCTAGAGTTTATCGTAGTTGACGCTAGTTAGACCTCTAGGAGAATAGCTTGATATGCTCTTTTGGTTGCATGATTGATTTTCCCTCACATTGCTTGACTTAGTCGATTTTCCATTCCAATTTGCATTGTTCATTGCTATTGTAAGTGAATCCTAATCCCTAGCTCTTATATTTGTGTGGTTTCTTCGTTTTAGTAGTTGTTAGAATCACATTTTATCTCTTGTCTTCGACCTAGCTTAGGCATATAATTGGAAGCACTTAAGCATTACCGTTCCTTTGGGTTCGACCCTTGACTTACCTCTATACTTGTATTTAGGTTTGTTGAGTGTTTATAAATTTTGTTTGGCTTAGGGAAGATTAGCCCAACGACCTAGTTTTCCCCACGTCATGTTCACCGTGTCACGGCAGACTTGCTGTGACGCGGTGCTCAGTTCCAGGCCTTTTTGTGACATTTTTCCAGATTTTAATCGATTTTATGGTCCGTTCTAATTACTAAGTGGAAATAAAAACCCTCGGTCATAGATTAGTCCAAAAACAAAATGAACAAACACATGTGGGTTAGTATCAAATAAACCACGTAGCATTTAGTCACGATGATGCAAAAACG
The DNA here is from genome assembly GCF_948465745.1 of Chenopodium album. Classification (NCBI taxonomy): domain Eukaryota; kingdom Viridiplantae; phylum Streptophyta; class Magnoliopsida; order Caryophyllales; family Amaranthaceae; genus Chenopodium; species Chenopodium album. Next base: position 20,419,269 of record NC_137860.1, on the reverse strand, counting down.
TTCTCAACCTAAAGTCAAGTTCTATGTTCGACTATGGTCAAGCTTTGGGTGTCAAAAGGGTACCATGGTTAAGAGTTTGGACGCGTTAGCAAGGCAGCCTCCCTTGAGGGTGTATGCCAACGGGCGGCTCCGCAAGTTCGTGATGAAATCGAACTCGACTCCATGGTTTGGGTGGATTTAATAACTCGGATGAACCCTTATTGCCATGAGCGTTTTTGGGTTAATAGAGCTTAAATCCCCCGGGGCTAAGACGTATGTAGAACACATACGGTTTTTCAGAAAAATCGAAGGAAGTCAACTGTGAGAAGAGAAAATAAGCCACCGGACTGATTTTAGGACTGCCGTGACACGGCAAAAATTCCCGTGTCACGGTACAGTGCACCGTCAGACGGTACATTGTACCGTGACACGGCAGACTCTGTCGTGACACGGCAGTCAGAAAATCTGACTGGTGCCCTATTTTTCTTCGTACGCAATCAAGTTGTTCAATTTTTCCTACGGGAAAGATCTAAATTCGACGTTAAAACGTCGATTGCTTATGCAAAAATGCCAAATTAATCACAGGAATATTTTTCAAGAATCTTTCAAGTCTCATCCACTCATCTCGATTAAATACCGATCACTCAAATCGACAAATAACCGAGAATCCTCCCCAGTGGAGTCGCCAAATTGTAGGCGTCGTTCGAAGCGCGCCTACGTTAAAAGCATGGTGTGAATATGCTTGGCACTCATAGGAAGTGGGAATTGACATATATGATTAGGGACAAGGAAAGTAGGGAGCCGCCAACAAGTTTTTAAGGAACTTGTAAACTGTTCACGGATCATAAAAGGCAACCACGAAAAGGGACAACGATAGGCGACAACGATTGACCCGTGAAGGTTACACCCCATTCATAATCCATGAGATTACTAACTCCATATGGTTCGGAACCACGAAAGGAGGATCGGGGATGATGGTACGAAGTGAGTCATGGAGTCACATTCGCCCGTATTGGCCTCTACTCGATTCTTATTATGAAAAGTATTCCTGTTCTCTCAAAGGCATACAAACAAAATTCAATTCGCTCCAAACTATTATTAAGCTAAATTGGTTGAATATTAATGCACACATAATTCTAATTATCAGTGATCACTTGATTAAACAACAAGATTAAAAAGAAACCTAAACCGGTTGTCCAAATTATCTTATTAGTCGTGATTTTCAATTACATATTCCCTTTAAACATGCAATATGGTGATCATAAATAATAATAGAACAAACATTAATATTGGAAGCAATATAGCAATAATTCCAACAATATAAAACCGTTAGAATAATAATAGAAATAAAAGGAACATGATTCTTACTTTGATTTTGCTTGCTTGCTACTATAAAAACAATAAACGCGTTAGTAACTTCAAGGAATATAATTAAACAATAATTAAAATGGAATTAAATTAAATGAGAATTGATTTGGGGCCAAACCCTCAAACAGTTCTACCTTTCACGCCGTGGCTTAAGGACAGAACCCCGGGTAAAGTATGGACTCCTTGGAGTGCTTAAAGAAGGTATTTTGAAAGAGAGAAGGGTAGGCTAGTGTTTAGGCTAGAGCATAGAAGAGAAAATGAGAGATTATTTTTTGATGCCCCGTACATCAGAAATGAGGGGTTATTTATAGGGAAAATGTGCTGAGGGAGCACACGGAACCCTAAAATGACAGAAACCCTAAAACAGTATCCCGTGACACGGCAAAGTGTACCGTGACACGGTAAATTTCCCCGTCAGACGGGAGAAAATCCCGTGACACGGTACTCTTTTGAGTGACACGGGAGATTTTTAAACAAACGGGAAAGAAAACGCGTTAGGGTTTACGCGGAAGGGACACATACTGTATCCGTGTCACATCAGGTCTCCCGTGACACGGGACACTTTGCCGTCAGACGGGAAAGTTTCCCGTGGCGCGGGAATTCTTGTCGTGACACGGGACAGTTTTGTCCTTTTTTCCGTCTAAATTCATTTTTAACCCTAATTTTAATCAGCATTTTAGGTGCCGATTGATAATTTCGGGCCATTTTTCTGATTTATTAAAATCGGACTAAAATAAGAAATAATTAAAGAGAGATAAATAAAAGGTTTGGGCCAAAATAAAAACTATGCTTTTACCAAACATCAAGACTGATCCACGGGCTATTCAGAAATATGAATTTAATTAAATATGATTTTTAAGCACTCTCGGGATTAAATACTAAACCCGACCAATAGTGGCGGTGAAAGGTTGTTCATCATCGGGTTTGGTTTTGGGGAGACATTTTTAGGTGTCTACAGTTACAAAGCCCGTCCTAAGGGTTCAATAGCAGAGGGTTATCTTGTGGATGAGTGTATGACCTTATGCTCAAGAAATTCCAGCAATCGAGAAAAACTTACCATGCCTCATCACACTGCTACTACACCTTTCACACAAATTATTTGGGAAGAACGAAATGGTAAGATTAACTTCTACTTACAGCCTTAAATTTCGTACTACTAGATAATAATAATATTGTGACGATCTAATTAACTTTGAAGGGTGGAAAAGAAGGAAAGGATCCACTTCCTATTTTTGCTATTTTCAAGAAGACTAGATCAGGGAAGTTTGGCAATTTAAAAGAGCCTGAAATTGCAAAATATGTATGTCATCTTTGTAGTTTTAAAAGAAACTAACATCGTTATATATGTGTGGAACTAGTATAATGATTTTTTTTAAATTACTGTAGGATGAGATAGTAAGTGTGGAAACAGAAAATCCATCACTCTCACACTTTGACGTTGTTGAAAAATGCTTTAGGCCACAAGATCGTGGCAGTGTAGTATGTTTTGGCTTTGGTGTAAGACCTAAGGATGTACGAGGCCCTTTACCTACTAGAGCAGATCTCACAGCAAGTCTCCACGAGAAACAGAAAGAGAACTATGATCTTCAAAAGAGAATGGATGAAATGGAAAAAACTCATCAAGAGGAGCGTGAGGCAAACAACAAAAAGATGGATGATTTAGCAAAGAAACTCAATATGTTCATGTCAATGTATATGCAACAAGCTGATAGTGGTGACCAAGCTGATCCTAATGCTAATTGAAACTAAGGTAAGATGACTTTTAAACGTCTAAATATATACATTTTTTTCTTCTTATCTTCTAAATTTTATTGGCATGTTTGGTGAAGTTTTCTGCCTTTTTATCAAAATTTTATTAGATTTCCTATCTCCCCACATTCCATGCCTTTTTTTGAACCTTTTTGTCTATGCTTATCTATTGATGCTTTTCTTTTTGAACTGAAGTTATAAATAGTACTAATATAAAAAATTGCATTAGCTTTGTTTATGTTATGTGCACTTTGAGTAAAAAGTTTAATATATGATATGCTAAATAATTTACTATTATTATTTCATGTTAGGTTTCTTCCATCATTATCTATATGTTATAATTGTACATGCGGGCTTTATAGTCACTGATCAAATGCATAAAAAATCATCAAATATTAGTTGTCATTTTAATAGTTATAATATGTTTGATTTTCAATCCTAAATATTACATGTGTTTCAATGAATTGCGAGAGATATATAGTAGATATTATTGGAACAATTTTTGAAGACTCGAAAATGCTCAACATGCTCATTGAAGCTTCTAATTTGGTGATTGATCGAATCCACTAATTTTAGTTAGATCAATACTTTTGACATATTCTGAGTTTAGTTTAATGGAAATATTCTAAGCACATCGTATATATGATGATTTTTGCTATTTTGGATGATAAAGGATATGTGTATCCTTACTTTTAAATATTTGTAATTGACATTGTGTTAAACTATATATGATATCAATGAGCAAGTTTGAAGTTATTATAAGGGTGTGCTAAATTGCAAGTTTATAACTATTTTGATGAGTACATTATTTGTACAGGAATTATATTTAAAATTTATATATAAAAAAAATGACGACAAGAAATCTGGTCGTAATTATAAAATTATTCGTCGTAAGTAATTAACTTTTAAATTTTCAGAATTAATAATTGTGACAAGTAATATGGTCGTGAATGTGTACAATTGTTGTCTATGAGGAAAATGACGACAAGAAATCTGGTCGTAATTATAAAATTTATTTGTCGCAAGTGATTAACATTACATTATCAGAAACAATAATTACGAAAGTAATCTGGTCGTGAATGTGTACAATAACGACAAGTTTTGTACCTCGTCGCAAAAAACTTAATTACGACGAGTCTTCAAAACCAATCGTCAACTTTTCGCGACCAAGCCTATAGCGACGACTGACGACCATACGCGTTTCTCGTCGTAAAAGCCCTTTTACGACCAGATTAAGCTCATTTGCAACTAGAAAACTCGTTGTAGATGAGCTATTTTCTAGTAGTGAATAACTTGTTAAAGCCTTTCCTTCAATATTATTTAGTGCCACATGTGTGCTATATTATTCTTACCACATTGAATTGTAGTAATGTTTAATATCTTTGAAAAACTCTTCATTGTAGAGCTTTAATTCTCTATAATAATGTTTTGATTTTCTTGAAAAATATTTCTTATGTATAACTTCCGATCCCTATTTTAATTTCCCCTAGAAAATTATTACACAATAATCAACAATCTAATTTGTTCAAAATTAATCACATTAATGGTTAATTATTCATTGGAAATTACTCCCTCCGCTCTTGAAAGAGGGTTACGTTTGCCCTTTTGGCATTCCACTTAATGGTTATAGTTCAAATTTTTTTACAAATTTTCCTCATACATACCCATTTTTCATACAACTATTCCCATTTATCATAATATTTACATCCTCCCAATGCAATAACTCCTATTTACAAAAAATATTCTCTTACTCCCTAATGCAATTATTCCTATTTTCGAAGTTAATTCAATGACTTAGTACTGGTATATATGTCGTGATATCTAATCATTTGTTTCCACTATCTTATTTTTCTAGTTAATCATGATAAACCACCAAATGTAACCTTCTTTCGCATTCAGATGGAGTAATTTTTTAAATTCTTTACCAATTATATAAATCATGCATAATAATACATCAATTATTGATCCATTAAAAAAACACATCAATTATTGATTATGTAGAAAAAAAACAAATAAATGTACCACCCTGTTGGGAAATAAAGAGAGAAAAGAAATTGGGGAAGAGAATAAACTTGTTCTTATTCGTGAATAGGGGGATATATGTAAATACAATGTAACTAGCTAGGGTTTGCTTGAAAAAAGACAAACATACCAATAAACACTAATTTTAGAATATTCCGGAATAATACAGGGGTATAATGGACATCCACATTTTTCCATAACACACCCATTAGTTTTATTCTTTTGTTTCTCTAATCCATACATCTATTAAAAGCAGATGCATGCAATACATCTATTAAATAAATTTTTTATGTGTTTTGATGTTAGATATTTCTTGGTATACTCATTCTGCAATTTAATACTCACTCCGTTTATTTAAATGCATCACTTGCATTGGAGTTTTAGGAGGAATTTTCAACCTCTAATAATTAGAGTCATGAATGATTCTTATAACATGTGTTGGTATTTAATTATACTTTAGATGGTATCATCATGATGCCAACATACTTATTCAGTGATACGAATGCAAAAATGTTTTGTTGGTATTGATATAATTCGTTGTTAGTATTGTAATGATATTGTATAGGGTAGCTCCCGCTGGACTATCACCCGGCCCCCGGGGTGCGCACTCATCGATGGAAGAACAATTAGAGGGGCTCACCAGCCTGATAGAGACAACCCGCAGGCTGACCAAGTAAGACTCCTCACAAAGGAGATCGTACACCTATAAATAGAGGACAAAGTACAACAAAAAAGAGGTTAGACACACAAGTTATTACACTCTCTATATCTCTCTAAGTACACTTTCTCTCTCTAAACACATTCTAACTTAAGCATCGGAGGGGGGTTCCTCGAGCCACCCCCGAGGGAAGTTCACGTGTGTTGCCTTGCGCAGGTTGTCAACGGGACCCAGCTCGTGCCAGCAGAACCCTTGGATCCACACCTGGAATAATTGGCGCTAGAAGGAGGGGAAGAATCATCTAACCTGAGGTTCACCAGCTGAGCAAGGGATTAGTTGATAGACAACCATGGCCGGAGAGGAAATTGTGCAAACACCCATCTCCAAGGCTAGTGAAGCCAACCCCACAAAAAACAACATTAGTAACCCTCGATCCAAAAGGATCAACCAAAAAACCCAAATCCACTATTTCCCAAAAATCCAATCCCACCGGATCGATGTTTGTTGTAACCAAAGTAGCGGCGAAACCAGTAGATCCGATTGGGTCTAGTTCTTCTTTTAAGTTCGGAATGTCATTGACAGGCACGAACAATGAACCCATCATTTTGAAACCAATAACCCAGAAACCGCAGCCCGTCAACATGTCAGCCATCCTACAGAACCTCTCCAAGTGCAGTAAGGAGCAGTTGGCAGCTATGACGGGAGTCCTTACTAATTTCGGTAAGGGGACAGGCTCTCCACCAGTAGCAACAGCTACAGAGCCAGCGGTAAAGAAGGCAACACCCATAACTTTCACCCTGGAGTAGAAAGAGTTAGTCTAGCTGAGGAAGAAGGTGCTAGAACTAGAAGCTCCGAATCTAAATCGAGAATGGAGTGTAGATGAGGTAGCTCAGGCCAAGGGCAGCCCGGAGACACGAGTCACTCGCAGCAGGTCACCGACCTCTGAGCGAGGACCAAGTCTAGTCAGGGAGAGGAGAGCGCGAATTCAGGTCATTCTAGATGATTCCCCATTTTGCAGGGAGAATCTGGAGGAGCCGATGGAGAAAATAAAGATGCTCAGCTGCAAGTACAATGTAACCACTACACCTAAGATCCACGTTTTAGCGTTTGAGAACCATACGGTGCTATACACTATGACAGACTCAGTCTGGTGTAAGGCATTCCACTGACCTTAGAGGGGTTGGCAGCTGATTGGTACGGAGCCATCCAAAAAAGATCTGTATACTCTTACAACCAGCTGAAGAGAATGTTCATGGAGCACTTTGTCACCTTGGTGGATCGTACAAAAATGACCACCGAGCTGATGTCATTGGTTCAAGGAAAAGATGAACCCCTAAGAGAGTTCATCACCAGGTTCAACAAAGAAGCAACAACCATCCTGAATTTGAGCCAGGAGGTAGCTCTACTGGCAATGCAGAGCGGTTTGTTACCAGGCTCACCATTCAGAGCGTATATGGGACGAAAGAGCCTCAAAACGCTGGCTGAAGCGCTGGAAAAGCGCATGAGTTCATAAAAGCGGATGAGACTGACAGGGAAATGGTGAGCAAGAAAGCACCAAACGACCTAGTTAAGCGGGAAGAAGTCACCAGGGCTGAGAATACGGCCAGGGTGGATCAACCCAGCAGAGTTGAACAAGGTCATAGGGACGCGGGCAGAGCAGTAGTGGTGAGGAGATTGGACCCGAAAAGAGGGGGCGGACCTGGAAGGTTCGATCAGTACACCCCGCTTACTCACTCAAGGTCTCACATCTTCAGTGCGAACAAGGCCGATGAGAAATGGCAGAGGCCACCAAGGATGGTTAATAGAAACCGTGATCCTAGCAAGTGGTGTGACTTTCATAAGGATCACTGCCATACCACTGATGAATGCACACACTTGAAAGATAACATAGAGGACTTAGTCCGAAGAGGATACTTGAACCAGTTCAAGTAGCATTCTGACTCTTCCACGAGAAGGGAAGAAGACATGTCTGGCCATGACCGTAGAGGAGGTCACAGAGGCCAATCTAAGGGTAGAGACCGAGACCGCAAACCAGAGGGTAGAGTGTATGTGATCAATGGGGGATCAGTGCATGGTGGGACTGTGAATAAAGCGTGGGCTGACCTGCGAGCAATGATACACCAGATCAATTACAATGAGAAACGCATGTGGCCGCCTCTTCCCCCGCAGCCACGAGCTACATTTGATGAATATGACCAAAAAGGCATAATCTACCCTCATGATGACCCTCTGGTAGTGACAATGAGAATTGCAAATTGGGAGGTGGACAGAACACTGATAGATGGTGGAAGCTCAGCCAACATCATATACATCTGTGCGTTTAAGGAGCTAAAGCTAAACAAAAAGGACCTGAAAAGGGTGAGCTATGAAGTCATCGGGTTTAATGGGTCCGGGCTAATCCTTGAGGGTATAATCGAACTTTCAGTCCGAGTGAGAGAAAGGTCAAGGAGACGTGATGTCCGAGCAGAATTTCTTGGTGATAAACTCTCCATCACCCTACAATGTGATCATGGGAAGACTGCTCATTCACAAAATAGGCGGGGTGGTTTCCACCTACCACCTTGCCATGACATACACGACTAATGAGGGGCGGTCAGCAAAACTCAAGGGAAGTCAGAAGATAGCTCAACAATCTTACATAACAGGCCTAAAGCAGCCATCTAGTACCAGGCAGCAGCCAGGCTCAGAGCCAAGGTTCGTTGAGCACGCTGAAAGAAAATCAAGGAAAAGGAAGTGAGAAGATTATCACATGGAAAAGGACAAGCAGAAGTTAGCCATGGAAAACTTAGAGCCCGCAAAAGAAGACGTAGCTAGACCGCTTCCCAGCGGGGAGCATGTAACTGTCGAGCTCACAGAAGGCAACAATTCAAGGACAGTAAAAATTGGAAAAGATATTGACCCTGGGGTAGGAGTGCACCTCATAGAGCTGCTAAGGAAGAATAAGGACATCTTCGCATTCTCAACAGATGAGATGCCGGGAATTGACCTCGCAGTTATGGTTCACAGGCTGAATGTGAAAGAGGACATCAAGCCAGTTAGGCAGAAAAAACAAAGCTTCTCCACCGAGAAGAATCAAGCAATCCAAGAGGAGGTGGATAAGCTCTTAGAAGCGGGATTCATAGAACCTTGATTATTCGGAGTGGTTAGCCAATGTGGTCATGGTCAATAAACAAAGCATGTGCAAAAGATTGCTACCCGCTGCCACGGATCGACTAGCTGGTAGACTCAACCAGCTGCCACGCCTTGTTAAGCTTCATGGACGCCTTCTCAGGGTACCATCAGATGAGCCTGCACAAGCCAGACAGGCAAAAGACCGCATTCATCACCGAAGGGGGAGTGTACAATTACATAGTTATGCCCTTCGGGCTGAAGAATGCGGGGGCCACTTTTCAGAAGACAATGTATAGAGTGTTCATGCATTAAAAGGGCAGAAATGTTGAAGTATGCGTTGACGACTCAATTGTCAAGAGCGTCACGCACGCAAGGCATATCATGGACTTGGAAGAGACATTTGCCACCCTAAAAAAGTATAATATCAAGCTCAACCCAAAGAAATGTGTTTTCGGGGTGAGCTCCGGAAGGTTCCTAGGCTTCCTGAGAGGGGAATCGACGCCAACCCGGAGAAAGTGGAGGCAGTCCTAAGCCTCCTAGAGCCCAAGTGCACCAAAGACATTATGCGACTAACAGGAAGAATGGCAGCGCTGACCCGGTTCATTAGCAAGTCAGCTGACAAAGCCCTACCATTCTACCAATTGTTTAAAGGGAACAGAAAATTGAAGTGGGGAACAGCGGAAAAAGAAGCTTTTAATGGGATCAAGGAGCATCTGACCAAGCTCCCGACCATGATCAGCCCGGAGCTAAGCAAAAAGCTACAACTATATATCTCTGCCTCAATTCAAACGATTGCGTTAGTTCTCCTGGTTGAAAGGCAAAAGCAACAGAGGCCCGTATACTTTGTAAGCTACATGGTGATCGAGGCCGAGCAGAGATACCTATTGGTAGTGAAGCTAGCTTTCGTAATGGTGACAATAGCAAGGAAGCTGAAGCCTTACTTCGACGCGCACATAATCCAGATCCTCACAAATCACCCGCTGGAGAAAGCCTTGCAAAAAATGGACGCTTTAGGCAGGCTCCTGAAATGGGCCATAGAGCTCTCCGAATATGAATTTGAGGTCAAGCCTAGGGCATTCATCAAAGATCAAGCCTTAGCAGACTTCATAGTAGAAGCCTCCTATGAGGAGAAAGAGGATGAAGTTGGAATCTGGAAAGTGGTAGTGGATGGATCCTCAGCCCAAACAGGAAGTGGAGCAGGAATTATAATAACATCACCAGAGGCAACATATTTGAGTACGCCATTAAGTTCAAGTTCAAGGCGTCAAACAACGAAGCAGAGTACGAAGCAACTCTGGCTGGCCTAAGAATGAGTATCGCCGCAGGAGCCAGAAAAGTGCATTTGCAGACTGACTCCCAGGTAGTAGCCAGTTAGCTGAAGGGGGAGTATGAGGCCAGAGAGCCCACAATGTTAAGATACACAACCAAGGTGAAAGAACTGGTTGCTCAACTAATGCACTTTCAGATAGACTTGGTCCCCGGAGCGAAAAATTCCCAAGCTGATGCATTATCCAAATTAGCCAGTTCCACCCTGCAAAGCCTCACAAGAACAGTCATGGAGGAAGTCGTGGAAGAAAGCAGCATTGCAGAAAGTGAGCAGGTGAATTGCATTGGGCAGCAACGAGCATGGTTCGCAGACATACTAACCTACAAGATTCATGGTTTGCTGCCAGATGACGTGGTGCAAGCTAAGAAAGTCAAAAAGGACACCAACTGGTACGTGGTAAAGAACGGGGAACTCAACAAGAAAGACTTCTCAAAACCACTGCTATGGTGTATCCTAGAATGGGAGCAAGAGAAAATCATGGAAGAAGCACACTCAGGAATCTGTGCCAATCACATTGGTAGAAAGGCTCTAGGAGTTGAAGTGCTCAAAAGGGGAGCATACCGGCCAACTCTAACACAAGATGCATTAGCTTACGTCAAAAAGTGCGAAAAGTGCCAAAAATATGCCCTAGTCATAAACTAGCCAGCAAACAATCTGACCCCGATTCTCAACCCGATCTCGTTTTCCAAGTGGGGAATGGACCTATTAGGGCCCTTCACCACCTGGTCAGCGGGCAGAAAGTATCTCATAGTTGCAGTAGACTATTTCACCAAGTGGATCGAAGCTGAGCCAACCAAGTACATAAAGGCGGTCCAAGTGAGAACATTCATATGGAAGAACATCATAACAAGGTTCGGGGTGCCACATTGCATAGTCTTTGATCATGGATGTCAATTTGACTGTGACACCATCAAAGACTACTTGGAGGAAATGGGCACCATGTATGCAAGTGCCTCAGTCTTCCACCCGTAGAGCAATGGCCAAGCAGAGGCAGCAAACAAGTTGATACTAACAGCCCTGCAAAGGAAACTAGATAAGCATAAAGGCCTTTAGGCTGACCTAGTCCCAGAGGTATTATGGGCAAACAGAACAACTAAGAAGGAGTCTACTAGGAAAAGCCCTTTCACCCTAGCTTATGGGGCAGACACAGTTGTTCTAGTGGAAGTGCAAATCCTCAGCTTGAGAACCCAGCACTATGAGCAGTAAGGAAATGAAAAGCGCATGCTGGAGGAGCTGGACCTTTTTCCAGAGATGAGGCTAAAAGCAGCTCTTAAGCTAGCAGCTCAAAAAAGTAGAATATCAAAGGCTTTCAACAAGAGAGTCAAGCACCGAGAATTGCTACCCGGAGACCTGGTTATGAGAAGGACAGCTGCAATAGGAAGAGGAAACCAACACGAAAAGCTGTCAACCAACTGGGAAGGCCCCTTTATCATTATGAGCAAGTGGGACCTGGCGCTTTTCTCCTTGCAGACCAAGAAGGTCAGGTCTTAAGGAATAGTTTCAATGCTGATGTGTTAAAGAATACTTTGTTTAAAAAAGCAAATAGCTAAGTAGAAATCGAAAAACTTTGCTTTAATTGTGCAAGAACTCTGTTAGTTTAGACAAGCATATTGAGTGATTTATTATATGGCACTTTTATAATATATGATATTATGTTTCTATATATATATAGACTAGTATGGCCCATAGATTCTAAATACAATCTGCGAATCGTGATGTATTTATGTAATTTAAATACGGTCTGCGAACCGTTAAGTATTTTTGTAACTTTTATTTAAAGTAAATAGATTCGTTATTTAAATAGTGTTAGTCCAAAGAAGCTCATGAAGTGAAGGCCCAAAGGAGCAAGGTGGATGGAGATCCATGATGATTCAAGTGGGAGCTTTCCGTTTCCAGTTTTCTTAGGACTAAGGGGCCATACTATGTCATGTTTTATTGCATTAGTAGATTATGCATGTCAGATTTTATTTATGTTGATTGATGATGCGCTAGAGTTCACTAAATAATCACAACATATAGGTCCCAGTAATATTAAGATTGCTTTTCCAATTAGATACCAAACAATCCTTTGATCGTGAGTGATAGGTCGGCCTCCGCAGAGTGTCACTTATTATCTTAGATATTTTTAGGGGTAGATCACGTCCTATGTATTTAATTGGTTGTGCTCAACAAGGTTACCTAAAGTGTTTAGAACCTTGAATCAAAGGGTAATAATTAAGCATGTGATGGTTGATTATTCAACCAAGAGTTACAAGAGTTGTAATCAGTAAAGAGTTATGTAATGGTTGATGGTAGGGCCTCACTCCGGTCAACTATTGCACAAATAAAGGATCTTGGAATCACTTAAAATTCAATTGGGATCATTTAATTATTGAATAAAGTGCTTTAAAGTTACCTAATTAATTCGTTTATGGTACTTTAATTATTAAATTAAACATAATTATTAAACTTTGCCTTATTTTGACATAGATGGGTAGTCGTAATCACAATGACAACAACATTTACAATCTTCGACCATTCCTTGAGAAGGATAGGTTGACAGGAGAAAACTTTTCCACTTGAAAAAGAATGCTAAGGCTCGTTCTAAAATCTAAAGGTAGAGAGGATGTCATTGACATCCCATTGCCAGGACCTCTGCCAGAAAATTCAACTACGGCAGAAGTCAAAAAGCACAAGAAAGCTCATGATAGAGCTGTGCCTATCACTTGCTTGATGATTGCTACCATGGAACCTAGTCTCCAAAAGCGTTTTGAGGATCATATATGATGTGTACACAATCAGGCAAGAACTCAAAGCTTTGTTTAAGAAATAAGCTAGAGTTGAAAGGTACGAGCTCCATCGTGAGATTCTGGATTGTAGGATGGAGAAGGGTGCCATAGTTCATGATCATGTTTTCAAAATGATCGGCCTTGTTCAAAATATGGAGAAACTTGGGCACCCAAACAGTGATGAGATGGCAACAGACATCATTCTCCACTCACTTCCAGAAAGTTTCAACCAGTTTATCATGAACTTTAACATGACTGCGCCTGCAAAGACCATGAATCAGTTGCACGCAATGTTGGTTAGTGCTGAAAAACAAATCCCTAAGGAACCTAAGAAAGAGGTTCTTATGATTCAAAAGGGAAAGGGGTTTAAGAAGAAGGGGCAGAAGGTTAGTGCCAAGAGCAAGGGCAAGCAAGTTGCCAAGGCTCCTGAGATGCCTAAAGCGAATCCAAAACCCAAGGCTGCAAGTGAAAGTGAATGCTTTTACTGCAAGAAGAAGGGACATTGGAAGCGCAATTGCCATAAATACCTTGATTTCCTCAAGAAGAATGGAGCATCAACCTCAAGTATTATGTTATAAACATTTTAACTTTCACTTAGGTATGTGATACCAAGTTACAGTGCTTAACATTATTAATGTTACGCAGGAACTGCAAACAAGTGAAGCTAGCATGGAAATGGAGCTTGAAGGTGCACTAGAAGTGTTTGAGTGGCCAGAGATAGCTTCATAGTTTTATTTTCTGATTTGTTTATCATGATTTTAGAACAATTTCTAGTTTTGATGAAACAATATTTCAGTTTTGTTTGAATACTGATTTGGTTTTACTTGGCTTGGACAAGTGTTGATCCATGACCAAGGTAATAAATTGTTTTTATTTATGGTAGATACGAGTTAAATTTGTTTTATGACATTGATATAAGTAGATCACAAAAGCAAAATTAGATGATTCAAAATAAACTTACTTATAACAAAGTAAGGTTAGGTCACATAAACCATTTGCACATCCAAAAGTTGTGGATGGACACTTATTCTAATTTGATTATGAATCACTTGAGAATTAGAAGTCATGCTTGATAAGGTAGAATGACCAAGTCGCCTTTTAGTTGAAAGGGTGAAAGAGTTAAAATGACCTTATGGTACTCATACATATGATGTATAGACCATTAAGTTCAAGAATTAGCAAAGAGATTTAACTATTTCATTGCTTTTACTAACGATTTAAGTAAATATATCGATAATTACTTAATGAAGTAAAGCTTGGAATCTTTGAAACATTCAAAATTCCAAAATGAAATATGAAAGCGATTTGAGATAAACAATTTAACACCACAATATGATTGTTGTGATAAATATTTAACTCAAAATCCATTATCATCTAAGGGAATTGTTGAATTAATTCACAATCCAGGAACACTACAATTAAAATGTGTGTTAAGAGAAGGAATCAAACTTTGCTTGCCATGGTTCGATCCTAACTTAGCTTTAATGATTTACAAATATCGTTTTTAGGATATGCATTACAACAACAATTGCGAGTAAACTAAAAACTTAACTAACGCAGTAGAAAAGATGTCATAAGAGTTATGAACTGGAAATGTTCCAAAGTTATCTTTTGTAAATGAGGATTAAGGGTTATAAAATCAATGTAAAATGTTTACAAAGATGACATAATGCACCCTAAATCAGACAAACAGTTCTTCATGGGTTTTCTCATGAAACTAAAAGGTATTATTCCTACAAATCGCGTAGAAAACAAAGTGTTTGTTGCTCGCGATAATGTCTTTATAGAAAGAAATTTCTTCCTACAAAGCCAAGTGGGAGTAATGTTAAATCTTGATGAGATTCGAGACGAGCAACAAATGGATGTGGATAACACTACATCAGAGACGAAGGCATATGAAATTAGCTAATTTGATAAACCATGTGTCGAAGCAAGCTAATTCCAATAGCGAGGCTTCTATCGTCCCACTTGAATAAAAGGCTTTAAAGAGTTGAAGAGAATAGTCGTTGCTCATACCTATTGTAGGTTACTTAGGATCAAAACAAAACAGTTTGTTGAAATTCTAAGAAAAGGTGGATTCTAAAATTTTCCTAATGGAATGGTTGGAACCCATGCCCTACAAGCAAGCTTTGGATAAATGCCAACTCAGGAAGTGGCTTCAGGACATGAAATCCAGAATGGACTCCATGTCTATAAAGATGTATTAGTTCATGATAGTCTTACAAATAGGGTCAAACCTATTAGTTGGGTAAGCCTATTCGGATCGTCCTAGTTATGGAGATCAAAATCACCTTCATGAAATGTTCTTGATGGATGGTATGTATATGATACAACCTAAGAGTTTTGAAATCCAGAAATCCTAGAAAGTTTTGCAAACTTCAGAAATTCATTTATGGGTTGAAGTAAGCATCAGAGAGTTGGAATTCGTTTCGATTAGGCAATCAAACAGTTTGATTTCCCCAAAGAACGAAATGGAATCTTGTAGAGACAAGAAGTGTAGTGGGAGCAATTGGTCTTCTTATTTATGTATGTAGATGAAATACAGTTCATATGAAATGACATATCAATGCTTAAGTCAATCAAGCAGTGGTTGAGTAGTTGTTTTTATGTGAAAGACTTAGGAGATGTTGAGTACATATTGGGAATCAAATGTCCACGAAGTGAATCTTGAAGAATGATTTGGAAAACATCGAGAGACTTATGTTGATATGGATCTTGACAAGTTCATGAAGCAAGACTCTAAGAGAGGATATCTTCCCATGTCTCATGGTATTACACTCAGTAAAACTCAGTGCCTTTGAAAGCTAGTAGAGTTGAGTTGTATGGATAGTGTACCTCATGCTTTTGCAAAAGGGTCCATTATATGTGCCATGATATGTACAAAGCAAGATGTTACATATGACTTGTGCATGTGTAGCAAGTTTCAAATAAATTAAGAACAAGCATACTGAAATTTGCCAAGAACCAATCCTTGAGTACTTGAGGAGGACAAAAGGAATGTTTCTAGTTTATGATGTTAAAGGTAAACAAGTTTTCAAAAGGTTATACGGATGCGAGTTTTTCAAAACAGGCAAGATGACTTTAGATGTTGATTTAAATACGTTTTGTGTCTGTATGGAGAAGTACAATAATCCTGAAGAGTTCGAAGCAGAATGTTGACGCGTACTCAATATCAGTATATGTGTGTTTTAGATACAGTAAGAGTAGTTAAGGAGGAAGTTTGGACCAAATTGTCTTGTGACTAAAAGGACGCCTTTGTCAAAACAAAGGAGCCAGGATCACTACAAATCCAAACGAATAGATATGAGATATCACCTCAATTATAAGATCAATGACAAGCGGGATGTCATGATCTGCAAAGTTTTATTATGAGTGAGAAATCACTAAACCCCTTCCATAGACTAAGGTATGAGAGTGACAGGGTAAAGTCGTATCCCCAAATCAAAAGTAATACCTAAATCCTCTAACTAAAGTAGATAGGGAAGTAGGGTCGAATCCACAGGGAAACTGGTCTTCCTATTCCTAATTAATTAATATAATCTAAATTATTAAAGTAACCTAATTTGCAATCAAAGGAATGCTAAACTACTAAGAGTAAAAGTAGTGAAGAATAAAGATAGAGAAAATCAATAAATAAAAGACCTAGGGCATAGGTTCACCAATAATTAATATTCCAGGATAAAACATAACAATCAATAATTAATATTGCACAAATAACATGATTAACAGGCTCTCGCAATTTATTAATCAACATAGATCTAACAGGCTCTCGCAATTTACTAGATCTAAGTTCCTATTGAAAATAGCCTTTAATATCAAATTAACATCTGCTCGATTCATCAATTCAATATTGCTATACTTTTACAAGTGATCACATCTGCTCGATTCATGATTCAGTTGTAAAGAGTTAAAACAAATTAAAACTAACTTAACAAAAGTGTATTTATACTAAAATAGGGAATCCTAAGCTAAAACAAATTAAATCTGACGCCTAAGCTTCCAAAAACACGCGCCCGATCGGGCGAGGCACCGCCCGATCGGGCGCGCCTTTTCTTCGTTAATTCTTCTCTCGTGCCCGGCCGGGCGCCACACCGCCCGGTCGGGCGCGAGATCGGGCGACTTGTATTCTTCCGCCCCGCCCGGCCGGGCGCGCCATCGGGCGGGACCATCATGGCCGGGCGAGCCATCTTGGGCAAGCTTTGGACTTCGATTGAGCCCCAATCATTCGGCCCAATCCGGATTTCCTCCTTGGGACTTGACTACTCGGTCCAATAGGCTTGGTATATCGGTCGTGCTTCTCCAATGCTTATAGTTGATTTATATAATCCCGGGAAAATGCTCCACACGTGCAAAACTCCGTCAAAACTACAAAAACACTAGAAAACACCAATTAGTAATAAAAGTGTCTCTAAAGAGCCAAAAACACTACTAATTACGACCAAGGGACGGGGGTAAAACACTATATAAAATAGACATATCAAACTCCCCCAAGCCAAACCTTTGCTTGTCCCTAAGCAAAGAGCTCATCAATGAACATATAAAACATGCCTCACCCCAAATAGTCAAAATTAAGAGCAGCCAATTCAAGGCAAATCTAACAAGCATGCATCAACATCAACCAATCTCATTCATCCAATCACTCATCCTCCCTAACAATTGTCAAATAGAGCAAACCACAAGAGCATAAAGAATTCAAGACTAGTGCTCACACACTCAACTCTTATTTATGTGGCGAGTAAAAGATGTACTCGATCGCTCTCCATCCCAACCCCTTTAAATGTGAACAATGCCCTCCCAAACTCACAACACTCGTGTGTTTAAGAAAACTTGCACTCAACCTAATAGTCGACTCGGAATATGTCAAGTCATTCTTTGCATTGATAAACAACTAATTTCACATTCACACAACTCTATGCACAAAGTTCGGAAGGTCTTCAAAGCTTGTAATGTAAGGTTAGGGTAAAAGGTAGGATAAATATTTGGGAAAATGTGAGAGTAAAGCCATGCTTAAGGGAGCCAAATCCTAATAAAACCAAGGTCAGAAATAAATAATGACCAAACAACTCCAACATACTCGACTCTACAGAAATTCACCAAACAACCAAATCATAACAATAATTCCAACTCTTACAATTTCACTCATAAGAATATAATAATATAAAACTTGAGTGAACAAACAACTTTGAACTCATTCTTTTTTTCAGACTTGAAGTTTTTTTTTCCTTGAGCAACCTTCAATTAGAACGCTTGAACATTGAAACAATTTTTTTTCTTTTGCTCTTTTTTTCTTTTTATCTCACATTGGAATTTTTTCAACTTTGAAACACCTTTTCAATTTTTTTCCAATCACAAAATCAAAGAACAAAATACTCTTCTTTTTCTCCCACATTGTGCAATATATGTGCACACTACAACTCCCTCACCTCACTAACTAAAAGCTCCCCCAAGCCAAGCTTGGGACTAGTAACCAATGGGGCTAAATAGGATTGTAACGTGGCTAAATAAACAATAAGAGGGCACAAGCAACAACATGGGTAGCAAGAAGGGAACAAATGTGTCTAAATCGTCTTAAGGCCACCTAAAGAATAAACGCCTTCGTCCTCCTCAATGTGCATAATATTGAGTCATACAAACATTACTCAAAGTTAAAAACCAATACTCGACTTCATTGACATACCAGGAACTAACACACAATTCCTAACCAAATCAACTAGTCAAGCACTATATTCACAAGTAGTTGGGCAAAATTGACGCATGTTAAGGCATCTAAGCAATCAAATATCAAATCATGGCTAACCTATCCACAATGCTCATCATCATATACCAAGAATTAAAACAATTTTCAAGTATGGGACACAGGGAAGCATGATTCATAATTCATTGGAACGTATTTTTGTATTTTTTTTTATTTTTTTTAAAGCAATAAAACTACACTAGAAAGCAATAAATCTAAACTAAAACACACCAAAAACAAGAGAAAGAAAAGAAGAAATATACCAAAATCCAAAAATCTCCCCCAAGCTAAGATCAGACAATGTCCTCATTAGCTCGGGAACTAGCCCAGCATGGCTAATCCTCATCATCCTCATCCATGGAGCCATTACCTCCACCCCTACCACCTACATTACCTGCACCAGAAGAGCTACCACCAAAATAATCAGGCTGAAAACTCCCCCCCGCTGGTCCCCCAAAAGGAAAGTCCTGGCCATACCCGTGGAAAGAGGAATAGTCAGTGTAAATAACATGGGCGGTGGGATCTCTAGCGTATCCCTGGGGTGGGGGCTGAAACCAATCAGGGTGAATAGCATCGTCGGGAATAGCGCCCCGACGAGCATAGTCATCGTACATGGGATACAGGGCTCTACCCTGGTTCCTCTCAAGGTACCCTAATCGTGAATCAAGGGAGCCAACTACCCTCCTAAGTTCACCGTGGGACTGCTCTATACGTCCTATGGCCTGGCCAATACTCTGTAGGTCCCAAACGGTCTCAGAGTCAGTCGTAGGAGAAGGTGGAGGCATATGGTGCAAATGCGGTGATGATGGTATCACCACAGGCTCAGGCTGGGGTGGTGGTTGCCCCTGGGCGTGGGCAACTAAAACAGCATATGTATAAGACTCTTGCCCAGGGGGAAAGGCGGTCAACTCGGGGTTAGGGAGGGGAAAAATAGGCAATGGTTGCTCCATCCCTACCCTAACACACCAATGGGGGGTTTGGCCATCCATCCGTACCCAACCTAAGTCCTCTAGATGCCTAGTGGTCATGTAGGTATCCCCCCCAAAGTTAGTGAGATCGTGAGGTCAACTCTCAATAAACCCAGCCTTCTTAACCATTATTCTAGTAACTAGGCCTCCTAGACGAATAGGGGTAGTCTGAGTGCTACTAGCGATGGCATGTCTACTCAAATGGTGAATAATGTACCTACCAACGTTCAGTTTACCAAACCCAAACACATAATGTCCAATTATAACTAGTTCGTTGGTTTGTGCATTATGCGGTTCATTCCTACCTAAAAAACAAACACCCGAAAACATTTGCCAGATTTTTGGAACAGGGTGATAAAAAGGTCGGGCACTAGCATGTTGGGTGTTCGGGGCCAGCAAATCAGTCAAAACACGGTAAATATCATCCATTTTATATTCTTCATGCCAATGGTGAGGTAATTCCGATTCCAATTCAAATAATTTACAAAATTCAACATAAGTTAAACTAATATTTCTATTGTTCAACCTAAACAACAAATTCGGCCCATTTCTACTATTTACAACATGCAAAGAGGAAAGAAATTCACAAGTCAATTCACGATACGTAGGATAATGCATATCAACAAATTTTCTCATTCCTATATCGTTCATGAATCGTCTAACATAGTCAAATAAACCCAAAGACTCAAGAGTAGGGCGGTGTAACCACCGTGAAGGGATTACCTCACACTCATAGAGCTTTTCGAGCCGTTTCTTTTGCTCAAGGGATGCAATTCGAATGGTTGGCCACTGTGGAAGTTGCAACTCCGGATCATATTGTTGGCTCAAACTAAACTTCCTCCCAAGTAATGATCTTGCCCTCTTTGATGCCATTAGAAAATATGGGTTTGGAAAAAATTTGTTGGGAATTAAGAATTTTTTGTATAGGAATGTAGAGGATGAAGAGAGGAGTAAGATTATGTAAAATTTTTTGAATTTGGGTGAAAAATGGAGGAGAGATCTTAGAGAGAAGTTAGAGAAAAGTGAGTTTTTAGAGAGAGAAACAATGGAGGAAAGAGATGAGGAATGAAAGAAAGAGGAAGAAGAAGAAAGAAAAGGTGCGTACGAGCTCGCGCCCGGTCGGGCGATCTGACAATTTCTATTTTCAACTTCTTGCGCCCAGTCGGGCGCAACACCGCCCGGTCGGGCGATCTGACATTTTGTAATTTTCCTTTTCTCGCGCCCGGTCGGGCGCCATCTCGCCCGGTCGGGCGATGCAACCTCGTAAGATATCTTTACTCTCGCGCCCGGTTGGGCGATAAAAATCACCGTAATCGTCAATCCTCGCGCCCGGTCGGGCGGATGCTCGCCTGGTCGGACTAAAATTAGTGACTTTTATACTAAGCTCTCGCGCCCGGTTGGGCGGGGCCTCGCCCGGTCGGGCGCGCTACAACAATGCGAGCATGAAAATGTTCTTCTCTTTTTACTCCAAGATTGACTAACTCTTTTCCTTCGAATTTGTACAAAAACTCATAAAACTCATTAAATTCTCTCCCCTCTCCTCTCATAAGAAAAAGAAAAATAAAAAGAAGACTAAAACTAATAGAAAAACATACGGGTTGCCTCCCGTAAAGCGCTGGTTTATGTAGGTCCCGCACGACCCTCTTACCACAACTCGAGAAATTAAAACTCTTGGCCTATCGCCTGGTCGGGTGGTTCCTCACCCGGTTGGGCAATCTTTAGACCACAACTTCGCTTCCTGACACGACCGGTAGGACGCCAACTCACCCTATCGGGTGGATCCTCCTTGGCTTGAACTAGTGGTTCCTCATTAATGCTCGCAAGGGAACTCTTTTTGGCTTTTGGTTTCCTCGGTCTTCCACTTGATTGAGCAATTGCAACTCGATCCGGTGGGATTTTCACTGTAGGCTCCGTTTTTGCAGCTTGCTCATTTATCTCTACTTTCTCATCGTCGAACCCTAGACCTTCACAGTTAGGGCTCTTCCTATTGCATCAACTTCCTCTTGCCATCTGTTTGTTTCTCCTATAGAAGATGCAACACAAGATACCGCCTCCTATGGATCCTTAACAAGGGCTTGGAGCTTATTAGAATGATGATCAACCACATCTATTCTGAAACACTTTTCCTCTGTCATGGGGCTTTTAGGGGTGTTATTCAAATTAAAAATAATTTTATCATCCCCCACTGATAGTGTCAGTTTACCACATTTCGCATCTATAATTGCTCCAGCAGTATTGAGGAATGGTCTACCCAAAATAATTGGAGTTTGTAAGTCCTCAGCCATATCAAGAACTACAAAATCAACAGGTATATAAAATTTACCTACACTAACAGGAACATCCTCTAAAACACCTAGGGGGTATTTAAGAGAACGGTCGGCCATTTGCAGAGTAATATTGGTAGTTTTTAATTTACCCATATTTAACGTAGAACACATAGACAATGGCATGACACTAACACTAGCACCCAAATCACACAGTGCATTATCAATCAAAAAATTGCCAATATGACAAGGGATAAAAAAACTACCCGGATCTTTTAGTTTAGGTGGAGATTTATTTTGTAGTACGGCACTACATTCTGCAGTGAAAGCGACTGTCTCTACCTCACTAATAGATCTTTTTCTAGTCAATATTTCTCTCATAAATTTTGCATACGCAGGAATCTGTGTAATTAATTCTGTGAAAGGGATCTTTACCTGCAAATCTTTCACCACCTCCAGGAACTTACGAAACTGCGTATCCAATTTGGTCTTCAAATGACGATTGGGGAATGGTAGTTTGATAGTTTGTTTTTTAACATCAATACTCTTTTCTTGAGTTACAACCTTCCCCGGAGTTTTACCCTGCAATGTATTATCAGAAATATTAGTATTACCCTGTAGCCCTGCAGGGCTAATAGCAACATTGTTTGGTTTAACAGAATCAAGATTAGCATTTTTTATTAAAACAGGTTCATCATCTATGGGCATAGGAGGCCCATCATAATGTCAACCGCTCCTCAGGGTAATTACAAACGCTTGATCTGTAGGCCTGGTCGGCTGCGATGGTAGGGTTCCCTGTTGGCGGGCTTGCAGAGTAGAGGAAATCTGCGCAATTTGATTATCCATGATTTTATTATGAGCTAAAATTGAATCAATCTGAGCATCTCTACTCTCCACATGCTTTTGCATATTTCCTAACATCGTTTTTATTTCTGACAAAGCAGGATCAGTAGGTGGAGGAGTTTGTGGTTGGGATTGCTGGCCAGAATTGGGATGATAATATTTCTGCTGTGGTGGTGGTGCCTGTTGAGGTTGTTGTGGGGGTGGAGGGTTTTGTACATTGGTACTCCGATAAGAAAGGTATGGATGATCCCGATACCCAGGATTATAGGTGTTAGAGTATGGGTTATTTTTCCTATAAGTTTGGAAGGCATTAACTTGCTCCATGGAATTCCTACAATCTTGTTCCTAAAGTCTTATAATTCCACAACTTTAACAAAAAGCTTCATTAGAATTAACAGCAGAAACATTAGCGACAGAGTTAGGATTAGCAGTAAGATTATCCAATTTTTGGCAAATAGATGTTAATTGAGCCTGCAAAAAGGATACATAATTAACATTATGTTTCCCTTTGTTAGCAAACCCCCTCGGATTCCCATATTGGGAATTGTGAATTGCCATGTCTTCGATAACTTGACCTGCATGTTCAACATTAAGATTTATGAATCTCCCACTAGCTGCAGAATCTAGAATTGATCTAGATGAGTTTCCAAGTCCATTGTAAAATGCTTGGATCAACTGCCACTGTGCCAGATTATGGTGGGGGAATTCTCTCTGCAGATCCTTAAATCTTTCCCAAGCCTCATATAAAGCTACATCCGGCTCTTGGGCAAAGTTTTGAATAGCGCTCCTTGGTAAAGCTGTTCTCTCTGCAGGATAATATTTATTATAAAAATTCAGAGCAAGAGTTTCCCAGTTAGTAATACCAAGTGAAGTTCTATTCAAACCATTAAACCATAATTTAGCTTTTCCACATAAAGAGAAGGGAAAGAGAATCTCCCTGATTTGGTCCTAGGTAACCCCAGCATGCCTGATGGTATTGCAATATTGACAGAAATCTACAATGTGAAGATTAGGATCTTCACCCTTGGCTCCACTGAATTGCTTCCTCTCTATCATCGTGATAAATTGAGGCTTGATCTCAAATTGCACCCCATCAAGGGCCGGAGTAGGTGTAAGGTGTGGAAAATCTGTCAGCGACGGCTGCGAATAATCGCTGAGCTTGCGAGGTTGTGGAGGTGGATTCGTCATCTCTGATTCAGGTTCTGAAAAAGTATCCGAATCGCTAGAATCAGATGGGGTTTCCGAAGGTGGATTACCTCCAGAAGAGTCTCGTATCTGCCTGTAAAAATTCTTCTGTCTATGGAAAGATCGTTCGATTTCAGTATCGAATGGAATGTAACCTGATCTAGAAACCATCTCCCCGGCAACGGCGCCAAATTTTGACAGGGTAAAGTCGTGTCCCCAAATCAAAAGTAATACCTAAATCCTCTAACTAAAGTAGATAGGGAAGTAGGGTCGAATCCACAGGGAAACTGGTCTTCCTATTCCTAATTAATTAATATAATCTAAATTATTAAAGTAACCAAATTTGCAATCAAAGGAATGCTAAACTACTAAGAGTAAAAGTAGGGAAGAATAAAGATAGAGAAAATCAATAAATAAAAGACCTAGGGCATAGGTTCACCAATAATTAATATTCCAGGATAAAACATAACAATCAATAATTAATATTGCACAAATAACATGATTAACAGGCTCTCGCAATTTATTAATCAACATAGATCTAACAGGCTCTCGCAATTTACTAGATCTAAGTTCCTATTGAAAATAGCCTTTAATATCAAATTAGCATCTGCTCGATTCATCAATTCAATATTGCTATACTTTTACAAGTGATCACATCTGCTCGATTCATGATTCAGTTGTAAAGCGTTAAAACAATTCCGACCAAGGGACGGGGGTAAAACACTATATAAAATAGACATATCAGAGAGTCATATTAAAGTCTTGGATTGAAGCAAGTTATGTAATTTAAGTTGTGTATGTTTTGAGAAAACATATTATATAAGAAATGCATCAATTTGCAGAATTATGTTTAAAATAGAAATTTCATTTCTCTTATTTAATTATGGTTTTTTGAATTAAATAAAATGTCCAAAATAATTATGGATTGATGGGCTCATCAGGTTGATGACCTAGTGAATGAAACCCCATAGGTGAACAAAGTTCATATATTATTTAAGTTCCTAGTTCGAGATCATTAAAGTGGACATAAATGATTTCAATAAATGGACTAGCATGTAAGATTGATTGGATAGCGCAGTTTCATGGGCTATAGGGGCATAGTGATGCTCGGTCAATCACTTGGATATGCATGAATGATGCATGATCGAACTATTGACCTACTTTGAAGTTCAAGAATAGAACTTCCGAATATATTAGTGGATTCCTTTGACATGAGTGGAACATTGATTTCATTCAATGGATCTTATGACTGTGGTACACTCAAACGTCTACCCGTAACTGGAGATTATAAAGGGTGTTTCCTGGTAATTTCAAAAGTTGAGTAGGAGCCTTGTTGCCACAAGATTGGATTGAGTCTACCTATTGAATTAGGATATGTGTCATGGCCGCTTGAAGAGAGAGAATTTAGAAAATATGTGGCCGCGTTCAAATGCATTACTCAGTAATCATTTGGTTTTGTAATTCTAACTCAGATTTCAAGAAACGATTTGTAGATTAATATGATCTGGACATGTGACGCAATCATAATATCAAATCGACACATACTGACTTAAGGAATTTGAATATTGCACACTTGTCTCAGACAAGTGGGAGATTGAAGGATTTATGTCTTCGTCGTGTGCAATTACTAGATATATAAATGGATCAAATTATAGAGATAATTAAGTTCGGACATTAAGGTCGTCATTTTATCATAGCTAGAGGTACTAACGGTCTTTGGACTAGTAAAATAGCCCAAAGCCCAATTGGACGAATCCTATAAGGTCACACAAAGGGCCTAGATCGAGCATTAGAGGACCAGGCCCATCATGGGCCTCATCACTCTAGGTGGTCGGCCATAGGGAGGAATAAGAGGATATTGGGCTTTGTGCCCTAATCCAATTATAATAAGATTATAAATAGACTAGGTGCCTAGGGTTTGGTGTAAGCAATTTCAATGATCAGTTTAATAAAACCCTAATTAGCAAACACGAAGCCTAACCCTCTCAAACTCCTCTCTCTCTCACGGCTCTCTTCCCCTCCTCGGCGCCGGTGGTGTTTCGTGGTGGTGGAGGTTCGTGGGGTGGTCGGTTGTCCATAAAGGTGGTGATCGCGGTTTTCCTTAATCACTCGACCAATCTAGTATTTGTGGACGGCTCGTTCGAATCTCGTGGACTAAGTAGAGGAGCAACGCTTGGGGCTATATTTTCTTCCTGTTTTGCCTGTCAAATAGCTTTGTGGAATTCACGCTTCAAAGGTATGATTATGTGTCTTATGTGTTATGCATGTTATCTTGGGATTAGGTACTTTATGAATATGATTCATGTTTCTCCGCTGCGTATTACCTATAAACTCCTACAATAAGCCCTTACAAAAATAAGTATGAGGCATAAAGCATTAAGTCGCAGCAGAACAAGTTGATTGACATTAGTAAGTTGCAGCAAAGACAAGCTGAAGGACACAAATAAGTCACAACAAAAACAAGTTGAATGACATAAGTAAGTCGCAGCAAAAACAAGCTGAATGACATAAAAACAAGCAACCACAAAGCTGAGTGACACGTACAAGTCACAACAAACAGGCTGAATGATACACTAACAGGCTGCAGCCAAGCAGGCTAAGTGATATGCAAGCAAGTCTCTACAAGAACTAAGTAGAAGACATAATACATAAGATTTCGTCATAAACAAGACAGAAGGTATGAAACATGACAGATTCCCACTAAGTGCAGTAGAAAGGCCAAGAAACGAGAAGGCCTCATATAGCCAAGTCAGGAAGCTAAGACAGAAAGATAGCTCGAATAAGAGCAACAGAATAGCCCAACCTACGAGGCTTCACCTGGCTCACAAAGGGGCTACTGAGCTAAGGTCTAGGTACTACTACACCATGTCCAAACAACATATCCAAACAAGCATACAGACTACGAGACAAGTAAATAGGCGAAATAACAGAAAAGTTATCAAAACATACACCAAGAAGCTGAGCCCCTGCCCACTAGGACAGAGTAAACACTCAGTATGAAAGCTACAATATTCATAAAGCTGAACCCTCATCCACCAGGATGAAGAAACATTTAGGAAAATAGTTAAGGGGATACCAAATTCAAGTTAAGTTGTAGAGGCCTAACAGTAGAAAGATGAAATGTTATAAGAAAGCACGCAGAAAATACAATCTTTGGCGGCTATACACCCCAAAGATGATAACAAAAGCTACTTGATGACCACAGACCTAGGTGAGGGAAACTCAAATGAACCACTGGAGTAAGGGGGAGACAGCCGCCAAAACCATTATTGTTCATCAACCAAAGTCTCCACCCCAATGGCTGCAGCAATATCAGGGCACAGAGGCATTTCCAAGTTCAGCACAGCGTGGCTTGGGATCTTGCAGTTAGCAACGCGAGGATAGACACTAGGCAAATCAAACAGGCCCGCTTCCCCAACAGCCTCAACTCTAGCCCAGAAGGCATTAAAACGAGCCTGTTGCTCCTCACCCTCACCATAAAAGACCACTCACACTACGGGCTGCGGCCTCCCAGCCTCCATCGTGGCGATCACCAAGTAGCTTGGCAAAAGAAGGAGAAAGCACAAAAGACCTAAAAGCCTCCTTTCTAGCAGCCTTATGCTCATTCACTTGTGCAGCCCGTAGATCAGCCATCTTAGCCTCCAACGCCTGTACCCTGGCCTGAGAAGCCCCCAACTATTCCTCGCAGTCTGCCAACTTGGTCTTGGTGAGTTGGAATTCTCCCAGCTGGAGCTACAGGGCATCCACCTTCTCTCTCAGAGGAGTCACCTCACTGGTCATTGCATCTCTCTCAGAACGAGCTTGCTGAATCTCCTTATCCTTCTGAGCAAGGGCTAGGCCTTGTTTCTAGTACTTCTTCTCCACCATAAGCAAGGCATTGGACAAGTAACCAAAGGACTTGACAAGCTGCAAATAAACAAAGGGACGAAAATAAACTAAGGCAAAAACAAGAAAAAAGCCAACTAAGGCAAAGGCCAAGGAAAGCAAAAAATAGACTAAGGCAAAAATGAGAAAATAAGCAGAAAAAAGGAAGCTAAAGCTACAAAAGAAAAAGTTAAGAGAAAAAGCTGACCTTCTACAGATCATGGCACGCAGTGGCAGCAGGGAGACTGACTGAGCTGCTGGTAGAGTCGGCAAGGAGACGAACTCCATGAGTAAGACGGTACCCCAAAGTGTCGTCATTCTAAGGGTTTCCACAAACACGGACTCGTCAGCCCTAACATTAATTAAAGGGCGGAATTGAGCATTCTCAGCTCCAGCAGGGCACAACAGAGGTCAAAGCGTAACATCAATAGGAACCTCTGAGAACTCTATGGGTCCAGTAGGACGAAAGGTGCCTCCAGCAGAGATTGAGATCGCAGAAAGCGGGTTCTCAAAGGAATCACCCAAGAACTGGTAAACACAACGATTAAGTTCGCTGGAGTTCTGAGTGCCAGCCTCCCTACCAGTATTCACACCTAGAAGCCCAGTGTGGGCAGAGTAAGAAGCGAAAGGGCCAAGAGAAGAAGAAGTACGAGGTCTCTTGGCAGTGGGCTGGTCAGCATCAGTTGTGGGGGAGGTCACAAGATCATCCTCCAAGTTTATAACTGGTTGATCCTTCTTGTGACAACCTCCAGGCTGAGAGTGCCCGCCCCTGCTAGCACTCCGCAGACGACCTCGCAGCCTAGAAGGGCGAGGTGGAATCTTAGGGAGCTCCATAATAGTTTCATCTGGGAGCTGAAAATCAAAGGCATCAACAGAAGGACCAGTAGCGTCCTTAGCAGCAACGGCAGTATCGACGCCGGGAGAAAAGAGCAGAACATACTCAGTTGAAATTGTGGGTTTCTCACCCGCCGCAGTAGTTGTCTCAACCTCCTCAGGGGGGAACTTAAGAACACCATTAGCGAAATCATCAGCATTATTTTTCGGATCATCAAAAGCTTGATTTAGTGGCTCATTTGCCACAAAAGTCTGAGGTGCCTCCTGGCCGAAAGCCGCAGCAGGTCGCTTCTCAGGAGAAGCATCATGCGCCACTAACGCCTCAAACCTTGAAGCAACTTCCCTAGGTGCAGGACGAGTCTCTCTTTGACTCTCAATAGTAGAAGAGGAAGGCTCAGCCTCAGCACGGATGGACCCCACGCGATCAGCAGCAGTCACAGTACCAAAAAAAGCTCTCAATTCAACTGGAGCCAAGCGCACCTCTTTCTTCAGCGAGCCAGCATAAACCTCCAATGTCTCAAAGCACTCTGGAGGATTATCAGGAGTGGCAGTGAGAGGGTCCTTCCAGTTGTCAGCCAGCCCAAGAATGCGTGTCCAGCTTGTCATTACCTGAAAATCAGGTAGCAAAGGAAAAAAGGGCAAAAAGCATAAGGGCACAACGCAGACAGAAGCAAAAGAAGGAAAACACTTAGAAAATATGCAAAAGAGAAAATAAAGCCTACCAAACTCATGAGTAGAGCATAAACGCATGGCAGAGAGCTGCTCGTTGCTTACAATGTACAAAGAGTTAGGCAGCCAGATCTTGGGAAACTTTGCATCACCTGTGCCCGCTCCCTACAAGGTATCAAAAGCCTCTGTTTCACAAGCAGGCTTAGAGGAGAAACGGTAACCCCAGCCATATTAGTACGAATCTCTCAAAAATTGCATGGCACAACAAAGGAGGAAGGCACTTTAACCCAAAAGAATTTGCTAGTCCAATCCCTAAAGCGACCAAGCTTCGGGTAAGACAAAACCCTACCCTCCTTGGGGGCCACGTAATACCACCCAGACTCAGAACCAGAAGCAGACCTTTTCAGGCTCAACAAAGATTTAAACAGATGTAGAGAATCGGGATACCTCCGAAACCGCAAAAACCACAACAGGCATATCAAGGTGTGCAAAGAAGCAGGGTGCAACAAAGCAATGCATAGATTGAAAGCACGAAATACCTCTCCAGAGTGGGGTCAAGAGGAAACCTCAAACCCAAGTCCAGCTGGGAAGTAAAGATTGCAATATGACCAGCAAGAGGAGTAGATAACTTTGCACCCTCAGCCGGCAAGACTAACTCATAACCCCAGCCAAACCCATAGAACTTCTGTCCCACAGATGCAAGGTTCAACCTCATGGCCTCCATACGCCAGCTGGAATCCAGCACGCAATTCTTGGGATCATGGCACTTATCATCTAAAAAGAAGTCAGATTTGCCCTCTTCTAAAGGCTCCATCACATAAGTGGGCTGGCAATTATAAAAGGCACGGTCACTGGGAGACTTAGTAATCCTGCTTGAGTTGACAGCTGAAGAGGGAGATGGTGAAGAAGTCGCAGCGTTGCCACCCCGCACTACATAATGGTCAAATCGATTCATATCAGCCATGTCATCAAGCCAAGCAAAATTGCTTAAAGGCTGAACATGGGGAATAGGGCTAACAAGGGAAAAATCAGGGGGATTAGCCTTGACTGCATCGGCCAACTTCTTATGGCGCAACGCGCGCATCCTTTAAACGGGTGAGATGGGACAAAGGAATCCCATCTTGAACAAGCACCCCTCACAATAAGGGTCCAAGAAATCCGGACGAGGCCTGGACCGAAAAGGGCGGAAATCGCTGCTCGCAGCAGGACGACTACTACCCGACCCAGGTGCAACAGTGGGAGTCGCAGCAGTACTCGTCTTGCCCGCAGAATAGGGACAATCAAAAGGCATAACCATTTGCAAAGGAATGGGGGAAGAAGTAGGAGAAGCAGAAGGAGTGTGCGCAGAGCGCTCACCTGAATGAGATGATCTGGAAGGAGAATCTGACTTAGTGGCCACGCGAGGCTCACTCATATTCTGACTGTCTGAAGCGTAAGACATTCTAAGATCTACATAGACAAAAAAGCCCCCAAAGAAGAGGAAGAAAATGGGTACCAAGAATCAAAAATCAATTTTTTCGACGAAGACAGTGGGAAGAATGGGAAGAAAGAATTGAGAATACAAATACAACAACAAAAGGGGGCGAATTGGACGAAGACAATCAAAATTGATCAAAAGACGCAATTTTGTGAAGGAAAATACAAAAAGAAGAAAAATTGAGCATATACATACAAGAAAAGGTACAAAGTTAGTACCTTTATGACAAGAAGTTGCAGAAGCAAAAAAGTACAACAACAATGGCGGCCCAAGAAACCAAATGGGAGAACAGGGTTTCAAACTGCAACCAAAAAGTAAGGCAATTTAGCGAAAAAGAAGAATAAAGGGAAATAAACAAACACAACAAGAAAATAAAACAAGAACGAGGATAAAAAAAGCAAGAACTTACAACAACAATGGAGGAGCGACGTGCGTCTGAGAGGAAGATGAAGAGCAAAAAATTTGAAAAAAGTAAAGAAGAAGAGGAACATGAAAAAATGTTGAAGGTAAAAAGAAAAGAAAAGGGGACAATGAATTAAATTGGGAGTAAATAGGCGGTTGAGCAAGCAATAAAGCCAAACCGCCATGTCACTTCAGTAAAAATAAACTGACCGCTCGGATGGCCGACACATGTCCTACTCATGCAAAAACATTGTTCCCGCTAAAAAAAAACTTCTTCTTCAGCGGGAGTGCTCAAAATTCCTCCCTACAAGCTCGTCATTTCTCAGACATCAGCGGGAGTGATCGAAATTCCTCCTTGGAATCTCGTCATGTCACAAGGAGACATGTACGTTACAGGCAGATGATAGCTACCATCAACAAACAGCAGCACAATCGCGTCATCACCAAATTACAGATCGACCTCCCAAGTCTCAGAATCGTATCACCAATCCAGAGACTTGAGGGGCTAGGAGTGTAAGGGGTAATTTGGCCAGAAGACTCGTTGAGCAACGGCCGATAAGGGTCTACACGCTCAGAATAGCTGGCATGAGTAACCTCATACCACCTCTTGAGGGGCTAGTTGTAGGGGATAGCTCCTGTTGAGCTATTTCTTCCAGTTGGGCTCAGGTAGAAAGACTTCAGCGCGCAAGCAAGAGCCAGCATGAGTGACCTCATATCACCTCTTGAGGGGCTAGTTGTGTAGGGTAGCTCCCGCTGGACTATCACCCGGCCCCCGGGGTGCGCACTCATCGCTGGAAGAACAACTAGAGGGGCTCACCAGCCCGACAGAGTCAACCCGCAGGCTGACCAAGTAAAACTCCCCACAAAGGAGATCGTACACCTATAAATAGAGGACAAAGTACAACGGAAAAGAGGTTAGACACACAAGTTATTACACTCTCTATATCTCTCTAAGTACACTTTCTCTCTCTAAAGACATTCTAACTTAAGCATCGGAAGGGGGGTTCCTCGAGCCACCCCTGAGGGCAGTTCACGTGTGTTGCCTTGCGCAGGTCATCAACGGGACCCATATTATGCTAGCAGAACCCTTGGATCCACACTTGGAACAGATACCATCTAAAGTTTAATTAAATACCAATGCGTGTTATAAGAGTCATTCATACTCTTACAATTAGAGGCTGAGAATTCCTCGAGTTTTAGGAGAATTATTTGCTTTACATATTGCGTAAGTAAGGGCTAGTGGGTGACAAAAGTACAATGTGGACCATGAAAGAGATATTATGTGAGACATAATGATTGTTTAATAATATAAGTAGGACCATGAAAGAGAGAAAAATGATAAAATATTTTGGGTGGGGTTTTAGGCAAGAGAGAAAAATAATTAAACATAGTATAAATTCCTTAAATATAGAAGTGATGCATATGAAAATAACACACCTAAATAAGACAAGTGATGCATTAAAAAAACGGTGTTCCTTACAATTTCATATTTTTGATCTTTTTATTGTAAAATGAGCATTATTCTTGTTACATTGAGTTTCAAGTGTGGTTGGCTAATTAATTATTTTCTATTACTGTATATACATAATATTCGCTCATGATAGTTTATAAAAATTTGAGTAATTTCCATTATCTTTTATTAAAAAAAATTATAAAATTTGATATCAAAATTATAGTGATAAAGTAATATTTAGTATTGTTGATATCAAAATTATTAAATTTTGATATACTTATATATACGTATGCAAGAATTATATTTTCATTCACTTATTAATATTGTTCAACATTAATCTTTCTAAAGTAATTTTAATCCAATTTATAAACTTATAAAGTTATGTTGATCAGGGCTAGAGCCCGGACCAATAACTAGTTTATATTACAAAAGTCTTCTCCTATTCTCTTTTAGTAAAGTTACTTGGATATACATGATTATACACGAAAAACAAGGGGAAAAAATCCTAAAATAGCACTACTCAATCAATTTCATTCTTAAAATCTTTAATGTCATCATCTAAAATCAAATATTTATAGTCTTTTTAATACCCAATTAGCTTATGTTTCTAATAAAAGGAAATTGATAATGCATTTAACCAAGAAATCAAAAAATTATACTCACTAATATCATCATATAGTATCAATGAAGTACTCGATAGTTTGTATTGTTACTATCATCTATCTTAGTTACACCTAACATTTTGAATTTTTGATTAAAAATAAATTGAAAAACGAAAATGAGAAGAAAAAAAAATCGTTAATTTGTTTTTTTGTACAAATAGCAATCGAAGCACGTACAAAATACTTATGTTAGCTGAACTAAGGTACTAAGTTTTTTTTTAAATATATATAATATATAATATATATATATATATATATATATATATATATATATATATATATATATATATATATATATATATATATATATATATATATATATATATATATATATATATATAAAGGTACTAACTTTTAAAAATCTTTAATTAATCTGGCAAGAATTAAATTGAGTACACAAATAGTAAAAAATACTCCATCTGTTTAATTTACTAATTAACATATCTTTCATGTAAATCAAGAATTGCATTTTATATTGAGTAGAGAAAAAAAAATGTGGATAAAAAAAATATTACTCATAAGAAGAAAAGTGGTAGATTTCATTTCCAAAAATAATAAGTTATAAGTATGTAAATTAATAAGAAACATACCCTTGTTGCTGAATAATTGACACACTTAACTTTTTTTTCTTCACTTTGACCATCTTTAATTGCTATTACATAAAATACAATATTATTAAAATTTTATAGTCTAAAAATTAACATTAAGATAAATCTAACAACAACTAACTCATTAATATTTTGTTTCATTTAGTATCAATAAAAGATGATCAAAGTTGAGAAAAAAGTCAAGCGTCTCAATTATTCGAAATTGAAGGGAGTACAAAAATGAGTAAATTAAAACAAAATGAAGGGAGTAAAAGCTTGAGTACCCAAAACATAGTATTCTTTGTGTCCCTAAATAATTGACAACGTTTGACAGTATTAACTTTGACCATCAATTTCTAGTAACATATAAATATTAAATTTAATCATGAATATATTGTTAAATAGGTTTATTTTAAAGTTTTATAATATTAACTAATTAATTTATTCTACTAAGATATGTAATCATATAAATATAAGGTCAAACTACTAGTGCATTGGCATGTGTGCCAAGTTTGACTGTGTCAATTTTTTAGGAACGTATTATCGTAGCCCCACTTGGCTACTTAAATCAATAAAAAACAGAGGAAAAATTGACATTAGCAGTCCTAATTTAACTGTAATCGATCTTCTTTAAAAGGTCCCAATTATCGATTAACTCAGAGTGGTCCTAACTTTAGAGGGGCCTTCTTAAAATGGTCCCAAATATTATTTAACTGGTTAATAGTGTCACTTGTCATGTTTTCACTCAGCGCAGTTTAAAACATTAATCCTTTGCCACTCTAATCATCCACCCCTTCTGTTTTAGGTAAAATTACCCCACCACGTGGCCCAATTAAATGGGGACATGTGTCTAACCAGGATAGGCCTAAACAAGACCACTCGCAAGCTGACATGTGGAATCCACTGTCAGCAAAAGAAATTGCGGCCTTTAAGACCCAATTCCCCAAAAGCCGCCAAAACGGGGGCAGCCCACCAAATCTAGGTCACAGTGACCTACATGAGGGCACAATTTTAAACGAACCTATAAATAGGGAGATTTTCCCCCATTTTGGGGGCACGTTCATTTATTACATCATACCTACTTTCTATCATATCAGAGAAAAAACCTGATCTCGGTATCCGAGAAAATCTCACTTTTACCTTTTCCGCACTTTTACATTCTCCAATGTGTTCTAACTTGATTGTCCGAGGCGGAGCTCCAACCTACCGGAGTCTCTGTTGTTTTGCAGGTACAATCCGCACCGGACCAGTCTTTGAGCTGTAACTCTTCCGACGGACTAAAAACACCCAAAACATTTGGTGCCGTCTGTGGGAAGAGTACCTCAAAAATGGTTCAAGAGTCTATACCGCAGCCAAACCCCAACCGGCCTACGGTTGATGGGGAGGTCTGTACAGACCAGGACGATGATAATGACATGGAAGTCGAAACTCATGTGGCTCATGACGGGTCACTCATCTCTAAATACATCCGCTCTAGGGATCAACTAGAACTGACTAACAACCAGACGGGTCCTAGCGACCCTCCTATGCAGCCGTCTATTAACCAGGTGAGAGGATCAGCCCCAATCACCCGAGACGAACTCATGAAATTCATGAGTAGTTTCAAGGGTGAGATTAAGGACCTAATCAACAAAAACAAGAAAACTCCTCAAGCTAAGAGGAGGAAGACGGTCAAAGACATGGAAGTCGAAACTCATGTGGCTCATGACGGGTCACTCATCTCTAAATACATCCGCTCTAGGGATCAACTAGAACTGACTAACAACCAGACGGGTCCTAGCGACCCTCCTATGCAGCCGTCTATTAACCAGGTGAGAGGATCAGCCCCAATCACCCGAGACGAACTCATGAAATTCATGAGTAGTTTCAAGGGTGAGATTAAGGACCTAATCAACAAAAACAAGAAAACTCCTCAAGCTAAGAGGAGGAAGACGGTCAAAGACAGGCAACCTACTCCCCATCCAAAAGAGAAGGTCACGCATGCCATTGACTGGTCAAAGATCCTTCTGCCCAAGACGGGTGTAAGGAAGGTCGTCTGGTCAATTCAGCCAGATGACAGCAAGAAGAATTTTTCTGATGCTCGACACTATATCGAGCACAATCGGAACCACCAGCTGTCTAAGTAAGCCTCTACATCGAGCTTCCCAGACAGATTCAAAAATACTTCAACAAGGAATTCACAATCCTTTCATGAGAGCCATACAGGCTGCAAATCCGTCCATACTGGCCCTCAAATGATTAGATTAGCCCCGTATGTGCCTTAGATGCCATACGGGCAGTATGCCCTTCCATATATACAGCCGGCCTTCTATGGAGGTCAGGCGGCATACAATATTCAGCCCTTGGACTGGCAGCTCTGTCTGCTGAAACTTAGTAAACAACCCTTTGCGTTCACGAGGGAAATAACTAAGGCGGCACGGCCGACCAAGGTTAAGAATGTTTTGGTTGGTGCTTATGATGGCACCACCAACCCTGAGGATCACCACATGGCATACACCAACCTCATGTATCTACAGATGTTGGATGATGCTACATGGTGTCGTTGCTTCCCGGCTACATTGAAGGGCATTTCCAAACAATGGTTTGGCAACTTGCCAGCCGGTTGTATAGATAGCTTCAAGAGGCCTGTCTTCTTGTTTGCTTCCAACTTCTCAATGAACATCTCTGTGAAGAAAACAAGTCTCGAATTGTGCATCATTAAGCAGGGAGAGGGAGAAGGACTGCGCTCTTACGTCAGGCGATTCAACCATATAAGAATTCAAATTCTAGGGCTGCCTGACGAAGTAGCGTTCACAGACTTCTTCAAGGGTCTAAAGGACGTGTCGACCTTTAAGTTCCACCTCGTTAGAAAGAGGGTTTTTACCCTTCAAGAGGCGCTAATGGAGGCGGAAAGCTTTATACAAGCAACCGACCTCTGCTCGCTCAGTAATTCGCCAGACTCCAAAAAGTCTGACAAACAAAAAGAGAGTCGATCTGCTCAGCTGACTCAGAAATCTGAGGAGAGCAAAAAGAGAAAAGAAGTTTGGGTGGTCAATGATTCTGATCAACCATCCTAGAAGAAAAAGAAAGAGTTTAAACCGTACGTCTCTAAGTACGAGTTCAACAAAGACTACTACTCCATCCTCATGGAGATCAAGGACCGGTTGATTATTGAAAAGTCGAATCCTATGAAGAGTACCGTCCGGTCACGGAACAAGAATAAATGCTGCCTATACCATGAGGAAGTTGGCCATGACACCAACAACTGCTATAGCCTCAAGCGGGCGTTGGACCGTCTGGCTGACAATGGGATGCTGAAGTCTTACATCTTGAAGTCCAAAGGGAATTCCAAGACGAATCCAGGATAGTCGTCCAAGACTGCCCAGCCTACTAGTAGTTCGGACACTGATAAAGGGTCGGTCTACACCATAGCAGGCGGATTCTTAGGCAGTGGCCCGACCATCCGGGGCACCAAGGATCATCAGAAGAAGATGACCAAGGCAGCTGATGAGAGGTAGGCGTCTGCCAGCGGTACCTTCCCAGACGTCCTTATTACTGAGAAGGACTGGGGTAGCGTCCGCCGTCCGCATGTGGACCTGGTTGTCGTTGAATGTAAGGTCTCCAATAAAATGGTTGGTCGGATCCTTATCGACACGGGTAGTTCCTTGGACATCATAAGCTACAAGTGCTTGAAAAAACTCGAGTACACCCCTAGCATCATGCACCTGGTTACCCATCCCTTAGTTGGATTTAGGGTTGGAATGGTGTACCCAGTCGATTGGATTTACTTACCCATTCGGCTAGGAGAGAAAAGGAAAGGGCGACACCTGGTCATCAAGTTCTTGGTCGTTGAAGAGTTGACCGCCAATAACATCATTTTGGGTCGACCAACTTTGAACGAATCCAAGGCAGTTATTATCCTGTCCCTCATGCTGCTGAAATATGAAAGGGATGATGGTTCTGGTTGCTCCCTGAACGGGGATCAGAAGACGGCTCGTGAGTGTTATCTCTCGAACGTCAAACCTACCGTGGCCTCAGCCAGCCATGGAGAGGAGCTTATACTTTTGGGTTTCGGTGAGTCCGACCCACCGCAGAAGGAAACCCGATCCAAGACCACACTCATAATAATTATAACCATAAAACATAATTAACATAAATACAAGACTAAGTAGGAGATTAATACCTTTGAAGCATGCTTCGCTCACTTAATTGAGCTCTTACTTCAAAAGCTTAAGCCCCGATCGTACGAGGACCTCCTACGAAGTCCACCCACAACGCCAACACCAAAAACGGTCTATTGCCTTGGAGTTAGCAAGGCCTGACCAAAACCCGAGTAATTAGTGTTTGAAGGTTTTCACACCGTGATGCCTTTTTCAACACTTACTAAAGTGAAGAATTCCCAACTATCTAGGTTGGTATTTATAGGCAAAGGCTCTCAAAATTCCCATCATCTTTCCATGTGGGTGATTTTGATTATCTTATTTTAAATCTAAAATAAAATAAATAAACAAGCTACTAATAAATAAACAAGTGTCAAGCTCACATGAGGGTTAGGTGAGGACCATTTGGAGAAGGGGGGACCAAACTTTCTCCCCACTCCCTCTCCAAAAACCGGCCAACACTACAGCCTACCCACCATTTAGCTTGCGCCACATGGCAGCCCCACTTGGGCACCAAGGCACCCAAAGTGGGCTGCCATGGCATGCGGCCACCCACGGCCAGCAGGCCCAACACGTGTGTGCGGGTTGTTGTAGCTGTGGGCTACTGCTTGTGCTCTCGGCCAGCAGGCCTTGCACCATGCGTGCGGGCTGCTGCCGAGGGTTGCTGCTGGCTCCCATACGCGCACATGACTGCGGCCAGCCATGCTAGCACAGGTGCGCTAGCATACACCAGCCAGCCTCGGCTCGGCTTGGTGTGCATGCTAGCCACCATGCTAGGCTATATGCCCCTAGCACTCAGTTTGCTCGGGGCATTCCGATGCTAGGGTATTTGTTGATTTATTAGTATTTCTCGTCTCGTCTTTTATTATTTACAACTCGACTTCCGACGCTCGGTTTCGATGCTCCAAGCTCGAAATTCCGACGTCTAAATATTAATTACTCGGGCGACTCATTAATTATTTTCGAATTAATTCGTCGCTTCGGTTCGCTAATTGCTTGGGTGTGACTCGAAGGGTTCAGTCAAGATTAAACTGTAATATTTATTATACATTAATATTACTAATCGGAAGCGGCCTCCACCCAGGCATTTCGATCACTTGACCTCACTGAATAATTAGGTTTCTAATAATTCCCAACCCTCTATCAGAATAATACACTTGTTCGAAGGACACCATTCCTTTCAATCTCCCACTTGTCCTTCCGAACAAGTGAGCTTTTAGTGTATAGCCCCTTTCCTATGTCACTTAATGTCTCTTCATGAACTATAAGGTAAGATTATTCGTCATCCCTATTATGTCCAGAAGTTTTCTCGAAACTCGAGTTCGACTCTCAATAAACAGATGATTTCTAAAATCCATTCGAGCACGGCCATACATTTTCATAGTCTCGCTCTTAAGAGGCCTTGTAAACAACAAAGACATGTTCCCTATTGTTAGTAGGGGGACATTCCCAGTCGTGTAATGTCAGCTTCTCTTACTAATAGGACCTAGCCACCCGATTGTCGTCGTTATAATCCCCATGCACGGCAGACGTTTGACCAACATCAAAATGGACTAGTACTCAAACAAGAGAACTAACAATACTCATGGTCGAGGTAAAAGGTTCCGATAGCAATAATGAGAAATGTACTTATGACGATTTTCGAATCTCATAAAGTATTCTCATAGGTCGATCCAGTATGGTTCCAAACCAATAACTGTGTAAATGATTTATGACAATTATGTCCTCGTAGCACAAGAAACAGTGCTATAAATCATACTACACACAAATCTCAAATGGTCATTAATCGTCCATCATTTAAATGACCTTGATTAGGGATAATTTTCGATTAAAATATTCAATGTTCACTTAATAGGTGTTTCTTTATCCAAGACATTGTCTTGATACCCTATTTTGAATATTCTCACAATCGAATGGACTCAATATTAAATTCTAAACCACAATTAAATAGTTTTGTGGAATATTTAGAAAAAAATTTATTCCACTCCGAAACTTTACAACGTTTCATCTTATAATAAATGGTTTTCCCAAATGTTTTAAGAGTAGTACTCTTCATAAAACATTTATAGAAATCACACCCATATTTGATATGCTTGATTTCTTTTACGCAATTTGTGAATGTCGTCGTTCACTTATTGCATAGGTTTAGTCGTGATTACTTTGCAAATCTTAGCATCTTCATTATCGGCCATTTTCATAATAAGATGATAAAATTTTGAGAGTGTTTATGGATTACATGTGATTTAGGATTTCTTGTTCAAGTGATGGCTCCCACTCATTTTCATGCTTTGAGACCTTCAACTTGACAACCTACAATCATCAATGTTCAACAATGAACTTTCCATTTAACATCTTCCTTATTATTGCTTTCAAGGCAACAATATTCTCAACATATATTTTAGTAGACTTCCTGATGATGCTTTGCTTGGGTTTCACTCCAAACGACTCACAACGATTTAGGATACCCTAATCACTTGTGATAATGAAAATTTACCTTAAATTTCCGCACATTATACACGGATGCACATCCATGTTACCGTTTTCAAGCCACGAAGTTTCTTACCTCGTGCTTACAAATGGCTTCCTTGTTAAGGATCTGATCCTTGTTAAGGTTTGTGCTTTGATGAGTGACATTTTTGGCACTCATTTGGTTCCTTTTTGGATGATTTTTATTTCTTTTTACCTTTCTTTTCTTTAGTTTTCCTTAGTTTTATTCTTGTTTTCCTCTTTTTATGCCTTTTGTAGTTTATTTCTCTATTTCGTGCTTTTTCTTGTTTACTTGCTTTCTTTTCCCTTTTTACTTGCTTTTTATCCTTTGGTTGTAGGTTGTGATTGATTGTCCAAGGATTCCCGGGCTTCATTTCCATGGTTTTCCATTGTTTTTCATGCTTAAAGCTCGTGCAAGAAGTTTCAAGTCAATGTGGGGTTCAAGGAGCATGCTTCAAGGTCTTGATTATGCCTTCCTCATGGCTCATTTTCTTCAAGAAATTCAAGGAAGTTGCTGCCTACCTTGTCCTCCATCATCATCATCTAGGATGCGTGCACCTCGTGAGCAAGGGCAAAGAAGAAAGGAGGAAGCTACAGCTGTGTGCGGGCGCACAAGAGGAATGTGCGGCCGCACATCTGTCGTGTGCGGCCGCACATCTGTCGTGTGCGGCCGCACATCAGGTGTGTGCGGGCGCACATACCTGGGTGTGCTCCCGTGCGCACTATTCTTTCTCCTCCGAGCGCCCGCACTAACGTGGGTCTATTTTTGGACGTCTTTCCAAATTTCCTCTGGGGATTATAGTTATTTCTTTCCTTATTTAGAGAGAGGAAGAGATCTTCAATTAGATTGGATTAGATTTTTAGACAGAGAAAACATTAGTTCTTAGCATTTTTAGAGAGAGAAAGTGTGGGTTTGATGATTGATGATTGAAGATTGCTTCATTTGATTTGATTTCTATCAAGTTTGTAAGGATTCTTTACTCTTTAATGCAATTCAAAGTTTGATTTCATTAGTATTGTTGTTTGATTTGGTTAATTGATAGTTTAATTAATTTGATTGAATTTGTTGGTTTCAATTTGATTTCAATTGATGAATTTGGGAATGATGATTAGTTTAGTTTTGATATTGATGTTCTTTATGGATTGTGAGTAGTTTATTTGCTAGGGTGGTGGTGAAGCATGTATTGATGATGAATTGAGATTAATTTGGGGGAAATTGATTGAGTTGATAATGTGATTAAATCGGTTGATTGATTTTGTGCATGTGTGTGCTTGATTAGGCTTGATCACCCTTGTTATTCACACTAGATTGCATTGTGAGTTCACATTGATATGGACCATTGATTTGTGGCTTACATTTACTCGATTGAGATATCTTGTGATGTTTCCTAGCTAGTGTTTGATGTAGTTGACGCTAATTAGACCTCTAGGAGAATAACTTGATGTACTCTCTTGGTTGCAATTTCGGTTTTCCCTCGCATTGTTTGACTTAATCGGTTAATTCCCCGAGTTGATTGAACTTCATCGTTGATGCATGTGGATCCATTCCCCTAGTGTCTTAGCATTCATTTAGTACTAGCATTTTTCATTGCCTAGCTTATTCTTAGTGTCTACCATATACCCCTACTAGATTTCGGAATAGCTTAATTTTGGCACCATGCATTTATTCTCCATTCCCTAGGGTTCGACCTTGACTTGCCGCTACACTATTAGGGGTTAGTTAAGCTATAAATATTGTTTGATAGGGCGGGGTGGTAGCCCAACGACCTACCATTCTTCGCCACATCAAAATGGCGCCGTTGCCGGGGAATGGTGTTTTGTATGCATGTTGTTTTTGAGTCTATTCCACTCTATTTGCAAAATACAAAAAGATTTTACACTTAGGCTACACTTGTAGCCGTGCTACTAATATTGTCTTTGAGTTTTGTGTTTGTAGATCCCAAGTCATGGGAGGTAGTTCAAGGGTTACCTTGAAGGAGCTTGGAGTTCCCGGGGCTTATAGGCATAAGAGCGCGATAGCTCCACCTATGTCACCGGAGAATGACTTTGAAATAAAGCCGGCAATGATCACTCTTATTGAGAGGAGACAATATGGTGGGGCAAAGAACGAGAGCCCATTGAACCATCTTAAGGAGTTTGAAAAATATTGTAACACAATCAAGATTAATGGAGTTCCTCAAGAATTCATCCGCCTTAAGTTGTTCCCTTTCTCCCTCATAGGAA
The DNA here is from genome assembly GCF_948465745.1 of Chenopodium album. Taxonomy (NCBI): domain Eukaryota; kingdom Viridiplantae; phylum Streptophyta; class Magnoliopsida; order Caryophyllales; family Amaranthaceae; genus Chenopodium; species Chenopodium album. The sequence goes on along the minus strand of NC_137860.1, from coordinate 20,376,496 downwards.
GATCTTTGGAATGGCTAGATAAAGAGATGAAGCCCAATTCTTTGAAAACTTGGGATGATGTCACCAAAGCTTTCTTGTTCCGTTTCTATCCTCAAAAGAAAACGGCGGAAGCAAGAGCTTTGATTCAAAGGTTCAAGCAAAAGCCTAATGAAAGCCTTTATGAAGCATGGGAAAGATTTAAGGATTATCAAAGGGAGTGTCCACACCATGGGATTCCTACCTACCAAATCATACATATCTTTTATGGTGGGTTGAGTTCTCATGGGAGAGCAAGTTTGGATGCCGGAGCCGGAGGCCCAATCATGAACAAGACGGAAGAAGAAGTGGTTGATGCTATTGATGAAGTAGCTCGTCATTATATGAATTGGCAAGAGGTGGAAAGAGAACCAACAAGCAAGGGTTACTCGATCGAACAACTTAGTGTCATTAATGATTTGACTACTTTGATTGAGGATTTAGGGAAATAAGTCCCTCAAGGAAAAGCTTGAGAAGCCTCCTTCCCAAGCTCCAATTCTTCCCTCCCAAATTAAGGGGAGAGGTACATCTTCTCACTCTAACTCCAATCTTTCTACTTGTTGCATGATTGTGGAATGTTGGCCATGTCAATTATGTGGAATGAATAATCATAATGCTTCTATGTGCCCAAATGTTTCTTGTAGTGAATGTGATGGAAGTGAAATGGAACACATGAATTATGTCAATAATCATGCTTGTGAACCTAGAAATGATGTTCAAAGGAATATTAGAAATAGGAATTATCATATGAATCATCATGATTATAACCAAAATGGAGGTTATAGAAATCATGAATGCCAAGAGATTCATGGTAACTATAACCATCATGGTTGTAATGGTCCTGGTCATGGCTATAGACATGGGGATCATAACCAAGGTTATGATAACTATGGTCAACAAAGGAGCCAAAATGAAACTAGGGGTAATTGGAATAATCAATCTAGGGGATATTTTCAAGCAAGTTTTCAAGATGGTTCCCCAATTGATTTAGTTCCAAATGCTCAAGGTTTAAATGATAATTCCCATGACCAATCATTTTCTTCTAGAGAATTTTTGGAAAGTGTCATTGAGAAGCAAGCCAAGACTATGGAAATGTGTATGGTTTTGAATGAAGAGAAATTTAATTACATGTTGGCTTATAACAAAGATTTGAGTGAAAAACTTTCTCAATTGACTAGTATATTCAAGGAATATGCAAACTCTTCTTCTTCTTTGACTCCACCTAGCCTAGATTCTAGGAACTCTATGGATGCTATTGTTACTAGAAGTGGTAGGGTCCTTGAGGGAGGTGTGCCTAAGAAGAGTGTTGCCAATGAGAGAACTAGTAAGAATTCCATTGAAATTGAAGGTGATGAATGCCCTTTGAGCGAAAATGTTGGTGAGGAACAAGTAGAGAAGGTGATAGAGAAAGAGAGAGAGGTTTGCAAACAAAGGCTCCCCTATCCTCAAAGATATAATAGATATAAGTTGGATGAGCAATTTGGGAAGTTTGTAGAGATGCTTAAGCAACTTCATTTAACTCTTCCTTTCACCGATGTTGTTGAACAAATGCCAAATTATGCTAAGTTCCTTAAGGAAATTTTGAGTGGAAAAAGGACTTGTGATGTGGCGGAGACCATTAGCCTTACCGAGCATTGTAGTGCAATCATCATGAATAAGATGCCTCCTAAGTTGAAGGATCCCGGAAATTTTTCCATCCCTTGCGCTATCAACAAGACCCAAATTGATAATGCCTTATATGATCTAGGAGCTAGTGTTAGCCTTATGCCATATTCGGTTTATCAAAGGTTAGGTCTAGGAGAACTTCTACCTTCAAAGATTACCTTGCAATTAGCCGATAGATCAATCAAGATTCCTAAGGGAAAGGTAGAAGATGAGCCTTTAAGGGTTGGAAAATTTGTTATTCCGGTTGATTTTGTAGTGTTGGACATGGATGAAGATGCTACAATACCTATCATCTTAGGTAGACCTTTCCTTGCTACATCGGGGGCTATGATAGATGTGAAAAGTGCTAAGATATCTCTTAAGATAGGGGAGGAAGAAATTGAATTTGATTTGAATGAAGGAATGAAATATCCTTCCTCTTCTTTAGAAAATTGCATGAGAGTTGAAGTGCTTGATAATATTGTGAATTCCATGCATGAGCACTTGCTCACATCTAACGATCCTCTTGAGTGTGTTTTATTGAACAAGGAAAAGATAGGTATCTCAACCAAGGAAGAGCAATTGTATGAAAATTTGCTTAATGAAGGCGATATAGGGAGTGGAGAAGAAACTTGCATGGGCATATCAAGTCAAGATGCTTTGCAAGTGGCCTCAACCAAAGAAGGTAAAGGTGTTCCCATGGTAGAGCTAAAACCTCTACCATCACACCTTAGGTATGAATTCTTAGGCCCTAATTCTACATATCCCGTTATTGTTAGTGCATCCTTGAGTGAGAGCCAAGCTCAAGCGTTATGTGGTGTTTTGAGAAAGCACCAAGGTGCTTTGGGGTACACAATTGATGATCTTAAAGGCATAAGCCCCGCCTTGTGTACACATCACATAACACTTGAGGAAGGCACCCTTCCTTCTATTGAACGACAAAGGAAACTACATCCCCAAATGGGAGAAGTAGTTAAGAAAGAGATCACCAAGCTTTTGGATGCGGGAATTATATTCCCCATTTCAAGCTCAAGGTGGGTCTCCCCCGTGCATGTCGTTCCTAAAAAGGGGGGTATGACCGTAGTTGAGAATGAGAAAGGTGAGCTCATTCCAACTCGAACGGTCACCGGTTGGAGGATGTGTATAGACTATAGACGTCTAAACACATCAACCAAAAAGGATCATTTCCCTCTCCCTTTTATTGACCAAATGCTTGAAAGGTTGACTAGGCACAAATTCTATTGCTTTCTTGATGGATATTCGGGATTCTTTCAAATTCCTATTCACCCCGAGGATCAAGAAAAGACAACCTTCACATGCCCCTATGGTACTTTTGCTTATAGAAGAATGCCCTTTGGGTTGTGTAATGCTCCGGCGACCTTTCAAAGGTGCATGATGAGCATTTTTGGGAACATGCTTGAAGAGGAAATGGAAGTCTTCATGGATGATTTTTTCGTGGGAGGTGTTTCATTTGAGGATTGCCTCAAAAATCTTGAAAGATTCTTAGAGAGATGTGAAAAAGTCAACTTGGTGCTTAATTGGGAAAAATGCCACTTCATGGTGGAAGAAGGGATTGTTCTAGGCCATAAAATTTCCAATAAAGGCATCGAGGTTGACAAGGCTAAGATTGAGGTGATAGAGAAGTTGCCTCCTCCGGTCAATGTGAAAGGTGATAGAGAAGTTGGGAAAAAAGAATCCAAACCGAGATTAATTCGTTGGGTCCTTGAGCTACAATCTTTTGATCTTGAGATCCGAGATAAAAAAGGTGCTGAAAATGTTGTTGCGGATCATTTGTCTAGACTTGAAGATTTTCAAGTTCAAGACGATGGGTCTCCTATAGAGGACCGGATGTTGGATGATTCTTTGTATGTTATCAATATGAAGGAGCTCCCTTGGTTTGCCGATTTGGTGAATTTTCTTGCTTGTGGGGAGTTTCCTCTTTCTTTTTCCAACAATCAAAAGAGAAAGCTTAAGAGAGAAGCAAGGCACTATGTATGGGATGAGCCAATCTTGTACAAAAGAGGTGTGGATGGATTGTTGCGTCGATGTGTGCCAAATGAGGAGATACCAAATGTTCTGAAGATGTGCCACTCGGATCCTACTGGTGGTCATATGGGTGTTTCAAGAACGGCCTCTAAGGTGCTTCAATGTGGATTATGGTGGCCTAACCTCTTTAAGAATGCTTGGGAGTATGTCAAAAGTTGTGATCAATGTCAAAGGACCGGGAATATTTCAAGGAGGAATGAGATGCCCCAACAACCAATACTTGAATTGGAGATATTTGATGTTTGGGGTATAGATTTTATGTGTCCTTTTCCATCTTCTTATGGGAATCAATATATCCTTGTTGCCGTTGATTATGTGTCAAAGTGGGTGGAAGCCATTGCTTCTCCCACTAATGACCATATAGTGGTGATGAAATTGTTCAAAAAGATAATATTCCCTAGGTTTGGCATCCCCAAAGCGGTTATGAGTGACAATGGCTCACACTTTGTGCACTATGCTTTCCGGAAGATGTTGAAGAAGCATGGAGTGAACCAACGATTTGGTCTTCCTTATCATCCTCAAACTAATGGGCAAGTTGAGGTATCTAATCGTCAAATTAAGCTAATTCTTGAGAAGACGGTTGCTAGGAGTAGGAAAGATTGGGCAAACAAGCTTGATGATGCTCTATGGGCATATAGAACGGCTTTCAAAACTCCTATTGGTACCACTCCTTATCGCTTGGTTTATGGGAAATCTTGTCACCTTCCGGTTGAGCTTGAGCACCGCACTCATTGGGCTATTAAAAAGATCAATTTTGATTTGGCTAGTGCGGGCGAGCAACGTTGGTTAGATCTTCATGAGTTAGAAGAGCTTCGATTGGATGCTTATGATTGTGCTAGCTTGTATAAAGCTAGAACTAAGGAGGTGCATGATAAGCTCATTGAGAAGAAAGAGTTTGTTCCGGGGGATAAGGTGCTTCTTTTCAATTCCAAAATGAGACTTTTTCCCGGAAAATTGATGTCTCGTTGGACCGGCCCTTTTGTTGTTCAAGAGGTGTTTTCAAATGGTTCTATCAAAATTTCTCCTTTGGATTTTTCAAGAACTTTTAAGGTGAACGGACATAGACTAAAGAGGTATTATGATGGAGTGTTCGTGGGGGTCATTCATGACATGACTCTTTATGATCCGCCTTGAAAGAGGTGGAGGATGTCTAGCTTAAGACTCTAAATTAAGCGCTTCACGGGAGGCAACCCGTGTTTTCTAACTTTTTCTTCCTTTTTCTTTTGGTTTTTCTTTTGGTTTTGATGATGATTTTATGATCTAATTTTGTTGTGTTTGATGTTGTAGGATGGTTTGAGTTTAATTCCAACTATTTTGATGCCAATTTTGAGGTAAACTTGTCCCAATTCTTAAGTTGGAAAGGTGGGTAAGTATGGAGAATGGTGAATACTTGTGTTTATTTTCATGATTTGCATGTTTTTCTTTCTCCAATATGAAGTGTAGCTACTGCCTATATGGTTCCTCATAACCATCATGGGGTGTGCGCACATGATGAGGGAGGAAGAAAAACGGGAATAAAAACCCAGATTTTGTGCGCCCGCACAGCATCACTGTGCGGCCGCACACGAACACTGTGCGGGCGCACATCACTCTTGTGCGGCCGCACACTGCTGGGTATACGTGGGGAGTGTTTTTCCTCCTCTCTTAACCCCGATTCTCCATTCTCTCTCTCTCCTATTTCATTCTCCTTCCTCCTTAGGTATATTGTGGTTGCTCATAGTTGCTCTCCATTCTCCTCATAATATTTTTCATTTTTCCTCATCAAATTTTCCACAATTCTCATTACTTTGCTCCCCAAGTCTTCATTCTACATCCTTAAAGGTAATTTTCTCACTCCTAGTTTGAAAATTTTGGGTACTTGTTAATTGAAACTTGTTGGTATGATTGTTGGAGATGTGTATTTGTAGTAGTGTTTTTCTTGCTTAATTGTTGTGATTTTCAATCAATTGAAAGTATAATTGCATGTTTTATGTGCTAAAGTTTCAATTTTCATATTTGAGCATGACTAGTACTACCCTCATACTCTCCACCATTACTACCTCTTGTTTTTATGATGATGAATGTGGAATTGTTGATGATGGTTTTGTGAAATCTATTTATGATGTTGATTTTACTTGAGCATTTACAAATTTTGGCATGAACCTTGTTGGATTTACATATGTTTAAGTTCTAGGGTGTTTTGTTGATGTTGATGGTGATAATGGAGAAAGTGGTTGTTGGTAGTATGGAGTATAGTTGCTTTTGTTAATTGTGATTTGGGGTAATACTTGTGTCAATTGTGATGCCTTGATTATGCATTTTTCACCTCTATTGAAATTTTGCTTAAACTCATGTCATATTGTCCTTTTATTTTTCCTCGATGTTCGTGATTAATTTTAGCACACCATTCCTACTATTGAAATCATTTTCATTGTGCATTATCTTATAGATGGGTGGTTCAAGACAAGCTAAGCGTGCAAAAGTTACAAAATCGAGGAACACAATTGATCCACCTTCTTCCATCAGAGAAACCTATGGCATCAAATTCACGGTCCAAGAGCATTGGGCTAGATTTGAAAGTCTTTCTTCAAGGAAATTGTATTCCACAAGATTCTATGATAGAGACACTACTACTCTTCTTGGGATAGATGATGATGTGAGGATGTTAGCTCGGAATTTGGGACTTGAGCATTTCATTGACCTTAATGCTCCCACCTATGCAAGGCTCACTTATGAGTTCCTTTCTTCACTCGAGGTGCATGAGGATGGTGACGACAATGAATGCCCAACACTTACCTTCCAAGTATTCAATGAGGACTATTCCATCCCTCTTTCATTCCTAAATAAGATGTTCAACTTTTCGGAGCCTATTAATGGCAAGCCTTTGATCTATCCGGCTTATGAAGCTCTCCATCGCGACCATAGGTATGATGAGAACGATTGGTGGGATGATATTTCTATTGAGGATACTTATTGTGCCCAAACTTCCAAATCGGCCTCAATTGTCCATGGAGCGATGCGCTATTTAAGCCGCATGCTAACCTATGCATTTTTCTCCAAGGAATCTCTTGGAGCTATTTCTCAAGAGAAATTAAGTTGGCTATGGTTGGCTCATCGATATAGGGATGATATGTTGGAGGACTTTGATGTAATTGATTTTGCTAGGCATTTGCTTGACCGCTTCATCGATATTCGTGACGGTTTCTTTCTCTCGGGAAGCATTCAAATTGGGGGTATGATCACCCTCATCGTGCTATCACTTAACAAGAAATATGCTTCCATGATTGGAGATCTTGTGGAGATTAAAGATCCTAGAGAGAAGTCTCCGTCTTGTTTGTTGGGTACATTTGCCTTAATCAATCAAAAGTTCATCGAGCGCACTATTATTTGGAAGGTGTCTCGAACAACCGATTGGTGCCTCATTCCCTATGAAGGGTCGATGGTGAGAGACAAGAGTTCGCCCTATCCTTGGAAGCCGCCCAAGAAAGACATTCTGGTTTCTTTTCGTCGGGGATCCGTGCCTTCTTCGGGTAATGTTCTTCCAAAGTCTAAGGCCTCTTGATCTAAGGGAGGTACCCCTCGAACTTCTTCTCCTACTCCTCTTCCTCTTCCGTCCCCTCCCTTGCATGATTTATCTAGCTTGCATGCCAAGATTGATGCCCTTTCTATTGCATTGTCTTCTTCTTCTTCTATGGGGAATTCTTGCTTTGTGGATGGTTATGATTATCATGCTAGGAGGGTGTATGACTTTCATGTTTCAAGGGGGGATATTGAGCCTTATGTGAATTATCCTTATCTCCCGGTCCAAGAGGGCCCTGTCCCACAGTGGGAGCCTTTTAACAAGGCGGTGGGGCCCCGTCTTTGTTATCCCTACTGGGAGGGCCCGCATATGGCGCATAGTGCCATTCGTGGGACCTCTAAGGGGGATTATGATTACAGGAGGCCGGGAGGATGTGACTGGACTTATGATCCAACAAACCCTGCTCCTTTCCCTTCCCCTGAGACAGAGGGGAGATGGGGTCGTTCAGGGCCCCCTGTCTTTGATGACTGGTCTGACTATTTTGCTGCAGATGCCCTTAGAAGGTTGGGTAGGGCTAAGGGGAAAGAAGTTGTTTCATCAGGTGGGGGGAGTACTAGTTCTACCCCTTACTTTAGTGCCGAGTGAGCCATTTTGGCTACCCCTCTCCGTATGCATGCTTTATGATTGTGTTTTGTGTTTGCCCTATGGTTGGGTTTAGCTTGGGGGAGGGGTGGCTCATTTATAGCTTGGGGGAGTTGGTTTAGGTTGGTTATGGTTTGCACGGTTCTCCTTCTTGCTAGTGGTTTACTTTGCATTCTTCTTTCTTAGCCTCTATGTCCTCTGTCTGCTCTGGTGTCTCTGTGATGTTTTACCTGCTGTTTCTTTGATGATGACTTGCTATATTCTTTATCTATCTGCTCTGCTATTGCTCCGATGATTCTTGTTGCTGATGATGTTTCCCTGTCTCTGATATATATTTTTCATTTCCTGTCGTTATGCTGCCGAATTTTTGGCTGGTTTCATTTGGAAGTTACTAACAATTTTCTTTGTATATAGATTCTTTTATTCTCTTTTTCTCACTTGGTCTTTAGTAGAAGCTTTCGTTTATGGAATGCAACGAGGTGGTTTCTACTTACTTCGTTTATTTTTGATAAGCTTGGAGCCGGTGAGATCTTTCTTATTTTTCTCTTTATTTTCCTTGGTTGCATAGAATAGGATTAGTTTAGGAGAAGTTGAATGGTTCGAGGATGGATGCTTGTTAACACGTAATGTGTTTGGGATCGGTGACTTTGTTGTCTATCGATCACTTGTTTGTCGATTGGGATTTTTATGTGTTTAACATGCTTTCTTGACCTTTGCATGATTTTCTCCTATGTTTTCCTTTCCTATGTCTCCATTTTCTTTTCTTTTACTTTCTTTTATTTTACCTTTTTCTCTTATTTTTCTTTTATTTTTCTTTTTATTTTTGATGTGATTTTGAGGCATTGTTTTTCCTTTCTTTTCTTTTGAGATGATCATTGTACATTGGACTTGTCTTTTGCATGACTTTCTTCCTAGGTTGTAAAGGTATGCACGGTTTGAGATTATGTTTGGTTGACTCTAGGATAGTGTATGCTAGGGTAGTTGGTTTGAACTAGGAGGATCATGAAGCCGGATTCTACTTGTTTGTGGTATGTTGGTAGTTGCTTCCTATAGTTGATTTGACACCATTGGTGAGTTTTTGCCACAACCTTGTGAGGTTACTTGCTTTTCTAGCCTTCAACATTCCTTGTATGAGCGGCGTGGATCCTTGACTATGCAAACCTAATCTAATAAAGCTTGATGTATGATTCTCAAACACGAGACCGAACTATCTAGGAAGGACAAAGGCACATTTTCGGGGTGGTATTTTCATTTTTACTTTGTTTTGCTACTTTCTTTTATTTTTGGGTTTACATTTGCCTTCTTGCAACCATTTGAGCCTAATCCCTTCTTTTCAAGCCACATATTTAGATCTTTGGCCTTTTGTTTCATTTTCTTTCTTTTCTTGGTTTTTGTGAAGCAATTTGTTCATTCTTGATGGAGTTTGTGGAGGAGAAGTTGGAATGTTTGGTTCTTATGAAAGCAAGTTTGTGTTTTATCTTCTTTGTGAATAATGGCAAATGATTATGAGTAAAAGCCGTCCTATATTATAAAAGACATGGACAAATAAGTGCAAAATCGAAAAAGCCGTCCAAAGTTAAACGAGGCGAGGACAAAGCACTATTAAAAAAAAAAAGAAGAAAAAAGTGAAAAATGAAAAATTCAAAAATATTTTGATGTGAGTATTCTCCCTTTTTGAGCATTGAGGACAATGCTCCATTTAAGCTTGGGGGGAAGCGTTCTCACGCTTTTTGTGTATATGTTTGTGGTTTATAGCTTTGAATAAGCTTGGGGGTGTGAGTATTTTTGTTTGGATTGGTGTTTACTTGATTGTGATTCTAAGAAAGGGCCCGTTCTTTGCTTCACTTTTAGGAAAACCACCAAATTTCAAATTTTAGCCTACCTTCACCCTTATTGCCTTACGTTACAACCTTTGGGAAAGACCTTTTGACCTAGATAGTTGAGTCATTATTCGAGGGAGGGCATCATGGGTCATTGCCTAAGGAAAGGGGATGCATAGTCAAGATGTCGAGTAGCCTAAAAATATTTCTTTTTCCGGTTCCTTCGAGGAATCATTGGGACACTCACTAAAGGAAGATTTGAGACTAGTGGGCAGAACGCGGTAAGATTGTTTGGGATGAAAGTGAATTGTGATAACTAGTTCCTATGCCTAGCATACCCTATGTTTCAATCAACCTTGGGTATCTTGAAACGTGCATACCTTAACTACTTGAGAAAGATTGTCATTCATTTGCTTTATAGTCTTTATGTTGGTTCATTTCGTAAAGGTTTGTTTTTATTTCATTTTCTTTCTTTTAATTCTTTGGTTTGCCTCATTGATGTTTGGTGGAGAGTTATGGGTCAAACTCTTAGGATACCCTTACGAGACCTCACTCGTCCTCATAGGCGACTTTGGGGTTTAAAGGGCTTGTTGTAGCTAAAAACAACCGTGATTCCTACGACAATGAGTTTTAGTGTATATTCTTATCTTGAGTCTTTCTTTTTCGTTTTCAATAAAATTTTCATCCTCTCTTTTTCTTGCTTTGTTTTGCTCGAGGACGAGCAAAAGTTTAGCTTGGGGGAATTTGATGAGTGACATTTTTGGCACTCATTTGGTTCCTTTTTGGATGATTTTTATTTCTTTTTACCTTTCTTTTCTTTAGTTTTCCTTAGTTTTATTCTTGTTTTCCTCTTTTTATGCCTTTTGTAGTTTATTTCTCTATTTCGTGCTTTTTCTTGTTTACTTGCTTTCTTTTCCATTTTTACTTGCTTTTTATCCTTTGGTTGTAGGTTGTGATTGATTGTCCAAGGATTCCCGGGCTTCCTTTCCATGGTTTTCCATTGATTTTCATGCTTAAAGCTCGTGCAAGAAGTTTCAAGTCAATGTGGGGTTCAAGGAGCATGCTTCAAGGTCTTGATTATGCCTTCCTCATGGCTCATTTTCTTCAAGAAATTCAAGGAAGTTGCTGCCTACCTTGTCCTCCATCATCATCATCTAGGATGCGTGCACCTCGTGAGCAAGGGCAAAGAAGAAAGGAGGAAGCTACAGCTGTGTGCGGGCGCACAAGAGGAATGTGCGGCCGCACATCTGTCGTGTGCTGCCGCACATCAGGTGTGTGCGGGCGCACATACCTGGGTGTGCTCCCGTGCGCACCATTCTCTCTCCTCCGAGCGCCCGCACCAACGTGGGTCTATTTTTGGACGTCTTTCCAAATTTCCTCTGGGGATTATAGTTATTTCTTTCCTTATTTAGAGAGAGGAAGAGATCTTCAATTAGATTGGATTAGATTTTTAGAGAGAGAAAACATTAGTTCTTAGCATTTTTAGAGAGAGAAAGTGTGGGTTTGATGATTGATGATTGAAGATTGCTTCATTTGATTTGATTTCTATCAAGTTTGTAAGGATTCTTTACTCTTTAATGCAATTCAAAGTTTGATTTCATTAGTATTGTTGTTTGATTTGGTTAATTGATAGTTTAATTAATTTGATTGAATTTGTTGGTTTCAATTTGATTTCAATTGATGAATTTGGGAATGATGATTAGTTTAGTTTTGATTTTGATGTTCTTTATGGATTGTGAGTAGTTTATTTGCTAGGGTGGTGGTGAAGCATGTATTGATGATGAATTGAGATTAATTTGGGGGAAATTGATTGAGTTGATAATGTGATTAAATCGGTTGATTGATTTTGTGCATGTGTGTGCTTGATTAGGCTTGATCACCCTTGTTATTCACACTAGATTGCATTGTGAGTTCACATTGATACGGACCATTGATTTGTGGCTTACATTTACTCGATTGAGATATCTTGTGATGTTTCCTAGCTAGTGTTTGATGTAGTTGACGCTAATTAGACCTCTAGGAGAATAACTTGATGTTCTCTCTTGGTTGCAATTTCGGTTTTCCCTCGCATTGTTTGACTTAATCGGTTAATTCCCCGAGTTGATTGAACTTCATCGTTGATGCATGTGGATCCATTCCCCTAGTGTCTTAGCATTCATTTAGTACTAGCATTTTTCATTGCCTAGCTTATTCTTAGTGTCTACCATATACCCCTACTAGATTTCGGAATAGCTTAATTTTGGCACCATTCATTTATTCTCCATTCCCTAGGGTTCGACCTTGACTTGCCGCTACACTATTAGGGGTTAGTTAAGCTATAAATATTGTTTGATAGGGCGGGGTGGTAGCCCAACGACCTACCATTCTTCGCCACATCATGCTTGCAACATCAAGACTCAAATTGTATTTGTTTCTATACGTCAAGAACTCATCCTCTTCCTTGGATGTTCTTGATCATAATCTAAAAATCTATTACTTAGATTCAAGTTGATTAGTACTTCATACTCCACATGCTTTAAGAAAGTAAGTCGAGCGACGATTCCATATCATAGCATACATGATGGATTTAATTGTAGAATGATTCTTAATCCTTTCCATCCACGTTACATTTTAGCTCATCTAGTTTCACTGAGTCTTGCTAAACTGTTTGCTATGTGATACGTTTGAAAGTCTCTACTAGAGTCTTTCTTGTTTGACTTAGTATTTAGCCTAGCTCATACTTAGTTCACACAATTACTTAGTTTATACATATATACGGGTCGAAAGCCTTTCAAAGTCCTTCAATTCATGTTTAACACGGTAATTCCTTTACTCGTTTAAACATTTTATTAAGTCTATACAATATATCTTAATTCCCAATATGTACTAAGTATCGTCATTAGCTTGGTCCATTGTCGAAAATACTTTCAAATCTAGGCATTTAGCATTTGATAGTTAATTTACAACAGAGTTCGTAAACTTCTTGTTGGACTTTACAAGATTGACTCTTGCTCCCACTAAACTTCTTATTCGTAAGAATTTCTATGTTTCTTCATAAGTCAATCCTTTTATTAACTTTATGAGAAAACACGTTCCAATTTTATTTATGCAATGCTTCCTTCAATCCCATAATGAATTTCTTGAGATTGCTTTCAAATCTAGCATTATTTAGATTTTCAAAACCCTAAGACTATTTTCATAGTCACTTCCAAAATCCTATTTTAGGAAGGCGGTTTTGGTATCTATTTTGCCATATTTTGTATGTGCAATTTTGCTAGAACAATTATGAAAAGACTTAAGAATTCCGATTGGTGAATAGGGTTTTATTAAAATCAACTCCGTGAATTTAAGTGTATCCTTTTCAACCAATATAGCTATGTATGCATATACATTTCCACATTTGTTAAAACTTATTTGCGACCGATGGGTCTTTCACCCTTCATGCAAATTAATCAAGTTTTAAACATGATTTTCAAACATGGAGTCTATTTCGGATTTTATGGCCTCGAACCATTATTCAGAATTTGGATTTGTCGTAGCTATCTTACAAGGCATTGTTCCCTTACTATCTAATAGCATGCTTGTAAGTCTTAGGTTTATTTCTAACTTAATAGAAAATTTATAGGATTCAACCCAAACCTTTGGTGAATTCTATACCTATACGGGGTTATTGCATCAAACACTGAGTTTCAAGGCGCTTCCAAAGCCCTTTAATTATCTTGATCTTACTCCAACTTTTCAGAAGTTTTGTGAGTAATTAATTCTCTTTTAAGGCACTTGTAAAGTCCTTTTGAGTATTCTTCATTAGGTATTCTCACGAAGCCCTTTTAAGGTCTTCCGAGATTCTCAGTTCTAGTTTGTTGCTTATCTCGATGGTCATCGAGTTCATTTCCCTCCCACTTGTCATTTTGGAAATGTGTTACTTTCCAGAAAGACACCACTTAGAGCAACAAACCTTATGTTCTCAATTAGGTTGTGGAGGTAATGCCCGTAGTCTCACTTGAATGCTTACAAAGAGACATGTATATTGTCTTTAGGTAAAAGTTCGTTATGAAACAAACAGTTAGCTCCCACTTGAGCTATCTTAGCCTTTAATCAGCCATTAAGCTCCCATTGAGTCACCTAGCTCTGACTAAGCCGGTGAGCTCCCACTGAGGCTAAGAGCCTTAAACATATACTTGCAAAGACATTTAGAAGTTAATTCTATCCAAAACTGAATATGGCGTCCTTTCTTAGCTTCGACATTTTGTTTAGTGTAACATTAGTCATTTGTGCAAATATTTAAGAAATTTATAGAAAGGGATGTGATCCATCATTGTTCGAGTCATTTTCAAATGGCATCGAGATCTCCGTGAAGACAAACTATGTTCTTTGTGGAGTTATTTATGAAAATTTCAATTTCATAACTTTGAGATGGTCACGCTTGGCTCAAGCAAACATCTCTTGATCTAATCTAGACGTTTGGATATCTTGCCAAGTCGATTATGTACTTCATTGAACTCTTGAGCTACTCAAGGTCAAGTTTTGTACATATTTAATGAATATAGCTATTTTTTTTAATTCTGGACCAATCATGAAAATAATATAATTTGATTTAGAATACTACAAATATAAGTGCAAAGTATAACCACTTATCAAGATAATAACATAATAAGTTCAAAATCTAAAGCATTCATGCAAATTTCAAGCTTATTCAACGTCTTATTCACGCATTAAAATTGTCCCTATTTGGCGAGAATAAGGCGATTCCAAAATCCAAAGAATCAATAAGTAGTTAGGCATGCTTTGGCTTGTCCTAACACTTATTACCCTAAGGTAAGAAACTCTTTGCTAATGGCTCCAAGCCATTCTTGGTTAGATAATCGTCGCATCTAATTCTCTCTTGACGATTTATCTCTTTTGCCTTGATATGTTAGGACTCCATCACTCATATTATTGAGTACAACCAAAACCAACATGCACACCCGGTGTGCCTTACGTTCCTTGGAGAAGTGGTGATGCCTCGCTTCGGCGTAGCCCATCACCACCCTCGTTTGGTTGGTAAGTGTTGTTTTGGAAAGGCATGTTTTACTCAATATTTTTAGGGACCTAGGGTTACTATGTTGGTTGATTTAAGTGAACTTAATTAATCATCACATCATAAAGATATCCTAAGCATGCATCTAACATATCGATCATACATAATCATAAGCATAAATATATATAAAGCATGATTATATGATGCATTTGGCAACTAGCATGATCCCTTGAGATCTTCAAGTCTTCAAAAGGTCTTCTTTTGCAACTTTACGGCTTCGTCTTCCAAGAACCTCCATCTTCAAGACATGACCATAATAATGCAAATACTAGTATCTACGATTAGGAATATTCTAAATATTAAGGTACAATAATACTCAACGGTACGCAAACCGTACTTAGATTTACAAAAATACATCACGGAACGTAGTCCGTATTTTCTATCCTAATCGGGCCCCACTAGTTGCCATTTCATAAAACCTGTGAGAGAATACATTCCATTCATCCATTCACTATTTGGGAATGGCCCATGCATTTTACAACGACAAACAAGTAACAATGCATAAAACACGCGTAAACTAGTAACTAATTTAGGTCGTTAATCCAATTAACATGCCTAATTAAAACTAGTCAAAGTTGTTTAATTGATTATGAAATTAAGCGCAATTAATAATTGAAGCTCCCACTAAATTCCGCATCCATCTTAATTAATCCAATTAATTAAGCCGGTAAAACCAGTTATTTGCGAAAATTAAATTTTGCAAATGCCGCTCAAAAATCGAAGCCTAACCTCCTTCATTTATTAAATAATTAAAACCAAATTAAATTAATAAAATAATTAAAACGACAAAATTAAGCAAAAATTACGTAGTCCAAAATGTCTAAGTGCCTAGCACTAAGACTTGGACTGCTACCACTTGCACAATCGCTTGATGCTCAATGAACGTGGGAGTGGGTCACGATGTCGCTAAGCGTTACACCGCCCACATCAGCGAACTTTCACGCATAAAAAACGTGGCCCATGATGGCCATGTTGCATGAACTCATTGCACCACATTGCTTCGCAGGCAATGTCTACGCATTAAGCACCAACGTACATACATATACGTAGTACGCCCCGCACCAAGCACTAAGCTCGCACATGCTGCCCACGACACTCACAACACAACAGCACGCACGCACGCACAGCCGCAGCGTGCTGCTGCTTGGCATGTGCTGATGTGCGGCTGTTGTGGCTAGGCACATAGCCACGCTGCCTTTGTGTGGCGCGAACCAGGCAGCCCCACCTCGGTAGCCACATGCGGGCTGCACAGCAGCCCGACTAGCCGAGGGGTGTTCCCTTGGTTTGCGTGCCACACTCTCGGGATTTTAAAATCCGAGTTTTGCGTGACTAATTAATTAATTCTAAATTAACTTTAGAACCAATCTAGTGAGCAAAAATGAAAAATTAAATAAGTCCAACTTTGATTAAATTCATTAAAGTGCATATAACAAAAATTAATAAAATTGGTTTAACCTGGTGCAATAAAATAATAAGGGCAATAACTCACTATTAATTTAATTAATTTAAATTAATCATGAGATTTTGACAAAAATAAAAGGGAGTTGGAAACATGAACACAAGTTCAATAAAATTCCAACTTTGACACTTATGAATCCTTGAAAAATTATATCTTCCAATATGAAGATAAATGAAATTCTATCACAAGATTGAAATTTATGATTCCAATCAACTTAATACATGATTAAATCAAATTCCAACCAAAAATTCATGGAATTTAGTAACTCAAAATTGCAATCACTTAAAACAATTAAAGATTGAATCTTTAGTACTTGGAAGCAACAAAGAACAAACTTTTCACACCTAATGCAATTATTTTGCAATTATGTGAAAAATAAAACCAAAATTTTAAGCACCAATTACTACCAAGTAACCATGCTTAAAGAGGTTTAAAATTGCATCTAAATTAAGGAAAGAACCAAATACATAACCATCATAAATATGCAATAAAATTTTAAGGTGCATTTTTCAAATCCCTCAAAACGTGCATTTCTGGTCGTTTTTTGGCTAAAAACACAGTCCTAAAAGGGTACAACCATTTCTAGAACGCCTTTCCCACCCAAAATTCAATATTTTTTGGCGAAAATCTAGGTTCTGGGCTGAATATAGCTTTAATATGAGATTAAAATTAATAAACCCGAGCTACTAATCTAATTAGCAACTTAAAACCAGAAAATAAGCCATTAAAACACCTTGAAAAATATGATTATAAAAAGTAAATGAGCAA
Source organism: Chenopodium album (assembly GCF_948465745.1). Classification (NCBI taxonomy): domain Eukaryota; kingdom Viridiplantae; phylum Streptophyta; class Magnoliopsida; order Caryophyllales; family Amaranthaceae; genus Chenopodium; species Chenopodium album. The sequence continues at coordinate 20,359,547 of NC_137860.1, read as the reverse complement.
GGCTCCGATACCGTTGTTGGGTTTCTATGAGTTCGACCCCCCGTGGAAGGAAATCCGAGCCAAGACCACACTCACAATAATTATAACCATAAAACATAATTAACATAAACACAAGACTAAGTAGGAGATTAATACCTTTGAAGCGTGCTTTGCTCACTTAATTGAGCTCTTACTTCGAAAGCTTAAGCCCCGATCGTACGAGGACCTCCTACGAAGTCCACCCACAATACTAGCATCGAAAACGGTCTATTGCCTTGGAGTTAGCAAGGCCCGACCAAAACCCGAGTTATTAGTGTTCGAAGGTTTTCACACTGGGATGCCTTTTTCAACACTTACTCAAGTGAAGTATTCCCAACTACCTAGGTTGGTATTTATAGGCAAAGACTCTCAAAATTCCCATCATCTTTCCATGTGGGAGATTTTGATTTTATTCATTTTATTTTAAATCTAAAATAAAATAAATAAACAAGCTACTAATAAATCAACAAGTGTCAAGCTCACATGAGAGATTAGGTAAGGACCATTTGGAAAAGGGGGGGGGGGGGGGACCAAACTTGCTCCTCACTCCCTCTCCCAAAATCGGCTGACAGTACACCCCACCCACCATTTAGCTTGCGCCACATGGTAGTCCCACTTGGGCACCAAGGCACCCAAAGTTGGTTGCCATGGCATGCGGCCACCCACGGCCAGCAGGCCCAGCACGTGTGTGCGGGCTGCTGTAGCCTTGGGCTGTTGCTTGTGCTCTCAGCCAGCAGGCCTTACACCTTGAGTGCGGGCTGCTGCCGAGGGCCTGGTCCCCATGCGCGCACATGGCTGCGGCCAGCCATGCTATCACAGGTGCGCTAGCATGCACCAGCCAGCCTTAGCTCGGCTTGGTGCGCATGCTAGCCACCATGCAAGGCTATATGCCCCTAGCACTCGGTTTGCTCGGGGCATTCCGATGCTAGGGGTATTTTATTGATTTATTAGTTTTTCTTGTCTCGTCTTTTATTATTTACGACTCGACTTCCGACGCTCAGTTACGACGCTCCAAGCTTGAATTTCCGACGTATAAATATTAATTACTCGGGCGACTCATTAATTCATTCCGAATTAATTCGTCGCTTCGGTTCGCTAATTGCTTGGGTGTGACCCGATGGGTTCAGTCGAGATTAAGCTGTAATATTTATTATACATTAATATTACTGTAGACACCCAAATGTGTCCCAAAAAAACCAAACACAGTGATGAATATCTTTCACGTTAAGTATTATCGAACGAAGTGAAAGTGTGAAAGGTCTAGTGATGCGGTTGTTTTTATTTAAAAATCTTCTTTCTGTTTTTGAAAATGTACTCTATTTATGAAAAATAGCTAGTACAATTTAGTTTGGTCTATGATAAGGTTCCAATAATAGTGTAGTTGGATTGGGCTCACAAAGAGCTTTCCAACGATATATTATAAGCCCAATTCCGATGAATAATGAGGAAGTTATGGCCAAAATACTATATTAGGCCCGAAATGATTTTTATATGTGGCCCAATGATCTAGAGGAGGGCCTATTAATTATAATTCCTAAAGTTATTAGGATTGACTTTAGTCTTCTAGAATAATCTAGAAGGTTCTTTTAAATTCTAATGGAATTAGAATTGATAATTATATTTTAAAGAGTTTTATTTGGAATAAATAAGTGTTTTATGATAAACGAATTTTAAAACTGATAAATGCGGATTCCAATTACTTAATTATATTAGGAAAAGAATTCCGTACAAGTGCATTTTTATCTTTTAGCCAGCGCCAAACAACAGGTTTGTCGCACGGCGACAAGGTCTGCCGCACGGCGACAAGGTCCGCCGCACGGCGACAGCTTTGCGACACTAATTTTATTCCGATTCGAATTCTTACTCTTTTCTATCGATTCCGGACTATTTTCTCAATAGAGGTCATATCCCCTGTTTTCAAATAACCAACAATCAATAATCATCAACAATCAACAATTCTATTCTCTTCTCTATTAAGCAAAAGCTTATTCTTCTCCCTCTTGCTTAGGGATGGCAATCTTAAATGGATATCCGAAGATCCACCCGATATAAATAAATGGAGGAGAATCCGCGTTAAATGGATGAAGGGTGGGTGACGGATCGGGTCGGATTCGGGTAGAGCTCCACTTCATCCGTCACCCGATCCGTCATCCGCTAATCACCTGATCCGTCATCCTCCACCCGATTAATAAATTAAAAAATGAAAAATATATGTACATACACAAGCCTAATCTCCTCAATTCTGAAACCCTAGCCCAATATTAAAACGTTCTACACTTCCTTAGTACCCTTCTGCCTTCACTCAATCCCTCTTTCAATCAGCTCCTCACGGCGGCCATTATTCCTCTCACCGACGACCACTCCTTGGATTTGCTCACTCGCGACAATCAGCTAGTATTGGTTGTTGATTTAGGTAATATTCTGCTTTATTTCTCTATTTTATTCTCCTAGTTCATCTCAATCTATAATTTGTATGTTCTTTATTTCGTCTACTTATTAAATTAAGCATATTTTTCATTTGCAATTTGCAAATGTCGCTCAATTTGAAGTAATGTATGTTGGTAATATGAGTGTATAATAATTTATCATGTAGTCATGCCCTTATTTAAAAATCAAACAAAGCAGTTAAGGCTTAGTTTTAAAGGATTAATCCTCTGTATAATTGGCGGCTGGTTGTTACTCTTGTTTATATAATTGTATATTGATGTATCCAGTTGTATATTTAGTTATTATCCTAATCAAATGTTATAATTGTTGATTATATTTTCTTAATTAGTATATTATATGAAATCTTACTCATTTTTTTTATTGGTAGGATGATGAAGAATGCTGCAGGGATTTTTGAAGAAGAAAGACAAAGTTGGAATTGATGTTAAATCTGTTTTTTTAATAAGTGTTGTTAGTGTGTAATTGAAAATTTGAACTATTAACAACTTTGAATTTAGACAAACTAAAAATTAAGATTCTTCAAAAAAATAAACTAAAAATTAAGAAGTGCAACATCTGTAATTCTAAAATAGAAATTATACGAAGTGTTTATCACCCGATAAGCATCCAATCCACCCGTTTCACCTGCGGATGACGGATGGATCGGATCTGGGTGATGGGTTTAGCGGGTGACGGGTGGATCGAGTGGAGCGGATGGTGGATGCAGGTGAAGCTCCATCCGACCCAAATCCGATCCGTTGCCATTCATACTCTTGCTTTCTAAACCTTCCCTTTTCAAAATACACAATTCCGCATTCACAAGTTCTAGACACACCTAGCCAAGTTCGAAGTTTCCTTCGCCCTAGACGTGAAAGGTTGATAATTTCTGAGGGTTTGGTCCCAAATCCTATTTCATTTCTTTGATTAGATTTATTATTTAATATTTTCCTTGAAGTTACTAACGCGTGTATTTTGTTATTAGAAAGAGGTACGAGGCAACAAAATATGTAATCTAATCACTTCTTTATTATTCTTTTGATATAGAAAGCATGTTTATATTATTTAATTCCTAGTATCATGTTAGGATGTTCTTTATTGCTTTTTAGTATCATGTTTAGGTTGCAACCTATTCTTTTTAATATCATGCTAGTATCATGTTAGGGATGAAGCTTTGATCTTTAATGTTTAGTGACATGCTAGGATTTTTTATTAATCTTATTATTATCATGCCTAGGATCTTGCTATTAATATTATTATGCTTTGATGAAATTGAGATTATGATGATTGTTATTATTATGTTGCTTGATATATATTATTATTATTATTGTTATTGCTTGATCACGCCTTTTATGCATATTTAAAGGGAATTTGTACTTGAAATCATGCTTAATAAGATAATTAATAATCTGTTTAGGCTAATATGATTTTAGTTCAAGTGATCGCCAATAATAGATTTATTCGTGCATTAATATTCAACCAACATAGATTAAACAGGTTTAGGGTTAACCTATTGATTGTATGTTAGTCAGAAAGCGCACATGAATATGAGAAGAATAAAGTAGAGGCCTATTATTAGGGCGAGTTCTTCCTCTTTTACATTGGATTCGTACCTTCATCCCCAAATATCTAGTCATGGTTCCAGACCACTATGGAGTTAGCGATCTCATGGATCGTGAAGGGGTGTAACCTTCACCCTGTGAACGGTTTATAAGTTCCTAAAACTTGTTGGTGACTCTTTTGCTCTTGTTTCCTTCCCTTTGGACGCCACCATACTTAAATGTATGATCACAGTGGGGTTCAAGTTTTGGGATGGCTTGAAATATTCCATACAAAAACTAATCGGAAGCGGCCTCCACCCAGAAATTCCGATATCTTGACCTCACTAAATAATTAGCTTTCTAATAATTCCGTACCCTCTATCAGAATAATACACTTGTTCGAAGGACACCATTCCTTTCAAATAGACCTTGACGATGTCAAGGATCCCAACCCAACCCCACCAGCAGCCAGAAAGAAATGAAAAGTCGATCAGCTGGTGGAGGTGAAGAAAGAAAAGAAATAGCAATCACTGACTGGGGAGCGGTCAGAGGAGCTCCATCCCAAGCCGGCTGGTGAACACATTGACCTCGCTCTAGATTACAACCGTCCACAACTTATTGTTAAGGTGGGGACGACTGCCTTTGTTAAGTTGGTTGCAGACTTGCACCTTCTGCTGAAAGAATTTAAAGACATCTTTTCCTTTGAAGTGGAAAAGATGCCAGGCATCAGCCCGGATCTCGCTGTCCATAAGCTCGCCATTGATCCAAAAACGAAGCCTATCCGGCAAAAGAAAAAAAATCACGGTGAGGAGAGAAGTCAGGTGGCAGCTGCCGAGGTTAAAAATTTGTTAGACGTTGGGTTCATTCGGCCATGTAACTTCCCGGATTGGGTTGCAAACGTTGTGCTTGTAAGGAATCCGAATGGTACCTGGCGCATGTGTGTTGATTACACTGTCTTAAACAAGGCATGTCGAAAGGACATTTATCCGCTTCCAAAGATCGACAGTCTAGCCGACTCTACAGCTGGTCATGCCTTGATGAGTTTTTGGATGTCTACTCGGGCTTTCATCAGATTCCCCTGTGGAAGAAAGATCAAGAAAAGATGCCCTTCATCACTGATCAGAGGTTATTCTATTATAATGTGATGCCCTTTGGCTTGAAAAATTGATAAGTTTATATTTTATATACTTTATTATATCATTTTTACTCTATTTTAGAGTACAAATTATGTGTTTACAAAGATTTTAATGTCTTATTATGAATTTATCTTTGTTAAGCTTAATAGAATACTTTAGTTAATTATGCTACAATATTCTATTATTATGACATATTTTGGAAAGCAATACTAAATTTCCATTCTTTTTGTTATTGCTCTCAGGTTGATTAAGATTATATGAAGAAAAGGAAAATAAAGAAAAGCCCACTACATATCCTCACGTGCTACACTTCACCAAAGAAAAAGGAAGTGGGTTGAAAACCCATTACCTCAAAACCCCAAAAAGGAGAAGAAGCGAAGGAACTAAATTAAAGGAAAACCCTCACAACTACTATGAGTGAAGTATAAGAGTGGGTACTCAACTTTGCCAAAAGTTGCAGATTGGGTACTCAACTTTCATTTGTTGCAGTTAGAGTACTAAACTTTGTACTCAACCTAATTCACTTGCTATAGCCGATTATCAACAACTAATAAATGCAACTTTGATTAATTTTTTTTTTCATTGCCTTGAAGCCTGTGAAGATGAATAATTGTCAGAGTACATATTTAACCAGCAAAATGAGCAATGTAACTGTTTTTCAAAATATGTAGCCGTTACAAATGAAATAGCCAAGGCCAAATAATATATAAGAGTGCTTCTGATCTTTGGTTACTTCACAGCTTGGTTTCTGAAATTTTTCCCCAGAAATTAGTGTTGTTGTTGGGTGAATCTGCAAGTATTAGGAAGAAAAGGAAAATCAGTCACCATGTCAAGATTAAGTTCAGGTTTTAGCTCAAGCCCAAGGAGGTGTCACTGTGGTTTGCTTGTGTCAAGGACAAGGGCTTGGACAAAGGACAACCCTGGAAGAAGATTCCTTGCATGTCTAGATTATGATGTAGACACTGAAAGAAGAGGGTGTAAGTATTTCAAGTGGACAGATGTTGAAGCACCAATTGATTGGCAGACTGAAGTTATATTATGTTTGGTGGAGGAAAAGGAGAGGTTGAAACATGAGATGGTGGCCATGAGGAAGCAAGTTTGTGAAGCCAATCAATATGCAAGGAAGATGAAGGCAGAAAACACCTTGATGAAATTCAAAAGGGGTGTAAGAGTGAATTTGAGTTGGCAAGTGTGGGGCATTATTGTTGCTACAGCTATTGTGATTTACTTTTATTTTAGGCAAAGCAAAATGTAAGCAGTTGTAGGTAGTATGTTACCTTAGTTGTTATTGCTGCTTATTCTCTTCTTTGCTAGGTCCTGTAACAGTTAAAAATGTACTCGGATGATGCTATTTGGCAAATGAATTGAATGAAAATTGTTTTGTTAACCCACCTGCAGTGCCTGTGATGTTATAGTTGTTGGATCATGCTGGCTTTGTTGTGATGAAGGGGGGTATTCTTCACTGCAAGAATACACAGTCTGCTCCCCATCATAGTCGGAGTAAAATGCCCTTTGAACAGGTTGTCTTGGTGCAGCAACAGGATTTTGGGGGTTAAAACTACCCTGCATTTAAGTTAAAAAGAAAAGTTCACACCTAAATGCAAAATTATTGACAAAAAAATTCAAAATTTAATTTTGCTTACTTTTGCAACTCTCTGAAACCCATTGGGGTAAGTGTAGATCCCCACTCCCCTCATATGCATGGGTAGTTAAGCTTTAGGTGGTGCCCTAGTTGCAGAAGCGCGGTTTTCACTATTTCTGGTGTTGCTTCTGTCTTCTGCAGCAACATTTTTGCACCCCTTTTGCATTATGACCTTGCACACAACACATTCTGCAAGTGATTACACCTCCTTTGCTCTTGAGCTTCCCTGTTGCAGTAACTTCTGCTGCCTGCATTCTTCTCTTTGTTTTTGGCCTATGACTAATCTTCTTGAGCTTTGGTGGCAAAACAAGGTCATTCCTTAATGGCCATTCTTGAGGGCCATTTAAAGGCTCTAACAAGTGTTGATATGCCTTCAGGTAAGTGGATTTTGTGAAATATTCATTCACATATGGCTCAGGATGGTCTGACTTGTTCCACACTGCAACTACAACATGTTTGCAGGGGATTCCACTAATTTGCCAAGCTTTGCAGCTACAGGTTCTCTGAGCAAGGTTAACAACGAATTTATCTTGAGTAACACCTTCTCTGACCCCATAACAAAACCCACCATCCCAGTATGCATTCCAACCCCTAGCCCAAATCTTGCATCTTTCCAACTTTTGGTGGATCCTAGGGCACAAAACCATTTCTTTGTTGGCAATCTGATCTCTTTTCTTATATAGCCTCTCCATTACACTTTCCCTTATGTCTTCTAACATGGTGATTATGGGTTTATGCCTTGAATTAAGAATGTATGCATTAAACACGTCACTCATGTTGTTATCAACACTGTCACAACATGAAAGAGAGGTGTAAAATGCCCTGCACCATTTTTTGTAGTTTCTGTTCATGAGATCCTCAGCTGCATCTTCTGAGATAGCTCTCATTAGCCCAATGTTTGCATTGAATTCATTCTCAGTTGTACTTTTGGCAATCTTCCAAAACTACTTTCTAAATTCCAAACCCCCACCAAAGACTGATCTGAAATTACAATATACATGTCTTGCACAAACCCTTGTCTCAGCTTCAGGGAATGTGTTTACAACAGCAGCAAACAGACCGTTCTGTTGGTCTGACATAAATGTGTACCCTGCCCCACCATAAGTACCTAAATCAGAACCTAGAAGCTCTAAGAACCAAGTCCATTAATTCGTGCTCTGTACCTCCACTACTGACCATGCTATTGGGAACATCTGATTGTTCTCATCCCTCCCTACAGCCACTAATAGATGACCACCAAAAGGCCCCTTCAGAAAGCATCCATCCAAGGAAATGATCCTCCTGCAGCCACCAAGGAATCCCTTCTTAAGAGAATCAAAACACAAGTAAATTCTTTCAAACACATTGGCATTCATTTTCAGTTTTACTGTGTTTGTCCTGTTACTTCTCAGAATTTCAGCTGCATATTTAGGAAGCAAACCAAATTGTTCCTCATACTCACCAACAATGAGTTTCTGCCCCAGTTTTCTTGCTCTGAATGCTAGGTACCTACTTACTTTCAACCCTTTTTCAAGCCATATAGTCTCAATGATGTCATGCACATTCATGTATGGGTTTACTTTGAATTTGGTCTGGAAAAACCTAGCCACCCATGAGGCTATTATTTTCTTGCTTGTTGGCTCCCTACCACAAGTATGCTCACCAACATGAGTTTTAACCATGAAATTCCTTTTCCCTCTCTCCTAAGAAGCCCAAATCATCCAAGGACAACCTTTGTCCTTACTTTTGCAATGCCCACCAACCCTATTTTTGTCATTCCTACTGAAATGAGTGTCTCTACCAGTCTCAATACAGTAGTCACTAATAGCTTTCTTAAATGTGGTTGAATTCTCAAATGACTGACCAACAAAAAACTTGCTTGTTCTCCCTACACATCCTCCTTTCCTAATATTCTTTCTTTTACCCTCAAGTTGTACCAAATACCCAAAGTCCTCCTCATCAGATGACTTATATGGGCTGTCTGTCCCACTAAGTCCATCAAAATCACTTGCATAACCTGATGGATCTTTGCCCTTTGTTTCTGCTAGCTTTCTCAACATGATCAATTCATCCTCATATGATTTCTCCTTCTGTTTATCTTCATTCAACTTTGTTCTTGCATTCACAATCTCTGCATCATCTTTATCTGACCCCACAGTATCATTATCTATAAATGGATCACTACTCCTAGGCACACCACTATTTAGGAGTTCAACAAATGAGCCATATCCACCTAGTCCAATACCTATGTGTTGAGGTATATGTGCATGTTCATGTTCATGTTCATGTTCTGTAAATATGTCAATAACCCAAAACTCCAATAACAGTGACAGAAAGGGATCACAGGACCTAGTATCAAACCCCAGAAACCTTATCCTAGATTGAAAATCCTTTCTAGGGTCCAAGAAATGCACTTTCACTATGTCTTTATACCCTAAATTGTCAACAACTTGTTTCACATTCCCCACCACTAGTTAGAGTCAACATCTTCTGGTATGTCATCAAATGTATTGACCCTTCCCCCATTGTATATAATTTGACCCTCATCTTGAACCCATTCCCCACCATGATGAACTATTATGCAAGGTTTCAAATGCATCATTACCTGTTATACAAACATGGGAATATTGTTCAATAATCGATTGTATTCATCTGTCAATTGAGTATCTGTATACATATATATATATATATATATATATATATATATATATATATATATATATATATATATATATATATAAATATATATATATATATATATATATATATATATATATATATATATATATATATATATATGCATACAAATGAAATAAACTAAGTAAAGCTGTAAATATTGACAAAAGTTCATATATAATTACTAATTTCATTCCTTTCTTAAAATAATTTCATTACATCCATTCAAAAGGTAGGCTCAACTACAGCCGACAATCACCAACAATCTGTCATGGCATAGTGACAAGTACCAACATCATAAAACTTGTCACAAAAACCTACTTATGCCATGACAGTAGAAACACCTAACAACAACTAAAACAGAGTTCATTTTTTACATCAGAAAAAAAGGATCAACTTCAGCTTAAACTAGAAGTATCCCCCCAAAAAAAAGCCTTAACATGCTGCACCTAAGACACCCCACCCCCTGCTCCTACTACTCCTCCTTGAACAGGAGTGGGAAACCATCAAAGTAAACGGTCATGTCCTTGTTAAGCCACGCATGGAGGTCGCGGCCATCATTGAACAACACATCCTAAAGGATCCACTCCTGTATAGCAGCCCTAGGGCCATGGAAAGGGTAGCTGAAGTTCAGGTGACGAAGGCGCCACCAGACCCACCACTTCTTGCAGGTCTGCTCCACACTGTCCCTGTCCTCCCAAAGTAGGCGGGCGAATATGTGTGTCACCAACACATCCTACTGGCTGAAGAGAGGGTGTGCATCAGCAAGGGCGTCCATACCTAAAGGCCAACATTTTTTAACCATAAGTAATTGAGGTGTACTTAGACTAAGCCTCTCTTGCACATACTACCCACATACCTTATTTTCTCCATATTTAAAACAAATTCAACATTAATCAAGATTATATTATTTGTTTAATCTAAGTCAAACACTTTTACAACAAAAATAAAATACATACACCATAGAGTTAAGTATACTTCACTCAAACACCATATGATACTCATGCGAAAAAAACAAACAACCACTTTCAAGAACAACAAAACAACCAACAAGTACAAGATTCATCACCATAAATACAAATAATAAGAATATACCTTGTCCAGATGCTCTTTTCGCTAGTTTCCTGTCCCTTTCTTCAGCAACATTCACGGTTGGCCAAGTCATCAAATAATAAATATTGCCACTTTCTTCTATTGAAGTTCTTTTTAATGGAGTAAATGATGAAGGTCCCCCCCCCCTTTCTACTTGCTTTTATAGGGAAAAGGGAGATAAAAGGTTTTCTGAAATAAGGAGGGAGGGGTAGTTTTGGGAAGCTTATAAAAGAACCTTCATGAAGATTAGTTTCCCGCCACTCGTTGATGAGCATTGATACAAGAGAAAGCATCTTCGCTCGTTTACCAATGAAGGTAATCATTACTTTGTTTTTCGAAATTTAAAATAAATAAAAAAATTTGCTTTAACCGGCCGAAACCGGATACAACAGGTCACTTGCCGGAATATTCCCTCCGATTAGTACTCTTCCAAAGTTAAGTACCCAAATTGCCACTTCTGAAAGTTAAGTACCTTATTTGCAACTTTTGGCAAAGTTGAGTACCCAACATTATACTTACACAGAAGAAGAAAAGGAGACAGACACGCAGAGGAAGACGGAGATGCAACAAGTAAGGGATGTGAAGGAGGAACCAGCCTAACAGGCACTAGGTCGGCGACCAGCTTTGCGGTGAGCCGTGACTGGTGCAGCAACCCGATTACACATCAAGCAATGATCAGCTTTCTTATTTTCTTCCTTTAAAGTTTATGCAATTAATTGATTTTGGGTTGATTTGACATTTTTAATATTAATTCTTCATCAATTAGTTGTGTTCTCCTAATTTTCATGTCCGGCTAAATTTCCTTCTTCTAGGTTAGGGATGTAGTCTCTTATTATCTATCAATGAATTGAATTATTTTTTTTGGGTTTGATTTATATGATTGCAATTTGATATTCTTGTTTTATTTCGTATGATTAATCTGGCCAATTGATTGTATGTTTAAGGTATTGATTTATTAGCGGGAGTGAACTTTCAAGACTAGTTCGTGGGATTATCAAACATCAAGTAGTATAATTTTAGGAATAGTTATACACTTGGGGTGGTCTTTATTGAATTCTTATTCTTAATGAGTTTATGTCAATTGTTGTGATCACGGAAGTAGACATGAGATTGAAAAAAATATACGTTTTCTACCTTGGGAGAGGAGATAACATACTATTGGTAATTCGATCATTGTTAATTATATTTTTTTCAACCCTAGAATTAGTTTAATTTCATTTTAGAGCGTAATTGGCGAAACCCGAAACCTAGAACTATTAATTTAACTCATACTTGTTTGTCGTTTTTATTAGTTTACAAATTATATCCTTTATAGTTTTAGTAGTACTTTTCTCATATTTTCCGTCGTCTAAATAATGTTTTTGTTTCTTAATTCGGTAATTGAGTAGACCTCTTTGGGGATACGATACATTGCTCACCTTATATTTACAGTGATTGACACGTACACTTGCGGTAGATTTAGGCCCAACCAAGTTTTTGGCGCCGTTGGAAGGCAATAATTCAATATCATACCATAGAAACTTTTGTATTAGTTTAGACTTTATTTTTAATTCTGTTATTATTAGACCGTATTTTTTCATTTTTTTTTTGTGTTTGTTATTTATTTTCTGTTTGTGTCGCTTAGAGTTTGAAAAAAAATTAGCTGCTGTTATTTTCAATCTGTTTTCTGTATTTTGCAGTTTGAATAAAAAAAATTTATGTTGCTGCTACTGCACACAACAATAGTTTAAAGGAGGAAAAAAAATTATGCCTTTCTAATTCTGTTTTCGTTTGAGTTTCAGCATTATAGTCTACTTTTTACTGTCATTTTATATTAGTGTATGCCACGTACTAATCGTACTTTGATTCCTTTTGATCCAGTAATCGAAAGAACGTTGCATGCATTAAGGAGACTCCAAATTTCTAAACAAGAACCTTTAATTCCTAACTTGGAGTCGCTTTTCTCAAAAACTGAAAACATGGTAGAACCACTACCTAAGATGTTACGTGAGTATGCAATGCCCGATGCTAGTTCAACCTCTGCAAGTATAGTAAGACCTTCTGTCCAAGCTAATAATTTTGAACTTAAGCCTGCTTTAATTCATATAGTTCAGCAAGATCAGTTTGGGGGATCACCTATTGAATGTCCATTAGAACATTTAGCTAATTTCCTCGAAAATTGTGATACCATTAAGCTAAATGGGTTAAGTGAAGATGCTATTAGACTTAGGTTGTTTTCATTTTCTCTTAGAGATAAGGCAAGGAAATGGTTGTCTTCTAAATCGTCTGATCCTTTCACTACTTGGACTTCTTTATCTCAAGCTTTTCTGAATAAATTTTTCCCACCTACTAAAACAGCTAAATTGCGTAATGACATCACTAATTTCACTCAAAATGAATTAAAGTCATTATATGAGTCTTGGGAAAGGTTTAAAGATTTGCAACATCAATGTCCTCACCATGGAATACCTGATTGGTTACTTGTGCAAACTTTTTATAATGGCTTAAATCACTCTATTATAAGTATTATAGATGCTGCAGCAGGTGGTGCTTTAATGAGTAAGACTACTGAAGAAGCTAATAAGTTATTAGAAGAACTTGCTTTTAATAATTATGGTTGTTCTAGTGAAAGATCAGTTGCTAAAAAGAGTACTGGGATGTATGATGTGGATGGTATTAACATGTTAAATGCCAAGGTTGATAATTTGACTAAAATTTTCAGTAAAATGAGTAATGTTAGTCTTATTTCTAGTCCTGATTTGTCTTGTGATAATTGTGGGGGTGCACATGCTAATAATGATTGTCCTAATTTTGAACAAGCTCAATTTGTTTCTAATTATAATCGATCACAAAATGACCCCTACTCTAATACTTATAATCCTGGCTGGAAGAACCATCCTAATTTTTCTTGGAGAGATCAAGGAAACCAAGATAATAATATTAGACCACAAAACCCACCTGGTTTCCCACAAAGACAACAACAATAACAACAAGAGAGACCTTCATGGGAATTGGCTATTGAAAAACTTGCTAATGCTACTTCCGAGAGATTTATAAAATTGGAAAATAAGGTTGATCAATTAGCTAATACAACTAAAAATATGGAAATTCAAATTAGACAAATAGCTGATGGTATTAATTCTAGGAGTCAAGGAAGTTTGCCTAGTAAAACTGAGGTTAATCCTAAAGAACAATGTAACTTTGTCACCTTAAGAAATGGTAAAATCCTTGATGATGTTCAATCTCAAACCAGAGAGATAGTAAGTGAAAATGCCAAGAATGAAATTGAAAATCAATCTGAAGATAACAATGATGATTATTATAAACCTGTTACTCTTAAGCCATATGTACCTACAATTCCTTTTCCTCAGAGACTTACGCAAAACAAAGTGGATAATCAATATGAAAAGTTTTTGAAAATGTTTAAACAATTGAAAGTTAACGTTCCTTTTGTTGATGCTTTGATGAAAATACCCTCTTATGCTAAATTTCTCAAGGAAATCATGTCTAAAAAGAGAAAATTGGAGGACTATGAGACTACTGCTTTAAGTGAAGAATGTAGTGTTGTAATTCAAAAAAGCTTCCACCTAAATTGAAAGACCCTGGCAGTTTTTCTATTCCTTGCACTATTGGTGATATTAATTTTTCTAAAGCTTTATAGGTGCTAGTGTTTCTCTCATGCCATTCTCTATTTACAAGAATCCAGGCTTAAATGACTTAAAACACGCTACCGTGACTTTACAACTTGCTGATAGGTCCATTAAATATCCTCTAGGAGTTATGGAAAATGTGCTAATGAAAGTTGATAAGTTTATCATTCCTGTTGATTTCATTATTCTTGATATGGATGAGGATGTTAATTTCCCTATTATTCTAGGAAGACCATTTTTAGCTACTGCTGGTACTATAATTGATGTTAAAAATGGTAAGCTAACTTTTAAAATTGGCGAGGAAGAGGTGCATTTCGATTTGTTTCAAGAAAAAAATACTCTCCTGTTTCTGATCATGTGTTCAGAGTTGATGAAATCACTGGTTTAGATAGAAGATCAATAGATTTTGTTTTTGAAAATACCCTCGAAGTATGTCTATCAAGTGCAAGTACAACTCAAGATGAATATGCATACTTAATAGAGATTGAAAATGCTATTGAAGCATGCCCACCATGGAAGAAAAGAGGTAATTTTTTGGAGATAATTGGCCAGCGGTTCAAACCTTACTTAGGCTATGAGATAGGGCATGAGATGGTACCTAAAGAAGTGACTGACTTCTTAGAAGACCCTGGTTAAGAACACTCATGATAGTCAAGCTCGGGACTTAAAACACGCGCTACTTGGGAGGAAACCCAAGCTCTTTTCTTTTTTGTTTCTCTCATTCCTATTTTTTTATTATTTTTTTTCTGTCTATTTCTTTTTCTGTTTCCCTTTGCTGTTAAGAAATTAATGAAGATGGTGAGCTGGAAACTTAAATTCAAATTGAAGAGAAGAGAGTAACTGTTTTGCTAGTTATAATCTGGTGGAATATGTTGCTTCAGAGAAGTAGCTGTTATGCGTCAGGTGGTGCCGGTTAGTGTTGTTGCTGAGCTTTGGATGCTGCAAATACCAAGCTTCAATTTCCATCAGGTTGTCTCTTTCCATGCCCTTAAATTCCTTTTTTTTGGGTTCTTGGCTGCCATAGCTACACCTACTCTCTGCTTTTCAGTTCTGTTTATTAACATTGAGGACAATGTTTGTCCTTAAGTGTGGGGGAGAGGTCTTAGAAATTTTCTGCAATCGCCTTTTGTGTTTTAAAATGATAGTTCGATTTCTTTGTGTTGCCATGTATGAAGCATGGCTGGGATTTTGTGCAGGTTTTCAATGAGTTTAACAATATTGATAAATGCGGGGAAGTGCTGCCAAATTTTCTGCACATGCTTCATGAAATTTCTAAAAAAAAAAGGTTTTGTTTTGATTGTCACTAATTGACTTATTTTGGATCAATAAGAAAAAAAATACATGGTATGTAAAGATAGCATAAGTCCTTCATTGACATTGTTTGTGATATTGTTTGTGACTTTGTGGTAAGATGGATTGCTTTTCCCCTATGCGATGAATCCCGAAAGGAGGGCCACAAACCTCGTAAGACTCAATTTTCTACATATATATCCTTCTTCTTGCTTGCTCAAATTGGGACTTGTATTTTAGCTTCCTGAGATCAAAGACCAAAGTGTATGAGAAATGATAAAGGCATTATTTTTCTTTACGGATTAGAACCTTCAGAATTAGGCTCACTCATATTTTTTTTCTTTTACATTTTTACCTGTTGCTTAGCCCTGTTGTGCCGTAATATCCATCATTTGGCTAATCCTACATTACAAGTTTATGGCCTTTACCTATGCCTTGCTAAAAGGAGTGATGTTATTATTGAGTTATGTCGTAAGTTTTATAATAGAAAAGGGAAGAAAAAATTGAAAGTATGAAAAGAAGAAAAAATAAAAATGAGCCCTGAAAGAAAAAAAAAATGAAAAGAGGGTCGAAAAAAAAGAAAGAAAAAAAAATAAAAGCAAAAATATTGTACAATCAAAATAAGTTGAAAATGATGAATGTATGATGAAAAAGGGGTTATAGTTTAAAAATTGGAGTACGGTGATGATATATTAGTAAGAGTTGAATATGATCTCCATTTCTAAAGGTTGTGTACTACTCTTTTAGCTTGGCATTTTTACCACCACTTTCCTAAATATTCACACCCTTAACCCTAGCCTCATTAAAACCATATGAAAGTCCTTTTGATCTTTATATGCTATTGGTCTACATATTGGTGGAGGGTTAGATTTTGTGAGGGTCATCAAACCGAAGAGAGGCATGAGCTAAACGGTTAAGCATCCCTAGTGTTTTGGGTAGTTTTACCCATGCCACGTGGGCCAATCAGAGGGCGACACGTGTCACCCTAGGATTAGTCCAAAATGGACCAACCCTTGCTTGACACGTGGCACTCTAAGAAAATGGGAGAAAAGGCGGCCTTCAAGGGCCCAAATCCCGAGAAAGCTTCTCATCAGGATTAGGTCAAAGTGACCTAACTAAGGGCACGAATCCCAATGACCCAATAAATAGGGAAATTCCCCCCAATTTTGGGGGCACGTTCAATCATTTATTACAACCCCACATTCTCTCACATCAGAGAAAACACCTGATCTCGGAATCCGAGAAGATCTCAACTTGGAATGTAGACAAATTAAAGAAGTACTACTTCTGAGAATTGTAAATTTTTTGTTAATGAGAAGCCTATCAATGAAAAAGTTACTTTTTGTTTCCAATTACGTTATTTGTTGCTTTATATGCATACGTAATTTTTCGTACACTATTCATAAATATTAAGCTAAGTCAAGGATTTAGCGGCTATACAACCGTCTTGAAAAAGAGATGTGGCCAATGGCCGGATGATAATATGTTTTATAAATTCGTCTGCTTCAATGCGAGTATGGCGTCCCGCGACGCCCTTCCGGGTGAAAATCGTCGTAGAGGGCATTTTATCATTTGCTCTACAAACGCATATAGACGACAAAAATTGAACGACCTAATTGGTCAACTCATAGCCGTTTGACCAGAATAATCTAAAGAACGACTAAGTTTTCGAAAGACCGGAAGTCCAAAGACATCAGCCAGTGACCGACTGAAGTTCTTACTTAGGTTATTTATACCAAAATTATGCAAGTCCTCCCAATGGGGAAAAGGACATTGAGCGTAATTACACTACAAACACCCCAGAAGGTCTTTAACCGCCTAGGTAAGAGGCTAAAATGCCTGTAACAATGGACGCCTGTGCACTTGGTTTGGGGCAATCACTATTGTGATTGATTGACTTAGGAACATCTCATACTCCTTAAAGTATCAAACTTTCCCAAGTCAATCAATCAATCTAACCTGAAACCAAACACATAGTCGCCCAGGGCAGGTACAGTCGGATTATTATTTGCCGCATGCTATTAAAGAGTTAGGCAAAAATTCAAGTATATATGTATGCAAGATTCAAATACAGAAATTTGAAACAAAATGTGCAAAACCGACTCAGTCGGTATTTCCATAAAATAAAAACCCAACCAAAACGGTTGGGTAGAATATTGTTGACCAGAAAACCATCTAGGAAAAAGAAAAATTGTCAAAGGATTACATCCAAATACATGGCGCACAGGCCGGAAATGCAGTAAGATTTTACTCGCATGGGCCAGGGAACCTCAAACGGTGACCTTAAGGGACTAGCCATACCTTGCTCTATTATCTGCAAGATGTCATCACCTACAGCAGCTACAGAGCTCCGAGCCGCTTTTAGCTTCTCGCCTGAATTGGGCGCCGCCTCGGCCCCAAATTTGCCTAGGTCAATACCCAGGCTGAAGCCCTGCATGTTAATGCTTTTCCCCCCGATATTGAGGCGGGTCTTCCCAATCGGAGGCACAGAAGCCGTCTGGGATGAGGAAACCTTCTGAGACTTGGATGAGCTGTCAACAGTCTCATCTGATTTTTGTTTGAAGAGATTTTGGAGGGATCAAGGAACATCCTGAAAGGCAAATGATACAATGGGTATACATCCGCTAGTAAAACGGCTCTATCGGAAGACATAAAATTTAAAGCAAAAAGGTTAAATAGTGGATACCTGACCCTTTGGCTGCCAAGTCCCTCTTTTGTTTCTCCGCCTTATCTTTGCGGACCTGGGCTGCAGAACGTCTAGGGGTCTCTGTTCAGAAACCATCTCTCTACCTTGTTCTGCCCAAAAAACAAAAAGCAGTCTGTCAGTGCAAATGAAGATGAGAAAATAAAAGCGAAAGCGACACAATAGTAGTACAGACGACAAAATAAATGTCGGTTGTATGAAGACATACGTCTAGTAAATGCAGTACTGAGACCACAGGCGGACAAAAAGGCCTCATCTCTCAACCACACATGCCGGGGGATCCAATTCTTTAGCACATAAATCAGCTCCCCGGTTGAGATAGGCGTAGTAGTCAGTTCAAAAAAGATTGACTCTATAATGCTGTCATAGTCCTCATCCGGGATTCGGGGGAGGACACACTTCTGACCCAATAGTTCAAAAAAGCCCGACTCTATAATGTTGTCATAGTCCTCACGGTTCTCTCTTTCCTTGGAAGAAGACACCAGATAGAAGCGCTCCTTCCAGTTATCCCACTTAGACGGTTTGTCTAAGGTCATTTAGTACTTGGGGTAGGTGGTGAGAGAGTACCACGCTCTCCACCCGCCTGGGCTTCTACTTAAGTAGTGCATGTGTGCAAAAGCCTCCCAGCCGGGATGGAGTCCTTGCTATTCACATGCAGCTATGTAACCTAAAATGTTGACCCAAGAATTTGAAGTCAACTGCCATACGCCCAAGCCGTATCCCCGGAGGATGGCTTTAATAGCGTCAAGAAGGGGGAGGGGGAGGCCGGCTATGAACGCCGCCCCATAACAGCCAAAATACCGGTTGACATTCATCTGTTCGTCCTCCCAAGCAATGGTGCCTAACTCAGGCGGCACCCGGATGTCAAATCCGTCTCCTAGAGGGTACTTGAGTTTGAAATTGTCTAAACCCTTCTCCATTGAAGCTATATCTTTGGCTGACACATGGATCTCGTTCGGGTTGTTTTTATCAAGCTAGTCTTTTCGCTCTTTCTCCTCGCTATCCTCAAGAGGAGGGAGATCATCATCATCACTATCACTACTATCCTCAAAGCTAGACCCTGTGGCAGTGTTTCCCCCGTCTTTTTCCTGGGAGACCTCTTCCCCGTCTGATCTAGAGGCAGACGCGGTGTCTTCCCCGTCTCTATTCAGGGTCAATTTCTTGAGACCCAGCATTAAAGGCGGCCTCCTCACCGTCTTCATCCTCCTCTTCATTTAAGATTCCATCACTTGGGGTCCTAGGGGTCCCAGATGGAGAGTACTCCCCCATATCAATTTGCATGTCTACCTGATAGGCTAAAGTCGTAGTCACCTAATCAAAAATAATTCCTAAATCCTCTAACTATGCAGATAGGGAAGAAGGGTCGAACCACAGGGAAACGAGTCAATTTATTCCTAATTAATTAAGAGCAATCTAAATTATCAAGTAACCAATTTGTTATTATTAAAAGGAAACTAAACTACGAAGGTTAAGGGTAAAGAGAATGAAATCAATGAGTAAAAGACCTAGGGAATAGGTTCACCAATAAATAATATTCCAGGGTAAAACATAATAATCAATCATCAATGCATCAATTAATCAGATCATAAAGGGCTTTCGCTACGTATTACAATCACAGAATTAATCTACCGGTATTAAATCTCATCTCTCGAATCTCGACTTAACCATTTATAAATTAGTCTGCCTATTGAAACTAAGCCTAAACATCAATTCTCATCTCTCGAATCTCGAATCAATATTGCTAAACTCATACAAATTAAATCTGGCCAAATCTAATTGCATAGCATTAAATCAATCAATAGGAAATTAATCAAGAATTGACAATCAACAATAATAAATTACCCCTTCATATTATTTATGGATCTCCACAAACCCTAGAAAGAAAACTACTCGCACATAATTAAATCTAAACTAATCAAAGCAATTAAACAAGTCATGATGGGAGAAAGAGATTAAATTACTAAAAAGAATAGAGAAGAAATTGTTACCAAAGTTAAGGGAAATAAAGGATGGAATTAAACCAAGAGTTGTAGAGAGAGAAACAAGAGAGATAATACTACAAAGAGTTTAATTAAGGGGAGGAGAGAGAAAAGTTAGAGAGAGAAAGAAAGTAAGAAGGAGTAAAGAGAGAATAATAGAGAGAGTGTGGTCGAAAAGACGCTAAACTTGCTTAACAAAAATATATTTATACTAAGCTAACAAATCCTAAGCTAAAACAAATAAATCCGACGCTTAACTTCCTCCAGAAACACGCGCCCGATCGGGCGGATCGGGCCCGCCTTTTTGCTTTGTCTTCATAATCTGGGCACTCGCCCGATCGGGCCCGGTCTTTCTTAGCCGTGGCTTCCTTTTATTTCTTTGTTTCTTTGGGCTTAAACTCATAAGAGGCCCAACCATTGTCTTCCTTGGTCCATAGTTCGGACCAATTCCACGAACCAATCCCTTAGTCACCGATACGATCGGTCTTGGGCTACAAACAACGGTCATGAATGTGCTACAAGCTCCAATATCTCGTAGAGGCCGGAAAACCATAGGAATCACCGACAAATCTGGGAAATTCCTACAAAACAAATGTCAACTCTACAAAACACTTGAAACCACACATTAGTACTAAAAGTAGCCCCGAAGAGCTCAAATATGCATATATTTGACTGTGGGACGGGGGATAAAATACTATATAAAATAGACATATCACTACTATCCGTCAGCCGGTGTCACTTCATCAAACGGTACCTCCAATACACCGTCTCTCCTTTGCCGTATGATGGTTGTTTGTTTGGTTCTAGCCATTGTGTCCTGCATAGACACAGAGAGGGTCGGTTTGGGGGATGTACAAAATTGCTCCATGCACCTAGAGACGGCACCCCCAGTCCTAGACTTAGCCGTACTAGGAGATCGGCTGACTACTGACCTAGGTTGTGCCTTGTGTGTTGGTGATGAGTCCATTTATTGAATGAAATTATGTAAACGGAAAAAACAATAATGAGCTGGAGGGGGTAGAGACGGTAACTTTAAAATCGACTCTGGAAAGGGTCAAGCGTTGACCGGCTGCAGACGAATTGAAGGTGACCTTGCTTGTATATAAAACAAGGGGTTGCTAAACCGGCTGAGCGGGCGGGTGAAAGGAGGTTGTTTCTGTTTGACACTGACGGTTGTCAGAGCTTCTCTCTCTAAACCTTTGACTTTCTCTCTCTAGAATACTTTTGGAAAAGTCCAAATAAGAAGGGTAAAACCCCTATTTATAGAGGGGTAAATACAGGGGCATTCCAGTAATTTCCCCAGAATGTGAAAAGTTAAAATTCACAGTCAAAATTCAACCAACGGCAGAGTGACACGTGTCACAGATGCCACGTGGCGTGCCACATCACATGTTTGAGGGGAAAATGTTTTGAGTAATTTAAACCATGCCACGTGGGCCGATCATGTAGGAGTTTATAGGTACTATTAAGCGGAAAATCATGAATCATATTCAATCAAGTACCTAATCCCAAGATCACATGCATAACACACAAGACACATAATCATACCTTTGAAGCGTGAATTCCACGTAGCTATTCGACTGGAAAATCAGGGAGAGAATAGAGCCCCAAGCGTTGCTCCTCTACTTAGTCCACGAGTTTCGAACGAGCCGTCCACCAATACTAGATTGGTCGAGTGATTGAGGAAAACCACGATCACCACCTTTAATGGACTAATCGACCACCACGAACAACCACACTAGCGCCGAGGGAGGAGAGAGTGCCGTGAGAGAGAGAGAGTTTGAGGGGCTTGGTCTCGTGTTTGCTAACTCGGGTTTTTTATCTTACTGATCAAGTGAATTACACTGAGTGTATTAGCAAACCCTAGGCACCTAGTCTATTTATAATCCCATTATAATTAGACTAGGGTTAGGAAGCCCAAAACCCTCCAACCTTACTCCATATGGCCGGCCACTATAGGGGATGAGGCCCATCATGGGCCTCGTCCTCTCGTGTTCGATCTAGGCCCTTTGTGTGACCTTATAGGATCCGTCCAATTGGGCATTGGGCTATTTTACTAGCCTAAAGATCGTTAGTACCTATCTATGATTAAACGACGACCCAAATGTACGAACTTAATTATCTCCATAATTTGATCCATTTATATATCTAGTAATTGTTCACGACAAAGACATAAATCCTTCAGATCAGTGGGCGCCACATGTCACCCCAGGATTAGTCCAAAATGGACCAACTGTTGCTTGACACGTGGCACTCCAAGAAAATGGGAGAAAAGGCGGCCTTCAAGGGCCTAAATCCCGAGAAAGCCGCAATACGGCGCATCCCATCAAGATTAGGTTAGAGTGACCTAACTAAGGGCACGCATCCCAATGACCCTATAAATAGGGAGATTCCCCCAATTTGGGGGCACGTTCAATCATTTATTACAACCCTACATTCTCTCACATCAGAGAAAACACCTGATCTCGGACCAGTCTTCGAGCTGTAACTCTCCCGAGGGACAAAAACATCCAAAACACCTAGGGTGGATTCAAATTTGGGGAAAAGAAGCGGTCAGAATAATTGGTCAATGAGGGTGCTAATTCTTGTTTCGTATCACACTTGATCCATTCTTGTTAATTGTGACAATACACTAATGTTTGAATGAAATTGAATTTGAAATTCTTTATATGATTGATTATTATTTGCTCGAGGACTAGCAAATCTCAAGTGTGGGGGAGTTGATAAGTTCATATTTTATATACTTTATTATATCATTTTTACTCTATTTTAGAGTACAAATTATGTGTTTACAAAGATTTTAATGTCTTATTATGAATTTATCTTTGTTAAGCTTAATAGATTACTTTAGTTAATTATGCTCCAATATTCTATTACTATGACATATTTTGGAAAGCAATACTACATTTCCATTCTTTTTGTTATTGTTCTCAAGTTGATTAAGACTATATGAAGAAAAGGAAAATAAAGAAAAGCCCACTACATATCCTCACGTGCTACACTTCACCAAAGAAAATTGAAGTGGGTTAAAAACCCATTACCTCAAACCCCCAAAAAAGAGAAGAAGCGACAGAACTAAAGGAAAACCCTCACAACTACTACTGTATAAATCACACACACACAGAAGACGGGAAAGGAGACAGACACGCAGAGGAAGACGGAGATGCAGCAAGTAAGGGACGTGAAGGAGGAACCAGCCCAACATGCACTAGGTCGGAGACCAGCTTTGCGGCGAGCCGTGACTGGTGCAGCAACCCGATTACACATCAAGCAATGAGCAGCTTTCTTACTTTCTTCCTTTAAAGTTTATGCAATTGATTGATTTTGGGTTGATTTGACATTTTTAATATTAATTCTTCATCAATTAGTTGGGTTCTCCTAATTTTCATGTCCTGCTAAATTTCCTTGTTCAAGGTTAGGGATGTCGCCTCTTATTATCTATCAATGAATTGAATTTTTTTTTTTCAATTGTTGTGATCACGGAAGTAGACATGAGATTGATTTAAATATACGTTTTCTACCTTGGGAGAGGAGATAACATACTATTGGTAATTCGATCATTGTTAATTATATTTGTTCAACCCTACAATTAGTTTAATTTCATTATAGAGCGTAATTGGCGAAACCCGAAACAGAATTATTTCTCATACTTGTTTGTCGTTTTTATTAGTTTACAACTTATATCCTTTATAGTTTTAGTAGTACTTTTCTCATATTTTCCGTCGTCTAAATAATATTTTAGTTTCTTAATTTGGTAACTGAGTAGACCTCCGTGTGGATACGATACCTTGCTCACCCTATATTTACAGTAATTGACCCGTACACTTGCGGTAGATTTAGGCCCGACCAAAAATGTGCCTGCTACTTTTCAACGTATGATTAATATAGTCTTCATTTATCAAATTGGGAGGAATGTAAAGGCGTATATTAATGATATGATAGTCAAATCCTAGCTACGGACGGATCACCTTGCTGACCTCCGAGAAACCTTCACCACACTCAGGCAGCATAAGGTCATGTTAAATCCCAAGAAATGCGTCTTTGGTGTTGAGTCTGGGAAGTTTTTCGGATTCCTGATTGATCAAAGGGGGATAGAGGCTAACCCCAAGAAGATACAGGCGGTCATTGACATGAAGTCACCCCGCACTGTTGTAGGGAATATTTCAAGCATCCCAAACTTGAACCCCACTTTGATCACACACTTAAGCATGGCGGCGTCCAAAGGGAAAGAAATAAGAGCAAAAGAGTCGCCAACAAGTTTTAGTAACTTGTAAGCCGTTCACAGGGTGAAGGTTACACCCCTTCACGATCCTAGAGATCGCTAACTCCATAGTGGTCTGGAACCATGACTGGATATTCGGGGAAGAAGGCGAATCCAACCTAAAAGAGATTGAACCCGCCCTAAAAATAGGCCTCTACTTTATTCTTCTCATATTCATGTGCGCTTTTTGACTAACATGCAATTATTAGGTTAACCCTAAACCTGTTTAATCTATGTTGGTTGATTATTAATGCACAAATAAATCTATTATTGGCAATCACTCGCATTAAAATCACATTAGCCTAAACCAAATTATTAATTATCTTATTAGGCGTGATTTCAAGTACAAATTCCCTTTAAACCTGCATAAAAGGTGTGATCAAGCAATAACAATAATATATACCAAGCAACATAATATTATTTATAATTATAGACACAACCAATCATCATCATCATAATCTCATCAAAGCTTAATAATATTAGCAAGATCCTAGGCATGATACCAACATGATTAATAACAAATCCTAGCATGTCACTAATCAATAAAGATCAAAGCTTTATCCCTAACATGGTACTAACATGATAGAAGAAATAGGAAGCACCCTAAACATGACACTAGAAAGCAATAA
The DNA here is from genome assembly GCF_948465745.1 of Chenopodium album. Taxonomy (NCBI): domain Eukaryota; kingdom Viridiplantae; phylum Streptophyta; class Magnoliopsida; order Caryophyllales; family Amaranthaceae; genus Chenopodium; species Chenopodium album. The sequence continues at coordinate 20,334,547 of NC_137860.1, read as the reverse complement.
AAGCATCCTAACATGATGCTAGGAATTAATAAATCTAAGCATGCTTTCTATAGGAAGTAAATTAATTACTTACTTTGATGTCTCGTACCTCTTTTTAATAACAAAATACACTCGTTAGTAAACTTCAATAAAATATTAAACAATAAATCTAATCAATGAATTGAAATAGGATTTGGGACCAAACCCTCAGAAATTAGCAACCTTTCACGTCGAGGGCGAAGGCAACATCGAACTTGGCTAGGTGTGTCTAGAGCTTGTGAATGCAGAATTGTGTATTTATGAAAAGTCTAGGCTAGAAAGCATGAGGGAGAAAGAATAAGCTATTGCTTAAGAGAGAGAGAAAAGAGAGAGATGGTGATTGTTGACGATCAAGCTTGTTGATGATTTTAAAAAACGAGGAATATCGACCCTATTTATAGAGAAAATAGTCCGGAAACGATAGAAAAGAGTTAGAATTCAAATCGAAATAAAACTAGTTCTGTCACAGAGCTGTCGCGCACGACAGAGATCTCGCGGCGCGTTGAGACAGTTTTTTGCAGATTTTGTTTTTATCAAATCTTTTGATCCAGAATTCAAAATAAGTCATATAATATGTCATTGGAAATATATTGAAGTCTAATTTCCAACCCAATTGGAATCAGATTAAAATCTTTTGTAGAATAAAATATATGGCCGAAATAGTGAAAGGGTGTTAGTTTTGGATAAAGTTTCGTATTTCTTTCTTATCTTTTTCGTTATAGCTCGGAATTAATATTATAATATACCATTGGAAAGATAATTTCAAGATCTATACAACCATATAAGATTTGGATGATTAAGAGGCACGAAAATAATATCTGAACATATTCCATTTCGTACGGAACACGGACTTAAAAAAGGAAAGTTTATTCAATTTCGAATTCTTTGATCTTACCTTTTCAAAAAAGGATAATTAAAATCTTTAGAATCTTATAAAAGCTTCTAATTAATCCTAATTAGTTTAGGAATGAGATTAAACCTTTGGACCCTCCACATGATCATTGGGTCGTAGGTAAAATCCGATTTTGGGTCTAGTTTAGTATTTTGGCCATAACTTCCTCATTATTCATCGGAATTGGGCTTATAATATATCGTTGGAAAGGTCTTTTCAAGCCCATCCAACTACATCATTATTGGACCCATATCATGGACTAAACTAAACTGTAATGAACGTTTTATAAATAGAGTACGAAAAAGGAATATTTTTGAAAAAAGAAAGAAGTATTTTTATAAAAACAACCGTATCACAAGACTTTTCACATTTTCCCTTTGTTCAATAATTAATGACGTGAAAGATATTCATCACTGGGTTTGGTTTTTGGGGAGACACAATAAGGTGTCTACAATTGTCAAGGAAGTTCAGAAACTCATTGGTTGCCTGGCGGCATTGGGGAGATTCCTCACCCGGTCAGGTGACAAATGCCTTTACTTCTTCCAGGCAATCAGGAAGAAGACTAAATTTGAGTGGGGGGATGATGCTGAGACGGCCTTTCAAAAATTGAAAGAACACTTGCATTCTTTGTCAAGGCTTGTTAGCCCTCTGCCTAAAGAGACGTTGTACATGTACTTAGCCGTCTCAGATCATGCCCTCGGCGCTGTTCTCCTTGCTGAGAGAGACGACATCCAGCTCCCGGTCTATTTCATTAGCCATGTACTCAAAATGCTGAACTACGGTACCCCATGGTTGAAATTTTGGCCTTGCTCTTTATATGTCATTCAAGAAGTTGAAGCCTTACTTCTTGGCACATCCGGTGGTGATCTACATAGATCAACCCCTCAAACGACCAATGTCTACCTTGGAGTCATCCAGTATGATGCTCAAATGGGCTATTGCAATGCAAAGTCTTGAAATCACTTTCGAACCAAGAAAGGCAGTGAAGGGTCAGGCGTTCGCCGACTTCATTGTCGAAATGACAAGGCCGGTTCCAGCGGATAATCTGGATCAGGTTTGGAAAGTGTATGTAGACGGGAGCTCTACTATGAACGGCTGTGGTGCAGGCGTTATTTATAAGTCCCCTCAAGGGGACAACTTTGAAGATGCACTACGGTTCAAATTCCAAGCCTCAAACAATGAGGCGGAATATGAAACTCTGCTAGCCGGTATCCGCATGTGTAAGGCGGCAGGGGCAACAAAAATTGACGCCTATTTTGATTCACAGTTGGTCGTTAGCAAATACCATGGTGACTATGAGGCCACCCATCCGGCTATGAACAAATACCTTCAGCCGGTCAAAGTGAAAGTTGGGATACTTGATGAATTTCATTTGGGTCAAGTGCCCAGGTCTGAGAACAATCAGGCGGATGCGTTGTCCAAACTGGCATCATTCGCCTGCTATGATACGCCTTAGTCAGTCTTTAGGAGGTTATGGAAAAACGAAGTATTTTTGAAGAAGAGCCCATTGGAGTACTTGACCGAATCTCTACCTGGATGGATGGCATCCGAGCATACTTGACTGTAGGGAATATTTCAAGCCATCCCAAAACTTGAACCCCACTGTGATCATACATTTAAGTATGGTGACGTCCAAAAGGAAAGAAACAAGAGTAAAAGAGTCGCCAACAAGTTTTAGGAACTTGTAAACCGTTCACAGGGTGAAGGTTACACCCCTTCACGATCCATGAGATCGCTAACTCCATAGTGATCTGGAACCATGACTGGATATTCGGGGATGAAGGTACGAATCCAATCTAAAAGAGAAACAACTCGCCCTAATAATAGGCCTCTACTTTATTCTTCTCATATTCATGTGCGCTTTCTGACTAACATGCAATCAATAGGTGAACCCTAAACCTGTTTAATCTATGTTGGTTGAATATTAATGCATAAACAAAACTATTATTGGAGATCACTTGAATTATAATCATATCAGCCTAAACAAGATTATTAATTATCTTATTAAGCGTGATTTCAAGTACAAATTCCCTTTAAACATGCATAAGAGGCGTTATCAAGCAATAACAATAATATATATCAAGCAACATAATAACAATCATCATCATAACAATAATATCAGTCATAAAGCTTAATAATATTAGCAAGATCCTAGGCACGATACTAACATGATTAATAACAAATCCTAGCATGTCACTAAACATTAAAGATCAAAGCTTTATCCCTAACATGATACTAACATGATATTAGAAAGCATAAAAGGCACCCTAAACATGATACTAAAAGGCAATACATGATATTAGAAATATTAGTTATTACCCTAAACATGATACTAGGAATCATAAAGACATTCTAACATGATACTAGGAATTAAAATAAAAACTAAGCATGCTTTTTATATCAAAAGAAGAATAAAGAAGTGATTAGATTACATACTTTGTTGCCTCGTATCTCTTTCTAATAACAAAATACACGCAATAGTAACTTCAAGGAAAATATTAAATCAAACAATTAAATTAAAGAATTGAAATAGAGATTTGGGACAAAACCCTCAGAAATTATCAACCTTTCACGTCTAGGGCGAAGACAACTTCGAACTTAGCTAGGTGTGTCTAGAACTTGCGAATGCGGAATTTTTTGAAAAGGGTAGGCTTAGAAATAGAGATAAAGAAAAGCTCTTAGCTTAAGAGAGAGAAGAATATAATTAGATGATGATTGTGGATGATTGTGAATTATTGAAAAAAGGGGAGATATGACCTCTATTTATAGAAAAATAGTCCAAAAACGATAGAAAATACTTCAAGTTCTATACGGAATAAAACTGGCATCTGTCGCCAGGCGACAGACATCAACGCCAGGCGACAGGATTAGCGCCATGCGACAGACATTAGCGTCATGCGACAAACTCTGTCGTCTGGTGACAAACTCTGTCGTTTGGCGACAAACTCTGTCGTTTGGCGCTAATTAAAAGATAAGACGCGCTTTGTGCGGAATCCTTTTCCTAATATAATTAAGTAATTGGAATCCGCGTTTAACAGTTTTAAGATCAGATTTATCATAAAACACTTATTTTATTCCAAATAAAACTCTTTAAAATATAATTATCAATCCTAATTCTATTAGAATTTAAAAGGAACCTTCTAGGTTATTCTAGAAGATTAAAATCAATCCTAATAACTTTAGGAATAATAATTAATAATAGGCCCTCCTCTAGATCATTGGGCTGTATATAAAATCATTTCGGGCCCAATTTAGTATTTTGGCCATAACTTCCTCATTATTCATCGGAATTGCGCTTATAATATATCGTCGGAAAGCCCTTTGCGAGCCCAATCCAACTAAACTATTATTGGACCCTTATTTTGGACCAAACCAAATTTGAATGGCTATTTTCATAAATAGATAATTTTTCAAAAAACAGAAAGAGAGAATTTTAATAAAAACAACCGCATCACTAGACTTTTCACATTTTCACTTCGTTCGATAATCAAATGACATGAAAGGTATTCATCACTGGGTTTGGTTTTGGGGAGACACATTTGGGTGTCTACAGAAGCCCCCACTTTGACTGAGTTCGGAGAAACATAAGTTTCGAAAACAAAAGTCAAAGTAGCGATAGGGACGGAGAATGATTTAGAACGTTCTGCGATCCTAAATCATTATTGTAACGCCGATACCTGCAAACTAGCGTTTGTTTAAACAGATAAAAGAGTTAAGAAACGCGTATCTTGCACCGTCGAGCACACGTCTCTGGAGTAACCGATTTCGCTGCATTTGTTGTGACGACTTCTACAGTGCCTCGTGAACGCCATTTAAAGGTAACATTACTTCGCTATCTTCAATCGTTTTTGTGACAATCCTCCTCAGTACCTCGTGAACATCGTCGAAGGTGACTGCTTGTAGCCATCTTTAGGGTTGTTGTTACAATCTTCCACATCCTAGGGAACACCTTCTATCATTGCTGCTACATCTCGAGCTATTTTCTTGAATCATGGTGACAACCTTCCCAATCATAGAGAAAGCCATCGAAGACCACCTCATCACGAACCGCTCCTCTTCAAATCTTGGTGACAACCTCCACAATCTTAGCGAATGTCGTCAAAGACCGCCCATCTCGTGCTATCTTCTCAAATCTTGGTGACAACCTCGACAATCTTAGCGAATGCTGTCGAAGACCGCCCATCTCGTGCTATCTTCTCAAATCTTGGTGACAACCTCCACAATCTTAGTGAATGTTGTCGAAGACCGCCCATCTCGTGCTATCTTCTCAAATCTTGGTGACAACCTCCACAATCTTAGAGAATGCTGTCGAAGACCGCCCATCTCGTGCTATCTTCTCAAATCTAAGCGAGAGACCCTTTTTAATCTTAAAGTCCCCCTATTGAAGACTTCTTCATCTTGAATCTTCAAATCGACCCTTCCATCTTTGGAAAATCCTTCTCAAGAACCATATCTAAGATTCTTAAAGGCTTCAAATTGATTTGTGAAAATCTTCTATCCTAGGAATTCTTTGTGAACCGTTACTTCGGTGCTTGAGATGAGCCAATGCTTAAGCGCTTTAAGCTAAGTGAAACGATCTTTCTTCAGGTCAATCACTTATTGTGATTGTAATCGAGCCAACTACTTAATCATGTCAAATTGCTTATAGGGGCTAACTGGCCTACCAAGGAACCCGAAATTGCTGCACTAGGTCCGCATAATATAATATGGGGCCACGCATTGTGTCGCCGCACCAGCGCTTGCTGGAAAATGTGTTGCCGCACTTTACTTATGTCGCCAAGCGACAGCTTTGTCGTCTAGCGCTGGAGCCGGGTCTTCCCTATTTTGCTCTTGTTGCTGCTGTTATTGTTCATGTTTCGCTTCGAATCTTCAACTTGATCATTTCCTTTCAACCAAATCCGCTTAAATCTTTTGTAAATTAAAGCTCTTCGTCTCTAATTTACTGATCCATGTAATTTTGCTCAAACTCCTCTCATCTTGGAAGAATCTCATGCGGTCATATTTGCGGTTTTTTCGAAAAAATCCGGGAATATTCTTGCTTCTGGGATGTACCTGCATTTATATATTGGACTATAGGACTTTGCTCATCTTTTTAGTTATCTTAGGGTTGACCTAAGGCTTAGTGTTACTCACATATGACTTGTTATGACTCGACTCAAAGTTCTTGACACATGTGTTAGACTCAATTCAAGGTGATATGACACGACATGACTCAACATACATGACTCGTGTGTGCATTATAGTGTGATCGTGCGACTTTAAAAGCAAAAAATTTCCGTCATTTTTTGTGGAGGGTACCGACTTTCTCCCGGAAAAGAAAGACGTAAGAAAAGGAAGAAGTGAAGTGTTTGAGAGTGCATGTCGAATGATCTTAGCCGAATGTATGCGTTTGATACTATTTCTCAAGGTACAGGGATTAATCCATCCTAGACTGTCTCATTTGTTGACTCAATGATGAAAGTATTTGGGTAACTTAGGCACGGAGACTAAGCACTTCATACTTCGTGATGTAATGATGATTATGAAAGAGTGATGTTGATTTGACAAGGCATGCTTCGAAGCTGTGTTAAGATTTCATGATAAAGGGTTCCTAAAGGAAGTACTATTTAGTCATGTATCTATGCAGTGTGTGAAAGTGACACTAAGGTTAGGCTGCAACGGCTAAGTGTATAGAAAGAATATTATCTCGAGGAGAGTCAAATGATGATGACTCTTAGGCTAGGTAAGCTAATGATGTAGGGATCAAGCCCCCAAGTCTAGCTCTAAGTAGATAGGGATGAACATTGGAAATCCCTTGATATGATCATGATGAATGTAAATATGAATGAATGAATGCATTTTTATTACGGCCACACCTCAATGTGAGGTTGCCTACGTATCCGTTAGGAATCAGGCCGAACGTAGCTCTAGCCGAACCTCGCACAAGTGTGTGTATACCTCAAAAAGGTCTTTTTAAGGGTTGTAACGTGGTTAGGCTAAAGGTTAGAGAAGAAAAGGATAAAGGCTCAAGTCCCTAGATAAGCCCCCAAGGTGTGCAACCTTGTTTTTGAATCTTTGTACTTTTATACTTGAGGCTTTTACTTTTGAACTCTCTGTTGTTTATATTTTTGCTCTCTTTCTTTTTTTTGCTTTTGCATTTTTTTTATTTTGATAAGTGTGGGCAATCTCGATCATGCGGTCTATCACTCACTTGACATTCATGTTTCTCAGGCACGGTACCGAGCACTCGATAAGAGACGCAATCTAAGACGTGTTCATATCAAAGACATTTTCATGTCAAAGACATTGGAACACTTGCCCTTTTGCACACTTTTATTTTTGTTTCTTATTTTAATCTTTTGAATTTCTTGTAAAAATCACTCAAGCTTTTGTTCTTTGAAAATTTCATAAATTGCACACCATCCCATCCCAAGGTTAGGTAGATGTGGGTTGAAGAAAGAAAGGTCTATTGTTAGACGAGGCTCAAAGTGGTTTCTCAAAAAAAGATTGTAATTCGAAGGGTGAAGATGCTATGATGGGCTACAAGAGGTGCCTCTAATCATGGGTATACCTTGTGCTTAGTCCGGCGTTTTTTTTTAAAAAAAATTTATGCAATGCAATGATCATATGCAAGGAAAGAAATGCTAATTTTATTAAAGGGGAACAAAATAAAATAAGAAAAAAACCTATGAAATAAATCTAAGGAAGACAAAGGGTGCCTATGCTAGACTTATGGGGGAAAGGTCTGAAAAGAGAAGAAGAAAGCATGAAATCTTGGTGAGAATCTTGCCTTGTGTTTTGTCTTATCATTACTCTTTTTTTTCTTGTCAAATCACATGACTCAAACTCGATTCAACATGCATGGATGGGAAAGATCATGGAAGAATGAGGGAGTGGTATGTATAGAGAAAGCATGTGGAGAGTGGAAAGATGATGTAGATGGAGAGATGTGGAAGAATTTAGGAATAGAGTGGACCCCCAACTCAAATGACAGAAAGAACGACTCATGCATGAACCTAAGACATGGTCATGGTGTGAAAAGAGTATGTACAAAAGTGTGTGCTAAGGCTAGTGAGTTTAAGTGATATGTTCAAGACTCGTGTCATGACCATGTGACTAGACTATGAAACTAGACTCGAACAAAGACTAAGTTAAGACCTCATGTATGTGCACTAAACTGGACAGGTTGTAGTATTTTAGTCATAACTTTTGATCTGTGACTCCGAATTGGACGGAAGCAACTCCAAATGAAAGATAAAACTCGGGGCTACAGATCCATAGGTTGTACGACTCGTAACTCTTCCTAGAACTCCGGTTATGACCAAACAAGTTGACACTTGTGCAGTATACGGGAATAAAAATCCGGGTTGACTCAAATGAACTATGACTCGATTTTAGACATATTTATTGGTTCAAATTAATTAATAAATTAATTAAACAAAGTCCTTTAGTCATTGGTTAGTTTGTTTAAGCATATTTATAATAACAAGTCAAACCAAACGGTTAATGTAAATACACATAGGCTATGCACAAGTAAGAATGCACAAGTAGTCAAGTAAGCACAATATGATGCAACGAGTTTGCAACCTAACCATGGCTCTAATTCTCTAAAGTTCAAGGATAAGGGTTAGTCAAAGAGGGTCCATGGTTATGAGTCCGGATGCACCGCGCGGAAGCCTTACCTTTGGAAGGGATGGCGCGTGTGGATGGGACCCCACGAGTTAAACTCGCTTCCACGGTTTGGTGAATTCACAAACTCGGATGTACCCTTCGTTGCCATGAGCGTTCGATTGGCTAGATGGAGCGTGAATTTCCAGAGGGTTATAGCCATATGTAGAACACATATGGGTTCAGAAAAGTAAGCAAAACTCAATCAGGAAGTAGAATCGAGCGAACAGTACTAGAATTGGTCGAAACAAAGAAGGTAGATTTCTGGCTCGGTATTGGAAGAACATGACGCGAGACAACAAAACCTATCGCCATAAGATAGCTCTGTCGCCAAAAGAAATTGCTATCGCACGGCGACAGAGCCATCGCATGGCACTGGCTCTATTTTCTCGGCGCCGGTTCCTACATGCCTCAGCAGCTTTCTGTTCTTCGAGTTTTCCAATTTTCGTAGCGTTTTTTTCAATTCTAGTTGTGAAAGATATTTCCCAAATTTCCTACGTGTAAAAATCCTATGTTTTTGATGCATTATGGATGGTTTGCGGACCTTTTTTACGCTTATACCAATAATGTCAATCAAAATTATGCACATAAATACTTAGAACTTTTCGAGTCTCATCCACTCATTCTAAATTATTGCCAAAATAAATTTTAGGAATTAAAATAGAAACCCTCCCCAGTGGAGTCGCCGAAAACTGTGGGGAATATTTCAAGCCATCTGAAAACTTGAACCCCACTGTGATCATACACTTAAGTATGGTGGCGTCCAAAGGGAAAGAAACAAGAGCAAAAGAGTCGCCAACAAGTTTTAGGAACTTGTAAACCGTTCATAGGGTGAAGGTTACACCCCTTCACGATCCATGAGATCGCTAACTCCATAGTGGTCTGGAACCATGACTGGATATTCGGGGATGAAGGTACGAATCCAATCTAAAAGAGAAAGAACTCGCCCTAATAATACGCCTCTACTTTATTCTTCTCATATTCATGTGCGCTTTCTGACTAACATGCAATCAATAGGTGAACCCTAAACCTTTTTTTTTCTATGTTGGTTGAATATTAATGCACAAAAAAAACTATTATTGGCGATCACTTGAATTATAATCATATTAGCCTAAACAAGATTATTAATTATCTTATTAAGCGTGATTTCAAGTACAAATTCCCTTTAAACATGCATAAGAGGCGTTATCAAGCAATAACAATAATATATATCAAGCAACATAATAACAATCATTATCATAACAATAATATCAGTCATAAAGCTTAATAATATTAGCAAGATCCTAGGCACGATACTAGGTTTATTATCATGGTTTATTTCTAGAAGTGATCGATTGATCATTTATAGCTATTTTGAGAGGAGAAGCATGTATAGTCATAGGAAGACCTTTATGGTTCAACCTAATCATTTGATGAAGCGAGGATGGTATCGCTCCAAGCTCATGTATCCAAGGACGTCCAAGAAGAAGGTTGAATGTAGGTTTAATCCCCACATGTCCTCTTCATCATTATCATGGTTTATTTCTAGAAGTGATTGATCATTTATAGCTATTTTGAGAGGAGAAGCATGTATAGTCATAGGAAGACCTTGATGGTTCAACCTAATCATTTGATGAAGCGAGGATGGTATCGCTCCAAGCTCATGTATCCAAGGACGTCCCCCCTATAGGGAACGTTATCTTAACTCCGATTCCCCCCTATAGGGAACGTTATCTTAGTACCCTCGCTCCCGAACTCATTTCTGGTTCATGTAGACCAATTTAGGCATGGGTAAACTTACGATTCGTGTTAAATATCCCTTGAACTCTACTTGGGAGAAAGGCATGAACGAGGTTTATGAGTTTTCCTAAAACTCATTGGCGACTTCTACTTGTTTCTTACAAAAAAGCGTGATGATAGGATCAATTCTAATTCAAGGTCCCCAGACAGTCAGGAATTCAAATCCTAATACACCCTAACAAGTATACTATCCTAGACTTTTAAAGGGCCATGGGAATTTATGGAGAAAGATCCCCTACGATGGGAACACCCTCCTTACAGTGGCGACTCCACTAGGGACTTAGAGGTTACAAGATTAATTTTTAGTTATGGTCCAAGGTTTCCAATTTGTTTCTTACAAAAAAGCGTGATGATAGGATCAATTCTAATTCAAGGTCCCCAGACAGTCAGGAATTCAAATCCTAATACACCCTAACAAGTATACTATCCTAGACTTTTAAAGGGCCATGGGAATTTATGGAGAAAGATCCCCTACGATGGGAACACCCTCCTTACAGTGGCGACTCCACTAGGGACTTAGAGGTTACAAGATTAATTTTTAGTTATGGTCCAAGGTTTCCAACACTAGGTTTCCTGTGGGTTGTAACGGGAATTAACTTGGATAATCTTTAGTTAGAGAGCAGGACATGAACGCATAATATCTTCCTTTTTCACAAAAGTAAAAACCAAACAAGAAACATTACATCATGCATAATCATAGCACACAATAACCCTTGGGGATTGGCTCATTGACTAGGGGTTGCCAACACTAGGCTTCTATCCCGAAATCAATAATAATTATCCCACCCATATCGCCAACAAAATGTTGGGAGGGCTATGTCATGAGTCAACACGTTGAGTGATTGATTTGTGCATCGTTTCTTAAGATATGGTACATTTGGACACCCAAGCTTACGACCTTAGAAAGGCATTGTGTGAACCTTGGCTTATTGTATGCTTATATGATTACATGACTATGTGTGACGTGTTTAGGATAGCTTTTCTTTTTTCTTTTTAGTTTGGTTTAGGTTCCCAATTACGAAGTTGTCTCTTCATAATTTTGAGTCATATTCAAAGGGTAACATATAAAAAATCGAAAAAAAGATGAGATACAATAAAAAACAAACTGCTCTCACATAAAATTCACATGAGCAGGTGGCACGCGTAACTCATTCAGTTGCGCAACCACTACCAGCGCAAGAGCTAAGGATGCGCGTGCCTTCCGCGCGCAACCTAGTTACTTGCGTGCGCCTGCTGTTACGAGTATTTTTTATTCTTCAAAGAACAATTGACTCGTTCAAACAATATCTTTAATAAAGAATTGTTTAAAGGTGATGTTATCCATTCGAATGCATCTTGCGTCTTTTCTTTCTTCCTTTCTCCTTCTTTTATCTCCTAAACAAGCGTATCGATTTAATTATCCTTTCGTACTTCTTTTAGGGCTGGTTTCCAAGCTTGGGAAAGAAGACTCCCCGACGCTCGCAATCTACGTTTACCATCAAACAATTCACCCCTTTCAAACCACCTTCCCTCAACAACTAATTCTAGTCCAACAACAATGTCAACCATAGAGCAACTCTAAGAAGAGATTGCTCATTTGAGAGAAGAAAAGGCTTAAGAGGCCGAGGAGAGAAGGATTAAAAAACTTGAAAAAGCTGAAAAGAAAAATGCTAAAACTTTGGCCTTGCAACAAAAGATGGAGGAATTATCCATCAAAGAGAAGTCGTTGGAGAAGCTTGTTCTTCGTTCCACAATGGGGAACAAGTACTTCGACACAGAAAAGTTTGCTCCTCCTATAGGACTTGCTTTACCAGAAAAGTTCGTAGCTACGGACTTGCCAATATTCAAGGTGACCAATAATCCAAAAAATCATTTAATGTGTTTTACTGGCACCATGGAATTAAAGGGAGTTGATCCTAAGCTTTATGCTTTGACTTTCCCTTTATCTCTAGACCCAGCCTCGAGAGAATGGTACTATGGGCTAGATGCGAAATTCAAGACAACATGGGAAGATGTAGTTTCGGCTTTCATCACCCAATATGAGAGTAACATAGAGTACAAATCAACTTTACGTGAACATGAGATGCTTAAGCAAGGCGACGATGAAGGTTTCCTTGCTTTCTATGGTAGATGGCGAGAAAAGGCGACTCACCTTGCCCAAAGGCCACCTAAACTCGAGTTAGTACAAAAGTTCATTGACAATAGTCATGAAAAGTACAAAAAACATCTACGCTACCTTGGTTTAGACACTTTAATTTTCAAAAGGTCTATTATGTGGCTACTAGGATTGAAGATGATCTTGCTAAAGAAAAAGCAAATAAGCCTCATCATCATCAACCTAAGAACAACTACAAGAAGGAGAATGATAACACTTCATCCTCTATTGATGTATTTGTTTTCCACGCAATATAATAGCACAAATCAATATCATAGTAATGACCCTCGAAGAAGATGGACAAGAGAAAGAAGATTTGTACAATTTCCCGTGAACAACAAAGAGTTACTAGGAAAATTAAGCGAAAAGGGATTACTCGCACCAACAGGGCCAACACCACCCACTCCTCCCGAAAAAAGAAACTCTCAATGGGATGGCAATGCCTATTGTTCTTATCATAGAGGTGTTGGGCATGATACTGAACGTTGCTTTTTCCTAAAGCACAAGATCCAAGATCTAGTAGACGATTGGGAAATTCCCACGCCTAAACCCAACAACATTGTATCCCCATTAGGGACATTTCACATTGATGAGGATCATATGGGAAATGATATGTTCAATCCTTTGGATTAGATCACTCCCATAGGGAAGCCTCTAACCACAACACTCATAGGGGCAACTAATGAAGTGTGTGGGTTATGGGACGACGACTACCAAGACTTATACGTCTCTAAGTATGCCGCCGTCCCACCTCCACCTTGTCTACAAAATGAAACAAGTGGAGTGCTTGATTGAAATCATTTCTTGGGGAAATCACAAGACTTATCAAATCTCTCCTTGGATGAGAAATGTCATCAAGCACAACTCATGGAGCATCTTGAAATGGAGGCGCACTCAAAGCCTCTAGAAGAAAGTTGGTTCATGAGTCCTACAACTAACCTTAACGACAAAGATCATCTAACTCGTTCCGGGCGAGTTTATCAAACACAACCTAATGGATCTTCATTCAACCTTCTTCTTGGACGTCCTTGGATACATGAGCTTGGAGCGATACCATCCTCGCTTCATAAAATGATTAGGTTGAACCATCAAGGTCTTCCTATGACTATACATGCTTCTCCTCTCAAAATAGCTATAAATGATCAATCACTTCTAGAAATAAACCATGATAATGATGAAGAGGACATGTGGGGATTCGCCGCGGAGGCAATTTGCACACTAGAAATGGAAGAAAGCCTTGAAGAACCATTCAAGCTTGATCCATATTCCACCCCAATAGTAAACAACATCTTTTTCAAGAGTAGTTACTTTCCTGGGATGCCCTTGGGAATAGGAATAAAGAAGTCGCTTTTACTTCCTATCCCAAAGAAAAGCTTCTCTTTTAGATTGGGATATAAACCAACCAAAGAAGAACTAGAGTCTCACGATGCTAAAATCAAAGAACGTAGAGACAACAATAAGAAAGGGATAATCACTTTACTCCCATCCTACAATCAAACCCTTAATGGAGAATTCATTAGGGAGGGAGAAGATTACCCATGCTATGACTTTCCAGAACCATTAGTTCTAGAAGGTATCAAGAAGCCTAGATTCGAAATTTTCCAAGATTGATACTTCTTGAATGATGATTTCGAAATCGCTCAATCAAAACACCCAACTCCAGGGTGCTATGATAGGCAAGCATTCAACTTGCTATTTGGACTAGAGAAAAACCATGTTGCTACAATGACTAATCCGAACGTCATCCAAGATGAAGTTTTTGACCCAACTTCCTTGATCACCTCTTCTAATGAAACCTTCGAGCATGGATGGAGGAAGTCTTTCAAATGGATTAATCATAAAGGTGATAAGCTGGAAATCATCACGGCCGAAGGGAAGATGTTTGAAGAATCTGACAATGAGTTTAGTTTAGACTCTAAGGAAGCTGAAAGTTTAGGCCTTGTGGCCATTGCAAAGTCTTTATTTTCTAGTTCTAAGGACGAAGATCCCATAAAGGATTCTATTCTTGATGTACTTTCTTTCGATTTCAACAATATGAGCTCTATTTTTGAGTATATGCCTTCTATTGAATCTTTTGAATGCTATAATAATCATTCTAATGAAGATGAAAATATTAACAAATTGGTTAACTTAATGAAGGAGCGAGAACAAAAGAATCTTGTAATTGAAGAAACTGAAACAATCAATATTGGAACTAATGAAAACAAAAGGGAAGTCAAAATTGGCTTAACTTTAAATCCGGAAGAGCGATCGATCCTCATATCGTCGCTCAAAGAATTTGAAGACGTGTTCGCTTGGTCATACAAGGCAATGCCTGGAATAGATAGGGAAATTGCGGATCATACCATTCCCTTGAACCCTACTTCTAAACCAGTAAAACAAAAACTTCGACGAATGAAACCTAACGTCGCTTTGAAAATAAAAGAAGAAGTACAAAAGCAATTAGACGCAGGCTTTATTCGCATATGTAATTACCCAGAATGGGTAGCAAACATTGTCCCAGTCCCTAAAAAGGATGGACGAGTTCTGATAGGCTTAAGTCGTATCACCAAATCAAAAATAATTCCTAAAACCACTAACTAATAATAGATAGGGAAGTAGGGTCGAATCCACAGGGAAACAAGTCTTTCTATTCCTAATTAATATAGTCTAGACTATTAAGTAACCGAAATTGTTCTTATAAAAAAAGGAATTAAACTACGGAGATTAAGAATAGGGAGAATCAATTAATAAAAGGCCTAGGGTCACAGGTTCACCAATAATTAATATTCCGGGATAAAACATAACAAACAATAATTAATATTGCGCATATAACATGATTAACTTGCTCTCGCAATTTATTAGATCTAAATTCCTATTGAAAATAGCCGTTAATATTAAATTAACATCTGCTCGATTCATCAATTCAATATTGCTTAACTTCTACAAGTAAATCACATCTGCTCGATTCATAATCTAGTTGTAGAGTATTAAAACAATTCAATAAGAAATTATCATGCAATATCAATAATCAATAATTACAAATTATCCCTTCATATTAATTATGGATCCCCACAAACCTTAGAAAGAAAACTACTCACACATAATTAAAACTAAACTAAACAAAGCAATTAAACAAGGCATGATAGAAGAAAGAGATTAAAGTAAGAGAAAGAAATTGTTACCAAAGTAAGGGAGATAAAGTATGGAATTAAACCAAGAGTTGTAGAGAGAGAGAGAAAAGTTAGAGAGAGAAAGAGTAAGGGAGAAAAGAGGTGGTCTAAAGACAATCGTCTCACGCAATGGTCCAAGACGACTTAAACTAACTTAACAAAAGTGTATTTATACTAAACTAGGGAATCCCAAGCTAAAGCTAATTAAATCTAACACTTAAAGCTTCTCTTCAGAATCACGCGCCCGATCGGGCGAGGCACCGCCCGATCGGGCCCGCCTTTTTCATATTTGAATCTCCTCTCGCGCCCGGTCGGGCGCCACACCGCCCGATCGGGCGCGAGATCGGGCGACTTATACTCTTCCGCCCCGCCCTGCCGGGCGCGCCTTCGGGCGAGACCATCTTGGTCGGGCGAGGCCATCTTGGGCGGGCGAGGCCATCTTGGGCACTCTAAGCCACTTTGGGCAAGCCTTGGACTTCGATTGGGCCCCGATCATTCGACCCAATCCGGATTTCCTCTTTGGGGCTTGACTACTCGGTCCAATTGCCTCGGTATAATGGGCGTGCTTCTCCAATGCTCGTAGTTGCTCCATATAGTCCCGGGAAAATGCTCCAAACGTGCAATTTCCTACAAAACCCGACCAAAACTACGAAAACACTAGAAAACAACAATTAGTAATAAAAGGTGGCTCTAAAGAGCCAAAAACACTACCAATTATGACCAAAGGACGGGGTAAAATACTATATAAAATAGATATATCAAACTCCCCCAAGCCAAACCTTTGCTTGTCCCTAAGCAAAGAGCTCATCAATGAACACATAAAACATGCCTCACCCCAAATAGTCAAAATCGAGAACAACCAATTCAAGGCAAATCTAACAAGCATGCATCAACATCAACCAATCTTATCCATCCAATCACTCATTCTCCCTAACAATTGTCAAGTAGAGCAAACCACATGAGCATATAGAATTCAATACTAGTGCTCACACACTCAACTCTCATTTATGTGGCGAGTAAAAGATGTACTCGATCGCTCTCCATCCCAACCCCTTTATATGTGAACAATGCCCTCCCAACTCACACTCTCATGTGTTTAAGAAAACATGCACTCAACCTAATAGTCGACTCGGAATATGTCAAGTCATTTTTCGCATTGATAAACAACTAATTTCACATTCACACAACTCTATGCACAAATGTCGGAAGGTCTTCAAAGCTTGTAATGTAAGGCTAGGGTAAAAGGTAGGATAAATTTGGGAAAATGTGAGAGTAAAGCCATGCTTAAGGGAGCCAAAATCCTAAAAATAAAACCAAGGTCAAAAGTAAATAATGACCATATCATCTCCAATCATAGCTCAACTCCACCAAAATTAACCAAACATCCAATCAAACATACCAAACATTCCCAACACTTACAATTTCACTCATAAAAAAATATAATAAGGTAAATTTGAGTGAATAAACAAACTTGAACTTTTCAATTTGAATTTTTTCATTGATACTCATCATTTTTTTTCTTTCTTTTTTATCAACCTTCATTAAGAACACTTGAACATATAACAATTTTTTTTCTTTTTTGCTCTTTTTTTTTCCTTTTATCTCACATTGGAAATTTCAACTTTGAACCACTAATTCTCATCATTTTTCCAATCATAATATCAAAAGAACAAAACACTTTTCTTATTTTCCCACATTGTGCAAATTATATGCACACTACAACTCCCTCACCTCACTAACTAAAAGCTCCCCCAAGCCAAGCTTGGAAATAGTAACCAATGGGGCTAAATAGGCTTGTAATGTGGTTAAATAAACAATAAAAGGGCACAAGCAACAACATGGGTAGCAAGTTTGGAACAAATGTAACTAATATCATCTGAAGGCCACCTAAAAGAATGAACGCCTTCGTCCTCCACAATGTGCATAATACTGAGTCATACAAACATTACTCAAAGTTAAAAACCAATACTCAACTTCATTGACATACCAGGAACTAACACACAATTCCTTACCAAATCAACTAGTCAAGCACTATATTCACAAGTAGTTGGACAAAATTGACGCATGTTAAGGAATCTAAGCAATCAAATATCAAATCATGGCTAACCTATCCACAATGTTCATCATCATATACCAAGAATCAAAACAATTTTTAAGCATGGGGCACAGGGAAGCATGATTTACAATTCATTGAAATGTATTTTTGTATTTTTTTTTATTTTTTTCAAAGCAATAAAACTACACTAGAAAGCAATAAATCTAAACTAAAACACACCAAAAATAAGAGAAAGAGAAGAAGAAAGATACCAAAATCCAAAAATCTCCCCCAAGCCAAGATCAGACAATGTCCTCATTGGCTCGGGAACTAGCCCAGCATGGCTAATCCTCATCATCCTCATCCATGGAGCCAAAACCTCCACCGCTACCACCTGCGGTACCTGCACCAGAAGAGCTACCACCAAAATAATCAAGCTGAAAACTCCCCCCCCCCCCCCGCTGGTCCCCCAAAAGGAAATTAAAGTCCTGGCCATACCCGTGGAAAGAGGAATAGTCAGTGTAAATACCATGGGCGGTGGGATCTCTAGCGTATCCCTGGGGTGGGGGCTGAAACCAATCAGGGTGAATAGCGTCGTCGGGAATAGCGCCCCGACGAGCATAGTCATCGTACATGGGATACAGGGCTCTACCCTGGTTCCTCTCAAGGTACCCTAATCGTGAATCAAGGGAGTCAACTACCCTCCTAAGGTCACCGTGGGACTGCTCTATACGTCCTATGGCCTGGCCAATACTCTGTAGGTCCCAAACGGTCTCAGAGTCAGACGTAGGAGGAAGTGGAGGCATATGGTGCAAATGTGGTGATGATGGTATCACCACAGGCTCAGGCTGGGGCGGTGGTACTGGCGGTGCTTGCCCCTGAGCGTGGGCAACTAAAGCAGCATATGTATAAGACTCTTGCCCAGGGGGAAAGGCGGTCAGCTTGGGGTTACGGAGAGGAAAAATAGGCAACGGTTGCTCCATCCCTACCCTAACGCACCAATAGGGGGTTTGGCCATCCATCCGTACCCAACCTAAGTCCTCTAGATGCCTAGTGGTCATGTAGGTATCCCCCCCCCCCAGTTAGTGAGACCGTGAGGTCTACTCTCAACAAACCCAGCCTTCTTAACCGCTATTCTAGTAACTAGGCCTCCCAAACGAATAGGGGTGGTCTGAGTGCTACTAGCGGTGGCATGTCTAATCAAATGGTGAATAATGTACCTACCAACGTTCAGTTTACCAAACCCAAACACATAATGTCCAATTATAGCTAGTTCGTTAGTTTGTGCATTATTTGGTTCATTCCTACCTAAAAAACAAACACCCGAAAATCTTTGCCAGATTTTAGGAAAAGGGTGATGAATAGGTCGGGCACTAGCATGTTGGGCGTTCAGGGCCGGCAAATCAGTCAAAACACGGTAAATATCATCCATTTTATATTCTTCATGCCAATGGTGAGGTAATTCCGATTCCAAATCAAATAATTTACAGAATTCAACATAGGTTAAACTAATATTCCTATTGTTCAACCTAAACAACAAATTCGACCCATTTTTACTATTTACAACATGCAAAGAGGAAAGAAATTCACAAGTCAATTCACGATGCGTAGGATAATGCATATCAACGAAATTTCTCATTCCTATATCGTTCATGAATCGTCTAACATAGTCAAATAAACCTAAAGACTCAAGAGTAGGGCGGTGCAACCACCGTGAAAGGATTACCTCACGCTCATAGAGCTTTTCGAGCCGTTCCTTTTGCTCAAGGGTAGCAATTCGAATGGTTGGCCACTGTGGAAGTTGCAACTCCGGATCATATTGTTGGCTCGAACTAGAACTCCTCCCAAGTAGTGATCTTTCCCTCTTTGATGCCATTAGCAAATATGGGTTTGGGAAAAATTTGTTTAGAATTGAAAATTTTTGGTATAGGAATGTAGAGGATGAAGAGAGGAGTAAGTTAATGTAAAAATTTTTGAATTTGGGTAAGAAATGGAGGAGAGATCTTAGAGAGAAGTTAGGAAAAGTGAGTTTTTAGAGAGAGAATCAATGGAGGAAAGAGATGAGAAAGGAAAGAAGGAGGAAGAAGAAGAAAGAAGGGGGGTGGCCGAGCTCACGCCCGGTCGGGCGCCACACCGCCCGGTCGGGCGATCTGACTTTTATAGTTTTTCTCTTCTTGCGCCCGGTCGGGCGCCATCTCGCCCGATCAGGCGATGCAACCTCTTAAATTTCTTCACTCTCGCGCCCGATCGGGCGCCACTCCGCCCGATCGGGCGATAAAAATCACCGTAATCGTCAATCCTCGCGCCCGGTCGGGCGGATGCTCGCCCGATCGCGCCCGGGTCGGGCGGAGCTTCGCCCAATCTGGCGCGCTACAGCACTACGAGTATGAATATTTTCTTCTCTTTATTCCAAAATTGGCTAACTCTTTTCCTTCGAACCTGTACAAAAACTCATAAAACTCATTAAATTCTCTCCCCCTCCTCTCATAAGAAGTAAGAAAGAAAGAAGACTAGACTTAAAGGTAAAAGAAAATACGGGTTGCCTCCCGCAAAGCGCTGATTTATCTAGGTCCCGTACGACCCTCTTACCAAAACTCGAGAAATTAAGACCCTTGGCCTATCGCCTGGTCGGGTGGTTCCTCACCCGGTTGGGCAATCTTTAGACCACGACTTCGCTTCCTGACACGACCGGTAGGACGCCAACTCACCCTATCGGGTGGATCCTCCTTGGCTTGAGTTGGTGGTTCCTCATTACTGCTCGCAAGGGAACTCTTTTTGGCTATTGGTTTCCTCGGTCTTCCACTTGATTGAGCAACTGCAACTCGATCCGGTGGGATTCTCACTGTAGGCTCCGTTTTTGCAGCTTGCTCATTTGTCTCTACTTTCTCATCGCCGAAGCCAAGACCTTCACAGTAAAGGGCTCTTTCTATTGCATCAACTTCCTCTTGCCATCTGTTTGTTTCTCCTGTAGATGATGCAACACAAGATACCGCCTCTAATGGATCCTTAACAAGGACTTGGGGCTTATTAGAATGATTATCAACCACATCTATTCTGAAACACTTTTCCTCTGTCATGGGGCTTTTAGGGGTGTTATACAAATTAAAAATAATTTTATCATCCCCTACTGATAGTGTCAGTTTACCACATTTCACATCTATAATTGCTCCAGCAGTATTAAGGAATGGTCTACCCAAAATAATTGGAGTTTGCAAATCCTCAGCCATATCAAGAACAACAAAATCAACAGGCATATAAAATTTACCTACTCTAACAGGAACATCCTCTAAAACACCAAGGGGGTATTTAAAAGAATGGTCGGCCATTTGCAGAGTAATATTGGTAGCTTTTAATTTACCCATATTTAACTTAGAACACACAGACAATGGCATGACACTAACACTAGCACCCAAATCACACAGTGCATTATCAATCAAAAGATTGCCAATATGACAAGGGATAGAAAAACTACCCGGATCTTTTAGTTTAGGTGGTGATTTATTTTGTAGTACAGCACTACATTCTGCCGTAAAAGCGACTGTTTCTACCTCACTAATAGACCTTTTCCTAGTCAATATTTCTTTCATGAATTTAGCATAAGCAGGAATTTGTGTAATTAATTCCGTGAAGGGAACTGTTACCTGCAAATCTTTTACCATCTCCAGGAACTTACCAAACCGCTTATCCAATTTAGTCTTCAAATGTCTATTGGGAAAAGGAAGTTTGATAACTGGCTTTTGAAGATTGTTACTCTTATCTTGAGTTGCAACCTTCTCTGGAGTTGTACCCTACGATGTATCATTAGAAATATTAGTACTACCTTGTAGCCCTGCAGGGTTAACGTTGTTTGGTTTAACAGAATCAAGATTAGCATTTTTCATTAAAACAGGTTCATCATCTCTGGGCATAGGAGGCCCATCATAATGTGAACCACTCCTCAGGGTAATTGCAAAAGCTTGATCTATAGGCCTGGTTGGCTGCGATGGTAGGGTTCCCTGCTGACGGGTTTGTAGGGTAGATGAAATCTGCGAAATTTGATTGTCCATGATTTTATTATGAGCTATAATCGAATCAATTTGTGCATCCCTACTCTCCATGTGCTTTTGCATGCTTGAAAGCATCGTTCTAATTTCTGACATAGCAGGGTCGATAGGTGGAGGAGTTGTGGTTGTTGTTGCAATTGTTGTGGAGGTGGAGGGTTTTGTACATTGGTACTCCGGTAGGAAAGATATGGATGGTTCTGGAGGCCAGGATTATAACTGTTGGAGTATGGGTTATTTTGCCTATAGGTTTGGAAGGCATTAACTTGCTCAATGGAACTCCTACAATCTTGTTCCCAATGTCCTATAATTCCACAATTTTCACAAAAAGCTTCATTAGTATTAACAGCAGAAACATTAGCTACAGAGTTAGGATTAGCAGTAAGATTATCTAATTTTTGGCAAATAGATGTTAACTGAGCCTGTAAAAAGGATACAGAATCAACATTATGTTTTCCTTTGTTATCAAACCCTCTCGGATTCCCATATTGGGAATTGTGAATTGCCATGTCTTCGATAACTTGACCTGCATGTTCAACATTAAGATTCATGAATCTCCCACTAGCTGCAGAATCTAGAATTAATCTAGATGAGTTTCCAAGTCCATTGTAAAAGGCTTGGATCAATTGCCATTGTGCCAGATTATGGTGGGGACATTCTCTCTGTAGATCCTTAAATCTTTCCCAAGCCTCATATAAAGCTTCATCTGGCTCTTAGGCAAAGTTTTTAATAGCGCTCCTTAGTAAAGTTGTTCTCTCTGCAGGGTAATATTTATTATAAAAATTTAAAGCAAGAGTTTCCCAGTTAGTAATACCAAGTGCAATTCTATTCAAACCATTAAACCATAATTTATCTTTTCCACATAAAGAGAATGGGAAAGAGAATCTCCCTGATTTGGTCCTAGGTAACCCCAGCTTGCCTGATGGTATTGCAATATTGACAGAAATCTGCAATGTGAAGATCAGGATCTTCACCCTTGGCTCCACTGAATTGCTTCCTCTCTATCATCGTGATAAATTGAGGCTTGATCTCAAATTACACTCCATCAAGGGTTGGAGTAGGAGTAAGGTGTAGAAAATCTGTCAGCAACGGCTGCGAATAATCGCTGAGCTTGCGAGGTTATGGAGGTAGATTCGTCATCTCTAATTCAGGTTCTGAAAAGGTATCCGAATCGCTAGAATCAGATGGGGTTTCCGAAGGTGGATTACCTCTAGAAGAGTCTCGTATCTGCCTGTAAAAATTCTTCTAACTATGGAAAGATCGTTCGATTTCAGGATCGAATGGAATGTAACCTGATCTAGAACTCCTGGGCATAAACACAGAACTGAACAAACAAATATGAAAAATTTGTCTCAAAGAACTTGCGTTCTGTGAGACAAGAGAAAAATAATTTAGACTACAAAAACAATCAGAAATAAAAATAAAATTGTTTCCCTGGCAACGGCGCCAAATTTTGACAGGCTTAAGTCGTATCACCAAATCAAAAGTAATTCCTAAAACCACTAACTAACAATAGATAGGGAAGTAGGGTCGAATCCACAGGGAAACAAGTCTTTATTAGATCTAACGGGCTCTCGCAATTTATTAGATCTAAATTCCTATTGAAAATAGCCTTTGATATTAAATTAACATCTGCTCGATTCATAAATTCAATATTGCTAAACTTCTACAAGTAAATCACATCTGCTCGATTCATAATCTAGTTGTAGAGTATTAAAACAATTCAATAAGAAATTATCATGCAATATCAATAATCAATAATTAAAAATTATCCCTTCATATTAATTATGGATCCCCACAAACCCAAAAAGAAAACTACTCACACATAATTAAAACTAAACTAAACAAAGCAATTAAACAAGGCATGATAGAAGAAAGAGATTAAAGTAAGAGAGAGAAATTGTTACCAAAGTAAGGGAGATAAATTATGGAATTAAACCAAGAGTTGTAGAAAGAGAGAGAAAAGTTAGAGAGAGAAAGAGTAAGGGAGAAAAGAAATGGTCTAAAGACAATCGTCTCACGCAATGGTCCAAGACGACCAAAACTAACTTAACAAAAGTGTATTTATACTAAACAAGGGAATCCCAAGCTAAAGCAAATTAAATCTGACGCTTAAAACTTCTCTTCAGAATCACGCGCCCGATCGGGCGAGGCACCGCCCGATCGGGCCCGCCTTTTTCATATTTGAATCTCCTCTCGCGCCCAGTCGGGCGCCACACCGCCCGATCGGGCGCGAGATCGGGCGACTTATACTCTTCCGCCCCGCCCTGCCGGGCGCGCCTTCGGGCGAGACCATCTTGGTCGGGCGAGGCCAGCGGGCGAGGCCATCTTGGGAACTCTAAGCCACTTTGGGCAAGCCTTGGACTTCGATTGGGCCCCGATCATTCGGCCCAATCCGGATTTCCTCTTTGGGGCTTGACTACTCGGTCCAATTGCCTCAGTATAATGGTCGTGCTTCTCCAATGCTCGTAGTTGCTCCATATAGTCCCGGGAAAATGATCCAAACGTGCAATTTCCTACGAAACCCGACCAAAACTACGAAAACACTAGAAAACAACAATTAGTAATAAAAAGTGGCTCTAAAGAGCCAAAAACACTACCAGTTATGACCAAAGGACGGGGGTAAAATACTATATTAAATAGACATATCAAGTTCGCATGTGCGTCAACTTTAGTGACCTCAACAAGGCTAGCCCTAAAGACGATTTTCCTCTACCTCATATTGACATATTGGTAGATAACACGGTTGAACATGCGATGTTATCCTTTATGGATGGATACGCAGGTTACAACCAAATTCTAATGGCAAAGAAGACGAAGAAAAGACATGCTTTATCATCCCTTAGGGTACATATTGTTATACAGTCATGCCATTTGGTCTAAAAAATGCAGGAGCTACGTACCAAAGAACGACTACGACTCTCTTGCATGATATGATGCATAAGGAAATATAATTGTATGTGGATGATATGATTGTGAAGTCCAAAGAAATAATGGGACACATAAAAGCTTTACGCAAATTCTTCATTCGCATAAAAGAATATAAAATGCGATTGAATCCACAAAAATGCGCCTTCGGAGTAACTTCTGGCAAGTTGCTCGGATACGTAGTAAGCACACGTGGTATTGAGATCGATCCCTCTAAAATAAAGGCAACTATTGATATGCCTTCCCCTCAAACAGAAAAAGAAATTAGAGGTTTCCTTGGCAAACTACAATACATTAGTCGATTTATCAACAAGTTGACAATGACTTGTGAGCCAATATTTAAAAAAATTGAAAAAAGAGGAAAAACATGAATGGGACGATCAATGCCAAGAGGCCTTTGAGAAAATCAAAGATTATCTCAAAAGTCCACCAGTTTTAGCACCACCAGTACCCAAGCTACCTCTTAGGTTATATATCACAGTCACAGACACGGCCACAGGGGCCATGTTAGCACAAAAGGTAGATAAAGTCGAGCGTGCAACATATTACATAAGCAAAAAAATTATCTAATATGAAACAAAATATAGCACCTTGGAAAAAACAAGTTTAGCATTAGTGTGGGCAACTAAAAAACTACGGCATTAATGCTACCACACACCACTCATGTGATTTCACAACAAAATCCGATAAAGTATTTATTTGAACAACCACCCATACAAGGAAGAATATCCAAGTGGTTGGTAATGTTGGCCGAATTGAACTAAAATATATTCCAGAAAAATCAGTAAAAGGAAAAGTAATATCCGATTTTCTGGCTCAAGATC
This sequence comes from Chenopodium album, assembly GCF_948465745.1. Lineage (NCBI taxonomy): Eukaryota > Viridiplantae > Streptophyta > Magnoliopsida > Caryophyllales > Amaranthaceae > Chenopodium > Chenopodium album. The sequence continues at coordinate 20,309,098 of NC_137860.1, read as the reverse complement.
CTATTCAAACAAGTCATGCAAAAACTACTCATCTTCCGGATGAAGAGATTCTCATGACACAAGATGATAAATGGGTAATGTACTTCGACGGCACATCCAATCAAAAAGGATGTGGTGTGGGAGTATTACTCATAAGTCCAGAGGGAGCACATACTCCAATCTCTGTCAAACTAGACTTTGAGGTTACTAATAATGTCGCAGAATGTGAAGCGTGCAATATTGGACTAAAAGCAGCAGCTAGCATAGTTGTGCAAAAATTAGAGGTATATGGAGATTCTAGTTTAATAATAAATCATATACTCAAAAAATGGAAAATAAATAACTCCACAATGATATTATACCAAGCACACCTAGAGCAACTCATCGAGCATTTTGATCATATTTACTTCAAATATCTCCCAAGGGATGAGAATCAATTTGCCGATGCGCTAGCGAAATTAGCCTCAATGATCAACATTCCAAATCACTTAAATATGATGCCATTATGCGTTGATAGAAGAGAAGAACCAGCTTATTGCAACGCAATAGAGGAAATAAATGACATTAGGGGAGACTATCCTTGGTATGATCATATCCTCCAATACATTACTCATGGCACGTATCCTGAAAATACTTCATCGAAAGAGTAACGAGCTTTGAGAACACTTGCAGCCCAATATGGTCTATTAAATGGTCAATTATGCAAAAAAGGACCTAACCCAAACCCACACGCCTTATGGAGAACACTCACAAAGGTGTTTATGGACCTCACATGAATGGAAAAATGCTTGCTAAAATAATCTTACGACAAGGGTACTTTTGGTCCACTATGGAGCACGATTGCATATAATATGTCAAGAAATGTCCAAAGTGCCAAATGTTCGCTAATTTACAACATCTTCCACCATCTGAACTACATAACCTTACTTCCCCTTGGCCTTTCTCAACTTGGGGAATTGACATAATTGGTAAAGTTTCTCCAACAGGAGCAGGAGGACACGAGTACGTACTAGTAGCCATCGATTACTTTACTTAGTGGATTGAGGTCGATTCTTACGTCAATATCACTTCTAAACATGTCGCAAAGTTTCTCGAACGAAACATATTTTGTAGATATGGAGTTCCACACGAACTAATTAGTGATAAGGGATCTCAATTTAAAGCAAAAGTTGAGACCCTCTTAGCTCGTTATAAAGTAAAACATCATCACTCATCTCCATATAGACCTCAAATGAATGGAGTTGTAGAATCGGCAAATAAAAACATAACAGTCATCATTAAGAAAATGGCAGAAAATTATAAGGACAGGCCGAATAAACTTGCCGAAGAACATCCATACGAACATCAATAGGAGTAACTCCATACTCCTTAGTTTTCGGAATGGACGGAGTTCAACCAGTTGAATTAGAAATACCATCCCTACGCATCGTACTCGAAAGTAAGCTGCTGGAAGCTTAATGGGTAAAGCGAGGTATGAAGAGCTTTTATTTCTCGACGAACAACGATTAGAAGCTTTGCATCATGTACAAGTTTACCAACGACGCATTGCGCGACACTTTAACAAGAGGGTACGACCCCGAAATATTAAAGAAGGTGACTTTGTGCTAAAAGAGGTTAGGGGTCCACCAATTGATCCAAGAGGGAAATTCAAACCTAATTGGATAGGACCATACCGCGTAATTGAAATTCTATTAGGTGGAGCTGTCAGATTAATGGATATTGGTGTCGATGAAATCCGCCAACTAATAAACATTGATCGACTTAAAAAATATTACATATGAAAATCCTCATAAATTCGTTCATTCATTAACAACCATGTCTCTTAGAATTCATATACAGATTCTAAGTGTTATGCGCTTTACCGAATAACACGGTAACGGTAAAGCTCATAACACTTGGGAGGGGGGGTAATAAAAAAACACATACCGTTTAAAGTGTTCAGATTTTTTTCGAACATTACGAAAAAACTCTTCACACTTGGGGGGGGGTAATAATATGATAAAAAAAATTAACAATCGTAGCACAGGTGTCGCGCGGTACTAAATCAGTTGCGCGCGACAGGCACGCTCAACCTTGGATGTTGCGCGCCCCACCTGATGACAAACTACGAACCCAGAATTTTACGCTCGAATAAAATTTCGATTTTTACTAGAGATAAAATAAGGGCGTTTCTCAAACATCGTGTATACTCGGAAAACAACAAAATTAAACTTTGATTTAAGTCATTAAACAAAGTTTGATTAATTACAAAAGGAATTAAAGGAAAATTACAAAAAAAATAATAATAAAAATAATAGAACTATGCAAAGACCTGATTTCGTAACTCGAATACGTAGGCAATCTTTATGATTCGTGAAGGAGTTATGTCTTCGATAAGTGCAATTACTAGATATATCAAGGATCACTATTATGGAGATAATAAGTTCGTTCTTTTGGGTCGTCATTATCTGTTGCTAGACAATGATCAATGATCTTTGGGCTAGTCAAATAGTCCAAAGCCCACTAGAATGGATCCTATAAGGTCACACAACAAGGGTATTGGTTAAGCAAGTTAGAGGCCCATTATTGGGCCTCATGAGCATTAACTAATCATGAAATGAATTGGGGTTAGCATAGTTAGATTGGAATTAGGTTTTGGGCTTTTGACATGGGCTCTTATTTAGAGATGAGATCTATAAAAAAAATCCATACCTAGGGTTGCATGCAAGCAGTCATAATTCACACACTGTGTATTTTGACATCAAGGCAACCAATCCCAAAACCCTAACTCTCTCTCTACCTCACGGCTTTCCCTCTTCCCTCACGTCAGTACGGCCGGCGCCCTTAGGTGGTGGTTCGTGGTGGTTATCGTGGTGGTTCTTGGTTAGTTCGTCTCTCTTCTCCATTGAAGGTTGATTGAAGCGTTCAATCATGACTAACTAGCATTAGTGGAGGTCTTAATCTGTGCCCGTGGACCAAGTAGAGGAATCACGTTTGGGGTTCTTTATCTCCCTTGTTCTTGTTCTTGTTCGATCACACGTGGAATCACGCTTCAAAGGTATTAATTCTAATTCTTTATGTGTTATGCATGATCTTGGTTTTTAGGTGCTTCATGAATATGATTCATGTATTTTCCGCATATTGTACCTATAAGCTCCTACAGTGGTATCAGTTAGCCTATGCATGTACATATATTGAATATTAATTCTTTGATAGTCCATCATTTTAATTCAATTAGGAGGTAGAATAATTTAATTATGGGTCAATTATTATTTTAAATATGATTTAACAATATAGAATCATTAAAAGTTGTTTAATTTGCTCCAAATTAATCATCAAAGGTTCGAATTCATGCCCTATATTGTTCGAAAATTTCGAACACCCTAACCCTAATTTTCGAAAAATTCGAAACCCTAAGCCCTAATTTGTGAAATTTGTGTTTTGGTTTTGATTTAATTCGTTTCCCATGTTTTAATGAATTTAATCTATTTTGATTTCATGTTAAATTATGAATTTTACATGATCAAATTATTTAATTTAAGAGTTAAATTGAATTGGGGATTAATTTCATGAAAAACCCTAATTTCAAGATTGAATATGATTTAATTTTGGAATTAATTGAACCACATTAAGTTAATTTAATTTTATCAAAAATTGTTCTGTTTAAAATTAAAATTAAAATCAAAAATAAAAAAAAAATAATTTCTACAGCAGCAACCGCGGCTGGGTGGCGCAGCCACGGCGGCTGCCGCTGCAGGTGATTCAGGTGGCAGGGGGTGGGTGGGCAGAAGCTGGACAGCAGCAACAGCAGCAACAACAGCAGCATACGCAAGGGTTGCGTGAGCTGCTGCCGGCTGCCTCCAACGCCGCTGCACAGCAGCGTACACCTCACGGTGTACGGCCATCGTGGCTGGCTTCGGCTGGCCACACCACGGTGGCTGGCGTTGATTTCAAAAAAAAAATTAAGTTTATTTTATTTAATAAAAATCAGTTTTCAAAATTAAAATTAAAGTGATAAGTTTTGATATTGAAAAAGATAAGTACCAAATTAAAGTTGTTATTTTGATAATTATCCTAAATTGAAGTTGTTAATTTTGGATAAGGTTTGTTAAGTTTGGATAGTTATGGAGCAAAAGATTCTATTTGGATAATAATTGATTAAATAATGTGATTATCCCATAATTAGTTTTGGATAATAACTGATTTAAAATATGTGATTGGCTAGTAATTAGGATAGAATCTCCTAAATTAGTTAGGATAATCATGGATTTTAAGTATGATTTATCTTCCATAATTAAAATAAGATTTGATTCTATCTCATACCTAAATTAAAATATATGATATTTCATGATTGGTATTGAATAATATATGATATTATCTAATTACAGTAATTAATTAAAATATGAGATATTTAGAGCCATGTTTCCTTAATTGTGAACATTTGATGTTGTAGTTTAGGAAAGCATGATGAGTGATTTATTATATGGCATTTTATAATATATGATATTATTTATTGCTATGTATAAACTAGTATGGCCCATAGATTATAAATACGATATGCGCATCGTTTCGTATTTTTGTAATCTAAATACGGTCTGCGTACCGTTAAGTATTTTTGTAATCTATTTTATTTTATTTAAGTAGTAGATAGAATAGAATAGTATTACAGGTTGCAGTTGATCCAAGAACCCAATGAAGTGAAGGCCCAAAGGAATAGATGGATGAGATCCATGAAGATTCAAGTGGGAGCTTTATTGCTTTATTAGTCTTCTTAGGATTAAGGGGTCATACTATGTCACATTTATTTATGCATTAGTAGATTATGCATGATTAGATTTTATTTATGTTGAATGATGATGCGTTAGAGTTCACTAAATAATCACAACATAATAAATCTAGATCCCAGTAATATTGAGGTTGTTTTTCCAATCAAAAACCCAACGAAACCTTCGATCTTATATGATGGGTCATGCCAAAGCTGGGTGTCATATTATATCTTGGGGAAGTGGGGTAAAACAAATTTTACAATTTTGATTGGTTATACTCAACAAGGTTACCTAAAGAGTTTAGAACCTTGAAGCTAAGTGTAATAATTAAACATGTGATGAATTAATTATTCAACCAAGAATTACAAGAGTTGTAATCAGTAAAGAGTTTACTCACCTTGAAAATGTAATGCTTGATGGTAGGGCCAAAGTCCGGTTTACTATTACACAAATAAAGGGTCTTGGAATCATTTAATTCAATGGGATCATTTAAATTGAATTAATGTTTGGGAAATTCCCAACGGTAACCCCCAATTTTTGCTACGCACTAATGGTAACCTCCCTATTTTTTTATTATACAAAATGACCTTAATTATGAAATTTATCTCACTTATGACATTAATAAGTGTTATTTAGTTAAAAAAAAACTGACTATAGTTAGCTTTGAAAAAATAAAAAACTAAAAAGGAAAACCACCAACTTAGCCACCACCTCCACGGCTCCACCCTCATACCCACCAAACGTAGCCAGGCCAACACCACATCCATTCTCACCGGAGCCACCAAACCCATCATCTAAAACGTCGACCTCCCACCAAACCACCGAACTATCGCCTCCACCCTTTCCACCGCCTAGACCCGAACCCTACCCTCAAAACTTTTTCTCCTTTAACCTTTGATTTCGTCATGGGGTTGCTTTTGGTCGAGGAGGGGTGGCGGACTGGCGGGTTTAGGGTTTGAGGTTTTGATTCTGGCAGGGATCGAAAGGGATCGGTGAAGGAGAAGGCGAAGAAGAACGAGAGAGAAATCGATTGGTGGTCGAATCTGGGTAAATTGATGGTCTGGGGATGGTCGGAGTTCTGGAGTACGGGCGATTGAGAGGTGGTGACGACGAGAAAGCTCGGAGGAGAGAGGGTGAGGGTCGTGGGAGGGGATTTGGGAGTCTAACTTGGCGATGGTCGAGGAAGAACAGGCGCAACATCACCGGAGATCGAGGAGAATCTGAGTAGCATTGGCGGCGGTCAGAGAAACCTAGGGTAGCGTTGCCGGAAAAGGTAATGGTGGCTGGCTGGTGGGGGTGGCTGGTTTTTGGTGGTTGGGGTTAATTTTTTTAATTTTTCTTTTATTTTTTTAAATATAAATCTAACCATAGTTGATATTTAATGATATAAGGTTATAGGTGAGATGAAAGTTTTAACTAAGATCATTTTGTATAATAAAAAAAAAGGGAGGTCACCATTGGTACGTAGCAAAAATTGGGGGTTACCGTTGAGAATTTCCCTTAATGTTTTAAAGTTACCAATTTAATTCGATTATGGTACTTTAAATTTTATAAAACATAATTGAATTTTGCGTTTACTTATAAGTAGCATGTCATTCTAATTTTATTATTATATATAATCTCCTCGATTGAAATAAAGTTGAGAAACGTTCTCAAAAGATTAAAAGATAATCCATAAACCTATATTCCAATTTTGCTAATATGATTCTAAAAGACAAGTTTTAGAAACCCATGTCACATGTCTAAGGTTGGTTTTATTCAAAATGTTTGAGGTAAAAGCCAACACATCTTCATTTTGAAAAGTGTTTCAAGGGATATAATGAGATGGGAGGTACAAACCCTCTAAAAGACAAGTATATAAGTCCAATGAAATCTCTTATCCTCAATATGATTGAATATAAGAAAGTGATTGGAAATCTCTATGATCAAAAGTTGATCAAATGACATTATTCTAAATCCATTTCATATAGAGTTGGATAGTTGATTAAACTCATGTATGGATAATGATTGAATAGACTTAGCAAAATCATGAAAAGTGCTTAAAGTAGTTAAGCAAGGCATCATTTTGAACCTAAGAGAAATGTTCTAAGTGACTCAAATGGAAAGGTTTAGGAATATATGAGGATTGCATTAAGAAGTTATAGGCCAAGAAATGCAAGCAAGTTGCTACTTCTCAAACCTAGAACCACTTACATGCTACAAGTTGTTGTGAACAACAAATGTTTCAAATTAAATTGACAAATTCAAATTGATTAGAAACTACCTCATATAGTTGGAAGGTAAAAGAATGGAAATGTTCCAATTTAAGAAGTATATTATAGAAATTGATTTAGCACATTACTACTTCTTGGACATGTGATGTCCTGTTTAGTTCTCTCTCATTGAGAATGTGGTTGAACTAAATGAAGAAGCATGGATAAGGGAGAAATAACTCTACAAGTTTAGAAGCAAATGTTGCTACTTCACAAGTAGAACCTACAAGTCTGGAAGCAAAAGTTGCAACTTTACAAGTAGAACTTGTATTTCACCTTACCTAGTAATCGGCTAGAATTAAATAAATGTTATTTATTCTTGTCATTATCAAAATACTAATCAATGTTAGTAAAGACTAAGCATTGAAGATTCAAAAACCATGGACTAAATGTTATTCTATGCTTCATTGAGTCACGATGTGTTTTGAATTGCTAAATAGGCTTAAAGTTCTATATGATAGAAATAATTAAACCATTTCTATATATAAATTGTCTCTAAATATGTCAATTAATTCTAATGAAAATGAACATTGCATACGGAAGTTCCAAAGGGATGGACTTTCAATATCATTAGATTATGAATCTATTGATACATGTGAACTTCATTCTAATTTGAAACTTTGACAAAGTCACCATTTAGAGAAATGATGATGTGAACTCAAGGTCGAATACATATCGATGTAAGAGAGCCTAAGGTTCACAAGCTAGAGACGAACAATGAAACTTCATGATATGATCACCATTGCTTAGTTGAAGCATAAGTGTGAAAAGTTTTGAAGAGTTCAAAACGTTCGGTATGAAGTTCGGTATCAACTTGACAATATAACGTTTACATTACAATATGATTGTAATTGTGAAAATTTAAGTCAAGACATGTATTTGGAAACACATTCAAAATATTGCGATATGATCATAATAATGAGAATTTGAGCCAAGACCTTGATAAACATCCAAGAGTTGTGAAATCGTTTTACAACAAACTCCGAAAGAAAACCTTATGAAGTGTTTATGAAAGGAGCTATCAATCTATATGAGATATATTTTAATAATGGATGAAATTACCTATCTTCCAACCATTGTTCAAGGGATATACTTTTAAAATGAGCTACAAAACTAAACAAACTATATATGTCAAATAAAAATATAGGAAAGGCTTCATATATGATATGGATAAGAAATGTTCTAATAAAGTCTTTCTACAAAGCAAGGAATAAAATATGTATTAAATCGTTTGATACACGTTTAATTCCTATACAGAGCACGGGGTACTACTACATAAGCCATACTTAGCACAAAATGTTTGTTGCTCAAGTAGGTGCCCTTATGGAAAATGTTCCAAAAGGTCAAGTGGGAGTAGTATAAATATCGAAATAGTTCGAGAAAAGCAACAAACAAACATGGTTCAAACCATGGTTGGTTCACCCTATGCTAAACGTGCCTCCTCAAAAGGCAAGTGGGAGTATAAGAATCTCGAAAAGTTCGAGAGCCTTGAAAGAGTTCAAGAAAAGTCAATTCGAAGATCTTGAAGAAATTCGAGAAGTAATTGAATAAAAGCAACAATGTGAGCATGATTCACCTCATGTTACAAATGACAACACGTGGTCTCATTAAGTGTAATGGGAATAATAACCATGTGTCGTAGGTAGTACATTCCAAGTACACATCCTCTATTGTCGTTTCTCATTGAAAACCAAACAAAGTTGTTGTATGAGTTTCAATTGTTGCATCAAACCCACAATGATGACTAGCATATGTAAAACTTAGCCAAAGAAATATGATTTCATATTGACTAAGAGTTCTAAAATATTTATTTTGGAACATGATGATTATGCAAGTAATAAGGATGATTTGACAAGTTATGACTCCAAGTGGTTTAAAAACCAGAAATCTGAAATAGATTCTAAGTCTGTAAGCAAGTGTATGACACTTGAATAATTTGCCTAATTGGATGAGACCCATTAAGAAAAACAGACAAGAAAGAAAAATGTTTTCTAAGCAGAGACTTGTTAAAGGATTCAACAAATTCATAGTATGACTATGACTACGATGAAACCTTTACATTAGTCACGTTGCAAAGATCTATTAAAGATATCTTAGTGATTTCTACCTTATGAGATTTAGTAGATGGACCTCAAAACAATTTCTTGAAATTTTTCATGAAAGAAGATTTGTATATGATACAATCAGAATGATTTTGAAATCCAATAATCCTAAGGATGCATAAAAGATCCATTAATAGATTAAAGTAAGCATCATGGAGTTAGTGTTCTTAATTTTGTGAGTTAATCAAAATTGTTTGATGCTCATAAAATGAAGATGTTATGTATACACAAGATGTTTAGTGGGAGCTATAAAGTCTTCATGGTCTAGTATAAAAAGCAATAATTCATTGCTTGAAGGGTCAAGTGATGGTTAATGCATTTTGTATGAAAAACCTTGAAGAGGAAGATGAGTACATTTGGGATTCGAGATCTATAGAGATAGTTTTTGAAGGATGTTTGAACTTGGTTAAGAAACTTATGTTGATAAGATTCTTATAAGGTTCAAAATTATATTGAAAGGAGTTTCAATCCCATGTAACATGGCACATTGCTTAATGATTTAATACTTTGAGAAAGGTTTATGAAATTAAGCTTTTGAGTGATGATCCTCATGCAATACGCAAAGGATGCATCATGCATGTCATGGACTGTACTCGTCTATTTGATTCACGTGTTTTAAGAACAAGTGATGATAGATTTCAATCGAAATCCAATGTAACGTTGGAACACAAATTAGAAATTTCGAAGTTCCTTGCGAAAGGGCAAAGGAAAATTCTTAGTGTATGGAGATGAAAATTATTATAGTATTTAGAAGTTGCAAAATTCATGTTTATGAGAATGTCTCATGAACTCTACTTACTAAACCCCTTCCATTAACAAGGTATGAGACTCATACCTAGGTTCTTGGATTGAAGCAAGTTATGTAATTTAAGTTATGTGTGTTTTGAGAAAACATATTACATAAGTAATACATTAACTTGCAGAATTATGTTTATCAATTGAAACAAAGTTTCAATCTTATTTAATTATGGTTTTATGATATTAAATAAAATGTCCAAAATAACTATGGATTGATGAGCTCATCAGGTTATCTATTTTAGAGACCTGGTGTATGAAACCCCACAGGTGAACAAAATCCATATATTATTTAAGTTCCTAGTTTGAAATCATTAAAGTGGACATAAATGATTTCAATGAATGGACTAGCATGTAAGATTGATTGGATAGCTCGGTTTCATGGGATATAGGACCGTAGTGAAGCTCGGTCAATCACATGGATATGCATGAATGATGCATGATTGAACTATAAACCTACTTTGAAGTTCAAGTATAGAGCTTTCGGATATATTAGTGGATTCCTTTGACATGACTGGAACATTGATTTCATTCAATGGATGTTATGGCTGTGGTACATTCAAACGTCTTCCCGTAACTGGAGATTATAAAGGATGTTTCCCGGTTATTTCAGAAGTTGAGTGGGAGCTTTGGTTGCCACAAGATTGGATTGAGTCTACCTATTTAATTAGGAATGTGTCTTGGCCCCTTGAGGAGGGAGAATTCAGAAAATGCATGGTCGTGCTCAAATGGATTACATAGTAACCATTTGTTTTGTAATTCTAACTCAGTTTTCAAGAAAAGATTTGTAGATTAATATGATCACGACATGAGATGCAATCATATTATCAAATCGACACACATTGACTTAAGGAATTTGAATATTGCGCACTTGTCTCAGACAAGTGGGAGATTGAAGGAGTTATGTCTTCGATAAGTGCAATTACTAGATATATCAAGGATCACTATTATGGAGATAATAAGTTCGTTCTTTTGGGTCGTCATTATCTGTTGCTAGACTATGATCAATGATCTTTGGGCTAGTCAAATAGTCCAAAGCCCACTAGAATGGATCCTATAAGGTCACACAACAAGGGTATTGGGTTAAGCAAGTTAGAGGCCCATTATTGGGCCTCATGAGCATTAACTAATCATGAAATGGATTGGGGTTAGCATAGTTAGATTGGAATTAGGTTTTGGGCTTTTGACATGGGCTCTTATTTAGAGATGAGATCTATAAATAAGATCCATGCCTAGGGTTGCATGCAAGCAGTCATAATTCACACACTGTGTATTTTGACATCAAGGCAACCAATCCCAAAACCCTAACTCTCTCTCTACCTCACGGCTTTCCCTCTTCCCTCACGTGAGTACGGCCGACGCCCTTAGGTGGTGGTTCGTGGTGGTTATCGTGGTGGTTCTTGGTTAGTTCGTCTCTCTTCTCCATTGAAGGTTGATTGAAGCGTTCAATCATGACTAACTAGCATTAGTGGAGGTCTTAATATGTGCCCGTGGACCAAATAGAGGAATCACGTTTGGGGTTCTTTATCTCCCTTGTTCTTGTTCTTGTTCGATCACACGTGGAATCACGCTTCAAAGGTATTAATTCTAATTCTTTATGTGTTATGCATGATCTTGGTTTTTAGGTGCTTCATGAATATGATTCATGTATTTTCCGCATATTGTACCTATAAGTTCCTACAATTCGGTCATATAAAAAAAAGAGCTCATTTTTTATTCCACTCAAAATTCAAGAAAACATTATTGAACTAGATAATAAGTAATTAATTAAGAAAAAAACATAGTAGTGATTACACTTTATTCAAAACAAAATAAAACTACAAATATTGTGTAACACTCTAAGGTTTTACTATATCCTCAATTGTCACAGTTGACGGAGGAGTAGTTTCCACCGCAGTGCTTTCAACAACCTTAGAGCTTTCCCCTTCGCCCTTCCTCTTGACCCAAACATTGTTCTTCAACTTAGGAATAGGAGCCTTTTCAACTCTTTTTCCTTTACCATTAGCGTTTGTTGGAGCCTTTTTGCGAGGATTTGGTGAAGGTTCCGTAATCTTCACACTTTGTTGCGCAGGTTTAGGAGGAACCTTTTTTTTTTTGTTCCCTTGAACGAGCCTTAGGTGATGAGGAGAAGTCTAACTTTCTTCACACTCCTTTGTTTTGGCCATTAGGAGGAGTAGTGGTGGTCGAATGCATCAAAGGCTTGGGTGGATTGCGAGCCGAGGTAGCTTGATTTTGTGATCGAGCCTTGTTTAACTCTCCTTTGTGCGCCGCGTTCATCCAAGCCTTGTAAAAAGAAGATAGTACAATGCTCGCCGTGGGATTTCGCACTACCCACCTAGGAAGGCTAGACCAATATTTCATCCAACGAGGAATTCGTCCAGGCTTAAAATTCACATCCTTAGGGGCATCACAATCTTGTGGGGGGATAACTTGTTTCATCCCATATTGTCTCATCCCCCTGCAAGGAAAGATGTAAGTAGTACTAGAAAGGCCCAAAAGCCTAATGTAGGGACAATTAAAACTATTTCCAATCATACTACTTATGTTCCACCAAGGAATCACAAAGCGTATGTTAGGAACCCCGTGACGGAAAAACGACGTCCATTATTCTTCCTTCTTATGTTTATAGAGAATTCGACGACCAGGGAATGTTCTCACTCCATTAGCACTCCATGAGCCAAATCTGAAAAAAAAGAAAAAAAATTAATTTGCGACGTTCGCGCGCATCCCAGAAGATTGCCCTGGTCTGACCAGCGCAACTTTTTGGCATGCGCTAAAATATGACAAAAAAAACATTCGTGTAATAGGAGTGGCTTCCCATGAAACGGTTCTCGTTAGGGTCTCCTCTAAGGCGATTCAAGCAAAGAACAGTTTTCACCAAAACTATGGGAGCTGGTGAGTAACACCCCTCTATTTGCTCCACTATGGACACCATGGAATAATCTCCATACTCTTTACCTGTCCTAAGCAAACAATTGACAACAAGACAAAAACATAAAACACGAATTTTAAAACGTTGTTTAGTCAAGTTGTCACGAGGGGCGACGAAGTGTTCAATAAATTGAATTAAGTTCACGCCTTCTTATGTTCCAATATTGTCCATATCATTGTCATTCAAACCAAAGAATCTTTGAAATACATGTTTGGAATATGACAAGTTAGGGGCATATCTCACGGGGAGAGTGTTTGCAGGGAAGCCTAGTAGAGCTACGGGACAATTTCATCCCCTTTAAAGAGGAAAAGATGGTGGTTCGAGTCCCAATGATTAACGACAGCATGGAGGAAATCAAAGTTGATAATAAGTTGCATATAACTCAATAGGGGGTCAAGGTGGTATATTTTAAAAGCTAGTTTGTCCTCGGTTGAAAGGAAGTGACCCATTGTTTCAAACGTTGTTCAAAGGTTTTCGCCATTGAAAAAAAGAGAGAATAGAGAGATTAATATTTTTTCTTTATGATACCGATAAACCTGGAAGAAAGTGGAAAGAGATTCTTCTATTAGATGAGATATCATCAAACACCCCCATTATTTTTATGTTTGAACACAATTTCCCATCCTCGATCAAAAGATCTTGACTATCTAAGTATTTCAATACATAATTTCCCCTAAGCATACAAGTTCATTATAACCTCTAGTATCCCACCTTGCCACATGGTGAGCTAGAGTATTACCCGCATGTTTTACATGAGACATCGAGAAATCAACAAAAAAACAAAATAAAGCACAAACATCATCAATAATCAAAGAGAAGGGGTTAAAGTTGTCAGCCTTCTTCTTCACTCCATGAACAACATTAGACGCATCACTTTCCAAAACAACCGATGAATAACCAAATCTTACAACAATTTGGAGCCCATATCTACACGCAACCGCCTCAGCAACATCAGCAGCCCACCCAGCTTTCTCCCTACGCACAACAGCCACCAAAAGATGTCCTGCCTCATCTCTGATCACAACTCCAAGACCTGTCACACCCCCAATGTGAGCATCACAGTTCACCTTTACCATCCCCCTACAAGGAGCTGGTTGCCCTTGCACACACTGACCCATGAAAACATTTTTAGCATAATCATCATACTCAATGACAAACTTCATCAAGTTTGATGCCACACTAACAGGGCAAACCGCCACATTGTCAAAAACCACCATATTTCGGCACCACCAAGCAGCCCAAGCAAGAGTTGTTATGGTTCTCAATTCAACATTGCTAACTTTAGATGCCAACCATGACAATCTATCACTAAAGATTCAGTAGGTGCTTGAGACAGTAGCGAGGAGAAATCACTTGCAGCCCAAATAGCAGACGCAGCTGTACACTCGAAAGTAGCGTGTATAATCAACTCATCACTATTTCCATAGATCGTACAAGTCTTACACTCTACCATATGCTTATAGTGTAACCTTTCTCTCACAGCTAAGAAGCCCTTGCATGCCCTCCAAAGAAAATGTGATAGTTTTAGGGGGCATTTAATTCCCCAAAGTAGCTTCCAAACCGTGTCAAAGGGTGTGATTGAGCCACAGCTGTCCCTTGCTTTCCCAACAAATAGCCCGAACGAACCGAGTATGCTCCACACTTTAATGGCCACCAATACATCACATCCTTTGTTGCTCGACATGACAGAGGAATTGATAAAATTAACGCTTGATCCAAAACATTAAAATTATTTTGGATCACATCCTCACGCCAAGTCATAAAGTTATGATCAATTAAGTCACTAACCCGCAACCCCAAATCGCTCTGAGGCAGTGGTGATGGAACACACACATATGAGTCCCCTGGCAGCCAAGAAGAATCCCACACCGAGATACTACAACCGTTTCCAACTCTCCATTTTACACCTTCAAGCAACAAAGACTTAGCCCCCCATATGCTCCTCCAAGTGTAACTTGGGTCATAGGCACGACAAGCTTCCAACACATCACAATTCTTGAAGTATCTAGCCTTTAAAATAGAGTGTAAGAGGGTACCTTGATTATGATGTAGACGCCAACATTTCTTGGCTAATAAGGCTTGGTTGAAGACTCGAAGATCACAAAATCCCATACCACCCAAATTTTTCGGCTTACACAACTCATCCCATTTTTGCCAATGGAGTTTCTTTTTCAAGTCCGTCGACCCCCACCAAAATCTAGCCAAAAGGGAATGGATGTCATCAATTATACCATCGGGAATCCTCAAAATACTCATCATATATGTCAGGATTGTCTGAGCTACAACTTTTATCAACACTTCTTTACCGGGCATTGACAATAATTTCTCTTTCAACCCTGCAATTTTTTCCATAGACGCTCCTTGATTCCTGCAAAAATAGCCCTCTTGGATCTACCAATTATCGTCGGCAAACCAAGGTATTTCTCATGTCTATTGACCTCTTGAACCCCCAAGGTATCCACAATTTCTTTCCGACGGTTGGCACAAACTTTTTTGCTAAAGGTAACTTCAGTTTTATCAAAATTAATTTTTTGGCCCGACGCTCTCTCATACTTGCTAATAATATTAGCTATCACAGAGCACTCTTGAGTATTAACTCTAGCAAAAAGAATATTGTCATCGGCATAAATGAGACACCTGTGGAGCACCCCTGCATATTCTAGCACCATGAATAACCCCATCTATCACTGCTTTATTAATCAGAGTCGAAAAAGCATCAGCACATAATAAGAACAAATACGGAGATATCGGATCCCCTTGCTGGAGACCCCTAGAGGGGATAACCGACCCCGAGATTTGTCCATTAATCTTAAAAGCAAATTGAACACTCTATAAGCAGCTCATAATCCTACCAATCCAAGCCTCCGAGAAACCCATTTTACACATCACATTTTCCAGAAAGACCCACTCTACTCGATCATACGCCTTGCTCATATCCAATTTCAGTGCAAAACTACCATCCTTCCCCTCACCGCCCCTCTTCATAGCATGAAAAATTTCAAAAGTAACCAGGGCATTGTCAGAAATGAGGCGTCCAGGAATAAACGCACTCTGATAAGGGAAATCACCTTATCCAAAATTCCCTTAAGCTTATTAACCACCGTCTTCGACACAATATTATAAATAACAATACACCAGCTAATAGGTCTAAATTCCGAAATATGAGAACGAGACTCAAGTTTCAGAATAAGGACAATGCAAGTATTATTTACTTTCGATAAATTCACATCCCCCCTCCACCAACCTTTCACAAAGGCTATAATATCAAGACGAACAATATGCCAGAATTTTTGGAAAAAAAGAGCATGCATACCATCGGGGCCGGGTGCTTTGTTCGGGTGCATCTGGAAAAGGGAATTTTTGATCTCCTCGGCAGTCGGCTCACAGTCAAGCATAGTATTTATCTCATCGTACACAACCCTTTCTATCCCTTCCAATGAATCCTGGAACCCCGACGGAGAACTAGTGGCGAAGAGATTAGAGAAGTAAGTAGAAATCAACCTCTCTAAGTCAACCTTCCCCATTCTCATCGTTAAGGCCTTTGATTCTATTCTGAGCTTTCCTCTGGCTTGCCTTGTGATGAAAATATTTTGTGTTTTTGTCATCGTCATGGAGCTCGTTGGCCCTTGCTCTAGCATACCAGTAAGACTCTTCTAACTTGTATAAAGTCTCAACATCTGATAAAGAGTTACAGGCCTTCAATTTTGCACCATCCATGACCCCATTCTTCTTCAACTCCTTCATCTTTTCCTCACCCTCTTTAATTTTTCTTCTTCAATGACCCAAATGTAAGAGCTGCCCATGACGTTAACTTCTAACTAGGGGTGAGCAAAAATTACGGGTACCCGGAATTGGAACTGGAACCGGTTAGGAACCGGCGGATCCGGATCTGGAATTAGACCCGGTGGTTCCAATTCCAGGTAATAATTTTAGGAACCGGTTGCAACTGGTTCCAATTCCAATTCCCATTTTTTTGGACCCAGAACCGGTTGGATACCCGGTTACCCAATATATATTAAACTAAATATACTATTTTTTTAAAAAAAAAAAACTATGTTAAATGTATCTAGTTAGTAAAATAAAAAAAAAATATTATTAATATCTAACATAAATAAAATAGATTCATGCAATCATGCATATTAAATATAAGTATTAAAAGCTAAAAATGAAAATGGATCAAAATAAGTATTAAATTTGTATTAAAATTTAATAATTATGTACATAAATGGGTACTCGGAACCGAACCTGGTACCGGCGGTTCCAATTCCAATTCCTAAATTTTAGGACCCGGTTGAAGTGGTTCCAATTCCAATTCTGAATTTAATTAGGACCCGGTACCAACCAATTCCGGGTCCGGTTCCTAAAAATTTAACCGGGTACCTGGTTTGCTCACCCCTACTTCTAACCGCACATCGCAACTCTTCTCGCCATATCAAGCCCTGCACTATCACTCCACCCCTTAGACACCACCGCCCCACATTCTTCACGAGAAAGCCACAAAGATTAGAACTTAAACCCAGAGCCCCCACTGTGCCAATTACCCCTCTTTTCGGTGGACAAAAGAATTTGAGCATGATCGGGGTTGGTTTTGAAGATGGGCATATTTCGGACTTCAAAATCAGGGAAAAGATTACACCAGGCCTCATCAGCAATAAACTTGTCTAATCTCTCCCTCACATATGTATCAATGGTATTTCCCCTCTCCTAAGTGAAAATGCTTCCCTTGAACCCCAAGTCCCGAAGAGCACAAGTATCCATAGCTTCCCTAAAAGCATCCATAAGTCTTTCACACCTTGGAACCCCACCCTCCTTCTCACTCAAACTTGTGATCTCATTAAAATCACCGAACATGACACATGGAAAATTACAATCGGCCTTAAGAGATGACATAAGAGACCATGTCAAATTCTTGTTATTTTGTCCGGGCCAACCATAAATACCAATCGCCCTCCAAACAGCACAATTATTATTATCCAGGATATCAATAGCAAAATGATGCATCGAAAAAGAAACAACGTTCACCTTCACATTTTTCCACCACATACCCATCTCACCCGACTTTCCGATACTACTAATACAAACACCATCAACATAGCCACATTTATTTTTAACTTTATTAAGACGTTTATCGTCAATCATAGATTCCATAACAAACTCAATGTTCGACTCATCTCTCCAACATCGATCTTGGAGAGCCTTAACTGTCCACGGGTTGCCAATCCCATGGCAGTTCCAGCATAATATTTTCATTGCTTTTCGAGGGCTTGGGGATTTTCCAAGTCCCTCTACTTTAGATACAACAAAATCAGAAGATAAGTTACTCACACTTAACTTCAATTTTTTCTCAGGAAAATTGTCAACATGAGTTCGGTCCCCATCAGATACATACTCGACCCCTCTCTTCTTTGATAAGATACTCCCCTCCTTGCCTTCAGCCAAATCCATATCCACAGCCCCATCACCTCGAATCTTTCTCTTGGACTTACTCTTGACAGCTGTAGTAACATCCACACCGCAAGCCTGCTTTATGGTCTCCCCCTTCTCCAAGCCATGCAACGCTACAATCTGCTTCCCAACATTCTTCTCACCAGCGCCAGCATTAGCAATATTAGCAGCAACGCCCTCTTTCTGTGTAGCAGTAGGGCGCAGGACCATTTTTGTACCACTCTCATCGGCCACGGCAATTAGTGAGATAACACGGGGTTTCGGTGTCGTATCATTATTCGCCTTCGGAGAAGAAAACATAAGCTTCCATGCAGTCCCTGGAGGACCGAGACGGATAGCAGCAGGATCGTTGTACTCCGAACGTTGCACCCTTCCCTTGACTGACATCTTTTCCATCCATTTTTTTTCCCTTTCCCGCTCAATTGCAGACACTTTGGATCGATGAGGGGATGCCGATAGGAAAGGACCATATTGAAAAACCATCGGGGAATCAACATCACAATTATCCTTCTCTTCACAGTCTTTGTCAGTATGACCAATTTTGCCACAAAAGTAGCAAAAATCGCCTAGCCTTTCATACTTAAAGCCAACCCACTAAGTATGTCCCGAATCAACATCAATTTTGATCCCGCGGCGGAGGGGTTTATGAGTATTCACCAGCACCTTGATTTGCATATATTCCTCCCATCCAAGAGGGTCAGATTCGTCAACATCTAAGCATTCACCAATGCAATCCCCCACTTCCCTAGCAAATTGAGGGGAACGTCTTCCAAACGGAATATCTAGGAGTCGAATCCAAAATGGGCATGAGTCAAAGGTTACATCGGATGGCTGTTCATCGACGCAATGCGCAAACCTCCTTTAGCAGTAGGAGTTGATTGTCAAAGGCCCAGGGTCTGCCTTCCAACACCTTACTCTTATCCTACTTGGTAAAAATTGGAACACAAAGAGGTTCGTATCAACCGAGCGAATTGCGACATTATCATCAATACGCCATAGATTCTTGAGCACCCGTTTCATAGCTTCAACATTAAAGGGTTTTTTTGTGAGCAGTTTGCCCACGAGAGATAGGGCAATCCTTTGATTTGGAGTATTCTCTTCCACCATCGAATTCGTCCCATCAAGAACAATATTTTCATCATCATTCAATTTCAGTTTCTCCCACGCACTCACCAATTGCTCATCCATTGTGCAAAGGAAACACTCGTCCAGGAAAATTGATTAATTTTTCAGGGAAATCTATGGAAATTTGCACAAGAAAATCTTGAAAAACTCGAAGGGAACCCTAGTAGAGAGAAAACATGTCAAAGCCTACTCGAGGGACTTTATTTCAGGATTAATTTGTAAACTCAGTTTAATTAATGTAATTTCAGTTGTTTTCAATCTAAAAAAAAACCAAAAAAACTTACAAACAATTTATACAAGTTCTTTTTTTTTGCGAGACAAATTATACAAGATTTGGTGTGTGAAGATAATATGTGGGAAAAGGAAGTGTAAATTTAAACTAATACTCTGTACTATTAAAAAAAACCTAATATTTCGTACTTTTTAAAACAGATTTACTCTAAACCCTTAAAAGGTCTACTCTAAACCCTTAAAAGGTCTGCCCTGTCCCATAATCGGAGGATTGTATAAAGACTCAGCCCATTTATTTATTTATCATAGGGATCCATAGGATTGCTGTCTCTCAGATTAGTCAGATATCCATTGAAGCGCACTCAACGTTCTCCATTGAAGCGCAGTTGGCGTTCTCCGTTGAATCTAGTTCTTGTATCCCCCATTGAAGCAACTTCTGAGGTAAGTTGTTTGTATTTGTTATCATCATATCAAATATCCCTAAATTATGAGATCGATAATTGAATCAAATATCCCTATAATTATGAATCAAATTTGGTTGCTAATGAATTGCACAACACTTTAATGTTAGGATTTTCAGCCAAGAATAGCTGTAAAGTTAGTTTTATTACTTTATCGTATATCCTGTAACTTAGAATATCTGATGTGTTTAAGTAAACTAACATCATTGCTCTTTGTGAAGGTGGTTTAGATTTTTGGTCATTCGGACGATGAGCTGGCTACGGAATGGAAGATGTTGAGACACCTCTTATGAACTTTTCTTTAATATTAATCACATTGCTTTTCATTGTCAATTTTGTTATTGTTTGTGCTATAATCTGGAGTCTAACTTTCACTTCTCTGCTGTTTTTTAACTTTTTTTTTTTTGCACGTAATAGCTTTAGTACGATGCTCGCACAGTTTTTCAAGATTTCGCGACGTTGTAGAAAATTATGATAAATTTGATGCTGGTACCAAGAATGCTATTCTGAAAGCTTCTTCAAGTGTTGTTTCTATTATAAGCCGAATTGGTATCTTTTTTCTTCCTTCCTTATTTGAGATTGTAGTTGTTTCTTTTTCTTTTGTTTTTTTGTCTTAACTTGGTGACAAAAAGACTAAAGTAATATTGATGAAATGCAGTTTATGAGCAAAGAAGTTACAGCTTGCTGTTGTTAGGGAGGATTCTCTTTGTTGTTTTGTCAACCCGAAATGCTGTTATTATTTTTTGTCTGGAGATAATGATCTAGACTCTAGTGGGCTGATGTGTGATCTTTTTGTGAAGAAAATGTTTATTGAAAGTTGGATAAGACAAACGTTTTATTGTTAAGCTTGGACACATGGTGCAATATGTTTTCAAATACATGACTTGAATTAGGAGCATATGCTACAAATTTCTCTTTGATAGGTCTAATGAATTGTACTTAGCTCTAACCTGCTTAAGTTATTGTCTTATTTGGTTGTAACTTGTTTGCCTATTGGCTTTTGAGATTGGAGAGTATTGTATGATAAATTGATAAGGAAAAGTTTAGTGGAACTAACCATGCAAGCTGATGACATGAGATTCTTTAGTTTGTTCAACCTTTGTTCTTGTTTAATCAAAACATATTCCTTTTTAGGGAGTTGCAAATTGATTGCAACATTATTTTATTTACCTTATGAATAGATACTCTTTATATCTCTCTTTATCACATGAGCTTCCCTTCTCACTCTCTCATCTCCTTAAATACCGTGCATCCCGGGAGTACTTTGCATGTCCTGGTACAATAGAGTTAAAGTCTATAGAAAGTGTTTGTTTGCAAGCAAAAATGTGGGACATGTTCTATCCAGAGATTGGCCTTGCCAACAAGGGATCCATTGTTGCGTATGGGTGGGGACAACTTAAAAATATTTACTTCTGAATACCATTTAAAGTGATTACATTACCAAAATATAATTCCACACATACATATGCTTCTGTGAAAATTGCGAACTTTTACTTTTAAAAAAAATCAAATAATAGATACTTGTAATTTTGAACTAGCTTATTCCTAGCCAAAGTGTTTGTATATCTGGATCATCTGTATGTTAGATATTTCCTGGCTTCTTTGGTGCGTCATTGTTTCAAATGCAGCTTATTGAGTCCTTGATTAAGCAGAGAAGCTGGTTTGCTTTAGTTATGCCATCTTATATGGTCTTATCTGTCTTGCCAGGGTGATGTTATTGGATACTTTTGACATTAGTGGTGGGTTAGTGGCTTATTTTCTTCTCTCTTTTTCTCTGAGATTAAGTTGCTAATATATCTGGACAAATGGTAGCGAAATTTAAGTTTAGACTTGCTACATTAGGGCTGTTTTGTGTAATTTGTGAACCCGTACAAAGATAACAAGTAAAAAAGCTGTAGTTTTTTTTTTTTTTTTTTTTTTTTTTTTTTTTTTGGTTCATGGCCGTCCCTATCTAATTTTTTTTTTTACTTGTTTTAGGTGACAAAGTTATATTTATTGGCTCTGGTACTATCATTAAGTGTGATGTCCATGATGGATGTTTCTATGGTACTATCTTAACTTCTGCAACTTTTCTACAAGGTCCTGCTGGTGAGGCTTCTGTACTTCCTAATCTTAAGGTTAGTATTTTGTTTGTCTTTTTTAACCCTCATTCCTGTTTATAACCCTTTTTTTCCCTTTACATGTTGATGGCCCATCTTTCAAGTAATATTAGCTGTAGCATGAAATTAGTACAATCAACTGAACAATGTGAACCAACTTCTATAGGCCAATGAAACCTGGTTTCCATATCATTGGATTTGGCTGTGGGTTCACCTTAATTATTAAGCAATGTGCTATACCAGGTTCCGATGACTTTCAAGGCTAATCCAAAGACATAACTTAGTTTAGTCTATCGAATAAGGTTGCAACTGCTCCAACATCTGCATCTGTTAGACAGTGATAACATAATATTCTATCTAATCTAGTACTATCACTGCCACCAAGGTACCAATCTAATTGACTTGATAGAACACAGGCACCTTATTGAATCCCATCACCACTATGCAATAAGAAGAAGTGATGCCTAGATTAGTGCCTGGGAAGTTGAAGCCTCAAGCTCAAATGCTGGATTTCTACGAGGGAAAGGTTCTAGTCAACACTTACAATTGTTTGGAGTTCTTGCAGAGTTTTAGGCACTTGTAGTTTATCAAGGATTATGATTGAAATAGAGTTGGAGAATTGAGATAAAAGTATACCATATGAAACTACAAGAGGAGCATTGTGCAAATAAGTATCTAGTATGTTCGCAGGAATATCTAGCAGTTGAAAAAGTATGAAGAATCTGTCTCAATCCAAAAAAAATTTCTTTTAGATATCTTGTGTGTTAATACATGGCATGTTTTCCTAGTGACCAAATAAACAACAGCTTCCGAGATACCACAGCAGAAACCAGAAAGAATCATGGCTGTGAAAGTTATGTATAGGGTTGTAGCCACAAGCACTGACATCCCATTTACTTAATTGAACAATAAGAAGCAAGATCTGTACTGCATTCAAATTGAATGTATTTGCTGGTCTTAACTCTGTCAGCTTAGAACTTGGTTCCTTTTTTTTTTTTTTTTTTTTTTATTTTTTATTTTTTATATTTGCTTATGAGTTACTATAGTTTGCTCTCTAATTTTTTTCTTGACTCTTCCTGTTGGTAAATATTATGCTTGCATAATTTGATGTGAGCATGTTTTTGCAGATTGATGTATATTTACCTGGTGGTAATTTATGTAAAGGGCAAGTGTGGACTTATGATTTTCATTATAATATTGCAACTGTTAAGGTCAAATCCGATTCACCTCTCTCAACTGCAAAAATTAGATACATTGATGATACTGTAGCAATAGATTCGGATATGTCTGCAATAGCGGAAGCAAATTCATTTATGCAGTATGGGGAAGGAGCTGCTTCAACTTGGTTTAACCTATGTCCCGGTGAACTTGTAATAGCATTATCTCGGTTCAGTGAAGAACCCCATGAAATTATGGCTGCTCCCGGTTTATTCAGGTGTGCATTAGCTTATTCTATGTTTATTTCAGTTTGTTTCAGAACTTTGTTACATATTCAACTTGCTTTAAAAAAAAAAGTAATTTTTATTTATATTCCTAATTCTAAGAATTTCTGATCAGACTAGATCATATCAAGTCCAAAAAATTAGGTTCAAACTAAATCATATTTGAAAAGATAAGTTCACATTAGATCATATAAAGAGAATTAAGGTAAATTGGTAAACTAAACATTACTCTATATTTTTGACTTATAGTTTATTCTTGGGTTGTCTTATCAAGTTATCATGTGAGCTTTAGTGATGCTCATGCTGCATTGTTGGGATATTTCTCTGTACACAACCTGTCTAATGCTCCATGATTTCCTTTCTGGGCTCCTTTTTCTTATGTGTGTCTCTTATTCTTTATGGTTCAGCTGTGATGATTGTTCACATGATTGCAAAGAGCTTTACTTGACAACTTGCACTGTGAATAAAGTAAGTACTTATCCCATTCTCTTGGACTGTAAGACTAAGACATATCCTGAACTTATATCTAGGTGAGTTGGGTTGAACAGAGCACATAATGATGGCTCACCTAGTCCATTTTTAGTGTAAGAGTGCATGATGCCTTTCCGTCTCATTATATTGATGATATGGTAAATATCAGGCAGCTGTTGGGGGACCCCTTGTCAATTGTTATGGAGAAGTCATTGGAGTTAACTTCATCAGTTGTCCATTTAATGCATTCTTGCCTATTAATATAGCATTCAAATGTTTGGAGGATCTGAATAAGAACAGGTGATGGTCTAACCTTTCTTTCTGTGTCATTTACATCTTTAGTAAAGCTGTTCAACTATCTTTTGAATAATTTTGATATTGAAACTTAGTCAATAACCTTCAAAATTACACACAAACTACCTTCTAGAAAAAACGGTGGCACCATACTACATTTAAGGATGTTTTTTTTATTGCAGCCTTGCAGGAATCTGGTCTGACAAACATTCTGGCATAGACATTTTTTCCCCCTTTTATTTTCTTTTTTCCTCCCCTTTTCCTTCTCAATATATTTGCCTTCTTCTCTGTTGCGAAGAACTACTCCAATCATCATTTTTCTTCAGATTTCATACACCGATTGCAGTTTGACCTTTTAATTCTTGTTAGACTCCTTGAATTTCTGGTGTAGATCTAAGGACTAGATTCTAAATGGTCAATCATCATATTTGATGACTTGTCCTGTTTGGTCCTGGTGGGGCGTGAATATGCCATTTTTTTCTATCCATATATAAAAACAATTATATTGATGACTACACGGAATAATCTATTTTGGTTCATGTTAGCCGACCCCACTTTTGGGATCAAGGCTTTGATTGATTGATTGATTGATATAAAAACAATTTATTCAAACTATTTCTGTCCTCAATTGTTTTTTAGGCATTGACATGTGTTGATGCATATCAAAAGTGAATATAATGAGGAAGTGAAAGCTTTATTGGCGGATAGTGTACATGTAAGAATAAATTAATAGAGTTGGTTTGGGCCCCACATTACATACATTATGAAGTTAGAGAGTGAAAGAGAGATAGTGGAGGGGGGCCACTGTCCACGTCATATGGATTAAGCGATGTACATTCTCTATTTAAGGGAAGATGACAATCACATATGAACTACCAGAATAGTCTTCTGGACAATATATGAGGATGAAGAGAGTAGGAATTTTCTATTTTCTCTTGGTTCGTGTAAATTAAAAAATAATAACTCACAATAATAAATAGACTGTTTTTTTAACGCACTTTTTATACTCTTGTAGGTGAGTGGGTGGGTGTTAGAAAAAGAAGGATAAACTAAAAGAAAGTGAGTAGAAAGATGTACTTCCTCTGTTACAAGTAAATGCATCACTTGCCTTAATAGGCCATTCCAAAATATGTGCATTGCTTTTATCATTGGTAAATTTCCATCAAATTTTATTATGTCTATTTTCTCATGATTTCCACTTGACATATTTAAAATCTCTCTCACAGTCTCCACTTATATAATAAAAAAAAAAAAAAAAAAAAAAAAAACCCTCACATTTTTTGTGCTTCATGCAGTTTATTGTTTTTTAATAGAGTAAATAAATCACCCACTTGCTCCATTCGCACAATATACTACTGCTACAAATAAACGCTTCTAACCTTTGTGCAATCTCAAGTGATGCATTTTTGGAACAAAGGGAGTATACCATTATTCTATGGGGGCAAGAGGGGTAGGGTGGTTAAAACCTAAAGGTATTTGTACCTCAAATTAGAAAATGGGTTGAACAAAAAAATTGAAGGGAGTATAAATAAAACTCTTCTGTGTACACATGTTCAAATTTAGGATAGATTCCCTAATTCTTAGAATCGTGGCCCACAATGAGCCAAATGCTCAGACCCTTGACAGCCTTATCACATCAGTATTTCTGGGTTTTTATACTCACTGTTGAATTTAACTATGCCTGTTTTGCTCTCTGAGATCATGGCCACGGGGCCTAATGTGGCCAGCCCATGTTTGGTGCTGACATTCTTTCTTTACATCTTATGTAGAAAATGAAGCCTTGAGCAACTCACAATACTGATTCTTGTGCTGTGAGCCATGAATTAAGCTAATCTCGATACTAAGTATATAGTAACACAAACCCAATTGTATTCGCCATTCTACTATTATTTTGCCATACTTTTTGGGTAAAAAAAAAAAAAAGAAAAAAAAAAAAGAAAAGGAGTTTTGAAAAACATTCATAACTGTTCATTTTGCTTTTTCTCTATTTTTTCATCCTGTTCTTCTCTCCCTCATTCTTACCGCTTTTTCCCTCACTTTTGTTGATACAACCCTTGTGTCACACAAATAATCAAACTAGTCAATGTATAATTGTACAAGTACCTGTAAATGCAAGACTCATTGGGTTTCCCTTTATTTCCCCCTGGCTTTTTTGGTCTATCAGCAACATCCTCGGAGCCTGACAAGGCTGCATTAGAGCTGTACCTACAGTTTACTAATAGAAAATAGCAGATTTCCTTACTTCCTCTAAAATACTGAATTTTTATTAATTACCTGTCCTTGTTCATAACACGTTGACTCGTATAAATTGAATAAGAACTGTTGATATGTTGCTGCCGGTGTTGGAAAGTAACGTATCATCTATCATGTATGACAGGCGAGTTCCACGACCTTGGCTGGGAGTAAGTATTTCAAATCTTTACACTGCAAAATTAGAGAAGCTGGATGGACTGACCCGTAAATTTCCTCATGTTGTCAAAGGAGTTATAATTGACAAGGTTTGGTGTTTTTGTTTTTTGTTTTTTTTTTTTTGTTTTTTGTTTTTTTTTTTTTTTTTTTGGCATGTCATGGTAATTATATCTTGTTTAGTTTTACGTTTTACATTTTACCAAGAATTGACATACTCAATGAGAGCATAAAATGTCCTATTGCCTCCAAAATAACTAATGTAGTGTTATAAGTTGTTAGTTGTCTTGATGAGCTCTTAGGGACTTTCTGTTTGTTAGTCTCCCTACGGAATTTTGTTAAACTAATGGGTTTTTATTTGGAGCCTTGGTAGGTATGTGCATTAGTTTTAATTGGAGTTATGAACATTAAAATTTATCTTGCTTGTATCAAGGCTCTTGTTAGCTATGAGCATAGGACAATTATCTTGCTTAGATAGTCACTGGGTGCTACGACCATGTATGACATGGTTGCAATAGAGTTGAGGTGCAGTTTGCTCACCACCCACGGGAGCAAATTGTCCGAAATGCTTGTACTTTAAATCTTGAAATTTCCGCTGAAAAGTTTATTGACATTAAGTAATTGCTATGCATATTAACAATCAAGAGGTAATGCACATAAAATATAGGAACTATGACATTAACATCAACTGTCTTTGGTGAGCTGATAATTAACATGACAATTATATGAAGACTAAATGTATGTGCCTTTATGGATGATAACCTTCTTTATGGTCCTTTGAGTCCCACTTCACGATTCATCCCGCATTTCTTTTGATATTTACAATCAGAAACAAACTTCCCTTCTTAAGTAGTCACCTGAGACAATATGCAAACAGTTAAGTAGATAGGGTACATCAAAAATTCATTATGGAGAAATATTGCAATTTGTGCAAAGGCCTTCTTTTGTGTTTCCACCATTTTATACCTATTTATATTTGGAGGGTATAGGAAGTGCAAATGTGCTCTTTATATAATTAAATGAGACACTCGAGCTCATATTTTTTGACAGTCCTACCCCTCCTTGCAGGTTAAGAGTAGAAGAGTTAATACTTGCATGGTGAAGACAAAGGTGGTGAATGCATGATCTTTAGGTTTTTTTTCTTCATCTTTTCCTTACATGCACTGGCTTTATTAACCTCTCAGTTGCTGCGACATTGTGGGTATCTTTCAGGCTCTTTACTGGACTTTTTGGTCTTCTCGGAAGTGGCTTAAAGCAAAGGTTATAAATAAAAATGTAAGTTAAGTGTATGTGCTATCCTATTTCAATTAAGGGAAAAGCGTTAAATTTTATGTTTGTGATTTGCCTACATTTTGGCTTCATTGCTTGTGGATTTTTTTAAATGTGGTTGAATTTTCTTGGAATATCTATTACTTACAAGCTTTTCACTTGAAAGTCGATGCTGTAATGCCTGTATACAAAAGTCCTCATTCCTTTTCAGTTCAAAGAGGTCAAAATGACATGGGAAATAAAACTTTGTTACCTTCTCAGGCTATGCGTTGTTAGTCAGAGCATTCATATTTTCCATTTGATTCTGGACCAAATTAGTGTATGGTATGACCATCAAATCATCAATAGATTGGATTAGAGCAGATTTGATGATCTGCTCAGCCCATATAGGCTCTTCACCCTAGCTTTTCCGAATTTCCGGAACCATCTTGTTGCAAAATTGCATGCATGTGTATTTTATGCAGACAGCTGCTTCAATTGATGACAGAACATATGGCTGCAAACACCTCGGTTAGGTTTGGTAACTCTATATTCTAGTTATATAGTGGTTGAGTGATTTTAGTATCGGCTGGACCCAAGAAATTGGTGCTTATATAATATTTAATCGAAATGTTTATCTAAAATTATTGTATTAGTTTCACATTGTGGTTATTGTATTAGTCTCACATTGCATCTACTTTTAAGCATTGTTTTTAATAAAATTGCCCACCAAGATACCTATCCTAGAATGTTGTGCTAAGGAAAGTGGGTAAAGGAACATGGACAAGCAAACTTTACATAGTTAACGCTTTAAAGACTAATTCATATGAAATCTCTTGTTATAATTTTATTGAATATTTTGGATAAGCCAACATAGCAATAATATTGAGAAGGCATAACATGTTTACACATAGTGACAATGTGACATTAAGTAATTGTCTCCCATATTATTTGCATGGTTGAATATGGGGTAATGATGAAGAATTATGCATTAAAAGAGAAAAGTTAGGGAAAGTGTGGGATTAGAGAGAGAAAAGGTGTGAGAAATTATGGGGTAATGAAGAGATAAAAAAGTAATGGATATATGCATTATTAAACTAGAACTTCCATAATCAAGAAGGAATACAAAATGGAGAGTAATATGGGACTTACTATTGCTACTGCTTGCATTGCACACAATAAGTTTTGATGTAGTACATGGGACCTTAATCTTAAGACCCTACACTTTTGATTTAAATCTTAAACCAAAGTATGTATCTTGATCCTATAATAAGCGTATTCAATAATCCTAAAAGAATAAATTAGTTATTGAATCCCTTCAAACACTTCTAATGAAGTATAAATTAATAATCTTATTTACTCTTAAAATAAGATTTAAGATTTGTGTATTACTATTGGAAGACAACATATTCCACAAAGGATAAACTCAATTTTAGTAATGTCAAATTGTCAATCATTGAATAATATTGCATTATAATAATTCCCTTATATACGGATATTAAATTACAAAACCGAAAAAACCCTAACATAACTCTTAAAATACCCTAATCCCATAAATATTAATGAGGCCATGATATAATAATGCAAATTAATCTGTAAAACATATCAAATGTCATCTTAAATTTTAAAATAAACCAAAGCCAATAATTAAAAACATCTAACTTGTCCAATTATTTTGGAATTCTTCACATCCACAATCCAAATCCACATCAACATCAACATCAACTTTTTACTCCTTAATTGTAAAATTACACATTAGGCCATTATGTTTGATAACATTTACTTTTTTACAATACCACCATATTGTACCAATAAAATGGCCCGCCACTAAACATCTCTTTGAACATAGTATCAACTCCTCCTCAATGTAATGCAATACAATGTGGGACAAAGTGAGTATGTAATCTATTAAATAATTATTAAGGCCATATATTGTTAAAAGTGCAAAAATCTAGCAACTATCAACTACTCCTTTCGTCCCTTTATTATTGTCCTATTGCCATTTTTTGGGTCTAACTTTGAAAACTTTGACCATAAATTACGGTTACTATAAGAGATAATATAATCATGTTAGATCTTGTTAGATTTGTTACATTGTATATTTTATTAATATCACGTTTTTATAATTCTTACGTGTATGGGAATGAAGATACAAATTTTAATCTTAAAGACCATGAAAAGTCAAAAGGAGCAAAAAAAAAAAAAAAAAAAAATAGGGACAGAGGGCGTATCATTTAATTCAAACCACACATCTAGTATTCTAGTATAACTTGTGCAAATCAACTATTTCAATGAGATTAGTTATTGCCGAAGATGATCAAAAACTTGAATTGAGCTTAAGTATTGTTTATTATTAGTAAATATCTTGTTTTCCTATGGGAAATGAAATGATTGATTTTTACCTTGGGGTAAACCTGCCAATGTTTACATTTTCCTTTTTCTTGGTGTTTGAGTAGGATTGTGGGTTGGGGATGAGGAGGAGAATGCAATACAAATATACAATACATCTATATGATTCAACTGCTCTTAAAAACTTTATCATTGCATTGCCCATGCAATTATAAGTGGTTCTCGTTCAACCCCACCCCCGCCCTTGTGGCTCTCTAAACACCAAAAGCAAGTGGTTCTCGTTCGAGTATAAGTGATGGTAAACAGACCTTAAGGCTTGGTTAGACTTGGTGTTGCTTTGGAGTTCGAGACTCTTTAAGTACAAGATCATGATTCATGACATCTAATTTTTACAATCTGGTTTATATTTTTCAGACGGTGGTAGCAGCTTATTGTCTTTCTTGTTTTAAAATTTAATAAGATGTTCAACAAGAGATTATACAAGAGAAAAAACATGCATGTGTGCAATATTTGCATTTATACATATTAAGCTTACATATACTTTTAAGGCATGTGTCCATCTAAATTAAAACATGTCACTTTTTTTTGCAGATTTGGAAGCTAAAGAGAACCCAAAAAAGGGTGAGGAAGATGAAGGTACCAACAATATCCATCCTTTTACATTATATACTAGTCAAAATGCAAAAGTGAGTAGAAAGGGGCTTTTGAATGTAATGATAATCTTACTGTTCTTTCCTATGTAGATAGGGATAAGTACCCTTCTTAATTAGAATTAAGTGGTGTAGAATTACAACAATCTATTTCACACTCCTTTATTTGCTCTTTTCTCCTAAAATTAGAAGTTAATATTTGATATGTGAAGGAGCCTTATGGAAATTTAATAATCCTACAAAATATAATGAATGTAAACACTGTAGAATAATAAGTTTAGGAGCCAATTATTCAGTTCCCTACTAGCCCATGTTCTGATTAGTGCGATTATGAGTTGCATGTAGTAAGAGACATAAAAAGGTGAATCTATAAGAATTGTAGACTTGGTACAATTCCTGAATGCCATATCCCAAAAAACAAGTGGTTCTCGTTCGAGTATAAGTGATGGTAAACAGACCTTAAGGCTTGGTTAGACTTGGTGTTGCTTTGGAGTTCGAGACTCTTTAAGTACAAGATCATGATTCATGAGATCTATTTTTTACAATCTGGTTTATATTTTTCAGACGGTGGTAGCAGCTTAGATTATACAAGAGAAAAAACATGCATGTGTGCAATATTTGCATTTTTACATATTAAGCTTACATATACTTTTAAGGCATGTGTCCATCTAAATTAAAACATGTCACTTTTTTTGCAGATTATGAAGCTAAAGAGAACCCAAAAAAGGGTGAGGAAGATGAAGGTACCAACAATATCCATCCTTTTACATTATATACTAGTCAAAATGCAATAGTGAGTAGAAAGGGGCTTTTGAATGTAATGATAATCTTACTATTCTTTCCTATGTAGATAGGGATAAGTACCCTTCTTAATTAGAATTAAGTGGTGTAGAATTACAACAATCTATTTCACACTCCTTTATTTGCTCTTTTCTCCTAAAATTAGAAGTTAATATTTGATATGTGAAGGAGCCTTATGGAATTTTAATAATCCTACAAAATATAATGAATGTAAACACTGTAGAATAATAAGTTTAGGAGCCAATTATTCAGTTCCCTACGAGCCCATGTTCTGATTAGTGCGATTATGAGTTGCATGTGTAGTAAGAGACATAAAAAGGTGAATCTATAAGAATTGTAGACTTGGTACAATTCCTGAATGCCGTATCCCAAAACATACTTTAAATTCTTGAATATGAAGTAGGAATATTTTGGGAGTATGAAACATTGTGGTATATTGGAATAATTAATGTGTATTACCATGTATAATCAATTTCAAAGCTCGGACATCTTATTAGAGTTTTAGAACAAAGGGAGTACTATGGTATGTTGGTAAATGATATGTATTTAGGGATGTGTATTTAGGGATGTGTAAATGATATGTTGGTTTTCATTTAGTTAGGTGTATGTGTCTATACTAAGGGGCTGTTTGGTTCATCTAAGGAACGGGAATGACTTAAAGAAAGGGAAAGAAGAAGAATAAAATGTAAATCCCTTTGATTTACAATGTTGTTTGGTAGCTCAATATATCTTCTCTCTCACCTTGCTAAACCATGTTCCACTCACTTTCATGGTTACCCGCTTCCATCCACAACACTGTCCCAAGTTGCCTCCACCCACCCTTCTCCTTACCACAACCGCCATCTTCCCTACCACCTTGCTGCCGCTCTCACTACAATTGCCAATTTTCTTCTTTCTTAATTATATATCACCATGTAATATTTGAGGTTTTTTAGGGTCAAATTCTACCATGAAACTCCAGATCATGGTTCAATTTAACCATAATTGATGATTTATAAAGGTATGAATTTATTTTTATCTTGTTTTTTCTTTTCAAAATTTTAGGTTTTTGGATGGGTATTGGTAATTATGAGTGTGCATAGGTTGGTGAGTTATGGTTTTGGGGGGGGGGGATTTAGGTATTTGGGTGGGTGAGTTATGGTTTTGGGGGGGGGGGGATTTAGGTATTTGGGTGGGTGAGTTATGGTTTTGGGGGGGGGGGGGGGTTTGCTGTTGGGTGGGTGGGGTATGTTTTTGGGGATGGGGTTGTTTATGGGTGGGTGAGTGCTGTTTCGAGTGGAGGGGTATGGTAGGGTGGTTTTGATTGGGTCTAAGAGGGTTGTTTGGGGATGAATTTTGGGTGGGTAGGTGAAGGTGGTTGGGTGGTTCTGGTGGCAGTCTTGGTGGAGTGGTGTCGGTGGTAGGTTGGGTGGGGATGGTGGTGTTACTAATGGTGTGGTGCTGTATGGGTTCCAAGAAAGGAAATGGAAATACCATGGGGGTGTGAAAAATCGAGGACTTTGGGGGTATGGAGAGGGTAAAGGGAATGATTTAAATGCCATTTCAAACAACAAAGGGAATTAACTTTGTTCATTCCCCTTCCCTTTTTTTATTACCCCATACCAAATGCCCCCTAAGCCACTAACTACTAAAAAAAGCAAATAAGTTAGGGTTCGTTTGGCATCACTGTAGTTTTCTGTTTTTTGGTTTTTTGTTTTTTAAAAGTATATTATATATGTCCCATAATGAATCAAAAATTATTAAGCTTATTAAACTCATAATAATTTTGAAAACTGACAACAGAAAAGTGGAAACACCTTTTTCTTGTTTCCTGTTTTTGGTTTTTAGTTTTCAAAAAAACAGAAAACTCAAAACCAAAAATGATGCCAAACAAGCCCTTAATAAGTCATTTCCAGCTCCAAGTAAAAATCGTATTAGATCTCTATGTTATGCTCCTTATGCTCCCTTATTTGCCATTGTTTACAAAGTATCTTCTTCAATGACACATTTTTCTATGCACATCTATTGTTCATTATTACTTAATTAGGTTAAGAGGTGCAATTTGTGCTTTTACACACAGAACTCTCAATCACCCGCACTCCATTGCCAAAACATAGGAGTGCCCTATGAGATCTGGACGCCCGCTTGTGTTTCTTTGTGCTTGCATGCTCCGTTTCCGCACAAGGCTTGCGCCCTTGACACCAAAAGGTGTCAAAACACTTGGACTGTTATACTATGCCACCATCGAATACTCTACTACCACCTCCTCCGCTACTCCATATTCACCTTATGATTGACATTGAACTAAAATTTAAAATTCATAGAAGAAAAAGGAGCAAATTCAAAAAGACTTGTTTATAGTACCAGAGAAAATTGAAATAGAAAATCTGATGAACCACCTCACATTCAACCATCATACTCCCCTCATCCCCATCATTACCACACAATTACTTGACCACCACCTTGCAACCATAACCACCATACCCTCTTTCCAAGTTTAAACAAAAAAATGATAGTAGAGTGAAAATCAAGCACCCTCAACATCACACATGCGGCATCAACAATACCTTTTATTTAGTGGATTTTTGCGGTGGTTGAATTTTGGAGAATGTGGAGGAGGTGGCTGCTGTTATGGGGAAGGGGAGGAAGGAGGTGGTGATGTTATTGGATGCCAACCACGGAAAGCTATCGGAAGGTTGGATGAAGAGAGAGACTACAAGTGGCTCGTTTTCTCGTGAAGTGGGTGTGAGAGTAGTGGAAGTATAGTTAAAGTTGGTAATGCTGTCTAAAGTAAGGTTAAGATTGTAAATGATGTTTAATTTTGGTGTATTGCAAGTATTGTGATTTTTCAATCATTAGAAAGCTTTGCAAGTATAAATGAATGGAGAAAGCTCAAAATTTTAAATTGTTGTGTTTCTATATTATTTATTTATGTTTCATGTGTTAAAAGGATGCATGAACAACGAAGTGTAAGATAAGAGTAGGGTCATGGTAAGTGAATGTATAATCTTATGATCGTATGCTGGTTTTAATAAAATAAGTTGTGCTTACATTTACCTTTGAAGCTTCTTCTTGGTCCTAAATCATAGTTTGCAACGCTATGGATACTATCTTTCGTAATAAAAGGAATTAAGTCTAAGAAACGAGAAATTCTCTTTTGAGATCTCTTGGTGTAATTACTTTATTACATTAGGATTATTTTTTCAGTGGAGCTGAAAAAGTTTTATATATCCTATGCATTTTTCCATGTTTTCATACTAATAAAAGCCAACAATATGTTTTTGTTTCAATTTACCCTCCTGTTCTTTACTAGTAGTTCTAGTTTGACTTTTTTCACTATTCAAAACACCACTATGACCTTATTTTCTTACTAATATTAAAAAGTTCCATCATAATTTGTCTCTTTCTCAAGAATGTTCCTCTTTTCAAGACTGTACCTTCTCTTGCTGTCTTGTAATAAGTCTGTAAGGTTAGTGCCTATTGGACAGATCTCTTTGATTACCCAGTCAAGAGAAACAATTCCTTTACTTTGTTGTATCCAATTATATGAGTATTATTTAATCTTACATTCTGCTGTATATTGGACTAAGGTGATGCCATCATGCAGATTCCTTAAAATTGAGTTACCTGGTCAGTCTGAGTTAAGAGTAACAGCTATGGTTGGTAGTGAGGGATCCATAAAATTAAAACGGAACTATGATTTCTAGTTTGAACCATCACTTAATGCTTTTAGAACATTTCTCAGTTTAAATTGTCACTTAATATCGTTACGACTTCTTTGTAATGATTGCCGAGTTTCAATTATTACTTTATGCATTATGTCCCATTTGCAATCCACATATTAGTTCTAGTCTTTTGACCTCTTCCCATTCTGGGTGTGAGCCTGAGGTAGGTTGAACCGTCTTCCTTTATGTCTTCAAGATTATTTAGGTAAAATTTGGATTAGACCTTTACTTAAAATTTACTTCTTACTTCTGAAGTTTCCTGTTTTCTGTGGTGATTTTAGTTAATGAAAAAGGTTTTATTGTAGAGCAGTAGTATTTAAAGAGCTAATGGAATTTTGTTGTGTTGAATTAATGGACATAAGTTCAAAATTTTGTACGTATTTGATTGCTCTCAACTGCTTGAAGTCACCTATGTTTATAGTAACTGATTTCATGATCGAGGTTTTTCATTGTCAAACAGGTAAATCAAGAGTCACCTGCCAGTGTTGCCGGTCTATGTGCTGACGATGTTATCATTAGTTGTGATGGAAAGTCAATTGGGAGTCAGCTTGAGGTATTGCATCTGCTCTATTATGGCTTTGTTAACCTAGCTTATTTTGTGTTCTTTCAAGATGAATCTGTTTTGTAAATGTGAATAATTATAAAAAATAGAATAAGGATATAATTATAAGAATCGATGAAGTCTGGGCAGGAAAGGTTTTAATTCATCAACATGAATATATTGAGGGTACCGATGCAGGTAGATGGTATAATTGTTATGTTGTGATTGTAGGGAAAATATTTACTTGTTCAACTTGGATACGTGGAGGCTATTTATGACTATATAGGCAACCAACAGAAAGTACTCAATGCAATACTGACATACCTTCCCTAAGATTATTATTGGTTCCTGTCTTCCTGTTAAAATTAAATTAAAAATTTGCCCGGCTAGAGCTACTCAACAATAATTTAGTACTTATCAATGCATTAATAAAACAGCATACTTAGATTTAATGCTGCCTCTTATATTATAGCTTAAAGAATAAGTCTAGTTTTATTATTATTTCTGGCATGCAGCATATTCTGAAGTTGTCTTGGGTGTTTTTATGAATTATGATGGCTCAGATGAATATTCCCTTTCCGTGCTTTTCTATCATTAGTTTCTGTGTACTGTAATAGCTCACATTTAACAAATTTTCAAGTTGTGACCCATAGAACAAAGCATTATATAATACAATGATATTTGAAGTTGCACTAGTGCAGCCTATAAACATTTTCTGCTTATGCCCCATTCGGTTTGATGTAAAATGTTTTCATGGAAAATAATTTTCCCATTATTTCCCACTTTTCTTTGTTTGGTTTGTGAAGGGTGGAAAACATTTTCCTTTATGGGAAGCTACTTTTTCCTCCATTCGCCTTAGTGTATCTCCTTTTTACTTTCCTCTCATCCATCCCCACATTTCCACTCCTATTTTTAATTTCTCTTTAACTTTTCCCGTAAGAACCAAACAAAGGAAAACTATTTTGCAAGTGTGGTTTTCCTTGAAAATGTTTTACATCAAACCAAACGGGACCTTAAGTATAAAAGAGTTGAGGAATCCTTGCATCTGCATATTCTATGGTTCTTTGGTGAAGTAAAAAAACTCCCTCTGTGCGTTGTCCAGAAATAAAATCAAATAATCCAAGCTCCTGAGAACGTAGCGGGAATCGAACCCGCATCGTTAGGTTGGAAGGCTAGGGCAGTATTTTTTATACCGCCGCACTCTTTATAGTCGCGCTGTCATGGAAACACTGTTAATTTTCAAAATCAAAAGCTGCATTTCAAAAGCTGAGGTGGACAAGCTTAGAAAAAAAATTCTGAATAGCAGTGTGACACAATTTTGTTGTTTAAAGATGTAGAAAATTCTAATGGCAAAACTCGTAACTTATGGTGTCAGTCACACAGTCCAAGACACAATTTGCAAATTGCAAATGCGTGTCAAGTATCATTATCTCTTCTTTTCTTCTTAATGAATCATCCAAACACAAGGACATATATTGGAGAAAACGTTGGTTAAAAACAATTCTGATGTAGGGTACATTTTATATACTACGTATTATAATGCTACCTTGAACAATTATGTTGCTTATCAACATCTTCATGGTTTAGAGTGTGGTATGTGGAGAATGGGACATAATTATGTGTTGGTAATCATATATACATCATGGCAGAGATTTCCCTCTGTGGTGTTTCATATGATGTTATTGTTAGTATAGTTCCATATACATGAATCCACTATTTATATGACAATTGAAATTACTGAAATAGTAAATCTAGAATATGGGAAGAACTCCCACCTGAATTGGTACAAGTAGTTTACAATTTGGAATGCTTTGGTCATGTACAATATTACAAACATTATAACCTTTGGTTTTCCACCAGAGGGTGTAAGCCGTGTAACTGTTGGCATTTTGTTTCACGCTGCTATATAGAAAGGTTTGGGGGGGGGGGGGGGGGAATATACAGCCATGTGTACTTGTGTTCCATTTGACATTTGATTGAAACGGAGAGAAATCAAACTCCCTTGTAGTTTGTCGATTTGACATTTGATTAAAATATTTGTTATGAACAGCTGATTGAAGCATTATGGAACAAGGAAGGAAAAGCTGTGGAACTGGTTGTGGTAAGGCCTGAGACTGGTCAACGAAGTCTGACTGTGACAATCGGCACTAGCCCAAAGATGAACAAGTAAGAATCCTTGACAATCCCTCAAAAAGAAAAATCAATTTTTAACACAGTTTGATTATGTAGTAGCTTGCTGTTTGTATGAGATACGATTATAGAATGATAGTCAAAACAGGAGAGGAAGGTCCATTTGAAGCAATTACTATAGTCTTGCTGGAAAAGCAAGAAGCTCCTCTTGTTCATTTATTTGAATACTTCGGTAATGACCTCTGTTTTTTTTCCTCTCGTTGCAGGTGGCATGTCCCATTAGTAGGCT
Source organism: Chenopodium album (assembly GCF_948465745.1). Lineage (NCBI taxonomy): Eukaryota > Viridiplantae > Streptophyta > Magnoliopsida > Caryophyllales > Amaranthaceae > Chenopodium > Chenopodium album. The sequence goes on along the minus strand of NC_137860.1, from coordinate 20,270,607 downwards.
TCCTATCGATATTAGAAGATCGACTAGCTGTTGAGAGAAGGGATAAAGTAATTTTCTTACTGTACTCAAGCTCCTTTTTGTTTTTCTTCAATTTATAATGTACATTTTTCCAATTCTCAAAACCCATTTGATGAATCATTTATGTATTACCCCAACTTCATGACTAACAACAGTCAATTTTACGTTGCATTCACTTGCAGATGAAAGTTGACGAAATGGAGTAGGATAGTTGTCTGTTACCGAACAACCTCTGTTGTCGGTGGTCTTCTGTATACCAAACTTATGAATTATCCATTGTAATATCTCTCCATCTCAGAGAAATGTTCATGCAATACGATCCTTGCATGCTCAAGTTTTTCAATGATTAGCTTGTTCAGTTCTGTATCTTTGATTCTTTGGTCGTTTGTTGGGATTATTAGCTCGTTACTACATACAATTACGCGTGCAACTGTGATAAACTCATAATAGGCAGATGACATATGTTCAGTGATGATTTTCTTTGACCAATTAGGATAGAGAGGCTCATGGGGGCATGTCATGAAGGAAAATGCTATACTATTGCAGTATTGCTATTTCAAAGTTTCACATTCCATGAGATAGCGAGGATGATAAATCTGAATTTGAACATAACATTTATAGTTGCAGAACATAACATTATAAATAGGAAATTTTGTGAAAACCTACATTTTAAATCTTTGTTTTTTGTGAAAAATCATTTGTAAAGAAAATGTTGTAAAAACCACCTAATTAACATTTTTGTTGTAATTTACCACCAACAAAACAATTGACTATTGAATTGTTAATAGTTGAAGCTCATTTTCCAGCACAAAGTGGTGAATTACAACATAAATATTTAATTGGGTGGTTATTACAACATGTTTATTATACTAAATATGATTTTTCAAAAAAATAAAAAAATAAAAAAATTAATAGGTGGTTTTTCCTTTATTTTATAATCATATATTCATAGCAAAAAATGTCATTACAGTAAATGTATAGATAATATTTAAATTGGTATAAAATATAAGAGGTATTTGAAAAAACAATTAAAGTGATTATGTTTTAAAGTAATTTCTTTAATATCAATAATATGAATTAATTTTATTATTACTTTTTTTAGCAAAATCTAGTAATAATCCGTTTAAAAATAATTAAAAGACTTGGAATAATATTTATGTAAAGGGGTAGGGAAAGGAAAAAAGAACACCAAATAAATAGGAGTATATTTATTATAAAGATATAAAAAAAATTGGAATAATATTACTCCGTATTATAGTTGTATTCTACAAATGTATTTCTAAAAAAAATTGTCTAAAAAGGGAAGAGGCTTTTTGGAAGGAAAAAAGCACCAGAATGTGACACGTGTCATTTGCGTTATCTGTTTTAGTAAGTTAATGATGATGATTTATTTTGTTTCACTTTCGGTGTTTGTTTTAGTATTGAATTAATGATGATGATTTAATTTTGGTTTCTTGATTTAACATTGTACTTTATTTTAACACTAGTAACAATCGTGCATTGCAAGAGATATAAGCTAGGGGTGAGCAAAATTTAGAGTACCCGGTTTTGGATTCGGAACCAATTTGGACCCGGAACGGATCCTACTGGGTCTGGGTCCAGTTCCAAAATTTTGTACCCGATTAGAATCAATTCCAATTCCGGATCCAGTAATTTTGGACCCGATACTCGGTGGGTACCCTGTTACTACTTACTAGATGTGTTTTAAGTTCTAGCAGCCCCTTTCTTTTATATATATATAGGGGAGGGATCCGGTAAGAACCCCTCCTTATATTAGAACCCTAGTTATATAAGAACCAATCTCAGCCGTAGGATTAGATTGATTTGAACGGATTGGATTAAAGGGGTTGATGGCAGTGTTGTGAATATGAAACCACCACCACCTATTACTACTTCAACCTAAAAAATTAGAACGTTCACTCTCCTACATATACTTTCTACACATTTCACTTCCTCTCTCTTAAAACCAAAAAACTCTCTACAAAACCACCATTAATGGATCAAATTCAAGCAATGATCACATATTTCGCTCAACATTTCGGTCACAATCAACTTCTATTGTTCATAAACTTGCACTAAACATGTGTAATTTGGAATTTTGAGTACATTTTTTCAAACCCTAGATCGATGCAGTTCGTCAGATTTGGGTACAACTAAAAAAAAATTAGTCCTACAATTAAACATCGCATCATTTGACAAAAAAAAAATAAACGCAAAGATAGTTTTATAGTTAAAATTTTACAACTAAAAAATCCACAATATATAATTAGTCCTACAATTAAAAAAAAGATGAAAAAAATTACATAAAGTTTAATATTAAATTATAATTGCATCCATCGAGTCTTCATATTTTGAAAACGATCAATGATTGCTTCATCGGGAACTTGTAGGAACATTTCCTTCTCAATAAAAGTGACCAAACAATCATTCATAAGTTGATCACCCATGCTATTTCGCAACTTACTTTTGACATATGTCATTGCGGAAAACACTCTTTCAACACTTGTCGTAGCAACGGGAAGAATCAACATCAACTTGATAAGCAAATATACAAAAGGATATGTCTTATCCTTCTTGGTACTAACAAGCATCATGGAAAGAGAGTTAAGATCACACAAGTTTTGAAATCTTTCATCATTGTGCATATTTTCCATGAATATATCAAGTTGACCTTCAAGTGTCATCAAATCAAAACTTGAAAATTCTTCGGGATAAAAAGAGGCAAGTTTGAGTACCTTTTCTTTGTCAAAAGATGAAAAGTTATCTTTAGGACTTAAGCAAGCCATACAAGTAAATAACTCCATGCTTCTCTCATTGAATCGATTATCAAGTTCATGAAGATGCAAATCAATTACCCCCAAAAATATTTTAACTCGAAAATGATGTAGATTTGTTGCTTTTTCGACAAACGTCGTGATCTTCCTTGAGGAACATAAAGAGCATCCATAGTGGGAACATCAATGTCTTGTTTAGTGCAAAATGAAGTAACCTTTTTTAAGAGAGTCTCCCACCCTTGTTCCCTCATTTTTTGCAATACACTTTTTGTGAAAGTAACTAGTTCCATGGCATTTACAATATCTTGCTCCTTTCTTTGCAAAGCAAGACACAAATCATTAGTGTAACTAAAAATAGTCAACATCAAATAAGCCACAAAAATAAAATCAAATGACTCTAATTGTCCTAAAACAATTTGAGCTTTGAACTTATCTTCCGATGCACCATGCTTCCCAATGTGAACAAGTACCTTAACAATTGTAGAAAACAAGCGGATGATATTTACAAGACACTTGTAATGAGATCCCCAACGAGTATCTCCGGGCCTCTTCAAATCAAGCTCTTGATTCAAACCCGATCCACTCAAAATTTCCCCCACTTCTAATGCTTGAGCAAGTTCTTGAGCTTGACTATTACGAATCATTTCTCTTCTCTTGCAAGAAACTCCAACAACATTCAACAAGTTTGCAAGTATTTCAAAAAGCCAACCTCAACTATCATTTCTTTTAGCAACGGCAACTAGTGTGAGTTGAAGTTGATGAGCAAAACAATGTATGTAGTAGGATCTTGGAGTATCATTCATAATCAAAGTCTTAAGGCCATTTATTTCACCCTTCATATTACTAGCCCCATCATAACCTTGCCCTCTTATCATAGATGGACTCAATGAATGTTCCACAAGTAGTGACAAAATTGCATCTTTAAGGGATAAAGCGGTAGTATCACCAACATGAACAATGCCTAAAAATCTCTCCATTACCTTTCCATTATCTCTATTAACAAAGCGGAAAACAAGAGCTAGTTGTTCTTTTTGAGACACATCACTTGACTCATCGGCCAATATAGCAAAGTAATCATCACCAAGCTCTTCAATTATGCACTTAGTTGTTTCTTTTGCACAACAATTAATAATGTCTTTTTGGATCGGGGGAGAAGTCATTTGACAATTTCCGGGTGCATTTTCAAGAGTATGATCACCTACTTCCTTAACCTTTTCTCCTAACCATTTCAATAGCTCAATGAAATTACCCCTATTATAAGACTCATCACTTTCATCATGCCCACGAAATGCCAAACCTTGCCCCAAAAGAAACCTTAAACAAGTTAAAGATGCATTTAAACGAATATAATATTCACTTTTAATCACCTCACTTGCCTTTTCAAACATGTTCACAATTGATTTATTTTTCCCATCTTTCAAGTTCACATACTTTTCATAAGCAAGATTATGAGCACTCTTAATTCCACCAACATGCTTCTCAAATCTTTCCGGCTTATTCCATTTCCTAAACCCTCCATCAACAAATGCATCACCTCCCATATTATTTTCAACTTCACCTTTAAACAAGTAACATACAAAACAATATGCGGCATCTTTTTCAATGCTATATTCAAGCCAATCCCATTTGTTGAACCAATTCACACTAAAACGACGCAAACCTCCCGCTTGTCTTTGAGGGAAGTTGTGAGTTTTTGGTTGGCAAGGTTTTTTGAGAATATAAGCTCTCCTCACCGCATTTCTTTGATTTGGGGGATAGTCCATTATGTTCATTCTTTTTCCTGGATCATGAGGAAGAAGTTCAACATCATATATCAATTCTTCCTCCTCCTGTGGTAAATTACTAGTACTTGTACCACCAATTTCTTCAACATTTTCTTGAGTTTGGGGGGAGCTAAATGAAGTGGGTTCATTTCCTTGAGATTTCATTCTTTTAAACAAGAATTGTCGAAGATCGGGTTGTTTTCCCTTTACCTTAGAATTGTTTGAATTAGGTGAATTATTTGACATGTCCTAATTAAATCAATAAAATTAAAAATAATGAATCAATAATAATTCAATTATCATCATATCATATAATCAATATTACCAAATACCAAACAATTTAATACAAATAACAAGTTATAGTTTTATAAAGTGAACAATTTGAGAATTAAGAACCTTAGCCTAACATTGGAATACAAACAATCAATCTCAACCATTAAAAATTCAGAATTTAAACAATTAAAAAATCACACTTAAATAAAAAATTAGCACTTAAACAATTTAATTAAAATAAGATTTAGGATTTGGAGGGTTAATTTAAAATTATAAGTTACTTACAATGAATTGGGGAAAATTGGAAAAATCCAAAGAAAATTGACTTTTGCAATATATGGGATGCCGGTTGTGCAGTGGTGGCGTGCAGGCCGCATGCGTGGTGGCAGCGGCGCCGGCGTCAGGTAGCGTAGTCGTCGGAGAAGTCCGACAGGCGGCAATCATGTAGCACTGTAACAGGGCCAACTGTTTACTGTTGTGCTGTTGTGGGAATTGGGATTTTGGGAATAAACAAATAGAAACTAAAAAGGCTTAATAAAAAATTATCTTTGTACTTTTTGATTTTTATTATTGTTGTAAATAATTATTTATATTACGGAGTGTCAGAGTGTTTTGTGACTTTTGTCGTCAAAGTCTCAAAGACAAGCGGGAAAGTTGTGAGTTGGAATTGGTTTTGTCAGAGTGTTTCGTACTTTCGTCAATTATGTTTTTTGTTTTGTTTTTTGTTTTGTTTTTTTTTTTAATAAAAAAAACTGAATTTTTTTTTTAACAGTGGGGGGACAGTTGTCCCCCCATGTCCCCCCCTCCCTCCGCCTCTGTTCTAAATCCCCACAAATAACGAATATGTATTTAATTTGGATTTAGAACAACACAAAAGACATTTTAGGGTGAAAAAAAAAAGAAAACAACAAATTAACTGAATTCAAACCACATAAACAACGTACTATATACTCAAACTCAAATTAGAACAATAAAAATGACAAATTTGAACGACGACTAGACAAAACAACGAATTCGAACATATAATAAACGTAAGCAATGATCATCTAATGAATCTAAAAATATAAAGTACCCAAATCTGACGAACTGCGTTGATCTAGGGTTTGAAAAAATGTACTCAAAATTCCAAATTACACATGTTTAGTGCAAGTTTATGAACAATAGAAGTTGATTGTGACCGAAATGTTGAGCGAAATATGTGATCATTGCTTGAATTTGATCCATTAATGGTGGTTTTGTAGAGAGTTTTTTGGTTTTAAGAGAGAGGAAGTGAAATGTGTAGAAAGTATATGTAGGAGAGTGAACGTTCTAATTTTTTAGGTTGAAGTAGTAATAGGTGGTGGTGGTTTCATATTTACAACACTGCCATCAACCCCTTTAATCCAATCCGTTCAAATCAATCTAATCCTAAAGCTGAGATTGGTTCTTATGTAACTAGGGTTCTTATATAAGGAGAGGTTCTTACCGGATCCCTCCCATATATATATATATAATAAAATAAAAAAAAGAGCCCAAAAGACAAAGCCCGACATACATCATGGACCTTACATAAATAGTCTAATCTTACCTAACCCTAAAATCTCCAATATTTGTATCTCTCATAGCCTCCACGTACACCATTAAACATTTAAAGTGGTTCTTTAACCCCTTCACCATAATTCGATCAGTACAAAAAAGAAAAAAAAAACCCTCACATTATTTACCTATCGTCTCTTCAACGACCCAATCTTCATACTCTACGGATCTGCAACGTCTTCTTCCTACAAATACTTCTTATTCGTTCTTGGGTTGTTGATGATTCTTCATTGATTTTTTTTTTTATAATTTTTTTAGATTTAGAATTAGGAGAGACCAATAAAGTGTGTTATTTAAACTTTAAAGAGATGTAAAAAAGTATGAAATACCCTAGGCTATCACCCTAGTATTTTTTTTTTAAAAAATATTCATGTTTGTTAATATATTTTTTGTTGTAAATCTATAATCCAAGTTATTAATTTTGCAAAAAATTGCTTTTATTTTTCTGAAAAATCTGGAAATTAAAAGAAACCGGGTACCCGGTCTTGGAACTGGTTCCTACCAATTCCGGGACCAGTTTCCAAAATTATGGACCCAGTTATAACCAGTTCCAAAATCGAGGACCCGGTTATAACCGAGTTCGGGACCAGTTCCTTGTTTTTGTACCGGGTACCCAATCTTGCTCACCTCTATATAAGCTAGTATATTTATAATTTAAAAGCCCATAAAAAAATCTTTATAGTTTAGCTCAAAGTGAATTAGATGAATATTGAAAGTTAATCGCTCTAATCTGAATTCTCTGTGTGACTACTCTAAATATTCGTCAATTCTATGTTTTCTCAAATTATAGGTATGATTTCACACTTTCACTATATAGTTTAATTTGTTAATTTGATTTAATTTAACGTTCTTCTAAGGTAGATTGATTTATTTAACAATAAATGTTAAGCTTACAACGATTCTCTATAATTTTTCTATTCGTATATATATGAGTTATATTTGATTTCATGTGTTGCAAAACCCTTGACTTTTAAGACAAAACTGTTAAACGACCAACTCAACCAAAAACAAGATGATGGTTGAGGCCAAAGAATATGTTTTATACACTATCACGTCCCCTCACATGATAGCCCTTTGGGCTTGAAATGTGGATGCAACATGGGTGATGGGTCCTCTTCATACCCTACACGAAATATTCCACTTAAAAGTTGGGGGTGGAAGAGATTATGTCACAAGCTTCATTCATTTTTTCACCAAATGCCCTTGACCTTTTCAAAAATTCACCAAATACCCTTAAGTTTTTCAAAATTCACCAAATACCACTGATATTTGTTAATATTCATATCATGACCTCAAAATACCCCTGACATTAAAGTTCCGTTAGCAATAAAATTTAATTCTCCAAATGCCCTAACTTTGTTAAATAATTACACAAAATATCCTTATTTTTGGAGGTATAGCGTGTAGTTTGAAATTTAAGGAAACTAGACTTTAGATTTGATTCTCACCTTTTTTTTTTTGCATAAATACTCGATACATAACATCCCTCTTATTTGCTTATTAACAAATTTTTAACACCATCAGTTATCAATTTAAATCATATTAAGTTAGCATCCATCTTTGGTTTGCTAAATTGATAACTCATGGTGTTAAAAATTTGTGGTTAAACAAATAAGAGCGATGTTATGTATCGAGTATTTATGATAAAAAAGGTGAGAATCAAAACTAACGTCTAGTTACCTTAATTTTTAAAATAGACGTTGTACTTTTAAAAATAAGGGTATTTTGTGTAATTATTTAACAAAGTTAGGGTATTTGGTGAATTAAATTTTATTGCTAACGGAATTTTAACGTCAATGGTATTTTGAGGTCACGGTGTGAATATTAACAAATGTCAGTGGTATTTGGTGAATTTTGAAAAACTTGAGGGTATTTGGTGAATTTTTGAAAAGGTCAAGGGCATTTGGTGAAAAACCGTAAAGACTAGTATTAAAGTCCTATAGAAAAAAGAGGATGACATAAGAAAGACTTTTAATTTTTTGGTCTCAAAGGCAACATTAGTTGTCTTAATGATTGATCCCTCTGTCATTGCAAACAGAGAATTACATGGCACAATATCTCTTTTACGTACGAGTATGAGTACTTTGAAGGATAAACTCTGTCTAATTGTAAATAAAATAAACTTATTGTATTCTAACTCGGTTGCGGCAATCAAAGTGTATGCTAGATTGTCATTTGTACAATGGAAAGCTTTAGATATCATTGATATGAAATCTCTTCATATTTAATCAATCTTGTTTTCTAAAAGACAAAGGTAGGAAAAATTTTTGATGAGAAAGAAAATTGAAGAAATTTCTTTGAAAGAAAAACAAGTTTTTGCCTTTCGTAAGGCATTTTCCTTGGCTAGTTTTTCTTCTCAAGGGGTTATTTTGAGTTTGAGCTTTGTAACTAAGTCTTCAATAAAGAAAATCGTTGTGATAGAATCTGTACTAAAATCTGCCTTTAAAATGAACCATATGAATATGTTTTATATTTTATCAAATACTATGAAAATGGTCATAGCCATTTCTGACATATTGGAATCCCAAGGCAAAACAACAATATTTTTGTAGAATAAATCAATTTTTTGTTTAATTTTAAATAATTATGTACGTAATTTGTTAATAGTTTTATATAAATTGTAAATTATTTCCTCCATTCAATAAGAGAGTATTAAGTTTACTAATTATCTCAACCCATAAATATGAGTGAGTAATAAATAATTAACTATGCTTCATAAATAATAATTATAGCTCTTTCTTATAAAATTGAATTAAGTTTGCATTAATATTTTGAGGGATCAGAAAAGAGAGGGAAAATTAATATGAGGCTCACTATGACATAAATTTAGAGGGTTTGGGAAGAGTTGTGGTATTCTTTGATTTTTCGAAAAATTATTGGTTTTAAATTAAATAAATAAAAAAAACCTTTTGGGAGTTATTACTAATATGGGCATAATAAAGTTGAGGTTTGATCTCAAACTTGTCCCAAGATGAGGTAGCTCTTTGTCTCTAGTAAGCATTCTTTACTCTAATTTTTTATTAAAAAAGTTTCCTTTTTGCGGCTTCAGCATTAATCTCCATGGTAATCTGAATGGCATGCTACTCTGCTTCCAACTCCTCCCTAATGTGATTCCAGTCTATTTCCTGTTTTTTTATAGTCCAAGCACTAGCGTTTGGATTTCCTTACTATTTCCATCAACTTTCTCATCACTCTAAACTTGTTTAGCCTTTGGAGCCTCACTTCCCAATCCTTTTTTATCAACTCCTTGACTTTAGAAAAATCTAGGAACCAATGCTCCATTCGTAAAGGCCTTTTCCCTCCCTATCTTTAGCTTCCCTATAAGCTAGTAATAACAGGTCTGTGATAGAGAAGAGAATTGGTCGGTTTAGAGTGATTGCATCAGGGAAAGCATTTCTCCTTTCCGGATTTGTATATACGTTGTTGATGAGTCTATTATATATATATATATATATATATATATATATATATATATATATATATATATATTTATTCCCCGTTCCACGGTCATATATATGTGCTTATTTGAGCTCTACAGGGCTATTTTTATTACTAATGTACGTTTTCTAGTATTTTTGTAGAGTTGGTATTATTTTGTAGAAATTTACAGAATTACAACAATTCCCGAGCTTATTAAGCCACTACAAAGATGTTGGAGTTTAATCGTATTTTATGATTGTATATTTAAAGCCCAAGACCGAGTTAAATAAATTTAGTTCGGTAATTAAGGGCTCGACTAAGTAAAAGAGGTCCAAAGTTCCCACACGAAATAAAGACCAAGCAAGTGAAGAAAATTGGGTTAATTAACTCTAAAACCCCAAGTCCAAAGCAAAGAAACTTTGACGCCCAACTTTCAAAAACAAATTAAAAAATCCAAAAATACGTTCCAATAAATTTCAAAAACAAATTAAAAAATCCAAAAATACGTTCCCTATGCCTCTCGATGAAAATTTTTCGAAATTGTTTTGATTCTTGGTTATTGATGATGAACATCATTGTGGATTAGTTGACCATGATTTGATGTTTTATTGCCTTGAAATCTTAATATGCGTCAATTTTGCCCAACTACTTGTGAATATAGTGCTTGACTAGTTGATTTGGCGAGGAATGTGTGTTAGTTCCTGGTATATTAATGTAGTTGAGTATTGGTTTTTAACTTTATGTGATGTTTATATAACTCATTATTATGCACATTGAGGAGGACGAAGACATTTGTTCTTTTAGGTGACCTTCAGACGATTTTAGATACATTTATTCCCTATTTGCTACCCATGTTGCTTGTGCCCTTTTGTTGTTTATTTAGCCACATTACAAGCCTATTTAAGCCCCATTGGTTACTAGTCCCAAGCTTGGCTTGGGGGAGCTAATGGTTAGTGAGGTGAGGGAGTTTTTGTGTGCACATAATTTGTACAATTTGGGTGGATTTGAGAAGTTAATTGTTTGTTCTTATTTTGTGGATTGGAAAAAAATTCAAAAGGTGTTCAAAAGTTGAAAAAATTCCAACGTGAGGTAAAATGAAAAAAAAGTGCAACAGAAAAAAAAAAAAAAATTATTTCAATGTTCAAGTGTTCTAATTTAAGGTTGCTCAAGAAAAAAAAATCAAGTGCAAGGATAAAAAAAGAGTTCAAAGTTTGTTTGTTCACTCAAGTTCTATAATGTTATATTTTATATATGAGTGAAGTTGTAAGTGTTGGAGAGTTTGTGAAGAAATTGGTTTGATTGTTTGGTAAATTTTTGTAGTGTTGAGTTATGTTGGAGATGACTGGTCATTACTTATTTTGACCTTGGTATTATTAGGATTTGGCTCCCTAAAGCATGACTTTGCTCTCACATTTTCCCAAATATTTTCTAACTTTTACCTAAGCCTTACATTAGAAGCTTTGAAGACCTTTCGACCTTTGTGCATAGAGTTGTATTAATATGAAAGTAGTTTTTTTATCAATTAGAATGATTTGACATGTTTTGAGTAGACTATTAATTTGAGTGTATGTCTTTTTAAACACACGAGTGTTGTGAGTTTGGGAAGGCATTGTTCACATATATATACAAACGAGTGGTTGGAGAGCGATTGAGTACATCTTTTACTTGCCACATATATGAGAGTAGAGTGTGTGAGCACTAGTCTGGAATTCTATATGCTCTTGTGGTTCGCTCTATTTGACAATTGTTAGGGAAGATTGGTAGTTGTATGGATTGATTGATTGACTTTGATACTTATTTGTCGAATTTACCTTGAATCGTATTTATTGATTTATATTGTATTTGGGGTGTAGTCTTGATTTATTTATTCATTGTTTTGCTTAGGACAAGAAAAGCTTTAGCTTGGGGAAGTTTAATGAGTCTATTTTATATATATATATTTATTCCCCGTCCCACGGTCATATTTGTGCTTATTTGAGCTCTACGGAGCTATATTTATTACCAATATACGTTTTCTAGTGTTTTTGTAGAGTTGGTATTATTTTGTAGGAATTGCAGAATTATAACAATTCCCGAGCTTATTGAGCCACTACAAAGATATTGGAGTTTAATTGTATTTTATGATCGTATATTTAAAGCTCAAGACCGAGTTAAATAAATTTAGTTCGGTAATTAAGGGCTCGATTAAGTAAAAGAGGTCCAAAATTCCCACATAAAATACAGACGAAGCAAGTGAAGCAACTTGGGTTAATTAACTCTAAATGCCCAAGTACAAAGCAAAAGAAACTTTAACGCCCAACTCCAACTGACTGGGGCCTAATCAATCAAATCGCGACCGGATCATCTGTCTAATTTTTCCATAATTCCCTTATCATCATCTCTATTGTTTGTCCAAGTGAAATTAACCCTTTTGATGGGAGTTCTACCAAAATCATATCAGATTTTCATCTAAGAAAGTCATCTACCCCTCTTAATGTACTGCTCCCCCTAATTTTTTTTGAAGTTAATTCAATTTGAGTAAAGTCCCCAACTACTAGTAATTTCCCACTAAAAGAATTTAAAATTGTAAAGAGATTTTGCCAAGTTTCTTTTTTGTGTTTAGAATAGGGTGAGCCATAGACTAGGGCCAAATAAAACAAAGGCAAATGATTCATATTCACTTCACATATAATTACAAAATTGTACAAAATTTGTTGCATACAACACCTTGAAGTTAGTCTTTTAACTTCCAGCTACACATAAACCACCCCTACTTCCTACACCATCTACCCCTGCTACATTAGGGAAGCCCATCTTAACAAAATATGGCTTCACATCACCTGCATTACACTTAGTTTATGACAAGAAAATTACATAAACTAAAATCCTAGCCGTTGCATCGCTTAGGAAGGGAAAAATTGGAAAGTCACTACTGCTAACTCCCCTGCAATCCCAAGACATGATGCTCATTTTGCCCCTAAAGGCTGTTCCGAGCCAGCCGCGCCCTTAGGCCAAAAGCCACCACCTCCTTCTTTATCATCATCATCCAGGTCATCATCATCTCCATCATAATCACGTTCTCTACATAACAAGAAGTATCATCATCACTTAATCCATATTATTCAGCTTGCCGTTGCCCTTGTAGTCCTTTTGTAACTTTACCTTCTTGGCTTCTAAGCCACTCCTGCTTTCTTCAGCTATGACAATGCGCTGATTTGCAGCTCGTTTCCTTGCACCTCCATCACGCTGACTCTCCTAATTCTTAATTAGAGCTAGAAAACCATTTGGCTTCCATGAAATTGCTTATTTGGATACTCCCTTACTACTTTGCTTCCTTCTCTTCTTATACCCCAACTTTTTCTTCTCATGCTCTCTACACTCATGCTCCATAAGTTTAGCAGGGTGCTCTTCAGTTTAGGTTGAAATCATTCATGATGATGTCTTATAGGCTATCAAAGGAGATAGAATAACAGGATGGAACATAGGATGTCTCTAAGCTTGGTGATTTTGAAGGTTATCTTGGTGGAGTAGGTGGGGTGTGGAAAGGGTCAAGGATTTCTATTAGGCTATCTTGTTGAGGACACTCGGGTTGTGGAATGGGTTGGAACTCATAAACTGGAAAGGAGAAGGTGTCTAAGTTAGGTAGTTGGATGAGAATTGATCTTGGTTGGAATTGTTGAGTGGATTGGGCTTGTGAAGAAATCAGGCTATACTGATTATCCACAAAGTTGTTCCAAGTTTGGGATAGAGAGGAAAAGAGATTAAACGGGTCAAAATCTGAAGAAACATGCATTTGGAGCCTGTCAACACTTGGAATTAGAGTGGGTAGGAAGTCTTCATTGCTATTGGCGAAGTGGTTGACATTATCTTTAGACATTTTCGGAAATAAACTAAAGTTCTTGCTTATTTGGTGTAAGGTGGGTGTGCCCGTCATTGGGGATCCTCTTTTTCTATTCACTTGTCCCTTTAAAGCCTAAGCCTAGGAATTTACACTTTTTAAGGTTTGTTAGGATTTGAATTCCTGACTGTTTGGGAGACCTTGACTTAGACTTGATTCTATCATTATGCTTTTTTGTAAGAAACTAATAAGGAGTCGCTAATGAGTTTTAGGAAAACGTACTCATAAACCTATTTCATGCCTTTCTCTCAAGTGGTGTTCAAGGGATGTGTTTTGGGTGTTTTTAGTAACTCGGGAATGTTACAGCTCGAAGACTAGTCCTGTGGCGCCTATACCTGCAAAACAACGGAGACTCCGGGTGGTTGGAGCTCTGCCTCTGACGATCAAGTTAGAATACGAAGGAGAATGTAGAAAGGTGCGGAAAGTAAAGTGGGATCTTCTCGGATTTCGAGATCAGGTGTTTTCTCTGATGTGAGAGAATGTAGGGTTGTAATAAATGATTGAACGTGCCCCAGAAATGGGGAAATCTCCTTATTTATAGGGTCGTTGGAAAAAGTGTCCTCTTTTAGGTCACTCTGACCTAGATTTGGTGGACTACGCCGTTTTGCGGCTTTTTAGGGAATTGGGCCTTGAAGGCCGCAATTCCAGCTGATATCTGAGGCTGACACATGTCAGCTGGTGAGTAGCCCATGTGGACCTGTCTAGGCTTAACACGTGTCCCTCTCTAATTGGTCCACGTGTCTAGGGTATTTTTACCCTAAACATTTGCCCCTCACAAGGGTGACGTGGCAGGCCATGTAGCACATGTGACACGCGTCCCCCTGCGAGTGGTGAACAGTAAAAACGACTATTCACCTTCTGGGGTGTGACGGGGATGCCCCCGTTTTACCCCTTTATAAATAGAGTTTTACCCCTCTTTCCCTCACTTTATTGACTTTGCAATTTTTAGAGAGAGAAAAAGAGAAATTTCTAGAGAGAGAGACTATGCCCCCGCTTGTAGCGAATATTTGAAGCTTCTGTCTGCATTCTAGGCGAGCACAACCGGTCACCGTTTGAGGCTGTTTTCAGATTTTCAGAGTTTAAGATAAAGGTAACCGCCTCTACCCTCTTCTAGCTTTTTATACTTTTTTCGTTTGTGCACATAGACTTCAAAAATAAAAATGGACTCTTCATCGACTCACACGACACTGCCTAGGTCATTCAGCCGGTCTCCCGGTATGGCTGAGTCTAGAACCAGGGGTGCCTTACCTGGACATTTGGACCTGCTTTGCTCATCCCCAATCCCTCCGTCTCTGTATCTATGCAGGACACAATGGCTAGAGTCAAGCAAATGGCTACCAAGCCAAAGAGGCGGCGTGCTCAGGAAGTGCTCGCCGATGAAGTTATTCCGGATGAGGAGTTTGAGGGATTAGAGGAGTAGGCAGGTTCTCCTCCGGGTGGCGCCCCTTCCACCCCAAGCGATACATTCTTTAAGGAGTCAGGCGGCGAGGAAGCTGCCTTTTCCCAAGGCTCAAATGATGAGTCAGGCGGTGACGAGGCCGCTGAACGATCCGGATCAGAGGCATCGGGCTCTGATCAAGAAGATATTGCAGCTGATTATCATCAGCCGCCTAGGGGGCCAGCCATGCCAAACCCTTTAGAGACGGGCATGCTCCCTAGGGACATTGCTCCCTTGGAGGGTAGCTTTCAGGCTTTCAAAGATGCCCACCCCATAGGGGAAGGCTGGAAAATAGAGGTTCCACCTGTGGAGGCGACGATAGCCTGGAAGGATGATATTGAGAACGCCGACAATTGTTTCGGCTGCTATGTGGCCGTGATTAGAGTCGGTCTTCGCTTCCCTCTCCATAGGGGAATTAAAAAGATTTTGAAGGGGTACGAGTTAGGCGTCTGGCAACTCACCCCAAATTCCTGGATAAACATATTAAGCTACATTGCCACCTGCGAATTTTGAAACATCGAGCCAAGTTTTAAAGCTTTTGCTCATATGCACTATATGAGCCAAGCGCCAGGCGGGTATGGGGCATGGTACACCTTGACCACCTATCCGCAATACTTGATGACCTTGGACAAATCGTCTAAGTGGACCGGGTGGAAGGAGAATTTCTACTTGATCTCCTCGCCCAGGTTAGGACACAAACGGTTCCTACGCCGGTACAATAAGGAGCCGGCTTTGCTTGGAAAGAAGTGCGCACTTCCTCGCATTCCGTCTAGGGCTTACGAACAAATAATGGAGCCCAAGTTTTTTGAAACTACGACTGAGCCCTTGGATGATGGGACTCACATAATCGTTCCCAAAAACTAGATACCCCATCCGGAATTTTTATAGGATGAGGCCTTTCTTTTTGCCTACAATCTTAGCACCATGTTCCCAAAGGGTAGATTCACTATACATTCAGCAATTTTCCGTCTTTATTGATGCACTGCCCGCTTTATTATTTTATTGAACTAACCGTTCTTTTGTTTTTTGCAGAAGAAGCGCTGAACCTGGTGGACCCAAACAAGACGCCTGCCAAATCGGCTGCCCAGCTGCGGAAGGAGCAGCTGCTAGAGAAGAAGGCAGCCTTGGAGGCCAAGGATACTAAGAAGAATGGGGTAAGGCTGCATATCATACTTCCTAGCTTTTTGCTTTAACTTAACTATTCGCCGGCTGTAACCCTTTTTCTTCATTTGCAGAGTGGGAACAGATCCATTCCACGCTCCATCACCAAATTGTTTAAATGGCCAGGGGATGAGCTGACAAAAACCCCGGCTAAGGCAGCAAAGAAGAACTCTTCTCAAACAACCTCTTCAGCCAACCCAAATCGACCTACAATTGGGGGTAAAGGCCCAGCTGTGCTGAAGGCTCTGAGCGAAAGCTCAGAGCGCGCTGGGAAACTGCCGGATGTCTCTACGGCATCGAAGGGTGGCAAGCCACTCAATGTTGCAGTCGGTGCTGCAACAGCTGAAGGGGGAGAGACTTTTAAGCCTAAGGCCCAAGGTAAGACTCGTATTGAACTCCCCTGGTCACTTGACTTTATGCGAGTCAAGACTTGGGTCAGCCCCTGTGGAGGTTTGATCAGCAGCCGACAAAAAATGAATGCCGACTATGTTGCCTCACCAAGTACTTCTTGTGGTGCAGATGCTACCTCAGAGCCGCCTGATGTCTAGGCGTTTTTCAAGAGGATGGTGATGTCTCTGACCAGATCAGAGAAGAGTTCAGTGCCTGATCAGCAGGTGGTGGACTTTGACAGGATACATGGCCTGCTGGCTGAGGTAACTTAGTATTCGTTTAGTACTTCATTATTTTTTTCCTTTTTCTTTTTTTATGTATATTCAAGTGCTTAACTTGCCGCCTCCCCCCCCTTTTTAGGCAAAGCTAAGGGTAGACGGACTAAGGGTCCCTTTCATGCGGAAGCAGGAAGAGGTAAATGATGCTAAACAAAGGGCCACTCAAGCTCTCAACTCTGCTGAATACAGTAAAATAATGTGTGATGTAGAAATTAAATTAGTAGAATTGAAACAGGAGGAGCTGATTAAAAATATGACGGCTGCAACCGACGCCGCCAACACCAGAGTGTCCGACCTTGAGTTGGAGCTAAATAAAAGGCGTTGGAGGATGCATACAAAGAGAATACCAAGCTAAGAGAGGATGCCAGCCGGCTGAGGCTTGAGATTGTTCAAATGAGGAGCAATTACCAAGAAAAGATCTCCAAGGAACAGAGCCGGCTGGTGGCTGAGAATGAGCGGGATACTAAGGCCCGCCTGAAGATTGCCTGGATCCTTCTCCACCCAAACGTCCAGTTTGAGGTTTTCAAGTTGAGGTATGATTACGCCACAACGATGTATGACGCTGAGGTTTTGAAGGAGCAGGCACCGCCTCCATTCAAAGCATGGGCCTTGGAACAAGGCTTTGAGGTTTCTGATGGTGAAGAAGAGACGAACGAGGATCAAGTTGAGCAAGTCCAGACTGATCAAGTCCTAGCTGAGAAGAATGAAGTGAACCTCACAGCCAGCCAAGACCAGTCGAAGCAAACTCAGCAACCTAGTTTCGCCACCCTTATATTTTTCTGCGGCAGTATGCCAACTTTTACTTTATCCAGCCTGTGAGCCGTGTATGTTTGTATTTTACCGACTAAGGAGTCGGGTTACAATTTTTATTTTTGCTTTTCGCCGGATGTCTATCCGGTTAACAATATCTCCCGGCCTTTGAGCCGGTTTTGAATTAATGAAGTATGCCGACTGAGTCGGTTTTGTTCAATTTTGTTTCAATTTTCGCACTTAAATTTTGCATATATATACTTTAATTTTTTTTCCTAACTCTTAAATAGCATGTGGCAAATATAAATCCGGCTGTACTCTTGCCCCTGGGCGGCTGTGTGATTGGTTTCAGGTTAGATTGATTGATTGACTTGGGAACGTTTGATACTTTAAGGAGTATGAGATGTTCCTAAGTCAGTTAGTCACAGGAGTGATTGTCCCAAACCAAGTACACAACCGTCCATTGTTACAGGCGTTTTAGCCTCTTACCCAGTCGGTTAAAGACCTCCTGGGGTGTTTGCAATGCAATTACACTCAATGTCCTTTTGCCCCATTGGGTGGATTTGCGTAATTTTGGGATAAATAATCTAAGTAAGAACTTCAGTCGGCCACCGACTAATGTCTTTGGACCTCCGGTTTTTCAAAAACTTGGTCGTTTTTAGATTATTCTGGTCAGACGGCTATGAGTTGACCAATTAGGTCGTTCAATTTTTGTCGTCTGCATGCGTTTGTAGAGAAAATGATAAAATGCCCTCTGCGACAATCCCACCCGGAAGGGCGTTGCCGGACGCCATATTTCACATTGGAGCAGACGAATTTATAAAAATATATTACCCTCTGGCCATTGGCCTCATGTCTTTTTCAAGACGGTTGTGTAGCCACTAAGTCTTTGACTTAGCTTAACATTTTTGGATAGAGATAGAGATTTGTCCATTGCACAGGCGGTGTATGAAAAATTACGCATGCAATATAAAGCAATAGATAACATAATTGGAAACAAAAAACAACTTTTTTTCATTGATAGGCTCTTCATTTACGAAAATTTACAATTCTCAGAAGTAGTACTTTTTTAAGTTGTCTACATTCCAAGTTCTAGGCAGCCGCCTGCCGTCTGGTGTTTCCAGGCGGTAGGTGCCCTCTCTTACTTCTTTATAGATCCGGCAGGGGTCTTCCTAATTAGGATTTAGCTTTCCAAGCTCATTGGCCCTACCTTCTGCCTCCATTTTTCGTAACACAAAGTCCCTAACTTTCAAAGGGCGTTTGTGTACTTTCTTGTTATAGGCTCTTGTCATTCTCAGACGGTATATCTCATGACTCAAGGCGGCATTGCCTCTGCGCTCCGGGAGTGAGTCCAATGCTAGCCGCATGGCCTCCCAGTTTGCCTCTTCATCGTATAGCATGACTCGTAGAGTCGGCTCATAATGTTCGATGGGCAAGACGACTTCAGCACCGTATACCATGAGAAATGGGGTTTGACCGGTCGCCCCTTTTTTAGTTTTTCGGATGGCCCATAGGACATGAATTAATTCTTCTTCCCATAAACCACCGGCTCTTTCAATTTTCTTTTTGATGCCGTCTGAGATGAGTTTGTTGAAGGCTTCAACTTGGCCGTTTGCTTGGGGTCGGCCGACTGATGCAAAACAATTTGAGATCCCTTCTCAACCATGTTTTGAGCTGAGGCGTCTCAAACCGAGGGCCATTATCAAACACCATAGACATATGTACCCCAAACCGAGTGATGATGTTCTTCTAGATGAAAGAGATGACTTCCTTTATCTTAATGTTCTTAACCGCCTCTGCCTCTACCCGCTTGGTGAAGTAATTCACAACCACCAAAATATAGCGTTTTCCGCTTGGTGCAGGCGTGTAAGGACCTAAAATGTCCATGCCCCATTTAGCAAACGAGACTAGGCTGTGAATTGTCGTCAGATCAGTAGCCGGACGATGGATTAGCTTGCCAAATTAACACTTATCACATTTTTTAACCATCTCCATGGCGTCTGACTCAAGAGTGGGCCATAAGTAACCCTGCCGCCTGGCTCTGACGGCTAAGGATCTGCCGCCTATATGAGAGGCGCAGTATCCTACATGCAATTCTTCGAGAACTTCTTTCCCCTTTTCTAGGGTAACACACTTCAGTAGAGGGTTTAAGAAACCTTCTTTGAAGAGTTCTATGTTTCTCATCTCAAAGTTTGCAGCTCGCTTCTTCATGACGGCTACCTCCTGTGGTGAATCAAGAAGCGTGCTGTCTGTCAGGTATGCCCAGATGCCAGCCATCCAGGTAGAGCTTCGGTCAATATGGGTTCCCCGTGTATACTTCATTTTTCTAGAACTTCCCAAAAGACTGACCGAGGCGTATCACAACAGGCAGAGGATGCCAACTTAGACAAGGCATCCGCCTGGTTGTTCTCAGATCTAGGCACTTGACTTAGATGAAATTCTTCAAGTGTCCGAGCTTCATCCTTGACCGCCTGAAGGTATTTGATCATAGCCGGATGGGTGGCTTCATACTCACTAAGGTATTGGTTAACGACCAATTGAGAATCAGAATAGGCGTCAATTTTGGATGCCCCTGCCTCATTGTTTGAGGCTTGAAACCTTAACCTTAGTGCATACTCGAATTTGTCTCCTTCAGGGGACTCATAGATAACGTCTGCACCACAACCGTTCATAGTAGAGCTCCCGTCTACATACACTTTCCAAACCTGATCAGGATTATCCGGTGGAACTGGCCTTGTCATTTCGACAATGAAGTCGGCGAACGCTTAACCCTTCACTGCCTTTCTTGGTTCGAAAGTGATTTCAAGACTTTGCATTTCAATATCCTATTTATGCATCTGACAGGCTAAAGTCGTATCACCTAATCAAAAGTAATTACCTAAGTCCTCTAACTAAAGTAGATAGGGAAGTAGGGTCGATCTCCACAGGGAAACAAGTCTTTTTACCTCTAATTAATTAATATAGTCTAAATTATTAAAGTAACCAATATTTGTTGTGATTATAAACTATACTACGAAGATTATGAGTAAAGAGAATAATTAAGGAAGAAAACAATAATAATAAAGCCTAGGGCATAGGTTCACTAATAAACAATATTCCAGAGTAAAACACAACAATCAATCATCAATGCATTAATTAATCAGATCATAAAGGGCTTTCGCTACGTATTACAATCACAGAATTAATTTACCGGTATTAAATCTCATCTCTCGAATCTCGACCTAACCATTTATAAATTAATCTGCCTATTGAAACTAAGCCTAAACGTCAATTCTCATCTCTCGAATCTCGAATCAATATTGCTAAACTCATACAATTAAACCTGGCCAAATCTAATTGCATAGCATTTAAACAATCAATAGGAAATCAATTAAGCATTAATGATCAACAATCATAAAATTACCCCTTACATATTATTTATTAGATCCCCAAAAACCCTAGAAGGAAAACTACTCAGACATAGTTAAAACTAAGCAAAACATAATAATTAAACAAGACATGAAGAGATTGAAAGAAGAAAATACTGAGATTAATTAAGAGAGAAATCGTACCAAGACGGCGAAATTACTATTGAGTTAAGGAACAAGAGAGAATAAAAGTCTAGAGAGAGAAAGTCTAAGTAGAGAGAAGAGGAATAAAAACTCGAGTAAGAGAGTAATAAAGAAGTTATCTAATCTTGCCTAATAAAAATACATTTATACTAAGCAAGAAGATCTTCGCTAAAACAAAAGCAAAACGGAAAACTAAACTCCTGAAATCAACACGCGCCCGGTCGGGCAGTGGCTCGCCCGACCGGGCCCGCCTTTTTCTCTTCAAATTGCCTTCTCGCGCCCGGTCGGGCGGTGGCTCGCCCGGTCGGGCGCGCCTTTTTTCACCAAACCTACGCCAAAGCTTTCTTCTCGCGCCAGGTCGGGCGGCATTACCTTTCTGCCGCGCCCGGTTGGGCGAAGGGCCGCCCGGTCGGGCGCGCCTTCGGGCGAAGCCTCTTTGCACCGGGCGAAACCACTTGGACTTCAATAAGGCCCCGATTCTTCAGGCCAATCTGGATTTCCTCTTCGGGTCTTGAATACTTGGTCCAATTGCCCCGGTATCACATAAACCGAGCCCTTAATCACCGGTTTGATTACTCTAACCGATCTTGGGCTACGAAAGACGGTCGTGCTTCTCCTATGCTCGTAGTTGCTCCATAAAATCCCGGGAAAATGCTCCAACTATGCAATTTCCTACAAAACTCAAGCAAAACTACGAAAACACTAGAAAACACCAATTAGTAATAAAAGTGGCTCAAAAGAGCCAAAAACACTACTAATTATGACCAAGGGACGGGGGTAACACTAGGCGAAAAAAGGGGTTGGCCACCGGTTCAAAACCCCCCTTTGCCACCGGTTTTGAACCGGTGGCCAGTAGGGGGGGGGGGGGTGGCAAAACCTAGGACAAAAGGCCACCGGTTCAAAACCGGTGGCAAATTAATTAATTGCCACCGGTTAACCGGTGGCAAAAATGCTTCCCGGTTTTTTTTTTTTTTTTTTAATATTTAAGATAAATGCCACCGGTTAACCGGTGGCAATAACATGTAATTTTTTTTTTTTTTTTTTTTTTTTTGCCTTTTGCTTTTTGCTACAATTATAATAAAAATTATATAAAAACACAAGTAAAATGCAAACCAAACATCACAGTATAGCAGAAGCGCAAAAACAATGAAATGTAATCCCATTATATTCAACAAGTAAATTGTTATTGTAAAATACAAAAAAAAAAAATTAAAAATTACAATGATTTATTATGAAATTCAACTCAGAAATTGTTGTTGTACAATATATATAAAAAAATACATCAAAAAAATTATTCCAAAATCAAGTCTTGAATCCTTGTTTCCTTAATTAACACCTGCATCAATTAAAACACAGAAATTAATAAAACTTAAAAAAAAAATGCGAAAAAACCCTGAAAACTCATGCAGGACTAACACTTTCGAACCCAGCAAATCCCAGCAAAATGTTTTTTTTTTTCTCGTCAAAAAAAAAAACTTTCGAACCCAACAAATCCCAGCAAAATTAATTTCGCCTAATAAAACCCAGCAAATCTACGAACTCCAAAACTTTCGAAAACGGATCTAACCCATCAAATCAATTAAAGTCAGCAAACCCAGAAAATCAATTAAACCCAGCAAATTAATTAACCCCAAAACTTTCGAAACTCAATTAAACCCAAAAATTTCAAAACATCAATTAAGCGCAAAATAATGAAAAAATCAATTATCCCAAATAATTTCAAAATCAATTACACCCATCAATTAAACCGATAAACCATAACCCCGAACAATTAAACCCAAAAACATGCACTAACCTCAAATTTGACGACGACGACGTCGTTTCTCATCTGACGACTCGGATCATTCCTCGCCGTTAGATCCGATTAATCCAACGATGATAATCGATCTATCTTCCAGCTCAAATTCAACACCAAAAAAATTCTCAAAAAAATGCAATCAAATCAAACTTCTCATATTACAGTACAAAATGCAGAAATGTAGATCGAAATTATTGAAGAAATTAGGGCTTAGAACAAGAAATTTGATTGAAATCTAGAATTGAGGAAAGATAGGGAGGAGAGAAGACAAAGAAGAGAGGTCGAAGAGAGAAGACAGAACGAGAAAGAGGAAAGGAGAAGGAGGAGAGAGGAGAAGACAGAACGAGAAAGAGGAAAGGAGAAGGAGGAGAGAGGAGAGAGGAGAAGACAGAAGGAGGAATTGAGAAAAGAGGCGCCGATCATTTAGGGTTAGGGTATATAAAGGAACAAATAAAGGCCGGTATTTTTTTTTTTTTAATATACTTAGTTATTGCCACCGGTTCAAAACCGGTGGCCTTTCCAATTTTTGCCAC
This sequence comes from Chenopodium album, assembly GCF_948465745.1. Taxonomy (NCBI): domain Eukaryota; kingdom Viridiplantae; phylum Streptophyta; class Magnoliopsida; order Caryophyllales; family Amaranthaceae; genus Chenopodium; species Chenopodium album. Next base: position 20,247,008 of record NC_137860.1, on the reverse strand, counting down.
GGGTTTGGTTGAACCGGTGGCAATAACTCTTTGCCTCATCCCGCCACTAATTTTTGCCACGGGTTTTCAAAAACCGGTGGCCAATAAGCGTTGTATTTTTCAATTTTTCTACTAGTGTAAATATATATATAAAATGAACACATCAAACTCCCCCAAGCCAAACCTTTGCTTGTCCCTAAACAAAGAGCTCATCAATGAACACATAAAACATGCCTCACCTCAATATAAAATACAAGCACAAACGATTCATGGCAAATCAAGTGAACATGCTTCAAAATCAACCAATCCTATCCATCTAATCACCCTTCCTCCCCAACAATTGTCAAGTAGAGCAAACCAAATGAGCATATAGAATTCAAGACTAGTGCTCACACACTCAACTCTCATTTACGTGGCGAGTAAAAGATGTACTCGATCGCTCTCCATCCCAACCCCTTTATGTGAACAATGCCCTCCCAAACTCACAACACTCGTGTGTTTAAAAAGACATACACTCAACCTATTAGTCGACTCGGAATATGTCAAGTCATAACTTGCATTGATAAACAACACTTTCACATTTACACAACTCTATGCACAAGGTCAAAAGGTCTTTAAAGCTTGTAATGTAAGGCTAGGGAAGAGGGTAGGATGAATTTGGGAAATGTGAGAGAAAAGCTATGCTAAAAGGGAGCCATATTCTAATAAACCCATGATAAAAAAATAATGATCATACACATCTCCAACATAACCAACTCCAATAACAATCCACCAATTATACTCCAAACAATATAAACAATCCCAACTCTTACAATATTCACTCATAAAAATATGATAATATGGAACTAGAGTGAATAAACAAACTTTGAACTCAACTCAAATATTTACAATAAAACTCAATTTTTTTTTCTTTTCTTTTGATAAACCTTCACTTAGATAATTTGAACATCAAACTTTTTTTCATTTTTTCCTTCTCTTTTTTTTCTAGAAGTTCACTTTCTTTTTTTCAACATAATTCTCACTTTTTTCTTGAACTTCTTTTTTTTCCTTTTTCATCACACTTTTATTTTTTTCTCAAATATATACTCAATAAAACTCATCAAAACAAAAAAATATGATCAAGAACAAAATAACTTCTCAAACCCCACCCAAATTGTGCAAATAATGTGCACACTACAAACTCCCTCACCTCACTCACTAATAGCTCCCCCAAGCCAAGCTTGGGACTAGTAACCAATGGGGCAAATATGGCTTGTAATGTAGCTATAAACAACAAAAAGTCAAGGCAACAACATGGGTAGCAAGAAGGGAACAAATGTATCTAAATAAATCTGAAGGCTACCTAAAAGAACAAATGCCTTCGTCCTCCACATGTGCATAATAGTGAGTCATGAAACACTACTCATAGTTGCAAACCAATACTCAAATTCATTGACATACCAGGAACTAATCACACATTCCTAACCAAATCAACTAGTCAAGCACTATATTCACAAGTAGTTGGACAAAATTGACGCATGTTTAGGAATTCAAGCAATCAAACTTCAAATCATGATCAACAAATCCACAATGCTCAAAATCAAATACCAAGAATCAAAACAATTTTCTCAAGTATGGGGCACAGGGAAGCATGATTTACAGCTCATTGGTTCGTATTTTTTTTATTTTTTTTCAATTTTTTTGTATTTTTCATATAGGGAAAGCAATAAACTAATCTAAAAAGCAATAAATCTAAACTAACAAAAACACACCAAAAATAAAGAAAAAGGAAGAAGAAAATATATACCAAATCCAAAAATCTCCCACAAGCCAAGATCAGACAATGTCCTCATTGGCTCGAAGCTAGCCCAGCTGGCTACTCATCCTCATCCTGGTCCATCCGTGTGGACCCACCTGCTCCACCACTGGAACCTGCACCATCTGCACCAAAGGAACTACCACCAAAATAGTCAGCATGAAAAGTCCCCCCCGGCGGTCCCCCAAAAGGAATGTCCTGGCCGTACCCATGGAACGAAGAATAGTCTGTGTAAATACCATGGGTAGTGGGATCCCTATCGTATCCCTGAGTTGGGGGCTGGAACCAGTCCGGGTAGACAGCATCGTCGGGAATGTTGCCCCGGCGAGCATAATCATCATAAATGGGGTAGAGTCCCCTACCCTGGTTCCTCTCTAGGTAGCCTAGCCTATGGTCGACAGAACCAATCATCTGTCTAAACTCGGTCTGGGTCTGCTCTATGCGACCTATGGCCTGGCCAATACTCTACAAGTCCCAAACTGGGTCAGAGTCACCATGAGGGACGGAATAGGACTGTCGGGGTGGTGAAGGTGGCTGTGGAATAGGCTGAACTACTGGCTGTGGCTGGGCATGTGCCTGCTGTGGATCCTTGCCCCTAGCATGGGCAACTAACAGGGCATAAGTGTAGGACTCTTGCCCTGGGGGAAAGGCGGTCAGGTCATGGTTGGGCAAAGGAAAAATGGGTAAGGGTTGTTCAGTCCCTGTCCTAATGCACCAATGGGTGACCTGGCTCCCGTCTACCCTCAACCACCCCAGCTCCTCAAGGTACCTAGAGGTAATGTAGGTGTCGGATCCCATGTTAGTCATGCGGTGGGGTCCACTCTCTACAAAGCCGACCTTCTTGATGGCTATCCTAGTGATCATGCCACCAAGACGGATGGGGGTAGTGGCCTGGTTGCTGGCCGTAGCGTGCCTACCTAGGTGGTGGATGATATACCGGGCTATGTTCAATTTCCCGTACCCAAGCATATAATGGCCAATTACAGCTAATTCATTAGTCTGACTGTTGTGGGGTTCATACCTACCTAGGAAACAGACACCGGCAAATCTTTGCCACATTTTAGGGACGGGGTGGTGGATCGGTCTAGCACTAGCATGTTGTGCATTTACATTTGCAATTCCAGTCAAAGCCAAATACATATCTTCCATTTTAAAATCAGCATGCCATTGTCGATCCAAGTCATGTTCCAACTCAAATAATTTACAGAATTCCACAAAAGACAAAGTGATATTTCTATTATTAAGCCTAAAAATTAATTTCGGACCATTTTTATGATTTTGTACAATTAAAGAAGACAAGAATTCACAAGTAAATTCACGGTATGTAGAATAATGCGTATCGACAAATTTTTGCATAACAATATCATTCAAAAATCTCTTAACAAAGCCATAAATACCTAAAGCTTCTAAAGTGGGACGGTGTAACCACCGTGAGGGAATTACCTCGCGGCCGTATAGAACCTCCAGCTTTTCTTTTTGCTCCGGTGTCGCGATCTTGATCGTCGGCCATTGGGGAAGTTGTAGAGCCGGGTCGTATTGTTGAGATGACCCACTTGAACTGCCTCCGAGCAAGATTCTGGCCCGTTTTGCCGCCATTGGAGTAGTGGTCGAAATTTAATTTTTGTGGAAAATGTAAAATTTTGGTATAGAAATGTAGAGGATGAAGAGAGGAGAAGAAATATGTAAAAATTTTTGAATTTGGGTAAGAGATGGAGGAGAGATCTTAGAGAGAAGGTAGAGAATTCTAAGGTTTTTAGAGAGAGAAAGTATGGAGGAGAGTGAAGAAAGAAAGAAAGAAGAAAGAAGAAGAAAGAAGACGGTGGAAAAAAAACGCGCGCCCGGTCGGGCGAGACTTTGCCCGGTCGGGTGATCTTTGCTGTTAATTTGTCTTCTCTCGCGCCCGGTCGGGCGATTTTGAAGTTCGTACACGTCAATTCTCGCGCCCGGTCGGGCGATCCTTTTTCCACTCGCGCCCGGTCGGGCGTTCCTTCGCCCGGTCGGGCGATCTTTAAACAAATTCTAAGCCAACTCTCGCGCCCGGTCGGGCGAAGCGCCACCCGGCCGGGCCAAATAAATGTCCGTATACGTTAACTCTCGCGCCCGGTCGGGCGATCTTCCGCCCGGTCGGGCGATTTTGAACGATTTCTTACCCCAACTCTCGCGCCCGGTCGGGCGAAGCTTCTCCCGACCGGGCCCGAGAGCAAACTCGGATGCCTATTTTCTTCAAAATTTGGCTAACTCCTTTCCTCTACTCTGTACCAAAAACTCAATAAAACACTTTAAATTCCCTCCTCTCTCCTCTCATAAGTAAAAGAAGAGAAAAAAAAATAAATAAAAACAAGAAAAATACGGGTTGCCTCCCGCAAAGCGCTGGTTTATCTAGGTCCCGCACGACCTTCTTACCATAATATCCTCAAGGTGAACTGGAACTAGTCAGGTGTAGTAGTTCAACTGCACCAATTGTAGCCCCTTCGTGATATATCTTAAGCCTCTGACCATTTACCTTGAACTCATTACCATGCTCATCAAACAACTCTACAGAGCCGAACTTGTTGGCCCTTTTTACAGTGAAAGGACCCGACAACCTTGACTTCAACTTTCCTGGGAAAAGTTTAAACCTAGAGTTGAACAACAACACCTTTTCACCCTCTTTGAATTCTCTCGGAAGGATCATCTTGTCGTGCCATCTCTTAGTCTTCTCCTTGTAGACTCGCGCACTATCATAGGCCATCAACCTAAACTCATCAAGCTGGTTAAGTTGTAGAAGCCTCTTTTCTCCCGCTAACTTAGCATCCAAATTGAGCTCATTAATAGCCCAATATGCCTTGTACTCTAATTCCACCGGAAGATGACATGCTTTACCATACACAAGTCTATAGGGAGTGGTACCTATAGGGGTCTTAAATGCGGTTCTATATGCCCAAAGGGTGTCATCCAACTTATCGCTCCAATCTTTCCTAGATTTTGCTACCACCTTCTCTAAGATGACCTTAATCTCACGATTAGACACTTCGACTTGGCCACTAGTTTGGGGATGGTAGGCTAACCCTGTCCTATGGTAAACACCATACTTCTTTAGAAGGGTATCTAACTTCCGCTCATGATAGTGGGATCCTCCGTCACTGATTATGGCTCTAGGCACTCCAAATCTAGGAAAAATAGTCTTCTTGAAAAGCCTATGGACCACCTTGGCATCATTGGTAGGAGTGGCAATGGCTTCTACCCACTTGGATACATAATCTACGACGACTAGTATATAACGGTTCCCTCTAGAAGAAGGGAACGGTCCCATGTAATCAACACCCCAAACATAAAAAATTTCAACTTCCAAAATCCCAGTTTGAGGCATCTCATGCCGCCGCGAGATGTTGCCAGTCCTCTGGCAAGAGTCACAAGCTTGCACAAAAATGTTAGCATCCTTGAATATGGTGGGCCAATAAAATCCTGACTCATTTATCTTGGCCACTGTTTTAGAGGGGCCATGATGTCCTCCATAAGGTGAAGTGTGGCAGCTAGTGAGAATACCATGTACCTCCCATTCGGGGACACACCTGCGAAATAATCCATCTGCACACTCATGAAACAAAAAAGGATCATCCCAAAAATAATGTTTAACATCATAAAGGAATTTCTTTTTTTGTTGGTAGGACAAGTCAAGAGGTAGAGAACCACCCACTAAATAATTTGCAAAATCGGCGTACTAGGGGTGTTGCTCTACTACTGCATACAGGTTGTCATCAGGGAATGAATCATCTATAGGGAGAAAATCCTTACCCTCATCATACCTGATTCGTGACAAGTGATCTGCCACTACGTTCTCTACACCCTTTTTGTCCCTTATTTCAATGTTGAAATCCTGGAGCAAGAGAACCCACCGGAGTAGCCTAGGCTTTGATTCAGCTTTGGCTATCAAGTACTTTAGAGCTGCATGGTCAGTAAAAACAATAACTTTAGAACCAACTAGATATGATCTAAATTTTTCTAAAGCATAAATGACAGCTAAAAACTCCTTCTCCGTGGTGGCATAATTGACTTGAGCCTCATCCAAAGTTTTACTAGCATAGTAAATAGCATGTAAAACTTTGTCCTTCCTCTGTCCAAGCACGACTCCTAGAGCAAAGTCCCTCGCATCACACATGATCTCGAAAAGAAGATTTCAATCGGGAGCACATATGATGGGTGCCGATATCAAAGCCTGCTTAATCCTGTCGAAAGACTCAAGACACTCGTCAGTAAAAATAAAAGGGGCATCCTTAAGCAAAAGCTGAGTCAGTGGTTTAGCAATTTTAGAAAAATCTTTGATAAAACGGCGATAAAACCCCGCATGACCTAAGAAACTCCTAACTCCCTTAACATTAACTGGGGGAGGTAATTGCTCAATCACTAAAATCTTAGCTTTGTCTACCTGTATGCCCTTATCAGAAACAATATGACCCAAGACTACTCCCTCTGTCACCATAAAGTGACATTTCTCCCAATTTAAGACCAAGTTGCATTCTTCACATCTTTTAAGGATTTTAGCTAAATTAATTAAACATGAATCAAATGAAGAACCATAGACACTAAAATCATCCATAAAGACTTCCATGATAGACTCTATGAAATCAGAAAATATGCCCATCATGCAACGTTGAAAAGTAGCAGGTGCATTACATAAACCAAAAGGCATTCTACGATATGCAAAAGTGCCATAAGGGCATGTAAATGTAGTCTTTTCCTGATCTTCAGGGTGGATCGGAATTTGGAAAAATCCCGAATACCCATCCAAATAGCAAAAGAACTTATGGTAAGCTAACCTCTCAAGCATTTGATCAATAAAGGGGAGAGGGAAATGGTCCTTTTTAGTGGCGACATTTAATCTACGATAATCAATGCACATACGCCACCCTGTAACAGTTCTAGTGGGAATTAATTCATTTTTATCATTTTTAACAACAGTCATCCCTCCCTTCTTAGGAACCACCTGTACAGGACTTACCCATTTAGAGTCAGAAATAGGATAGATAATACCTGCATCAAGTAATTTCATAACCTCTTTCTTGACTACCTCTTGCATATTGGGATTCAACCTCCTCTGGGGTTGAATGCAGGGTTTGTAGTTGTCCTCTAAGTGTATCCTGTGCATACAAATGTCTGGGCTTATACCCTTAAGATCATCAATACTGTACCCTATTGCCCTTTTATGGGTTCTGAGAACCTCTAGAAGTTGGGAAGTTTGTGGGTCATCAAGTGCAGTACTAATGATCACAGGGTGCATTTCCCGCTCATCAAGAAAAACATATTTTAAATGAGAAGGGAGAGGTTTTAGTTCAGGTTTCTTTACATCTGCAGGTTTCGATTCCTGAACTAATTTTACTACCTTCTTATTCTCCTTGTCATCAAGTTCTTCTATGGCAAGAGCTTTCTCAATAATATCCACCTCCTTGCTCCAGACACTCGCATCACCTGCAGACAAATTACCACAAAGTATTTCTTCCAAGGGATCCCTTGCAAGAATCTGTGTCAAGCTATCATCAAAAATATCATCCATTATATCGATAGCATCGATCAAACAACAATTTTCCTCAAGCGTAGGACCTTTTAAAACCTTCCCTAAATTAAGGGGGCGTTTGGTTCACGAAATATAGGTATGAGGTATGGGTTTAGAATGACTAAAACCCATACCATATGTTTGGTTGTCAAAAATATGAATTTCAAACCCATACCTCAAACCCATGAGGTATGGGGTTTAGAAACCTTAGGGGGGAGGTGGGTTTGGCTCATTCCATTCCTTTAGGTATCAAATAGAAGGAGAGAATAGTGAGATATTCCATTCCAGAATTAAACCAAACACATGGTATTAGGTATCAAGTTCCAACCCGATACCACCTTAACCCCATTCCTGATTCCAACCCCATACCACTCTGTAAACCAAACGCCCCCTAAAAGTAATATTATCATCACCAACAGATAGGGTTAGTTTACCATTTTTAACATCTATAATGGCTCCTGCAGTATGGAGAAAAGGCCTACCTAATATAATGGGTATTTGTGTATCCTCAGCCATGTCTAAAACCACAAAATCAACAGGGATGAAAAATTTACCAACTCTAACAGGGACGTCCTCTAAAATACCTAGGGGATATTTAACAGAACGGTCTGCCATTTGCAAAGTAATATTAGTAATTTTTAATTCACCCATATTCAATTTAGAACAAATAGACGATGGCATTACACTAACAGAAGCACCCAAATCACATAATGCTTTATCTATGAAGACATTACCAATATGACAAGGTATAGAAAACTACCAGGATCCTTTAATTTCGGGGGAGATTTATTTTGCAATAATGCACTACACTCCTCAGTAAAAGCTACAGTTTCTACTTCATTAAAGGCCCTCTTCCTAGTCAAAATATCTTTCATAAATTTAGCATATGCAGGAACCTGTGTAATAAGTTCAGTAAAAGGAACCGTTACCTGCAAATTTTTAACAACCTCCAGAAACTTACCAAACTGCTTGTCCAACTTAGTCTTTAATTGGCGATTAGGGAATGGTAATTTGATAACTGGTGGTGCTTCCCTACTCTTCCCCTGGGGTGCATCCTTCCCTGAGGTTGTACCCTGCAATGAATCATCAAAAATATTAGTGTCAGGAATTTTACCCTGCAGCCCTGCAGGGGAAATTGGTACAACGGAATCAGGATTAGCAATATTAATTAAATCAGGTTCATCCTCTTTGGACATTTGGGGCCCATCGTAGTGTGAACTACTCCTTAGGGTGATTGCATTAGCATGATCCGTAGGTTGGATTCCCTGTGCTGGTAGAGCTCCCTGCTGGCGAGATTGAAGGGTAGAGGACAATTGGGCTATTTGGGTGTCCATGACTTTATTATGGGCTATAATAGAGTCAATCTGTTAGTCTCTACTCTCCATATGTTTTTGCATACTGGTCAGCATTGCCCTAATTTCTGATAAGGCAGGGTCAGAAGATGTAGTAGGGGCTTGTGATGGGGGTTTCTGGTTAGCATGAGGGTGATAATATTTCTGCTGTGGAGGGGGTGCTTGTTGTGGGGGTGGAGGATTTTGAACATTGGTGCTACGGTAAGATAGGTAGGGATGGTTTCGGTAGCCAGGATTGTAGGCATTGGAGTATGGGTTATTTTGCTTGTAGGTTTGAAAAGCATTAACTTGCTCCATTGAACTCCTGCAATCTTGTTCATAATGACCTACACTTCCACAATTTTCACAGAAAGCATCATTAGCATTATTAGAAACAGCAGAAACATTAGCAACAGAATTAGGATTGTTAGTAGTATGGTTATCTAGTTTCTGGCAAATAGAAGTAAGCTGGGCTTGCAATAGAGTTACTGAATCAACATGATGCTTGCCCTTGTTAGCATAGCCTCTAGCATTCCCATATTGGGAATTATGGATTGCCATATCTTCAATAACCTGACCTGCATCATCAACATTTAAATTCATAAATCTACCGCTAGCTGCGGAGTCTAAAATTGTCCTAGATGCATTTCCTAATCCATTGTAAAAAGCTTGAATTAGCTGCCACTTTGCCAAATTGTGGTGGGGACACTCCCTCTGCAGATCCTTGAATCTTTCCCAGGCTTCATATAATGCTTCATCTGTCTCCTGGGCAAAATTCTGAATGGCACTTCTCAATAAAGCTGTTTTCTCTGCAGGGTAATATTTATTATAAAAATTTAGAGCAAGAGTCTCCCAGTTAGTAATACCAAGTGCAACTCTATTCAAACCATTAAACCATAATTTAGCTTTTCCACATAAAGAAAAGGGAAAAAGAATCTCCCTGATTTGGTCCTGCGTTACCCCATTCTGCCTAATAGTATTGCAATATTGACAGAAGTCTGCAATGTGAAGATTAGGATCTTCACCCTTAGCTCCACTGAACTAATTTCTTTCTATCATCGTTATGAACTGGGGCTTGATCTCGAACTGGACTCCCTCGAGATCAGGTGTAGGAGAAAGATGTGGAAAATCCGTCAGGGATGGTTGCGAATAATCGCTAAGCTTGCGAGGTGGAGGTGGTGTACCCATCTCTAGTTCTGAATCAGAAGAGTGCTCCGAATCACTAGAAGTAGGTAATGGATTTCCAGGAATATTATTACTCCCAGAACCTGCCAGGATCTGCCTATAAAAATTCTTCTGTCTATGAAACGAGCGTTCTATCTCAGGGTCGAATGGAATGTAACCTGATCTGGAACACCTGGGCATAAACAAAGAACTACAAAGACAGATATTAGAACTACCTCAAAGAACTAATGTCCTTTGAGGCAAAAAGGAAAATAATCTAAACTACAAAAAAAAAACAATTAGAAATAAAAATAAAACCGTTTCCCCGGCAACGGCGCCAAATTTTGACAGGCTAAAGTCGTATCACCTAATCAAAAGTAATTACCTAAGTCCTCTAACTAAAGTAGATAGGGAAGTAGGGTCGATCTCCACAGGGAAACAAGTCTTTTTACCTCTAATTAATTAATATAGTCTAAATTATTAAAGTAACCAATATTTGTTGTGATTATAAACTATACTACGAAGATTATGAGTAAAGAGAATAATTAAGGAAGAAAACAATAATAATAAAGCCTAGGGCATAGGTTCACTAATAAACAATATTCCAGAGTAAAACACAACAATCAATCATCAATGCATTAATTAATCAGATCATAAAGGGCTTTCACTACGTATTACAATCACAGAATTAATTTACCGGTATTAAATCTCATCTCTCGAATCTCGACCTAACCATTTATAAATTAATCTGCCTATTGAAACTAAGCCTAAACATCAATTCTCATCTCTCGAATCTCAAATCAATATTGCTAAACTCATACAATTAAACCTGGCCAAATCTAATTGCATAACATTTAAACAATAAATAGGAAATCAATTAAGCATTAATGATCAACAATCATAAAATTACCCTTACATATTATTTATTAGATCCCCAAAAACCCTAGAAGGAAAACTACTCAGACATAGTTAAAACTAAGCAAAACATAATAATTAAACAAGACATGAAGAGATTGAAAGAAGAAAATAATGAGATTAATTAAGAGAGAAATCGTACCAAGACGGCAAAATTACTATTGAGTTAAGGAACAAGAAAGAATAAAAGTCTAGAGAGAGAAAGTCTAAGTAGAGAGAAGAGGAATAAAAACTCGAGTAAGAGAGTAATAAAGAAGTTATCTAATCTTGCCTAATAAAATTACATTTATACTAAGCAAGAAGATCTCGGCTAAAACAAAAGCAAAACGGAAAACTAAACTCCTGAAATCAACACGCGCCCGGTCGGGCAGTGGCTCGCCCGACCGGGCCCGCCTTTTTCTCTTCAAATTGCCTTCTCGCGCCCGGTCGGACGGTGGCTCGCCCGGCCGGGCGCGCCTTTTTTCACCAAACCTACGCCAAAGCTTTCTTCTCGCGCCCAGTCGGGCGGCATTACCTTTCTGCCGCGCCCGGTCGGGCGAAGGGCCGCCCGGTCGGGCGCGCCTTCGGGCGAAGCCTCTTTGCACCGGGCGAAACCACTTGGCATTCAATAAGGCCCCGATTCTTCGGGCCAATCTGGATTTCCTCTTCGGGTCTTGAATACTTGGTCCAATTGCCCCCGTATCACATAAACCGAGCCCTTAATCACCGGTTTGATTACTCTAACCGATCTTGGGCTACGAAAGACGGTCGTGCATCTCCAATGCTCGTAGTTGCTCCATAAAATCCTAGGAAAATGCTCCAACTATGCAATTTCCTACAAAACTCAAGCAAAACTACGAAAACACTAGAAAACACCAATTAGTAATAAAAGTGGCTCAAAAGAGCCAAAAACACTACTAATTATGACCAAGGGACGGGGGTAAATATATATATAAAATGAACACATCAGCATCCTATCGGATGACTCCAAGGTGGACATTGGCCGCTTGAGGGGTTGATCTGTAAAGATCACAACCGGATGTGCCAAGAAGTAAAGTTTCAACTTCTTGACTGCCATATAAAGAGCAAGGCCAAAATTTTCAACCATGGGGTACCGTAGTTCAGCATTCTGAGTACATGGCTAATGAAATAGACCGAGAACTTAATGTCGTCTCTCTCAGCAAGGAAAACAACACTAAGGGCATGATATGAGACGGCTAAGTACATGTACAACGTAACCTTAGGCAAAGGACTAACAAGCCTTGGCAAAGAGTGCAAGTGTTCTTTCAATTTTTGAAAGGTCGCCTCAGCATCATCCCCCCATTCAAATCTAGTCTTCTTCCTGATTACTTGGAAGAAGGAAAGACATTTGTGACCTGACCAGCTGAGGAATCTCCCCAATGCCGCCAGGCAACCAGTAAGTTTCTGAACTTCCTTGACAGTGCGGGGTGACTTCATGTCAATTACCGCATATATCTTCTCGGGGTTAGCCTCTATCCCCCTTTGATCAATCAGGAATCCGAGAAACTTCCCAAACTCAACACCAAAGACGCATTTCTTGGGATTTAACATGACCTTATGCCGCCTGAGTATGGTGAAGGTTTCTCGAAGATAAGAAAGGTGATCCGTTTGTAGCTTGGATTTGACTATCATATCATCAATGTACGCCTTTACATTCCTCCCAATTTGATTAATGAAGCTGTAAATCATTCGTTGGAAAGTAGTAGGCGCATTTTTCAAGCCAAACGACATCACAGTATAACATAATAACCCTTGATCGGTGACGAAGGTCGTCTTCTCTTGATCTTTTTTCCACCGAGGTATCTGATGGAAACCTGAATAGGCGTCCATAAAACTCATCAAGGCATGACTGGCTGTAGAGTCAACTAGACTGTCGATCTTTAGAAGCGGGTAACTATCCTTTGGACATGCCTTGTTCAAGTCAGTGTAGTCAATACACATGCGCCAGGAACCATTCGATTTCATTACAAGCACAACGTTTGCAACCCAATCAAGGAAGTTACATGGCCGAATGAACCCAGCGCCTAACAACTTTTTGACTTCGGCAGCTGCCGCCTGACTTCTTTCCTCGCCGTGATTTCTCTTATTTTGCCGGATGGGCTTCTTTTTTAGATCCACAACGAGTTTGTGGATAGCGAGATCCGGGCTGACGCCTGGCATCTCTTCCACTTCAAAGTCAAAGATGTCTATGAATTTTTTCAGCAGAAGGTGCAAGTCTACACCCAACTTAGCAAAGGCAGCCGTCCTCACCTCCAGAGCGAGGTCAATGTGATCGCTAGCCGGCTAGGGACGAAGCTCCTCTGGCCGCTCCCCGGTCAGTGATTGCTATTTCTTTTTTTTCTTCACCTCCACCAGCTCATCAACTTTTCTTTTCTTTCCGGCTGCTGGTGGGGCAGGGTTTGGATCCTTGACTTCATCAAGGTCTATTAGCTCCTGCCCTTGGCCGGCTGAGGCCATAGTGGGCTTGACGTCTGAGAGGTAACAGAACCGTTATCTCTTTCGTACTTCAGCAGCATGAGGGAAGGGATAATAACAACCTTTGATTCGTTCAAAGTTGGACAACCCAAAATGATGTTATAGGCGGTCAACTCTTAAACTACCAAGAACTTGACGACTAGGTGCCACCCTTCTACTTTGTCTCCCAGCCAGATAGGTAAGTCAATCCTGCCGACTGGGTACACCATTCCACCCCCAAAGCCAACTAAGGGATGGGTAACCGGGTGCATGTTGCTGGGCGTGTACTTGAGTTTTTTCAAGCACTTGTAGCTGATGATGTCCGAGGAGCTACCGGTGTCTATAAGGATTCGACCAACCAGCTGGTTGGCAACCTTACATTCAATGACAATCGGGTCGTCATGCAGACGGCGGACGCTGCCCCGGTCCTTCTCAGTAATAAGGACGTCTGGGAAGGTACCACTACAAACGCCTGCCCCTCATCAGCAGCCTTGGCCATCTTTTTCAGATGGTTCTTGGTGCCCCGAATGGTCGGGCCACCGCATGAGAATTCACCTGCTATGGTGTGGATCGGCTCTTTATCAGTGTCCGAACTACTAGTAGGCTGGGCAGTCTTGGACGACTGTCCTGGATTCGACTTATTAGTCCTTTTGGACTTGGAGATGTAGGACTTCAACATCCCTTTGTCAGCCAAGACGTTCCAACGCCCGTTTGAGGCTGAAGCAGTCGTTGGTGTCATGGCCAACTTCTTCCTCATAGTATTGGCAAAATTTGTTTTTGTTTCGTGATTGGACGAAACTTTTCATTGGATTCGGCTTCTCTAGAGTCAGCCGGTCCTTTATCTCCATGAGGATGGAGTTGCAGTCCTTTTTAAACTCATACTTGGGGACGTACGATTCAAAATCTTTCTTCTTCTTCTAGGACGGCTGATCAGAATCATTGACCGCCCAAACTTCTTTTCTCTTTTTGCTCTCTTCTGGTTTCTTAGCCGGCTGAGTAGACCGACTTTCTTTTTGTTTGTCAAACTTCTTAGAGTCTGACTGATTTCTAGGCGATCAGCAAAGGTCGGTTGCTTGGATAAAGCTTTCCGCCTCCATCAGCGCCGCTTGAAGGGTGAACACCCTATTTCTGACGAGGTCAAACTTAAAGGTCGACCCGTCCTTCAGACCCTTGAAAAAGTCTGTAAAGGCTACTTCATCAGATAACCCCTGAAGTTGAATTCTTGTCAGGTTGAACCGTTTGACGTAAGATCGGAGTCCTTCTTTCTCCCCCTGCTTAATGGTGCTCAAGTCTAAACTTGTTTTCTTTGCAGGGATGTTCATGGAGAAATTGGACGCAAAGAAGAAGGCGAACTTCTTGAAGGCAGAAGGTTGTTGACAGGCTAAAGTCGTATCACCTAATCAAAAGTAATTTCCTAAGTCCTCTAACTTATGCAGATAGGGAAGTAGGGTCGAATCCACAGGGAAACAAGTCTTTCTACCTCTAATTAATTATTATAATCCAAATTATTTTAGTAACCAATATTTTGTATGATTTAAAACTATACTACGAAGATTATGAGTGAAAGGAATAAATCAGAGAGAAAACAAATAATAATAAAAACCTAGGGCATAGGTTCACTAATAAACAATATTCCAGGGTAAAACATAATAATCAATCATCAATACATTAATTAATCAGATTATAAAGGGCTTTCGCTACGTATTATAATCACAGAGTTAATTTACCGGTATTAAATCTCATCTCTCGAATCTCGACCTAACCATTTATAAATTAGTCTGCCTATTGAAACTAAGCCTTAACATCAATTCTCATCTCTCGAATCTCGAATTAATATTGCTAAACTCATGCATAAAAGATCTGCGCAAATCTAGTCACAGAGCATTAAATCACCCATTCATATTATTTATTAGATCCCCATAAACCCTAGAAAGGAAACTACTCAGACATAATTAAAGACTAAACTAAACAAAGCAATTAAACAAGGCATAAGGAAATAAAGAGATTGAAGGAAGAGAGAGAAATAGTTACCAAAGTAAGGGAGAAAAAAGAGATAATCAAAGACAATTGTGTCACTCAATTAATCCAAGATCAAGAAAAGTAGAGAGAGAAAAGTTAGAGAGAGAGTAAGGAGAAAAGAAGTGGTGCAAGGACAATTGTCTCACGCAATGATCCGAGCTCCTTAAAACTAACGAAATAAAAGAGTATTTATACTAAACTAAAGAATCCTAAGTAAAAGCAAATTAAACGACGCTTGAAACTACTCAGAAACACGCGCCCGGTCGGGCGAAGCACCGCCCGATCGGGCCCGCCTCTTCGTCAGGTCTTCAAATCTCGCGCCTGGTCAGGTGCCACTGACAGACTAAAGTCGTATCACCTAGTCAAAAGTAATTACCTAAAACCACTAACTAAAATAGATAGGGAAGTAGGGTCGATCTCCACAGGGAAACAAGTCTTTTTATTCCTAATTAATTAATTATAATCTAAATTATTAAATAACCAAAATATTATTGTTTGAAGGAATTATACTACGAAGAATAAAATTAGGGAGAAATAAAAGTGGGGGAAAATCAATGAATAAAGGTCCTAAGGCATAGGTTCACCAATAAATAATACTCCAGGGTAAAACATATTAATCAATCATCAATGTAACAATTAATCAGATCATAAAGGGCTTTCGCTACGTATTACAATCACAGAGTTAATTTACCGGTATTAAATCTCATCTCTCGAATCTCGACTTAACCATTTATCAATTAACTTGCCTATTGAAACTAGACCTAAACATCAATTCTCATCTCTCGAATCTCGAATCAATATTGTCAAACTCATGCATAAAAGATCAGGCCTAATCTAGTCACAGAGCATTAAATCAATCAATAGGAAACTAATCTAGCATTAACGATTAACAACAATAAATTACCCTTTCATATTATTTATGGATCCCCATAAACCCTAGAAAGAAACTACTCAAACATAATTAAAATTAAACTAATTAAAGCAATTAAGTAAAGCATAATAGAATAAAGAGAT
The DNA here is from genome assembly GCF_948465745.1 of Chenopodium album. Lineage (NCBI taxonomy): Eukaryota > Viridiplantae > Streptophyta > Magnoliopsida > Caryophyllales > Amaranthaceae > Chenopodium > Chenopodium album. The sequence continues at coordinate 20,230,807 of NC_137860.1, read as the reverse complement.
TAAAGGAAGAGAGAGAAATAGTTACCAAAGTAAGGGAGGAAAGAGATAATCAAAGACAATTGTGTCACTCAATTAATCCAAGATCAAGAAAAGTAGAGAGAGAAAAGTTAGAGAGAGAGTAAGGAGAAAAGAAGTGGATCAAGGACAATTGTCTCACACAATGGTCCAAGACTCCCCAAAACTAACATAACAAAAGAGTATTAATGCTAATCTACGAATCCTAAGATAAAACAAAATAAAAACGACGTATTAAGCTTCTCCAGAAACACGCGCCCGGTCGGGCGAAGGGCCGCCCGGTCGGGCGCGCCTTTTCTCACCAATCCTCGCCAAAGCTTCTCTTCTCGCGCCCGGTCGGGCGAAGCACCGCCCGATCGGGCCCGCCTTTTCGTCAGGTCTTCAAATCTCGCGCCCGGTCGGGCGCCACACTGCCCAGTCGGGCGCGAGATCGGGCGACGTTATTTTTCTGCCCAGCCCGGTCGGGCGCGCCTTCGGGCGAGACCACTTCGGCCGGGCGAAGCCACTTGGGCACTCCTTGGACTTCAATTTGGCCCCGATCATTCGGGCCAATCCGGATTTCCTCTTTGGGACTTGACTACTTGGTCCAATTGCCTCGATGTAATGGTCGTGCTTCTCCAATGCTTGTAGTTGATCCATAAAATCACGGGAAAATGCTCCAAATGCGCAATTCCCTACAAAACTCAACCAAAACTACGAAAACACTAGAAAACACCAATTAGTAATAAAAGTGGCTCGTAGGAGCCAAAAACACTACCAATTACGACCAAGGGACGGGGGTAAATATATATATAAAATGAACACATCAAACTCCCCCAAGCCAAACCTTTGCTTGTCCCTAAGCAAAGAGCTCATCAATGATCAATAAAACATGCCTCACCCCAATATAAAAATCAAGCACTAACGATTCATGGCAAATCTAATGAACATGCTTCAATATCAATCAATCTCATTCATCCAATCTCTCTTCCTCCCCAACAATTGTCAAGTAGAGCAAACCACAAGAGCATATATAATTCAAGACTAGTGCTCACACACTCAACTCTCATTTATGTGGCGAGTAAAAGATGTACGCGATCGCTCTCCATCCCAACCCCTTTATGTGAACAATGCCCTCCCAACTCACAATACTCGTGCGTTTAAGAAAAGGGTAGGAATATTTCAAGTCATAACTTGCATTGATAAACAACACTTTCACATTCACACAACTCTATGCACAAGGTCGGAAGGTCTTTAAAGCTTGTAATGTAAGGCTATGGTAAAGGGTAGGAAATATTTGGGAATATGTGAAAGAAAAGCTATGCATTAAGGGAGCCAAATCCTAAATAAACCCATGATCAAAAATAAATGATGATCATACATCTCCAACAACATAACTAACTCCAACAAGAATCCACCAAATACAACTCCAAACAATATGAACAATCCCATCACTCACAATTTCACTCATAAAAATATGACAATGTAGAACTTGAGTGAATAAACAAACTTTGAACTCATTCTTTTTTTTTTCAAACTTGATACTTTTTTCTTTGAACTTTTCTTGGGCAACTTTCATATAGATAATTTGAACATATAACAATTTTTTTCTTTTTGCTCTTTTTTTTCTTTTTATTCCACATTGGAAATTTCAACTTTGAAACACAAATTCTTATTTTTTCCAATCACAAAAATCAAAGAACAAATTACTCTTCTTATACCTCCACATTGTGCATAATGTGCACATTATAACTCCCTCACCTCACTAACTATAGCTCCCCCAAGCCAAGCTTGGGACTAGTAACCAATAAGGCTAAAAAGGCTTGTAATGTGGCTAAATACAATAAAAGGTCACAAGCAACAACATGGGTAGCAAGAAGGGAACAAATGTATCTAAATAAATTTGAAGGCTACCTAAAAGAATGAACGCCTTCGTCCTCCTCATGTGCATAATAGGTGAGTCATGAAACACTACTCATAGTTGCAAACCAATACTCAAATTCATTGACATACCAGGAACTAATCACACATTCCTAACCAAATCAACTAGTCAAGCACTATATTCACAAGTAGTTGGACAAAATTGACGCAAGTTTAGGAATCCAAGCAATTAAACTTCAAATCATGATCAACAAATCCACAATGCTCAAAATCAAAAACCAAGAATCAAAACAAATTTTCTCAAGTATGGGGCACAGGGAAGCATGATTTATAATTCATTGGAACGTATTTTTTAATTTTTTAAATTTTTTTAAAAAAAACAGTAAACTAAACACACCAAAAATAAAAAGAAAGAAATCATACCTCAATCCAAACCAAAAACTCCCCCAAGCCAAAATCAGACAATGTCCTCATTAACTCAAGAGTGAAGCCCGCGCGGCTAGACGTCACCTGGTTTAAAGAAAGAGACAAGGCAAAGAGAGAAAAGAGAAAAAGGAAAAAGAAAAATAAAGCGATAAAAAAAAAGGGTATGGCGCGCCCGGTCAGGCGGCCGGTCGCCCGGTCGGGCGACCATCAAGGAAGAATACGACTAACCTCGCGCCCGGTCGGGCGGATCTTTGCCCGGTCGGGCGATTTTGTGCCCTTGATAAATTTCCCTCTCGCGCCCGGTCGGGCGCCATCTCGCCCGGTCGGGCGAAATTCGTCGTATACAGACTTCTTCACGCGCCCAATCTGGCGGGGGTTCGCCCGGCCGGGCGAACTTAAGGCCGCATTCTTTCTTCTTCTCGCGCCCGGTCGGGCACGACTTCGCCTGGTCGGGCGGATCTTCCGTAAAATGTTCTGGGGGCTCTTTAACACTAATTGCAAGGGACACCTCCCCAGGATCAAATTGCCTCGGTTCCCCACTCGACTGAGTTAATACTACTCGATCAGGTGGGACTCTCATTAAAGGCTCAATTATCGCAACTTGTTCACCTTGCTCCTCATCCTCATCATCAAAACCAAGCCCTTCACAATATAGAGCTCGCTCTATTGCATCTACTTCTTCTTTCCACGTCTTCTTTCTACCTGTAGAAGATGCAACACAAGATACCACTACCAAGGGATCTTTAACAAGAGCTTGGGGCTCATTAGAACAATTATTTTTAACCACATCAATGATAAAACATTTTTCCTCTGTCATGGGGCTTTTAGGGGCATTATTCAAGTTAAAAACAATATTATCATCCCCTACTGAAAATGTCAATTTACCACCTTGTACATCTATAATTGCTCCTGCGGTATTAAGGAAGGGTCTACCCAAAATGATTGGGGTTTGCAAATCCTCAGCCATATCAAGAACAACAAAATCAACATGTATAAAAAATTTTCCTACTCTAACAGGGACATCCTCTAAGACACCTAAAGGATACTTAAAAGAATGATTTGCCATTTGCAGAGTAATATTAGTAGATTTTAATTTACCCATTTTTAGCTTTGAACACACAGATAGTGGCATGACACTAACACTAGCACCCAAATCACTTAATGCATTATCAATCTTAAGATTGCCAATATGACAAGGGATATAAAAACTACCCGGATCTTTTAGTTTAGGTGGAGAATTATTTTGTAGTACGGCACTACATTCTGCAGTAAAAGCAACAGTCTCTACTTCACTAATAGACCTTTTCCTAGTCAATATTTCTTTCATAAATTTTGCATATGCAGGTATTTGTGTAATTAATTCTGTAAAGGGAACTGTTACCTGCAAATCCTTCACCATCTCAAGGAACTTACCAAACTGCTTATCCACTTTGGTTTTCAATTGTCGATTTGGGAATGGTAGTTTGATAACTGGTTGTTGAACATCATTACTCCTGTCTTGAGTTACAACCTTCCCTGGAGTTTTACCCTACAATGTAACATCAGAAAATTTAGTACTACCATGTAGCCCTGCAGGGCTAGGATTAATATCCCTTGGTATAAAGGAATCAGGATTAGCAATTTCTGTTAAAACAGGTTCATCATCTTTGGGCATAGGAGGCCCATCATAATGTAAACCACTCCTCAAGGTAATTGCGAACGCCTGATCTGTGGGTTGTACTGGTTGCGATGGTAGGGTTACCTGCTGGCGGGTTTGCAGAGTAAAGGAAATCTGCGCAATTTTACTATCCATGATTTTATTATGTGCTAGGATCTGATCAATTTGCGCACCTCTACTCTCCATGTGCTTTTGCATACTAGTTAGCATCGCTTTAATTTTTGATAGAGCAGGATCAGTAGGTGGAGGAGTTTGTGGTTGATTATTCTGAACAGCACTGGGGTGGTAGTAGTTCTGCTGAGGTGGTGGTGCTTGTTGTTGTGATCGTTGTGGAGGTGGAGGACTGGGGTTTTGCACATTAGTACTCTGGTAAGAAAGGTAGGGGTGGTTCCAATACCCAGGATTATAGGTATTGGAGTATGGGTTAGTTTGCTTGATGGATTGAAAAGCGTTAACCTGCTCCATGGAACTCCTACACTCCTGCTCCCAATGACCTACAATTCCACAATTTTCACAAAAAGCATCTTTAGCGTTATTATTAATTGCAGAAATATTAGCTACATTAGAAGAATTAGCAGTATTCAAATGATCTAATTTCTGACAAATAGAGGTTAATTGAGCTTGCATGAAGGATACGGAGTCAACACTATGTTTCCCTTTGTTGGCAAAACCTCTAGGATTCCCATATTGGGAATTGTGAATTGCCATCTCTTCGATAACTTTACCTGCATTATCAACATTTAAATTCATAAATCTCCCATTAGCTGCAGAATCTAAAATTGCTCGAGATGAATTTCCAATCCCATTGTAAAAAGCTTGTATTAATTGCCACTGCGCTAAGTTATGATGGGGGCACACTCTCTGCAGATCTTTGAATCTCTCCCAAGCCTCATATAAAGTTTCATCTGGCTCTTGGGCAAAGTTCTGAATAGCACTCCTTAATAAGGCTGTCCTTTCTGCAGGATAATATTTATTATAAAAATTTAAAACAAGAGTCTCCCAGTTAGTAATACCAAGTGCAGTTCTATTTAAACTATTGAACCACAATTTAGCTTTTCCACATAGAGAGAAAGGAAAAAGAATCTCCCTGATTTGGTATTGTGTGACCCCAGCTTGCCTTATAGTATTGCAATATTGACAGTAGTCTGCAACATGAAGATTTGGGTCTTCACCCTTAGCTCCACTAAATTGCTTCCTTTCTATCATCGTAATAAACTGGGGTTTGATTTCGAATTGTACTCCTTCAAGAGCTGGAGTAGGAATAAGGTGAGGAAAATCCGTCAAAGACGGCTGCGAATAATCGCTGAGCTTTTTAGGTGCTGTCATGTCTGATTCTAGTCCTGAAGAAAATTCCGAATCACTAGAATCAGATGGAGGGTCTCTAGGGATATCACCACCAGAACTCGTCAGTATTTGCCTGTATAGATTCTTTTGCCTATGAAAAGAGTGCTCGATCTCAGGATCGAATGGAATGTAACCTGATCTGGAACACCTGGGCATAAACAAAGAACTAGACGACAAATATGAGAACTGTCCCAGAGAACTTACGTTCTCTGGGACGAAAGGAAATAATCTAGACTACAAAAACAATCAGAAATAAAAATAAAACCGTTTCCCCGGCAACGGCGCCAAATTTTGACAGGCTAAAGTCGTATCACCTAGCCAAAAATAATTACCTAAAACAACTAACTAAAATAGATAGGGAAGTAGGGTCGATCTCCACATGGAAACAAGTATTTTTATTCCTAATTAATTAATTATAATCTAAATTATTAAATAACCAAAATATTATTGTTTGAAGGAATTATACTACGAAGAATAAAATTAGGGAGAAATAAAAGTGGGGGAAAATCAATGAATAAAGGTCCTAGGGCATAGGTTCACCAATAAATAATACTCCAGGGTAAAACATATTAATCAATCATCAATGTAACAATTAATCAGATCATAAAGGGCTTTCGCTACGTATTACAATCACAGAGTTAATTTACCGGTATTAAATCTCATCTCTTGAATCTCGACTTAACCATTTATCAATTAACTTGCCTATTGAAACTAGGCCTAAACATCAATTCTCATCTCTCGAATCTCGAATCAATATTGTCAAACTCATGCATAAAAGATCAGGCCTAATCTAGTCACAGAGCATTAAATCAATCAATAGGAAACTAATCTAGCATTAACGATTAACAACAATAAATTACCCTTTCATATTATTTATGGATCCCCATAAACCCTAGAAAGAAACTACTCAGACATAATTAAAATTAAACTAAATAAAGCAATTAAGTAAAGCATAATAGAATAAAGAGATTAAAGGAAGAGAGAGAAATAGTTACCAAAGTAAGGGAGGAAAGAGATAATCAAAGACAATTGTGTCACTCAATTAATCCAAGATCAAGAAAAGTAGAGAGAGAAAAGTTAGAGAGAGTAAGGAGAAAAGAGGTGGATCAAGGACAATTGTCTCACACAATGATCCAAGACTCCCCAAAACTAACATAACAAAAGAGTATTAATGCTAATCTACGAATCCTAAGATAAAACAAAATAAAAACGACGTATTAAGCTTCTCCAGAAATACGCGCCCGGTCGGGCGCGCCTTTTCTCACCAATCCTCGCCAAAGCTTCTCTTCTCGCGCCCGGTCGGGCGAAGCACCGCCCGATCGGGCCCGCCTTTTCGTCAGGTCTTCAAATCTCGCGCCCGGTCGGGCGCCACACCGCCCGGTCGGGCGCGAGATCGGGCGACGTTATTTTTCTGCCCCGCCCAGTCGGGCGCGCCTTCGGGCGAGACCACTTCGGCCGGGCGAAGCCACTTGGGCACTCCTTGGACTTTAATTTGGCCCCGATCATTCGGCCCAATCCGGATTTCCTCTTTGGGACTTGACTACTTGGTCCAATTGCCTCGATGTAATGGTCGTGCTTCTCCAATGCTCGTAGTTGATCCATAAAATCACGGGAAAATGCTCCAAATGCGCAATTCCCTACAAAACTCAACCAAAACTACGAAAACACTAGAAAACACCAATTAGTAATAAAAGTGGCTCGTAGGAGCCAAAAACACTACCAATTACGACCAAGGGACGGGGGTAAATATATATATTAAATGAACACATCAGCCACACCGCCCGGTCGGGCGCGAGATCGGGCGACGTTATTCTTCTGCCCCGCCCGGCCGGGCGCGCCTTCTGGCAAGACCACTTTGGCCGGGCGAAGCCACTTGGGCACTCCTTGGACTTCAATTTGGCCCCGATCATTCGGCCCAATCCGGATTTCCTCTTTGGGACTTGACTACTTGGTCCAATTGCCTCGATATAATGGTCGTGCTTCTCCAATGCTCGTAGTTGCTTCATAAAATCACGGGAAAATGCTCCAAATGCGCAATTCCCTACAAAACTCAACCAAAACTACGAAAACACTAGAAAACACCAATTAGTAATAAAAGTGGCTCGTAGGAGCCAAAAACACTACTAATTACGACCAAGGGACGGGGATAAATATATATATAAAATGAACACATCAAACTCCCCCAAGCCAAACCTTTGCTTGTCCCTAAGCAAAGAGCTCCTCAATGAACAATAAAACATGCCTCACCCCAATATAAAAATCAAGCACAAACGATTCATGGCAAATCAAGTGAACATGCTTCAAAATCAACCAATCCTATCCATCTAATCACCCTTCCTCCCCAACAATTGTCAAGTTGTGCAAAGCACAAGAGCATATAGAATTCAAGACTAGTGCTCACACACTCAACTCTCATTTATGTGGCGAGTAAAAGATGTACTCGATCGCTCTCCATCCCAACCCCTTTAATGTGAACAATGCCCTCCCAACTCACAACACTCGTGTGTTTAAGAAAACATGCACTCAACCTAATAGTCGACTCGGAATATGTCAAGTCATAACTTGCATTGATAAGCAACACTTCCACAATTACACAACTCTATGCACAAGGTCAAAAGGTCTTTAAAGCTTATAATGTAAGACTAGGGTAAAGGGTAGGATAAATTTGGGGAAATGTGAGAGAAAAGCTATGCATTAAGGGAGCCAAATCCTAATAAACCCATGATCAAAAATAAATGATGATCATACATCTCCAACAACATAACTAACTCCAATAAGAACCACCAAATACAACTCCAATCATAATAAACAACCCCAACACTCACAATTTTACTCATAAAAATATGATAATATGGAACTAGAGTGAATAACAAACTTTGAACTAATAAACTTGAAATTTCTCATTGAAACTCAACTTTTTTTCTTTTTCTTTTGATCATCCTTCACTTAGAACATTTGAACATATAACAATTTTTTTCTTTTTGCTCTTTTTTTTTCTTTTTATTCCACATTGGAAATTTCAACTTTGAAACACAAATTCTTATTTTTTCCAATCACAAAAATCAAAGAACAAAATACTCTTCTTATACCTCCACATTGTGCAGATAATGTGCACACTACAAACTCCCTCACCTCACTAACTATAGCTCCCCCAAGCCAAGCTTGGGACTAGTAACCAATGGGGCAAATATGGCTTGTAATGTGGCTAAAAACAATAAAAAGTCAAGGCAACAACATGGGTAGCAAGAAGGGAACAAATGTATCTAAATAAATCTGAAGGCTACCTAAAAGAACAAATGCCTTCGTCCTCCACATGTGCATAATAATGAGCCATGAAACACTACTCATAGTTGCAAACCAATACTCAAATTCATTGACATACCAGGAACTAATCACACATTCCTAACCAAATCAACTAGTCAAGCACTATATTCACAAGTAGTTGGGCAAAATTGACGCATGTTTAGGAATCCAAGTAATTAAAATTCAAATCATGATCAACAAATCCACAATGCTCAAAATCAAATACCAAGAATCAAAACAATTTTCTCAAGTATGGGGCACAGGGAAGCATGATTTATAACTCATTGGAACGTATTTTTTAATTTTTTTAATTTTTTAAAAAAAACAGTAAACTAAACACACCAAAAATAAAAAGAAAGAAATCATACCACAATCCAAACCAATAACTCCCCCAAGCCAAAATCAGACAATATCCTCATTGACTCAAGAGTAAAGCCCGCGCGGCTAGACGTCACCTGGTTTAAGAAAGAGACAAAACAAAAAGGGGAAAGATAAAAAGAAAAAGAAAGAAAAAAGGAAAAAAAAATAAAGCGATAAAAAGGGTATGGCGCGCCCGATCGGGCGGCCGATCGCCCGATCGGGCGATCATCAAGGACTAAACACGACTAACCTCGCGCCCGATCGGGCGGATCTTTGCCCGGTCGGGCGATTTTGTGCCCTTGATAAATTTCCCTTTCGCGCCCGCTCGGGCGCCATCTCGCCCGGTCGGGCGAAATTCGTCGAATACGGACTTCTTCACGCGCCCGATCGGGCAGGGGTTCACCCCGCCGGGCGAACTTAAGGCCGCAATCTTTCTTCTTCTCGCGCCCGATCGGGCACGACTTCTCCCGGTCGAGCGGATCTTCCGTAAAATGTTCTGGGGGCTCTTTAACACTAATTGCAAGGGACACCTCCCCAGGATCAAATTGCCTCGGTTCCCCACTCGACTGAGTTAATACTACTCGATCAGGTGGGACTCTCATTAAAGGCTCAATTATCGCAACTTGTTCACCTTGCTCCTCATCCTCATCATCAAAACCAAGCCCTTCATAATATAGAGCTCGCTCTATTGCATCTACTTCTTCCTTCCACGTCTTCTTTCTACCTGTAGAAGATGCAACACAAGATACCGCTACCAAGGGATCTTTAACAAGAGCTTGGGGCTCATTAGAACAATTATTTTTAACCACATCAATGATAAAATATTTTTCCTCTGTCATGGGGCTTTTAGGAGCATTATTCAAGTTAAAAACAATATTATCATCCCCTACTGAAAATGTCAATTTACCACCTTGTACATCTATAATTGCTCCGGCGGTATTAAGGAAAGGTCTACCCAAAATGATTGGGGTTTGCAAATCCTCAGCCATATCAAGAACAACAAAATCAACAGGTATAAAAAAATTTCCTACTCTAACAGGGACATCCTCTAAGACACCTAAAGGGTACTTAAAAGAATGATCGGCCATCTGCAGAGTAATATTAGTAGATTTTAATTTACCCATTTTTAGCTTTGAACACACAGATAGTGGCATGACACTAACACTAGCACCCAAATCACATAATGCATTATCTATCTTAAGATTGCCAATATGACAAGGAATAGAAAAACTACCCGGATCTTTTAGTTTAGGTGGAGAATTATTTTTTAGTACGGCACTACGTTCTGCAGTAAAAGCAACAGTATCTACCTCACTAATAGATCTTTTCCTAGTCAATATTTCTTTCATAAATTTTGCATATGCAGGTATTTCTGTAATTAATTCTGTAAAGGGAACTGTTACCTGCAAATCCTTCACCATCTCAAGGAACTTACCAAACTGCTTATCCACTTAGGTTTTCAATTGTCGATTTGGGAATGGTAGTTTGATAATTGGTTGTTGAACATTGATGCACTTATCCTGAGTTACAACCTTCCCTGGAGTTTTACCCTGCAATGTAACATCAAAAATATTAGTACTACCCTTTAGCCCTGCGGGGCTAGGATTAATATCCTTTGGTATAAAGGAATCAGGATTAGCAATTTCTGTTAAAACAGGTTCATCATCTTTGGGCATAGGAGGCCCATCATAGTGTGAACCATTCCTGAGGGTAATTGCGAACGCCTGATCTGTGGGCTGTACTGGTTGCAATGGTAGGGTTCCCTGCTGGCGGGTTTGCAGAGTAGAGGAAATCTGCGCAATTTTACTATCCATGATTTTATTATGTGCTAGGATCTGATCAATTTGCGCACCTCTACTCTCCATGTGCTTTTGCATACTAATTAGCATCGCTTCAATTTCTGATAGAGCAGGATCAGTAGGTGGAGGAGTTTGTGGTTGATTATTCTGAACAGCACTGGGGTGGTAGTAGTTCTGCTGAGGTGGTGGTGCTTGTTGTTGTGATCGTTGTGGAGGTGGAGGAGTGGGGTTTTGCACATTAGTACTCTGGTAAGAAAGGTAGGGGTGGTTCCTATACCCAGGATTATAAGTATTGGAGTATGGGTTATTTTACTTGATGGATTGAAAAGCGTTAACCTGCTCCATGGAACTCCTACACTCCTGCTCCCAATGACCTACAATTCCACAATTTTCACAAAAAGCATCATTAGCATTATTATTAATTGCAGAAATATTAGCTACATTAGAAAAATTAGCAGTATTCAAATTATCTAATTTCTGACAAATAGAGGTTAATTGAGCTTGCAAAAAGGATACGGAGTCAACACTATGTTTCCCTTTGTTAGCAAAACCTCTAGGATTCCCATATTGGGAATTGTGAATTGCCATCTCTTCGATAACTTGACCTGCATTATCAACATTTAAATTCATAAATCTCCCATTAGCTGCAGAATCTAAAATTGCTCGAGATGAATTTCCAATCCCATTGTAAAAAGCTTGTATCAATTGCCACTGCGCTAAATTATGATGGGGACACTCTCTCTGCAGATCTTTGAATCTCTCCCAAGCCTCATATAGCGACTCATCTGGCTCTTGGGCAAAGTTCTGAATGGCACTCCTTAATAAGGTTGTCCTTTCTGCAGGGTAATATTTATTATAAAAATTTAAAACAAGAGTCTCCCAGTTAGTAATACCAAGTTCAGTTCTATTTAAACCATTAAACCACAATTTAGCTTTTCCACATAGAGAGAAAGGAAAGAGAATCTCCCTGATTTGGTCTTGTGTGATCCTAGCTTGCCTTATAGTATTGCAATATTGACAGTAGTCTGCAACATGAAGATTTGGGTCTTCACCCTTAGCTCCACTAAATTGCTTCCTTTCTATCATCGTAATAAACTGGGGTTTGATTTCGAATTGTACTCCTTCAAGAGCTGGAGTAGGAATAAGGTGAGGAAAATCTGTCAAAGACGGCTGCGAATAATCGCTGAGCTTTTTAGGTGCTGTCATGTCTGATTCTAGTTCTGAAGAAAATTCCAAATCACTAGAATCAGATGGAGGGTCTCTAGGGATATCACCACCAGAACTCGCCAGTATTTGCCTGTATAGATTCTTTTGCCTATGAAAAGAGCGCTCGATCTCAAGATCGAATGGAATGTAACCTGATCTGGAACACCTGGGCATAAACAAAGAACTAGACGACAAATATGAGAGCTGTCCCAAAGAACTTACGTTCTCTGGGACGAAAGGAAATAATCTAGACTACAAAAACAATCAAAAATAAAAATAAAACCGATCCCCAGCAACGCCGCCAAATTTTGACAGGCTAAAGTCGTATCACCTAATCAAAAGTAATTTCCTAAGTCCTCTAACTTATGCAGATAGGGAAGTAGGGTCGAATCCATAGGGAAACAAGTCTTTCTACCTCTAATTAATTATTATAATCCAAATTATTTTAGTAACCAATATTTTGTATGATTTAAAACTATACTACGAAGATTATGAGTGAAAGGAATAAATCAGAGAGAAAACAAATAATAATAAAAACCTAGGGCATAGGTTCACTAATAAACAATATTCCAGGGTAAAACATAATAATCAATCATCAATACATTAATTAATCAGATTATAAAGGGCTTTCGCTACGTATTATAATCATAGAGTTAATTTACCGGTATTAAATCTCATCTCTCGAATCTCGACCTAACCATTTATAAATTAGTCTGCCTATTGAAACTAAGCCTTAACATCAATCCTCATCTCTCGAATCTCGAATTAATATTGCTAAACTCATGCATAAAAGATCTGCGCAAATCTAGTCACAGAGCATTAAATCAATCAATAGGAAATTAATCTAGCATTGACAATTAACAATAATAAATCACCCCTTCATATTATTTATTAGATCCCCATAAACCCTAGAAAGGAAACTACTCAGACATAATTAAAGACTAAACTAAACAAAGCAATTAAACAAGGCATAAGGAAATAAAGAGATTGAAGGAAGAGAGAGAAATAGTTACCAAAGTAAGGGAGAAAAAAGAGATAATCAAAGACAATTGTGTCACTCCATTAATCCAAGATCAAGAAAAGTAGAGAGAGAAAAGTTAGAGAGAGAGTAAGGAGAAAAGAAGTGGTGCAAGGACAATTGTCTCACGCAATGATCCGAGCTCCTTAAAACTAACGAAATAAAAGAGTATTTATACTAAACTAAAGAATCCTAAGTAAAAGCAAATTAAACGACGCTTGAAACTCCTCAGAAACACGCGCCCGGTCGGGCGAAGCACCGCCCGATCGGGCCCGCCTCTTCGTCAGGTCTTCAAATCTCGCGCCCGGTCAGGTGCCACTGACAGACTAAAGTCGTATCACCTAGTCAAAAGTAATTACCTAAAACCACTAACTAAAATAGATAGGGAAGTAGGGTCGATCTCCACAGGGAAACAAGTCTTTTTATTCCTAATTAATTAATTATAATCTAAATTATTAAATAACCAAAATATTATTGTTTGAAGGAATTATACTACGAAGAATAAAATTAGGAAGAAATAAAAGTGGGGGAAAATCAATGAATAAAGGTCCTAGGGCATAGGTTCACCAATAAATAATACTCCAGGGTAAAACATATTAATCAATCATCAATGTAACAATTAATCAGATCATAAAGGGCTTTCGCTACGTATTACAATCACAGAGTTAATTTACCGGTATTAAATCTCATCTCTCGAATCTCGACTTAACCATTTATCAATTAACTTGCCTATTGAAACTAGACCTAAACATCAATTCTCATCTCTCGAATCTCGAATCAATATTGTCAAACTCATGCATAAAAGATCAGGCCTAATCTAGTCACAGAGCATTAAATCAATCAATAGGAAACTAATCTAGCATTAACGATTAACAACAATAAATTACCCTTTCATATTATTTATGGATCCCCATAAACCCTAGAAAGAAACTACTCAGACATAATTAAAATTAAATTAAATATAGCAATTAAGTAAAGCATAATAGAATAAAGAGATTCAAGGAAGAGAGAGAAATAGTTACCAAAGTAAGGGAGGAAAGAGATAATCAAAGACAATTGTGTCACTCAATTAATCCAAGATCAAGAAAAGTAGAGAGAGAAAAGTTAGAGAGAGAGTAAGGAGAAAAGAGGTGGATCAAGGACAATTGTCTCACACAATGATCCAAGACTCCCCAAAACTAACATAACAAAAGAGTATTAATGCTAATCTACGAATCCTAAGATAAAACAAAATAAAAACGACGTATTAAGCTTTTCCAGAAACACGCGCCCGGTCGGGCGAAGGGCCGCCCGGTCGGGCGCGCCTTTTCTCACCAATCCTCGCCAAAGCTTCTCTTCTCGCGCCCGGTCGGGCGAAGCACCGCCCGATCGGGCCCGCCTTTTCGTCAGGTCTTCAAATCTCGCGCCCGGTCGGGCGCCACACCGCCCGGTCGGGCGCGAGATCGGGCGACGTTATTTTTCTGCCCCGCCCAGTCGGGCGCGCCTTCGGGCGAGACCACTTCGGCCGGGCGAAGCCACTTGGGCACTCCTTGGACTTTAATTTGGCCCCGATCATTCGGCCCAATCCGGATTTCCTCTTTGGGACTTGACTACTTGGTCCAATTGCCTCGATGTAATGGTCGTGCTTCTCCAATGCTCGTAGTTGATCCATAAAATCACGGGAAAATGCTCCAAATGCGCAATTCCCTACAAAACTCAACCAAAACTACGAAAACACTAGAAAACACCAATTAGTAATAAAATTGGCTCGTAGGAGCCAAAAACACTACCAATTACGACCAAGGGACGGGGGTAAATATATATATAAAATGAACACATCAGCCACACCGCCCGGTCGGGCGCGAGATCGGGCGACGTTATTCTTCTGCCCCGCCCGGCCGGGCGCGCCTTCTGGCAAGACCACTTTGGCCGGGCGAAGCCACTTGGGCACTCCTTGGAATAACACGAAAGCAAAGCAATGGTAAACTAAGCATGTAAGAATATCGAATTAAAGCTCAATCTAACCGCCTTCCGAGGTCAATCAAATTCTCCTAACATAGCCTCTATGTTTCCACACTAGAACCATATATTAGAAGGTGCAATCAAAGAACTATCGATAGTAATGGATCTTAACTAAGTCAACTTCCGTTTCTTGTTAGCAAAGATTCACCTTTAATCAACTAACAATGTGCACTTGCAAGAAGATTAAAGAACATCAAACACACAAAGACTTTAATCACCATTAACAAAACCCCAACATCATAAGCATGAATCAATCAACAACTACACCATCCCCACACCCTTGGCTAGGTGACTACTCACAAATCATATTGAAAGCAATATCAATCATCAAATCAACAAGCATCAACATGATCAATAAGCAATGGAGGAAAATCAAAATAAGCAAATAAAACTAAATACAAAAGCAAAGAAAGAGAGTAAGAAATTGCTCATTAATTGAAGATGAAGATTTACAAAGGTTCAAGCAAGCTCCTTCTTCAATATCCAAGTTCATCAATGGAAATCCACACTTTCTCTCTCTACTAATGAAGTTTCTCTCACTAGATTAGGGCTAAAAATGTTTCTAAGTAATGATAGATTATCCACTAAACTCTCCACGACCTCTATATATAGGTCCCCCCAAAAGATACAAAAATACGAAATAATAAAGACTGCAGCTCAGCGGTGCGCGCCCGCGCATATAAACTGCGCGCCCGCGCAGAAGTTGGATGTGCGCCCTCGCAGATCTTGCGCGCCCGCAGATCTGTGGGTACGGAGAATGAAACCCATGGATGCGCGCCTTCTCTCAGCAACACTGCGCGCCCGCGCTTGAGGGGTGTGCGCTCGCACACAAGGCACACATAGGGCGCACGCAACACTCTGTTTTAATTCTGCTTCTGATGCTGTGCTGTGTGCGGGTTCTCCCAGAGCTGCGCGCCCGCACACATCAAAGTCGCGCGCCCGCACACTAAGCGCGCACAAGGCGCACAAATCTTCTGTTTGTGTTCTGCTCAAGGGGCCATCCTGCGCGGGTTCTCCCAGAGCCGCGCGCCCGCACACTGGAGAGTTTGGGAGTGAATTGCTCTTCTTCCAACGTCTTGGTTCCTACAAAACAAAAACAAAGAAAACAAGGAGAAAGGCAAACAAAGAAAAGAGGAACAAAAAGGAGAGAAAAGGAGGCAAACAAGCTACAAAATGGGTGGGAAAAACCCGTAAAGAGTACACTAATTTGTGGCATAAATGCCACTCATCAAATTCCCCCACACTTGCTTCTTGCTTGTCCCCAAGCAAGGGAAACCAAGTCCAAAGACAACAAACACAACATGACAAGGTTCAAGAGAATCAATCTAGTGCCACGGTGAGAAATGCTCAGATCAGACTCAGATATAATGACATTGATCAAAGAATACTTACCTTTCTCAATTCAAGAGGGGAAACACGCTTTAAGATGCTCAAGGTTGAAAGAGACAAACCTAAGCTAAGCATAGAGAACTAATGATTCCATCCTCCACCCTAGCCCCATCCAAGACGGTCCACGTTCTCTCCGCTAGCTTCAATTCATCCCCTAATTGGCTCCTCATGATTCTGCGAGGGAACCGGAAAAAATAATTCTATGTGGAACAATGAGGCTATCCCGACATCTCAACTATGCGTACTCTCTCCATAGGGTTGAAATCTATCTCCCTCCACCGTTTCCTTGATCACGCCCCTCTAGAGTCCAAGGGTCTTAGTTAGGGTTGTAATGTCATGGCTAAAGGTTAAGGTAGGGAATTAATTTGAAAATTTTGGTGGAAAACTCCTAAGTGAAGCATAAGAGTGGCCATCTCTCAAAAACAACATAGGAATTTAACCTAAGTTTCAAATCACCACCTTCAATACAAACTACATGACAATACTACTCTCTTTTTTTTTTTACAATAATTCCGTTCAACTTGATTTTTCCTTCTCAATTTCTTTTCCCCTTTTTTTTTCTCTTTCTTTTTTTTTTCTCTTTTTTTTTCTCTTTTTTTTTTCTCTTTTTTTTTTTTTTTGAATGGTGCTTGGTTATCATAGATTACAACTTCCTTGCCAACCTTTTGCACACTTTTTCATGAATAGACTTTCAAGACCTCATTCAAACCAAATTGCACAACTTCCTTGCTTAAAATCAAGACTCTCAAACCCAAACCTCACAAGCCGATGCTTCACTAACTACAAGGGTTGGTAGAACATGGGCCGCTAGGTTTGTAACGTGGTTTAACCAAGGAAGGGGAAATAAGGCTCAACATGGCTAGCAAGTAGGTACATGTAAAATAAAAAAAAGACCAAATTTGTAACAAAACACAAAGAAAACAAAGAAAAATGAGAAGAGATGCCCTCTTCCTCCTCTAGAGTTATATGATCACGGTCTTGGGAGCTAGATACCAACACAAGGATTAAGACACGCATAGTTAAGGATCCAAAATGCCGCTCAACAAAAGTGATGGAGGCTTGAACAATAAACGCTCACATGGGGTATGAAAGTAAGCAATTGCCAACCAAGGGAATCCTATTCACTACGGAGAGCAACACCATCTTACCACTTTCCCGTGAACTAGGGGTTCAAACGTCCTCAAGAGTTCTGAACCGGGCTACCTTAGCTTAAAATGTGTCTAGTTCAACCCTAAGCACTCTCAAACCGCGAAGACCCTCTTCAACTAGGAAGGTAAGCATTCAAAAATATATCATAACAAAAGCATATAGGTCCACATTTCCAAATGAACGAGCAAAATCTCAATTTTCAAAAATTTTCTCTTGTCATGATTATGAATGTCACAAAAAGAAAGAAGAAAAGCAACCCACAAAGGAAAAAGGAAGAAATCAAAACGGTTCATAAGAGAGGCATGTAAATCACATAAATCCCAATTGACATACAATGATCGTTGAATACAACATCAACGATCCCAGGTTCCTTAGAACCAAATCAAACAACCTCGAACCATTCAACTTCTTCCTAATCTAAACTAAACTATGCAACCAATCAAATATTTAAAGAGTTGAGAAGGAGAATTTGTCACCCAGTTACGCTTAGAAAACGCAAGTCCACAATCGTTGAAACTCCATTGCTCAGAAATATTCGGGGAATGCGCCCATAAGCCCTACAAAATGTCAAAGACCAAAACAACTCGGCAAATATTTGGTTAGTAGCAAGAGAAATATATACAAAGCAAAAACAACACAAGAAAAAGTTTGGATTAAAGGGGAATTTGGATTTTCGAAAAGAAAGGGAGCCAAAACAACACAAGGTTTCATTAAAACATCATCATCATCATTTTGTTGAAAAGAGGGGAGGGAATCTTCCAAAAAGACACCTATTGGCCCAAAATTACGCCCCATAAAACAAAGCCCTTGAATGGAACAATAAACAAGCACCCCCCCACACTTGAACGGAAAACCGTCCTCGGTTTGAACAAAGTGGAAAATGGGGTGGGAGGAAGGGCTAAACTCGGCCCGAGGGCCCTAGTCCTCCATGTGAGAACTAGAGCTCTCTCCATAAGGACGCCACTCGTAGTCGACGTCGATAGGAGGGCCATGGGGGTCCCAACCACCGGTGTAACCCGGTGGAAAACCACGGTTCCGATATAACTCTTGCTGGTAATCCGGAAGAGGGTCATAGGGAGGGGGCATCTCAAGGGGCTCGGATGTGTACATGGGGTAGTTGGGGTCCCCACGGTAATCACACCCCCCCGGTGCCTTGTAATCATACCCCTCAGAGGTGGGGTAGTTCACTCGGGGGGTCCCTTGAGATGAAGGCCCGGACCAATAGGGCCAAACCGGTTGACGGGGAGTGCCGTCAGAATGCGGTTCCTCGTAAGAAGGAACCGGCCCCTGTTGGGGCGGAAAATACGGATAGTTCACCGGTGGGGTAAAATGCCCTTGGTTTACATGCCAATCATAAATGTTGGCATTGTAAACCGAGTACCCATCGGCGGCCTCCGTCAACCGGTTTACCTGCATTGACAGGTTTTGGAAAGCTTGCTCAAGGTTAAAAGAAGAAGAGGAAGAGGCCATACCTCCCTCACTAGAGGAGGGGACGCGCAAACCTTGGGATCCCTCCCCATACTGAAAACCTTGAAGTTGAAACCCTTGTTGTTGTTGTTGCTGATGAAACTGCTGTTGCTGAAATTGCTGTTGCTGTTGGAATTGTTGTTGTTGTTCTTCTTGTTGTTGATGTTGTTGCTGCTGATGCCGCTCGCGGATGATCATATTTCGCTCACCTCCAAGAGCGTTAGGAAGGACACCATTGTCCTTAGGAACCTTCCACACATTCCTTGCGTTCCTCTCCAAGGAAGTGCGGCTCGGAAATGGAAGAATGCAATGGTGCTCCCTCTCAACACACCAATCATGGAAGTTGTTCACATCGTCGGTTGGTTGGATGAAAACTGACTTCCTCATGTAGGAGATGTCCACGAATATGTCTCTGTCTCTTCCCACCCTTGTACAAAAAGGGAAGAGAACCTCACCCCCTAGCTTCGAGGCGATCCTTGAAATCATCCCTCCTAAGGCAATCTCTCCCGTCTTGTTCCCATTCTTGATTGCCTCGCAACAAAGCACAAACCAATACCCCATGTTGAGCCGCCCACTCAACTCCTCCTTTGTGGCGACCCAAAGAGTGAAAAGCTCCTCATGAGAGAGTTTACTCAAGTCTTGCTTACTAAACACCGTAAACCCCAAGATGCGGTGAAGGATGCGGAGTACCGGGTGGATGATTTGGCTTGCCACCGAGTACCGAGTACTAAACTCATCCGAATCGGTAATTGTCCGCCACTAACGGAAAGCATCGTACTCGGGGAAGAGCTCGGTGGATGGGGCAAGTAGGTCGGCGTCGGGGTTAAAGTCTAAGAGTTCATTTAGACGCCGAAGAGAGACAACATGGCGGGCATTGAAAAGTTGGAAGGAGATTTGGAATTCGTTGTTTCCAACGGGTTCCTTCTCAAAGGAAGCGAGGAACTCGTAGGTGGGTTCTTTGAAGGTCGGGTATTGGTGATTGATGAACTCACTCATCCCAAGGTTGTCAAGAAGGGACCGAAGGTCCTCATCTATCCCCAAATCACGCATTGAGCGTTGGTAGTAGTGTCGGGTGGGGTTAAGCTTGCGTTTGAGGAGTGTTTGATGGAAGGGTGCATGGTGTCGGTTCACAAACTTTAAAGTGGGAAGAGAGGATTGTGTTTGGTTTTGATTTTGGGAGGAGGGTTGGGGCTCATCAACTGACATTCTAGGCTCCTTTCTACTCCTTCTCCTACCGCTCATCTTCACCAACTGTACTCAACAACCCAAAAATACCAAGAACACCAAGGAGAGATCCACAATCAAGAATACCAAATCTTTCCCACAACAACAACAACACTTGAAGCCTTTGATTTTGTTATCTGAAAAGGGGTTAGGAGCAACAACTTTCCAGGATACAAATAACACAATAGGAAAACAACTATCACCAACAATATTAAATGCCAAAATTTGCAATACTCAATCACTAAAGAGGCAATCACTAAGTAAAATTCAATATCAAGCATCAAAAACTCTCAACAACATACATTTTCAATTCCACATGCATTAACAATTTTCAATGCTCAATATCAAGCTAGTGATCACTCACACAATTCTCAATATCCAAGTCAAGTAATTTGCTAGGCAAATTGCATAAAAAACAACAATTTCATCAACAATACTCACAAATCACCAAGAAATTCATGACAAATTCCGCAATTATAAGCAAAACTACCCCAAAATCACACAAAATCCATACAAGCTCAATTTTTGCTTAACAATCCTAAAACATGATCTTATCTAATGAATCAAAACCACAAAGTACTCAAGGATTAGGATTATACCACAATTGAAGAGCTTGAAGACCTTCAAGAGCCCTCACGCACCACCACCTTGACCACCGAAGAGCAACCACGAATTTGGTGAAAATGGGTGATTTTGAGAGGGGAAAGTGATGAATTTGTGAGGAAATTGAGGGAATGTAAGGGATTTGTTGAGATTCCGAGGAATTAAGTGAAATCCCCGGCAACGGCGCCAATTTGACAAGGGAATAATCGCGTCGTCTAACGACTACACCTAGATCAAATATAATTTATACACCTAAACAAACCTAATACAAGTATAAGACAAGTATAGGGGTCGAACCACAAGGAGACATGCATAAACACCACATTCACTACTCAATACTTAAGCTACCTCGGAACGAGAAGTGTGAAAAGCTAAGAAATTAAACTAGAGATTAAGAATGATTAAAACCAATATAACTAAGCACCAAGGGAAGTAGGTAGATGTAGTTGCCAATTGATCATGCAATAACACGAAAGCAAAGCAATGGTAAACTAAGCATGTAAGAATATCGAATTAAAGCTCAATCTAACCGCCTTCCGGGGTCAATCAAATTCTCCTAACATAGCCTCTATGTTTCCACACTAGAACCATATATTAGAAGGTGCAATCAAAGAACTATCGATAGTAATGGATCTTAACTAAGTCAACTTCCGTTTCTTGTTAGCAAAGATTCACCTTTAATCAACTAACAATGTGCACTTGCAAGAAGATTAAAGAACATCAAACACACAAAGACTTTAATCACCATTAACAAAACCCCAACATCATAAGCATGAATCAATCAAGAACTACACAATCCCCACACCCTTGGCTAGGTGACTACTCACAAATCATATTGAAAGCAATATCAATCATCAAATCAACAAGCATCAACATGATCAATAAGCAATGGAGGAAAATCAAAATAAGCAAATAAAACTAAATACAAAAGCAAAGAAAGAGAGTAAGAAATTGCTCATTAATTAAAGATGAAGATTTACAAAGGTTCAAGCAAGCTCCTTCTTCAATATCCAAGTTCATCAATGGAAATCCACACTTTCTCTCTCTACTAATGAAGTTTCTCTCACTAGATTAGGGCTAAAAATGTTTCTAAGTAATGATAGATGATCCACTAAACTCTCCACGACCTCTATATATAGGTCCCCCCAAAAGATACAAAAATACGAAATAATAAAGACTGCAGCTCAGCGGTGCGCGCCCGCGCATATAAATTGCGCGCCCGCGCAGAAGTTGGATGTGCGCCCTCGCAGATCTTGCGCGCCCGCAGATCTGTGGGTACGGAGAATGAAACCCATGGATGCGCGCCTTCTCTCAGCAACACTGCGCGCCCGCGCTTGAGGGGTGTGCGCTCGCACACAAGGCGCACACAGGGCGCACGCAACACTCTGTTTTAATTCTGCTTCTGATGCTGTGCTGTGTGCGGGTTCTCCCAGAGCTGCGCGCCCGCACACATCAAAGTCGCGCGCCCGCACACTGAGCGCGCACAAGGCGCACAAATCTTCTGTTTGTGTTCTGCTAAAGGGGCCATCCTGCGCGGGTTCTCCCAGAGCCGCGCGCCCGCACACTGGAGAGTTTGGGAGTGAATTGCTCTTCTTCCAACGTCTTGGTTCCTACAAAACAAAAACAAAGAAAACAAGGAGAAAGGCAAACAAAGAAAAGAGGAACAAAAAGGAGAGAAAAGGAGGCAAACAAGCTACAAAATGGGTGGGAAAAACCCGTAAAGAGTACACTAATTTGTGGCATAAATGCCACTCATCAATCCTCTAAGACACCTAAAGGGTACTTAAAAGAATGATCGGCCATCTGTAGAGTAATATTAGTAGATTTTAATTTACCCATTTTTAGCTTTGAACACACAGATTGTGGCATGACACTAACACTAGCACCCAAATCACATAATGCATTATCTATCTTAAGATTGCCAATATGACAAGGGATAGAAAAACTACCCGGATCTTTTAGTTTAGGTGGAGAATTATTTTGTAGTACGGCACTACGTTCTGCAGTAAAAGCAACAATATCTACCTCACTAATAGATCTTTTCCTAGTCAATATTTCTTTCATAAATTTTGCATATGCAGGTATTTCTGTAATTAATTCTGTAAAGGGAACTGTTACCTGCAAATCCTTCACCATCTCAAGGAACTTACCAAACTGCTTATCCACTTTGGTTTTCAAATGTCGATTTGGGAATGGTAGTTTGATAATTGGTTGTTGAACATTGATGCACTTATCCTGAGTTACAACCTTCCCTGGAGTTTTACCCTGCAATGTAACATCAAAAATATTAGTACTACCCTTTAGCCCTGCGGGGCTAGGATTAATATCCTTTGGTATAAAGGAATCAGGATTAGAAATTTCTGTTAAAACAGGTTCATCATCTTTGGGCATAGGAGGCCCATCATAGTGTGAACCACTCCTGAGGGTAACTGCGAACGCCTGATCTGTGGGCTGTACTGGTTACGATGGTAGGGTTCCCTGCTGGCGGGTTTGCAGAGTAGAGGAAATCTGCGCAATTTTACTATCCATGATTTTATTATGTGCTAGGATCTGATCAATTTGCGCACCTCTACTCTCCATGTGCTTTTGCATACTAATTAGCATCGCTTCAATTTCTGATAGAGCAGGATCAGTAGGTGGAGGAGTTTGTGGTTGATTATTCTGAACAGCACTGGGGTGGTAGTAGTTCTGCTGAGGTGGTGGTGCTTGTTGTTGTGATCGTTGTGGAGGTGGAGGAGTGGGGTTTTGCACATTAGTACTCTGGTAAGAAAGGTAGGGGTGGTTCCTATACCCAGGATTATAAGTATTGGAGTATGGGTTATTTTACTTGATGGATTGAAAAGCGTTAACCTGCTCCATGGAACTCCTACACTCCTGCTCCCAATAACCTACAATTCCACAATTTTCACAAAAAGAATCATTAGCATTATTATTAATTGCAGAAATATTAGCTACATTAGAAAAATAAGCAGTATTCAAATTATCTAATTTCTGACAAAT
The DNA here is from genome assembly GCF_948465745.1 of Chenopodium album. Lineage (NCBI taxonomy): Eukaryota > Viridiplantae > Streptophyta > Magnoliopsida > Caryophyllales > Amaranthaceae > Chenopodium > Chenopodium album. The sequence continues at coordinate 20,206,986 of NC_137860.1, read as the reverse complement.
AGAGGTTAATTGAGCTTGCAAAAAGGATACGGAGTCAACACTATGTTTCCCTTTGTTAGCAAAACCTCTAGGATTCCCATATTGGGAATTGTGAATTGCCATCTCTTCGATAACTTGACCTGCATTATCAAAATTTAAATTCATAAATCTCCCATTAGCTGCAGAATCTAAAATTGCTCGAGATGAATTTCCAATCCCATTGTAAAAAGCTTGTATCAATTGCCACTGTGCTAAATTATGATGGGGACACTCTCTGCAGATCTTTGAATCTCTCTTAAGCCTCATATAGCGACTCATCTGGCTCTTGGGCAAAGTTCTGAATGGCACTCCTTAATAAGGTTGTCCTTTCTGCAGGGTAATATTTATTATAAAAATTTAAAACAAGAGTCTCCCAGTTAGTAATACCAAGTGCAGTTCTATTTAAACCATTAAACCACAATTTAGCTTTTCCACATAGAGAGAAAGGAAAGAGAATCTCCCTGATTTGGTCTTGTGTGATCCCAGCTTGCCTTATAGTATTGCAATATTGACAATAGTCTGCAACATGAAGATTTGGGTCTTCACCCTTAGCTCCACTAAATTGCTTCCTTTCTATCATCGTAATAAACTGGGGTTTGATTTCGAATTGTACTCCTTCAAGAGCTGGAGTAGGAATAAGGTGAGGAAAATCCGTCAAAGACGGCTGCGAATAATCGCTGAGCTTTTTAGGTGCTGTCATGTCTGATTCTAGTTCTGAAGAAAATTCCAAATCACTAGAATCAGATGGAGGGTCTCTAGGGATATCACCACCTATAGATTCTTTTGCCTATGAAAAGAGCGCTCGATCTCAGGATCGAATGGAATGTAACCTGATCTGGAACACCTGGGCATAAACAAAGAACTAGACGACAAATATGAGAGCTGTCCCAAAGAACTTACGTTCTCTGGGACGAAAGGAAATAATCTAGACTACAAAAACAATCAGAAATAAAAATAAAACCGTTTCCCCAACAATGCCGCCAAATTTTGACAGGCTAAAGTCGTATCACCTAATCAAAAGTAATTTCCTAAGTCCTCTTACTTATGCAGATAGGGAAGTAGGGTTGAATCCACAAGGAAACAAGTCTTTCTACCTCTAATTAATTATTATAATCCAAATTATTTTAGTAACCAATATTTTGTATGATTTAAAACTATACTACGAAGATTATGAGTGAAAGGAATAAATCAGAGAGAAAACAAATAATAATAAAAACCTAGGGCATAGGTTCACTAATAAAAAATATTCCAGGGTAAAACATAATAATCAATCATCAATACATTAATTAATCAGATTATAAAGGGCTTTCGCTACGTATTATAATCACAGAGTTAATTTACCGGTATTAAATCTCATCTCTCGAATCTCGACCTAACCATTTATAAATTAGTCTGCCTATTGAAACTAAGCCTTAACATCAATTCTCATCTCTCGAATCTCGAATTAATATTGCTAAACTCATGCATAAAAGATCTGCGCAAATCTAGTCACAGAGCATTAAATCAATCAATAGGAAATTAATCTAGCATTGACAATTAACAATAATAAATCACCCCTTCATATTATTTATTAGATCCCCATAAACCCTAGAAAGGAAACTACTCAGACATAATTAAAGACTAAACTAAACAAAGCAATTAAACAAGGCATAAGGAAATAAAGAGATTGAAGGAAGAGAGAGAAATAGTTACCAAAGTAAGGGAGAAAAAAGAGATAATCAAAGACAATTGTGTCATTCAATTAATCCAAGATCAAGAAAAGTAGAGAGAGAAAAGTTAGAGAGAGAGTAAGGAGAAAAGAAGTGGTGCAAGGACAATTGTCTCACGCAATGATCCGAGCTCCTTAAAACTAACGAAATAAAAGAGTATTTATACTAAACTAAAGAATCCTAAGTAAAAGCAAATTAAACGACGCTTGAAACTCCTCAGAAACACGCGCCCGGTCGGGCGAAGCACCGCCCGATCGGGCCCGCCTCTTCGTCAGGTCTTCAAATCTCGCGCCCGGTCGGGCGCCACACCGCCCGGTCGGGCGCGAGATCGGGCGACGTTATTCTTCTGCCCCGCCCGGCCGGGCGCGCCTTCGGGCGAGACCACTTTGGCCGGGCGAAGCCACTTGGGCACTCCTTGGACTTCAATTTGGCCCCGATCATTCGGCCCAATCCGGATTTCCTCTTTGGGACTTGACTACTTGGTCCAATTGCCTCGATATAATGGTCGTGCTTCTCCAATGCTCGTAGTTGCTTCATAAAATCACGGGAAAATGCTCCAAATGCGCAATTCCCTACAAAACTCAACCAAAACTACGAAAACACTATAAAACACCAATTAGTAATAAAAGTGGCTCGTAGGAGCCAAAAACACTACTAATTACGACCAAGGGACGGGGATAAATATATATATAAAATGAACACATCAGTTGTTCACCAAGTCTGAGTAGACGGAGCTGCCAGTCTAGGGGCTGGACATTTTTGTATGCCGCCTGACCTCCATAGTAGGCCGGCTGCATATATTGGAGCCCATATTGTCTGCATGGCATCTGAGGCGCATACGGGACTGACCCAATCATCTAAGACATTATAAATATCAAATACATATAATCACAAAGAATAATTAAAGTAGAAACCTGGTGCAACGCCCGAGCTATACACTAGTTAAAGTTTATTTAGAGTGATCAAAGAAGACTAATTAATTAATTAAAGTTATTTAGGACAAGAAAAGTTATGTGATTTATCTAAGTGCTTGGGAATTTACCACTTTTCCTTTCTAGATTTTCATTTAGAACACTTATGGACTCCTTCTTATTTGGGAACCTCCATCGTAAGAACAAAACAATTAAAGGGTGAGCGTTTGGGACAAGAGGGTTGATTATTGCATAAGTTCACAAAGATGTTACCGCTGACTTTTTGGCTAATTTTTTGTGTCTTCAAAGCTCGTATTGAACCTTTATTTATAGGGAAGGGGTAAGTTTGGCGCGCGCAACTCAAAATGTTGCGCGCGGCTGCTACGCGCAAGTGATTTGGTTGCACTACTAGAGGGAGCCCAACCTTTGGTCTTGCGCATGGCTTTATGGTAAGATTCGATTTAGTATATTTTTAAATTTTGAATCTTCCGCAAGCGCATTTCTGGGGTTGCGTTGGGTGCCGCGCGCAACCTTTGTGAGTTGCGCGCGCCAGGCCAGTGCAACTCCTGAATTGCGCACGGATTTTCCTACGGCAGCCCTAGATTTTAACCTAGGCGCTCAAAATCCGTTTGAAATTAGGTTTAATCTTAGGATTAGGCCTAATTTCTTATCGGGCTTAGTATTAATGAGCTTTGGTTCATTTCGTTTGGGTCAAGCTATTTAATTTTATGTGTTTAGGCCTTAACCAATCGTCCATAAGCATTCCTTACTCTAATATAGCACAAAGATGGAATTATTTATCGTCATAGCACTTCCAGTCGGGATAGGGGACCAAAAGTAGATGTCTACATTTGGTTGGATTGTGTTTGTTCAAAATTAGAAATATTCTTGGTAACAGGGATAGAACAAACGATTATGTCCCACAAAAGCCAAGAGTTCTTATATAAATGGTTAAAGAAATAGGTGGATGGGGGAGATGAAATCAATGCAGTGAGTGGTTGGGTAAGAAGGCCAACAAGTGGACGTGTCCTGCTTATTACATCATCCATGCAGATACGTAGACTTAGCTAAAGGGCTACGAAGGGTGAGGTCAACAAACAAGAATGGCGAAAAACTAGGACTTGCCTTACTTAAGTAGTTAAGTGAACAAGTAAGGGAGAAGTTGGAGAAAGCTCAAGGGTACATGTGACATTTATGCGAGAAGTCTTAAAGACTTCACTCATAGTACAATTACTATCTTGTTGTGGGAAATTAAAAACTGAAAGAGGGGACGGAGAGGTACTTATATGTCGCAATAATGTCAAATTTCCATTGACTAGGTTGCTAATAGATTAACACGCGCTTTGTGGAAGGTTGCTGGTCCTGGGCTTGGCCCTAGGCCGAACTTCTGGTCTGTTATGAAGTTACATTGTAGCTTTCATCTTGCTCCATGTCTTGCGACTCTAATCCTCCTTCCTCTACACTAGCATTAACTCCTCCACCACCGTCCTCGTTATTAAGGGTGAGTAAACTGGGTACCCGGTCAAAATTTTAGGACGCGAACCCGAAATTGGTTGGGACCGAGTCCTAAAATCTGGAATAGGAATTGGAATTGGTCAACCGGGTCCTAAAATTAAGGTCTTGGAATTGGAACCACCGGGTACCGGTTTCGGGTACTTACTATGTACTTCATCTGTTTTTTTTAGTTGACACCTTTCTATTATCACGTTTGCCAACGCATTTTTTAAACGATTAATATCTCTAATTATTAACATTGTAAAATTATAAAAAGTAGATATTAATAAAATGTACATTGAAACGATTCAAACAAGATCCCACATGAATATGTTTTATCGTATCTATAAACCACAAAAGTGAGTCAAAGCGTGTTGTGTGAATAGTGTAAAAGTCAAACGGTGTCAACTAAAAAACGGAGGAACTATATCATTGTTAAAATAATAAAATATAATATAAATTATAATACTTATTTCAGTCTATTTTCATTTTTAGCGTTTAACACTTGTATTTATAAATGCATAAAGCTATTTTATTTATGTTAGGTATTAATAATATTTTATTAACTAGATACATTTAACATAATTTCATTTTTAAAACTTATTTAGTTTAATATATGTTGGGTAACCGGGTACCCAACCGGTTCCAGGTCCAGAAATCGGGAATTAGAATTGGAACCGGTTGCAACCGGTTCCTTAATTTATTACCGGGAATTGAAACCACTTGGTCCAATTCTGATTCCGGACTTGCTGGTTCCTAACCGATTTCGGTTCCAATTTCGAGTACCCGGATTTTTACTTACCCATCATTAGTAGGACTATTAACAGAACTAGAGGAATCTGATGAGTCATTACTAGCATCATTTCCCTGGAAATCCTTTGACCTTGAAACCGACTTTAGTGGCGGATGATGATTAATAGTTAGGTACTTAAGTTCACTCTTTTTATTCTAAGCCTTGCTATGACTTTAAGCCCCATCATCTTCTTGAGTACATTGGTACTATAGGGCGTTGCGCTTACCAGGGCGGGGCAAAGATTAATGGGGCCCTGTGCAATTTTTTAAAGTCGGGGCCTTTTTTCATTATTAAAAAAATATTCATTCAAATACTACTATGTAAGACTAATTTAAATACAATTATATTATCACATTTCATGGTTAATGTACAATAAATATTAACATATTCACTTAAAAATATCGCTTTTTGGCATGTTTTAACACAAATTCTTCTAACACTTTCAAAAAGAAGATCGTGAAACATACTATCTTAAAATTTTCAACGTGTATTTAAATATATAAGCTCCACCATTTAAAATTTTAGAGCTCGTAAAAAAAAAATAGTGATGATATGATCGAAAGTTTAAAAAAAAAATACAATAACTCCAAAATTGTTGATTAATCATTTGATGTTATAATTTGAGAAATAAAAAATTTAGGTTTACGTTATTTTGTGCTAGAAAATATTGGAAAACAAAGAGATAGGATAATATAAGAGAAAAAGCAAATAAAGTAGTACTAGTACTCTGTAAGATTTAGAGAGGAGAGAGGAGCATTAAAAAAAAAAGTGCAGTACTATGAAGTAGGTACAGGCGTACAACTGGCATTTATTTTAGAAACTTTGGATTTGGCGAGAGTCGAACCCCGACTTTCTTACCAAAAATACAACTCTCTTTACCACTAAACCATAGAAAGCATATCATTATTCTACGTTAATAAAAACATCTTATTGATTTGGGGCCCCAATATTTTAGGGGCCCTGTGCGGTCGCCCAACATGCACCGCTTCAGCGCCGCCCCTGGCGCTTACAGCTGGACATAAACACCGCATATGCTTCTGATACATAGTTTATTAGTTTCCCTAATTGCTTCTGTTGGGTCGGTGAAGCATGCTACTCTTCTATGTCATGCTCTTCCACACTTAGCACAATATACAAACACCCCTTCATATCGGGAGTCCACCCATTGGAAATTGTCTACATATTTTTCAGTGAAGAAGCCTAGAGCTAACGAAAAATCCAGATTCACTTTCACTTTCTCTCTAAAGTATTCTAGGGGTTCTTCTGATAACTAGACAATATCAAAGAAGGCTACTCTTCCTATTCGATCGAAAGCTTTCTTACCTACATGGGGTTTGTTCGCATTCACTGGCAGACCTTCTACTCGAATCCAGATAAAAGCTTCCTCGAGGTCTAACTCTAAGAGAAAACCTGTGGGATAAATACCTGTAAAAGCTATCAGAGCTCCATGGTAGTTCACAACACTAATGGAAAGAAAATTATCCTTGTCATCAAGGTTAGTGTACAAGAAGACAAATCGGTGCTATGAAGTTGCAACCCTCCGAACTGAGATCTTATCATTGGATTTCCAATGATCCACCACCCAAAGTTCCAATTGTTCTGTTGAAAGATGCCTTCTATTTTTCACTTACGCTAGCTAACACTGCTAGATGATACTTAGGGTCTGTTCTCATTTACTGAACTGAAATGAACAGAGCTGAACTGAGCTTAACTTAACTTAACTTAACTTAACTTAACTTAGCTTAACTGAGCTGAACTAAACTATTTACGAGAGAAGAAAATTAGGAATTGAACTGAACTAAACCGAACCGAACTGAATTGAACTGAGCTGAACTGAACTGAAATTAAGCTGAAGAGAACATGCCCTTAGTATCAGATACATCATGATTATATTCTCATTTGTAAACTTTTAGCTTAGCCCTATTTTTTGGCTTAGAATTGTTTGTTGATTGCTACATTTTTTCCTCTATTTAGTTTAGAGGGAGAAGCTCTCGTTTTAGAGAGAGAAAGTTATGGATGAGATACTAGAGAGAGAGAAAATGGTAACTATTATTGTTGGTAGCACACCTCGACGTTAATTAAGCATTCTCATAAATGATGGTTTTGTCAGATCACAAGGAATGTGATTAACATAAAGCAAAGATCTCAAGATGATTTTCTCTATTTAAATCCTTGGGAAATGGTTTCGTCCCTTAGGGTAAGATATAATGACTTTTGGTAGTCTCTATCATCTCAGCAACATTCATCGACTTTTAATTGTATATTTGAATAGATCTTGCACCACACGAAGAATTATCACCAACTTCCCTCATTCTCTCAATGGTCTCATCGATGTTTAAATGTAAGTTGGTAAGCCTTATTTGCGTTGTCCACGCTAGCTGTAATAGCTTAAAGGTAAATGTCGTTAATACATTAGTTGGTGTTGTGTAAGGGGTTCTTATGCCTATAGTAACTTATGTTACTTTACTATCTTTCGTTTGCTGTTAACTCAATTTAATTAATGTAATTTCATATCCTTTTTTATTTTTCACGTCCAGCGAGGGACGGATTAGGCTAGGCCGTGGAGAATTTCGCGAGATTCTACCCCATAGCCTGTTTTCAAAATGAAAAAAACAAAATCCAAAAAAATTTACAAACAATTGATACAAGCTTTGGTGTATGAAAACCGTAATTGAGTAACCTAATATATATAAGTAAAGTAGACATTTTTCGGGAGCATTCGGCGCGTCATATAAGCAAATACATTTTTTCGACCAATTAAAAATAAGATTTGTATTTTATTTTAGAATTAAAAAAAAATTCTTTTTCCACATAAGCAAAAATGATGAATTAGATTTAAGAGTTTTGCCACTTAGATAAAAACAATGAATAGTGATTAAGTAATAAGATTCAGATTATTTAAAAACTTTTTTTTTGAACCACCTGCGGATTAAAATTAATAGAGATCAATTTCCGCCAAAGTAAAGAGGCTTTGGGGAATAGAACCTAAGCAAATGAATTCGTTACATCCCCTAGAAACCCATCTAGCTACATTGTGGGCTAGAGTATTACCCGCACGTTTAACATGAGACATAGAAAAAGCTACGAAGGAACGAGAAAGATTACAAATATCATCAACAAGTAAAGCAAATGGAGTATAGCTTGCTGCCTTCTTTTTCACTCCTTGCACCACACTGGACGCATCGCTCTCTAACACAATCGAAGAGAAGCTAAGCCTCCTAGCCACCTGAAACCCGTAGCGGCAAGTAGTAGCTTCAGCTAAGTCTGTTGTCCATCCAGGCCTCTCTTGCTTCACTGCAGCAACGAAAATCTTCCCCTCATCATATCTGATTACCACACCAAAACCAGTCATCCTCCCAACATGAGCGTTACAGTTAATCTTCACCATCCCCATGCCAGGCCGAGACCAAGAGCTAGCAGCAAACATTCCTTGAGCACCATGACCCAAGAAGACATTCTTGGCATATTCACAATACACCGCATCATATTTTGACAGGTTCGAGGCTATACTAACTTGGAAAATGCTACCATTTTCGAAAGTAATCATATTACAGCACCACTAAGCAGCCAAGCTAGCGTTGTTATTGATCTTAACTCATTGCAATTAACCTTGGAGGCTAACCACACTAACCTGTCGCTAAAGCTCGAAGAAGGAGCTTGTGCCAAGAGCGAGGAATAACAGCTAGCAGCCCATATTTCTCTTGCAGAAGTACATTCAAATGTAGCATGGATCACGGTCTCAACACCACTTCCACCGATCGAACACGTCCCACTATCAACCAAGTGACGGTAATGTAGTCTTTCTCTCATAGCTAGGAAGCCCTTACACACCCTCCATAAAATGTGAGCAAGTTTCGAAGGGCCCTTAAGCGCCAAACGAGCCTCCAAATCGCATCATCTGACTGTTTTTGCCTAGAGGCCAGACCTTCCTTCCCCAGCCAATACCCTGAATGCACAGAATACTCTCCACTCCTAGACGACCACAAAAACATCTTGTCCCTGGTTTTCGGTAGGACAAAGGAATTAATAAAATTAATGCTTGATCACTAGCATTAAAATTATCTTGAATAACATCCATACGCCATGCCATAGTGACACGGTCAATTAAATCACTCACCCGTAACTCCATGTTGCTAGAACTCAATGGAGTTGGCACACAAACGGAAGATGCTCCTCAAAACCAAGCCGACTCCCAAACCGAAATGTCACACCCATTCCCAAATCCCAACTCTCCCATTTAAGCCATCTAGTAACAATGATTTTGCGCCCCACATGCTACTCCAAGTATAGCTAGGGTCATGACCCCGACAAGCCTCCAAAACATCACAATGTTTAAAATATTTGGCTTTCAAAATAGAATGTAAATATTACCTTGGTTATGATGAAGGAGCCAACATTGTATAGCTAATAGAGCTTGGTCGAAGCAACGGAGATCACGAAAGCCCATACCACCAAGAGATTTCGGCTTGCAAAAGTCTTCCCTCTTTTGCCAGTGGAGCTTCTTTCTAGACACCGTAGACCCCCACCAAAAGCGAGCTAAATGAGAGTGTATTTCATCAATAATACCATCGGGGATCTTCAAAATACTCATCATATATGGGAATTGCCTATCCCGCTTTAATCAAGACTTCTTTCCCGGGTGTCGACAAAAAATTTTCTTTCCAACCCTGTAGCTTTTTCCAGAGCCGTTCCTTCAAACCTATAAAAATAGCTCTCTTCAACTCCAGATCGATTCACTTTCGGTTCGGATAAATTCAGATCGGGTTCAAAATGGGTTTAACCGAATTTCGAGTCGGGTTGATTTCGGTTCATATGATTTCGGTTCGATCAAGTTTGGTTTGATTAAGATAAGGTTGATTCGATGGTTCATTAATTGGGTAATTTCGATCCAATTCCTTTCTGTGTTTGGTTGGATTTTGGTCGAGTTGACTAAATTCATATCCAAATAAGGTTATTTTTAAATTAGAGTTACTATTGAGTTTTTACCCTTTTTTTAAGAAGAGTTTTTACCTTATTACTGGGTTAATATCAAGTCGTATCATATATTTTTATCGTTTGATTATTAATTACAAAGTACAAAGTTTTGTTTCTCATTTGATAAGTTAAGTGTAATTTTTATCTATGAGGCAAATTGAGATTGAATAATTATCGATGACTTATCATACATATATAAGTGAGACGATAAATAAGGAGCTAGTGATATATTGACAAATGATAGTTACATATGGTGATATATACAAATAAGAATGTCATCTTTTTAAGGTTATTACAACTCTTCAATTGTACAATCTTACGAGGCTATGAGTTTTGTACTATTAGTTTACTTTTTTACTAATTCAATTTGTATTAGATATTTGTTAGAGTTGCATATTTGCAATACAAAATTGATGTCTATTAAATTTGAAGTTAATTCATTCCATTTGTTATCACAGTATATATAATTCTCACACACTTGACAAGAAATTTTACAAGTTACAACTACCTCTCAAGTAGCTTAAGTAGTTTCATAAAGTGAAATTATTCTAATGATGTAATAATAATATAATAATTATTATTAAAATGTGTTCAAGATGCATATTAAGTTAATTGAAAGGTACTTAGTATTTTTAATCACATTGCAAAATGACTTTCCCAAACAACTTAATGTTCAAGTATTACGAATTATTTGTAACAAATTTTAGATGAGATGAATGTAAAGCTTAGAAAGTAATTTTATATACTACCTCCGTTTCATATTTTTTGCAACTTTTGCCAAAAATGGATGCTACACATTATTTGCAACTAATTTTTCTTTCCTTTTTAGGTTGTCATTTCTCTCTTTCTCTCTCCTCATCACATGCATTCTTAATTTTCTCTCTCTATCTTACACTCACAAACAAATTTTGCCTAAGAGTCCGTGCACTCTTCAAAGTTGCAAAAAATGTGAAACGGAGGTAGTAAATGGTATGTACATGAAGTAAACTTGTTACTCCGGATTATTTCTTTGTAGTAAAAAAAGTTAACTTATTAATAATTATTAAATACAGTAGTATAAGAATTGGAATAAAAAGGTCAATAATTAATTATGGTCGGGTTAAATTCGGTTTGGGTAAAAAATCAAATTGAGTTAAAATCGGGTCGGGTTAATATCAGTTCAGGTCAAAACAGATCGGATTAGATCGGTTATATTTCGGGTCAAATTTGGATCGGGTTGAGCTCGGGTCGGGTCAAATCGGTTCAGTTTGAGTTCAGGTCGTGTCAAATCGGATTCGGGTTGTGTTCAATTCGGATCAAATCAGTGCCGGGTTAAGTTCAGATCGGGTCAAGTTCGGATTTGGGTTGGGTTGGGTTCGGTTACAGATCGGGTTTGAGTCTTGAATTTCTCGGATTAAATGGGATCGGTTACATTTCGAAAGGGATAGTTTTTTCTGGGTGAGTTCGTTTTTGACACCTCTAGTAGTGGCCCATGGCTTTTAGTAGAGTTCCAACTCCAAGGCGTCCAACCCATTGAATTGATCTCTCAGTCTCTCTCAGTTCTCCATTGAAGCGCACTCATCGTTCTCCAATTGAAGCGCAGTTCACGTTCTCCGTTGAATCTAATATTTGTATCCCCCATTGAAGTAGCTTCTGAGGTAAGTTGTTTGGTTTTTGTTATCATCATATCAATTTCACTATTTAATTTAATTTAATTGTCAGTGCATTAAGTGTAGGGTTCAAAAATCTCAACTATTGGTTCTAAATTCTATGATAACCAAAACAAAAGAAAATTATGAGCCTAATTTATTAATTGAATCCTAAAATTATGTATTTTTTGCATCAAATTTGGTTGCTAATGTATTGCACAACCCTTGGATAATGTATTGAATCCTTAAATTATGTATTTTTCGAATCAAATTTGGTTGCTAATGTATTGCACAACCCTTGGATATTGTATTGAATCCTAAAATTATGTATTTTTCGAATCAAATTTGGTTACTAGTGTATTGCACAACCCTTGGATAATGAATCCTCCTGTTCTGCCTCAGGGACGGGTCTGAAATAGATATAATCTCCTCCGGCCCGGGCCGGCTGCCGCTCATGCCCTGCCATAGAGACGGGCATATCCGCGGGTATAAATTTGTTATAAACAATTTTGGGAGATTCTCTTCTACTGCAGAAGATCATGCTAAATTAGACATGGATACCAAAAAATCAGTCCTAAAAGCGGCATCAAGTGTTGTGTGTCTGATTTCCTACTCAGGTACATTGGTCTTTCTGCCTTTTCTTTCTCTTGCGTTTTGTGGCCGCGTTATTTCTTCAGTTAGGCACTATAGAGTTGCCTTGTAGTATGGGTGGTGGAGGCATTTAATGCGAAATAGGAAGTATGTTCATATGTATTTTGAAAATGTTTTTACCTCCAAATACATGTAGGCACTGCCCGGTGTTGGACTTGATTCTATTTACATCTATGTCCAGTAGCTGTATATTGTTTCATATGAATGCTGGGTTGGATGATATAATATATAAAACTGGCAATATAAGTCCTCTTTCCGTTATCTTATGGAACATTATACTACCTTCGTTCCCCTAATTTTGCAACAATTGAACTTTACATTCATTCACTCGAGAAAAAATAAATAAATAAAGATTTGTGGATCGTATTTGATTTGTCTTGGTTGATGTCAACTTTTTATATAATTTTGTGTCACTTGTGTGTTGGAAAACGTAAAACTCGTCATTTTGGCATATTAGGTGAACGTAGTAAGTATTATCAATTATCATTTTAACAATATAAGGATTAATAATCCTTGGAGCTAAACATTGCAGGATATTATCATCAAAGATTAATCTACAATAATTATCATCTTATTGTTGCGGTTTCATGAATGTTGCCATCATGCCGGTTTACGTTTGAAATTTTCTAGAAGAAGATGATTATTGGAGGAATGAAAGAGCAATAGGAAGCTATGTTGGCAAGACTCTTATATGGGTGTCGTGTCCAACACTGTATTGAATCCTTCGACTCTCCAGATTTTTAAAAATTTCATATAAGGCCACTACATATTTGGGTGTCATGTTGTGTCAAAGTGTTAAAGGATCCAATACGCTTCACCAGAGTGGTGTTGAAGTAACATAGATAGGAAGACTGTTTAAGAAGTTGGTGATTTACACCACAATCTCTTTCTCTGACTCTAGTTTGTTAAAGTGTAATCGATACTTGACCAATGACCATTGTGTCAGTATTATGAGATACACATTTTCTGTTCTTTGAGAACACTTATCATCGTCAGCCGCACCCCTTTGCACATTACGTACCTAGTTATGATAGGTTGTAATTGTGCTACGTGAGTTGTTGGGAAATTATTTGTATTAGTTTGAAATACATGCGCTATCAATATATTGTTTTCCAAGCTTTATGCAATGAACGTGGTGGTTCAGATAACGATTCGGAAGGTTAATTTGATTGATAAAGCGTAAAGCTTGCGTACAACGTAAATGGCTTTAGGCCATTACTCTCCAAGAATCCTCTACAACAGTATTCTGCATACTCTCTCCTTACTAGACCACACTACTTATACTACTACTATAAAGCAAGAATTGGCAACAAAGCCTTAATTACTAGAAGTACTACTCTTGTCTTCTTTCCACTTTAGCACAATACAAACAAATAACCTAAAGTTAGGGATGTCAATGGGGCGGGGCGGGGCGGATGTTGGCCTTCCCATCCCCATCCCCACCTAATATTTTTATCTCCATCCCCATCCCCGCGGCGGGTCCAATTTTCATCCCCATCCCCGCCCCACCAGGTACAACTCTAAAACCATCCCCGCCCCACCCCCCACTTGGATATCCATCCCCACCTTATCCCCACTAAAGACCCACCTAATCCCCACCCAAGATCCACCTAATCTCCGTATCTCAAATAAACAATCTTACATAATTAATACGAATTATAAAATAAAACATTCTACACACATTTTTGTGTTATAATATAAGTGTCATACAAAGTATTATAATTAATATTGTATTTCATGTAATTATTTTATAAATAGTATAAAAGTATGTAATTTTGCTTTAAAAGATATATAGATGTGGGTATGAGGTGAGGATGGGGCGGGTATGAAGTGGGGCGGGTGGGGCGGGGCGGGGATGGGGCGGGTACAACTTAAAATCTACCCCCGCCCCATCACCCATGGCGGGTATGGTTTTTATCCCCATCCCCGCCCCACCACCCGCCAAACCGAGACCCATCCCCGCCCCACTGGGGCGGGGATGGGGCGGGTCTCCTACTTGACCCGCCCCACTGACATCCCTACCTAAAGTTGCTTGTCTGCCCCGGTGCTTAACGGTCCTCTCTGCTTGCTGTGGCCACGGTTTGTTGATGTTGTAAGTCTGCTCTGCTCCTGTTGCCTTCTCTGACGCCTACTGTGGGTGAGTGTCACGGGTGGTGGGAGTGGGTTCATTAATACCGCCCCCTAAAAGAGCCACCTTGTCCTCAAGGTGGAAGTCAAGAAGCTCATCCAACAGCTCATCAAACACCTTGCTGTATTCTGCTGGTACTCCTTGTGAAAATTCAGGTGGTTCACTCATTGACTTCTCTTTTCAATCTTCGAGTTGATTTGACTCAACCAACAACCCCCCCTTTATGTTTTCTAAAAGTCTTAAACGTAGTCTTGAGTGCGATCTCTGTGTGAGCCAAGCCCGGATCACCCTTGATAGTCACTGTCCTCCCTTCCACCGAAAAGCTCATCTTCTGCGATTTCCAGTTTGCCGACACCGACCGAGCCATTGCACACAGAGTACTACGTTAGAATTTCCGAATAAGAGGGGTAAAAATTCTTCTTCAATTGTCAATTCATCACTCATCTTCAGCTGGACCCCCACGCAATGTCCCTGCCCTTTAATAATCTCACCGTTACCCAAGGATACCCGAAGTTACCATCTCCGATCACTGGAATTCCCAATTCTTCTACTGCCCGAAGAGAAATGTAATTGTGGGTGGCTCTAGGGTCTATCATTACCACCATCGGTTTCCCTCGTATTACTCCAGTGAGCTTCATGATTTTCGGATTAGATATGTCGACGATCGAATTCATCGACATCGTAGCTGCGTGCTGCCGACCCCTCTAGCGCCATCAACTCGCTCGCATCCTCCGTTTCTTCTTCCTCCACGAGTAGAACGCTTAGACTCTTGGCTGTGCAAACGTGAGTGGGACCTGTCCACCGGCCGTCGCACTTAAAACAGAGGCCTCTCGCCCTTTATCTTGAAGTTCTTTCTTGGTTAAGCGTCACACCTCCCCGCTAAATCTGGTTGTGCTTGAGTAGGTTTGATTTTGGTGGGAGTGGGTTGGAGTTTGGGTTGGGTTCGTGTGCGTGTAGGATCTTGAGTTTTGGGCTGGTAATGAAATGTGTTTGTGTTTGGGTTGAAGGGTTGTGTGTTTGTAGTTAAGGTTTGGGTATTTTGTGGGTTAGATGTTGTGGGGTTAAAAACTAGGTTAGAGGATCTTGAGTTTTGGGTCGGCCCAACCCCAAGAAGAGTGGAGGCTGGACTTTGATAAAATAGGAATAGGGTTCATATTTAAGGGATGCCCCACCCGTTTTCTTGTTACCACTAACCCGGCTCCTTTCTTCTACTGGAATTGCCAAATCCATGGCATCTTCTAGGGTAATCAAGTTTAGCAACCGAACCTTTGCCTTTACCTCCTCCTTAAGCCATTGATGAAATGTCCTCTCATCAAACTTTCTGGAATGTCCACCAAGGGGGAGGCTTTCTCGATGAAGACTCGACGGTACTCCACCATGGTCATTTGTTCCACTGCGAGCCATTGCTCGTGTAGGGTTCCGGTGTTGACTAGCCCGAATTGAGTAAGAACGCGCAGCTCATGTCCTCGCAATTAATGACCGGCCGACGGTGGTGTTTCCACTAGTACCACCTCAACGCGTCGCCGTCCAAAGCCACGATCGCAAATATTGTTCCCCTCGCAAGATCCACCAATCTGGGTCGGACCCGTCAAACGTCGGCTGGTCAAGCTTTCGGTATTTCCCGTTTCCGTGATTGTCGTGGTTGTTGTTGCGGTGGTCGCTGTAGGAGTCGTTTTGGTTACCGAATCTTCCTCCAGTTCCGGGTTCCCAATTGCCGAAACGAAGCCCGCCAGCGGTGGTTCGTTTAAACCACCAGCACCTTGCGACGACTCGTTGAAGCCCACCGTATTCCGCGGTTGCTCCACCCTCCACCTCATCTTCCACCGTGATTGGTTTTTTGCCCAGAATTTTGATGGTGGCTAAGACTCCTCGAATTTCTTCAAAAAATTTGTCATGGTGGTTCTTTATTAACGCGTTCTGTTGGTTCTGTTCGGCGCGAAACCGATCAACTCGGCCTTCGAGCACCTGTCTGACGTCGTCAATGGCGGGCTCTGTTTTTGCGAGCCTCTTCCTCCTGGCTCTTTAGTAAAACGTGCTGGAGAGAATTTTCTCCCTCCTCGATTTTCTCAAAATTCTCATCCACTCGTTCCTCTAGCGCGGCTATTTGTTCAACGGTGACTGTCGGAGCCATGGTTGCTCTTATACCAACCGCAACGAACGCGGTGATTCAGATAACGATAATTGGTCGGAAGGTTAATTTGATTGATAAAGCGTAAAGCTTGCGTACAACGTAAATGGCTTTAGGCCATTACTCTAAAAGAATCCTCTACGACAATATTCTGCATACTCTCTCCTTACTAGACCACACCCCTTATACTACTACTACAAAGCAAGAATTGGCAACAAAGCCTTAATTACTACAAGTACTACTCTTGTCTTCTTTCCACTTTAGCACAATACAAACAAATAGCCTAAAGTTGCTTGTTTGTGCCCTGCTACTTTGCTTAACGGTCCTCTGTCTCTGCTTGCTGTGGCCACGGTTTGTTGTTGTTGTTGGTCTGCTCCTGACGCCTGCTGTAGGTGAGTGTCACAGGTGGTGGGAGTGGGTTCATTGCAATATAAGGCCACTACATATTTGGGTGTCATGTTGTGTCAAAGTGTTAGAGGATCCAACACGCGTCACCAGAGTGGTGTCGAAGTAACATTGATAGGAAGACTGTTTAAGAAGTTGGTGATTTACACCCAATCTCTTTCTCTGATTCTAGTTTGTTAAAGTGTAATCGATACTTGACCAATGGCCAGTGTGTCAATATTATGAGATACACATTTTCTGTTCTTTGAGATCATTTATCATCGTCAGCCGCACCCCTTTGCACATTACGTACCTAGTTATGATAGGTTGTAATTGTGTTACATGAGTTGTTGGGAAATTATTTGTATTAGTTTGGGATACATGCGCTATCAATATATTGTTTTCCAAGCTTTACCCTTCATGCCAACAAATAAATTTAATTGATTTATTTGAGATGTCAACTTGTCCACAGGCATTTTGGAAATTATACCATATCATCTAAGTTCTAGAACACATGATTTTCATTAAGAATAAAATTAGACAAATAATTTGTATTATCTTGTTTTCGCTCAATTCTTTCATAATACTACGGTACTACCTTTATCGTGGGATTTGGAATTTCTTTTTGAACCAAAGTACAAAGAAGTTGTAGCTCCTCTTGGTCTACTTCATTAGTTGTTGATAATTATAGCGGTATAGCCTAGTTTACAACTTCTTGTATGTGTATTTCCATGGCTTGGTGTCCTTTACACAGTAGAGGAGGGAATAGCACATTGCTGCTACTAGGTCAGTGAGAGAATGTGTACCTTTTCCTAACCCAGTGAGAGAATGTTAAGCACTAGGTCAGTGAGGGAAAAAAATTGTGTACGCTCTATAATTATGTTTGGATCTGCTTGAGGAAGGGGAGGATCAATTATAAGAGATGGGGGAAAAAAACCCGAAACTTGTATAAATTAGGGGGAACCGGCAAGGGAAAGAGTATCTAAAGAATTTATTTATTAGTTTTTTAAATTGTTAGCTTATGGAAGAGCTCAAGCATCTTGAATGCTTGAGATTGTTATTAAAATTTGCTGATCACTTAATTTTATTTATCTTCTGTCTGTTAATGTTCCTCTTCCAGTTTGCAGTTCATAGACGATATGTTTACTGTACAGTTCCAGTTCTTAGCTTCTTATGTCATATTTAAAATGTTTATTGTTGTGTATAACCATATAATAAGTGTATTGGACCCTTTGATTTTTTGAATTAATGATTGATGAGGCTTTGTATTGAATGAGCTTATTGACTTCTCTATAAAATTTGATCCATTGCTCATTGTTGTCTCTGGTGAGCTTGCAACTTTGCAAAACAGTATATGCATCATGTGCTCCCCTTCAAAACTTTTTAATGGCTTGATCTATGTATTGATAAACACTTGATTGGCCAACTTAAGCTATTGTTAGTGGTTTGTTACTACAATATTTGCTAGCCATTAGAAATTGTATTAAAGAGTCCTGTTAGCTATCATTCATGTTGTAATAATTTCTGGACTATCAGTATTGACTATAAGACCTGTCTGTTTTGATTTAAAATTACCTGGCTCCACTTTACATTCTATATCTGTCAAGTGAACAAGTCACCTGTTATATATTTGTTTATTTATTTTTTCCAGATTGTTATTAATTGGGCATGTTGAATGTTTCATCTCCAGGTGAAAAACAATTATTTATTTCTTCTGGGCTCATCATGGAGTGTGAACATAGGTGTGGCACCTTTATGGCTACTATCTTGACTTCTGCTACATCCTTACAGTGTCCAAGTGGTGCAGCTAAGGTAGCTGATGATATCAAGGTTAGTAATTCTGTGTAGATCTTAATATACTTGTGAAGTTCAATGAGAAGCAAAGTGCATGCCTTACAGTTTTTGCTTGCATGTTTTGTTGGATTTTTGAACTTTGAATCTCCTTCATTGCCTTTGCAAATGCTAGATTTGGTAGCTTTGACATACTCATATTCTTGCAGATTGTTGTGTATAAGGCAGGTGGTACATTATTTGAAGGCAAAGTCTTAGCTGTTGATTTCCATTACAACGTTGCTATGGTTATGATCAACTCAGATGCACCACTACCTGCATCTATTATTAGGTTTATTGATGTCTCTCTGTCATTAGATCCTGATGAACCTGGATGTATTGAAGATCCAAAATCATCACAATTTGCTGGACATCAGGATTCAGCTTCATCATCAAATCGATTTAGTCTTCATCCTGGTGAGGAAGTTTTCGCTTTAAGGCGCTGTTTTGCAGACTCCTATGATATTATGGTTGCACCTGGTAAATTCAGGTACTCTTCAAGAATCAAGAAATACTTTGGATTCTTTAATCTTAGGGCTTGTCAGTTTTCACTATTTGTCTCTGTCATGTTCTTTATGTTTCATCCAGCTTTGGTGATTGTAGCTTTGACTGTAAAGAGCTTCTTAGTGCAAGTTGCAATATTAAAAAGGTGCTCTTTCTTTCTCTTTTCATGAATTAATTTAGAATGCAACCCGCCTAAATACTCCCATTTTCATTTCGTTTATATCTCTATTTGTATTATGCCTGTAATGTACTTGGACATTATGTATTTCTTTGTACAAATGCATCCTTGTATAATTATCTTTATATTATGTCTTGCTATTGGTGCAATATTACAATGTTATTAATTAAAAATTCTGACAAACATTGTTTTTTTCCTCCCACATCTAGAATGGTGTAGGCGGACCTCTTATAAATTGTTTTGGGGAAGTTATTGGAATTAATTTCTATGATGCCTCATATACTCCATTTCTTCCAATCAACATAGCGTACAAATATTTTGGGGATCTCAAGAAACAGCGGTAATGCCAATACTCAGCTAGTTAGTGGTTTATTTGAAAGTTAGTTTATTGGCTCATGGCTCCAAATTGACTTGTAAAATGCATTGGCTCCAGCCAAATTCCACGTCCTTGGATCGGATTGAGTGTCAACGATCTATATTCGGAAAGTTTGTATGAGCTGGAAAAGTTAACCAACATTTCCCACATGTTGTCAAAGGTGCTGTCGTAAAACAGGTTTGAATATGCTTTATGCTCATAGTAAATGTTTTGATTGAAGTCATGTGCAGGTGATTGCACTGTCTTATTTACAGCTGGTTTGGTTATTATTGCAATATATCTTGTAAATATTACAGTAAATACTTATTTTCATGTTTAATACTTCTTTGCTGTCCTTAGTTTATGCTGCTTAGCCTCAATACTGTGTTTTGAATGTCACATTTGGCCATTTTTTTTAATGTTTTTGGACAACAGTTAAGGTACCAAGAGTCCATAACCATGTCAGAGACTCAGAGTGCTGTGTATCCAAAAGATCAAACAGGATGAGAAATGTAATTGATTTATGTATCCAAAAGATCAAATATGGACTTCAACTGTAAGGGGATTATGACACATTTAATTGATTTATGTATCCAAAAGATCAAACAGGATGAGGAATGTAATTCTTGGGTAGAATGTAAATTACTGCTACTACAAATTAGTTAGGAATTATAAAGGTTTTTAGGCATGTACATGAGCCCATTTAGCCTATTGGTTATGATACATGCTCTTAGGTGTGATCTTTAATTAAGTATTGAGTGTATGCAAGACACACACAAAAAAAAAAAAAAAAAAAAAAAAAAAAAAAAAAAAAAAAAAAAAAGTGGAGCTACGCTAACTGGAAGACATTTGTCCTAGCTGTCTTCATTTTGACTTCAGAATTAATAGTAATGAGGGAGAGTAAGAAAAAAAATAGAGAAGAATGATCATCATACCTTTGTCATGGTTTTGATTTTGAGACTTGATCCTTAATGACTTAATTCTCATAGAGTTTAAAGAATTTTTTGAATAAATTGGAAAATTCAGAATTATAGAGATAAGGAAGAAGAGAATTTGTGGAAACTGTTTTTTTTTTTTTTGGAAAACCCTTGTCTCTCCTTTATCTATTCTAAGATCCTTGGTCACTTTTTCTTGTTCATTACATTCTGCTTCTCTTAAGTGAGTGTTGTAGTATCTTCCGTCATTAAATTGAAACATCCAATTGCAGATATATCTATAAGAAAATTATGGTGGTGCGCTCACGACCACTATGTATTTTGGTATATAGCCGAGGTTTATTGCCCTTGAACCTTGATTTACCTACAGCAATTATGAAGCTTGTGTATTACACTCAAATGGGAGCTTATGCTTAGTTGGATTGATTAGTGTAAATGTGGCTTGACATCTTTTTGGCAACTGTTAATTATTTGTTTTTATTATAATATTATGTTTGGAGTTTTGTACAATGTATTTGTCTGATATTTAACTTTCTTTGTGTGTGTGTGTGTGGGTGTGGGTGTGGGTTTGCTCCACTCTTCATTTTCCTTGTTTGTACACTTACTGATAATCTGATATAATATATCCTTATATAGAAACCCTCTCATAAATCTGAGTGGAAAATTAAAATTCTCATACTTGCTATGATACTATTATCTTATTGGCTTGTTGATGGCCTTTGTGAATATTCCTCTATTTACAGGTGCTACCAAATTCTCCGGCTTTTATTGCTGAACTACATGTTGGTGATGTTATTATTGACTGTAATGGAAGTGTTGTTGGAAGCTGCCTGGAGGTATTTATCCTTTGTTTTTTTGAGGGACCTTGGAAACAAATTTTTCTGCAGGTTTATCATATGCAAACCAAAAATACCAAATTTTACTCCCTTCTTTCCTGAATACTTGTACCACTCTAAAGGGTCTTGATGTACTGGGATCATTCGGATTGATCCATTCCTAATTGACCGAATTGCTCTTGAAAATGCATCTTGGGTTTTTGAAACAGTTTAAATAATTTTGAGAAGACT
Source organism: Chenopodium album (assembly GCF_948465745.1). Classification (NCBI taxonomy): domain Eukaryota; kingdom Viridiplantae; phylum Streptophyta; class Magnoliopsida; order Caryophyllales; family Amaranthaceae; genus Chenopodium; species Chenopodium album. The sequence continues at coordinate 20,185,299 of NC_137860.1, read as the reverse complement.
CATTCGTCGATTTTTAAATCCTTGCAACATTTTCAATTTGGAAAAATTGCCCGGAATAATCCCACCTTTGCGTCGTCCGCTAAAAATAATCCCACCTTTGGATTATTTTTAAATAATCCCACCTTTACCCCTAATCCGCTTTAAATGGTCCCAACCGGTCATGTAACTTGTTATAACAAGTTACTTGACACGTGTCGGCCTATAATTTGTCCAAAAAAAAAATTAAAAGAAAAAAAATTAATAAAATTAATAATTATTTAGCTCTCAAAAAAAAAAAAAATTATTTATAAAACCACCACCCACCACCACAAGCCTTTCCCGCTGCCGCTGACACCGCTCCCGTAGCTCCGGTCACCAGGACCCCAGCGACAGCGCTGACGCCGGCGTCGGCCTGAACCCCCTCGCCTGAAGCACCAGCGTCGGCCTCCTCCCTCACGAAACCTAGGCCTCGACCGTCGTACCCCTCCCCCTGAAGCACCGGCGTCGGCCTCCTCCCTCACGAAATTCAGCAACGTCGCCCTCGAAAACCCAAGCTTCGACTGTCGTAGCCTTCCCCCTAACGCACCGACCACCGTATCCCTCCCCCTAAACCACCAAACACCTTCGAAACCATTCCCTGTCCCGATCCCGACCTCCCTCCCCCTTCCCCCGCCACGTTCGAAACCAAACTCCATCACGAAAGCACCAACCTGCAACCGCAACACCCTGGCGTCGCGACAACAAAGTAAACCCCCCGCCATTCCCCGTCTTTACTGCCACACCCCCGTTCCTTGTCCCTTTTAAGGCCGCGCCGTCCTCCCCGACCTTAATTCAGGCCGCGCGACTTCAATTCATCTAGTGTGATGGGTTTCGATTTTCGAAAGAGTTTTGGGGTTGGTTGGGATATCGGTCATTTTCTAGGCGGCGGTTGATACGGGTCTGGGTGGAGCGGTGGTTTCCGGTCTGGGTGGGGTGGTAGATCTAGGGTCTGGGTTAGGGCGGTGGTGGGGATGGTGGTGGTTGTGGTATGGCTTAGGTGGTTGTTTTTTTTATTTATTTATTTTTTATTTTTCTATATGCTTTTACTTTTTTATTACTAATTTTTTTTATTATTTTGGACGAATCAAATTATGACATGTGTATATTAAAAAAAATAAAAAGAAAAAATTACCTTTTCAACAGGTTGCTAACCCGGGATCATTTTGAGCGGATTGGATATAAAGGTCGGATTATTAAAAAATAATCCAAAGGTGGGATTATTTTGGGCGGACGGCCCAAAGGTGGGATTATTCCGGACAATTTTTCCTTTCAATTTTAGCATAGGAAGACTATTATTTAATTGGTTATCTCTTCCACCAACCCCACTTGCTCTTTTTTGCTTCTCAATCTCCAAACAAGTATGATACCCTCATTAACCCCTCTTGCCTATATATATTATCTATTTCAGCAACTACCCATAGTTCTATTTAAAACTACATGCAAACTCGAGGGTTGCAATTATTTAGGAACGTAGGGATTATAAACAAGAATTGCTGAATATAAGAAGGCATTGATTATCGCTGATGTTTGGGCAACTGTATAAGAATTGCTGAATATGTGAAGGCATTGATTTTTAGTGGGGATCTTGTGAAACTAGTGCTTTTGTCTTATAGCTTTAAGTTTAACGTATTTTTGATAAGTCTGCTTAACTGATTCCCGTGCTAAAGTTTGGGATATGGTGATACTAGGTCCTTGTCCAGATCACTTGAAAAATGTCCATTGCTCTCCTTCTGATTGTCATATCATTTTTGCATTGCTCTCCTTCCTTCCATGTCTTATCACTTATGCATTGCTCCTCCTTCCATCTTCTTTCACCTTTCTCAGTTTCCTCCATTGTTTCTTAGCCTATTTCCAGCCTCTGTAATATCTGCCTCCCTTAAAATTCACAATTCTTGTTTTGCTGCCTCTTTAATATTGCAAATGAAAAATTTACAGAGGCTGCCTCTGTAAAAAGAATGATGGTTTGAATGTAATATTGTGAATTTACCTCAGTAATATTCAAACCATCCTTAAAATTCAGAGTTTTTTTTATATCCCAACCATCATCAAACATTCAAACCTCACCTCCCTTAAAAATTTTCTTCTCAGCCTCTGTAATATCTGCCTCCTTTTTGGTTCAGTTTGAATGTTTGATCACTCAGGCTCTAGATCTGGAATCTCAATGGTCAAATTGAACAAAAAGTTTGGTTGGTCATTACGCATTAGTCATTACCAACAAACGGCCTTCTCGTGAGATATTTTATGCTTTATTTTTATTTTATTTTGATATTAGATTTGCTCTCAGCTCTAGTGACTGGTTCTTTTTGCTTTTTCTTCTTCATCTTCTTTCTGTCTTCCCCCTCTCATCTCTAGCTCTCTTATACTTTTTATTTCTTATTTATATAAATAGGATGTTTGTGGAGGTTATTATGGTGGCAATGATTAGAGTTGGTTTCAAATTTCAATGGTGGAGCAATGAAAGTGGTTGTGTTGGCAATGGTGATATTGCAAGAGTGGTTTGGTGGTTGAACGATTGATAGTGGGGGAGTTTGGAACCGTCCTTTGGTGTTGGTTTATTGGGATCAACGGAGGTAGGTGATTGTGGTGATGATGTAGGTTGGCATTGGTGACGCAAGGGAATTTTTGGTGGTTTACGTTGGATTTATTTTTAATATATATAGTTTGGGATGAAGGTATTAATTGGATGCTTAGTGGTGAAGGGTGGCTTCGGACGTAGGGACTTAGATGTGCTTTATTATTTTAAAGGTTTTTGTTTTTTTGGTTACTCCTGGATGTTTATAGGTCATTTTCTGTTTGGCAGCTCCGTATCCTCTCTTTTACTATCGAGGTAGTTGAGGTCTTGAGGGGGTCTGCTTGAGGACCAGGGCTTCTGAAAGTTATTAAAACTTGAACCAAATACAAGATTTTATACAGAACCTAAATTTCCTAGCCATTTTATGGTAAACCATTAGGTTGAGACCTGTGGATTTAGGTGCAGTTTTCATATGCTTGTTTTGAAATCCTGACCGGAATTGTGATTTAAATGACTGAACGAGTGAACGCTGGGCTGTTCTATATATGAAACACTTGAGTCTGGTAAATCGGAAAATATAGGCTCTGGGTGCAAGGATGATAATTTACTTAGTAATTTAACAATTACTTATTTAGAGAGGTTTTAATTTTAAATGTTGGATGCAATCATGAAAGTGTCTAAGTGCTATATGAAGTACTCCGTTTATGTTAATGGATGTAAGTATTTGAAGTTTTGACTACTTATGAAAGTAGTGGAAAATTGTTATGCTTCATAAACCCAGTTTGTTACTCCCTCCATTCCCAAAAGCTCTTCCCATTCGAAATCTGTATACTATTTTAAATTTATTAATACTGTAATTTACACCCACTTTTCCTTAATAAATTCATCAATTTGACTAACATACTTGCCAATGTGAGGCACCTCAATCTATTTCCAACAAGTTCCCATTGATTTTCTCTGTTTGGCTTTGGTGACAGCTAACTGAAGAATTATGGGAAAAGGAGGGTAAACCTGTTGAGCTGGTTGTGGTCAGAGCAGTCACTAGTGAACAATTGAACCTCATAGTAAAAGCTGTGAAGACTAACCCAAAAGAATATCAGTAAGAACTCGACAATTTTGTTCAATATGTTATAATAGCTTTCTATTTGAGAATTATGAGCATCTTAGTTTTTGCTTTAGATAAGCTTTTTGTTCAATGTTCATGTGTCAAGATTGGATCCTCTGGTGCATAGTTGTGCACCACTTTTGAGAGTGGAGGGAGATGGCTCCGCACAAGGGACCACCTTTGTCATCTCTTTCCTTTCTCAACGAGTGCGATACATTTTGGTGTTATACACCAAAGAATCATGGCCTCAATAGTACTTCTAGTTTACAGGATGAATTATTTTGGTCCAATATGTATTTTTTACCTTCTTGTCTGATTTCTCAGGTGGCCAGTTCCAAAACCGCGTATTGTGAATAAACATCCTCTTTTGGTTGCATCTCCTTGTTGAAGTGAATCTTTTTGGGCTTATGGTTTATAATGTGGAGTACCAAACCCACCATCATAGTCTAAGTATATAGTAATCTAAGTTGTTCACTTGCTGCTTTCAATAGCAAGTGAGCTTAGTTTTGTAGATAATTTGCTCTGTAAATAATTTTTATCTGACATTAAGGAGGTTTTAATTTAAAAAGTTGTGTGCAACTGATGCGGTACATCTTATTGTACATATAAAGGAATTGCCTTTAAAAATGTTCATCTCTAAACTTTGCCCGTAAAAATCTAGTTATAATAGAATAAGAATTATAAAGAATAATTTTAAACTCGAGTGATGCACGGATTGTTTTGAAGTTTTAACTTTTTCATCAAAGGAAACCTTTTAAATTCATAAGAGAAACATTTATCACACAAAATTCTATTTTCCTAAGAATTCATTAAACCTTTATCACCAATCTATGATCCTTCATACTCCCTCCGTGTTTTTTTAAGTGTTACAATTTGACCGACACATAGTTTTAGGCAATTTAATTAACTTAAATAAAATAAGAGGTAAGTGGGGTAATTGGAGTATTAAAAAATTGTAAAAAAAAAAATAGTGGGGTTAATAATTTATTGAAAAGTAATAAATGTGAGAGGAAAGATATAATAAAAAAAGTAATAGTGGTTTTGGGTGGCAACCATGAGAGCAGAGGGATATACTTCCTCCGTTTTTTTATTAGCATCACTTTCTTTTTATGAGTGTTTTTTTTAAATGCATCACTTCTATATTTGGTAAATTTATACTATACTCCCTCCGTTTTTAAATACTTGCTCAATTTCTCCATGTGCGGAGTTTTAGGAGAAATTGGAGAAAGTAATAAAATATGGAGGTAGTGAGGTTGTTCTGAAAATAAAAAATTATAAAAAGTAAAAGTAGTGGAATAATAGGAGGAGAGAGAGTATTATGTTGGGTCCACTAAGTGTGAGAAATGAATTAAACATTATAAAAGTTTTCCAAAAAAGGAAATGGAGCAAGTATTTAAAAACGGCCGGAAAAGAAAAGTGGAGCAAGTATTTAAAAACGGAGGGAGTATTTTACTATTTCTCTCGCTTACTTTAAACCCCACTCAAATTATTTTATCATTTTTCTCTCTTCTATGGTCCCCACTTAAATAATAAAATATCTATTCTCTCTCACATAATTTCTCTTTCATGGTCCCATCATACTTTTACTATAATAATTTGTTCACCCACTCACAATATTATATTTATCTCCTAAAACTATGTCCATTCCTAAGTGATGCAAATAAAAAAAAACGAATGGAGTAATATTTTAATGTAGCTTTTTGCCAAAAAAGGAAGTGTAACACTTATTAAAACACGGCCGGATTTGATAAGTGTAACACTTATTAAAACACGGAAGGAGTACAACTCTTTTATTTTATTTTTCTTTTTTGTGCAATTCATATTCTTGAATTTAGTAAAAAAGATGGCGACATTTTTTTAAAAGATGCTCTGTAACTGTCTAACTGAGTATGCATAGAAATTTTTTTTATCAAAAATTACCTAGAAAAGTGTATCCAATCGCTAAATCCTAATTTTTTTATGATAAAATTGGTTCTTATGATATATGAGATGCTCTCTAGTCACTACCAACTAGTAGAGTTTAGCTTTATTTTATTTTAGTATTCTGTTGTTTTTTAAAAAAAATAAATAAAATAAATAAAAAAATATTCAAATATATATGAGATGAAAATCTTTATGATATGTGTTTGGAAATTGGTGGACTGTGCAAGTAATACCCTCTCCTATAGACCATAACTACGAGCCTACAAGGTGTCTAGCCTACATTTGATGCAAATTTAGGATGGCAAGTTCTCGCATCCATCTTCATTTGTTCGTAGCGAATCTCTAGTGTCAGTGTATATGGATTTTCATTGCATGAGAAGGCTAGCTTTGGTTTAGTGAACTACGATCTGCATTTTTATACAATAAAAAAATTAAAAGATGCAAATTTTGACATTTGCTACCATTACCCGTTTAAAATTTTGTTTTATTTTACTACCACCCAAATTAAAAAAATATAGTTATTACTACCACTTAACAGAATCCGTTAGGGTTCGATTCTGTTAAGTGGAGCACATTATTTCATTAAATAATAATTTCATTTATTTAAAAAAAAAAAAGAAAAACTTTAAAAAAAATTATTCCCCACCATCTCCCCGTCCCCGTGTCGGCGCCCAAACGTTCGCTGGACGCCGGCGACCCTACCTCCTCCATTTCCCCCACCCACGCTGCCCTGAACCACCCTAAACGGGTGAAAACGAAACCCTAAAACCCAAATTGCAGCGTATGGGTCTCAATTTGGGGCTGCCATGGTGGTGAACGATAGTTGACGGTGATTGAAGGTGTTGTCATGGTGGTGAACGAGGGTTGATGTACTAGCAGCAGAGTGATGGTGGCATAATCACCATGGGTGGTGGTTATGTGTGTTCGTGGTGGAGAGAGAAGCGTTTTGGTGGCAGTTGTAATACCCCATATTTTTATACGTATTTTATTTAAAATAAGTATTTGAGAAGTATTTAAATTAAATTGAATTGTTTTATTTAAAGTATTTTAATTATCCATTTTAAAGTTTGGAAATATTTATAAAAGGAAAGTTTATTTAAGTAATTATTTTAATTAAATTGGGGTTTAATTTAAGGAAAGTTTTATTTTAGTAAAGTTTGATTAGGGAAGGGATTAGGAAAATTAAAAGAGGAAATTTTAGGGAGAAGGGTTCCTAGAGAAGGGGTATAAATATTCAACATTTTGGCAAATTAAACTTTGCCCAGAGTGGAGAAAACCCAAGGTAAACTTCTCTCCCTTTTCTCTTTATTTTCTCTCTTTTTATTTCTCTTTTTCCCCTTTCCCTTTTTCGGCTCCCCCTCACCGCCGGCCACCACCACCACCGGTGGGCCGTCGGCCACCAGCAGCACCAACCGCCGGCAGCAGCCTGGTGGCTGTCGGCTGTCACCCCCTTTTTCCGAAAAAAAAATTATTTTTGTTTTGTTTTTAATTTTGTTAAATCTTGAATCTAAATTTTAATTATGGGTTTGTGATTGATATCATGGTGTTTGATTATAAGTAGTATGTTAAATAAATTTTCAGATTATGTTTTAATTAAAAAGCCCCAATTTTTGAAACCCTAGATTCTTGAATTATTAATTATTGAAGGATTATGATATATATAATGGTTTAAACCTTTGATTTAAGTGTTTTAAGGCTTAATTACAGCAAGTTTTCATATAATTATAATGCTGGAATTTTTGGTAGTATGTTAAAAATCAAGTTTCTTTAAGGAATTTTCATTACCCATTAATTGGGGTTAAAGTATGATGTTTTAAATATAATTTCATCCTATTTTAATTAAATTATGAAGGTTTTATAATAGTATATATTGCTGGAAATTTGTGTAGAGTGGATTTTAATACTCTTCTATGATTTTAAATTGTAGGAGACTTTGAAGTGAGCGATTTTTATTAGTCGTGGCGATTTTAAGATCATATTCAAGGTACGTTCGCGTACTTAGCATAATTATGTTGATGTAGTAGCATGCCAAATGTGTTTGATTAATTACAAGTAGTATCATGCTAAGTTTGGAATGGAAATTATAATTTGGATGTTACTGGTGATTGGATTATGAGGCATGATTTATTTGTGATGGAGTATTGAATGAAAAATAATAGTTTGGAATATTATTTATGAACCACATATTTATTTATGGCATGTTAGAGAGTATGTTTAATTAAACTAAATGTTTAATTTAGCTTGGAATATTGAAAAGGAATTTTATTATGGTTCATATAATTTTTATTGATGCTATAAGCATGAGGAAAGAGCTATATAAGTGTCTATGAACACGAGGAATAAATTGTATGTTGGTGCCTTAGTGCACTTAAGGTGTTTTTAACACCGAGGGATAGGATTTGTGGCGCTTTATGCGTTTAAGGTGTCATTGACACCGAGGTAGATTTAAAAAGGGTTCAACATTAAATATTATGTGGTCACTAATTATTCAAGAATAAACCTGGTATAATTGATTGTTTGAATAATTATTGTTGATTGATTTATTATGGTTAGAGAGTCATCACCAAGTTTAATAAACTGTAAATAACGTAAAGTGAAAGAGATTACGCACCAAAACTCTTGGAACGTATACACCTTGAGTATGAACATATGGGGGGGAGTTATGGGGTTTTATATTTAACCATAACTTCTACTGGAGTACAGGACGTTGTACATTCCTTTTATTATTATTATGTGCAGGAATTCCGCCACCTATGTGTGGTTTTTGATGCTGGCACGGTTAGCTCGCGTGTTAGTAACCTCAATTTATTTGGGGGAGATCAGGGGGAAACCCGTTCGATGCGTAATCAACGCTAAATAAATTATGTAGGTGTCTAGTTGTAAAGTTTTCTTGAGTGTCGCATGCTTGAAAAACAGGTGCAACGAGTTAAGTTGAATGTTGTTAGGAATTCACATGTTAGTGTGTCAATTACGCTTATGTACTCAGCTTTGCTGATTGTGTAACACCCTAGAAATTCCTTTCCTGTAAAAATACCTATTTTACTCCTTAAAATACGATTTAGGAATATCTAAGGCATTACCGCCACCGTGAGAACGGCTAAGGCAATTGTCAGAGACACACAGCGGAAGACTTAAATCAAAACCATTCAAAACGAGTCAATTCAAAAGTCAACAAAACGAAAGTAAAATTAAAACCAAAGTCAAACAAAGTCAAATAAAATCAACCTACAACTTGGAACCATTAAAGGCCCTTATTAAAAACCAAACAAATTCAAATCTTTGCGTTAGTCCTCATATAAATAATACCATAAATAATCAAAGCATAAAAACACATCATAACTTATGGAAACTAGCATGATTCGCTCTTCACTCATGCCCCGTCATGAATATGCTTCAATACCTGAAAAACTTATCTCTACTTGTTTCCACTACTCTCCATTAAAAATGGGTCATCATAGGACCAAAATAAAGACATGGCCAAAACACACAAACACACACAATCAGCAAAGCTGAGTACATAAGCGTAATTAAACACACTAACATGCTTTTACCAATCAACACACTCTTACCTCAATGCACCTGTTTACAAACACACACAACAACCAACAAGACTCTTCAACTAGACACTAAATAATTTATTTAGCATTGATCACGCATCGAACGGGTTTCCAACTCTACCTCCCCCAAATTAATTGAGGTTACTGACACGGGAGCTAACCGTGCCAGCATCAAAATCACACATAGGTGGTGGAATTCTTGCGCATAATAATAATAAAAGGAATGTACAGCGTCCTGTACTCCAGTAGAAGTTATGGTTAAATATAAAACCCCATAACTCCCCCCATATGTTCATACTCAAGGTATATACGTTCCAAGAGTTTTGGCGCGTAATCTCTTTCACTTTACGTTATTTATAGATTATTAGACTTGGTGATGACTCACAAACCATAATCATTCAATCAACAGTAATTATTCAATCAATTAAACATACCAATTTAATTCTTGAATAGTTAGTGACCACATAATATTTAATGTTGAACCCTTTTAAATCTACCTCAGTGTCAAAGACACCTTAAACGCATAAAGCGCCACAAATTCTATCCCTCGGTGTTAAAAACACCTTAAGTGCACTAATGCACCAACATACAATTTATTCCTCGTGTACATAGACACTTATATAGCTCCTTTCCCATGCTTATAGCATCAATAAAAAATTATATGAACCATAATAAAATTCCTTTTCAATATTCCCAACCATATTAAACATTTAGTTTAATTAAACATGCTCTCTATCATGCCATAAAATAAAAATGTGGTTCATAAATAATATTCCAAGCTATTATTTTCCATTCAATAATCCATCACAAATAAATCATGCTTCATAATCCAATCACCAATAACATCCAAATCATAATTTTCATTCCAAACCTAGCATGATATTACTTGTAATCAATCAAACACATTTAGCATGCTACTACATCAACATAATTATGCTAAGTACGCGAACGTACCTCAATTAAGCCATTAAAATAACCGAGTACTCTACAACAATTCTCGAACCAAGTCTCATACATAAAGGGACAATAATACTAAATAAATTACCCTTGTATACACAATTTCCAGCAACTTAAACTCACTTTAAACTATTTAAAACAATCTGAAAATTATTTTAAAACCCCTAATTAAACTCCTTTTTAATGGGTAATCACACCCTTTTATTAAAATCACAATTATACTACTTTAAATAAAATTCCAGCATTTTAAACTAATCAAAAACCCTTTGAAACTTCCTCAATATACATCTTTATACTTAAATTATCCATAGAAACATTAAATTATCTCTTACCCTTTAAACTCAAGAATAAATTTAAAGCATAAAAAAAAACTTCGTTAAAAATCAAAAAATGCCCGAAAATCATATTTAGAGGCTGAATTTGGCCACGAAAGGGTGGTGACTACCAAATATAGTGAGTCTTTCTTAAAACGTTGTTTCCACATGGAAAACACTACTTTTTTTATCAAAATCGGATGAGTTTAGAACCTGGACGGGATTAAAACGGGATTAATATTAACGAACGGAAATCTAAAAATTAAAACACAAATTTACGTGTTCAAAGTAATCTAGAATTAAGTTAAACTAATCAGTAGTTATAATCACCAAAATTTCAAGACATCATTACTATAAAAGCCCTAAATCAATTGTTCATAAAAACCCTAAAATCATGATTTTCAATAATTAAAAAGCCTAGGTTATAAAATTTACAAAATCTGAAAATTATGACATTTATTAAATCTGAAATTATAAAGTTTAATCATCAAAAGTACAATTTGATACTAATTAAATTAACTTCAAACAATAAGATCAAAACCCTTAAATCAATAATTATAATTACACAAATTAATAAAACAAAGGAGAAAGAAAATAAGACTAACCTTTTTGTATGGGAAATTTTGGGGATTCATGGGGTATTTATAGAGTAGAGAGTGTAGGGTTAAATTTGGGCTTATAAAAATGTGGGCTTAAGTTATGGGATAGGGCTTAAGTTATGGGTTTTGGAATGTGTTATTCCAATAAGAGTATGTAGGAATAATTAACATTGCCCAATAATTAATAAATGTTTGGCCCAAAATATATTTTACTTTTATAAAATCTTATATTTAAAATATTTTAACCCTTAAAAATATTTAATTAAAATACTTGAGTACATAACAATACATTTTATTAATACTTAAATACTTTATAAAAATACATAAAAATACGGGGTATTACAGATTGTGTGTTTTGTGTGTTTGTTGGTCTTGTCTGTATCTTGGCCCTATGATGACCCATTTATAATGGAGAGTAGTGGAAACAAGTAGAGATAGCTTTTCAGGTGATGAAGCATATTCATGAATGGGCATATGTGAAGAGCGAATCATGCTAGTTTCTATAAGTATATGAATGTGTTATTGCTTTATTTATTTATGATTTTATTTATATGCTCGACTAACGCAAAAGTTTTAGAGTTGGTTAGGCTTTAATAAGGGCCTATAATGGTTCCAAGTTGTAGGTTGATTTTATTTTACTTCATTTGACTTTGGTTTTGACTTTACTTTCATTGGTTGACTTTTCAAGTTGACTTGGTTTGAATTGTTTTGAAATTAGTCTTCCGCTGTGTGTCTTTGATAGTTGCCTTAGCCGTTTTCACAGTGGCGGTAATGTCTTAGATATTCCTATTTCAAGTTTTAACAGGGCAAAACAGGTATTTTAAAAGAAAGGAATTTCTAGGGTGTTACAGCAGTAGCGGTGTTGAGGGATGAAGTTAGAAGAGAGAAAATGAGTTAGGGTTAGAGGAGTAGTGGCATTGTTAATAGCAGAAGAGTAAGAAACAGTAGCAATACAAGATATAATCCAATTTAAACAAGTTCAGTTAAAACCAAATGCAGAAAAAGAAGCCCATAAAAGATCCCACTCAACTCGATCATAAGCTTTTTCCATGTCTAATTTGAGGGCTAACCAACCCTTTTTACTCTTAGATTTATTAAAGAGATTAAGAATCTCATGGATAGCATGATCAGGGGTAAAAAAACATTTTGCAGAGGGCTAATTATTTTCATTAGGGAAGGTTTTAATCAATTGACCAAACTTTTGAAAATAGCTTTTAGATTGTTGTACAATAAGCCTATGTTGACTTGCCCTAGATGGGAATGCACTTTTGGAATTAACATAATAATAGTATGATTAAGTTCTTTAAGGAGAATTCCATTAAAGAAAAAACCTTCATTCCTAAAAAATTTACAGATGTCCGGGCCAATAATATGCCAATAGTACTAAAAAAATTTAGAGAAATTCTCTTTGGTAAACTCGAACTTTTTGATTTTTCAGTGGTAAACGTTTAAAAAACTTATTACCAATGGCCAACTTGAATTATTGATTATCATAGATAATAGCTATTTTAATATAAACCCACTAACCATGGTTAATTTAATTTCTTTTATTTATTAATAATTAAATTATTTTATATATAAAAAAAGTCAACCTCTTCTCAGACCACCACCAACGCAGAAAAACCACCGCCCACAACCCTCCTCTCTTTCTCCACCTTCCAACGCAACCCTTGATAACCCTTCCCTTGGCGGCGGCGACTAGCTCCCCACTCCCGCCCGTCGCCAGCGACCCCGATTCCCCCCTCCCCCGAATCCCCCTCTGATTCCCTCCACCCCGATTTCCCATCCCTCATCCCAAACCCAGATTTTTACCCAAACCCTAACCCTAAATAAATCATGAGTGATACTAGAGCGACGACCGGATTTACAGTAACCGCTGTTGCTGCTACTCGCTCCACTTCTCTTTATTCCTTAACCTCAAAATTCAGAATTACGGCTTCGAAATTGGATTACAAAAATCAAATTTCCAGAATTTGAAGATCATAATTTCTACTTGACTTGATTTGATTGCTTTGGTTGTCTGAAAAATTCAATTGATTAAACCCTCATCGGCTGCGTTTTCTGATTTCTTTTGGCCTTGGAATCGAAATTGAGATATGCTGGCAAGTGTGGGGGTCGCCGAAAGGCGCCGCTGGCCGGAGGGGAGGGGGTTAGGTGGTTGAGTGGCCGGGTGGGTGGAGGAAGGGGTTTGTTTTTTTTTTTTTAAATAATTATTTCTAATATAATTTTTTTTAATTAAAATAACTTTAACTATAATTAAAGAGTTTAATGAAAAAAATGATCATTAATATTAACAATGAATTAATAAAGATAATTAGGATTTACTATTGATAATAAGTTTTTTTAAAGTTTACCACTGAGAAAATTAAAAAGTTCGAGTTTACCGAAGAGAATTTCCCAAAAAGTTAGGCCCATAAGCCATAACTATCCGAACCAGGTGCCTTATAGGGAGACATATCAAAGAAAGCGTAACGAATTTCATCATCCGTAAAATCCATAGTAAGAATTAAGTTATCTTCATGAGAAATAACTGAATCAATCCAGGGTAAGGAAATATCACAAACATGAGAATGTTCGGACTTAAATCTTATAGAAAACTCATTAAAAAAAAAAGATCAGTAATTTCTAAACGAGTGTCCACCCATTGATTATCTTCATTTTGGAGACAAAAAATTTATTTTTTACTAGAACGATATTTAACCGATCTATGGAAAAATTGAGAAAAATGATCACCTTTAGTTAACCAAAGTTTTCGGTAGCAAACATAATCTCTCTCCTCCCAAACGCTCTCTTCTCTCTCCTCTAAAAAAAGAAACCTACCCCTCCCGTAAACCTAGGTTCTCGCCGGAGATCCGGCGCCGCAGCCGTTTCTCCGGCGAGTGTCCTCCATTTTCTCTTCTTTTTATCTGTGAGGATCGCCGCCGACGAGTTTCCGTGCTCCTCCTCTTCTCTTACTTCCCTTCTCCTATCTTCTTTCCCTTTCTTGATCTGTTTTTTTAGGCGTCTTCAAACTCCGAGCGACGCCCTCATCCCTTCTCTTAAAAACATATTAATATCGGTTTAGAAGGTGTTTTTGTGACCCTTTTCCCGGCTAAGAAGATTTAGAGAAGCCCCTGTATAACCCACCTTAAAGAGGAAGGTTCAAGTTCAAAGAATTTCGCCGGCGAAACAAGAGGCCTAAGGACTAAGCCTAACGCCGCCGTCATAAAGGTCATTGGTATTTTTGACCGTGACGGAAACGGTGAAGTTAGGGTTAGGGTTTCATGGGTCCTTGCGCTGGAGGGCTAAGCCTAACGCCGCCGTCAAGAGTGGTTCGTGACGGAAACGATGAAGTTAGGGTTAGGGTTTTGAGGTTCTTTGTTGTCATGGTTTCAAATTATGGGTCCGAAAGGGGCTCTCTGATTTGGCTGGCTTACTTAAGTATGTATTTTCTTCTTGTTATTCAGAGTTTGCTTTATTTTGTAAAGTTATGTATGGTTTATTTTAGCGTTTCTTGGTTGTTGTCCTGTATTTCTGGTTGTATTGGCTATATAGTTTATTGAATGGTTGTGTGCGGAGGGAGTTTGGATCCCTTGTTAAGGGAATGGGTTTTGTTGTCGTGTTGGGAGAGTTAACATGGGTTGGCGTTGTTTGGGAGACGAACAAGAAGTTGACCATGGCTAGGGTGAAGTGTGTGTTATGGTGGAATGATTATGGTTGTCATTCTGCTCCCTTCTTTGTAGTGATCATTATGATCATTACTCTTGAAATTTTCTATCTGAAGCAGGTGCCCAAACTTTGATTTGGGGTTTCTCGAGCCTTGACGTTGTTAAAACTATCTTGCCAACAAGAACAGCTTTTGAAGGAAAGGTCACATGTACAAGTGATCGGTTTGAAGGCCTTACTTGGTGATAAGTTGATCCCACTGTAGGAGTTTATAGGTACTATAATGCGGAAAAACATGAATCATATTCATAAAAGCACCTAATCCCAAGATCGCATGCATAACACACAAGACACATAATCATACCATTGAAGCGTGAATTCCACGTAGCTATTATAATTGGACGCCGAGGAGGAGGAGAGAGCCGTGAGAGAGAGAGGAGTTTGAGAGGGTTAGGCTTCTTGTTTGCTAATTAAGGTTTGATCAAACTGATCACAGAAAATCTTACATCAAACCCTAAGCGCCTAGTCTATTTATAATCTTATTATAATTGGACTAGGGCACGAAGCCCAAAACCCTCCTTATTCCTCCCTATGGCCGGCCACCTAGAGTGATGAGGCTCATGATGGGCCTCGTCCTCTAATGCTCGATCTAGGCCCTTTGTGTGACCTTATAGGATCCGTCCAATTGGGCTTTAGGCTATTTTACTAGCACAAAGATCGTTAGTACCTCTAGCTATGATAAAACGACGATCCAAATGTCCGAACTTAATTATCTCCATAATTTGATCCAATTATATATCTAGTAATTGCACACGACGAAGACATAAATCCTTCACCCACTAGGTAAGGTTAAACTAGCCATGATCGAACAATTTCGATACTCTCTGCTCTCTTTGTGTTTTGAAGTAGGTATCCGCTCTTTGTCCTATAAAGAGGTCCTAATCCGCAACATGTCCGACCAACCCCAGTTATGTAATATGGTTTTTAATGTCGAAAGTTGTAAAGGCTTAAATGTTAAAAGCCATGTAGTAATATGTTTTAGTTTTTATTTCGTATGTTGTAAACTCTGATTTTATAAATATAATTTGCTAGTGTCAAAAAAAAAAAGTTAACCAAAGTTTCCTGGCATATTTACCCTAGAATTTTTGGCCAATCAAATAAAAGAAGTTTTTCACGCTGTCGTTTAAGGCGGACAAGGTGTAATCTTATATGCATATTATTAGGAAACAAAACCAATTGAGTCTCAACTGAAATAAGGGGTAAATACAAGTTTATCTGTCATATTAACCAATTTTATTAATCTGGTGGCAATTTCTGTAAATATATTCAAAAAGCGTGGTCATTTATTCAGTACTTTTGGTGAGTTATCTAATTACTGTTTGCAACTTGCATTTAGGAAATTACACATGCACCCCTCAACTAGTACATAAAAAGACGCATGTACCCCTCCACTAGTACTTGAAAAGACGATTATACCCCCAAATAAACAAAATATTTCTAGAAGATAAAGTGCGCACAACTGTGAAATAAGTTTAGATTGCTTTAAACTTAACTTAGCTTGGATATTACCATATTTGGCATGATCTTAATGTTTTAAATCAATTTTGGTGCACTACTTAAAAAAAATCAATTTTGGTGCGCTTAAGCTTTTGTAGAATACAGAAGAAACGAGAGCCATTAAATCGGCCTTTCCAACTTTTAGTGATTATATTCTCAGCCTCCATATCTGTTTGTCCACACATTTTGGAAATGAAAAGTAGATAATTTAGGAGTCATAATATTATTAGTTATCAATGTGATAGGAGCATGATCCGAAATGGAAAAATGTTCATATAACATAGAAGCAGTGATGTAAATCGAGTCCCCTTTCTTATAACTATCTTTATTTCATTATTTAGGTACTCTTTTGGTTTTACCTTACTCTTAAAGTGGGGGTTTTACAAGTGAGTTTTTAATAATGTTTTTATTATTTTCTTAGTAATAGTTATGTAATAGTTTATCCCTATACCCAAGACTAGAGAAATCTACCTAAACCCCTCATCCACACTTTCCCGCATCCCGCACCCAACAAACTGCTACCTACCCAACTCCCCAAGCCACATAAAATAATACTCCCATTTTCTTTCTTTTTCTTCCCTTCCAAGCTAAATTCATATTAGGAAATAAACTCTTCAATTTCAATCAGCTTTTTTTTCCGATCAGTTGAAGATCTAACAATGGGACGCAATTGCAGCAAATTAAATTTAAGTCTTTTTTCTCAATCTTATATTTCACTGTTTACTACTTTGTGATACAATTATTTGATTGAATTTGCTTTTTTTTTTAGATACAGTTATTTGATCTAGTTTTTTATCTTTTATTTTTATTCTTTCATGATTAATTTTAGATCAAATAAGCAACTATAATGCTTCCAATAAATCATATGTGCTCACTTTGAAAAAGCGTTAGGTAACTTATGTTCATTAGTGATGATTATAATTTCCAGATTAACTAAAATGATTAGAAACCACTTTTTCTATATGAACATTATGATGAGTATATTTTCATAATTCCTCAATTAATATTAATTGTATAAATTCGATGCTTATTTTGAGATAAGTTGATGTTCATTTGGAGATAAGTTAATGTTCTTTTTGAGATAATTTGATGTTAACTTATTATCTTTTCATGACCATGTCCATACTATGATATGTTCATTTATGTATTAATAGATGTTCATCTCCATCCATATAAAATTATTTCGATCATGTCAATTGTTTCACTCATGTTCATTTTCATATAAAATTGGTTCATTTCAACACTAATTCTTGTTCAAATCCAATAATTTATATATCTTGTCTATCAGGTTAATAACGAGTTGTGGATATTGTGAGTTAGACCACACACACTAGGAAGACGACAAAAAGAAGGAAGACGACAAAAAGAAGGAAACCAAGAAGGTATGCAAGCAAAGAAGAGCTTGAAGTTTTTTAATTTGGATTGAGAAATTTATTGTGTTTGATATTTTGCGTGGAATTGTATTGTATATTTTAATATCTAATACTTGAATTTTTGTTGTATACAATTTTACTTTGATTTTGTTAAGAAGTAAATAACCTTGAATGCTATAAGTAAAAATCACATTCTTCAGAAATAGACATCTAGCTAGTATATATAAAAAGTTCACATTAGGAAAGCAACATGTTCATAAACAAAAAAATAAATGTTCATAATTACTTGATTTGGTGATTGAGCATTAATAGTGGTCAATGTTGAATCTTCATGGACAATATAAGATATGATTGTAAAATTATTTTTAACAAAAAAGTAAAGGTTTTCAGTGCATTATTATATTAGAATGAATATGTTCATTAACCTCACACTTAATCATTTCTTTTACTATCTCTTTTACTACTATATATTCATTATTATGTCATTAAATGTTCATAACCATATCATTAAATGATCAACAACAACATAAAAGGAAGCACCTTTATGAATAATCCACCTTAACAATTTTTATTATTTAAAATATATCATAAATCATAACCCCCAAGAATGTTGTAGCAAATCTTAGGGAAAGGTGTTCAAAACCCAATTCTTAAAAAAAATATATATATATTCATTATTGTATTAATAGGTGTTCATTTTCATTTGGATACATAAATAATGATGAAATAGTATATATAGATAAAAAAAAAAAAAAAAAAAAAGGAGGATTGTTAATAATAGAAACAAAGATACATATACTAAGGTTTATTCTTCAATCTAGCAAGGAAGATATTATATATTGTTTGACAAAGTAATTGATGTTCTAGAAAACTATATTATGTTTATGTACATAGAAATTTTTGTATAATAAATTGAACATTTATGGGAGCAAAACATTATGCACGTTAAAGAGTAAATTTCATTTTTAATATTCGTATAAGTCTAAAGGTTAAATACTATAAGGAAAAATCTTCTGTATATTAAAACACCTAAATGGAAAGTCGGTGAAGTAGACCTATATAAACTAACCTTTAAGAGTTAGGGTATCCTAAGATGTCATTACACGACTATTTCAAAATTCTCCCACTTTTATTCATTTATAATTAATATATAAATGTTCATTTTCATTCCAATACATGATCATCTCATTCTAATCAATTCTCGTCATTGCAATGATACATGATTATTCACATATTGAAGATGAATAATCATGTGTTATATTAATACATGATTATTCATATATACAAATAATCATATATTAATACTTTGTGCCAATTTTAAAATTTATTCTCACTTTTATCTATGTACATATTTATATTAAAAAATGTTCATTTTCATTCTAATACATGATCAATTCATTTATAAATGTTCATTTAGATATATCAATGTGCTCATTTTCTTAAATAGTCAAATGTTCATCTCTATAAAATCATATGAACATTTATAAATTATAATATTCATCTCTTTTTATCCTTTTATATATATATATATATATATATATATATATATATATATATATATATATATATATATATAAGTGGTCACAAGATATGACCAGCCGCACAAAAAACACGCTATTATAAAGAGTAGTGTCTTAATATGAAGCACAATGACCGCCTAGCTAGTTTCTTTGAAGTAACGTTGCCACATCTCTCATTATAAATCCGAAAACACGATAATATACTCTAGATAATTTACTATAATTCATTTAATTTCTTTTTTTATGAATAGTTTGTATGAATTGTAATAAATATACTTACATCGTATAAGAAGTACTTATAGATTTATAATGAACATGCTCATTTTAAGAGACCTACATTATTTGTACATTTACAAGGCTACAACATATGTTCATTTTCAAGGTCACATACTAGCTGAACATAAATATATGGTGGTTGGAGCTTTACTCATCTACTTCTATCCCCTCATCAATCCTTTAATATGCAGATGTTTTGTTTAACGCAACTTCAACTTCAGCCACAATAATTGTCGTCGTCGCCGCCGCCACAATAAAACATTAGCAATTAAAAATCATCATCGTGACAACCTTTATGCATATCTTCATCCCAACCAAAACTAGGGAATTTTGGCTCAAATTCTCTATAATATCCCTGTGCTATTTGCTTGATATTGCTTCGATTAGACTTGTAGTTTGCTTAGCTTGTTGACTTAATTGAATATAAGTTAGGATCATCAATTTAAAATCATTACAGTGGAAACTATAAAATCAAATAATGATAATCGAACAATTACAATAGAAAAACAGAGTATTATCAAATTCAAAATCAAAAAACAAAATTGATTGATTAGATTGTCATTAAAAATACGAATTACTCACAATCATGATTAAAAAAAATTAAGCTAGAAATCTCCATGGAAGAAGAGAGAATATTGAAAAACAATAAAAAAAAAATAAAAAATAAAAAAAAAAAGAGGAGAGAGTATAAATTCACTAAAAAAGAGGAGAGAGAAAATGAAGCAAATTAGCTATGTTAAAATATTTACACAACTCTGCAAATTAGAAGTAGTAAATAAGGAAAGAAAAAAAAATAAAAAAAAAAATAAAACTTGCGAAACATAACGAAAGAAAAACCTTTTAGTTTAGAAGGGGGTGTAGGGAGAATTGCATAAACTAAAGTCTAGGGAAAAATTTGTTATAGTTATGGGGCATTGGGCTTCCAAAGTTGTGTTAATTGGTTAGAAGACTAATATTAATTGTTCGGAATTTTATTTAATTTGCTTGCGGAGGAAGTAGGATAGATTTATCTTTCCTATATATTAGTCTTATGTAAATTATTTTAATAGGATGTTTTATAATATAAAGTTGAGTTTATTGAGCTTTTGCTTGAAGAGAACTTTGTTAAGGTTCAAACTAGTTGAAGATCAAACTTAGAAGTCGTTGCCTTCTAAGACTATATATCCTTCTAATTTCCACCATTAAAATCACTCAAATCCTTCCATCAAATTAAAACCGTCAAAAATACGCATCAAGCAGAAGGATATAAAGCATACAATTGAGAGCTAACGAAAGAACGATCTAACTTTTCATATACAATGTGAGAACTAAACGAGCGTTTCCAAGAGAAAGAATTACCAGTTGTAGGGATATCAGTAAATTGAGCAAATCTTTGTAATCTAAAGCATCAAAAGTAGGGGCTTTTCCACCTTATTTATCATTTCATTTAGTAAATATAGGTCATTGAAATCACCTATAAGCGTATACCCTATAATATTAAAAATTTATCTTTTCACATTTAAGATGTTATATAACGGATAAACTATATATTTACAATTTATTTATATTTGATAAGTTTATTATGATTTACAGTAAAAATATATTAAAATTAAACTTTTGTAATTTTGCCTGAAATTATTAAATTATATAAATCAAATAATTAAAAACTAAGATGAAAATACCTTGCGATTGCACGGGCTTTCATCTAGGGGTGTTCAAATTCGGGTCGGGTTTTCGGGTACCCGAAAAAGTGGGTACCCGAATCTTCTGGTTCAAAACTCGGCCCATATCCCGACCCGAGAAACCCGAGTACCCGCGTTACGGGTACCCGATTTTCTCGGGTTGGGTCGAGGGTACCCGAATTTATTCACTCAACATTTTTTATAAAAATTTAATCAATCAAAACAAACTAATTTACAACAGAAAAATAAGATGAATTAACAATTTACAATCTTCTACTTTAACCCACAAATATCAAGTACCAAACTATGCTAAAATCCAAAATTTACAATCAAGTACCACAATTATCATGAGATAGATCTATGAGCAAAGTTCTTTCTGGTTGCTTAACGATCTATCATATCTTCACATACAACGCATAAATTTCCATATCCTAATTTTGTTTATTCAAGTTCTAAACTTTAATGGCCAAAATCAGAAACTATAATTCCAAATCATGGGTAAATTATATGAAAGCTCTCAGACCCATCTTCAAGAACCTGAATCGTCGGCCATCCTCAAGCTTTCTTCTCCACCGTCGCACCACAATCGTCAGCCACCATCTTCTTCGCCGTGCTTCTGTGACAGCGAACAACACAGAGTTGTTTTGTTGGTATATAAAATTTTGATTTGATTTGATTTTGTTGTTGATTTAGAATTTTTTTTTGATAGATTATGAGAGGAGAAGAAGTTTGCTGGAGAAAGAAAGATGTAAGATGGAGATTAGAAGAAAACCATAGAAAGAGAGTGAGGAAAACAACTGGATAGAGAAGGTAAAAATTGAAAAGACAATAAATTGTAAACCCTAACAAATAAAACAGCTACTGAAGATTCATGAAAAAAAAAGACTTAACGGGTATTTCGGGTACCCGCGAGCCACACAGATCGGCCCATGACCCGACCCGACAGCAACACAGATTTCCCGAGTCGGGTACCCGTCCCGAAACTTACATTTTTTAAAAAAAAATTCCCGACTATTTTACACCGGGTCAGCGGGTCGGGTCATTCGGGTAGGGTATTTTTGAACACCCCTACTTTCATCTAGTATTCCAAAAAAGGAAAATTTACGCAAAACTACTACCTAACCACCCATAAAAGGCTTTTTAATACACATCAAGAACAAGTGACAAATACTAATTGACATTTAATAATCCTACCTTCCTCTGTTTACTAATAGTTTCACCATTTCACTTTCAAAAGCCAAACTTCAATTTTTACCATAAAATCTCATTAATATATAAGAAAAAATAATCATGATTATCTCGTTAGCCTCATTTCAATGTGTAATTTCAAAATATTAACTTCATATATATTTTTTAACAATGTATAATTAGAGATATTTACATCAAACTTTAAAGTACAGCAATGGAGAACAATAAGTGCACCGAGGAAGTAATAGGAGGTACTTTAAAGTACACACGGCCAATGAGAAAATCTGCAGCCTGTGAAGAAGCTCATTAAGGTACACTTCTCATCGTTAAGCAAGGCTTGCGTAAATTAAATTCCTCTGGTAATGGCCATCTAAACAGAAAACAACGGTACACATATTAGTAGGTTTGCTGCGATCAAATGTAGCATGACAGGCACGCAAAAGGTCATAACATAATTATAGCAGAAGCATCGATCTCAGCATGCAGCAAAGAACAAACTTACTAAAGGTCACCTATCTTTGAGGATATGATTGAGCACTCCCATGATTATTTTCAACACTCTTACATGGAAATATACTTTCCAATAATCAACTATTAAATACATTTGTAAAATACAATCATGGAAGTGCTAAACAATATTTCTTTTCACATTGTAAGCAAGACCACAGAAATCTGAAAATGATTACCGATTCAATTTTCTGGAACTCAAAGGAAGTACAGGCAGTGTCAAAGGTGTACTGCTACCGGCTCTCTTAACAACCAATTCGAAGGGCTCCTTAGCCTTGTCCAATAGTACACTAGTAAACTGTGCAACAAAAAAAATTGAAAATACACAATGAAATGAGCAATGTCCTTAACTATATTAAAGCACTACATCAAGTAGGTATGAGTTAATATTGCATCATATTCGTTATTCCAAGATTGAGCCCACGAGGTTTTTTTTTTTCAAATTATTGCTTGCATATTTCCGTTACCTTCTTCAATTTTTTTTTTTTTTTTAGTTTTCCTCAATTTCCCTTGATAGTAATACGTCTTGCACTACTGATTGCAGTATTGCATAGACACATACGAGTATATGGCTAGTTTTTGTCATGCAGATTTTAGCAAGTAAAAAAATACATGTAAGTTAAAATACAGCATTCAAGGAGATAAAGTCATTTCATACTTAATATTAAAGAAATTTAGTCAAAACCACCTTATAAAATTGAGATTTTGTGAGAATATATTTTATACTCCCCCGTTCTCTTTTAGTTGCAACATTTTGACTTTTAAGCTTGTCAATGCATAATTTCAACTCTTGATATCTCTAATTAAAGATAGATAACAAAATAAAAAAAATTTAATAGTGCAATTTTCTAAACGTTGCAAATAGAACCATACGGAGGAACTTTAAAACATGTTGTAATTAACTACTGTACCTTTTAAACACTTTATGTTGTAACTTGTAAGATACTACCTTTGGCCAGATTATTGTTGAAACGAAAGTCTGGCATTGACCACCCCATGGGCATGTCAAATGACATTAAATGAACCCATTTCCTACCCTTTCCCCTCGTTTTTTCCTTCAGTTGCTCTCTTCCTTTTATTCATCTCTTTCTCCCTCCCCTGATTTGTGATCTCCTACTCTCACCATTAACTAGAAGTGTATACGAAAAAGAATAATTTGCAGTAGCAGCAACAGTATCTTAAATCCTAGTACCAAAACACTAAAAGAGATACCTTCAGGGAACTTTCAACATGTATTCCATCAATCTGAATTATGATATCATCAGGGGAAATCCCGGCATCTGAAGCAGGAGATCTTGATTCTACCTAATAAAACAACATATGCATACTTCAATAGTGACATTGTCTACAAAAATTTGATTTTTAGAAAAAATCTGAAGAACAAAGGACAAGACAAGCAACATAATTCATTTAAACCTAAGAAAATCTGCGAAGTACCCACAAAAGTAACATTTCCTTCGCAAAAAAAGCTTCCACTTGACTTTTCTTATTCCATAATCACTTAAAAGTGATCAAGCGCTACTTCATGTGCATCTAATATACCGCTGCAATATTGGATGTCCCTTTTATATATCAATGTCTAATGAACCGACCTAAGGGGAGGCACGGTATAGGTAGTGCATAACTGCATAGTAAATTTGTCAAGAACAGCTTGGAGAGAAAGCAGGCAATTAGTTTGCAATATAAGAGGGGATGAGGGAGAGATTATTATATTAAATGTCAATGAGAGTTCTCACTTAGTTTTAAATTTGTATTCTGGGAGAGACCAAGCCTCTTAAATGCTCCTAAATATTTGTTTCTTGCTAAAACTTCCTGTTTATCAATCATAATCACCATCCTTTTGCATTAAATCAACCTCACTATTCCAGTCCAATATGTCCGTTCACACGGTGCAATAACTAACATCTATGCATAATATTAACGTTAGAAGATACTTGTTTTGGAAAGAAAGAACCAGAAAGTAATGACATAAGGTGATTATAAGCCCCCCTTGCCCATGATCTTCATGACAAGGTCAAAGCTTGGGTAGAGTGAGAAGACTGAGATCTAACTTGAACCCAAGTTTGGCTCATGACCTTGCCAAGATAAGCTGAAGAGATATAGGCTGGACTCGAAAAGCCTGAGATTTTGTGAACAATACAGAATTTTAAATATCATTTTACAATCTTTTGCCTTTAGTTTGTAAAAAGTTGACCATACACACACAGACCCCAAATTAAAAGCAAAGTCAAGTTGCAAGACTAGAAATTAAGGCCCAAATCCTCAAGCTCAAGCAAAAGTCTGAATTGTTGGGAATTAAACCATGCCAGGCAAAGCTTAAGGTACACTCAGCTTGATATCACCCCTAGAAATGACTACTAGATATAATTTGTCAGATACCCACCTTAATGTCTAAATTCACAAAAAAATGTTGTCAAACTAATCTTAAAATTTTTTATTACGTAAATATTAATACCCAACCCAATGAGTGCAGCAGACCAGCAAACCTGAATCATTGTCCCAAAGGCAAGGACTAATAACAGAAAACCAAATTTGAGTGGACCATTTTAATTTTAGAAAAAACAACTCCAAAATCCAAATGAGAAATAAAAAAATTAAAATTAAAAAAAAAAAGAGATAAAAACCACCCTTTTTTTTGAAGATAAAACCACCCTTAAGTGAGGAAATTTCTTTCAAATCAGTAACTTTGATGTTTTAACTGATTGCATTTTAACTAAGTCAGCTATCAGAACTTTCATGCATTTACCCTCAGTTTTCAGCAGTGAAGAAGTATTAATCTAACGTAAAGTAAGACATTTTATATTAAAGTCACATCACCCCTCTTTACAACATTGGTTCCTATCAAAATAAAATACTCCGTAATGACACTAAGGATTACAGATAAGTTTCTTACAAAGTTACAAGAGCATATTGAGTTCACCGAGTGTCTACAGGATGAATGTCCCCATCAGTTCTGGGAGAACTATTTCATGTGCTACCACAGACTATCTAGGCTAAGGTAAAAAAGAGGCTTTTCCCAGGGAACACAAATTCAAGCAAATCTATTGGTTTCTAGTGCGGACAGGGGTTTTTCGTTTATCTTAGTTTTAATACAATGCCCTCTAGTGGGTGGCGATTTACCATATCTCAGTATATGAATATAAAAATAATCAATAAATTTTATTTCCAAAAGGAGAAAAATTGGTTTAAATAATCCCAGCTTTGGGTCATTCGCTTTACAATTTTCATAATCCTAACTTTGGATTATTATTGAATAATCCCAACTTTATGGGGTATTCGCTTTTATTGGTCCCAACCGGTCACCTAACTTGTTATAACAAGTTATTAGACACGTGTCATCATCCGATTCGTCAAAAAAAAAAATCAAATAAATAATAAAATAAAATAAAAACCCCGGCCCCTGACACCGTTGGCAGGTGGCAGCCCCTTCTCCCCAGCCCCCACCACTTCCGGCACCTCCCTATCCCCTCGAAACCACCGCCCCTGCTCATCCAACCACCCCGATACCGCCCCTCCTCTCCTAGACCAACACCAGAAACCCCATGACCTCCCTTCCCTAGCCCTAAAACCCAACTCCATCCCTTCCCTAGCCCAAAAACCCCATTCTCTCCCCTTCTTCAGCCCCAAAACCTTTTGAAAGAGGCGTTTTAGGGCTGAGAAAGGGGAGAATATTGGTTTTCAAGGTGGGGGAAGAGGAGGGGAGGTTTTCCAAGGGTGGGGGTGGGAGTCGGGTCGAATTCCGTGTTGGGTTAGAAGGAGAGGCAATTTCAGTAGGTGGAAGATGGGGAGGGGTAGTTCCGAGCTGTTTTGCGATGTAGGGGTAAGGGTGGGAAGGGTGGCGCAGCCGGAGGTGGTGAGGGGAGGAGGTGTTGGCTTGGTTTGTTTTTAACAAATTTGGAGCAATCACATGCTTACATTAAAGCCAAAAAAAAAAAAAAAAAAAAAAAAAAACCTTGTTTAACAGATTATTTGTTACTAAGGGAAAGGACGTGATGAAAAAACAAGCTCATAAGTCTTCAATATCCTTATTTGGGAGGAAATAGATGTTAAAACTGCCAGCTTTCTCACCCTCTCTTTTCTTTTCTTTACTTGTACCTAACAAAAAATTGGCCTTTCCGTTCTTTGCAAATAACCAAATGTCGGAATTCATAATTTTTTCTTCAAGTTTGTGTGTGTGTGTGTTTTTTTAAAATCAGAAATTCAATGAACTTTCAAAAGTAGTAAGGGCGTCTACTACCACTTGAGAACAAACTATACAAGTCTAGCACATAAAAGTATAAAGTGCGGACAAAAGTAAACTAAGTTAAACATCAATCCTCCGATAGTAATGAGTCCTCAACTCCCTCTTTCTTCAGATCCATGTCCTCCCTTTTTCAACTACAATCCGAATGTCTCATCTATGAGCATATGTATCTCTTATTAAGCCATTAATGACAGCAAAACCATCAAAGGTCTCCCTAAGCTTGTGAAGCCGTAATGTTCTAAGCTTTATTTTGGTGAATTAATAATTGAATGTTGCATCTAAAGATATTAAATGAGTTAAAAACATGGACTCCTCTTAGTAGCAAATAGCCTCATAAAACGGCAAAAGCACCTTACATCACAAAGGTAGATAATTTCATCTTCATGGTGCATCCATTTAAACTGTTTATCCAACAATTTAACTTAATCATAATCTTGAAGATAAATGAAGAAAGGTACAAAGGCACACAAACCTTTCGAACAAAAACACCACTTAAGGTATTAGGGGAACTCTGGATTAACTTTTCTAAGTCACCCAACTCTGTTGTGTCAAGATCAGATATTTCAAGTCCAAGCCATGGTTGAGGGACTTCCCTGGCACAGCCAAAATCCAAATTTACAAAATAATAACTTAATTAGAAATTAAAATAATAAAAAGTTATTCAAATAGCAGCAACCACTGAAAGACTGATTTAAAGAGCACAAGCTACTACAATAACAACATTACAGCTGAAAGACCAGCATGAGACAAGATTCCTTTAAAAAAAAACGGATGACCTCTTCACCCACCCACAAGCACAAGACATAAAGTTATTCATTCAAACAAACAACAAAATTCATAACTCATCAGAATTAAGAGAATTCTTTCCAGTGAATTGAAGCAGAGACCAACCAATAACACCTAAACTTTTTAAACTACCAATCTCTCTGAATCACTTATCTCAAAAGCCAAAAGCATTGTGAATTCTATTTTAATTCACTTGCTTGAATATATAGCAAATAAAACATGGACAAAGCATCCTATCAAAGGCAGCATCAATAAGCCACTCACCAAAATCAATTAAACTAGCACCACAGATAGTATAATATCATCACTTGACAATACATCAAAATATGGAATTTGTAGTCCATAGCCAATTGAATCTGTTTTACCTTGCACAGATCAAAACATAGCCCTGACTTATTGAAATTGCAGTTGTAAGCAATTCAAATTCTGTAATAGAGATATCTTTATAAAGGGTTTCATGCAAACTCCCAGTTAAATAACAATACTATGGATTTAAAATATGGAAACTATGAATTATGTAATAGACATATCTTCTTCATATTTGGTTCCGGTTTAGTTTATTTTCCAGTCCGGTTTCCGACCTAGGTCCATTTTGAACACCCCTAGGTCCAACACCACTAGTCCCATACCCTGAATTCTCCCCTAGTAGCTCTGAAGATGGAGCTAAGTCACTACCGTTGATCCTGGGAAACTTGGCTTCCTAGATATTGAGGAAGGAATAATAGAGAATCAATTGTGGTTGGAAATGGAGTTTGCGAGAAGAGAGAGTGGTTGTGGTTGTCCACTGGTTACATGGTACGGGAGGGAGTTTGAGAAGTGAGGAAATCTAGAAAATGGAACAACATTGATACAGTTGGGTATCTTGTGTGGGAAGAGTAAAGTGGAGTGGGTTATCATGTGCAATTAATTGGAAAATTATAAACCTCCCACACTTCACCTCTTCTTAAAAAATTGTGCCATTTAAAAGTAGTGCAATAATTTATGAATGGAGGAAGTATACAACAGTTAATTTATCAACAAGACAAGTTTGCAACAACCAGATTTGAGCCATACCTATATTTCAGCAAGTGCTCCAAGCATTTTAAGGCTATATTGATAGGTAAAAAAGGAGTATACGCTGCCCGATAAAAATTTAGTCCAATGACGCATCCACTGTAATTAATCAGTGGTCCTCCAATACCATTCTGGAAAAAGTAATGTGTCAACATATATATAAAAAAAATTGACAGAGTTCTATAAATATAAGCCTTGCTCTTGCACATTCATTTTGTTCAGATTTCAGAATACCCCTTTGGTCTACACTTACACTGGTACCCTAGATATTCTTGCTAAAGTAGCCAGTAAAAAAATCTCATAAAAATCTCAAACTTATGCAATGTATATTTTCGTTGGCTGGATTAGGTTAATGCTACTAATAAGTGTTTCTCTTTGCATTCCTTTGAAATTAAAAATTTATACTGATGATTTAGTTTTTATTTTCCTTGATCAAAGCTAATGCCAATGTCAGGGGATGTTTGGTGTCCTTGCACGGTTTCCTAGCTCAATTTTTTTTTAGAAAATAGTGACTATTAATCAATCAATCAATCAATCAAAGCCTTAATCCCATAAGTGGGGTCAGCTACATGAACAAAAAGTGATTATTCCGTGTAATCATCAAATTGTGGCTAGAAAATTTGCAATAGTATTTTTAACAATATGAAGAAAAACTACAATAAAAGGCACATAAGATAATCAACAATAACATGTAACTTAATGTTGATATATACATAAGCAGCAATACATAGGTTGAAGGATAAGAATGCTGTTACCTTGGTGATTTCACTATTCGCCATAACAAGCTCTCCACAATCTAATCCACAATCCTTCAAACTGGACCAAACAGGATGGGCATAATTAATTAAAAAAAGGCTACATAAACTAAATAAGATGATAGTTATTCATGCACAAAGCCAAAAGATCACGCGTTACACTGTTACACATGATCACGGGTATGTTAAAAAGTACATAATTGGTAGAATAAAAAAAATATGGTTAAAATGGGAAAAAATGCATCCTATATAACAAAAATTCACTCCCTGGGAAAGGAATAGTCAATATTTAAGAAGGCCTAAAGGTTACTAAATTACTACCTCCATTTTCCTAAGTGCTACTCACTTTCTACTTTCATCTGTTTTCTTAAGTTTTACTCACTTTTTTACTTTACTCCTATTATGGCAACCTTTTATTCGTTTTTTAACATCTACTACCCCAATTTCAGGTACCAATTGTATGTCCCTTATTCTATCACTCTCCTCTTTAAAGTAAAAGTACCCACATGCATGGGTCCCCATTTTCACTCTTCCTTGGTTATATCACTAAAATATGAGGAACTAAGGAAAATGAATGGAGTATGAGACAGAGAAAGAGTAATTTACATAAGCTTGCCAGGTGCTGCCATAATGTGGTATGGGTCATCATTATATCGACCCAACGCAATTACTGCCATCCCCGGACAGAGCTTAATGAGTTCTGAGCTTGTTGTAGTATCACGATGAGAGACAAGCTGAAATGGCGGTGAATGACCAGAGCGAACAAGACACTCAGTATAATCATCAAGATTTCCAATAACAGCTGTTTGCAATCTAACATCAGACTTGATTCGTATGGCTGCAACATTATAATGGAAGTCATAACCTAGTATTTCACCCTCACAGAGACTATGATCAAACAAACGGACATCCACCTGTAATGATAATAGTCCAGTATATCAGTTCAAAGGCTATGAATCTGAATAAAAATAAGAATAAAAGCAAAATAACTCAAATGATAACATAAACAATTATTACTCAATATTCCCACAGTTAAACAAAAAGATAACATAGCCATAAACATGTTGAAAAAAATAATTACTACCTTACATATTATAAGGTTACACGAACTAGGTTTGTGTGTACCAGATCACAGAGGTAAACAAGCTCCACTTTGCTGAAACTAGCAACCCGGTTCAACAGGTCATACAACAAATCAACCAAAGTCATTCAGTTGCCAGCTAAATACCAGATTTAAGGAAAGGCATAAGGGGTGGAAAGAGGGAAAAAGCTTTGGAAATAATGTAAAGCTGTTTACTGGGCTATATGTTTTATAACTTCCCACTTAACTCATTATTACTATTGAGGAGTGTTTGGGTGGGTGTAATATATTTTTCAGTTCACATCTTTACCTTTGTTTGGTTTACAAAGGGGTGAAGCTTTTCCAATGGTGGAAATAACATTTTCAAGCATGGAGAACATGTTCCTTCTAAAGGAAGAGAAGCCAATTTCCAACTTTCTTCTTACTGACATTTTTCTTTCCTCCCATCCATCCTCACCCTTTCATTCCCATATTCCATTTCTTGTACGAAAAAAAAAGGAAAATTAGTATGGAATGTATTTCCTTGAGAAAACGTTTTCCAAGAAAAAGCATTTATCATTGAAAGTTTGAAACTATTTTTCGCCAAAACCAAATGGAGCCTTGCAGTCAAAGAGGCTTAAAACTGGAATTTATTGGACTGGACTAAAACTTATTTGAAGATTTTGAACTTATACGAACTTACACGACTTGAAACTGATTTTTTAAAGTGAAGAAAATGCACTCTTGTTATTTAGTTCACTCAAGTAACATGGTGGTATCTACTGATTTATATTTAAAAATTATATACTACCTCCGATTTTTATTAGTTGCAACTTTGGAATATTTTATCTTACAAATAATACCCCAAAGTTGCAACTAATAAAAATCAGAGGTAGTACTTATTTGACCTATATTTACATTTTTAAGGAAAAAAAAACTGTCAAATTTCTGAATTCCATGATGGGTACACTACACACTAACATGTTGATCGTACATGAAACAATTTAACCAAAAACAAAATTGATCAAAATATTACTTTGAAATTGGTGTATAAACTTTAACAGCATAAGCAAATCTCAAAAGAAAACTAGCAGATGGAAGCATCATTAAAACTTTAAACCTAATTTGTACACAGTCATATCAAACAAGCTTAAACCATATAGTGCTTTTACCTTCACGTACAAATTAGGAAAGAGATAGATTCTATCATATATGTGAGGGAAACCAAGCATGCTTGTTCTTATTCCATATAGCGATTAGAATGACACAATTGAGTTATAGATTGAAGCCGTGGTGGAAAAAGTGTACGTAATAAATGACATTTTGGCAAATAACTTTTGAAATTTTTACTTTGAGGGAAATAGATGATGCAAGTGTCATGTTTTATTGGAGGGAGTATCAAACCTTTATATCATCAGCTATAGCATCTTCTTTTTTAGGACATCTAATAAGGGTAGCAGAAGTCAAAACTGTACTAAAATATTCACCATCTACACCATAGGAGTGCACTACAGTCCCCGAACATATAAATAGCCGTTGGGCACCTGGAAGCAACATAAGTTTAATCAAGCAGGTTTGTTATAAAAAGTAGAAGAATACACTAATATCCAAAGTTTGAACATTAAGTATTTTAAAAACTTTAAAATTGGTTCTTTCCGCATTATTATGGAACAAAGCATGAGCAACACCAACTCATAATATACATATATTTTAATAAATTAAAAAGGTTCTCAACATTGAAAGAATTGTTTACAAAATCATGATTTGCAAACATATAATTAGGAAAAAGTTAACAATGTTACATTCAAAAAGTAAAACTTTCGAAATATCAAATGGGACAGATGAAGATTTCAATGATTGTAGAATATGTAATACCGGTGTAAGATGTGAGGCAAACAACAAATGGAGATGCCACCAAAGCAGCACGTTTTGTTTTACAATCCAAGTACATGTTGTGCTCAACAAATTCATCAAATTTCCCGAAGTGATTTGCCTTTTCAAAGTGTATGCCTGCAAATTATCACAAAATATTATATTAAAACAATACAATAATCTGAATACCATAAAACTGTTAAAACTTGAGAAAGTGGGGAAATCTTTGAAGATTGCAAGAGAAACAGAGGAAGAATTACATAGTAAAAGGTACAATAATGCTGCAATTTGGTGAAGAGGAGAGAGAAAATGATGTTTGGATGATAACGGTGGCAAGAAGGTGGCTGGACGGTGGTTGGGCCCCACTAACGGAAACATAACGACATAAGGCAAAAGGCAGTGAAATTTATAGTTAGGGAATGTGGGTGGTAGTAATGTAAAATAAAATATTAAATAGGTAGCAAATGTAACAATGCTGGTAGCAAATTTCAAATTTTCCTAATAATTATGGAACCACTTTCACAGGTATTGCTAATGGAAAAAAACCTTGATGTCGTGATGTGGCTGTGATTATACCGCCACCCCCACAGATTACCACAATCACAAATTAATATGTGTAACTTTTAAATTTGTTAAATCGCACAAATAATACCCCATACTAATTAACGGATGTAGTATTAGGTAGTGAAGTGAACCCGTACCGATTCCCATACTAGCACTGACCATGGGTCAAGTTTTGCAAAGAAACAATAAGATGCATTCTTCCTACTACTAGTCTAGTCTACTACTACTAAAATTATTATGATCATAAAAATTCACAAAAGGTAAAGCCAAAAATAACCAGCAAATTATTCATGAAAGTAATAAATATATACAAGTATAATTTCAAAAATCATAACAAAACCAAACTGAATCGAAAACTAAAAATAAAAAAAAAAAAAAGTGAAGGACGGAGATAAACCATATTGTGGGCGGCAGGGGCGCAGTACTCTCCTCCATGGATTGAACAACGGCTTTGGAGTGTCCCAAAATTTGCGCTTCAAATGCTGACGACTGCGTTCCATGGAATTTAAGCTTGCAAAAACCCCAAAATAAATAAATAAGTACTATTAATCGAACTTTCAATTTTTTCAGCCGCTTGTTTTTGCCAATTTCGAGAGTTCCGATTACATGTAATTACAAGAACATGATAAATTTTTATTACTTTATAAAGATTGAAGAGTAAATTGTGGTGGCTTGGTGAAGAGGAGGAGAAGATCGTTTTTTTTAACACAGGAGAAAGAAGGGTGTATTTTTTGTTTGAGAATGACTAGGAATGGCAACGGATCGGATTCGGATCGGATGGAGCTTCACCCGCATCCACCCGCATCCACCATCCGCTCCACGAGATCCACCCGTCACCCGCATCCGATCCATCCGTCATCCGCGGGTGAAACGGGTGGATCGGATGATAAACGGATGATAATTATAATTTCTAATATATAAAACACAAATCAGAAATAATGCATAAACAGCAAATAAAACACAGCATTACATCAATATAAATACACTTTCCATTAAATTAAAACCCATTACAAACCACAACATAATACATATGAATATTAGTAGGTCATTCCACCAGATTACTTGATTTATTTCCTAAGTCCAATTGAATGAATGTAATGAATTTTAAAATTTATAGCAAGACAGCAATATAATTTAGCACTAGTGTTATGAAGCATAAAGTAATTTTTTCTATAATATATTCACAAGAAAGCAGAACATATTTCAATCAATAAATATATATACTCAAAATTCAGATTTACATATAAAACACAAATCAGAAATTTCAACAAATCAGATGGGTTCACATCGTCACAACAATTCACTAATTCAGATCTACAAATCAAGTCAATTACTTCAACAACTAGAAATTATTAGATGATTACTTGATTAGGCTTTACACTAGTAGAATAAATTAGAACAAACTAAAAAGAAAAATACCTTGAAGGGCTTGAACGAGAATAAAATAGAGGGAGGTGCGTGAGGATGGTCGGCTGTCGCCGGTGAGAGAACCCGCCGGATCGTCGCGAGTGTCTGAGTGAGAAAGAATCAGTGCGAAATTGATTGTCTGAGTGAGAGAGAGGGAGGTGCGTGAGGATGGTCGGGCTGTCGCCGGATTGTCGCAGAGCGGTGGTGAGGGACTGAGTGTGGCGAAAACCGCGAAACTGTGAGTGAGTGAGAAAGAATCAGTGCGAGTGAGAGAAAGGGAGGTGCGTGAGGATGGTCGGGCTGTCGCCGAATCGCCGGTGAGAGAACCCGCCGGATTGTCGCAGAGCGGTGGGCCGGTGGTGAGGGACTGAGTGAGAAAGAATCAGTGTGAGAGTCTGAGAGAGAATGAGGGTGGCTGGGTGAGTGGGTGCCTGCCTGGCTGGGTGGTGTTCAAAATTAGGGATTAGGGTTTCTGAATTTAGGGGGGGTTTATATATTTATTTATTAAATTTTTATTTATATATTTATATATATATATATTTATATATATATATATATATATATATAATTTCGTACAGTTTTTCAAAAAAAAAAAAAAATTATAATTTCGTACAGAATTATTTTTTAAAAAATTTTATTTATATATTTATTTATATACATATATATATATATATATATATATATATATATATATATATATATATATAATTTCGGGTGGATGACGGATCGGGTAATAAACGGATGACGGATCGGGTGATGGATGATGCGGAGCCCCACCCGAATCCGACCCGATCCGTCACCCGCTTCATCCGTCATCCGCCCTTCATCCATTTAATGCGGATTTTCGTCCATTAAATTAAATCGGGTGGATCGGGTTGGCGGATATCCGTTTACGATTGCCATCCCTGAGGAGAAGATCGTTTTTTTTAACACATGAGAAAGAAGGGTGTATTTTTTGTTTGAGAATGACTGAATCCCTAAATATATCCCTAATAAAAATAATATAATAATAAACCTATAAAAGCATCAACATATAAATGACTCCTTATCAATAATGCACTGCTCATATTACCCCCTAAATTTTAACTATCATTTCCTTATAAATAGTGTTCTTCCCAAATTGGCTCTCAAAATTTTCTCTCTCACCTCATGAGCACTTTACTTTGACCTTTGGTCCAAATTTCTTCACTTTACTTTCTCTCTCTTATTTTATTTTCACCTCTCTATAGATTTCCTCTCACCAGTCTCACAAAAGGGTTTTACTCATACTTTTCTTTGAGAACCTCAATCAAAGCTGAGGCATGATGGGCCTCTACCAGGTATGGACCCTTGTGTCCAATACCAGGGGCAAATGCGTCATTCCATCATCAAAATTGGTACAATAACTCAATCTTGTTACTGGCTGTAAAATTTATTCTCTCTCCTCTTACCACTGTAAATAAAACATCCCCCTTTTCTCTCTCTAAAGAGTTCTCACCGGAAAACTGATCAGAAAAGGGTCGCTAGAACCCTAGCGAAAATCCATGCTAAAACGCTCACAAAATTGTCGAATTTGGTGCAGGTCGTGTTGTGAACAAGAATTTCGTAAGTTCAAGGTTGTTGGGAGTGATAGTATACAATTTCGGGGGGGTCTATTTTGGCAGTAATTCGAAGGTGTTCCAAGTTTTTATATACAACAATCGTTCAAACCATGGCAGGTAAACGTAATTTATTATTCAAGTTGTTGAAATCCGTAATAAAATAGTGGTTTTTGTAACAAGGGTTGTAATTGTATCAGGTGGTAGAAGAGGTGGAAGGGGTGGTCGTAGGGCCGGTCGCAGGGGCGGTAGTAGTGGCGGAGAAGTGTTGGGAAGGATAAGGTAATTTTGATTTGTACTGTTGATTTGTATGTGCATATTTGCTTACTTGTGAGTAGAATTCATGTTGGAGTTAAATAACATTTTGGTTATTTTGTACTGTTGATTAAGAATAGAATTCCTGTTGGAATGTTGAATTTGTTTATTCTTGCATAGCTAGCTTCCCAAGGAGTATGCTTACACATGTATGCTTATAGAGTAGGATTGAAGGTTTAGTTTGTAATTGAACACGTGTATGCTTATAGAATAGAATATGAATAAGTGTCATGAAGAATTTAATTTGGTCTGTTGTTGCTGTGATGATTTTAATTTTAGTATCACCCAAGTTATTGAATATGTAAGTTGATTTAATATTGTGTTTGTATTGTTATTGAAGGAGATTGAAGGAGATATATCCGATGTGGAAGTTGGTAATGGTGGTAGGAACTCGCAAAAGGTATTGGTAAATAAATACAGTAAATGTATACACTGTTGCTGTGATTGTTTGTGGGGTTGATGATAAAATAAATAATGTGTTGGTTTGCTTTTGTAGGTTAGTAAGAAACTTGATGAAGCTATGTACAGGGTGAGTTTTGAATTACATTTGTTTGTGTTTTATTGTTGTTTTGTTTGTGGTTGTTCAGGAGTTAATGTATATTTGTCTCTGGGTGGTAGGACAATTCACTAAGTGAATGTGGAAAGATGAAGCAACTTGGTAAAGTGATTGAACGATGCAAGAAGGAGCTTAAAAGGGTAACAAAGCCTCGACTATATTGCTATATTGTATTGAAGTTGTATGTGTATTGATTTGGGAATTCATTTATCTTTGTATGTTGTTTGCAGCCTGAAAATGTAAATTGTCGGGTGGAGTATTTTGGGATTGTTAATGAGTTTTGTGAGAAGAAAAGGAAGACAGTTAAGGAGATGGGATTTGCTGGACTTTTTGGTCTAGTTGACAAGCAGCTTCCAAGGGAGCTGTGTTATTGGCTTGCTACGAGAGTTGATGTAGCTTCTTATTCCTTGAATACCCCTGATGGGCTAGAGTTTACATTCGACCCCATTCAAGTTCATTGGGTTTTTGGCATTCCAAAGGGGCATTTGCCTATTCCGAAGGAAGCTGTTGATGACAGCGCGCAGAATTATCTTGATCGTGTCGTAGCTCGATTTAGCTCGACAACCCTTAGCAATGTAAAAGGGATCCCGAGGAAAAACTTAGTAGAAGTTGTTAAAGCTCCACTTGAAGATGTGATTGAGTTTAAGATTGTGTTCTTGCTGCTAACCCTAGTGGATGTTCTGTGTCCGACAACATCCCATAGGTTGTGCCCTAAGTTACTTCCAGCAGCAATAGCAACAGTGGACCCCGAGGCTTATGATTGGTGTTCGTTAGTGCTGGAAAAACTTATGTATTCAGTTTCTAGCTTTGCAAGGAGGTTCTACCCTAATGGCTATTGCAAGGGATGTGGAGGGTGTACAATATTTCTTGCGGTTAGTTTATTTAATTATATGCACTGGTTGATGGTTTTATGTAGTTTTTAGTGGAGTAATGAAACCGCGTATGTTGCAGATTATGTATCTTGATCGGTTGAGAAGGCCCCCTGTAAAATGGGGTGTGTTTCCTTGGCTGAAGGCTTGGACAGAAGCCGATATAAACAAGGCTAAGCGTATTGTGGATGGTGATTTTGGGAAATTGGGGGTAAGTAAAAATACTTAAATCAGATTGTGTGGGATGAAAATATTATTCCATAATATAATTTGTTATGTAATTGTGTTTTTTTGTAAATGTGTAGTGTGTCAATGCGGAGTATGGCAGGCCACACGAAAGGGCCGCATTGGACCTTATGCCAATGAAAAGAAGTGTTGTGGCTGCAGAGGTAAGTGTTGAGTATTGTTTTTGTTTGGAGGAGTTGGTTGTACACACTTTAGTTTGAAACACTTGAGCTTGATATTGCAATGTTGAAAACAATAGGTTGCTGAAGTGTTGATGAGGGGTGTTGTTCATGAGGAGGAGGATGTAGAGGAAGAACTTATATTCACTCAGGGTGTAAAAAGCGTCCCCGAGAAGGAGCCAGTTATTTGGATGGAACAAGTCTTCAGGTAATGCAAAGGGAAGTCAGTAAGTTTGATTGTGTGTCTTGTTCATTATGCAATCTTATTATCATTATGTCCCGTGCAAGTTTCTTGTTCTGGTGTGCATGACATCAATATCAATGATTACATCTCAAGTGGCCTAATGTGCTCATCACTAAACATTGTAGATAATGGCTGAGAGGACAACCAGATGGAGGTTCAAGAAGATAAGGAGAGACAAGAGAGGGAGGATAAGGAGAGACAGAAAAGGCAGGTTAAGGAGAGAAAGGAAAGGCAGGAGCTGGAGGAGAAGGAGAGAAAAGAGAGGGAGGAGTAGGAGAGATTGGTGAGGGAGGAAAAGGAGAGACTGGAAAGGGAGGAATTACTGACAGGCTTA
Organism: Chenopodium album; assembly: GCF_948465745.1. Taxonomy (NCBI): domain Eukaryota; kingdom Viridiplantae; phylum Streptophyta; class Magnoliopsida; order Caryophyllales; family Amaranthaceae; genus Chenopodium; species Chenopodium album. The sequence goes on along the minus strand of NC_137860.1, from coordinate 20,146,548 downwards.
AGTCGTATCACCTAATCAAAAGAATAACCTAAAACCACTAACTAATAATAGATAGGGAAGTAGGGTCGAATCCATAGGGAAACAAGTCTTTCTTTTCCTAATTAATTAAAATAGTCTAGATTATTAAGTAACTGAAATTGTTGTTATGAATGTGAAATTAAACTACGGAGATTAAGAATAGGGAGAATCAATTAATAAAAGGCCTAGGGTCACAGGTTCACCAATAATTAATGTTCCAGGATAAAAACATAACAATCAATAATTAATATTGCACATATAACATGATTAACAGGGCTCTCGCAATTTATTAATCAACAAAGATCTAACAGGCTCTCGCAATTTACTAGATCTAAGTTCCTATTGAAAATAGCATTTAATATTAAATTAACATCTGCTCGATTCATCAATTTAATATTGCTAAACATTTACAATCAAATCACATCTGCTCGATTCATAATCTAATTGCAAAGAATTAAAACAATTCAATAAGAAATTATCATGCAATGTCAATAATCAATAGTAACAAATTATCCCTTCATATTAATTATGGATCCCCATAAACCCTAGAATTAGACTACCCGCACATAATTAAAACTAAACTAAACAAAGCAATTAAACAAGTCATGATAGAGTAAAGAAATAAAATTGCTGAAATTAAACAAAAGAAATCGTTACCGAAATCGGCGGAATTACAAAGTTGAATCAAGAACAAAAGGTAAAAGTTGAGAGAAGTTTTGAGAGAGAAAATAATCTAAGTAGAGAGAGAAAGTCTAAGAAAGAAGAAGTTCTGAAATTACTTAACAATAACCAATTTATATTAAACTCGAAACTAAGATCGAGCTTAATTGGCTTCTAAAGAACACGCGCCCGGCCGGGCGCCACACCGTCCGGTCGGGCGTGCCTTTTCTATTTTAAGTCTTCTCTCGCGCCCGGTCGGGCGCGAGATCGGGCGACTCGTATTCTTCCGCCCCGCCCGGCTAGGCGCGCCATCGGGCGGGAGCATCTTGGCCGGGCGAGGCCATCTTGGGCAAGCTTTGGACTTCAATTGGGCCCCGATCATTCGGCCCAATCCGGATTTCCTCTTTGGGGCTTGACTACTCGGTCCAAATGCCTTGATATATCGGTCGTGCTTCTCCAATGCTTGTAGTTGCTTTATATAATCTCGGGAAAATGCTCCAAACGTGCAATTTCCTGCAAACTCAACCAAAACTACAAAAACACTAGAAAACAACAATTAGTAATAAAAGTGGCTCTAAAGAGCCAAAAACACTACCAATTACGACCAAGGGATGGGGGTAAAACACTACATAAAATAGACATATCAATTACAGAGGGTGGAAGTAGAGGAGGGGGCTGAAAGGGATAGGCTGGAAAGGGAGGAATTAGAGAGGGTGGAAAGAGCTGAAAAAGAGAGGGTTGAAAGAGAGAGGGTGGAAAGGGAGGAGTTGGAGAGGCTAGAATTGGAGAGGGTTGAAAGAGAGAGGCTGGAAAGGGAGGAGAAAGAGAGGGTGGAATTAGCTGAGAAAGAGAGGCTTGAAAGAGAGAAAGAGCAAGAAGAATTGGATCCGCTTGAGAAAGAGAAAGAGGAATTTGACAGGTTGAACAAACAGAGACAGGAGATGGACATGCTAGGGAAGGAGAATGGGGAGAAGGATATTGGGGAGAAGGATATTGGGGAGAAGGATATTAGGGAGAAGCAGATTGGGGAGAAGGAGATTGGGGATAAGGAGAATGAAATACCCACTGAGACCAGAATAATGCGAGGACCAGGAAGTCCTGAGAGAAGTGATGTAGAGATAAGTTACAACTCTGAGGAAGAAATTACTTCTGAGTTTGGCTCACCATCGTGCTTAGATGCGGGTGATCGTAGTCGTCGTAAATGGAAAACAACGACAACCCCTAATAAATTAGTACAAGGATATGTATTGACTTGGCGGCCTAGGAAGAATCGAAAGTATCGACAAGCAATATTTGATTATGTCAGACTGAACAACAATTTCTCACCAAGGAGGCAGCACATTGAGATGTAAGCATTCTGCTTCAAACTTTGTCGAATGAACTGGTTATGATATATGTATTATAACAAGTACAAATTTTTTTTTAGTGAAGAAGATCCGGTGATGCTTAGTTGTGACGGCCATGTAGCAAGACTTAGCTTGTGTGCTGGTATTGCTTTGACTAGGGGTCAAGTTGTTGATCAGGTACTTTTAAACTTTGTAGAATGTTGATTTGATGTTCTTATAATTGAATCTCATATTTTGGTGTGAATTAATTAAAATGTGAAAATACATTCGGAACATTGTAAGTTTTGCTTAATTGAACTCCTTACCTTAGTTATCATGGTATTGTAGTATGTGAGGGTTGCTGCTAAAATTTATGAAAAGGTTTGGGCTCAGAGATTTGTATGCCGAAGTTGGCGGTTCATGTTGGATCTGGCATTTGCGGTATGTAAATTCAGTCATCATCTGTTTTTACTTCCCAAATTTCCCGAACTAATATGCGTTCCCGAACTAATATGTTAGTGCTTTTGTCCAGAATCGTGTTTTGAACATGAAGACTCCTGAGGACTTGGACAGGACCACAAGAGGGTATACTCGCCAAATGTCAGGACTATCTCTGAACCGCATCAATGTGGTAAGTAATTGCCGGGATTGATTACTTTAACTCAGCAAACACTGTATAATATAAAAAAAAAATATGTAGCTAACATTACTGTTTTTACTTAGGTGTTTGTCCCTGTTGTATTGGCGAATCACTGGTGGTGTGTAGCATTTTCATTAAATCGGGAAGAGATTCTAGTGATGGACTCAATGGAGACGACAACCGATGCTGATCTCCACTCGATTAATGTCTAGAAGCTGGTATAATTCTCCAAACTATGTAATAATTGTTATAATATCAAACAAATCTGGTACCCTCGTGTTGTCTGACACGGCCTTTGTGTTTGTGGTTAGGCATATGCGATGGACTTGGTGTTTAAGATGCTAGATGAAGATTGGCCCCTTGGAACCGTTGGCAAATGGACAATGACTTCGCTTAGAATGAATCAACAGGGAGACTTGTGGGTTTTGCTATAATTTTATGTGATTTTGTTAATATAATGTACATTTAATGTCACCATAACTTACGTGAGAATTATTATGTTTGCTGTCGATAACAGGCACAGTTGTGGAGTCCATATGCTAGCTGCAATTAAGCGCACTGCTGAGAGACTCTTAATAGAATTGTGTTTGGTGAGACTTTCTATTTGCTTTCAGAAATGACTATATGTATGTGTGGGTGTGTTCTGTGTGTGTGTTATGATGATTTCCAAACTTTGGTGCAGGATCCAAATATAAATGTTGAGCGGTCGTGGCTGTTATTTGAGGATCTAATGTCTAATTTCAACGACGCTCGACCTGCTGTGCTGGATGCAGTGACCAAGAAAGCCACCACATAATGCATGTATGGGCATATATGGAGAGCTGTTTGTGTTGTAATGAATTTAGTTTCAATGTAGGCTTCTGGATTTGTTAGTCTTATGGATTGTTTCAACTTGGGCTTATGTGGGTGTTTTGTGATCATTTCCAAACTTCTGGATTATTTCACCAAGTAGCTGACTTAGGTAATTTTTCTGTTGAATATATGGGCCATATTGAACTTAGGTCAACTTGGGCCATTTTGGAATTTATAATGTAAATATAAACTGTTAATATGTAAATATATACTATTATAAATTTTTCACATAAACAATCGTAGAGGCCAACATTTTGTTCACATGTTGGGCTGCCTTTTTGGACTGTTATATAAATGTAAATGTATAAATGTATAAATGTAACTGTATAAATGTAAATGGCTGTCATATGGAATAATTGTTATTGAAATGTCATAAAACGTAGGGGCGCACTCGCGAGCAACTTGAGTTCGACTCGGTCAAAATTTGGTCAAAACTCGACTCAATATTGACTCGATTGACTCCTCGACTTTGCTCATTTATAAAAAACTTTTATTTTTGATTATTTATTAATAAATAAACATTATTTATTTTTGATTATCATTATTTGGTCAAAACTCAACTAGATAAAGCTCGACTTGTTATGTTAACGAGTCGAATCGATCTACCCTAAACTCGAACTCGACTCGACTCGCATAATAAGCACCCCTAATATTTAAACGTATGGAATTGTCTTTTATATGTATTTTTATACTGTCATATAAATGTCATAAACAATTTTATTTATGTTAGTCATATACTTGCGCATATGAGTTGTAAATACTGTTATTAAAATTTAAAATATAGCTATATTTAATTAATAAACTATCAACTATATCTAAAATACAACTATGTTATCATTTATAATATAAAATAAATCATTAGAATTATGATGTGTTTTAGATATAAACTAAAATAATGCAAAGTAACTGGGACATCTAATACACATCTAATAATAATAAGCTAACAACTTCACATCTAACATAGCTACATGCTTAATTGAAAGCATTTAAAATTCACATATACTTAGCAATTGCAAGCATACCATTCAACTCATTAGTTGAAATGGTTACATTCTTAAACAAGGACTCCTTCTTGAATATGAGTATTGCCATGCCTCCGCAAACATCGTCTGGCTCAGCCAGATTCAATGTGTACTGTTTTAGGTCCGTCAAAACCCACCTTGCGATTTCATTTGAGACCCTTGTTTCCGCAACAATAAAGATGTCAGGATGAAAAAGATTAATTAGTTGTGTAGCTCGACTTGGGAAATCCTTATGAGATAACCCCTTACAATTCCATAGGAGGATTTTATAGTCTTCACAATCTTCTATTCCGGTATCAAAGACAGGGGGTTGGTCAACCATGAGCCTCATTGAAAAAAACCGTCCGTCCCTTACATGAGAAGTGGCATTAACTGACTTCAATTCCAACCAAATGCTCTTTGGACAGGGACTATTGACTATTAACCTCACATCATCCGAACAGCTATGCACTGTAGTCGAATACTCCCCACAAGTAATGGTGCTTCTTTTAAGCATTTTTGGCATTGGACTTGTGAATGCTAATATTTCATTTAATGTTGTCAATAACTTAGCCAATGTTACATTCTCAATTAGCCACTCGAAGTACATCTTCAACGGCTTTGGTAGTAGTGACAGATCACTTAAATCAGGGATGTGGAAAGGTGATATTTTACCATTGCTAGATACTTCAACAATGTTGCTTCGTGACTGGTGTGCGTTTTGTGGTTTAAGAATTAACTCTACCAAGTCCCTTTTCTGGAGGAACTTAATTTTGACAAGGTTTTTTAAGGAGCTAGGACATAATAAGCAGGCAATTAACTTGGATTTCTTGTTTGGGGAACGAAAGGATTGGCGGGATGCCCGTTTCCTTTTAATTTTGTGAGTAGTTACCATCATCACAGAGTTGATGATGGCCTCGGCCATAGTTTGGAAATGGCATATTGGTGTGTTTGGAAATGGCATATTGGTGTGTTTGGAAATGGCATATTGGTGTGTTTGGTAAGCGTATATACTGAGTTTAATTTTTTTACGCACCAAATGAAATCCATTCTCGCAGCGCCAACATTTAAACATAGCAGTAGACAGTTCAAAAATATTAAATTAGTATAACGGTTTAGCTAATAGGTTAACATATTTCAATGAAATAATAACAGTATTTCTTATAATATTAGAAGTATGTTACTAAACACAAAATATGTCAATATTTTAGTTTTATGCATTTGTACATACACCATATAAAATGATAACTACATATACAAATAATTGTTCATTTTTTAGTAGTAAACATCCGTAGGTTAACAATATCAGTACATATATGAAAAGGAGAAAGGTCTTCGTATATAGGGTCTAGGATATAGGAGGACAGATGCTACAGGTATCTCAATATTAATTGTATATATGGAAATAAAACATTTTATCTTTTACAATAACAGTATATAATAATGTATAACATTATTTTTATTGGATTTAACAGATATAACAGGAAAAAGGGTAAATTTGTTAAAATGGATGCGTGGGATTTGATTTGGCAATGGCAGGAATTTGATTTGTCAATGACAGGATTTGCCCTCTATGGGGAATCTTTTTGCTCAGTCCCTTTTCAATTTTTGACAATTTAAATGGGTAAAATTTTGTTTTCTTTTTTGTTCAATAATATTATGTTTTCTTTTTTATAAAAGGAATAATGAAAGGAGTAAAAATATAAGGACAAATTGAGAGGTTAAAAAACAGAAGCCATCATGAGAATTTTAAAAATAGAAGTGTTCACCATAATAGACAACAATATATAATTAACGATAATAATTCCAATAAACTAGGTGAACAACATGTACTAATATCATAACACAACCTCATTGCAGAATAACAGGTACTAATAATATAACTAATTAACTAAAGTACTTAACAAACTACTAACTACTACTTAAAACAGTAAGGCAAGAACATCATAAGCAGAATTGACACCATCTACCAATCACCATCATCATTGCTTGATTCACCGAAATCGTAATCTGAACCTGAGAAACCCCTTGGCAATGTGTCCGCCACCTTCTCGACATAGGTCAGAATAGCATTGGCCATATTATCCGTATACACCGGAGGAAACCCTTCTTCACTATATGCTGGATGGTTTATTAATTCTGGGTGGTCGGCGATGTTAACTCCATTCATAGCACACATGGTGGCCATAAACTCGTTGCATTCAGTCTGGTTTTCCTTGAAAACAATAGCAAAATCCACGGGCCCAAATTTAATCCATTCCATCGAAACAACCTTGTCGTTTGTCCTAGTAACTAAACCAGTCACAAACTCCCTTCGAACTGCCAACAAAGCCCAAATGTCCGCCCCATGGACGGTAATGAGGTGATCCATAATGTCTGCTAATATACCAACACAAGAGAACATATAAAAGAACCTAATTAAGTACTTGTACCTAACCACCCAATTGGTACATAGCCACAAGTAACGACGCAACTCCCCTAGATTAACTGAAAAGGCAATCTTATACAAGTCGAGGAAGTAGTACACGAAGCAGTATGCCTCCTTGCGGAATTCATAGGGTTTTGTTAACTTGAAAGGGCTTAGATAGGGAAAATAGGGATGAAATTGCAGACCTTCGAGTGCGAAATATCCACGGCCTAGCGTTGCAAGTTGATGCGAAAACATTAACGACCGATTGCGCCTCTTCAGAGTGACAAAGGCCAACAAACCGCGTACTGGGGGTTCCCCATTTTTCACGACGTACTTCAAGGTCTCAACATCGTCCTTAGGTTCTTGCTCGCGGCAGCGACAAAATGGAGGTGAAAGGAAATTGTAATGGTTGAGGTCAAAAGGATAGATCAAAGCTAACAACATCAAAAGAGTGGAAGAAGAAGAAGAGCCCATTTTCAAATTCGAATTCAAAGGACATACACATATTTATATAAATTGATCCATCATTCCTTAATTCAATTTTAACAATACTTAATTGTATTTAACAATTCATAAATCTATTTAACTGAATATTCCGGAAATATAACAGTACTTGTACTTCATGCCAATTGTTAAACAAATTTTTTTTAAAATAACTGTTTTAAACCACTAATAGATTGTATATTTATGTTACATTTTTTCAAGTACACCCACACACATACTAATCTTATATTGTTGGCACCTTCTAATCTACTAATCCAGTATTTGTTATACGAAATGCACATCGACGGCCTTGTAAATGTGATTCAATGCTCTTAACTACCATCCACTCACGGTACCATGTTTGACTCGCACTGTGATACTGTTGTGAAAATAAACATATTGTTTGGCATCAAACTTTCCCACACTGTTCCCAAAGATGCCTTCACTTCCCGACCAGAAGTATATGTATGCATTGACGTGTTGGATGTCTCAAACACATCGGTAACTTCGTTAACCACAATGAAAGAAATGTTGTACTTCTTAGCAATTTCTTTCATTTTTTTCGCTGCAGCTACTAATGACCGTTTACGCTCAATGAATCCCTAACTGTAGTCATGATCATGCCTGAAGAAGTAGGCTATTGAATCTAAAATGACAACTCAGGTATGTCTACAACCTTTATGAGAATTCTAACACCATTAGCTTTGCTTGGTTCAACACCAAAAAAAATTGTCCCGGATCTTCTTAACATGTACTTGACTTAGCGGATTAGCATCTACCACCTTATTTTCTACTAAATGAGAACTTAATTATTTCAGTCTATTGGACGGAAACACAGGAAATGCTTGAATATAAATGGAAGATCCACACAACCCACCATCACCTGGATCCAATAAGCACGTTAGTAGTAGCTGTAGACATATTTGTGTTTTACCAACCCCACTTTCCCCGTAAATCTCAGTGACTTTCCCTACACGTATGCCGCTGTTCAATGTAAAATCTATTCTTCCACATTTGGTGATACATCTTTGATTCATTTAATAGTGAACTACAAGATTATTGCTTTCTAAAGAAATGAAGGTTGTTGGTCTGAAAAGCTTGGTTCTAAAGAGGAAGACAAGTTTGTTTATATACTACAAGATAGGTCGATGTTTATTTATTTTACATTTATTTATATGAATATGTTGTTACACCCGACTAGACTTAAATATTACCGTGCGATACTTACTTCATTCGTATTTTATTCTGATTTTGTAAAATGCTTCATAATTCTAAATTATAAAAGATAGCAGTATTTTAAATTTTAATAATAGTTTATGAAGTAAAGATAGCAGTACGTTAATTCTACATTAATAAATGTTACATAACATATAAATGATAGTTTATTCATGTAAACATAGTAGTATTTTACACATAGATGCTAGTTTATGAATGAAAGAGAGCATTATATTATACATAAATAACTGTATTAAATAATTAAATTATATTATCATGCGCTTTGCCTACATTAATAAATGGTACATAACATATAAATGATAGTTTATTCATGTAAACATAGCAGTATTTTACACATAGGTGCTAGTTTATGAATGAAAGATAACAGTATATTATACATAAATAACTGTATTAAATAATTATATTATATTATCATGCGCTTTCCCTACATTAATAAATGATACATATAAATGATAGTTTAATTATGTGAACATATAGCAGTATTTAAGATATGGATGCTTGCTTATTACTTAAAGATAAGTATATTTTATGTATAAATAACAGTATTTAATACTCATATATCACCCTTCGAAGGCGATAAACTTACTGTTATTAATATCTTGCAGGGTCATTACAACTGTCCATGGCAGATGTCAAGACACATCTATCGGAAAGGCAATCGGGCAGCAGGACTATGTTGCCTCTCTCGGCTACTCTCCTACTCATCAAGATATAAATTCATTTTTAAATAGTTAATTTTCTTATTTACCTTTTTTTAGATCCATCCATCGGTTTACATGTCGAAAAATTTTCGGTTAAGGTAGGGGCCATTTTAGCCTTTAGGGGTTCGAATTGAGCTCAGAATTAGCAAAAAAAATAACGCAAGTGCCTCGTTTTGCGTAACAAAAATGTATCGATTTGTGGGAAACTGTAAAAATGAGACACTTACGTTATTTTTTTGCTAATTCCAAACTCAATTCGAACCCATAAGGGCTAATAAAATGGCTCCTAAAACCTTAACCGAAAATTTTTCGACATGTAAACCGATGAAAAAGTTGAATTGGGCTGCAATTTACAATGTATAAAAACTTTTGGGCTGCAATTTGCAAATTTTTTTAAATGGCTGCAATTTGCAAATTTTCCTAAACAAAACTATGAAATCTAATACACATTACTTTTTTTTTTTTGCTATCACACATATACAGAGTATTACTATATTAACAAAATCTAAATTACAAATAACTGTATTTGGATTATAATAAATAGAATCTAAACTACAAATAACAGTATCTGGGTTATTATAAACAGTAGTCCACCGAATTAGGCCAATATATGGTCCACCTGCTTTAATTTTCAAATTTTCCGCTTCATTTATATGATCGTCCTCGCCTTTCAAACTTCTGCATTCCCCCCAAACTTCAAATATCGACAAGTATATTACTTCCCCACAAGTTTTATGTTTACACATATAAATATGGCAAGGAAGCGCTGCGAATGTGGATTTTCGGCATCAAAGAGGACAAGTTGAATGCACGACAATCCAGGAAGGAAATTCCTATCATGCAGAATTTATGACTTCGAAACAGGACGGAAGGGATGCGACTTCTTTGAGTGGGTGGACGATGAGGTTGTTGACTGGCAGCGGGATGTCACTAACGTCCTTATTTCAGAAAAGCAAAAGCTTTCTACAGAATTGAGCATCGTCAAGGCAAAAATGCATTGCTTACAAACTGAAAACGATAGGCTATCAAAGGAAATTCTAAAGCTGAAGAATAAAAGGGATGTTCCAAGAAAAAAACGATTGCATCTCAATTGTGCTATATGTAATCATTTCAATGATTGTTACTATTGTGATAAAAATTGTGGTTGCTTAGCAATGTTTAAGTTTAAAATTATATATTTTTTTTGTAATCAAAGTGCAAGCTTATTAATGTTTGTACAGTAAACCTCATAGCGGAATTAAATGATAGAACCTTGATTTACCAAAATACATGTAATTAGCATATACAATAACCTTAGTTTGCAACACAAAATTACATCCTAAAAACTGCATAGCTAGCTAGCCATTAAGATCAACAAGTCCAGAACAATATATATGGAAGACAAAAAATCAATGCTACCCATTAATTTTGTTGTCCATTGACAAAAAATCAGATCATACATGCTAGCCATTTAGACAAAAAATCAAAGCGACCCGAGCTAAAGCACTGAACTGCTTACTGAGTTCCATTTGGATTTGCATACACCAAAGACGGGGTCAGCAGGTTACTACTTGTAGAAGTAAATGGGAGAACATCCCTCACTACCCACTCGGGGCATGACTGAATTGGCCTCGTAAAATCACCCAATTCACCAAATCTAGTCCCATAACCAATACCACCAATCCACTGGGCATTTGATGACCAACAATTTGTTTCTTGAACCTGTTATTTGAAAAAAGGTATTCGTTAACACAACGTGTTAACGAAAATTTACAAACTTCCCATCCAAACAGCAGCAATAACCTTTGTAATACTATCAATATCACATAAGAAGCTATACTTACCATCAAAGAAGAAGGTGTTGATTCCTTTTTGTTCGACTTCCTTGTACGTTTTCTTTTGGGCTTCTCGGCAGCAATGGCTTCATTCACCTGACATATGTCATGTAACGTCTCCTACACAACATAGACATATACCAAAGACAAGTAAGTAATCTGTGTTAGCTTTTACATTGGCACGGGTAATCCAAAAGGGGCATACCTGAGTGTTAAGTGGAGGTGGAACACCTTTAACCTTTTTTTTTACCCGATTTGTTACCACCTTTCTCTAAACAAGAAAGAAATCGCTTAGCCCTTGGTCTATGTGGTGGTTTCTTACTTGAAATGGGATCCCCAACTGACATTGCTTTTGCCCCAGCAGGGGGGGCCTTCATTCACTGATCTACTCACATTCTGAGAAACATTATGCTCTGTCTGCAGCACTGTTTGAGGAGTCTTATCAACACCAGCCACTTGAAGGTCAACAGAAATGTCTTCAAGCCCGGCCATAGACAAGTTAGAGTTCTCAACACCAAAGCTGATTGTTGGACTACCTTCATTACTACCTTCATCTCCACAAACATTGTTCACGGATGGAGATGATGCAAAACCTGAGGTTTCTTTCTCCTGTTGTTGGTCCTTTTCTATGGCAGCATCCAAGCAGCTCTCAAGCTTTGAGATAGCATCAAATGCCATTTTAACATATTCCGGTCGAGTGGCTGCCTTCAAGCATACACTGTCAAAGCGGGTTAATATTTTATCATACCGCTTTACTTTTTTCGTTTTGGTAGGGTCATGGTATGCCACCTTCACATGAATATGACGCCTATGCACATCTTTTCGCCAACGCCTAAGTATGTACTTAGATGGCACTTTAGTAACATCATTTACATCATACACATTGATTTGATGCCTACACATTGTTTTGGGGTTTTTCTGGTCCCTCGGGAGAGTTACAACACAAGGTATGACCCGAATGCGCGCCTGTACCTGCAAAACCACGAAGACTCCGGGTGGGTGGAGCTCCGCCTCCGACGATCAAGTTAGTACTTGAAACGGAAGGAAAAAGGTGCGGAAATAAAGGTGAGATCGCCTCGGATTCCGAGAAGATCAGGAGTTTTCTCTGTTTTCGAGAAAGTAGGTGATTTGTGAATAATTTGTAGCTGCCCCCAAAATGGGGTAAATCTCCCTATTTATAGGGTCATGGGAAAACGTGCCCATGATTAGGTCATTGCCCTAATCATTGGTGGGCTGCGCCGTTTTACGGCTGTCTTGGGAATTGGGCCTGAAGGCCGCCTTTTCTCAAAGACTGCGAGGTGACACGTGTCAAAGGGACATTGGTCCCATTGAGACCAATGCGAGAATGACACATGTCGCCCACTGATTGGCCCACTTGGCTAGGGTAATTCTACCCAAAACACACATGATCCCGTGACACTCAAAAAGCTTGCACTCACAAGATGCTTCATTCGTTTCTGAGTTAAACATGACACTGTACACTCTTTTCTTCGAGGTTGGAAGTTCCTTCTTCAACTCTTTCACAAATTTCCACACTCTATCTTCAACAACATGCTCTACTACTGTTTTTGATATTTGTGTTTTCCTTACCACACTCACATATATAAGCCTTGTAACCTGCTCCTGTACCTCTTCAAATTTAGCATCAATGTACACCTTCTGAAACGCTTTCTCATATGCAAATCCGGTTATAAGATGCCTCACTCTTATAGCACTATTTGCATCCGCTTCTTTCTCTGCATTTGCCCTATTTTCCATGGCATCACAATATCTCTCTGCAAACTCAAACAACCGAGTATCCCTCTTCACATACTTGTCAAAAAAACTGTTAATGCTCTCAGAACGCTGAGTAGTTTTCATTCTCGCCCAAAATAGGTGTTTCATATCTGCAGGAATCCACATATGTCTCTCCTCATAAAGACCTGCATAAAAATAATTACACGTATTACACATATATTATAATTACAACAACATAAAAATAAAACAAGAAACACATTTACAAAAACATAAACTAACCTGCCAGCCAATCGTCCTTTCGAAGACCATACGACTCAATTGCTACGATCCAATTTACCTCAAACACCTCTTCACTTAAGCTATCATAGATAACATTCTGAAGCACATCACTAAACTCCTCATACTTCGCATATCTGCCAGCTTCGTCCCAAATTTATTCAGAATATGCCATAAACACCACCTGTGCTTGGCACTTGGCATAACAATACTCAAAGCCTTCCTCATTGCACACTGATCAGTTAAAATACCACCAGGAACCTGACCACCCATGCAATCAAGCCAGTTACTGAAAAGCCACACAAACGTACCTGTGTCCTCATGAGATATAAGGGCACACCCTAACAATATAGTCTGGCCATGGTGATTTACACCAACAAAATTCGAAAAGGGCATCTCATATTCGTTTGTAACGTATGTTGAGTCGAAACAAACAACATCCCAAACTCCGCATAGGCTACCCTACTCCTTGCATCCACCCACATCACATCAGATAACCTTCCCTCATCGTCTAGTCTATACTTGTGGAAGAAATTTTGATTATCAGATAACCTTCCCTCATCGTCTAGTCTACAACAGCCTTTCTAACTACCCAAGTAACATCATCTCTACAAGCTTCCCTCATCTCCACTGGAAAGCCACATTTCTTCGTCTTCCTTTGGTTTATTTCTAAAGACAACCCACTACCATAAACCCTCTTCCCATTTACACGGCGCCGCATATCTAGCTTCCCTACACATTCACACCTCCATATGTAACTCCGCCTCTTACTCTTGTCAATTTTCCCATCATGGGTTTTGTAATTCCCAACTGCTCGGAAAACACCAAAGCCCCGTTGCTTCCCATACTTCCTGAAGAATTTGTCAGCTTCCTCCCAAGAACTGAAAGCCATACCTGCTTCAGGATGGTCCAGTAAATCCTCATACTTACCATCATCACTCTCCATAACACAACGTAGAGGAGTCGATGTGTCCCCAATACAACTCACTACATCATGGACTGGAGTACTAAGCAAACCATCCTGCAAGCAAAGAGCTGAGCCTTAAGTACCAAACTATCAAACTAACCACTTAAATTAAGCAACAATCAAAACAACATTATAATATAAAGAAAGAATTTAGAAACAACATCGCAACCACAGACTTCAAAAATTAAGAACGAATTATGCAAAGATTCTAAACATTTGGAACTAGACTTTTGACTAACTGTGGTGTGTCTAAAACAATTTGTTTATTTTTGAAGTATATTTCTACTTCTCTGGAATCAAACTTTACCCAAATTAAGCAAGAAACAAAACAATTGGAATCAAACTTTAAGCAAATTAGAATTAAGCAACATCTTCACAACCACAAACTTCAAACATTACCAAACCAAAAATCAAAACAATTGCAACAAACATTAAGAATTAAGCTTAACTAACCAAATTTTCAGGCTAAATCCAACAATTACAACCAATATAACTCAGATAAAATCACATCTAAATATCAATACAAGAATGCTAATCATTTTTCAGGCTAAATCGAACAATAATATAACAATTTCGTCACCTTAACAAATTGCAATCAATAGGTATTAAATCAATATGTAGTCAATAACATTCACATTCACTAAGGGATAAACTAACCTCAATTACTTCAGTTTCAACCGCATCCAACTTAATTATTTCAGTTCCCTCCTCCTGTTCGCTTTCTGCAACATGAACACCTGGATCTGATAACTCTATCAACTCCATCAACAACTATAGAACAACACAATAAAACTTTAGCGTAAAACCCCAAAAAAATAATTACAAACAAAATTACAGATTCTACATTCTACACACTTACAATACCTTCTTACGGGTAAGATGATACTCTTGGAGCAATGGGAGTGGAAGGCAAGGAAAATGGAGGGAAAATAATGGCGAATGGAGGGAAAAAAATGGTGGTCGATACAATACCCAGGTGCTACAGGTAGGCCTGTACAAAACTATTCGAGAATCCGAAAATCCGATCCGCAACCGATCCGAATTTTAGGATATCCGATCCGAGTTTTCATTTCGGATCGGATATCCGATACGAAAAATCGGATATCAGATACAATTTCGGATATTGGGTTTTAAATTTTCGGATATCGGATATCCGAACCAATATCCGATAATTTAAAGGGTAAATATTTAAATTAGATATATTTCTTAAAAAATTGAATATTCCTAAAACAAATCAATAATCAGACAAACACCCTACTCACTTTCAAATTTTGAGTATTCAAAGATAGGCATAAATGCATAATCAATTTTTAGTTTTCAATAATATCGGATAATGGATATCCGAAATATCCGATCCGAATGATTTCGGATATCGGATATCTGAAATTTTCGGATCGGATTCGGATATCAAATTTAGATATCTGATGGATCGGATATCCTATCCGTGAACAGGACTAGCTACAGGAACACTGCGGCGGGAAGAATTTCGCGGGGATAGTTGATAAAAGGAGTAAAAGAAGCTTCTATGTTTTTAACCCTTCACTTTTGCATTTTATCTTTCAAAAAAAATATTATTATTATATTCTGGTATTGGACAGATGATGTCCATACCAGGTAGTGGCCCATACTTCCTCATCAAAGCTAACTTTACTGTAGCATCAATTATTTTGGAAATGTAGACTGAGAGAGAGAATAATGATAGAAGGCTCGGCATCTTCGGTAGATGGGTCCAAGTACAAGGAGTACTTAGCTGGCGTCGCCGCCGTCATCATCGACCACCCCTTTAACACTGTCAAGGTCTAATCTTTCTTACTTCTACTTTTGCATTCCTCAATTTTATTCAATTTCCCACCAATTTTATACAATTTTGGCACCCATGTTTTTGTTTCTTTAAATTTGTTGTAAGCCATGATTTTCTTCAGTTGGAAATTTGAGTTTACAACTACCAAAATTAGTATGGTTTTCTTAAATCACGTTTACAACCTATTGCTTCCTTCAATTAACACTTTTTTGTCTATAAATAATGTTTTGTAGGCAATGAGTTTTAATAATTGGTGGTGAAGCACTCTGTAAATATTGGTGGGGAGAGTATCTTATACGATATTAAGAAGTTAATTGAATATATTGTTGAGGTATAATCTCACCTTCTCATGAAGGTAATCTATGAATTAGGAAGTATTCTGATCGGAAATTTTTGATTTGCAGTTTGATTTCCTTCTCCATCGTTGCCGAAAAATTAGCCATCTAGCGTTGCACCCAGTGGAAGCACATCCGCTATTAACGTTTTAAAATGCTGCAGGGGAGGCGTCGAGAGTGTGAATGAATGATCTTCAAGAAATTCCAACCTTCCGGGTACACTAGGTTGGCTTGTGTTGCATCTCTCGCAAGGTTTTACTTTTATTTTCTTTCCCTACTGATTTCAACTCTCTATAACCCAGATCAAGTTTGGGTTTCGGTTTTTTAAAAAAAAAATTAATTTAATCTTATCTTAAAAGGGACATTTTCGGATCTCAGGGTATAATACCCCTTTTCATGCTTCAGTATTGTGGTTCCTTGCTATGAATCCTCTATAACCTTTTATGGTAAGTATCCATTCATTTACTTCTTTTCCATTCTTGGTTGCTCAGATATGTTCTTATTGTAAGATG
Organism: Chenopodium album; assembly: GCF_948465745.1. Classification (NCBI taxonomy): domain Eukaryota; kingdom Viridiplantae; phylum Streptophyta; class Magnoliopsida; order Caryophyllales; family Amaranthaceae; genus Chenopodium; species Chenopodium album. The sequence goes on along the minus strand of NC_137860.1, from coordinate 20,129,780 downwards.
TGATTTTGATGATTTGTTGTTGGGGCTTGGTAGATTGTCCTTGAAATGATCGAGCTTCGAGAATTGGACATTGTCTGAGCAATTTTGAGGCAGACCCATGCGATGGGTGTGATGAAGCAAGAGCACCCAGAGAGGTACTTGCGGTTGGAGCATCTTCTTGTTCGGACGTATTTTGATCTGTGTGAGGTACTTGTTTTGATTCTAAATCGTCTTATGTTGTTATTACTTCCCTGGTGTAGCAATATTTGAATTTTTGAACTATTTATGATAGCTGGTGAGAATGAGATTACTGTTGGGTTTATTTGTGAGAGTTGAGAAATGAGAATAGTCCTATTTTTGTAGATAAAGATTTATGTGCAGGGGTGGGGCAGGGAGGAAAGGAACGGTGGCGTTTGAGGCTTGCTACTTGTTAATGATCAAGGAAAGTGTAGGATATAACCTCTTGGAAAAGTTCATACAATGAAGGTCTGATCTTGGGATTGATCGACATTGAGTTAAATTCTGTGTATGGCTTAAGGGTTAATTTTGAGCTTAGCAGATGACGTCTACTTGGCTGTTATTAAGAATATTAAGAGCCTAAGAAGAATATTAAGAATTTAAGATCTTTGTAACTTGAATAAGAAGGATTTTGATGATGCTAATGTTTCATGAAATGATACTATGAGGAGCTTTGCACTTAATTTGATAGCTTATAAGCTATGGATTGTTAGTTTAGGAGCTATATGGATTGTCGTAAAAAGAGCTGAAGAGTTGAGGAGTATGAGTAAGAAAATTTTGAAGTGGGTGAGGTTGTGAGAGGGAAGGATAAGTGGAGGATGTCATTGGTCATTATAAAGTACAACATCTCTTTTACAATATGATGATGCAATCCCGTCAAAAGGGATAATAATAGTATGCTTATGGAAGGAACATGTGGAAGAGTAGATTTGCTTACAAGTTAAAGTGCACATTTTCTCCTTTGAATATCATTTATGATCGTATGTTACTGTTGAACTTTGAAGAAAATTGTACTCCATTCCCTTATGTGCTTCTCTACAGCAAACCTAATTGATCGACTGATGTTAATTTATAGTTGTAGTTTACTGAATACTTCTATATTTTATGTGTTCATCAAACTCATTAATATATTCTAATATCTACTAACAGTCAAACATGACCTAAGTTGATGATGCTTGGTTATATATGCTTGTTGCATTGCTTATAGCACGGAGAGTGTTACAAATATATTCTTATTGTTGTATAACTTACACTGACATTTTAGCACTCCTAATCTTATAATGACAACAGGTTACAAATTGGTTTAGTATTGAATTCAAAGTCTTCATCAAAAAACACGCCTAAATTAGCAAGGGAGAAGCCTTGGGGATCTAAAACAAGAGATAAGAATACGTTGAGAAGCTCTATACGTGGAAAATTTGACAGTCTTGGGTTTTATAGTAATAATGGAGTTCTTTCCTCTCCTAACCCAAACAGTGTAAAGCATGAGTATCAATATCTCATGGGAAAATGGCATGGAATTGTGTAACTAAATTTGAACATATTGTTGATCGTTTCTCTCAAATGTAATATGTAATCTTGCATATAGATATTGAGTTGGAGAAAATAGCATATGTTACAAGATAGGGATTATTCATAAACTTTTTTTTGGTAGTAATTATTGCACGTTTGTGAGACATTTTGGTATCAAAAAATAAGAATAATGCTAGAGAGAATGAGACCACTTAAGAAAAATCAATTAAGAAGAAAGACCATTCATTTAAGAAAAGAAAGATTACTTAAGAAGAAAGATCACTTAAGAAGAAAGGTCACTTAAGAAAAGAAATATCACTTAAGAAAATCAATAGACCATTTAAGAAAAGGGTAATTAGGAAGGTTAGCTTGAGAAAGAAAATTAAGACAACTATTTTATTAGGATAAGGAAAGAGTGATAGAGAGAACGCTTAATCTTTTATACGAAGTACTATAAGATGTTCAGGTACTAAATATTGTGTCATGAAAATTACTAATAAACAAAATGTGTTACTCCTGCAAAATTCTTACAATAATTAAATAAGTCAGATTTCTGCTAAAGTAACAAGACTTACATATGAGATCACCTGAGGTCGCAAGAACATAATCAATTAATGACATTTGACTCATCATAATTATTTACACAAACTTCATTATAAAGAGGCAATTAGCTTAGAAAAACACAATTAGCTTAGAAAAAGGTTACTTAAATGAGATAGATAGATAGAGAGAGAGAGAGAGCATTAGCGAGAGAGACCACTGAGGAAAAACCATTTAAAAAATTAAAATCAATGCAATTAGCTTAGGAAGAGACCTACTAGAGAGAGAACATTTACGAAAAAACCATTTGAGGGAGACCACTTTAGAAAGATCACTTAACAAAGAGAGGGGGAAGCCACTTGAAAGATAACTTATGAAAATAAGAAAAATTAGGTCAGGAAAAGGAGTTACTAAAATGCTAGAAAGAAAGAGAGACCACTTAAGAAATAACAATTAAGCAGAAAAATCCCTCAAGAAGAAAGAGAAATCAAGGCAATTAGTTTAGGTGAGAAACTTAGGGCAATTAGCTTAGAAGAGGAAAAGAAAGAAACCATTAGTGAGAGAGACTACTTAAGAAAGAAAACCCACTCAAGAAAAAGAAAGATCTCTCAAGAAAAAAGATCACTAAAGAAAGAAAGATAACTTAAGAAACTAGGGTAATTATAAACAAATAATTTTGGAAAAAACTTAGGGCAATTAGCTTAGAAGAGGGAGAGAAAGAAAACATGAGTGAGAGAGACAACTTAAGAAAGGTTCATCAGCGAAGAAAGTTAGGATGATTAGCTTATGAAAATACGATTAGCTTAGGAAAAAGACTTACTAAAATGCGAAAGAAAAAAGAGAGTACATAAAAGGTCACTTAAGAAAACCAAGATAACTATCTTAAGAGATAAAAAGAGAAAACAACCACTTAAGAATTATTTTTTGAAAATAAGGTCAATTGGCTTTGGAGAGGTGAGAGACCAATTAATAAAGATCATACGCAAAAATCGAGGGAATTAGCTTATAAGAGAGAAAGAGAGAGAGAAAGGGTCCTCTTAAGAAAGATCACTGAAGAAAATTGAGGCAATTAGCTTAGGAAAACACAATCAGCTTAGAAAAAGGGTTACTTAAATGAGAGAGGGAGAGAGAGAGAGAAAACGCTAGCAAGAAAGACCACTAAGGAAAAACCACTTAAAAAATTAAAATCACTGCAATTAGCTTAAGAAGCAACCTAGTAGAGAGAGAGAAAGAGAGAGATAGAGAGAGAGAGATCAATTACGAAAAATCTTCACTTGAGAGAGAGAGCATTTACGAAAAATCATTTGAAAGAGACCACTTTAGAAAGAATACTTTACAAAAAGAGGGAAGCATCTTGAAAGATTACTTATGAAAAAAAACTTAGGAAAAAGAGTTACTAAAATGCTAGAAAGAAAGAGAGACCAAGAAATATCAATTAAGAAGAAAAATCACTCAAGAAGAAAGATCACTAAAGAAAAGACAGATAATATCAGGGCAATTAGTTTAGGTAAGAAACTTAGGGCAATTAGCTTAGGAGAGGAAAAGAAAGAAACCATTAGTGAGAGAGACCACTTAAGAAAGAAAAATCACTCAAGATATAGAATGATCACTCAAGAAAAAAGATCACTAAAGAAAGAAAGATAACTTAAGAAACTAGAGTAATTATAAACAATTAGTTTAGGAGAAAACCATAGGGAAATTAGCTTAGGAGAGGAAGAGAAAGAAGCCATGAGTGAGAGAGACAACTTAAGAAAGGTCCATCACTTAAGAGTGTTAGGGTGATTAGCTTATGAAAACACAAAAGCACACTAGCAAGAGAGACCACCAAGGAATAACCACTTAAGAAATTAAAATCAGTGCAATTAGCTTAGGAAGGGACCTACTAGAGAGAGAGAGATCAATTATGAAAAATCCTCACTTGAGAGAGAGAGAGAGAGGGGGGGGGGGGGGAGATAGAGAGAGCATTTACGAAAAATCATTTGAGAGGGACCACTTTAGAAAGATCACTTAACAAAAAGGGGGAAGCCTCTTGAAAGATTACTTATGAAAATAAGAAAAATTAGCTTAGGAAAAAGAGTTATTAAAATGCTAGAAATTAAAGAAAGAGAGACCACTTAAGAAATATCAATTATGAAGAAAAATCACTCAAGAAGAAAGATCACTAAAGAAAAGAAAGATAACTTGAACTCAGGGCAATTAGTTTAGGTGAGAATCTTAGGGCAATTAGCTTAGGAGAGGAAAATAAAGAAACCATTAGTAAGAGAGACCACTTAAGAAAGAAAAATCGCTCAAGATAAAGAAAGATCACTTAAGAAAAAAGATTACTAAAGAAAGAAAGATAACTTAAGAAACTAGGGCAATTATAAACAATCAAGGCAACTATCTTAAGAGAGAAAAAGAGAAAACAACGACTTAAGAAAAACCATTTTTGAAAATAAAGTCAATTGACTTTGAAGAGGTGTGAAACCAAGCAATTGATTTTATTTTTTAACCTTACCAAAAACATTATTATCAATTTTTATTAAAGTTACCCAATATACATTTCTTTCCAAACTCATTACCTACTTGAAAAAAAAAAATCCCCCCACTTTGCCACATCTCAAAGCAAGAATGACACGTTAAAATTCACAATAGAGGCGCGCGTAGCGCGGGTAGAGGAGGTTACTGTTCAATTGCTTGCACTGTAGCTTAAGAACAGTAAATTCCCTTCGATACCCTTTGTGCTTGAATTACCGTTTTGTCCTTATTGCTTGTTGCCCTTGAGGGGGTGTTTGGTTCAAGTATATTAGGTATAAGGTATGGGTTTGGAATGACCAAAACCCATACCTTGTGTTTGTTTCTTGAAATTTCATTTTTTAAACCCATACCTCAAACCCCAAGGTATGGGTTTTTGAAACCCAAGGGGGGAGGTGGGTATGACTCATTCACTCATACCTATACCTTTATGTTTAAAATTAAAAGGAAAACTACCATTCCAGCATTCCTAGATAAAAACCAAACACATGAAATCAAGTATCAAGTTCCAACCCCATACCACCCAGGTTTCATTCCTCATTCCAAACCCATACCATTATTTGAACCAAACGCCCCCTGACTGAGTTGTTGTCTTACTCTTCGTCCCTGGCCCCTGCTCCTCCTCCCTGCCTTTCCAATTCGCACACGTAAACTGTGGCGGTGGTTGAGTTCCTTTCTAGAAAGGTGGGCTTCGAGCTCTGATTGAAACCCAGAAGGTCTCCGCTTAGACGGTTGTCGTCCTTTGGAGATTAGGCAGCTTCGAGCTCAGATTGGCGTTGTGTCTAAAGCTAACGGGTAATTTTTGTAGATCAAAATTACACAGTTACCTTTGCTTTGCCGTTTACTTTTTGCGATTTGTTAGTTTGTTGGGTTTATAAACAATAATCTTGGGTTTGCGATTTCAGTTTGGTTTAATCTACGGTTGCCTTTAATTATCAGTTTTATTGTTCTGCGTTTTGCTGGAGGCTGCTGTTGCTTTGGCTGGGGGATAGAAGAAGTCATTCGGAGGAAAATGTTTGAATTGAGTCGTAAATTGAGAAATTTGATGGTTAACGAAGCAAACGATGATGGGTTAGTGGCTGAGATTGCGGTTGAGAAAGCTGTTGTTAATGGGGATGTTTTGGTAATTGAGAATTGTGAGAGTGAAGATTTCTATGACCGGCAGAAATCTATGAGTTTTTCGGCTTCTGCTGATAGCGAGGATTATGGTGGTGAGAGGTCGGCTAGGGTAATACTCCCATGGGAGGAGAGTTTTATGATGCTTGGGAAGGTAAATTTTTATTGTTTTTGAATATTTTCATCAAATTATTTGGTTTTGGTATTTGATTCTGTTTTATTGGGCATGTTGTTGTGTAGTACTACAGAATTAGCATTATCTTATAACACTACTTTGTTTAGTTTAGTAATGCAAAGGTAAAGAAGGGAGAAATGATAAAATGGGGTGTAAAGATTGGTCCCGCTAGTTTGCTTTTGGTGAATTTAGAAATGTATACAGTTGCATCTCTTCAAGATGCAACTTAACAGCTTTAGTCAAGAAAATATTGTTGTGAAGGCTCAGTGGCTCACTTGGTCATGTGATTTGTGTTCCCTCAATTATTTGCAGCGTCCACTAATACCTAATCTCTTTTAGTTGCCAGCCTGCTCCGCAACTTTCTACTAGCAGAGAGAGGAATGCGTTCAGCCAATTGCTCTCCAATTTCGTACCCAATGCAGCCACAACAATTGATGTACAATAGAAAGGAGATGAATAACCATGAAAACTCAGTGTACTCGGCGATTTGATCATGATGCTTTCTAATGTTGCTCTGCCACCTCGGTAATTTTTCATGTTATTTGTTTATATCAGTGATGCTTTTACAAGCACTTTTTTGATGCTTTGAAAATGACGCGAATTGCAAATTAGGCTTTAGCTTTAAGGGTCAATTAGGACTAGATGTATCACGGTTTTTTTTTTCTTGTTTAAAAGGAATGTTTGATTGTTACAACAATTAAAACTCTCAATTTAGGAATGTTTATTATAGTTGTTTTGCTGCTAATGTGCCATGAGCTGTTATTGTCAATATCTGTGTATATGCAATTTAATATCAAATTCAGATGTATCAGGTTTTGACGTGTTCATATAATATTATTTGATTAGATAGAAATTGCTAGACGACTAGCGGATCAAAAATTATTTAGCTTTTGATTGGACTATTATCATTGAGTTAAGTTGTGAAATTGGAACTATTAACTCTTGTTTTAAATGCTTTGTTCTTGTAAGCCTTTATTCAGGAAAGTGAGTGATTTTTTCTGTTCAATTAAATGTTGCTGAATTGTTGTATTATTCTTGTTGATTGCCATATTCCTAGCATGAAGTGACCACATAAAGAGCAAGTTTGTGCAGGGAAAATGGGAAATCAACCCCCAAAGTCCCAATACATATCTATATTATATAAGTTTCTTCCTTTTTCTTCTATTCTGACCTTTGTGTGCCTAAAAAACTTGTAGAGTGATCCTGAACTGCTCAAGCCATATCTGGGAATGATCTAAATTGACTAGAGGAGATTTTGCGGCAACTCCATCATCAAAAGACAGCATTGAGGCAAAAAGAAGATGAGGAACTTGTAAGTATCCTGTCTTTGTAGCTATCTTCAACTATAATGTCAATTCATGTGAGAGACAGAGCATCTATTCCCGTAATTCATCATTTGGTGTTCTTTTGGTAAAAACCAATAATGGATCATTGCTCCATGCTGCCTGGATGTAGACCTGGAAAACGGGTCAATTCAGGTCGGGTCAAGTTCAGGTCAGCAAATGTTCGGGTCGGGTTCGGGTCAGGTCGATTCGGGTTTCGGGTCAAATTCGGGTCAAGTTCGGGTCGTGTCTGTTTGGGTCGGGTCAATTCGGGTCGGGTCAATTTTTAGGATTAATTTTCGGGTCAATTTCGAGTCGGGTCAATTTCGGGTCGAGTCAATTCGGGTCGGGTCTATTCCGGTCAAGTTTGTGTCGGATCACCAAAATAAATTCACTTAAAAAATAGTTGGAAAAATAAAGTTAAGTTAAAAAAATATAAAAAAATCGTGAGTACCTATTACTTAGGAAAGAAAGAAGCCCTAAACTAAGTAATTCACCATTTCATCCTATTCACTTTAGGATTCAGGTCAATTCGGGTCAATTAATTCGGGTTAAAATCGGGTCGGGTCACTTCGGGTTTCGGGTCGGGTCAAGTTCGGGTTTCGGGTCAATTTCGGGTCGGGTCACTTTGGGTCATCGGGTCATGTTCGGGTCAACTCCATTTCGGGTCGGGTTCGGGTCATTTTCGGGTCAATGGTTTCGGGTCAACTTTCGAGTTACGGGTCGGGTCATTCGGGTCGGGCCAATCGGGTCGGGGTCAGGATTGCCAGGTCTACCTGGATGTATAAATTTGTCTTGATATTACTCTGTTTGGAATTACAGTCAAGTATATTATTTTGGGGTGCTAAGAAAGATATATCACATGCCCTAAAATAGAATAAGACTGGTTAGATTTCCAATGTCAACTTCAAATGAACTTTAATGGTGTTCGAACTTCAAATGGCAATTTTTATATATGAAGGTTTAGGACTTTGATTATGCAATATTTAGCATTTGCTGGACTTTGATTATGCAATAGACGAATGGTATTTCTAAGAAGATTATATGCTTCAAAGTGCAACACCAGAAACAGGTTCATCTAAAAATATACAGATTTAACTTTCAGAAAGTACATAAACCAAAATGCAGGATTGCATTAAAACAACATCCAACACTCCAGTCACCAATAACACCTAATTTTTGTCCGAATTCAGTCATCAAAATATATATATACAAACAGCATCACCTAAATCATAGGTCTATTTCCCCCGTTCAGTAGTTGCTAGAAACTAAAATTGTGCAGTTATCAAAGGGTTTAAACATCCAAGATTATATGTGGTATGTATAGAAACTTGAGCAAACTTTTCAGCAGCATTCATCTTGTGTGTGCTTCACTTTCTTATTTTAAGTATGTTTTGCATTGATTTTCGAAGGTCGTACATTGTTAGGGAGAAAGTTTGCTTTCTTAATAAAACAATAAGGCAATCAATCTCATATGGCTGGTGTTGATTTTAGTTAGCTTAGGTTACGTGATTATTATAGCACCTTTGATGATTCGCCATTGCAACTCCACACAACTTAAGCAATATTTCTAAGGGAATTCTAACTGGTTCTCTCATGGCATCATCTCATCATAAAAAGTTGGTATTAGGGTGTCAGTTATTAATTTATGGTAGGATTTACTCATTCAAGTTGATATCATATAATCTTTTTTCAAAGCTTACTTATCTTTTGTCTTCCTAAATTTGCTAGCTTGTACAAATCCCCGTTTTCAATATTTCTTATCAAAGGCTCGATCTTTTCCCTATGATTTCTATGTTGATTGTGGGTGTGTGAGTCCAGAGTATGAGTCCATTACAGTTCCTTGCTATGAGAATTTTTACCAACTCATGTTTGTTTAGAATTTGCATAATTGAAATAGTTGTCACCAATTAGTATTTGATGTTCATTTAATGAGAGTTAGAGGTAGTAGCCATTTGATGGCTTTTCTTTTTGCTAAGGGGTTTGCTCTGGGTCATATATTCATTCAAGTTACAGGGGTAGAGACCATAATGAGTTATGACTTAAGATGTTGAGTTTTCAATTATTTGCCAGTTGCTAGGGTATGTGAAATGCTTAGTTATATTATGAATCCATAGGATTGTTTTCTTCTATTGAAGCGGCTTAAGAGCTTTTTTTCCCCTTCGTTGAAGTGGCTCATGTGGTGAGATATTTTAGGGTTTCTGGTTGCTAATATTTATTTGATTGCATGTTTTAATAATCTTGATTATTTGTAATTAGGTTAATGTTCATCAGTAATTTATTTTCTAGTAATATGATTCTTCTAAGTTGGATTATTGTATTGATAATCAAACTGATTTTATTTCAATAAGTTAAGACCACCTGCAAAGTAAATCAAACGAAAAATTCTCCATTTTTGTAACAACTACTATGATTTTATTTTATTTTATGACTGATTCAGTATTTGGTGTTGTACAGATGTGTCAACTACTATGATTGTTCAGATAGGGCCAGTGGTTGATTTTTTTTATTGCTAATCAGAATGTTAGCTTGGGATCCCTATTCTATTGACTGGAATAAGGTATCGACCTTTTCTGTGCTGCAAGCAGTTTGTAAAAATGTTTGATTCAATGTTCAACTTATTGACATTTGGATATGCAATGCTACAAGCAAAAAGAATGCTTAAGAATTCAAAATTATTGGTTTGAGTGAAAAGCCATGCAGAGAGCAGACGTATGTCTTATTTTCTAGAAGTTAGTTTTGTACTTTTTCATTGTACTTTATCTGGTAATATAATAGAGTCTTCTGCTTTGTACCTGCAATGTAGCTTCTCCTTGAGCCAACGAGGTAATGAAAATGGTGAAGGTGAGGCTCTAGAAGTTACAGTGTATGACTACTTTGTTAACAATCGCAAAATTGAGTTGCGTTACTCTGCTGACTTACGATGCATCAACGCTCGGAAGCCTAAGCGACCAACTTTCTTCCCATTGGAGGTGAACCTTGAGTTTGAAGTTACTTGCTTGTTTCTGCATTGCGACATGTTAAATGCTGTCTTTCACAAGTCTAATATTTTTCTTTGGTGTCTCTTCAGCGGTACACAAAATCTTTATCTGGTCCTCAGTGTGCGTCATTGGTTGAAAAATCTAGGCAAAAGCCCCAGGAGAATGAGTGTCCTTTCTCACGTAGCCACGTAGGTTCCCATTATGCATTAGTGATGCATGTTACCTAGGTGTTTTGATTGGCTCTGGTCTGAAGGTAAGCAATTATGATGCTGAACCTATGCTTTGTTCTTGTGGAGTCACAATACACAGTGCGTTTACTCAAATCAATGGATGTGTTTTTCCGGCTCCGAAGGTATGCATATTTCACCATCTGTATTATATGAAGTAATGACTGTTTATAGATGGATTTCTCACATTTTAAATTTTCTGGCTTGGTTTCTGCTTAAATGTGGAAAAGGGGAAGATTTTTTTTCCCTGTAGTGGTCGCTGGAATTTCAATAACAAGGTGTGATTTGTTCATCTGATCAGTTAAGTTTGTTTGTAGTTCTGCTCTTTAATATCTTGTTCTTCTGCAGCAACTTGTACAACCATCAAAGATTGAGCGCTGGGCTGTGGTCAATATGTCAACTTCTCTGCCCGATGTCAATATAAGTTGGAAATCAATCAATATAGCTTTTGGGTGGTTTATTTTGTAAAGTTGGAAAGGTACATTTATTTTGTAAAGTGGTTTGCATGCTACTTTTGTCGGTTATCAACTTTACACCTACTGTTATAACTAATCGAATTGATCCATGGTTCCATGCTTAATCTCTGTACATAAAAAAAAATGAATTTGTTATGAAATTTGATGCATCACGTTGATCACTATTCATGTCTGATGGTAGTGTGTAGATCAATAGGGTGGTGCTAGATTTTGGGTTGCAAAAGAAGGAAGAACATTGGATGTGTTCTGGTTCTTAAAGCCTTGCACACTGTCTAGCTAATGAGCACAGTTTAGGCATAATAATTCTTTTGATTTTTTCATACATATCATCATTAGTTTTTTTTAGGGGTGAAAGAAGACCAGGATCCAAATAATCCATTCAATTTGTGAAATAGCAGTAAATCTGTAGGTTTTGTGTGATTTAGATTTTTGGGTTTAGGGTGTATTAAGATCAAGGGTTTTTGATGGGTTTTGTTTTGGGTTGCAGCTAGAAGACAAGGAGATGCTTGTGCTCCATTCTAATGTCATAGTATTGCTTCTGCTATTATAGGAGGTCAGGTTTTATTGGGTTGGCGAACTGGCTCCGGTTGGGAAGCTTGACGGAAGATTGGTTGTCTAATAAGGAGAACTTTAGTGTGCAGAGTTATGAGGTTGGGATTGCTAGATACTTATGAAACCATTGCCAATCCCTAACAGAAATCACTTCTGCACTTTTTTCCTGTTTAATATTTTGTTTAAATTTAAAGTTTTGGTTTGAGGGGTGATTAGTGAATGTTGCATAATGGATTTCATTTCTTTTGGATATATAGGAATTATTTGTTTCATTTTGAGCTATGGTTAGCAATTAGGGGTGAGCAGTTTGTTTCATTTCTTTCAATTCTCCTGCATCTTAAAATTACATTTAGGCTATGATATGTGTCTTTCTTAAAGTGATGTTATTTGACAATTTTATTCTGATTTCAGCACATAGCAGAGGTTGCTGCCTTGCTGCTAATCCTCAGATGGTTTTGCCTGTCTCATACCTTCAATGTAATCAATGGTCGATCTCATGCCGGGAACAAGCTTGCAATGCAGGAGGCAATGAAGATGGGTAGTGAAGTGTACCACCACTTGAAGGTAGTATATACCTTATCTTAATGCATCATACTTTAAATTTAGGCCTCTGCAATATCACTGCAATTGGATTTGGCTAATGATCGCCTAATTTTTAAATTTTATTTTCTTGCTTTGTTTTAATCTCACTTTTGAGGTTTGAACTTAAAGTTTATCAATATCAATTTAAATAATGATTTGATCGTAATTGTGTCTACAACTTTGTTTAATTTCCCTTCGGTCAATAATCTTTATTTGATATTTTTCAATATTTTGCTTTGAATATTAATTTTTTCGTATTACAATATCATGTAACTTTGCCATTTTAGCTTGTATTGTGTTTTAGATATTTTTTCGTAGTACAATATCATCAAATCAGAGGACTAATTTAGGTTCAGTGTTGCATTTTGGCATACATTCAATGTAACAAGAGGTGATCCATTCGGCGCTCTCACAAAACATTGGTCATGGGAAGATGGCACCAATTCTTTGGCCATGGCAAAGAGAAGAAGTAAGATCGATGCACTCACTACCTTCCAGGTCAAAATTAACAGTGCCTTTTTTTCTGCAGTGATAGCTAACTTCAAATTCATTAATAAGCTAGGAGTCGAGTTTTGGTGCTTCCATGATAGAGATAGCTCTAGACGGTAAAACTTTAGAGGTACGCTAACTTTCTTAGACCTGGATATGAAGTTGAATCTTGAATTGATACTAAATAGGGCTGGAAAAAGTGATGGGCCTGAAGTGAAACAACCCAATTTTGATGTGCAATTTTCTGATATCAATAGTAAAAACCTATATGCTAGCTAATTTGGATTTGCATGTTTTTTCTTCTATAATATTTTCTGTTTTATTTGGAGATTTAAAGATTACAAATGTCTGTTGTAGAAAACTAACAAAAATATGGATGAAGTATGTAGTAGCTTTACCTAAGGAATTGCAGGTATGTTGTATTGAGTCTTTGGCTCTCTTTTTCTGTTTGCTAATTCATATGAGTATTATATGAATCAAGGATAACTAATGTTATGCAAATTGGTATTGAAGGTATCATGAAAATTGAGAAACATAATGACTTGAAAATATACATTCTGGCATACTAAAGGAAGTTAAACTTCTGAATTCTTATGTCTGATGTCTTAGTTAATTATATTGCATGAATACTAACCTGCCTGTATGGGTGGATAGCAAGTTTCTGAGATGAGCCACGACTCTGCTCAAGCTACACGTTACTGATCAATTAATTCACATTTTGCAATAAAGCAATCTAGATTACTTAAGTTGATACTTATTTTTACTAATATGATCTTTTAAGTTTCAAAAGCTAATAATTACTTTCATTTAATCTTCTCTTGCTTATGCCAACTTAATGGTAGAATATAATTAGATGTGAGGTGTACTACTTAAAGGTTTCTGCATTTTTTAGTTTTGAAGCTTGCTCAAATGTTCATATATACATTTTGGCTATTGCTCTTATAAACAGTTTGAGGTTTTGTATATTTTCATGTATTTTTTAAAATTTTTTGGTTTGATCTTTATTTTTTTTTTTTTTTTTTTGCTTTTGTAGTTATGTGTTTATAAATTAAGTTGCATTTTTTATGTCCTGTGTGTATACCTTCCTCACTTTCATCTCAGTTTTATGTGTTGACTCATGTGGAGTTGAATTTTGGAAGTCTTATGACAGAAGAGGAAAGATAGTGATGTAGTTGGTTGGAGGTGTAGAATTGGAAGAAGTGAGTGAATTAAAGCAGTGAGAAACACGAGGAAATAACACAAGGCTTCCTATAATGTATGAACTAAGATTTAAGGGGAAAAAGTAAGAGAGGAGGGCGTTGATGAGGGAAAAAGAGTACAGGTTGGAACTGCATAAAGAGGGAGAAGAAGAGAGGGGTATAATTAGTGAGGGATGGAAGGAGGGAGATAGTGAAGAGGAGGTAAAATTAACAAGATTTGAAAACGAGGTTATAGAATTTAAGAAAAAAAGAAGGATAGCTAGCAAATTTTCGAGAAATAGACACCTTGTTGTTTTGTTTTTGGAAGATGCAAGTGTCTTGAACCCAGAACATTTATACAGTATATGCTTGCTTACATTGGTAAGCTGAATGTTATAAGCTGGTTGTTGATGATTGATTTATTTTAGTTTAAATTACATGTACGAAAATTATTCTTCATAGTATACAGAGAGATTCAGAATCTCAGAATTGAATAGAAAGTATCAGTGTTTTAACTGTGTTTCCTACCATTGTTGTTCTGATAAAATCAATGACTTCAGTGGTAGCACTCTGTATATTGAATTATACATGCATGGCAATATTTCTGGTTTCATTAGTTTAAAAAAAAAAAAAAAAAAAATTCTGGTTTCATTATTGTGTCAATTCATAATATCATAATAAAACCAATATGTAAGTACACTAAGTAGCAACCACGCTATTATGAACTAATTGATAATACTTTTGTAAACTCATCTAAAGTAGAAACTATCTTGGTTCCAACTTTTATCTTATCTGTTATTACAGTTCTTAATATTTCATATATGAAGTATGCTAAAATAGCGGTTGGTCTTCTAATAAAGATTCAGCTTATATAAAATAATACTACATCAGTACAGTCCATTATATAATCTAAGGTTGTTAACTTAATCTGGGGATAAACAATTACAGAGTTTTTAGTTTAAATAAGCATATTAGATCATAAATGAGGTTATAAAAGTTGGGGTAAAGAGAGATGCAAAAGAGAGAGAGAGAGAGAGAGAGAGAGAGATCATGTAAGAACGGACTTTTTAGAAGTGTTAGAATTGGAAGCTAGCAGGAGAGGTAGGGTAAGGAGAAAGCAGGTTGTGAAATCAAATTTCTGGGTTGATTTTTATTTTTCTAAAATTTGCTTTTATTTTCAAATGTAATTGTTGCAATTGCTTTTATGATCATGTTTTGGTGTAGTTTTTGGATTATTTTGGACTGATTTGGATATGATCGTTGATAATTGAAGTTGGTAATATTTTTATTTTGATTTTCCAGGTTGACTTTGATCGTTGATAATTGAAGTTGTTCATTCTCCATTAGTTAAACTGGATCTCTTCCACTCATTTCCAACTTTCTCTCCTGATCTCCTCCTCTCACTTTCACTTTCACTTTCTTGACATACTCCATTCAAGCATACTCGGAGTTTTCCAAGGGGCTTATGTTCTTTCTCCTCCATTGAGATCCAAGGCCACTTTCACCATACCCTACAATAATAATCTTTTTTCCTTCACTTTCTTCTTTGAGAAATTGAGCTGAAATTTGTTCTTGTACAATTGTTATTTCGATGTTTATTGCTTTGTACATGAAGACTCCTTGGGCTATCTCTAACTAGTATAAAATTTAAGGAGAGATTTCACTCACTCAAGTAGGCGTTTGCATAATAATATTGCTTTGCCCTGCATTATCTGACGTTTTTTCCTTTGTAGTTTAGGGTTAGTTGGAAGAGAGAAAAAGGGAAGGAGGGAGAGAGAGAGATAGAGGGAAGGCTGAGAGACGAGGAGTACGAAATAGAGTAGGAGTAACTCTATATTTTTGAATTGAATACATTATTTGTTAGTCTCTTGAAATCTGTTTGAGATATTCTGAAAATGCCTAGATATTTCAGTTGTATGCTCGTTGATAACTTCGAATATGTTGCATATTTCTTCTTTATTTTAGAATTATTGGAAGGGAAAAGAGAAAAGTTGTTCCTAATGATGACCATTCTCTATGATTAGGCACATAAAACGCTTTTTAACCCGCTCTATAAACTTTATACATCGCTTAATAAAATAACAATTCTATTTAAAATGATCCCTATTCCCTTTTTGTAGATGTACGGAGGAGAGAGAAAGAGAGATATGGTCACTTAATTGCCAATTTTATGCGCTCAAAACTTAATATTAATGTGATAGTTTGTATAGAAAGTCAAATTGATTAATATTATATTTAGAACAAAAAATTCAAACTTCAGAATCAAGCTTGATAGAGGGGGAGGAAGTGGGAGATAAAAAAGGAGAAGCAAAGGGGGGAGAGAGAGAGTGAGAGAGAGGGGGGAAAGGGAGAGGAAAAGGAAGAGATAGAGAGAAAAAAAAGGATGTGGCCTGGGAGAGGGCGGGAGAGGAACATGCATAGAGGGATGTGTTGAGAGAAAAGAAGCCAAGTTGGAGAAAGGCCAGGAATGAGAGAGGGGGTCGAGAGAATGAAAAGGGGACAGGAGACTGAAAAGGGCCAAGGGATAGAGGGCAATCTAGGAGTAAAGAGGAGAGGAAGTGGCACACCGAGAAAGAAGAGAGGCCAGGAGAGAGAGAAAGAAAAAAGGGATAGGGAAAGAGATAGAGGGTGAAAAAGAGGGTCCGGGAGTGAGGAGCTGAAAGACGAGAGAGAGAGAAAGAGAAGTTAGGAGAAAAAGGCGAGTGAAATTAAGAGAGAATGAAAACTAGGGTCACGAGCGATAAGGGTCGATAGAAAAAGAAATAAAACAATAAAGGAAAAGAGGGGTTGAGAGAGAGAGAGAGAGAGAGAGAGGCTAAAAGAAAAAGGCAGATAGAGAGAAGCTAAGAAAACTAAAGGGGACTAGGGAGGGGGGTTGGGGGGAAAGTGAACAAGTGTAACCTATAATTTTCAAAGCCTTTTGGAGGATGGAATAAGGGCATGAACAATTAGAAAGTAAGAAAGAGACTAAGAGAAAGAGTATGGAGCCATGGGCTAATAAAGGAATGAACGAGTAATATGGAACAAATTTTGATCTATAATTTTTCGATCCATTAAAAAGGGTGGGGGGGGGGGGGGGGGAGAGAGAGAGAGAGAGAGAGAGAGAGAGAGAGAGAGAGAGGATTTAAGGCAACAGACGAAGGAAGAGGTGTAAACATTTCAATAGACCATTTTGAGTATTTAATTGTGGGGGAGACTTAGAAGCTATGGAGGAGGAAAATAGAGAAAAATGGGAATGTGAAATAAAGAAGGTAAAATAGCGATGAGTTTGAAGGAAGGAGAAAAGGATGAAAAACTCTTTAGAGAATTATCTTTAGTAGTATTCAAGGAGTAGTTAAACAATACTTTTCAAAAAGATTTTAAATAATTTTGTAATCATATGTATTAAAATGTGGAGGATGTACCCATCAAATTATCCATATATGGGGAATCAAGAAAGGGCATACATGGAACATAATTTGTGAGAGGTGAACAAGTGTTACCTATAATTTTCAAAGAAAGAGCATGTAGACAAGCTAAGGGGATGAAAAATAGAGAAAGAGAGAAGAGGTTTGGAGTAATAAAGGAAGAAATAGGTCAGAACAAAACACGTTAAGAGACCATTTTTAGTGCTTAATTGTAGAAAAGACACAACAACTACAAAGCGAGGAGAAAGAGATAAAGAGAACTATAATAATAATAATAATAATAATAATAATAATAATAATAAAAGTCTATTTTTAAGAATGTAATAAAATAATAGATAAATAGTACTTTTGAAAAGATTTTAATAATTAAGTGTAAACATGTAGAGGAACATAGAAAAGAAAACAAAAAAGAAAAGAAGCATGCTAAGATAGAATGGCTAGGGTACATCGAAACCTTATTAGAGGAAAACAATTGAGAGTTGGGGGTGAGGGTGGGAGTTGAACGCAAGTAAAGATTATTTAAATAAATTTTGCAAAATTATAAAGTAGAGAAGGATGAAATAAAAGATAAAAAAATAAATAGAGATATAGTCACTTAATTGCCAATCTTATTTGCTTATTACTTAATATTAATGAGATACTTTATGTAGTAGAAAGTCAAATTGATTTATAACACATATAATACAAAAAATTAAAACTTAAGGTAGAATCGTGGTAGAGGGTTAGAAGGAGTGGGAGACATAAAGAAAAAAAGGATAGGATATGAGAGATAGCGAGAGAGGGACAGGGAGAGAGGGATACGTCCAGTGAGAAGAAGCGAAGTTAGAGAAGGGCCGGGAAAGAGAGATGGGTGAAAAAGAAAAAGGGGCCATAGAAGATGAGAATAGAAGAGGGGGGAGGTAAGAGAGGGCATGTCAGGAGAAAAGAGGGATCATGAGAGAGAAAATGAAATAGAGAGTAGTGAAAATGGAGTTGGAAGAAGAGAGAAAAAGTGAAAGAAGAGTTGGGAGAAAAAAAGAATAAAATATAAAGAAAATGAGAAAGTTGACCATGAGAGAGATAAGGGTTGAAATAGAAAGAAATAGAACAATAAAAGAAAAGAAGGGATGGGGAAGAGAGATAAATAGATAGATAAAGTGATAAAGATGGAGAGATATGATGGGAGAAAGAGAAGGCTCGGGAGAGAAAAAGGGAGAGGGAGGCCAAAAGAAAGAGGGAGATAGAGAGAAGGTGGGAGAAATAAAGGGGCCTGGGGAGAGAGGTGAGGATCGAGGGGAAGGGAGCAAGTGTAACCTATAATTTTATAATTTATTATATTTTTAATTACAAAAAGTAAAATTACAAGATATTTAAAGAATTTTACAAGATCTTTTACCCTAAAACCTTTTTAAAATATTTACAATATATTTCTGATCTTTTTAAAAAAAGTGAAGTTACAAAATATCCAAAGAAATGTACTACCTTTTTGTTAACACGTAGATAATCATAGGTAGAAATATTTAACTTTTTTGCATCGAGAAAGAGAGAGGGAGTTATTAGAGAGATTGTTGAGAGAAGAGAAAAGGGCTACGAGAGAGAAAAAAGGACAAGGGGAAGAGGGATCAAGAGCGTGAGTAAGGGCAAGCCTAAATAGAAAGAGGGCAGGCTAAAAGAGGAGAGACCATGCCGAGAAAGAAGAAGGGTCGGGACTCGGGAGAAGAGAGAGTGATAGGAAAAGGGACTAGGGGAGGAGTCGAATAAGTGAAAGGGATAGATATGGGTTAGAAAAAAAATTGAGAAGAAAGAGGAAGAGAGAGGAAAAAAAGGGGTAAGAGAGAAAGACAACAGTTGGAAGAGAATAAAAAGAGAAATAGAAAGAGAGGGTCCGTGAGAGAGAAAGATAAAGTGATTTAGAAATAGATGGGTTGGGGAAGAGAAAAGTGTCAGGAGAGAAAGATAGAGGAAGGTTAAAAAAGAGGATGATAGTAAGGAGAAGCTAGGAGAAAAAGAGGGGCTGATGGGAGAAAGGGAGAAAACTTATGTGTTGCTAACTGTAAGGAGGGTGTTCCCATCGTAGGGGAGCTTTCTCATTTGATTCCCATGGATCTTTAAAAGCCTAGGACTTTACACTTGTTAGGGTGTATTAGGATTTGAATTCTTGACTGTTTGGGGGACCTTGAATTAGAATTGATTCTATTATTACGCTTTTTTGTAAAAAACAAGTAGGAGTCGCCAATGAGTTTTAGGAAAACTCATAAACCTCGTTCATGCCTTTCTCCCAAGTGGAGTTCATGGGATAATTAGCACGAATCGTAAGTTTACCCATGCCCAAATTAGTCTACATAAACCAGAAATGAGTTCAGGAGCGAGGGTACTAAGATAACGTTCCCTTTAGAGGGGAATCGCTATCCTAGCCCTAGTGCGGCCTCTACTAGCTCTTCCTTTTTCACAATTTCATCACCAAACAATACATGCAACGTGACACCTAAAACTAAGTTAGTTGATTTTATTTACACGCATCAATCACGTAGGAATTACATTGCAAAGTTGTTATTCTTTATTTAATTCAAATTCGTGAAAAGAACAAAATAAACAAGATTCGCCTTAGCTTAAGTGATCAATCAACAATTAATTATTTAATTCTATTCTTATTTAACGCAAGATACTATGTGGATTTGATTAATTAAAAATCCGTTTAAAGTGGTCAAACAACACTAATTAATTGATTAAAGTTATTTTAAACAATAAAATAAATATGACTGATCTAAGTGCTCGGGATTTTACCACTTCTCTTTGCTAGATCTTCGTTTAGAACACTTATGGACTCATTCTTGTTCGAGAACCTCCACCGTAGTTACAAGTATGAAGGGGGTGAGTGTTTAAGACAAGAGGGTTTGGTAGCACACAAGTTCACAAAGTTTCTGCTAGAGTTTTAGGTTAACTTCCGTTTGTTTGAGCCTCGTATTAAGCCTCTATTTATTGGGAATGGGTGCGTTTAGGGATTTGCACCCCACAGTTAAGTATAATGCATTGTTGTGGGTAGTGTCTTTTGAAGGCAAATCATCATTAGAAAAAATGATTGATTTGTCGGATTTCTCGATAGTAAGCAAGCTAATGAGAGCCTGGGGAGTTGTGTCTGTACTTACAGACAAAGCCGTTAGAGCATTCATAAGAGAATTCCTATGTTCTTTAGAAGTATTTAGGAGTTCCCAAATGCTAACATTCGCCTTGGATTGGCGAAGTTGTTTAACCAATGGATCTTCCACCTCAAGTGGAGGTGGTATTGAATTTTACACTCGACCTTGAGTTTGATTTTGTGTGGTCAAAGATCCACTTGGTGGTGCTTGGTAAACTCACCTAGAACGAGTTAGATGATCTATCTCATTTGGGTTAGTTGTAGGACTCGTGAACGAACTTTCTTCTAGAGGCTTTGAGTGCGCCTCCATTTCAATATGCTCCATGAGTTGTGCTTGATGCCATTGTTCATCCAAGGAGAGATTTGATAAGTCTTGTGATTTCCCCAAGAAATGATTCCAATCAAGCGCTCCACTTGTCTCATTTTGTAGACAAGGTGGAGGTGGGATGGCGGCGTACTTAGAGACATATAAGTCTTGAAAGTCGTCATCCCATAACCCACACACTTCATTAGTTGCCCCTATGAGTGTTGTGGTTAGAGGCTTCCCTATAGGTGTGATATAGTCCAAAGGATTGAACGTATCACTTCCCATATGATCCTCATCAATGTGAAATGTCCCTAATGGGGATACATTGTTGTTGGGTTTAGGTGTGGGAATTCTCCCATCGTCTACTAGATCTTGAACCTTGTGCTTTAGGACATAGCAACGTTCAGTATCATGCCCAACGCCTCTATGATAAGCACAATAAGCATTGCCATCCCATTGAGCGTATCTTCTTTCTGGTCGAGTGGGTGGTGTTGGCCCTGTTGGTGCAAGTAAACCTTTTTCACTTAATTTTTCTAGCAAATCCTTGCAACTCACAGGAAATGGTGTAAATTTTCTTTCTTTAGTCCATCTTCTTCGAGGATCATTACTGTGATATTGAGTTGTGCTATTATATTGCGTAGAAGTCGTAAATACATCAATAGAGGATGAAGTGTTATCATTCCCCTTTTTGTAGTTATTCTTAGGTTGATGATGATGAGGCTTATTTGCTTTTTCTTTAGCAAGATCATCTTCAATCCTAGTAGCCATAGAATAGACCTTTTGAAAAGTTTCTAAACCAAGGTAGTGTAGATGCTTGTTGTACTTTCATGACAATTGTCAATGAATTTTTGTACTAACTCGAGTTTTGGTGGCCTTTGGGCAAGCTGAGCCGCCTTTTCTCGCCATCTACCATAGAAAGCAAGGAAACCTTTATCGTCGCCTTGCTTAAGCATTTCAAGTTCACGTAGAGTCGATTTGAACTTTACGTTACTCTCATATTGGGTAATGAAAGCCGAAACTACATCTTCCCATGTTTTGAATTTCGGATCTAGCCCATAGTACCACTCTCTTGCGGTTGGGTCTAGAGATAAATGGAAAGTCAAAGCATAAAGCTTAGGATCATCTCCCTTTAACGCCATGGTGCTAGTAAAACACATTAAATGGTTTTGTGGATTATTGGTCACCTTAAATATTGGCTAGTCCGTAGCTACGAACTTTTCCGGTAAAGCAAGTCCTACAGGAGAAGCAAACTTTTCTGCGTCGATGTACTTGTTCCCCATTGTAGAACGAAGAACGAGCTTCTCAAACGACTTTTCTTTGATGGATAGTTGTTCCATCTTTTGTTGCAAGGCTAAAGTTTCAGCATTTTTCTTTTCAGCCTTTTCGAGTTTCTTAATTCTTCTCTCCTTGGCCTCTTGAGCCTTTTCTTCTCTCAAACGAGCAATCTCTTCTTGAAGTTGCTCTATGGTTGACATTGTTGTTGGACTAGAACTAGTTGTCGAAGGAAGGTGATTTGAAAGGGGTGGATTGTTTGATGGTAAACGTAGAATGCGAGTGCCCGGGAGTCTTCGTTCCCAAGCTTGAAAACCGGCCCTAAAGGAAGTACGAAAGGATAAGTAAATTGATACGCTGTTTAGGAGACAAAAGATGAGGAAAGAACGCAAGATATACTCGAACGGATAACATCGCCTTTAAACAATTCTTCAATGAAGATATTGTTTGAACGAGCCAATTTGTTTTTCAAAAAATCAAAAAGGTTTGTAACAGTAGGCGCGCAAGTAACTAGGCTGCGCGCGGAAGGCGCGCGCATCCTAAGCTCTTGCGCTGGTCGTGGTCGCGCAACTTGATGAGTTGCGCGCGCCACCTGCTCGTACAATTTTTTTTTAAGTCGAGCATTTTTTTTATATCTTATTTTTTTCGATTTTTTTTATGTTACCCTTCGAATATGACTCAAAATTACAAAGAGACAACTTCGTAATTGGGAACCTAAACCAAACTAAAAAAAAAAAGAAAAAGCTATCCTAACACGTTGCACGTAGTCATGTAATCATATAAGCATACAATAAGCCAAAGTTCACACAATGCCATTCTAAGGTCATAAGCTTGGGTGTCTAAAGGTACCATATCTTAAGGAATGATGCACAAATCAATCACTCAACTTGTTGACTCATGACATCTCCCTCCCAACATTTTGTTGACAATATGGGTGGGATGATTGTTATTGATTTCGGGATAGAAGCCTGGTATTGGCAACCCCTAGTCAATGAGCCAATCCCCAAAGGTTAAAGTGTGCTATGATTATGCATGATGCAATGTTGCTTGTTTGGTTTTTACTTTTGTCAAAAAGGAAGATATTATGCGTTCAAGTCTCGCTCTCTAACTAGAGATTATCCAAGTTAATTCCCGTTACAACCCATAGGCAACCTAGTGTTGGAAACCTTGGACCATAACTAAGAACTAATCTACCTCTAAGTCCCCAGTGGAGTCGCCACTGTAAGGAGGGTGTTCCCATCGTATGGGGATCTTTCTCCTTAAATGCCCATGGCCCTTTAAAAGCCTAAGACTTTACACTTGTTAGGGTGTATTAGGATTTGAATTCCTGACTGTTTGGGGGACCTTGAATTAGAATTGATTCTATCATTACGCTTTTTTGTAAAAAACAAGTAGGAGTCGCCAATGAGTATTAGGAAAACTCATAAACCTCGTTCATGTCTTTCTCCCAAGTGGAGTTCATGGGATAATTAGCACGAATCGTAAGTTTACCCATGCCCAAATTAGTCTACATAAACCAGAAATGAGTTTGGGAGCGAGGGTACTAAGATAACGTTCCCTTTAGAGGGGAATCGCTATCCTAGCCCTAGTGCGGCCTCTACTAACTCTTCCTTTTTCACAATTTCATCACCAAACAATACATGGAACGTGATACCTAAAACTAAGTTAGTTGATTTTATTTACACGCATCAATCACGTAGGAATTACATTGCAAAGTTGTTATTCTTTATTTAATTCAAATTCGTGAAAAGAACAAAATAAACAAGATTCACCTTGGCTTAAGTGATCAATCAACAATTAATTATTTAATTCGATTCTTATTTAATGCAAGATACTATGTGGATTTGATTAATTAAAAATCCGTTTAAAGTGGTCAAACAACACTAATTAATTGATTAAAGTTATTTTAAACAATAAAATAAATACGATTGATCTAAGTGCTCGGGATTTTACGACTTCTCTTTGCTAGATCTTCGTTTAGATCACTTATGGACCCCTTCTTGTTCGGGAACCTCCACGCAGTAACAAGTATGAAGGGGGTGAGTGTTTCGGATAAGAGGGTTTGGTAGCACACAAGTTCACAAAGTTTCTGCCAGAGTTTTAAGTCAATTTCCGTCTGTTTGAGCCTCGTATTAAGCCTCTATTTATAGGGAATGGGTGCGTTTAGGGTTTTGAACATTCTGTTATAGCAGGTGTCGTGCGCATCTGGATGAGTTGCGCGCGACACCCCAGTGCAAGTGATTTGGTTGCGCTGCTACGGGCAGCGCTACTGAATGTCTTGCGCGCGACATTATGGTAAGATTCGATTTTATATTTTTATGAAATTCTGAATCTTTCGCGAGCACATCACTAGCAGTTGCGCTGGGTGTCGCGCGCAACTGAATTAGCTGCACGCGCCAGACCATCGCGACTCATTGAGATGCGCGCGAATTTTCTTCGGCATCATTGATTTTTTACCTAGGCGCCTCTAAATCTGTCATTTTTAGGTCTTAAGCTCGGGATTAAGCCTAATTATGATGGGACTTAGTTAATTGGACTTTATTGCATTTGTTTTTGGGTGAGGCTAGTCATTTTTTTGTCTTTGTGATTTAATCAGTTATCCATAAGTGTTCTTCACGTTGATCCAACTCGAAGATGGTTTTATTTATCGTCATTGCACTTCCTGTCGGGACGGGAGACCAAAAGTAGATGTCTACACTAACCAATATCCTTTTATATAAATAAAACAAAAACAAATTAACAACTAATAGTATATTGTATATACATAATTAGTGCAAGTGATTTCAATTTGTTTTTTCTAGGATAAGCTCCACTTTTTTTTTAAAAAAAACGTTATATTAATATAGATTTCTTGTAATAAAAAAGTAGTAACACAACAACAATAACACGTTTTTTTAAAAAAAAATCATAATACAAAAGCATCCCTTATGTTTTATAAAAAAAACTGCCTATTGTTTTATTTCTGTAAAAAGATCCACCACTTTTGTTTACATTTTTTTATAGTAATAAACAATTGAATAATCTAATAAATTGATAAACATTCAACTCTACATATTTTGGTTTCATTAGACAACAATAATATACAATTTGTACCATTGTTACATAACACATTGCTAATATAAATCGTCACATTATTTACTACCAATTTAATTTTGCAAAATTGAGGGGGCACCCGCGTTGAAGGATCGAGGGGAAGGGAGCAAGTGGAATCTATAATTTTACAATCTATATATTTTTTATTTACAAAAAGTAAAATTACAAGATATTTAAGGAATTTTACATGATCTTTTACCTTAAAACCTTTTTAAAAATATTTTCAATCTATTTCATTTCCTTTTTCGAAAAACTGAAGTTACAAAATATCCAAAGAAATGTACTACCTTTCTGTTAACACATAGATAATCATAGCTAGAAATAATTAACTTTTTTGCATCGAGAAAGAGAGAGAGTCGTGAAAGACATTGTTGACTGTAGGGAATAATTTCAAGCATCCCAAGTTGCGGTCTTCTCTTTATCAAGAGAAAAGAACCATTGTTGACAAACGGTTTTTTAAGAGATAAAGAAAACAAAGAATGAAAGACTTTCCTATCAATCCCCTTAATGTTCATTATAGTTTCAAAGGCTCTTAAGTGGAAATAAGGATTGTCAGTTGGCTTGAACATACGGATGTCATTGGCATTGAACTTCTGCGAAAGAAGCTCCTTGTCCACTGAGACCCCTTGTGAGCTAATGCCTTGGAACATATAGTCATTGGAGAGTTTGCTCAAGATTTCTTGCATTCGCTCCATTTGTTGTTGTTTCACAGGGTCATTGATTTGAAGTGACATAGCCTTCGTCATTTCAGTCATGTTAGCCAAGTCCTGCCTAAGTTCATTGACTTCTTCTTGAGTTTCCATTATCTTCTTAGCTTTTCTCTTTTGACGAATCGGTTTATTAAAAAGTAAGACTTGAACAAAGGTGTTGTCCTAGATTAATCGCCCTTCCTTTCTTGACCAAGTGCTGTAAATTAAACCATTTTATTTGTTTTAATGACTTGACTCAAATTGACTTTGACTTTATTGGTTAAAAAAAGCAAAAATAGGGTGTACATTTTTGAGAATCAAGTATGGATATTTTTGGGAACAAGCATGGGTTCAAACAAGTATGGTTTAACTGGAGGATTAATATCCGACTTACCCCTCTAAAAAAATGATGGAAAACACGCGCATACAAGACTCTCTAGATATGGTCAAGGTGAAACATATATATAAAGTGTGTGCCTTAATAGTGAGTGAAAGTGACATGCTTTGACTCTTGTGTAAGACCATGGGACTATGTGCTTAGACTCAATTAAGGACTAAACATGGCTTCTGCCATTAATAAACTGATTAAACTGGTTAATAAACTGATTAATTAGACTCGGCGTGAAGACTCGAGGAGAAAACTCACTAGGTGAAAACAGTGATCCCCACCGGTTCAGACCCCCCATTTGCCACCGTTTTTGAACCGGTGGGCATTTGAGGGGCGGGAATAACCCATCAAAAAGCCACCAATTAACCGGTGGGAATAAGGAGAAATCCCACCGGTTAACCGGTGGGAATAACCTTCCCCGCCAATTTTTTTTTTTTTTTTTTTTTTTTTTTTTTTT
The DNA here is from genome assembly GCF_948465745.1 of Chenopodium album. Lineage (NCBI taxonomy): Eukaryota > Viridiplantae > Streptophyta > Magnoliopsida > Caryophyllales > Amaranthaceae > Chenopodium > Chenopodium album. The sequence goes on along the minus strand of NC_137860.1, from coordinate 20,103,391 downwards.
TTTTTTTTGTTTTGAAGAGTAAAGCCACCGGTTAACCGGTGGCATATAAGGTATTTTTTATTTGCTACAATATTTTATAATTATCAATAATAATAATATAATAAACCCTTTAATAAACCTTTTAAATTTTCAGAAACCTTGTAATAATTGTTAATTCTGTATTATTATATAATTATTAATAATAATTATAATAATATCTAAATTGAAATAACAACGAACAATAATGATACATATATTATAGATATTAATAATCCCAAATGCAATACAATAAAAAAGTGTCATATGCATATATACAAACAATATTATTTATTATTTAATAATGTAGTTAAAAAGTTAACAAAATATAATTTCAAATAGAAGTGAAATTTACAAATTAAAGGTGAGGAAAGACGTCAACATGTCTCGAACTTCATTAAGTTCCTTGCTTGTCAACGGATCTTCCTTTTGTACCTTGCAAAACTTGGAATACATAAAAATTATGTTAGAATTAATTACTTAGGTTAAACATTATGCATGTATGACCTATTTCTTTCTAATAAAATGTCAATTTTACCTAGTTTTAGGTGTCTAAGGCTTGAAATCACATTAAAAGTACATTTTATTGAGTTTTAGGACGCATTTTACTCAAAATGGCCCAAATATGGCCTATATGACTTCTACTTTGCCCATTTTCTACATTTCTTATAAAATGACCTATTTATTTCTCATAACATGTCAATGTTATCTAGTTGTAGGTGTTTAAGGCTTGAAATCACATTAAAAGATCATTTGACTAAGTTGTAAGACGCATTTTACTCAAAATAGACTAAATATGGCCTATGTCTTCTACTTTGCCCATTTTCTACATTTCTTATCAATGGCCTATTTCTTTCTCATAACATTTCTATGTTACCTAGTTTTAGGTGTCTAAGGCTTGAAATCACATTAAAAGTGCATTTTATTGAGTTTTAAGACCCATTTTACTCAAAATGGCCCAAATATGGCCTATATGACTTCTAATTCGGTCATTTTCTACATTTCTTACCAAATGACCTATTTCTTTCTCATAACATTTCTATGTTACCAAGATTTAGGTGTCTACAAATTGAAATCTCATCCACGTCTTCATCCTCGACCTCATCCACCTGATCATCCTCAGCTCCATCAAGCATATATTCATCATTTTCGTATTCCTCGTCCACATGAATCTCGTTGCTTCTATCGTGCACATCATTCCCATCAAGATCCCTACTGTACTCTCCATCTTCACCGCGCCAAATCCACACATGGTATTTAAGCCTAAACCCACGACAAAATACATGATCTCTAATGATTTCAACACTGTTGACCACCTTCACATTATTACAATCAACACAAGGACAATAAAGGCCTTCGTCACCCATTTTGCGTTGATAAGATAAAGCCCTCTCGTAAAACTCTTGAACCCCATTCCAAAATTCCAATGTATCAAGTCTACCAAACATCCAACCACGATCCTTCTCCATCTAGTAAATTGTATCTAAACATATATAGCAACATATTATGAATAATGTATAATTGCTATATATTTTATGTAAATCAATTTCAAGTACACACCGTGAATTTACCATTCATATAGTGAAAAAATGCATGTTCCCAAAGTATCCTTATCACTCCAACCTAACCCATCCTTGAATGTCTACTCTCACTAGTGAATGTATGTCAACTTTCCAATTTTAAGAAAAATCCGGCAGCATTTCCCCCTACTTCTCCAAGTACACGATGTAGATAATTACTTACCCACATATGTACCCAGAAAACATGGTCAGGAAATGGTAAGCCAAGATGTTCCTTAAAATCGAAAAGAAGACATACATTCACCACCTAAGTGAGAGTAAACATTCAAGAACAGTTCCAACCGGGGACTATTCAAGACTTTCTCCTAATGAGAAAGCCTTGAACGGGTATCTATGCACATGATGATGCAATCATTCTATATATTGTTGTATTTATTTGTAATTAAACAATAATACACAAGTTGTAATATCTTTAATGGATATATAGAATTAATGACATTCAAACCAAGAAATTGCCACAAAATTCAATGAACATTAAACTAGTAAAGACAGAAAAAGAGAAACATATATAAATAAGAGGGATTATTGTCCTTCTTAATTCTATATATCAGATTAACAAGAGGGATTAATAATTAATAATAGGCCCTCTTATTTAGATCAACAAGAGGGATTAATAATTAATAATCAAATAAACGCGAAATAATATGCACACGGAATCCTCTTCTTAATACGATTAAGTAGTAAACTCTGCGTATATTCATTAAAATCATATTTATCATAAAGCACTTATTTTATTCCAAATAAACTCTTCAAAATATAATTATCAATCCTAATTTCATTAGGATTTAAAAGAACCTTCTAGATTATTCTAGAAGAATAAAGTCAATCCTAATAACTTTAGGAATAATAATTAATAATAGGCCCTCCTCTAGATCATTGGGCCGCATATAAAATTCATTTCGGGCCCAACTTTGTATTTTGGCCATAACTTCCTCATTGTTCATCGGAATTGGGCTTATAATATATCGTTGGAAAGCTCTTTTCGAGCCCAATCCAACTACACAATTATTGGACCCTTATCATGGACCAAACTAAATTGGACTGACTATTTTCATAAATAGAGTACATTTTTGAAAACAGGAAGAAGGAGTTTTAATAAAAACAACCGCATCACTAGACTTTTCACACTTTCACTTTGTTCGATAATCAAATGACGTGAAAATTATTCATCACTGGGTTTGGTTTTGGGGAGACACATTTGGGTGTCTACACTGAGAAAAGAGCTAGGACAGAGAAAGAGGCCAAGGGAAAGAGGGATCGGAAGAGTGAGAAAGGGCAAGCCTAAATAGAGGAAGGGAAGGCTAGAAGAGGAAAGAGCATGCCGGAAAAGGAGAAGGGTCGAGATTCGGGAGCAATAGAGATTGATAGGAAAAGGGATCAGGGGAGGAGTCGGAGAAGAAAAAAGGACAAATAGGGGTTAGAAAAAAAAAATTGAGATAGAAAGAGGAAGAGAGAAAAAAAAAGGGACAAGAGAGAAAGACAACGATTAGAAGAGGAAAAAAACAAGAGAAATAGAGTAAGAGGGCTCGGGAGAGAGAAAGATAAAGTGACATAGAGATAGGTGGGTTGGGAAAGAGAAAATTGTCAGGAGAGAAAGATAGAGGAAGGCCAGAAAAAGAGGAAGATAATAAGGATAAGTAAGGAGAAATAGAGGGGCTGGTGGGAGAAAGGGAAAGGTCCGGTGCAAAAGGGGCAATTGCAACCCTTAAATTTCAAAGTCATTAAAAAAAAGGAGTAATGAGACAAGGTGTAGGCAAGGGGTAAAGGGAAAGAGAGAAAGAGAGGTTTTAGAGCAATAGATGATGAAAGAGGTGAGAAGCATTTTAAGAGATCATTCTTAATGTATATAATTAATGATTTGTGTTGATTTTTGTAATTTATTATTGAACTAATGCAATTAACTTTGAGTGTAAATGTGGAATTTTTCCCTTTTTTCCCTTCTATAATGTAATGTGGAATTCGATAGCGTATTTAATAATTAGCATTCTTTATTAGGAATGTATATAAGCCGTTTAGTTTGCATAGATATGTAATTCTAACTATATATATAGCTACATGACAACATGTTAAAACAAAATTAATTGTCTAAATGCATGAGGCATAATCTCTCATTTATAAGCAAGTTACCAATAACTACGTTAAACTAATGACTACTTACATCATTAATAATGGTTAGCCCACCTTATACTACCAATTAATGTCATTATAACACATTAAAATTCACCTTTTTTTTCTTTTTTTTTTTTTTTGTAATGCCATAGTATAATATATAGCTTTAGAGAAAAGGAAACGGGGAAGGGGAAGCAAAGCATGGTGAGTAGGATAGAGTAATAAAGGAGAGATGAAGACATAAAGGAAGAAAGAAGAGGAAGGGAGAGATAGATAGAGAAAGAAGTAGGATGGGAGATAGAGAGGGGCCAGGAGAGATAGGTGAAATCAAATCAGGAAAAAAATGCCTAAAGAAAAAGAAGAAGGATCCATGGAAAATATAAATGGTAGATTGAAAGAGAGAGAGAGAGAGACAGAGCATGCCAAAAGAGTAGAGGTAATGTCGGGAAAGGAAAAGGGCTAAGAGAGAGGGGGCAAGAAACAAACTGAGAGAAAAAGAAAGGCTAGGAAGGAGATGGGAAAAAAGAGAGAGATAGAGAGAGAGAAAGAAACAGGGGCTAGGAGAAGAGACAGAAAGAAAAAGGGAAGGGCTGAGAAAAAAATAGAGTAAGATAAAGAGAAAGAGAAAAAAGCCAAAAGAGATAGAACTAGGTCGTAAGAATAAGAAATTAAGCAAAAAAGAGAGAAAGTGGCCAAGAGAGATATAGTGATAAAAAAGGAGTTGGAGAGGAAAAAGGGTCAGGAGAGAAGAAAAGCGAGAAAGGGAGGTCGGAAGAAAGATGGAAATAGGGAGATAGAGGGACCAGGGGGGAAATAGAGGAAGAAGGGCTAGGGAAAAAGGAGCAAGTGCAACCTATAATAATTTTCAAAGTTTTTAAGAGGAGGGAATATGTACAATTAAGAAGACATAGGAAAGAAAGAAAGAAAGTAAAGAAAGTGAGTGAAAGTGTTTAGGCTAATAAAGGAAGGATTAAGTAAGAGGGCGGCCAATGCGACCTATAGTTTTCGAATTCATTAAAAATAAGAGAGAGCAAGGGGACAAGGCCAAGGGGAAGATAGAAGGAAGAGAGAAAATAAGTGATAATGAGAAAGAGGGGGGAGCTGAAAGAGAGATGTTTTAGGGAAATAGATGAAGGAATAGGTGAGAAGAACTTCAAAAACCATTCTTAGTGTTTAATTGTGGAAGAAAGTTAGAATCTATATATTAAGGAGGCAAATGGAGAGAACTTAGCTAGCAATGAGAGATGTAGAAATAAAATCCGTGAGGGGCTTCTAACTTATTAGGAAATAGAAAGAGATAGATGAAGAACTCTTTAGAGTACCATCTTTAGTATGTAATAAAGGATCAGGGTAAAGGTACTTTTCGCATTGATATATTTTGGTTTCATTAAACAACAATAATAATACAATTTGTACTATTGTTACATAGCACGAACATTACTAATATAAATCGACACACTATTTACTACAAATTTAATTTCGCAAAATTGAGGGAGTGTGCAAACAAGGAATACAAATGCAATTTCAAATTGTTTTTTGGGCTACATTTGTACACTTATTTGAATAGTTTAAATTTTCCCTCTTTAGGTTAGGCTAAGTTCCTATCCAAATCTTTTTTGTTTTCATTAGACTACAAAATCACACTGATTCTTATCAAAATAAAAACTTTACATCAAGCCTAATAAATCATGTTAAGAAAAAAAAAGTGCATGACCAATGAAAAATAGCTTTTGGACTTTTGATACATAATACAATATTCTATTACTTTAGCATTTAATAATTAAAACAATAAATTAAGCTAATATATTTGATAACATTCACCTTAATTCCTTAGGGCCTGTTCTCATAGACTGAACTCAGCTGAACTGAACTGAACTGAACTGAACTGAACTGAACTTATAAATTATTGATTTTTAACTACGGATTAGTGATCTTTGATTATTTATTATTGTACATATGTGTATATACAAGCATACATATTAAAATATTTAAGAAAAAAAAATACTATATAACTAAAATATTTATGGAAAATATATTAAAAACATGAAACCCCAAAATATTTTAAAAACACAAAACACTTTGGAAAAAAAAAATTAAATTGGAGCTGAGCGAAATTAAACAGATGAACACCCCAACTGCTGCATTCATTATAGCAATTAAAACAACAGCTATCTTCCCAAGCAATGGAAAAAAACCTCAAAGAAGCTTTCTTCCCACAGCACGCAGCCACGCACCTTCCTTCCCTTTTCTCCTTCCTCCCGTAGTCCACCAGATCAGCGGTGCCCAGGCGGCTGAGAGGTGTTATCGGCGGTTGTTCTGCCACCCGGAGGTGTCCAAGCTAAGGTTCGTTTCTTTCCTCTGCTTTTTGTGAAGTTTTTATAATTCAATTCTTTCCTCTACAGTTTACAGTACATTACGAATTTTAGTATGAATTGATTTATTGAAGACTTGAATTAAAATAATGAAGTCTAATGTTGCTGTGTATAGGACGAAATTAGCTAATTGTTTACCTAATACAAGTACTCCGTACTTCGCAGGGAAACTCATTCCCAGCATAAACCAAGTAAAGCTTTGGTGCTAAATTGAATTTGTTATGTTGATTTCTAATTGGATTTGTTATGTTGATGAATTCATTGAGAATTGCAAATTGAATTTGTTGTGTTGATGTCGTAAGTATGATAATATTTTCTGGTTGGCTATGATCACATGATTTGAGCAAATTGAATTTGTTGTGATGATGAAGTAATTGGTAATTGGGTAGTGAAAGAATTGAATTGAAATTAATTTTTTTTTTGGGTTTTTATTACTCAATTTGGTTGTGAAAGAATTGATTGGTGTAATTTTTTTTTTGGGTTTTTATTATTCAATTTGGCTGTGAAAGAATTGATTGGTGTAATTTTTTTTTTTTTGGGTTTTTATTATTCAATTTGGCTGTGAAAGAATTGATTGGTGTAATTTTTTTTTTTTGGGTTTTTATTATTCAATTTGGCTGTGAAAGAATTGATTGAAGTAATTGGTAATTAGGTAGTGAAAGAATTGAATTGAAGTTGAGGCATGGTTTGTGGTGTAATGTTTATGTTGTTACTTTGGTTGATGTTTAGCCATATCTGGTTTGCAATGAGTACCAAACGGGCATCATTTACTCCGGATATTGTGACCATACTTTTGGGAATCCTGCCGGATCATGTCTCCCCAGCTGGTGGGAATGTTGATTGGGATAATATTGCAAATATTTTAAACACCCGAACAGGAAAGTCATTTTCAGCCGTTTTTGTTAAGAATTGGTTCTCGAATATGAAAGAAAAACACAAAGCTTGGAACGAATTAAAGAGATGGACCGGTATTGGATGGAAGAATAATTGCCCTCAAGTTAATCTTGAATCAGAAAAGTGGCTAGCCTTTTCCAAGGTACTTGTTAAGTATTCTTCCCTTTTAAATTTCTATAATGTAGACATATATTTTTCTCTTTCAACTAATGCAACTCTTTGAAACGGTATCCTTTTTCAGAAATATAAAGCCAACGGAAGGACCCTTCTTAGGACTCCATTCGAGAATGAGCAAGAATGGAATAGGATTCTACAAGGTAATTATTCAACTGGTGATTTATGTTTTACACCTGCTTCACTTGGGGTGAATCAAAAGGAAGATGTTGTTGAAGTTGAAGATGAAGGATCAGGTGACTCTGATGATGTTCAGGGAGATGAAACCCCCAACATTGCCATCCAGCATTGTGTTGCACGAAGTGACTCAAAAAAGCGTAAAAGCATTGATAGCCTCTAGGATTTCTGGTAAAAAGTCTAGGGAAGAGGATATTGATACGTGTCTTGATGTACTGAGGCGATCCTCTTTGAGTCAATTTTCTAAACCCAAAAATGCTTTTGATGAAGTTCTCAGTATCTTGGAGTCCATGGGGATTGTAACACAGTACGGGGAAGCCTTTGCAGTAGATATTCTTGATAGCTTTCGCAAAACTCCCGGTGCCATTGATCTTTTCACCGCTTTGCGTTCTGATGCAGGGAGACTTCACTTCATCAGGAAGCATTGTAAGCTTCCAGATAATGCGTACAAGCCAGACACCTCTTTCAGTTCATTGATATCTGAAGATGTCTTGATGTATGACAACTAGTATGTTAGGCTGGAATTGTGTGACTTTCTGGTGGCTTTTATGTTTCTGATCAGATTTTCATTATGGATTTTAGTTACAACATATGTTGTTGTAATATGTTCGGATGATTTCGTTTAAATAATTCCTTTTGAGTGTGTTTATATCAGCTTTTATGACCATTATGTATCCAATTTTGTTTATTGTTTTTTATTTAAAGGTCGTCTAAAGTAATTTGCGTTAAATGTTTTGGTGGTTATGTAGAATGGATAATGAGTTGGTGCAAGAAAGTTTGACACGTATAGCATTGCATGAGCTACGGAGATTGACGTCCCAAGTTGAACGGATACCTATACATGTTGGTGGGGAAACGGGGAGTCAATGGATTCATAGGATGCTGACAGGGCATCATAATTTGTGCAAAGAGCAACTTCGGCTAAGTAGAGACATTTTTATAAGCCTTGCTAATGTCCTCAGAGCACAACAATTGTTGACGGATGGTAGTGGTAAACATATACACATTGAAGAGAAACTTGGGATAGGTTTATACATGCTTGCCAAACCTGCTTCCGTTCGTGATGATGCTGAAAGATTTCAACATGGGGTATGTACTATTTCGAGGTATTTCCACAAAGTGTTAGAGGCATTGCAGACATTGTCAACTCAAATAATTCGACCACATCAAAGTTTGAATGAAACACCTCCTGAAATTCAAAACAACAATAAATACTGGCCTTTCTTTAAGGTACTCATTCACGTTAAATTTACAAGATGATTAGTGTCCATGTAATGAACATGTTAACTTTTGTTCTTAGGATTGTATTGGTGCCATTGATGGTACCCTTATACATGCGGTTGTTGCCGATGATGTGGCCAAGGCCTACAGAGATCGAAAAGGGGGCAAATCATGAAATGTGATGGCAGTGTGTTCACATAACATGTTGTTTACTCACCTCAACGTAGGCTACGAAGGCAGTGCACATGATAACACCGTTTGGAAGCAAAGTTTAGGGGATGCAAGAATGGGATTCCCTCACCCACCGCCTGGTACAAACTAAATGACATTTTCATGAATAAAATGGGAAAATCCATTAGTTTTGTAAACTAACATTAAGGATATTGCACAGGTAAATACTATGTAGTCGATTCAGCGTATCCTAATAAACACGGGTACTTGAGTCCACATACAGGACGTGATTTGAGGTATCATTTGCCTGATTTCAGGAGGACAAGTCCTCCACAAGGAATGTTTGAGCATTTCAATTACCTACACTCATCTTGTCAAAAATGTAATTGAGCGGATGTTTGCGATTCTGAAAAATAGGTGGAAGGTTCTACAACCTAAATCAATGCCACAAATGGAATTACGTTTTCAGTTGCAAATAATCGTTGCTTGTTGTACTCTACACAATGTTATTCGTTTACAAGAACTAGGGATTCCATTCACGCACCAAGTTGAAGTCATGGAGGCGAACAGAAGATCATACTATGTACGATACTGACAGAAAAGTAGCTATGGATATTGTACGACAAGAAATAACTAATCAAATATGGGAGTCAGTTCAGAGGAATGCCGAGGTAATGGAGCAGTTTGATGGACAAGAAGAAGACGAAGAACTAACCGATTATGAAAATTAGTTTAAGTTGTGTAGTACTCTCATTTTGTCAATGAGTTTAACAGTAAAAATGTGAATCAAAAAAATATAACCATTTGAACAATGAATTGTATCAATATTATTATTATTATTATTATTATTATTATTATTATTATTATTATTATTATTAAATGTTATTATTATTATTATTATTATTATTAAATGTTATTATTATTATTATTAATTGTTATTAAATGTTATTATTATTATTATTATTATTATTATTATTATTATCATTATTATTATTATCATTATCATTATCATTATCATCATCATCATCATCATCATCATCATTATCATTATTATTATTATCGTCGTTGTAATAAGAGCGTAAAAGAATGAAATCTGACTTTATATCATTAGCAATATCATTAGACATAAACTGAACTGAACTGAACTGAACTAAACTGAACTGATTGGAGCTGAACTAAACTGAACTGAAAATAAACGTATGAGAACAGGCCCTCAGTTTGATTACACAACATTAACAACACAAGCTCTTCCATTATTTGATTTATTTCCAAAGGAGGTTTTACTAGCCGGGATACTAAATTATCCCCGTCTTCAAAACCGACAAATACTAATTACACTCAATGTCCCTTCAACATGCACTTTGTAACTTTCATTTATCTTATAGTTTCAACATTATGTAATTTCATATATCCACATTACCCTTGTAATTAAACTATATAACATATTACTAATAACAATCTACACGTTTTTTACTACACATTAAATATCGCAAAATTGAGAGGGCACCCGCGTCGCGGGTGCACTCACAACTAGTGAGAAAGAAGGGTGTTTTAGTGAGTAGTGATAGACCACTATGCTCGTTAGGCCCATACCAGAGGCAAAAATGTAACTTCACGTATTACTTACTCATGTTGTAAAAATGTAGTCTCTTTTCTCTCAATAACAGTATTCAACACTATAAAACAATATACAAATCAAGAATAACAGTATACATACCAATAATAACAATATATAAATTAATAATAACTGAGCACCGATAAACAATTACCGTCGTCAATTTCGGCCAAACTCAGACGATTTCCAGCATAGAACTCATCGTTTTTAATGGCTAGAGCCATAAGTTTGTGTCTCTCGTTTTTGGGTTATGTTTTTTGGGTGGTTTCCGGTGATTTTTAATTGAGGTAGTTGCGTATTTTTGGATTTCGACCAAGATAGTAGCTGGTGGGGTGGGTTTCTTGCTGTTGGAGGTGAAGGCGTGGTGGGCGGAGGTTTGGCCGGCAATGGGAGCTATCCATGAAGGTGGAGAAAGGGTTTAAGAGAGATAGAAGATGAAGAGGAAAGGGAAAAAAAGGAAAAGAAAAAATAAATAATTTTATATTGTGGTATTGGGTAGAAGGACCCATACCTGATAGTGGATAATACTTACTCGTGTTTTAGTACTAGTGGTAGACCTAGAGGTGTCAATTCGAATAACCGGATGGAGTTTGGGTCGGGTCTATTCGGGTCGGGTCTGTTCGAGTCAGATATGTTCGGGTCAAAATTATTCTTTTAACTCGGATTGGATCGGGTCGAGTCAAATTCGGGTCACGGTCTGTCAAGTCCGGGTCGGTTATGGGTCGGGTCAACTCCAGATCGGTTCATGTTTGGTTCGGATAAATTCAGATCGGGTTCAAAACGGATTTAATCGGGTTAATTTCGGGTCGGGTTGATTTCGGTTTGGATGATTTCGGTTCGGTTAAGTTCGATTTGATTAAGATAAGGTTGATCCTATGATTCATTAATTGGTCAATTTCGATTCAATTCCTTTCTGTGTTTGGCTGAATTTTAATCGAGTTTACCCATACATATCCAAATAAGGTTATTTTTAAACTAGAGTTATTATTGAGTTTTTACCTTATTTTTGGGTCTATATCAAGTCATTCATGTATCATTTTTTTATCGAGTCGAAAGTAGAGGTTTTAATGTTCAAGTATTACAAATTATTTGTAGCAAAGTTTAGATGAGACGAATATAAAGCTTAGAAAGTAATTTTATATAATTGGTATGTACATAAAGAAAATAGTTAACTTATTAATAATTAGTAAATATTGTAGTATTGTAGGGAATAATTCAAGCATTCCAAACTTGAACCCCACTGTGATCATACACTTAAGCATGGTGGCATCCCAAGGGAAGGAAAAAAGAGCAAAAGAGTCGCCAACAAGTTGTAGGAACTTGTAACCGTTCACAGGGTGAAGGTTATACCCCTGCACGATCCTAGAGATCGCTAACTCCATAGTGGTCTGGAACCATGACTGGATATTCGGGGATGAAGGTACGAATCCAATCTAAAAGAGAAAGAACCCGCCTTATAAAATAGGCCTCTACTTTATTCTTCTCATATTCATGCAATCATTAGGTTAACCTTAAACCTGCTTAATCTATGTTGGTTGAAAATTAATACACAAATAAATCTATTATTGGCGATCACTTGAACTAAAATCATATTAGCCTAAACCAAATTATTAATTATCTTATTAGGCGTGATTTCAAGTACAAATTCCCTTTAATCCTGCAGAAAAGGCGTGATCAAGCAATAACAACAACATATATCAAGCAACATGATATTAATCATAAATCCAACAATCATTATATTAACGATAAAGCTTAATATTAATAGCAAGATCCTAGGCATGATACTAACAAGATTAATAACAAATCCTAGCATGTCACTAAACATTAAAGATCAAAGCTTTAGCCCTAACATGATACTAACATGATATTGATATGATATTAGAAAGCATAGGAAGCACCCTTAACATGATACTAGGAAGCAATAATAACATCCTAACATGACACTAGGAATTAATAAAATGTAAGCATGCTTTCTTAAAGAATAGAGTAATAAAATTACTCACTTTGATGCCTCGTACCTCTTTCTTATAACAAAATACACTCGTTAGTAAACTTCAATAAAATATTAAACAATAAATCTAATCAAAGAATTGAAATAGGATTTGGGACCAAGCCCTAAAAAATTATCAACCTTTCACGTCTAGGACGAATGCAACTTCGAGCTTGGCTAGGTGTGTCTAGAACTAATGAATGCGGTATGGTGTATTTTGAAAAGGCTAGCTAGAAAGAAAGAGAGAAAAGAATAAGCTAATGCTTAAGAGAGAGAGAGAATAAGAGAATTCTAGGTGATTGTTGATGATTCTGGATGATTTGAAAACGGAGGTCAAGGACCCTATTTATAGAAAAACAGTCTGAAAATGATAGAAAATAGATCGAGTTCGATAAGGAATAAAACTGGCTCCTGTCGCGAACGACAGAATCTAGCGCTAATGGCGACAACCTTGTCGTTTGGCGCTGATTAGTAGATAAAACACGCTTTGCACGCGGAATCCCCTTCTTAATACGATTAAGTAGTAAACTCCGCGTTTATAAATTAAAATCAGATTTATCATGAAATACTTATTTTATTCCAAATAAAACTCTTTAAAATCTAATTATCAATCCTAATTCCATTAAGATTTAAAAGAACCTTCTAGACTATTCTAGAAGACTGAAGTTAATTCTAATAACTTTAGGAATGATTAATATTAGGCCCTCCTCTAAATCATTGGGCCGCATATAAAAATCATTTCGGGCCCAATTTAGTATTTTGGCCATAACTTCCTCATTATTCATCGGAATCGGGCTTATAATATATCGTTGGAAAGCTCTTTTCGAGCCCAATCCAACTACACTATTATTGGACCCTTATCATGGACCAAACTAAATTGGACTTGCTATTTTCATAAATAGAGTAGATTTTCGAAAACAGAAAGGAGTTTTAATAAAAACAACCGCATTACTAGAATTTTCACACTTTCACTTCGTTCGATAATCAAATGACGTGAAAAATATTCATCATTGGGTTTGGTTTTGGGGAGACACATTTGGGTGTCTACAGAAGCCCCCACTTTGACTGAGTTTGGGGTAACACATGTTTCGAAAACAAAAGTCAATGTAGCGATAGGGATGGAGAATGATTCAGAGCGTTCTGCGACCCTAAATCATTCTTGTAACGCCGATACCTGTAAACTAGCATTAGTTAATCAGATAAAAGAGTTAAGAAATGTGTATCTTGCACCGTCGAGCACACGTCTCTGAAGTAACCGATTTTGTTGCTGCATTTTGTTGTGACGACCTCCACCGTGCCTCGTGAACGCCATCGTCGAAGACCGTTGCTTGTAACCATCTTCAAATGCTTATGACAATCCTCCACAGTACCTCGGGAACATCGTCGAAGGTGATTGCTTGTGGCCATCTTCAGGGTTATGGCAGTACCTCGCCACGGTAGTGCCTCGCCGCTATAGACAATCTCCTCTCTACCTTGGGACATTGTCGAAGACCGCTGCTTGTAGCTATCTTCCATTATTTGATAATCTTTCGAAGAAAATTATCGAAGACCACCGCTTGTTTATCCTCAGTGCTTTGCTTGAATATTTACTCTGCAATTGTTTGCTGTGCTTGCTGATGTGCCAGTACCTCGACGTATTTTTGTAAATGAGCCGGTACCTTGGCGCTTGTGCTTGCTTGTGAACCATTAACTCAGTGCTTGCGATGAGCCAATACTTAGGCGCTTTAAGCTAAGTGAGACGATCGTTATCGGGCCGATCACTTACTGCGATTGTAATCGAGCCGACTACTAATCATGTCAATTTGTTTATAGGGGCTAACTGGCGTACCAAGGAACCCAAAAATTGTTGTACGAGGTCCGCATAAACCAGTATGGGAGCCACGTGTTGCGTCGCTGAGCCAGCGCAACCTGCTGCCTATTATCGCCGCGATTTTGCTATGTCGCCATGCGACAGAAATCACGCTGCGCGTGATTCTTGTCGTTTGGCTCTGGTGTCTAGATTTTTGAATAAATCCCTCTTCTTCTCCATTTTCGCCGTTACTGCTGCTGTTACTCGTGTTTCGCTCGGAAATTCGTCTTGGTCGTTCTTTCTCATCCGTTAACCAAATTCACTCAAACTTGTTGTGAATCGAAACTTATTTCATCTAGTTTCCCGATCTATGTAAGTTTTCTTCAAAATCACCTCGATTTTGCTGAATTTTGTGCATGTTTTTTCACGGGTTTTCAAAAATTCAAACCCTAATTATGCCCAATTTTCTTTGTTTGTTGAATTTTATGCCATGAAATTGCTTGATTATGCTTGTATATTGCCTTGGGAGCGTTTTGAGACTTGTTTGACTCAATTTGGTGAAGAAATGAACACTTTGCCATTGTTGAGCCCTTTGAGTTCGTGAGAACAATGTGGCTCGTTCTTCGTGTTTTTGCTAGCTAATCATGTTCAATTTGTCACAATATTTGTCATAGTATTGCAAGAAATTGTTTGATTGCTTGAAAACGCTATTTCTGCTTGAATCAAAATCATGCTCTATTTTAGTACTACGTACTCTGTTTTTGATGAACATAGTATCGTGCGGCTAGGTGAACCTTAGATACTATAGAACCATTAATTTACTATTGTTTTTTCATAATTTAGCATGTCTCGACGTCGTGGCTCTGGCTCTCGTTCCCGTGAGGCTGGGAGGACGAGTTTATCGATGCAGGCGAGGTGACTTCCGCTAGTCTAGGGGAGTTCCTCTAGTGGGACGAGCGCACGCTGTACTTCGCGCCCAAGTTTCACATCTCGGAGCGTGTTCGGCTCGGGATTCATGGCGGGAGAGTCCGTTGCCATGGTTCAGGCAACGAGACCATCGGGGACCTGTACGACCTTTACTTTCGTAACGATAACGATTTGCACAGATTGTAAGAGTCTTGTGGCTTGACTCCCTTGTTTCGAGCGTTTCGAGCCACTCAGGCTCTCTACTCTTTTGCGCCGAGCCGCTATATGGTTCGAGCTTTGGTGGAGTTCTTTTGGGACACCACCAACACCTTTCACTTTCCTTGGGGTGAGATGACTATCACTCCTGCTGACTTCAGTCTCATCTCCGGGTTGGAGTTTCGTTCAGCCGCGCTTCCATTCGACGGCGACATCATAGTTTACTCTGCAGTGGTAGAGGAGCTGTTAGGTCCTATTGTCATCCGGGCCCGCAGTGAGGCCAAGCCAACGCAGATCAGTTCTCGGTGTATCTGTCGGTCTACGCTTGCGGAGGCTTACCGAGATGGTGCGACTACCCCAGAGCAGCGGGTACGAATCTTTGCTCTCATTTGGTTGTCAGAAACATTTTTTCCTGACAGGGGTAGTCGAGTGCTTCTCTACTACCTGCCTGCTCTTCGCGACCTTCATATGGTCGGATCATATGACTAGGACAGCTTGGCCTATGCGGATTTCCTTCTTGGATTGCGACTCTCCTATCGTCATGGCTCATTCAAGGAGGATATCACACTTTCCAGCTTCTGGAGACTCGTAGAGGTATACTTCATTCCCTTAGATGAAGTTTAGCTCTAGATTCATATGAATACTTTTTGATACTTCTTTATCTTCATAGGTCTGGTTCTACGAGTACTTCCCGTCTCTTTCGCCGGCGAGACCTTCGCCTCGTGAGCTCCCCATTGTTGCCTGTTGGGGAGGTCGTTTCAATGACTAGACTGCTACTGCGCGTGTTCAAGAGTTGATCCTCTCGGTATGTTCCTTTGATAATTTTCTTTTATTATCCTTTAGTAGGATTTTGTCTCATGAACATGCGTTTTGTAGGAGCTTGCTGTACAGTTTCGGCCGTGGGCCGATTTGGATATTCCAGCACTTGCTGTGCAATATACTACTCAGTGTCGGTACTTTCAGGGACGTACGATGCTATTGTGTATTTAGGTGAGAGAGTGGCTATTCAGCACTCCTCGGAGGCTTTTGTTGTTCCTGCTCGCCCTCCTCGACATATATTCGATCAGACGAGGCTGAGGGTTTTGGCGAGTAGGTCGCCTGCGGGTACACATTGGCGGGGTTACGCCCGTGCGGAGCGGAGCTATAGGGAGGGTTTGCTGCCATGTTTGGCTCCATCACCCTGTTTGTCAGTGGAGGCGGAGGTGTATCTCTCATTTTCCTGTATTTGTCTTTTGGATAGCCCCTAAGTAGATTTTAATCACTTGGATTTATTTTTCCAGGCTTAGATTGCAGAGTTTGTTCCTCCACCAGCATCCATTACTTATCAGGGGATGTACGGTCCGGTCGAGGAGATGATTCCTCTGGCTCCCGAGGATCATCGCTTTATAGAGCGGTCAATACCTCGACATTAGACTTGGGTGAGTCATCTATTTATTGTTTCATTTGCATATATCTTTTATTGTCACTGACTTTGTCTCTTGACAGTTTTCTCGCGAGGTGGTGGCGAGGATGGCGAGAGGTATGGACGCCTTTCGCTATCAACTTGTGAGGTTGAGAGACCGAGCCTCCTGTCATCGTGATGATGTCGGTGTAGAGGTATTTCTCTTATCTTTATCTTATGTTTTATATGTTTATTTTCCTTGCTTGACTTGATTTATTTTTGCAGGGGCAGCCTATTCCTCCGCCGTGCACTCGGACGAGACCTGAGGCTAGGAGAGAGAGATCCGGGTTTGGCTCGAGGCGTCACCGCACTTCTTTTGGGAGCTAGGGTGGTCGAGCTGAGGTGGCTCCTATTGAGAGATTGGAGGGTTCGGACTCTTCATCTGAGGGTGCATCTGCTAGGCCGATAAGCCAAGGAGGCGTGACACCGGCTCCTATAGTGGGTGGTGGGACGTACGAGGTTGGCTCGTCGTCGCAACAGCCACAGCAGCCTCAGCCGTTGGAGGTTCAGCATCAGGGTGAGCCTGAATGGGCTGGGCCCTACTCTGTTGATCCCGACCATCAGTGATCTTGGAGCTGGCGAGGAGCACACTCCACGGACTACATTGTTCTTTGACTCATTGGGAGTTCCTCCTCATCTGCGTTTGTCGGCACCGTAGCTGTACCTGTACTTTATTTATTTAACTTGTAGGACTTTGCTCTTTTGTATTATGTGACTCTTGTGTTAGACATATTATACATATACTATGAATTACTATGTTTATTTTATTATTTGCATTTTTTTTCATTTTATGTGCATGTGAGTGTGTGAAAAAATTGTGACTAATATTTGCGCAAAAATTTCCGTCATTTTTACTATCAATGGAGGGTATTCGACTTTCTATCCCAAAAAGAAAAAATGAAAAATAAAATAAACTTTGACTAAATAAGCCCTAAATTAATTAAGCTCAAATTAATCAAATATGGAATAAGTGTTTGAGATAAAGGTGGATTTGAGTGGATAAGGCTTTGGAAAAATAGGTAAAAACCGTAAAGTCGTAGTACAAAATCGAGTCAAAGTCGGGAAAAGCACGATTTACATAGCGCGTAAATCTGGCGTGGCACCGCCTGTCTATCGCGATGCGACAGACCTTGTCGCCGTGCGACATGCATTGTTGCCATGCGTGATGTCTGTCGCATGGTGTAGGCGTCGTTTGAAGCGGACTACGTAAAACATGTTGGGAATATTCTTGGCACTCATAGGAAGTGGGAATTGACGTATACGATAGGGACAACGATTAGGGACAAGGAAAGTAGGGAACCGCCAACAAGTTTTTAAGGAACTTGTAAACCGTTCACGGATCATTTAAGGCAACCACGATTAAGGGACAACGAAGGCAATGCAACAACGATTGACCCGTGAAGGTTACACCCCATTCATAATCCATGAGATTACTAACTCCATATGGTTCGGAACCACGAAAGGAGGATCGGGGATGATGGTACGAAGTGAGTCGTGGAGTCACATTCGCCCGTATTGGCCTCTACTCGATTCTTATTGTGAAAAGTATTCCCGCGATCTCAAAGGCATACAAACAAAGATTCAATTTGCTCCAAACTATTATTATGCTAAATTGGTTGAATATTATTGCAACATATAATTCTAAAATATTCAAGATCACTTGATTAAATAACAAGATTAAAGGAACCTAAACCGGTTGTCCAAATTATCTTATTAGGTGTGATTTTCAATTACAAATTCCCTTTAACATGCAATATGGTGATCATAAATAAATAATAGAATCAACATCAATATTGGAAGCAATCCAACAAAAATAGCGTTAGTCAAATCAAATCATAATAAACCCTAATCATGATACTAGCAATAAAAATAATAATTAGAGTAATTAATTAAGTGAATTAATTACTCACTTTCCGCGTTTCCTTTACATTGATACATCATGAATAAATTGTTAGTAACTTCAATAAATAATAAATCAAATTGAAATTAAATTAAATAAAAAGTAGAGTTGATTTGGTTCAAACCCTCAGTTAATTCTACCTTTCACGCCTTGGTTTATGTACGGAACCTCGGGTCAAATATGGACTCCTTAGAGTGCTTAGGGGAAGTATTATGGAAGAATAAGGAGGCTAGAAATTAGGTTAAAGGGGGAGAAGAGAATAATTTTTGGTGTAGGGAGAGAGAGAATGATTTTCGGTGCATAAGAGAGGAAGAGAGAATGATTTGATGATCAAGATTTTTGATGATTCAAAAAGGGGTGATATGACCTCTATTTATAGAGAAAAAATAAGGGTCGAAGAATTAAGATAAGATCCGAATTTAATCAGAATAAAATTCGATAGACAACAGTTTTTGCAATTTTTGTTTTTATCATATCTTTGATCCAGAAATCGGAATAAGATAAATGATATGTCTTTAGAAATCTCTTGAATTCTACTATCTAAACAAATTAGAATGAGGTTAAAATATTTTTTAGAATAAAAGATATGGCCGAAATAGTGGGACGGTGTCAGTTTTGGATAGAATTTCGTATTTAATTGATATCTTTTTCGTTATAACTCGGAATTAATATTATAATATATCATTGGAAAGATAATTTCAAGGTCTATCCAACCATCTTAGATTTGGATAAAACTATCATGCACGAAAATAATATCTGATATCTTTGAACGTCTTTTAATTTGAATAAAAGTAGGACTTTCAAAAAGAAGAGGTTCATTCAATTTCAAACTCTTCAATCTTATCTTTTCAAAAAGGATAATTAAGATCTTTTAGAAACTTATACAAGCTTCCAATTAATCCTAATTGGTTTAGTAATTATATTAAATCCTTTGGACCCTCCACATGATCATTGGGTCGTATGTAAGGTGGGCTTAGGTTCGGTTTAAGCTCAGTTTAGTATTTTGGCCATAACTTATTCGTTATAACTCGTATTTGGGCTTATAATATATCGCTGGAAAGCTATTTTCAAGCCCCATCCAATTATTTAATAATTTTACCTAGATTATGGACCAAAATAAACTGCTCTAAACATTTTTATAAAAAAAAGGACCCGAAATGAATGATTTTAAAGGACACGAAATGAATTATTTTGGGTGTTAAGCCACGAAAATAGGAAAATAAGTTATGGTTTGGGGAAATGGGCTAGGAATTTGGTTATTTTATGAAATGTATTGGATTTAACATGGATTTAATCACTCCAAAGATTAATTACTCAACCCGACCAATAATGGCGGTGAAAGGTTGTTTATCATCGGGTTTGGTTTTGGGGAGAAATTTTTAGGTGTCTACACATGGCGCTAGGCTTTTTTCTCCGAATCCTTTCGGGATTCAAATTGCGCCAGTTCTGTGCATAAATAGCCCCCTAATCTGTTGATTTTGTATACTTCGAACAAATTAAAAATAATTATAGCCTTTAGTTTCTCATCAAGTAATTATGTCTAAGAGTTTTAGTGATTTTACTCGTGAGTGGTGTCGGTCTTTGATCGCTAAAGAGAGGAAAGAACTTGAATTTTTCCACTTGGGGGGTATTTATGGCATTAAGGGGTAGATCTTGACATAGTTTTTATTCATATCGCCTTAGAATATTAGGATCTAGACACTCATTGCTTTAGATTATGCTATGATGAAATTTTTCCTGTACCGGAAGAATTTGGTGCCATACTAGGATTCCCTTCTTTAGATCTTGCGGTAATTCCTAAAGTGAGTGAATATTATTATAAAGATTTTGAGCGTTTTGTTAACCTTAGGGATAAGGATTTAAAACATTAGTGCATGGGAATGTAGTTAACTTGAAAGAATTTGCACATTTTTATTTTGATAGACCACGCTCTGAATCTTTTCATGTTTATAGGAGGAGAGCTTTCCTCTTTTATATGTTTAGCCAATATCTCCTCACTAGTGGTAATATTCGTGAGGGTTAAGCAATTTTAATATCTGTCATGGAGCAAATTGAATTAGGGAGAAATCCAATGCCATTAATTGTTGGAGAAATTATGCTTAGTTTAGATGAATTGAAGAAAAATCCGGCCAAAAGAACCTCTTCGAGGTTCTCCAATTTTATTACAGGTAGAAAAATAATATTTTTAATTACAGAAATTAAAAATATATATTTTTGTATAGTAATACTAATTATTTGCATTGAATTTTTACAGATGTGGCTAATGGAAAGGCTAGGTTTAATTAGCCCTCCTGACAATGTTGAAAAATATACACCAAATTGCTTTGTAAGGCGGAAGAAGCGCTTTTCCATAAAGATGGGCCGTCAGGAGTGAGGCAAAAATTTTGAATCTTGCGACTTTGCCATCAAGTGGGTCGTCCCTTGGTGGAAAATTGAGAAGATGGTTGGTGTCAACAATCAACCCTTTTGCTTCCTAGTTTGTCAAAGTTGACTTTTTATTACCCTTCTAGGGTAAAAAGACAATATGGCCTTGCTCAGACTATTCCCTCTGGTGATCTTCGTCGCCCCTATGAATTTCCTGTTTCACAAGACATAGAGAGATTTGATAACTATTGGTGTGCTAGGCCTTTGTGGGAAGTTATTACCCAAAAGGTTCCACCTTCTTTATCTAGGGATGTGAAGCAATGGTTACTTGGTAGATCTCAAAAGGACAAGACCAAAGTTCGAAATAAGACCAATGTAAAAGATCGTCTGGGAGACAAGAAAATTCCTGCTAAGGAACGCTTAGGAGAAAAAGTTGAATTCAAGACTCCTATTATGCCTAAGAAAAATACTACTAAGAATAAAGAAAAAAGAAAAGCTGACTCTGCAGAAAAGAACGTGTGGGTAGAAAGAAGATCGGGGTGATGGCTAAAGGGGAAACTATCCATACCAAAATTGAATGCAGATCCTCTAAAGAATGTCTACTAGCAAAAGTGATGGATGATGAAGAAGATGCTGACAAGAATTGGAAGAGGGCTAGGAAAGAGAAGACAGATTAGAGCATTGCTTTACTTTCAATTTATTAGACAATTTTAATTTTGTAAGTCAATTATATTTTTAATCTTTATTTAAATTCCATCAATAATTAATGCAATTTTCTGCTTTTAAAATTAAGGGAAATTCTACATGGTGGCCTTCAGGATTCAGTTTTTCTACGTGGAAGACAAACGTTTTTCCAACTCTCTTAAGTGGCACCCAAGTTTTGAAAAATTATCCATAGTGCCCTTTTTTGGTTTCATGGCTAACCTTTAGAATTAAAATGGTTAACCATTGTTTTTTCTTATTTAAAAAAATTATTTTATAAACAATAAATTAAAAAAATTAAAAACCAATCACAAACCCGCCCACCACCACTGTAACACCCTAGAAATTCCTTTCCTTTAAATACACACTTTACTCTTTTTAAAATACGATTTAGGAATATCTAAGACATTACCGCCACCGTGAAAACGGCTAAGGCAATTATCAAAGACACACAGCGGAAGACTCAACTCAAAACCATTCAAAAACGAGTCAACTTAAAAGTCAACCAAAGTCAAACGAAGTCAAATAAAATCAACCTACAACTTGGAACCATTGAAGGCCCTTATCAAAACCAATTAAATTATGAAAACCTTTGCGTTAGTCTCATAAGCATAACATAATATAATATTTGAAAGAAATAAACCACATCTCAACTAATAGAAACTAGCATGATTCGCTATTCACTCATGCCCCGTCATGAATATGCTTCAACGCCTGAAAAGATTATCTCCACTTGTCCCCACTACTCTCCATTAAAATGGATCATCGTAGGGCCAAGATAAAGACATAGCCAGACACAAACAACACACACAATCAGCAAAGCTGAGTACATAAGCGTATTTAAACACACTAACATGCAACTCCTAGCATCACACATACTTACCTCATTGCACCTGTTTACAAGCACACACAATAAACAACAAGACTCTTTAACTGGACACTAAATAATTTATTTAGCGTTGATTACGCATCGAACGGGTTTCCAACTAAACCTTCCTCAATGAATTGAGGACCACTGACACGGGAGCTAACCGTGCCAGCATCACATGTGCCACACATTGGTGGCGGAACTCCAGCGCATAATAATAATAATAAAAGGGAATATACAGCGTCCTGTACTCCATTAGAAGTTATGGTTAAATATAAAACCCCATAACTCCCCCCATATGTTCATACTCAAGGTATATACGTTCCAAGAGTTTTGGTGCGTAATCTCTTTCACTTTACGTTGTTTACATATTATTAGACTTGGTGATGACTCTTAAAGCATAACAATTCAATCATCAATAATAATTCAACCATTCAAACATACCAATTTAATTCTTGAATATTTAGTGACCACATAATATTTAATGTTGAACCCTTTTTAATTCTACCTCAGTGTCATAGACACTGTAACCGCATAAAGCGCCAACAATCCTATCCCTCGGTGTTAAAAACACCTTAAGTGCACAAAGGCACCAACATACAATTTATTCCTTGTGTACATAGACACTTATATAGCTCCTTCTTTATGCTTAAAGCATCAATAAAAATTATATGAACTATAATAAAATTCCTTTTCAATATTCCAAACATAATTAAACAATTTGTTTAATTAAACATGCTCTCTAACATGCCATAAATAAATATGTAGTCCATATAATCATGCCAAAAATATAATTTCCAATCCATAGAGCATCACAAATAAATTCATGCTTCATAATTCAATCACCAATACTAATAATTCACAATTTAATACACAAACCTTAGCATGATGCTACTTGTAATTGATTGAAACCAAACATAGCATGATTCTACATCATCAAATATGCTAAGTACGCGAACGTACCTTAATTAAGCCCATAAAGTGGCCGAAAATACTACAACAATTCCCGAATTAAGTCTCCTACAATAAGGGACAATAATACTAAATTAATTACTCTTGTATACACAATTTCCAGCAACTTAAACTCACTTTAAACTATTTAGAATAATCTGAAAATTATTTAAGAACCCCTAATAAATCTCCTTTTTAATAGGTTATCACACCCTTTTATTAAAATCACAATTATACTACTTTTAATAAAATTCCAGCATTTTTAAACTAATCAAAACCACTTCAAAACCTCATCAAATATATTTTCATACTTAAATTATCCATAGAAAAATAAGATTATATCTTACCCTTTAAACTCAAGGATAAAATTTTAAAAAAACTTCGTTAAAAATCAAAAACTGCCCGAAAATCATACTTAGAGGCTGAATTTTGCCACGAGAGGGTGGTGCTCACTACTGATGGTAGTGAGTCTTTCTTAAAACGTTGTTTCCACATGGAAAACACTACTTTTTTGTCAAAATCGGATGAGTTTAGAACCTGATCGGGATTAAAACGGGATTAATATTAACGAACGGGAAATCTATAAATTAAAGCACGAATTTATGAGTTCAAAATAATTTGGAATTAAGTTAAACTAATTAGTAGTTATAATCACCAAAATTTCAAGACATCATTACTATAAAAGCCCTAAATCAATTGTTCATAAAAGCCCTAAAAATCAAGTCTTTAATAATTTTAAAACCCTAACTTATAATTTTATGAAATCTGAAAATAAAACACCTTATTATTTAAAATTTACAATCTTTAATCATCAAAACATAATTATGATACTAATCAAACATACTTTGAATAATTAAAATCAAAACTTATAAATAAAATCATCAAAATAGCTAGAATGAAAAGAGGAGAGAAAAATGGAAGAAAATAAGACTGACCTTTTTGTGTGGGAAATTTTGGGGATCTAGTAGATATATATAGTGTAGGGTAATTAGTGTAGGTTTGGGCTTCATATAATCATGGACTTTAAATGTTGAAATAGGTGGCCCAAAAGTAAAAATAGGGTGATTGGGTTTATAATGAAGATGGGTTACATTTAGATTAAATACTTGTTGGCCCAAATATAAATACTTGATTAATCTATAATCCAATAATTAAAATAGTTTTACCCAAAATATATTTTATAAATAAATAAATAAAATATAAAATACGTTAAAAATACGGGGTATTACAACCACTTTGCCGGAACCCTAACCCCAAAGGCCACAACCCAGCCATCGCCCCAAACCTCTCCCTCTACCTCGCGCCGACTGGCTGACCAGCCTAACCGTACCCCAACCACTCTCTTTTCCTTCCCCGGCGACTACACAACCGCAAGCCCCTCCTCTCTTACCAAAACGATTTGAACTCCCAAAACCCCCAACCTAAACTTAAAAGCCAAACCCTTACGAATTGGGGGTGGTTTGGGTTATGGGGTTTCGGGTTTGGGTTAGGGCTTTTAGTTCTGGGGTCGTCGGCTCACGGTGGAGGAAGGGAAGGTCGAATTGGGGGAGGGGCTTGAATTAGGGGAGGGGCTCGAATTGGGGGAAGGGTATCGATTGTGTGGTTAGGGAAGATGAATGGAGGGAGGGAGGGGTGGCGCCGGTGCCGGGGAGGAGAGTCTGATCGCGCCGGTGCCGGGGAGGGGAGTCTGGTCGCGCCGGTGCCAGGGGCAGTCGTGGGTGGCTGGCTGCTGGTGGTTTTCTATTTTTTTTTTAATTTTTTAATATATATATTTTTTAATTAATTATGGTTAAACAAAAACTTAAAAAGTTAGCCATGAAACCAAAAAAAGGGCACTATGGATAATTTTTCAAAACTTGGGTGCCACTTAAGAGAGTTGGAAAAACATTTGTCTTCCACGTAGAAAAATTAAATCTTGGAGGCCACCATGTAGAATTTCCCTAAAATTAAATTAACTTTTACATTTGAACTTTTTTATTAAAGTAATGAAAACATCTTGAATTATTTTCAGAAAATTATTCGAGTACTGCAGTCGAAACATTCCCGTAATACACCGAAACTCGCGCTGATTATCGCAGAAAACTGGCGCTGCAATTTTGAAATTGTCGCCAAACAACATCATTGTCGCTGTGCGCTGGATGCTGTCATTGTGCGACAAGTTTTCTGTGTTGCGCTGATCTTGTTTTCTATGCGCCGATGTTTCTGTGTTGACCCGTTGATGTGGGGATGTGAGATTTGTAAAGATTAAAGTGGCCGCACTTTGTAAAGGGTTGCCTACATATCCTTTCCTAAGGAATCAGACCAAACGTAGCTCTCTTGAGTATCCTACTCAAGTGATTATGGGTAGTACTTCTTAAGTTGGTCAAGATTTGTCATATTTGAGAATTTGTTGCCATCCATATCAGTTAGCTTTGCAGCACCTCCTGATAGGATGGTTTTGACAATATATGGTCTAGTCCAATTAGGCCTAAATTTGCCTCTTGGATCTAGAACATTTTTCCTTAATGCTTTTAACACCAAGTCTCCTACTTTGATGTTTCTTGTTTTGACTTTCTTATTGAAGTGTCTAGCCATACGAGTTTGATAGCATTGAATATGATGTAGAGCTTCTAGTCGCTTTTCATCAAGTAGAATTAGCTCTTCATATCTTTCTCAAGTCCATTCGACTTCATCGAGTTTACTTTCCAACGCAATGCGTAGGGAAGGTATTTCTAGCTCGATAGGTTGTACGTCATCCATTCCATAGACTAAGGAAAATGGCGTATTTCCTATTGATGATCGAATTGACGTGCGATAACCCCAAAGAGAGAAATGGAGTTTGTCAGGCCAATCTTTGTAATTTTCTGTCATTTTCTCGATGATGGTCTTTAAGTTTTTATTGGTTGCCTCAACTGCACCATTTACTTGAGGTCTGTATGGGGAAGTGTGATGATGTTGAATGCCATATTTTTGTAACAACTCTTCACATTCTGCTTGAAAGTGAGTTCCATTGTCACTTATCATCTCATACGGGACTCCATATTGACAAATAATGTTTCTTTTGATAAAGAGTGCTACGTGCTTTGCAGTGAGTTTTGCATATGATGCTACTTCAACCCATTTTGTGAAGTAATCTATTGCTACTAGGATGTATTCATGACCTCCTGTCCCGCGCGGGAGGAGTAATCTTTCCAATGATGTCTATTCCCCATGTTGAGAATGGTCATGGTGATGTGTAGGTGTAGAGGAGAGTTGGAGGAACATGTTGTAAGTTGGCGTATATTTGGCATTTAGGGCATCTTTTCACATATTGATGGCAGTCCCTATTCATGGTAGTCCAATAATATCCTTCGCGCATTATCTTCTGGACTAGCATCTTGCCATTCACATGAGTTCAAAACACACTCCTTCGTGGACTATTCTCATTGCCCTTTGGGCTTCCTTTTTGCCTACACATAGAAGAGCTCGACCCTTAGGTACCCTTTTTTGTAACTCATCATTTATGAGCACATATTGGGAAGCCAAAAGTCTTAAAGCTCGTTTTGCTCTTTTGTCAGCGTGGAGTGGATATTCTCCTTTGGTGACATAATTAAGGATGTATGTATACCAAGGTTCTTCTTCTTCTTGGACCACTTCATCATCCTCTATAGCTTGAATGTAAGCCGGTTTGTGCCTCTTTTCTATTGTTAAAGGCATTTGCTCGATTTCTGTAGGAATTCTAACCGTTGAGGCTAGTCTTGCCAAGGCATCAGCAAATTGATTTTCCTCTTTAGGTAGATATGTGTATTCTACCTTTTCTAGTTGGTTTGTGAGAGTTTCCAAATATGTTTGGTAAGGTGCTAAGCTTTCACTCCTTACTTTCCATCTTTTGGAGATTTGATTAATGCTCAAGGAAGAATCTCCAAATATTCAAAGTTTCTTTACTCCCAATGCCAAGGCTGTTTCGAGGCCTACCACGCATGCTTCGTATTCTGCAGCGTTATTGGTAATGTCGAAATCTAACTTTACGGAGATTGGGACATGTTCTTCCTTAGGTTATACCAGTAATACTCTTACGCCACATCGCTTTTGGTTTGAGGCTCCGTCGAAGTATAGAGTCCAAGTATCATCTTCCGTGACCATCAATCTTCGTCTGGGAAATCATTTTCGTGTATTGGTGTCGAATCTTCTATTGGAAAATCTACAAAGAAGTCCGAGACCACTGATCCTTTGATAGCCTTTTGAGGCATGAATCTTACATCGAACTGGGCTAAATTGACTATCCATCTTGATATTCGCCCATTGAGTGTAAATTTCTCGAAAAGGTATTAAAGTGGATCCATTCGAGATACTACAAAGACTGTATGCACGAGCATGTAGTGTCTTAACTTGGTTGTGGCCCACACTAATGCGAGGCACAATTTCTCAAGTGGTGTGTATCGTATTTCATACTCGAGCATCTTTTTACTCAGATAGTAGATGGTGTTCTCTTTTCCTTCTACATCTTGTGCGAGCATAGCCCCCATTGTCTCTTTTGTGACTGTTAGGTACAATCGAAGAGGAATTCCTGGGGGTGCTGGTGCTAATACAAGATGATTATCAAGGTAGGATTTTATCTTTTCAAAGGCTTTTTGGCACTCTTCGTCCCATATTACTGGCACATTCTTTTTGAGTTTCTTGAATATTGGTTCACATATTGTTATCAATTTGGATATGAACCTACTTATGTATTGCAACCGGCCAATGAGCCCTCTAATATGTTTCTCAGTCTTAAGGACATGATTGCTTTGATCTTGGTTGGGTCTATCTTTATTCCTCTAGAGCTAATGACATATCCCAAGAGTTTTCCTAAGGTGACTCCAAAAGCACACTTGGATGGATTTAACCTCATGCTGTATTTTCTTAGCCTTTCGAAGAATTTCCTTAAGGCTACTTGATGTCTTGGGCGATCTTTTGATTTCACAATCATATCATCCACATAAACTTCAACTTCTTTGTGCATCATGTCATGGAGTAAGGCAGTCGCTGCTCGTTGGTCAGTGGCACCCGCGTTTTTCAACCCGAATGGCATTACCGTGTAACAGTAAGTACCCCAAGGTGTTATGAATGTTGTCTTTTCCATGTCTTCTTCAACCATGAGAATATGGTTGTACCCTGCGTATCCATCCATAAACAAGAGAAACGTGTGATTTGCTGTATTATCTACTAGAATGTCGATGTGTGGTAAAGGGAAGTCGTCCTTTGGACTTGCCTTATTTAGATCTCGATAGTCGACACACATTCTTACCCTTCTATCCTTCTTTGGAACTAGGACCAAATTTGCGACCCATTCGGGGTATATGGATACCCTGATAAAACCTGCAGTTATTTGTTTTTGAACTTCTTCTTTTATTTTAAGAGCTACGTTGGGTTTCATTCGACGTAACTTTTGTTTTACAGGTTTCATTCCTGGAATTAGTGGAATTGTGTGTTGAGCTATTTCTCTATTTATTCCTGGCATGTCTTCGTATGACAAGGCAAATACATCGATGAATTCTTTTAGTAGATTAATTAAACCGGTTCTTTCTTCTTTATTAAGCGTTAGTCCGATTTTAACTTCTCTTTTAATGGTTAGATCTTTTGAGATATCAACCATTTCAGTATCTTCAATTAACAGTGTTTTATTCTCGAGTGTTTCTATTGCTTTAATTTTTTTCTTTGTCATTTTCATTGTTAGTTAAGCAATGGTCGTCATCTTGGGTTAGAGAATGACACGAGGAGTAAGAAAATGAAGACATATTATTAAATTCGGAAAGCATTACATCAAATAAAGAGATATCCGTTGGGACTTGACTACTAACTATCCTAGGAGTAGGTGCTAAAATAGAAGAACTAGGGAGAGGTGCTATAGCTAGGGACTTAGAAGACTCGATAGGGGAAGACTCAGACTCGGACTCAGACTCAGACGACTCTTCGAACATTGGTCCTTGTCCCGTCGTTATAGAGATCTTTCTCCCACTTTGAGTAGTCACCTTCACGGTCTTTCTCCATCCTTGAACTAATCCGTCTGCTGGAGTAATAAGCTTTAAAGGGTCGAAGTTCTCACTTTGTAGTACTGTTTGAATGAGAAAGGAGAATTGTCTTCAACATATGTTGGCTCATTCTTCTCGCGCCCAAAGAGAAGTCCCATGACATTAAAGTCAAAGCATGGAGGTGCTTTCTCCTTATGAATAGGAGTTGGGATATCATCTAAAAAGTTGCAATCCAAGAATATTTCGAACCTAGGTTGTCTTATCCCATTCCTGACATAGGGTTTTGGGAAACTCGTTACATGGGTAATCCTCACCCTCTCTTATAAATTGTCCATTTAGAGTAAGAGGATAGTGATCCATTGGGATTGTTTTCTTTTGGGTGCGAGCGTTCCTACGTGCGTTAGCCTTTTCCCGGCTCACTTGAGATCTTCTAGAGTCGGTTCAAACGAAGTCTAAAAGTATCTAACTTAGGGAGGCCAGGTAGTCCCATTCGTTTTGCTATCTCTTTCTTCTTTCCTAGAGTCATTCCAGGAAAGTGTCCTTGTTTCCTAAGTGTTTACCGTTAAATTAGAATGGAGGTCATAGCAAAGAAGAGTCCTTTCATCTTCCTCGATTAAGGAGACCTCTTCGTTCAAGCCCCATAAGTCTTCGTCGTTTTCATCGTGCTCCACATTTATGATTGGATTTTCAACTGCTTTATTTCTCATTGTGTAGACACCCAAATGTGTCTCCCCAAAACCAAACCCTGTGATGAGTATCTTTCACGTCATTTGATTATCGAAAGAAGTGAAAGTGTGGAAAGTCTTGTGATGCGGTTGTTTTTATTAAAATTCTCTCTTTCTGTTTTTGAAAATGTACTCTATTTATGAAAATAGCCAGTCCAATTTAGTTTGGTCCATAACAAGGGTCCAATAATAGTGTAGTTGGATTGGGCTCGCAAAGAGCTTTCTAACGATATATTATAAGCCTAGTTCCGATGAATAATGAGGAAATTATGGCCAAAATACTAAGTTGGGCCAAAATGATTTTTATGAGTGGCCCAATGATCTAGAGGAGGGCCTACTAATAATTAATCCTAAAGTTATTAGGATTGACTCTTAATCTTCTAGAATAATCTAGAAGGTTCCTTTTAAATTCTAATGGAATTAGGATTGATAATTATATTTTAAAGAATTCTATTTGAAATAAAACAAGTGTTTTTGATAAATATGATCTTGAAACTGTTTTTACGTGGAGTTCGTACTTAATTATATTAGGAAAAGGATTCCGTACGTAAAAGCGCGTTTTATCTTTTAAATGTCGCAAAACAACAAGCCTGTCGTCAAATGACAGGGTTTGTCGATGTGCGCTAATCTTGTCGCATGGCGACAGACATTGTCGCTGGCGACAGTGACCAGTATTATTCCGTTTAGAATTTGATCTCTTTTCAAACGATTCCGGACTATTTTCTTATAAATAGGGTCCTTATTCCCCGTTTTCAAATCATCCACAACCATCACAATTCTCTCTATTCTCTCTCTAAGCATTAACTTATTCTTTCTCTCTCTATTTCTCTTTCTAAACTAGCTTTTTACAAACACAATTCCGCATTCACAAGATCTAGACATTCCTAGCTAAGTTCGAAGTTTCCTTCGCCCTAGACGTGAAAGGTTGATAATTTCTGAGGGTTTAGTCCCAAATCTAGTCTAAAAATTTTAACTCTTTCTTTCAATTCTTTAATTTAATTGTTTAATTTAATATTTTCCTTGAAGTTACTAACGCGTGTATTTTGTTATTAGAAAGAGGTACGAGGCATCAAAGTAAGTAATTAGCTTACTCCCTATTTATTTCAATGTATAAAGCATGTTTATATTATTTTAATTCCTAACATCATGTTAAGATGCTCTTATTTGCTATCAAGTATCATGTTTAGGGTGCCTTTTATGCTTTTTCTAATATCATGTTAGTATCATGTTAGGGATGAAGCTTTGATCTTTATTTCTTAGTGACATGCTAGGATTTGTTATTAATCTTGTTAGTATCATGCCTAGGATTTTGCTAATATTATTAAGCTTTATGATTGACAATATTATTTTGATGATGATTGTTTTATCATGTTGCTTGATAATTATTATTGTTATTGCTTGATCACGCCTTTGATGCATGTTCAAAGGGAACTTGTACTTGCAATCACGCTTAATAAACTAAAGAATAATCTTGTTTAGGCTAATATGATTTTAATTCAAGTGATGGCCAATAATAGTTTTGTTTGTGCATTAATATTCAACCAACATAGATTAAACAGGCTTAGGATTAACCTATTGATTGCATGTTAGTCAGAAAGCGCACATGAATATGAGAAGAATAAAGTAGAGGTCTATTTTAGGGCGAGTTCTTTCTCTTTTAGATTGGATTCGTACCTTCATCCCCGAATATCCAGTCATAGTTCCAGACCACTATGGAGTTAGCGATCTCATGGATCGTGAAGGGGTGTAACGTTCACCCTGTGAACGGTTTACAAGTTCCTAAAACTTGTTGGCGACTCTTTTGCTCTCGTTTCTATCCCTTTGGACCCCACCATACTTAAGTGTATGATCATAGTGGGGTTCAAGTTTTGAGATGGCTGTAAATATTCCCTACAGTTTTTGGCGACTCCACTGGGGAGGAATTCTATTTTAATTCCTAAAATTTATTTTTGCAATAATTTAGAATGATTGGATGAGACTCGAAACGTTCTAAATATTCATGTGTGTAATTTTGATTAACATTATTGGCATAAGCATAAAAAAGGTCCGCATTGGAAAGACCATCCGTAATGTGTCAAAAACATAGGATTTTTTACACGTAGGAAATTTGGGAAATATCTTTCACAACTAGACTCGAAAAAACACTACGAAAAATCGGAAAACTCAAAGAACAGAAAGCTGCTGAGGCATGTAGGAACCGGCGTCGAGAAAACAGAGCCAGCGCCATGCGATGGCTCTGTCGCTGTACAACAGTTATTGTCGTCTGGCGACAGTCTCTGTTGTCTCGCGCCATGTTCTTCCAATACCGAGCCAGAAATCTATTCGACCGATTCTAGTACTGTTCGCTCGATTCTACTTTCTGATTGAGTTTTTCTCACTTTTCTAAACCCATATGTGTTCTACATATGGTCATAACCCTCTGGGAATTCACGCTCCATCTACCCAATCGAACGATCATGGCAACGAAGGGTACATCCGAGTTTGTTAATTCACCAAACCGTGGAAGCGAGTTTAACTCGCGGGGTCCCATCCATACGTGCCAACCCTTCCAAAGATAAGGCTTCCGCGCGATGCATCCGGATTCATAACCATGGACCCTCTTTGACTAACCCATATCCTTGAACTTTGGAGAACTAGAGCCATGGTTAGGTTGCAAACTCATTGCATCATATTGTGCTTACTTGACTACTTGTGCATTCTTTGCTTGTGCATACCTATATGTGTTTATACTAACCGTTTGTTTGACTTGTGAATGAGTCTAAATAAACTAATTAATGACTA
The DNA here is from genome assembly GCF_948465745.1 of Chenopodium album. Lineage (NCBI taxonomy): Eukaryota > Viridiplantae > Streptophyta > Magnoliopsida > Caryophyllales > Amaranthaceae > Chenopodium > Chenopodium album. The sequence goes on along the minus strand of NC_137860.1, from coordinate 20,070,461 downwards.
AAGGACTTTGCTTAATTAATTAATTAATTAATTAATATGAGTAATTAAAGTCTAAATAAATTGATTAAACCTGACTTAGTACGACTATAGGCTTGTCCCTTTAGAATAGAACACTGGAAACAGTCCCAGACTAATGTTCCAGCAATGGCACAAACGTTTGGACTGTGGCGCAAAATGCTGGTGTCTGGCGCAAGGCGAAAATTTTGTCGTTTGGCGCTGGGCTCTAGTGTTTGGCGACAGTCCTGTTGCTTCGGCGACAGTCCAGTTTTCTGCTCGAGTCTTCACGAAATAACGACGAGTCTAATTAATCAGTTTATTAATCAGTTTAACCAATTTATTATTGGCAAAAGTCATGTTTAGTCCTTAATTGTGTCTAAGCACATAGTCTCATGGTCTTACACAAGAGTCAAAACATATCACTTGCACTGACAATTAAAGCACACACTTTATTTATATGTATCACTTTGACCATGTCTAGAGAGTCTTGCGTGCGCGTGTTTTCTGTCATTTTTTAGGGGGGTAAGTCGGATATTAATCCTCCAATTAAACCATGCTTATTTAAACCCTATGCTTGATTCCCAAAATATGCACCCTATTTTTTTTGCTTTTTTTAAAACAATTAAAGTCAAAGTCAATTTGAGTCAAATCATTAAAACGAAAATGGTTTAATTTACAGCGCTTGGTCAAGAAAGGAAGGGCGATTAATCAAGGACAATGCCTTTGTTCAAGTCTTACTTTTTGATAAACCGGTTCGTCAAAAGAGAAAGGCTAAGAAGATAATGGCAACTCAAGAAGAAGTCAATGCACTTGGGCAGGAATTGGCTAACATGACTGAAATGGTGAAGGCTACGTCACTTCAAATCAATGACCCTGCGAAACAACATCAAATGGAGTTAATGCAAGAAAGCTTGGGCAAACTCTCCAATGACTATAGATTCCACGACATTGGTTCACAAGGGGTCTCGGTGGAAAAGGAACTTCTTCCGCAGAAGTTCAATGCCAATGACATCACTAGATTCAAGCCAACTAACAATCCGTATTTCCACTTAAGGGCTTTTGAAACTATAGTGAATATTAAGGGGATTGATAGGAAAGTCTTTCACTCTTTGTTTTCTTTATCTCTTGAAACCGTTTGTCAACAGTGGTTCTTCTCCCTTGACAAGGAGAAGACCTCTACTTGGGATGCAATTGTAAACGCTTTCATTGATAGATACAAATGTAATATTCAAGTTGAAACTGATCATAGGGAACTTGAAATTTTGAAACAAAAAGAGAATGAAGGTTTTACTTCTTTCTTTAATAAGTGGAGGGAAACTTCCGCTAAAATGATTGAGGTGCCTACTGAAAAAGAATCTGTAAGGATGTTCATTAAGAATCTCCAAGAAAAGTATTCCAAGCATCTCAAATATCAAAGCAACATGGATACTTTCAAGGCCGTTTATGACATTGGAATCAATATCGAGACGACCTTGCAAAACAAAAAGCTGCTAATAATAATACCAACAGTGGCTGGAAAGGAAAGAAGAACGACAATCCTTCTTCTTACAAAACCACCAACTCAAACAATGTTAGCACCTTTAATCTGAATGAAGTCCTTGCTATGAATAATCAAGGACAAAAGAAACCATTTAGGAGAAAATTTACTCCTATTGGTATGAGTTATGACACCGCATTTGATCATCTTCATAACTCCTATTGGACCATTCGGAGATCCACCAGTCGAAAGAAGGACGGCTAGTTGGGATCCCAATGCACACTGTAAGTACCATCAAGGCAGGGGCCACTCTACTGAAAATTGTTGGAAGCTAAAGGGAGCTGAGCTATCCAAGACTTGATTGATAGCAATAAACTCCCATTGCCTCCTGCAAGCAAGAAGCCAAGTATCAATCACTAGGTGAAAAAACTCATTAATGCCACCGGTTTGAACCGGTGCCAATGTGGGGGGTGCCAATAAGTGGTTTAAAATGCCACCGGTTCAAACCGGTGCCAAAACTCGGAATTGGCACCGGTTAACCAGTGCCAAAAAATCCCAAAAAAATTTAATTCAATGATTTTGGCACCAGTGAACCGGTGCCAAAAGTGCCAAAAAATAAATTTTTTTTTTGTCTTTTTTACTTAAAAATTAAATAAACTAAATTAAATGAGAATAGAGAATATAAATCAAACATCACAATCAATATAAACGAATCTGTTCAATATATATATAATCAATAAAATTTTACAGTATAGATCAATAAAAAATTACAACATATAAATAAAAAAAAATTACGAACATATAAAATAAAAAAAACTACAATATAAATCAAAAAAAAATTACAACATCACAATCTAAAAATCCCCATATTCTTGATTCTTGATTCTTCGATTATGTATACCTGCGCCATTTAAAACATCAAAAATAAATTTATTAAAATGAATAAGTTGCGAAAAAAATTAAAAAAAACCTAGAAAATAAAAAAATCGAATTAAAATCGATTAAAATAAATTCAAAATCGAAAAAAACCCAGAAATCAAAAAAATAAATACAAAATCGAAAAAAAAATTGAAAAACCAAGAAATCGAAAAAATAAAAACAAAATCCCAGAAAAAAAAATGAAAGAACCCAGAATTCGAAAAAATAAAAATAAAATTGAACAATTAAAAACCCAGAAATCAAATAAAATAAAAACAAAAACGAAAAAAAAAATTGAAATCGAAAAAACCCAGAAAAAATCGAAAATCAAAATCGAAAAACAAAAATCAAAAATCAAAATCAAACAACAAAAATAAAAATCGAAACTTAATTAACTCAGAAATAAAAATCGAAACTTAAATAAAAAATCGAAGAACCCAGAAATCGAAAAAATAAAAACCAATTCGAAAAAACCCCAAAATCAATTCGAAAAAGCCCAAAATCGATTCGAAAAAACCCAAAATCGATTTGAAAAAAACCCCAAAATCAATTCGAAAAAACCCCAAAATCAATTCGAAAATCCATTAACCCTAAAATCAATTCTAAAAAACCCAAAATCAATTCGAAAAAAAAACAGAATAAATTAACCCATAATCAATTCGAAAAACCCCAAAATCAATTCGAAAAAACCCAAAAAAAATCGAAAATTAATTAACTCATAAACCCTAACCTCAAATAATTAAAACCAATAACATGAAATAACCTCGAACTTGGTTGCGGCGGTGGTTAGTGGCGGTGGTGGTGGTGGGCAGAAGACAGAAGACAGGTCGGAGAAGAGAGGGGAAAGAAGAAGAGAGGGAAAAGAAGAGGAGAGATAGGGGAGAGAGGTCGAAGAAGAGAGGAGATAGAAGGAGGACAGAGAAGAGAGGAGATCGCGCGAGAGAAGGACGACGACGAACTACATGCAGAGAAGTAGGAGGAGATCAGAGGAGTAGAGGAGGAGAGAGAAAGAGGAGATCAGAGGAGTAGAGGAAGAGAGAGAAGGAGGAGAGAGATGGAGTTTTAGGGTTAGGGTATATATAGGGGAGTCAGGTGGAGGCCGGTTTTTTTTTATTTAGCAAGGCCACCGGTTCAAACCGGTGCCCTTTGTATTTTTGGCACCGGTTTGAGCTGAACTAGTGCCATTGCTCTTTGTCTAAAACCCCGCCCAATTTTAGGCCGGTTTTTGGCACCGGTTTGACCTGAACCGGTGGCATTTGGGGGTTGCCTTTTTGTATTTTTCTACTAGTGAATAGTGCCCCACTGTCAGATTCCTTGGCCATCTCCGATTAGGAAAGTGATATTGACCCATCATCCTTCATCAAACCAATCAAAGAAACTCATGCCCTTGAAGAAGAGGAGGAGACCTTCTTCGACGCCATGAGTGATCTTCCTACAAACCCACAACTTGTGACTAAAGAGGAAGTAAGGGACCTTAACAAGTTAGTAAAAGAAGCAATAGTCATTTGTCGCGAGGCCCTTGACCATATAAAGATGACTCAAAATAAACATGACATTCAAGAGGCGACACCTACAAAGGCTATTAAGAGAAAACTGTTTTCTCTACAAGTAGTTGAAACACCTAAAAGGAGTGACAAGCCTTACACTCCAATTGGGACCTCGTATGCAAATATGTTCAAAATGCTCTTCGAGAGTGGCAAGATCAAACCTCTCGAGCCAAGACCATTTGAATCTTTGAAAAGAACAGATAAATTCTATTGTCCATATCATCAATCAGGTGGACATACAATAGAACATTGTTTTAAATTCAAAGATTTAATCCAAAAATTGATTGATAGCAAAAAGTTAGTCCAAATTCCACCAAAAAAAGATGTTAGCATCAATGGAGTTTGGGAAAGTGATGACGAGGACGTCTACCTCAAGGATGTGGAAGAAACCTCACTTTCCACGATATATCCAGTAGACGATATTTGGGATGAAGAAGATTCACCCATAGGCGTTCTCACAAGATCAGGGAGAATACAACCGCCCATTACCGCACAACCAATTTCCACTACTCAACAAGTTGCCATACCCATCATAGAAGACAACGATGTTGTTAAACAACTCAAAAAGACTAAGGTTGAGATGAATGTATGGAAACTATTAGCTACATCCCACGAGCATAGGGTTAGTAATGGATGCTTTGGCTAAAGTAGGAATAAATTCTGAAACCACTCCTGAGGGGTTGGCTAAATTTCTCACGAGTGATCTTCCTAGCTCTATCAACTTGATTACTTTTTCTGACAAGGATTTACCCCCAGAAGGCGACAAACATAATAAAGCTTTAAACCTTACAGTAATCTGCAAGAGAATGAATGTCCCAATGACTCTTGTAGATAATGGATCAGCAATCAGTGTTTGTCCCCTTCGAACTGCGAGAATGCTAGGAATAAGGGATGAAGACTTGTCTCCATCAACACAAGGAATAAGGTCGTATGACAATACTCGTCGTCAAACTCTTGGGATTATCACCATGAATGTGACAGCAGGAGTCATAGAACATGCTACTACTTTTCAAATGGTAGATATTAAAGCCTCTTTTAACTTATTGTTGGGACGCCCTTGGCTTCATGACCATAAGGTCGTTCCTTCATCTCTTCACCAACAAGTGAAGGCTATAGTTGGAGGAATCCCTATCACAATCGATGCTTCCCCAATGAGAATTAAGGCGGTAGAAAACCCAATCATAAATGTGGAGCACGATGAAAATGATGAAGACTTATAGGGCTTTAACGAAGAGGTATCCTTAATTGAGGAGGATGAAAGGACCCCTCTTTGCTACAACCTCCATTCAAATATGATAGTCAATGGTATACTCCGAAAACAGGGGCAATTTCCTGGAATGACTCTAGGAAAGAAGAAAGAGATATCCAAACGAATGGAACTACCTGGCCTCCCTAAGTTAGATACTTTTGGGCTTGGTTTCGAACCAACTCTAGAAGATCTTAAGCGAGCCCGGGAAAAGACCAATGCACGCAGGAATGCTCGTACCCAAAAGAAAGCAATCCCAATGGATTACTATCCTCTTACCCTAAATGGACAATTCATAAGAGAGAGCGAAGATTATCCATGTTATGAATTTCCCGAGCCCTTTGTCAAAAATGGGATAAGACAACTTGGGTTCGAAATCTTTCTGGATTGTAACTTTTTGGATGACATCCCAACTTCTATCCATGAGGAGAAAGCACCTCCATGCTTTGACTTCAATGTCATGTGACTTCTCTTTGGGCACGAAAAGAATGAGCCAAAATATATTGAAGACAATACCTAGCTCATTCAAACGGTACTACAAAGTGAAAGTTTTGACCCCTCAAAGCTTATCACTCCAGTAGAGGGTTCGGTCCAAGGGTGGAGAAAGACCGTGAAAGTAACTACTCCAAGCGGAAGGAAGATCTCTATAACAACTAGACAAGGACCTATGTTCGAAGAGTCGTCGGAGTCTGAATCTGAGTCTTCTCCCATCGAGTCCTCTAAGTCTTTAGATGTAGAACCTTCTCCTAGTCTTTCTTTAGCACCTACTCCCAGAATAGTTAGTAGTCAAGTCCCAACGGACGTCTCTTTATTTGATGTAATGATTTCCGAATTCCATAACATGTCTTCTTCTGCTTACTCCTCGTGTCATTCTTTAACCCAAGATGACGAGCATTGCTTAACTAACAATGAAAATGAAAAAGAACTAATTAAAGCAATGGAAACACTTGAAAATAAAACACTAGTAATTGAAGACACTGAAACAGTTGATATCTCAAAAGATTCCAACATTAAAAGAGAAGTTAAAATCGGATTAACTCTTAGTAAAGAAGAAAGAACCGATTTAATAAATCTACTAAAAGAGTTTATCGATGTATTCGCCTGGTCATATGAAGATATGCCAGGAATAAATAGAGAAATAGCTCAACACACGATACCACTAATTCTAGGAATGAAACCTGTAAAACAAAAGTTACGTCGAATGAAACCCGACGTAGCTCTTAAAATAAAAGAAGAAGTTCAAAAACAAATAACTGCAGGTTTTATCAGGGTACCCAAATACCCCGAATAGGTTGCAAATGTGGTCCCTGTTCCAAAGAAAGACGGAAGGGTAAGGATGTGTGTCGACTATTGAGATCTAAATAAGGCAAGTCCAAAGGACGACTTCCCTTTACCACACATTGATATTCTAGTAGATAATACAACGAATCACGCACTTCTCTCGTTCATGGATGGGTACGCAGGGTATAATCAAATTCTCATGGCTGAGGAAGATATGGAAAAGACTACCTTCATAACACCTTGGGGCACTTACTGTTACACGGTGATGCCATTCAGGTTTAAAAACGCGGGTGCCACTTACCGAAGAGCAGCGACTGCTTTACTCCATGACATGATGCACAAAGAAGTCGAAGTCTACGTGGACGACATGTTCGTAAAATCAAAAGACCGTCAAGGACACCAAGTAGCCCTAAAGAAATTCTTCGAAAGGCTAAGGAAATACAACATGAGGTTGAATCCATCTAAATGTGGAGTTACCTCAGAAAAACTACTGGGATATGTCATTAGTTCTAGAGGAATAGAAATAGATCCCACCAAAATCAAGGCAATCATGTCAATGCCGCCGCCCAAGACCGAGAAACAAATTGGAGGATTTATTGGTCGGCTGTAATACATAAGTAGGTTCATATCCAAGCTAACCACAATATGTGAACCAATATTCAAGAAGCTTAAAAAGAATGTGCCATTAATATGGGACGATGAGTGTCAAAAAGCCTTTGAAAATATCAAAGCCTATCTCGCTAATCCTCCCGTATTAACACCAGTGCTTCCAGGAATCCCCCTTAGATTATACTTGACAGTCACCAAGGAGACAATGGAGGCTATGCTTGCACAAGAAGTAGAGGGAAAAGAAAGCTATCTACTATGTAAGAAAAAAGATGCTCGAGTATGAAGTGTTGAGTAATTAGGTTTTGATGATTGTAAACTAATGATGATTATCTATCTAACGTGTTTGTTAAGTTGTGCATAGAAAGAACAAGTTATGCTTGGAACAGGATACAAGGAACCTGAGCTATGTCAAGTATATATGTAAGGAACTTTAGTAATAGAGGATAAGCAATACAGGAACAAGAACAATGATAAGTGTTATGGTTGATAAGCATGATGATGGCTAAAGAACCATGAAGGTAACTATGTAAATAGGTGTTTGCATATGTTAGCTTCATGAGGTAAGTACACTATACATACATGAGTCATATATGTGTAGGAGTATTTACATTAGCTTTAAGTTTAATTAGTTCTCTCACATGAAGTTTGTTTATGACAAACAAACTTCAATCTAATGTTTCTCTTAAGTGTTTATGTGAAGACAGGAACTGACTTAGGTGAAGTCAATGGGTTAGAACATAGAAGACTTCAAGAGGAAAAAGAGAGAATGAATGAACCTAAAGCAGGTTCTCCCATGAGAACCAAACCACGGAGGAACCTGAAGATATTCTCTAACAAGATATAGAAGGAACCTTCGGCAGGCTTTCTCACGAGAGCCGGAGCATGTTCCCTAACAGGTACATGAGGAGTTCCCTAACAGGTACATGAGGAGTTCCCTAACAGGAACTTTGCAACGGGTTGTAACGACCTGGTTCCGGTGTAATGCTGGGGCAAAACCCAAGATCTAGAATACATCAAGACTACAAGATTCCAGAACAAGATTTTGAGAGAAACAGCATGAAGACAGAGAAATCGAATTATATAGCTCTAGGATTCATGTAAGTATGTTGGACATAAAAGTAAGTCTGGAACAAGTCTAAAGAACCAAGGTGAACTCTAAACAGTCAATGAAATTAGAGTTACTGACTTGTCAGGAACTCAGAGACTGTTAGAGTTCCGAAACATAATAGGAACCTAAGTCTGCACGTCGTTAAAGGTCGGTTTTAATGATATAAATATTAACCTAATACGAGCATATCTTTTATGGATTTGGTTTTACAGAATAAAGATATTTATTTTCTAATAAATCCCTTTTGGAAACAGATAAGTTAGTTTCAGCAAAATAAGTTTTAAATAAAATCTAATTTTATGGTAAGTATATCTTTTGTAAAAAGATATGCTAGTATATTTGGAAAATATAAGATTTAAATAAAATCTGATTTTATAGTAAATATATCTTATTATTGACAGAATATTTTCTTAACTAAAAGATATATTTTTGGAAAACGTATTTTTGCAAAATATCTTTGAAACATATCTTTTGAGAAAACTTATCTTTTACGAAAAGAATAATTTGGGTGTACTATAAATATGCTCATATGTATTCATTCAAAGTTGAGGCTGACGAAGCTTAGTGGTCGTGCTTAATGGTTTCATCCTTCACCACGAAGCTAAGTCAAACCTCCAGGTCAAAGTTCCAGTCAGGTTTGGTTTCAGTTCGTATAGTAAGTTCCAGACAGATCTTAAGTGTCCAGCATATTAGTTTTATCTCTTTATTCATTGATATGTATTTAGAGTTATTCTTTGAGATCTTGTAATGGGGGAAAGGGTTTTGAGTGTTTTTATGTATTGGGGTGTGATGAGTTTGAATTCTCTAAAATTCATGTATGAGTTTGAATTCTCTAAAATTCAAGTGGTAGTTGTGAGTGCACAGTGAGTGAAAGGAACCTGAGTGTGTCTTGGGTCAAGTAAAAGGAACCTGAGTGTGTCTTAGGTCAAGTGAAAGGAAACTGAGTGTGTCTTGGGTCGGTAGGATAGGTTCCTATCAGGTAGCAAGTGTCCTTGGTGGAACTTGTGAGAAAGGTCCGTGTATAATAGGATGTAACTAGGTGTTTAGCCCTATTATAGTGAATTGGTTGTGTTGAAATCCCTTGGAGGGTCGAGGTTTTACTTCCAGTTGGGCCCTGGATGGTTTCCTCGTAAAATCCGCTTTGCATTGTCTAAGTTCCTAACAGCAATCAGTTTTATATTCCGCGAAAAGTAGGCACTAGGAACTTACTACAATTCACCCCCCTCTTGTAGTATGTCATCCGAATTAACATGAAGTACGCTACACACCACTTGAGAAATTGTGCCTCGCATTAGTGTGGGCCACAGCTAAGTTAAGACGCTACATGCTTGTGCATACAGTCTATGTAGTATCTCGAATGGATCCACTTAAGTATCTTTTCTAGAAATCTACACTAAATGGGCGAATATCAAGATGGATAGTTAACTTAGCCCAATTCGATGTAAGATTCATGCCTCAAAAAGCCATTAAAGGATCAGTGGCCTCGAAACAGCTTTGGCATTGGGAGTAAAGAAACTTCGAATATTCGGAGATTCTTCCTTAATTATCAATCAAATTTCCAAACGATGGAAAGTAAGGAGTGAAAGCTTAGCCCCTTACCAAACATATTTGGAAACTCTCACAAACCAACTGGAAAAGGTGGAATATACGTACCTACCTAGAGAGGAAAATCAATTTGCTGATGCCTTGGCAACACTAGCCTCAATGGTTAGAATTCCTACGGAAATTGAGCAAATGCCTTTAACAATAGAAAAGAGGCACAAACCAGCTTACATTCAAGCAATAGAAGATGATGAAGAGGTCCAAGAAGAGGTAGAAGAAGAAGAAGAACCTTGGTATACAGACATCCTCAACTATGTCACCAAAGGAGAATATCCACTCCATGCTGACAAAAGAGAAAAACGAGCCATAAGACTTTTGGCTTCCCAATATGTGCTCATAAATGATGAGCTACATAAAAGGGTACCTAAAGGACGAGCTCTTCTATGTGTAGGAAAAAAGGAAGCCCAAAAGGCAATGAGAATAGTCCACGAAGGAGTATGCGGAACTCATGTGAATGACAAAATGCTGGTCCAAAAGATAATGCGCGAAGGGTATTATTGGACCACCATGAATAGAGATTGCCATCATTATGTAAAAAGATGCCCTCAATGCCAAATATATGCTAACTTACAACATATCCCTCCTTCGCTCTTTTACACCTACACATCACCATGACCATTCTCAACATGGGGAATAGATATCATTGGAAAGATTACCCCTCCTGGGACAGGAGATCATGAATACATCCTAGTAGCAATCGATTACTTCACAAAATGGGTTGAAGCAACTCCTATGCAAAACTCACTGAAAAGCATGTAGCACTCTTCATCGAAAGAAACATTATTTGACGATACGGAGTCCCACATGAAATGATAAGTGACAATGGAACTCACTTTCAAGCAGAATGTGAAGAATTGTTACAAAAGTATGGCATTCAACATCATCACTCTTCCCCATATAGACCTCAAGAAAATGGTGCAGTTGAGGCGGCCAATAAAAATTTAAAGACTATCATCGAGAAAATGACATAAAACTACAAAGATTGGCCTGAAAAACTCCATTTTACTCTTTGGGATTATCGCACGTCAATCCGCTCGTCAACAGGAAATACGTCATTCTCTTTAGTCTATGGAATGGATGCCGTACAACCTGTAGAATTAGAAATACTTTCCCTACGCATTGCGTTGGAAAGTAAACTCGATGAAGTTGAATGGACTAGAGCAAGATATGAAGAGCTAATTCTACTTGATGAGAAACGACTAGAAGCTCTACATCATACTCAATGCTATCAAACTCGTATGGCTAGGGACTTTAACAAGAAGGTCAAGACAAGAAACATCAAAGTAGGAGACTTGGTGTTAAAAGCTTTAAGAAAAAATGTTCTAGACCCAAGAGGCAAATTCAGGCATAACTGGTCCGGACCATATATCGTCAAAACCATCTTATCAGGAGGTGCCGCAAAATTGACCGATATAGATGGCAGTGAATTCTCAAGTATGACGAAGCTTGACTAACTTAAGAAGTACTACCCATAAATACTTGAGTAGCATACTCAAAAGAGCTACGTTTGGCCTGATTCCTTTGGAAAGGATACGTAGGCAACCCTTTACAGGGTGCGGCCGCTTTATTTTTTACAAATCTCGTATCCCATAACTATGGCACACAAAAAACAAGTCTAGCGCAATAAGACAAGACCTGTCGCACGACGATATGGGGTAGTGCATAGCGACATGCATCATCGCTCGGCGACAATTATTTTTCTGCGGCGCCAGTTTTCTGCGATAGTCTGGGCAAATTTCGGTGTATTTCGGAAGATACTGCGACTTCCGTACTCGAGTATTTTTTCGGAATTAATTCAAGACGTTTTCATTGCTTTAATAAATTCAATGTAAAAGTTAATTAAAAAAGCTGAAAAGTAAAATTACATTATTGATGGAATTTAAACAAAGCTTAATAATAAATTGACTTAAAAATTAAATTGTCTAATAAGTTTAAAGTAAAGCAATGCTCTAATCTGTCTTCTCTTTTCTAGCGCTTTTCCAATTTTTGTCCGCTTCTTCTTCATCTTCCATCACTTTTACACTCAATTTTGGTGTTGATGGTTTCTCCAATAGCCATTACTCCAATTTTCTTCTCAACCCACACTTTCTTTTCTGATGAGTCAGCTTTTCTTTTCTCTTTATCCTTAATAGTACTTTTTTTCTTAGGCATAGTAGGAGTCTTGAATTCAACTCTTTCACCTAGACGTTCTTTACGAGGAATCCTCTTATCTCCTAGACGATCCTTCACATTGGTCTTTCGAACTTTGTTCTTATCCTTTTGAGATCTACCAAGTATCCATCGCTTCACTTCATGGGACAAAGAAGGTGGGACCCTTTGGGTAACAACTTCCCATAAAGGCCTAACACACCAATAGTCATCAAATCTCTCTATATCTTGTGCAACCGGAAATTCATATGGTCTACGAAGATCACCAGAGGGTACAGTTTGAGCAAGGCCATATTGCCTCTTCACCCTAGATGGATAATAAAAAGTCAATTTTGATAAGCTAGGAAGACGGCAAAAAGGTTGCTTATAGACACCAACCATCTTCTCAATTTTCCACCAAGGAACAACCCACTTAATGGCAAAGTCGCGAGTTTAAAAAATTCTACTCCACTACCGACGACCCATCCTTATGGAAAAGCGTTTTTTCCGTCTTACAAGTAAATTTGGTGTATATTTGTCAACATTGTCAGGGAGACTAATTAATTCAAGTCTCTCCATTAGCCACACCTGCAAATTCATATGCAATTAATTAGTATTACTATACAAAATTAAATATTTTCAATTTTTGTAATTGAAGGTATTAATTTTCTACCTATAATAAAATTGGAGAACCTCAAAGAAGTGCTTATAGATTTTTCTTCAATTCATCTGAACTGAGCATGGTTTCTCCAACAATTAATGGCATTGGATTTCTCCTTGATTTAATTTGCTCCATGACAGATATTAAAATTGCTTGACCTTCACGGATATTACAACTAGTGAGGAGATATTGGCTAAACATGCAAAAGAGGAAGGCTCTTCTCCTATAAACATGAAAAGACTCGAAGCGTGGTCTATCAAAATAAAAACGTGCAAATTCTTTCAAATTAACCACATTCCCATCCACTATATTTTTTAGATCCCTATATTTAAGATTAAGGAAATGCTCAAAATCTTTATAATAATATTCACTCACTTTTGGAATTACCGCAAGATCTAAGGAAGGGAAGCCTAGAATGGCACCAAATTCTTCCGGTAAAGGGCAAATTTCGTCATAGCCTAGTCTAAAACAATGTGTATCTGGATCCCAATACTCTAAGGCGGTATGAATAAAGTCAATATCAAGGTCTACCCCCTTAATACCATATATACCCCCCAAGTAGAAAAAGTCAAGCTCTTTTCTCTCTTTAGCAGTCAAATATCGACACCACTCACGAGTAAAACACTAAAATTCTTAGACATGATTACTTGATAAGAATTTTTAAGCTAAAGTTATTTTTAATCTGTTCGAAATATACAGATTCGTCAGATTAGGGGGCTATTTATGCATAAAGCTGGCGCAATTCAAATCCTGGTCCTGGGAGGATTCGGAATCTTGGCGCCGAGCGACAAAGTCTGTCGCATTGCGAAAAAGACTGTCGCATGGCGACAAAGCCTGTCGCGTCGCGACAGCCTAGCGCCGCCTTGACAGCAAACACGCTACTCTTTTTGAACACGTTTTTTCGATTTTGATTCAATTTGGTACTATGACTTTACGGTTTTTATCTATCTTCTTCAAAACGCCTTTTTTACTCAAAATCCAACATTACCTTAAACACTTTTTTGATTAATTTCAGCTTAAATAATTTTGGGCTTATTTAGTCAAAGTTTATTTCATTTTTCATTTTTTCTTTTGGGGGAGAAAGTCGGATACCCTCCATTAATAATAAAAATGACGGAAATTTTTGCGCAAAATTAGTCACAATTTTCACACACTCACATGCACATAAAATGAAAAATAAAAAAATGCAAAGAATAAAATAAGCATAATAAGTCATAGTTTGTATATACAATGTGTCCAATACAAGAGTCACATAATACAAATGAGCAAAGTCCTATAGTCCAAAATATAAATGCAGGTACGAGCAACCTTTACAAAGGATTTGAAGCAAAAGACGCAAATAGTGTAGCAAATCAACTAGAGTCGGCCTGATTGCAGTTGGATTGACGATCGGCCTGATGATAATCATGTTGATTGATGGAGCATATCCAAATTCTGATCAAGCACCTCATTGGGAAAAGTAATTGGTCATAACTGCAAATTTCCCAAGATGGAAGATCTCTACGGAAATTAACTTTAACTCGGTAAAATCTTGAAGGATAAGATTTACCACAAAATTTCAAGGCATAGGAAGCTATCACTTCCAAAGAGCAAACGAGCAAGAACATTCTCGGATTTTTCGAAAAACCGCGAATGCATGAAATCTTCCAAGATAAAAGGAGGTTGAGCAAAATTTACATAGATTGACAAATTAGAGATGAAGAGCTTTAATTTGCAGAATATTTGAGCGGATTTGGTTCAAAGGAAACGACCAAGTTAAAGATTCAAAGCGAAACATAACAGCAGCAGCAAGAGCAAAATAGGAAAAATTTGACCCTGTCGCTAAACGACAAAATTGTCGCGTGGCGACAACGCCTGTCGCATGGCGACAAAAGAATACTGTGGCGACAGCATGCTCTTGCGCGCGGCGGTGCAGCGACAAGATACGTGGCCCCCATAAATGATTATGTGGACCATATTCAGCAATTGTGGGTTCCTTGATACGCCAGTTAGCCCCTATAAGCAAACTGACATGATTAGTAGTCGGCTTGATTACAACGCAAAAAGTGATCGACCTGACAATGATCATCTCACTTAGCTTAAAGCGCCTAAGCATTGGCTCATCGCAAGCACCGAGGTAATGGTTCACAAAGCAAGCAAAAGCGCCAAGGTACCGGCCCATTTACAAAATGCGCCGAGGTACTGGCACAGCAAACGATTACAGAAAAAATATCTACAAAATTAAAATTCAATGCAAAGCATTGAGGATCAACAAGCGGTGGTCTTCGGTAATTTTCTTCGGAAGATTATCATTACAAAACTGAAGATAGCTACAAGCAGCAGTCTTCGACGATGTCCCTAGGTAGAGATGAGATTGTCTATAGCGGCGAGGCACAGCCGTGGCGAGGTACTACCACAACCCTGAAGATGGCTACAAGCAGTCACCTTCAACGATATTCCCAAGGTACTGTGGAGGATTGTCACAAGCAGTTGAAGATGGTTACAAGCAACGGTCTTTGACGACGGCGTTCACGAGGCACTGTGGAAGTCGTCACAACAAAAATGCAGCAATAAATCGGTTACTCTAGAGAAGTGTACTCGACGGTGCAAGATACGCGTTTCTAACTCTTTTATCTATTTAGCTAACGCTAGTTTGCAGGTATTGGTGTTACAAGAGTGATTTAGGATCGCAGAACGTTCTGAATCATTCTCCGTCCCTATCGCTACTTTGACTTTTGTTTTCGAAACTTGCGTTTCTCCAAACTCAATCGAAGTGGGGGTTTCTGTAGACACCCAAATGTGTCTCCCCAAAACCAAACCCAGTGATGAGTATCTTTCACGTCATTTGATTATCGAACGAAGTGAAAGTGTGGAAAGTCTTGTGATGCGGTTGTTTTTATTAAAATTCTCTCTTTTTGTTTTTGAAAATGTACTCTATTTATGAAAATAGCCAATCCAATTTAGTTTGGTCCATGATAAGGGTCCAATTATAGTGTAGTTGGATTGGGCTCGCAAAGAGCTTTTTAACGATATATTATAAGCCCAGTTCCGATGAATAATGAGGAAGTTATGGCCAAAATACTAAGTTGGGCCAAAATGATTTTTATGAGCAGCCCAATGATCTAGAGGAGGGCCTATTAATTATTATTCCTAAAGTTATTAGGATTGACTTTTAATCTTCTAGAATAATCTAGAAGGTTCCTTTTAAATTCTAATAGAATTAGAATTGATAATTATATTTTAAAGAATTCTATTTGAAATAAAACAAGTGTTTTTGATAAATCTGATCTTGAAACTGTTTTTACGCGGAGTTCGTACTTAATTATATTAGGAAAAGGATTCCGTACGTAAAAGCGCGTTTTATCTTTTAATTGTCGCAAAACAACAAGCCTGTCGTCAAATGACAGGTTTGTCGCTGTGCGCTAATCCTGTCGCATGGCGACAGACATTGTCGCTGGCGACAGTGACCAGTTTTATTCCATTTAGAATTTGATCTCTTTTCAAACGATTCCGGACTATTTTCTTATAAATAGGGTCCTTATTCCCCGTTTTCAAATCATCTACAACCATAACAATTCTCTTTATTCTCTCTCTAAGCATTTGCTTATTCTTTCTCTCTCTATTTCTCTTTCTAAACTAGCTTTTTACAAACACAATTCCGCATTCACAAGATGTAGACATACCTAGCCAAGTTCGAAGTTGCCTTCGCCCTAGACGTGAAAGGTTGATAATTTATGAGGGTTTGGTCCCAAATCCAGTCTAAACTTTTTATTTCTTTCTTTCAATTCTTTAATTTAATTGTTTGATTTTTTATTTTCCTTGAAGTTACTAACGCATGTATTTTGTTATTAGAAAGAGGTACAAGGCATCAAAGTAAGTAATTAGCTTACTCCCTATTTATTTCAATGTAGAAAGCATGTTTATATTATTTTAATTCCTAGCATCATGTTAGGATGCTCTTATTTGCTTTCTAGTATCATGTTTAGGGTGCCTTTTATGCTTTCTAATATCATGTTGGTATCATGGTAGGAATGAATCTTTGATCTTTATTGCTTAGTGACATGCTAGGATTCGTTATTAATCTTGTTAGTATCATGCCTAGGATCTTGCTAATATTATTAAGCTTTATGATTTGATAATATTATTTTGATGATGATTGTTTTCTCATGTGCTTGATAATTATTATTGTTATTGCATGATCACGCTTTTGATGCATGTTTAAAGGGAACTTATACTTGCAATCACGCTTAATAAGATAATTAATAATCTTGTTTAGGCTAATATGATTTTAATTCAAGTGATCGCCAATAATAATTTTGTTTGTGCATTAATATTCAACCAACATAGATTAAATAGGTTTAGGATTAACCTATTGATTGCATGTTAGTCAGAAAGCGCACATGAATATGAGAAGAATAAAGTAGAGGCCTATTTAAGGGCGAGTTCTTTCTCTTTTAGATTGGATTCGTACCTTCATCCCCGAATATCCAGTCATGGTTTCAGACCACTATGGAGTTAGTGATCTCATGGATCGTGAAGGGGTGTAATCTTCACCCTGTGAACGGTTTACAAGTTCCTAAAACTTGTTGGCAACTCTTTTGCTCTCGTTTCTTTCCCTTTGGACGCCACCATACTTAAGTGTATGATCACAGTGGGGTTCAAGTTTTGGGATGGCTTGAAATATTCCCTACACATTGGGGAAGCATCGATTGTGTTAGGAATTCCTCCAACTATATCCTTCACTTGTTGATAAAGAGATGAAAGGACGACCTTAAGGTCATGAAGCCAAGGGCGTCTCAACAATAAGTTGAAAGATGCTTTAATGTCTACCACTTGAAAAGTAGTAGCGTGTTATAACTCATGACGTTACATTCATTGTGATTGTCCCAAGAGCTTGGAGACGAGTGTTGTCTTAAGCTCTTATCCCTTGTGTTGATGGAGACAAATCTTCATCCCTTATCCTAACATCCTCGCAGTTCGAAGTGGACAAACATTAATTGCCGATCCATTATCTACAAGAGTCATTGGGACATTCATCCTCTTGCAGATTATTGTGAGATTTACGGCCTTGTTGTTTTTGTCACCTTCTGGAGGTAGATCCTTGTCGGAAAAGGTGATCAAGTTGATGGGACTAGGAAGATCACTCGTGAGAAAGTTAGCCAACCCCTCAGGAGTGGTTTCAGAATCTATTCCCACTTTAGCTATAGCATCCATTACTGCCACTCTATGTTCATGGGATGTAGCTAGTAGTTTCCATACGTTCATCTCGACCTTAGTCTTTTTAAGTTGCTTGACAACATCGTTGTCTTCTATGATGGGTATGGGAACTTGTTGAGTAGTAGGAATAGGTTGTGCAGTGATGGGAGGTTGCATTCTCCCAGATCTTGTGAGAACATCTATGGGTGAATCCTCTTCATCCAATATGTCGTCTACTGGGTGAATTGTGGAAAGTGGGGTTTCTTCCACATCTTAGAGGTAGACGTTCCCAGACTCCGTTGACTAATTCCGAAGGTAGCTCTTTGTCTAACCGAATTGGGACTAACTTTTTACTGTCAATTAATCCTTGGACTAAATCTCTGAAATTAAAACAATGTTCTATGGTATGTCCTCCGGATTGATGATATTGACAATAATATATATTTGTCTGTCCTTTTTAGCGATTCAAACGGTCTTGGCTCGAGAGGTTTGATCTTCCCACTCTTGAAGAGCATTTTGAACATTTTTGCATAAGAAATCCCAATTGGTGTGTATGGTTTGTTGCTCCTTTTGGGTGTTTCTACTACTTGGAGAGGAAATGGCTTCCTCTTAGTAGTCTCTATGGGTGTGATTTATTTACTTTGGGCCATCTTTTCTTGGTCTTCTCTTGCACGTTCAAGGGCCTCGCGACACATGTCTATTGCTTCCCTCATTGACTGTATGAGAATCCATACTTCTTCTCTAGTTACAGGTTCTTGTCCTGGAGGAAAATCACTCACGACATCGAAAAAGGTTTCCTCCTCTTCTTCGATAGCATGATTTTCTTCAATCGGTTTGATGAGAGATGATGGACATGATCCTCTTCATCAGAAATAGCCAAGGAGTCAGAAAGTGGTGCATTATTAATGCTTGGCTTTTTGCTTGCAGGAGGCAATGGAAGCTTGTTGCTACCAATCATATCCTGAATTACTTCCTTTAACTTCCAGCAATTTTCAGTAGGATGGCCCTTACCTTGATGATATTTGCAATGTGCGTTGGGGTTCCAACTAGCCGTCCTCCTTTCGACTGATGGATCTCCAAATGGACCAATAGGAGTTATAAGACCTTTTGCATGAAGGCGATCAAAAGCGGTGTCATAACTCATACCAATAGGAGTAAATTTCCTCCTAAATGGTTTCTTTTGTCCTTGACTATTCATAGCGAGGACTTCATTCAGATTAAAGGTTCTAACATTGTTTGAGTGGGTGGTTTTGTAAGAAGAAGGATTGTCGCTCTTCTTTCCTTTCCAGCCACTGTTGGAGTTATTGTTAGTAGCTTTTTGCTTTGCAAGATTGTCTTCAATATTGATTCCAATGTCATAAACGGCCTTGAAAGTATCCAAGTTGCTTTGATATTTGAGATGCTTGGAATACTTTTCTTGGAGATTCTTAATGAACATCCTTACAGATTCTTTTTCAGTAGGCACCTCAATCATTTTAGCGGAAGTTTCCCTCCACTTATTAAAGAAAGAAGTAAAACCTTCATTCTCTTTTTGTTTCAGTATTTCAAGTTCTCTATGATCAGTTTCAACTTGAATATTACATTTGTATCTATCAATGAAAGCGTTTACTATTCCATCCCAAGTTGCGGTCTTCTCCTTATCAAGAGAGAAGAACCATTGTTGGCAAACGGTTTCAATAGATAAAGAAAACAAAGAGTGAAAGACTTTCCTATCAATCCCCTTAATGTTCATTATTGTTTCAAAAGCTCTTAAGTGGAAATAAGGATTGTCGGTTGGCTTGAATTTAGGGGTGTCATTGGCATTGAACTTCTACGGAAGAAGATCCTTGTCCACTGAGACCCCTTGTGAGCTAATATCTTGGAACCTATAGTCATTCGAGAGTTTGCTCAAGCTTTCTTGCATTCTCTCCGTCTGTTGTTGTTTCA
This sequence comes from Chenopodium album, assembly GCF_948465745.1. NCBI lineage: Eukaryota > Viridiplantae > Streptophyta > Magnoliopsida > Caryophyllales > Amaranthaceae > Chenopodium > Chenopodium album. Next base: position 20,050,787 of record NC_137860.1, on the reverse strand, counting down.
CAGGGTCATTGATTTGAAGCGACATAGCATTCATCATTGCAGTTACATTAGCCAAGTTCTGCCTAAGTTTATTGACTTTTTCTTGAGACGCCATTATCTTCTTAGCTTTTCTCTTTTGTCGAATCGGTTTATCAAAAAGTAAGACTTGAACGAAGGTGTTGTCCTTGATTAATCGCCCTTCCTTTCTTGACCAAGCGCTGTAAATTAAACCATTTATTTGTTTTAATGACTTAACTCAAATTGACTTTGACTTTATTGGTTTTAAAAGCAAAAAAGCAAAAATAGGGTGTATATTTTTGGGAATCAAGTAAGGGTTCAAACAAGTATGGTTTAACTGGAGGATTAATATCCGACTTACCCCCCTAAAAAAATGACGGAAAAAAACGCACACAAGACTTTCTAAACATGGTCAAGGTGCAACATATATATATATAAAGTGTGTGCTTTAATTGTGAGTGCAAGTGACATGCTTTGACTCTTGTGTAAGACCATGGGGCTATATGCTTAGATTCAAATAAGGACTAAACATGACTTCTGCCATTAATAAACTGATAAAACTGATTAATTAGACTCGGCGCGAAGACTCAAGCAAGGAACTGGATTGTCGTCAAAGCAACAATAATGTCGCCACACAACAGGACCCAGCGCGAAATGACAGAGTTGTCGCATCGCGCCAAACACTAGTGTGTCGCGCCACAGACCAAACCTTTGCGCCATTGCTGGAACATTAGTCTGGGTCTGTTTTCAATGTTTTACTCTAAAGGGACAAGCCTATAGTCGTACTAAGTCAGGTTTGATCAGTTTATTAGACTTTAATTATTCATATTAATTAATTAAGCAAAGTCCTTTAGTCATTAATTAGTTTATTTAGACTTATTCACAAGTCAAACAAATGTTTAGTGTAAACACACGTAGGTTATGCACAAGAAAAGAATGCAAAAGTAGTCAAATAGTCACAATATGATGCAATGAGTTTGCAATCTGACCATGGCTCTAGTTCACTAAACTTCAAGGATAAGGGTTAGTCAAAGAGGGTCCATGGTTATGAGTCCGGATGCATCGTGCGGAAGTCTTACCTTTGGAAGGGTTGGCGCGTATGGATGGGACCCCGCAAGTTAAACTTGCTTCCACGGTTTGGTGAATTCACAAACTCGGATGTACCCGTCGTTGCCAGGAGCGTTCGATAGGGTAGATGGAGCGTGAATCCCCAGAGTATTATAACCATATGTAGAACAAATATGGGTTCAAAAACGAGGGAAAAACTCAATCAGGAAGTAGAACCGAGCAAATAATACTAGAACTGGTCGAAACAAGAAGGTAGATTTTTGGCTCAGTATTGGAAGAACACTACAACAAAATAAAGCAAAGGTAACAATGCAAAACCATTGCCTAATATAAAAAAGTGTTGCCTTGTAGCTAAAGGAACACATATCAGGTGTAATATATGCCCCCGTTGTCTATTCATAAGGCAACATATTTTTATTCAAAGACAATAATTTTAAAAGCCAAGGTAATAATACATAAGGCAACACTTTTACAAAGACAACAAATGAAAAATGTTGTCATCTAAGGAGAAAATTAAAATATGTTTCTAAATGTTTCCACTCCCAAGTATTTAGCAGTTGGTAGGGCTCGAACTTGTCACCTCAAAGTCACAAGGTGAATTCTCCACCAATTCCACCAAACTTGCTTTTATATACATACATATATATACATATGTATATATACATATACATAATATATATATACATATATATATGTATATATATATATACATGTATATATGTATATATATATACATGTATATATGTATATATATATATACATATATATATGTATATATATATGTATATACATATACATATATATATGTATATACATATATATATTTATATATTTATATATATATATATATATATATATATATATATATATATATATATATATATATAACACTCTCCATAATATTAATGTTACATTTTCAAACAATAGTTTTGTTATTATATATATGTATATATATATATATATATATATATATGTATATGTATATATATATATATATCTATATGTATATATATATATATCTATATGTATATATATATATATATATATATATATATATATATATATATATATATATATATATATATATATATATATATATATATATATATATATATATATATATATATATATATATATGTATGTATATATATATATATGTATATATATATATATATATATGTATATATATATATGTATATATATATATGTATATATATGTATATATATATATATATATATATATATACAACACTCTCCATAAAAGCAACATCTTAAATTATGTTGTCTTTTAAATATAAATGTTGCCATAGATGACAACATAAATATTAATGTTACATTTTCAAACAATAGTTTTGTTATTGTTATCTTTTCATGCAACAATTATTATGTTTGTTGTCTTAGGCAAGAAAAAGGTAACACTTTAAGTGGATGTATAAATGTTGCCATAGATGACAACATAAATATTAATGTTACATTTTCAAACAATAGTTTTGTTATTGTTATCTTTTCATGCAACAATTATTATGTTTGTTGTCTTAGGCAAGAAAAAGGTAACACTTTAAGTGGATGTTGCCTTATATAGTCTAGAGCACACTTTTTTTTCTGTTACTTTAGTCCAAGGTAACAAATAAAAATTGTTGCGTCAGATTATTAAAGTAACACTTCTGTAAGTGTTGTAATCTTAAGTGTTGCCTATTTTCATTTTTTTGTAGTGGAACTTAGCGCGAGACTAAAGTGCCCGTTGCCAGACGATGACCCTGTCGCCAAACGACATTGCTGTCGCAGGGCGACAGAGCCATCGCATTGCGATGGCACTGTTCGCCAGTTCCTAGATGACTCAGCAGCTTTTTTGTTCTTAGGATTTTCAATTTTTTCGCAGCGTTATTTCAATTCTAGTTGTGAAAGATTTTTCCCAAATTTCCTACGTGTAAAAATCTTATTTTTTGACGCATTACGGATGGTCTTTCCAATGCGGACCTTTTTATGCATATGCCACAATGTTAATCAAAATTACGCACATGAAATACTTAGAACTTTTCGAGTCTCATCCGCTCATTCTAAATCATTGCCAAAATAAATTTCAGGAATTAAAATAGGAATCCTCCCAAATGGAGTCGCCAAAAACTATAGGGAATAATTCAAGCATCCCAAACTTGAACCCCACTGTGATCATACACTTAAGCATGGTGGCGTCCAAAGGGAAGGAAAAAAGAGCAAAAGAGTCTCCCACAAGTTTTAGGAACATGTAAACCTTTCACAGGGTGAAGGTTACACCCCTTAACGATCCTAGAGATCGCTAACTCCATAGTGGTCTGGAACCATGACTGGATATTCGGGGATGAAGGTACGAATCCAATCTAAAAGAGAAAGAACCCGCCCTATAAAATAGGCCTCTACTTTATTCTTCTCAAATTCATGTGCGCTTTCTGACTAAGATGCAATCATTAGGTTAACCCTAAACCTGCTTAATCTATGTTGGTTGAAAATTAATGCACAAATAAATCTATTATTGGCGATCACTTGAACTAAAATCATATTAGCCTAAACAAAATTATTCATTATCTTATTAGGCGTGATTTCAAGTACAAATTCCCTTTAATCCTGCAGAAAAGGCGTGATCAAGCAATAACAACAACATATATCCAGAAACATGATATTAATCATAAATCCAACAATCATTATATTAACGATAAAGCTTAATATTTATAGCAAGATCCTAGGCATGATACTAACAAGATTAATAAAAAATCCTAGCATGTCACTAAACATTAAAGATCAAAGCTTTAGCCCTAACATGATACTAACATGATATTGATAAGATATTAGAAAGCATAAGAAGCACCTTAAACATGATACTAGGAAGCAATAATAACATCCTAACATGACACTAGGAATTAATAAAATCTAAGCATGCTTTATTAAAGAATAGAATTGGGCTTCGAACCTTAGCCCAATCCGGATTTCCTCTTTTGGGACTTGATAACACGGTCCAATGCCTCTGCATCTCAAATGTCGAGCCCTAAATCACCGGTTTGATGACTCCAACCGGCCTTGGACTACGAAAGATGGTCATGCTCCTCCAATGCTCGTAGTTGTCTAAATAATCCCGGGAAAATGCTCCAAATGTGCAACTCCCTTTAACTCAACCAAAACTACGAAAACACTAGAAAACACAAATTAGTAATAAAAGTGGCTCTAAAGAGCAAAAAGCACTACTAATTATGACCAAGAGACGAGGGTAAATCACTATATAAAATAGACATATCAGAAACACCTAATCTAACCTAATCCTCATTAGAAGAGAGATAAAAATGTAAATACTTGCTTAAAGAAGTCCAAAGAAGTCGTCCAATTTATATTAAAAAAAGAAAAAGGAGAAAAATCGGAGTTTAAAGGCAAAGAAAACCCAAAAACCTGTGCCCGTGGTGGCCGGAGCCGCGCCCGCGGGTAGGCATCTCCAACTCAAAAAGAAAATCTAGAAACCCGTAGGGCCGCGCCTGCGGGGCCAAAACTGAGCTGTAGTGTCACGGCAATTCTACCATGCCACAACGCTGTTTACCGCGACACGGTGCTGGCTATCGCGCCGTGGAGCACCCTGTAGTGCCACGGTGCTGATTTTTGCGCCACAATGGCTGCGCTACTGCTTATGCTTGCTGTCATGGCTCGTTTGCTGCTACATTGGCTTCCAGAACTTGGCTCCGTTTACTTCCTTGGTTGTGTTTGAGCTTCCTCCTCGATATTTGAATCCTAGAAAACCCGACACACCTACAAAACAAGTCAAAGAAACGGGGAAGCGAGAGAATAGCCGAGAAATGAATAAAATAATAAGAAAACTATCAAAAGCACACATTTCTCTAATCTCACACACAAGCACGCAAATCAAGCATTATTACCTAAAAACAAGACATAAAAGGCTAAAAACGTGCATAAAACTATGAAGAAATCTACCCTTTGAGTGCCATAAATGGCACTCATCAATCACTCCAAACTTTGCACCCTATTAATTTATATCACCCCCAAGTGACTTGAAACCGGTTAAAGAGGTAAACCATGCTGACTTGGGATTACTTGTACACATGTCGCAACCTGAGTGGTTAAAAAGTAAAAAAAAATTCCCCAACCCTCCCTCGGCCTTAGCATCGACCACTGATGTGTTCATTTTTTATATATATTTACCCCCGTCCCTTAGTCATAATTAGTAGTGTTTTTGGCTCTTTTGAGCTACTTTTATTACTAATTGGTGTTCTCTAGTGTTTTCGTAGTTTTGGTTGAGTTTTGTAGGGAATTGCACCTTTGGAGCATTTTCCCGGGATTTTATGGAGCAACTACGAGCATTGGAGAAGCACGACCATTCTTTGTAGCCCAAGATCGGTTAGAGTAATCAAGCCGGTGATTAAGGGCTCGGTTTATGTGATACCGGAGCATTTGGACCAAGTATTCAAGACCCGAAGAGGAAATCCAGATTGGCCCGAGGAATCGGGGCCTAATTGAAGTCCAAGCCCGGTGCAAAGAGGCTTCGCCCGAAGGCGCGCCCGACCGGGCGGCCCTTCGCCCGGTCGGGCGCGGTAGAAAGGTAATGCCGCCCGACCGGGCGCGAGAAGAAAGCTTTGGCGTAGGTTTGGTGAAAAAAGGCGCGCCCGACCGGGCGAGCCACCGCCCGATCGGGCGCGAGAAGGCATTTGAAGAGAAAAAGGCGCGCCCGGCCGGGCGAGCCACCGCCCGACCGGGCGCGTGTTGATTTTAGGAATTTAGTTTTCCGTTTTGCTTTTGTTTTAGCGGAGATCTTCTTGCTCAGTATAAATGTAATTTTATTAGGCAAGATTAGACAACTTCTTTTATTACTCTCTTACTCTAGTTTTTATTCCCCTTCTCTCTACTTAGACTTTCTCTCTCTAGACTTTTATTCTCTCTTGTTCCTTAACTCAACTGTAATTTCGCCGTCTTGGTACGATTTCTCTCTTAATTAATCTCAGTATTTTCTTCTTTCAATTTCTTCATGTCTTGCTTAATTATTATGTTTTGCTTAGTTTTAACTATGTCTGAGTAGTTTTCCTTCTAGGGTTTTTGGGGATCTAATAAATAATATGTAAGGGGTAATTTTATGATTGTTGATCATTAATGCTTAATTGATTTCCTATTGATTGTTTAAATGCTATGCAATTAGATTTGGCCAGGTTTAATTGTATGAGTTTAGCAATATTGATTCGAGATTCGAGAGATGAGAATTGACGTTTAGGCTTAGTTTCAATAGGCAGATTAATTTATAAATGGTTAGGTCGAGATTCGAGAGATGAGATTTAATACCGGTAAATTAATTCTATGATTGTAATACGTAGAGAAAGCCCTTTATGATCTGATTTATTAATGCATTGATGATTGATTGTTGTGTTTTACCCTGGAATATTGTTTATTAGTGAACCTATGCCCTAGGCTTTATTATTATTATTGTTTTCTTCCTTAATTATTCTCTTTACTCATAATCTTCGTAGTATAGTTTATAATCACAACAAATATTGGTTGTCTTAATAATTTAGACTATATTAATTAATTAGAGGTAGAAAAACTTGTTTCCCTGTGGAGATCGACCCTACTTCCCTATCTACTTTAGTTAGAGGACTTAGGTAATTACTTTTGATTAGGTGATACGACTTTAGCCTGTCAAAATTTGGCGCCGTTGCCGGGGAAACGGTTTTATTTTTATTTCTAATTATTTTTGTAGTTTAGATTATTTTCCTTTTTGCCTCAAAGGACATTAGTTCTTTGAGGTAGTTCTAATATCTGTCTTTTTAATTCTTTGTTTATGCCTAGGTGTTCCAGATCAGGTTACATTCCATTCGACCCTGAGATCGAACGCTCGTTTCATAGACAGAAGAATTTTTATAGGCAGGTTCTGGGAGTAATAATATTCTTGGAAATCCATTACCTACTTCTAGTGATTCGGAGCACTCTTCTGATTCAGAACTAGAGATGGGTACACCACCTCCACCTCGCAAGCTTAGCGATTATTCGCAACCATCCCTGACGGATTTTCCACATCTTTCTCCTACACCTGATCTCGAGGGAGTCCAGTTCGAGATCAAGCCCCAATTTATAACGATGATAGAAAGAAAGAAGTTCAGTGGAGCTAAGGGTGAAGATCCTAATCTTCACATTGCAGACTTCTGTCAATATTGCAATACTATTAGGCAGAATGGGGTAACGCAGGACCAAATCAGGGAGATTCTTTTTCCCTTTTCTTTATGTGCAAAAGCTAAATTATGGTTTAATGGTTTGAATAGAGTTGCACTTGGTATTACTAACTGGGAGACTCTTGCTCTAAATTTTTATAATAAATATTACCCTGCAGAGAAAACAGCTTTATTGAGAAGTGCCATTAAGAATTTTGCCCAGGAGACAGATGAAGCATTATATGAAGCCTGGGAAAGATTCAAGGATCTGCAGAGGGAGTGTCCCCACCACAATTTGGCAAAGTGGCAGCTAATTCAAGCTTTTTACAATGGATTAGGAAATGCATCTAGGACAATTTTAGACTCCGCAGCTAGCGGTAGATTTATGAATTTAAATGTTGATGATGCAGGTCAGGTTATTGAAGATATGGCAATCCATAATTCCCAATATGGGAATGCTAGAGGCTATGCTAACAAGGGCAAGCATCATGTTGATTCAGTAACTCTATTGCAAGCCCAGCTTACTTCTATTTGCCAGAAACTAGATAACCTTACTACTAACAATCCTAATTCTGTTGCTAATGTTTCTGCTGTTTCTAATAATGCTAATGATGCTTTCTGTGAAAATTGTGGAAGTGTAGGTCATTATGAACAAGATTGCAGGAGTTCAATGGAGCAAGTTAATGCTTTTCAAACCTACAAGCAAAATAACCCATACTCCAATTCCTACAATCCTGGCTACCGGAACCATCCCTACCTATCTTACCGTAGCACCAATGTTCAAAATCCTCCACCTCCACAACAACCACAACAAGCACCCCCTCCACAGCATAAATATTATCACCCTCATGCTAACCAGAAACCCCCATCACAAGCCCCTACTACATCTTCTGACCCTGCTTTATCAGAAATTAGGGCAATGCTGATCAGTATGCAAAAACATATGGAGAGTAGAGACCAACAAATTGACTCTATTATAGCCCATAATAAAGTCATGGACACCCAAATAGCCCAATTGTCCTCTACCCTTCAATCTCGCCAGCAGGGAGCCTTACCAGCGCAGGGAATCCAACCTACGGATCATGCTAATGCGATCACCCTAGGGAGTGGTTCACACTACGATGGGCCCCAAATGCCCAAAGAGGATGAACCTGATTTAATTAATATTGCTAATCCTGATTCCGTTGTACCAATTTCCCCTGCAGGGCTGCAGGGTAAAATTCCTGACACTAATATTTTTTATGATTCATTGCAGGGTACAACCTCAGGGAAGGATGCACCCCAGGGGAGGAGTAGGGAAGCACCACCAGTTATCAAATTACCATTCCCTAATCGCCAACTAAAGACTAAGTTGGACAAGCAGTTTGGTAAGTTTCTGGAGGTTGTTAAAAATTTGCAGGTAACGGTTCCTTTTACTGAACTTATTACACAGGTTCCTGCATATGCTAAATTTATGAAAGATATTTTGACTAGGAAGAGGGCCTTTAATGAAGTAGAAACTGTAGCTTTTACTGAGGAGTGTAGTGCATTGTTACAAAATAAATCTCCCCCGAAATTAAAGGATCCTGGTAGTTTTTCTATCCCTTGTCATATTGGTAATGTCTTCATAGATAAAGCATTATGTGATTTGGGTGCTTCTGTTAGTGTAATGCCATCGTCTATTTGTTCTAAATTGAATATGGGTGAATTAAAAATTACTAATATTACTTTGCAAATGGCAGACCGTTCTGTTAAATATCCCCTAGGTATTTTAGAGGACGTCCCTGTTAGAGTTGGTAAATTTTTCATCCCTGTTGATTTTGTGGTTTTAGACATGGCTGAGGATACACAAATACCCATTATATTAGGTAGGCCTTTTCTCCATACTGCAGGAGCCATTATAGATGTTAAAAATGGTAAACTAACCCTATCTGTTGGTGATGATAATATTACTTTTAATTTAGGGAAGGTTTTAAAAGGTCCTATGCTTGAGGAAAATTGTTGTTTGATCGATGTTATCGATATAATGGATGATATTTGTGATGATAGCTTGACACAGATTCTTGCAAGGGATCCCTTGGAAGAAATACTTTGTGGTAATTTGTCTGCAGGTGATGCGAGTGTCTGGAGCAAGGAGGTGGATATTATTGAGAAAGCTCTTGCCATAGAAAAACTTGATGACAAAGAGAATAAGAAGGTAGTAAAATTAGTTCAGGAATCAAAACCTGCAGAGGTAAAGAAACCTGAACTAAAACCTCTCCCTTCTCATTTAAAATATGTTTTTCTTGATGAGCGGGAGATGCACCCTGTGATCATTAGTACTGCACTTGATGACCCACAAACTTCCCAACTTCTAGAGGTTCTCAGAACCCATAAAAGGGCAATAGGGTACAGTATTGATGATCTCAAGGGTATAAGCCCAGATTTTTGTATGCACAGGATACACTTAGAGGACAACTACAAACCCTGCATTCAACCCCAGAGGAGGTTGAATCCCAATATGCAAGAGGTAGTCAATAAAGAGGTTATGAAATTACTTGATGCAGGTATTATCTATCCTATTTCTGACTCTAAATGGGTAAGTCATGTTCAGGTGGTTCCTAAGAAGGGTGGGATGACTGTTGTTAAAAATGATAAAAATGAATTAATTCCCACTAGAACTGTTACAGGGTGGTGTATGTGCATTGATTATCGCAGATTAAATGTCGCCACTAAAAAGGACCATTTCCCTCTCCCCTTTATTGGTCAAATGCTTGAGAGGTTAGCTAACCATAAGTTCTTTTGCTATTTGGATGGGTATTCGGGATTTTTCCAAATTTCGATCCACCCTGAAGATCAGGAAAAGACTACATTTACATGCCCTTATGGCACTTTTGCATATCGTAGAATGCCTTTTGGTTTATGTAATGCACCTGCTACTTTTCAACGTTGCATGATGAGCATATTTTCTGATTTCATAGAGTCTATCATGGAAGTCTTTATGGATGATTTTAGTGTCTATGGTTCTTCATTTGATTCATGTTTAATTAATTTAGCTAAAATCCTTAAAAGATGTGAAGAATGCAACTTGGTCTTAAATTGGGAGAAATGTCACTTTATGGTGACAGAGGGAGTAGTCTTGGGTCATATTGTTTCTGATAAGGGCATACAAGTAGACAAAGCTAAGATTTCAGTGATTGAGCAATTACCTCCCCCAGTTAATGTTAAGGGAGTTAGGAGTTTCTTAGGTCATGCGGGGTTTTATCGCCGTTTTATCAAAGATTTTTCTAAAATTACTAAACCACTGACTCAGCTTTTGCTTAAGGATGCCCCTTTTGTTTTTACTGACGAGTGTCTTGAGTCTTTCAACAGGATTAAGCAGGCTTTGATATCGGCACCCATCATATGTGCTCCCGATTGGAATCTTCCTTTCGAGATCATGTGTGATGCGAGCGACTTTGCTCTAGGAGCCGTGCTTGGACAGAGGAAGGACAAAGTTTTACATGCTATTTATTATGCTAGTAAAACTTTGGATGAGGCTCAAGTCAATTATGCCACCACGGAGAAGGAGTTTTTAGCTGTCATTTATGCTTTAGAAAAATTTAGATCATATCTAGTTGGTTCTAAAGTTATTGTTTTTACTGACCATGCAGCTCTAAAGTACTTGATAGCCAAAGCTGAATCAAAGCCTAGGCTACTCCGGTGGGTTCTCTTGCTCCAGGATTTCAACATTGAAATAAGGGACAAAAAGGGTGCAGAGAACGTAGTGGCAGATCACTTGTCACGAATCAGGTATGATGAGGGTAAGGATTTTCTCCCTATAGATGATTCATTCCCTGATGACAACCTGTATGCAGTAGTAGAGCAACACCCCTGGTACGCCGATTTTGCAAATTATTTAGTGGGTGGTTCTCTACCTCTTGACTTGTCCTACCAACAAAAAAAGAAATTCCTTTATGATGTTAAACATTATTTTTGGGATGATCCCTTTTTGTTTCGTGAGTGTGCAGATGGATTAATTCGCAGGTGTGTCCCCGAATGGGAGGTACATGGTATTCTCACTAGCTGCCACACTTCACCTTATGGAGGACATCATGGTCCCTCTAAAACAGTGGCCAAGATAAATGAGTCAAGATTTTATTGGCCCACCATGTTCAAGGATGCTAACATATTTGTGCAGGCTTGTGACTCTTGCCAGAGGACTGGCAACATCTCGCGGCGGCATGAGATGCCTCAAACTGGGATTTTGGAAGTTGAAATTTTTGATGTTTGGGGTGTTGATTACATGGGACCGTTCCCTTCTTCTAGAGGGAACCGTTATATACTAGTCGCCGTAGATTATGTATCCAAGTGGGTAGAAGCCATTGCCACTCCTACCAATGATGCCAAGGTGGTCCATAGGCTTTTCAAGAAGACTATTTTTCCTAGATTTGGAGTGCCTAGAGCCATAATCAGTGACGGAGGATCCCACTTTCATGAGCGGAAGTTAGATACCCTCCTAAAGAAGTATGGTGTTTATCATAGGACAGGGTTAGCCTACCATCCCCAAACTAGTGGCCAAGTCGAAGTGTCTAATCGTGAGATTAAAGCCATCTTAGAGAAGGTGGTAGCAAAATCTAGGAAAGATTGGAGCGATAAGTTGGATGACACCCTTTGGGCATATAGAACCGCATTTAAGACCCCAATAGGTACCACTCCTTATAGACTTGTGTACGGTAAAGCATGTCATCTTCCGGTGGAATTAGAGTACAAGGCATATTGGGCTATTAAGGAGCTCAATTTGGATGCTAAACTAGCGGGAGAAAAGAGGCTTCTGCAACTTAACCAGCTTGATGAGTTTAGGTTGATAGCCTATGATAGTGCGCGCATCTACAAGGAGAAGACCAAGAAATGGCACGACAAGATGATCCTTCCGAGAGAATTCAAAGAGGGTGATAAGGTGTTGTTGTTCAACTCTAGACTTAAACTTTTTCCAGGAAAGTTGAAGTCAAGGTGGTCGGGTCCTTTCACTGTAAAAAGGGCAAACAAGTTCGGTTCTGTGGAGTTATTTGATGAGCATGGTAACGAGTTCAAGGTCAATGGTCAGAGACTCAAGCTATATCATGAAGGGGCTACAATTGGTGCAGTTGAATTACTACACCTAACCACTTCCAGTTCACCTTGAAAGCACTATGGTAAGGAGGTCGTGCGGGACCTAGATAAACCAGCGCTTTGCGGGAGGCAACCCGTATTTTCCTTACTTTTTGTTTTTATTTTTTTCTTTTACTTATGAGAGGAGAGAGGAGGGAATTTAAAGTGTTTATTGAGTTTTTGGTACAGAGTAGAGGAAAGGAGTTAGCCAAATTTTAAAGAAAATAGGCGTCCGAGTTTGCTCTCGGGCCCGATCGGGCGAAGCTTCGCCCGACCGGGCGCGAGAGTTGGGGTAAAAAATCGTTCAAAATCGCCCGACCGGGCGCGAGAGTTGACGTATACGGACATTTATTTGGCCCGACCGGGCGCGAGAGTTGGCTTAGAATTTGTTTAAAGATCGCCCGACCGGGCGCGGGTAGAAAATTTGGAGAATAGCCAAATCGCCCGACCGGGCGGTATTGGCGCCCGACCGGGCGCGAATGGAAAAAAAAGAGAACAACTCAGATCGCCCGACCGGGCGAAGGTCCGCCCGACCTGGCGCGACCAACTCCACCGTTTTTCTTTTCTTTCTTCTTCTTCTTTCCTTCTTTTTCTTTCCTTTCCTCCATTCTTTCTCTCTCTAAAACCTTAAATTCTCTACCTTCTCTCTAAGATCTCTCCTCTATCTCTTACCCAAATTCAAAAATTTTTACATATTTCTTCTCCTCTCTTCATCCTCTACATTTCTATACCAAAATTTTACATTTTCCACAAAAATTAAATTTCGACCACTACTCCAATGGCGGCAAAACGGGCCAGAATCTTGCTCGGAGGCAGTTCAAGTGGGTCATCTCAACAATACGACCCGGCTCTACAACTTCCCCAATGGCCGACGATCAAAATCGCGACAACGGAGCAAAAAGAAAAGCTGGAGGTTCTATACGGCCGCGAGGTAATTCCCTCACGGTGGTTACACCGTCCAACTTTAGAAGCTTTAGGTATTTATGGTTTTGTTAGAAGATTTTTGAATGATATTGGTATGCGAAAATTTGTCGATATGCATTATTCTACATACCGTGAATTAACCTGTGAATTCTTGTCTTCTCTTGTTATACAAAATCATAAAAATGGTCCGAAATTAATTTTTAGGCTTAATAATAGGAACATCACTCTTTCTTTTGTGGAATTCTGTAAATTGTTTGAGTTGGAACATGACTTGGATCGACAATGGCATGCTGATTTTAATATGGAAGATGTGTATTTGGCTTTGACTGGAATTGCAAATGTAAATGCACAACATGCTAGTGCTAGACCGATCCACCACCTTGTCCCTAAAATGTGGCAAAGATTTGTCGGTGTCTGTTTCCTAGGTAGGTATGAACCCCACAACTGTCAGACCAATGAATTAGCTGTAATTGGCCATTATATGTTTGGGTACGGGAAATTGAACAAAGCCCGGTATATCATCCACCACCTAGGTAGGCACGCTACGGCCAGCAACCAGGCCACTACCCCCATCCGTCTTGGTGGCATGATCACTAGGATAGCCATCAAGAAGGCCGGCTTTGTAGAGAGTGGACCCCACCGCATGACTAACATGGGATCCGACACCTACATTACCTCTAGGTACCTTGAGGAGCTGGGGTGGTTGAGGGTAGATGGGAGCCAGGTCACCCATTGGTGCATTAGGACAGGGACTGAACAACCCTTACCCATTTTTCCTTTGCCCAACCCTGACCTGACCGCTTTTCCCCCAGGGCAAGAGTCCTACACTTATGCCCTGTTAGTTGCCCATGCTAGGGGCGAGGATCCACAACAGGCACAGGCCCAGCCACAGCCAGTAGTTCAGCCTATTCCACAGCCACCATCACCACCCCGACAGTCCTATTCCGTCCCTCATGGGGACTCTGACCTAGTTTGGGACTTGCAGAGTATTGGCCAGGCCATAGGTCGCATAGAGCAAACCCAGACTGAGTTTAGACAGATGATTGGTTCTGTCGACCATAGGCTAGGCTACCTAGAGAGGAACCAGGGTAGGGGACTCTACCCCATTTATGATGATTATGCTCGCCGGGGCAACATTCCCGACGATGTTGTCTACCCGGACTGGTTCCAGCCCCCACCTCAGGGATACGATAGGGATCCCACTGCCCATGGTATTTACACAGACTATTCTTCGTTCCATGGGTACGGCCAGGACATTCCTTTTGGGGGACCGCCGGGGGGGACTTTTCATTCTAACTATTTTGGTGGTAGTTCTTTTGGTGCAGATGGTGCAGGTTCCAGTGGTGGAGCAGGTGGGTCCACACGGATGGACCAGGATGAGGATGAGTAGCCAGCTGGGCTAGCTTCGAGCCAATGAGGACATTGTCTGATCTTGGCTTGGGGGAGATTTTTGGATTTGGTATATATTTTCTTCTTCCTTTTTCTTTATTTTTGGTGTGTTTTGTTAGTTTAGATTTATTGCTTTTTTAGATTAGTTTATTGCTTTCCCTATATGAAAAATACAAAAAAATTGAAAAAAAACAAAAAAAAATAAAAAAAATACGAACCAATGAACTGTAAATCATGCTTCCCTGTGCCCCATACTTGAGAAAATTGTTTTGATTCTTGGTATTTGATTTTGAGCATTGTGGATTTGTTGATCATGATTTGAAGTTTAATTACTTGGATTCCTAAACATGCGTCAATTTTGTCCAACTACTTGTGAATATAGTGCTTGACTAGTTGATTTGGTTAGGAATGTGTGATTAGTTCCTGGTATGTCAATAAATTTGAGTATTGGTTTGCAACGATGAGTAGTGTTTCATAACTCAATATTATGCACATGTGGAGGACGAAGGCATTTGTTCTTTTAGGTAGCCTTCAGATTTATTTAGATACATTTGTTCCCTTCTTGCTACCCATGTTGTTACCTTGACTTTTTATTGTTTTAGCCACATTACAAGCCATATTTGCCCCATTGGTTACTAGTCCCAAGCTTGGCTTGGGGGAGCTATTAGTGAGTGAGGTGAGGGAGTTTTTAATGTGCACTTTATTTGCACAATTTAGGTGGGTTTGAGAAGTTATTTGTTCTTGATCATATTTTTGTTTTGATGGGTTTTATTGTGCATATATTTGAAAAAAATAAAATAAAAGTGTGATGGAAAAAAAAAAGGAAAAAAAAAAGAGAAGTTCAAGAAAAAGAAAAGTGAGAAAATAAAAAAAAGAAAATGAACTTCTAGAAAAAAAATGAAAAAAAAGAGTAAAAAAAAAAAAAGGTTTGATGTTCAAATTATCTAAGTGAAGGTTTATCAAAAGAAAAGAAAAAAAATTGAGTTTTATTGTAAATATTTGAGTTGAGTTCAAAGTTTGTTTATTCACTCTAGTTTATATTATCATATTTTTATGAGTGAATATTGTAAGAGTTGGGATTGTTTATATTGTTTGGAGTATATTTGGTGGATTGTTATTGGAGTTGGTTATGTTGGAGATGTGTATGATCATTATTTTTGATCATGGGTTTATTTAGGATTTGGCTCCCTTAATGCATAGCTTTTCTCTCACATTTTCCCAAATTTATCCTACCCTCTTCCCTAGCCTTACATTACAAGCGTTAAAGACCTTTTGACCTTGTGCAGAGAGTTGTGTAAATGTGAAAGTGTTGTTTATCAATGCAAGTTATGACTTGACGTATTCCGAGTCGACTAATAGGTTGAGTGTATGTCTTTTTAAACACACGAGTGTTGTGAGTTTAGGAGGGCATTGTTCACATAAAGG
Organism: Chenopodium album; assembly: GCF_948465745.1. Lineage (NCBI taxonomy): Eukaryota > Viridiplantae > Streptophyta > Magnoliopsida > Caryophyllales > Amaranthaceae > Chenopodium > Chenopodium album. The sequence continues at coordinate 20,034,729 of NC_137860.1, read as the reverse complement.
GGTTGGGATGGAGAGCGATCGAGTACATCTTTTACTCGCCACATAAATGAGAGTTGAGTGTGTGAGCACTAGTCTTGAATTCTATATGCTCATTTGGTTTGCTCTACTTGACAATTGTTGGGGAGGAAGGGTGATTAGATGGATAGGATTGGTTGATTTTGAAGCATGTTCACTTGATTTGCCATGAATCGTTTGTGCTTGATTTTTATATTGGGGTGAGACATGTTTTATATGTTCATTGATGAGCTCTTTGCTTAGGGACAAGCAAAGGTTTGGCTTGGGGGAGTTTGATGTGTTCATTTTATATATATATATTTACCCCCGTCCCTTAGTCATAATTAGTAGTGTTTTTGGCTCTTTTGAGCTACTTTTATTACTAATTGGTGTTATCTAGTGTTTTCGTAGTTTTGGTTGAGTTTTGTAGGGAATTGCACCTTTGGAGCATTTTCCCGGGATTTTATGGAGCAACTACGAGCATTGGAGAAGCACGACCATTCTTTGTATCCCAAGATCGATTAGAGTAATCAAGCCGGTGATTAAGGGCTCGGTTTATGTGATACCGGAGCATTTGGACCAAGTATTCAAGACCCGAAGAGGAAATCCAGATTGGCCTAATTGAAGTCCAAGCCCGGTGCAAAGAGGCTTCGCCCGAAGGCGCGCCCGACCGGGCTGCCCTTCGCCCGGTCGGGCGCGGTAGAAAGGTAATGCCGCCCGACCGGGCGCGAGAAGAAAGCTTTGGCGTAGGTTTGGTGAAAAAAGGCGCGCCCGACCGGGCGAGCCACCGCCCGACCGGGCGCGAGAAGGCATTTGAAGAGAAAAAGGCGCGCCCGGCCGGGCGAGCCACCGCCCGACCGGGCGCGTGTTGATTTTAGGAATTTAGTTTTCCGTTTTGCTTTTGTTTTAGCGGAGATCTTCTTGCTCAGTATAAATGTAATTTTATTAGGCAAGATTAGACAACTTCTTTTATTACTCTCTTACTCTAGTTTTTATTCCCCTTCTCTCTACTTAGACTTTCTCTCTCTAGACTTTTATTCTCTCTTGTTCCTTAACTCAACTGTAATTTCGCCGTCTTGGTACGATTTCTCTCTTAATTAATCTCAGTATTTTCTTCTTTCAATTTCTTCATGTCTTGCTTAATTATTATGTTTTGCTTAGTTTTAACTATGTCTGAGTAGTTTTCCTTCTAGGGTTTTTGGGGATCTAATAAATAATATGTAAGGGGTAATTTTATGATTGTTGATCATTAATGCTTAATTGATTTCCTATTGATTGTTTAAATGCTATGCAATTAGATTTGGCCAGGTTTAATTGTATGAGTTTAGCAATATTGATTCGAGATTCGAGAGATGAGAATTGACGTTTAGGCTTAGTTTCAATAGGCAGATTAATTTATAAATGGTTAGGTCGAGATTCGAGAGATGAGATTTAATACCGGTAAATTAATTCTGTGATTGTAATACGTAGCGAAAGCCCTTTATGATCTGATTTATTAATGCATTGATGATTGATTGTTGTGTTTTACCCTGGAATATTGTTTATTAGTGAACCTATGCCCTAGGCTTTATTATTATTGTTTTCTTCCTTAATTATTCTCTTTACTCATAATCTTCGTAGTATAGTTTATAATCACAACAAATATTGGTTACCTTAATAATTTAGACTATATTAATTAATTAGAGGTAGAAAAACTTGTTTCCCTGTGGAGATCGACCCTACTTCCCTATCTACTTTAGTTAGAGGACTTAGGTAATTACTTTTGATTAGGTGATACGACTTTAGCCTGTCAACCACCACCACATCTCATCCCTAACCCCACTCTCGGGATCACCAAGGTGGTCGAAATTAGACGGACAAGGCAACAAAGTGGTCGGAATTTGACAGAGAAGGAGCAAGGTGGTCAAAATTCAACGGGGAAGAAGGGAAGGGGAGTTGGAATCTGGCGTGGAAGAACCCTAACCTTCGTTCCGGTAGCGGCGTAAAGGGAGTAGTGTTGGTGGTTGACATTGGGCTTGTGTTGTTGGTAGAGTTGCGGGCTAGTGTTGTTGGCGAAGTTGTGAGTTGGTGTTGTTGGCGGAGTTGCGGGCTGGGTTTTGTTGAATGCGCGAATTGTGGTGGTAGATGTTTGCGGAATTGCGGCTGATGGCTGGTGGCGAATTGAGGTGGATGGTTGCAAGCAGAGGTGGGTACGGTGTTGGCTGATGAGTTGCGCTACTTTAGAGGGGAGGGGGAGGGTTACGGGAGGTTTTAAGGGGAAAGGGGAGGCTTTTCGGACAAACGCCGACAACGGAGTAGGGGAAGGGGGTCTGGCGGCGGCCGACGCTCGAGGGGACTAGTAAAGGCAGGGGCTACCACTTGCTGGGGTATGGGTTAGGGTTTTAATTTAAAAATTTTATTTATTTTTTATTTTTAAAAAAAAACCTATCACGCATTGACACGTGTCTGGTAACCTCCTACATCAGGTTGGATGACCGGTTGGGGGTGATAAAAATTAATAGGGTGCAAAGTTAGGAGTGATAGGGAATAAACTAAAATTGGGATTAATATCGGCGGATGGAGCAAAGTTGGGATTAATGGTGGAAATTTTTCCTAAAAAAAACTAATAATTATCTTTATTTTTAAGAGCTAAAAAATATCTCGAGCTATTAAAATTTAAATTAATTTAAAAATTAATTTTTTTTTTCATATATGGGAAATATCTTTAATCTCAAACTAGCAAATATTATAAAATTTAGATATTAATAATGTACTCATCGAGACAAATAAGACTAAATCTCATACGACTATGTTTGTTCTTATACATAGACAGAAATTCACAAGATTCCCTCTAACTTTTAATAGTCGCAAGCTTCTAAATGGGATAACATTTGAAAAACAAGGATTATTTTAAAAACGCATAAGCAGAGGACTTATTTCAACCAATAAAAAGTAGATTTGTAATTTATTTTTTAATTAAAAATTTCAATCTCCAGACAAGCAAAATTAACGAGTAAGATTTGAGATTTTAATTTCAAGTGCCAAGTAAAATAAATAAAATAATGAAAGATAACTTTAGTGTTAAAAAAATGTTATCTTATGATATTAGGAATTTTATCCAATAATCCAATGAATGAAATTCATAAATATAAAAATCATGAATTAAATAAAAGGATTACAATTTAATTAAGAATTAAAATACAGCAAAATAACGAATGTATTATTAAATTGTTTTAATCATAAAAAAATAATTGTCTTTCCATGAAAAAAAATATGAGATTGTAAATTAATTTAACATTTTTTTTAAAAAATAAATTATTTTCAAGATTCTCAATAAAATTATTTTGAACATAATAACTATTGTAAGTAACTATTGTGATTTTTAAAAATCATAGCGATCCACACATCATAATAACTAAATTCGTGCATCGCACGGGCTTACATCTAGTAGAATAATAAGGAAAACTAATACTCATATTTTTTAAAACAGTTTTCTTTAAATCAAACCCTTATAAAGTTATATAATTGGACGATTATATAAAGATCCACCCCATTTATTAGACGATTCCTTTTTTTTTGAAGACAAATCCATTAGACGGATCTAATCCATTAGTTACTGTAGTGGCTAATGGTGTCAATTCGGATAACCGGATGGAGTTTTGGTCGGGTCTATTCGGGTTAGGTCCGTCGGATCGGATATGTTCACATCAAAATTATTCTTTTAACTCGGATCGGGTCGGGTCAAATTCGGGTCATGGTCTATCGATCTGGGTCGGATATGAGTCGGATTTAACCGGGTTAATTTCGGGTCGGTTGATTTTGGTTAGATGATTTCGGTTCGGTCAAGTTCGGTTTGATTAAGTTAAGGTTGATCTGATGGTTCATTAATTGGTTAGTTCGATTCGATTCAATTCCTTTCTGTGTTTGGCTGGATTTTGGTCGAGTTGACCAAATTCATATCTAAATAAGGTTATTGTTAAGCTAGAGTTATTATTGAGTTTTTACCTTTATTTTTTTTTGAAGAAGAGTTTTTACCTTATTATTGGGTTAATATCAAGTCGTATCATATATTTTTATTGTTTGATTATTTATTACCAAGTACGAAGTTTTAGTTTTCTCATTTGATCAAGATATGTGTAATGTTTATCTTTGAGGCAAATTGAGATTGAATAATTATCGATGACTTATCATACCTATATAAGTGAGACGATAAACAATGAGCTATGATATATTGACAAATGATAGTTACTTATGGTAATGTATACAAATAAAAAAGTCATCTTTTTAAGGTTATTACAACTCTTCAATTATACAATCTTATGAGGCTATGAGTTCTGTACAATTAGTTTACTTTATTACTAATTAAATTTGTATAAGATATTTGTTAGAGTTGCATATTTGCAATACAAAATTGATGTCTATTAAATTTGAAGTTAATTCATTCCAATTGTTATCACAGTATATATAATTCTCACACACTTGACAAGAAATTTTACAAGTTACAACTACCTCTCAAGTAGTTTAAGTAGTTTCATAAAGCGAAATTATTCTAATGATTTAATAATAAAATATAACTAATATTAAAACGTGTTCAAGATGCATATTAATTTAATTGAAAGGTACTTAGTATTTTTAATCACATTACAAAAATGACTTTTCCAAATAACTATAATATAATTTGAAGAAATTTTAAGAAGTACATTTTGAAAGAAGAGGTTTTAATGTTACAAATTATTTGTAACAAATTTTAGATGAGACGAATATAAAGATTAGAAAGTAATTTTATATAACTGATATGTACATGAAGTAAACTTGTTACTCGGATTATTTCTTTGTAGTAAAAAAAGTTAACTTTAATTAGTAAATATAATAGTATAAAAACTGGAATAAAAAGATCAATAATTAATTATGGTCGGGTTTAATTCGGTTTGGGTAAAAATCAAATCAAGTTAAAATTGGGTCGGGTCAATATCAGTTCAGGTCAAAACAGATCGTTTTAGATCGGTTATTTTTTGGGTAAATTTCGGATCAGGTTGAGCTTGGGTCGGGTCAAATCAGTTCGGATTGACTTCAGGTTGAGTCAAATCGGATTCGGGTTATGTTCAGTTCGGATCAAATCGGTGTCGGGTTAAGTTCAGATCGGGTCAAGTTCGATTTCGAATTGAGTTCAGTTCGGTTACATATCGGATTTGGCTCTTCAATTTCTCTGATCGGTTACAGTTGGAAAGGGATAGTTTTTTTCGAGTCGGTTTTGACACCTCTAGTATTAGTGGCCCATGGCTTTTAGTAGAGTTTTAACTCCAAGGCGTCCAACCCATTGAATTGCTCTCTCAGTCTCTCTCTCAGTTCTCCGTTGAAGCGCACTCAACGTTCTCCAATTGAAGCGCAGTTCACGTTCTCCGTTGAATCTAATATTTGCATACCCCATTGAAGCAGCTTCTGAGGTAAGTTGTTTGGTTTTTGTTATCATCATATCAATTTCACAATTTAATTTAATTGTCAATGCATTAAGTGTAGGGTTCAAAAATCTCAACTATTGGTTCTAAATTCTAAGATAACCAAAAGAAAAGAATATTATGAGCCTAATTTGATTAGTGAATCCTAAAATTATGTATTTTTCGAATCAAATTTGGTTGCTAATGTATTGCACAACCCTTGGATAATGTGTTGAATCCTATAATTATGTATTTTTCGAATCAAATTTGGTTGCTAGTGTTTGCACAACCCTTGGATAATGTATTGAATCCTCCTGTTCTGCCTCAGGGACGAACATGCCCTGCAACAGAGACGGGCATATCCGCGGGTATAAATTTGTTATAAACAATTTTGGGAGATTCTCTTCTACTGCAGAAGATCATGCTAAATTAGACGTGGATACCAAAAAATCAGTCCTTAAAGCGGCATCAAGTGTTGTGTGTCTGATTTCCTACTCAGGTACATTGGTCTTTCTGCCTTTTCTTTCTCTTGCGTTTTGTGGCCGCGTTATTACTTCAGTTAGGCACTATAGAGTTGCCTTGTAGTATGGGTGGTGGAGGCGTTTACCTCCAAATACATGTAGGCACTGCCGGCGTTTACCTCCAGTAGCTGTATATTGTTTCATATGAATGCTGGGTTGGATGATATAATATATAAAACTGGCAATATAAGTCCTCTTTCCGCTATCCTATGGAACATTATACTACCTTCGTTCCCTAATTTTGCAACAATTGAACTTTACATTCATTCACTCGCGAAAAAAAAAAAAATTAAAGATTTGTGGATCTTATTTGATTTGTCTTGGTTGATGCCAACTTTTTATATAATTTTGTGTCACTTGTGTGTTGGAAAACGTAAAACTCGTCATTTTGGCATATTAGGTGAACGTAGGAAGTATTATCAATTATCATTTTAACAATATAAGGATTAATAATCCTTGGAGCTAAACATTGCAGGATATTATCATCAAAGATTAATCTGCAATAATTATCATCTTATTGTTGCGGTTTCATGAATGTTGCCATCTTGCCGGTGTACATTTGAAATTTTCTAGAAAAAGATGATTATTGGAGGAATGAAAGAACAATAGGAAGCTATGTTTGCAAGACTCTTATTTGGGTGTCGTGTCCAACACTGTATTGAATCCTTCGACACTCCAGATTTTTAAAAATTTCATATAAGGCCACTACATATTTGGGTGTCATGTTGTGTCAAAGTATTAGAGGATCCAACACGCGTCACCAGAGTGATGTCGAAGTAACATAGATAGGAAGACTGTTTCAGAAGTTGGTGATTTACACCACAATCTCTTTCTCTGATTCTAGTTTGTTAAAGTGTAATCGATACTTGACCAATGACCATTGTGTCAGTATTATGAGATACACATTTTCTGTTCTTTGAGATGACTTATCATCGTCAGCCGCACCCCTTTGCACATTACATACCTAGTTATGATAGGTTGTAATTGTGTTACGTGAGTTGTTGGGAAATTATTTGTATTAGTTTGGGATACATGCGCTATCAATATATTGTTTTCCAAGCTTTATGCAATGAACGTGGTGGTTCAGATATCGTGGTCGGAAGGTTAATTTGATTGATAAAGCGTAAAGCTTGCGTACAACGTAAATGGCTTTAGGCCATTACTCTCCAAGAATCCTCTACAACAATATTCTGCATACTCTCTCCTTACTAGACCACACTACTTATACTACTACTACAAAGCAAGAATTGGCAACAAAGCCTTAATTACTACAAGTACTACTCTTGTCTTCTTTCCACTTTTGCACAATACAAACAAATAGCCTAAAGTTGCTTGTCTGCCCCCGGTGCTTAACGGTCCTCTCTCCTTGCTGTGGCCACGGTTTGTTGTTGTTGTTGGTCTGCTCCGCTCCTGCTGCCTTCTCTGACGCCTGCTGTAGGTGAGTGTCACGGGTGGTGGGAGTGGGTTCATTGCAATACCGCCCCCCAAAAGAGCCACCTTGTCCTCAAGGTGGAAGTCAAGAAGCTCATCAAACACCTCATCAAACACCTCACTGTATTCTGCTGGTATTCCTTGTGAAAATTCAGGTGGTTCACTCACTGACTTCTCTTTTTCATCTTCGAGCTGATTTGACTCAACCAACAACCCCCCCTTCTGTTTTCTAAAAGTCTTAAATATAGTCTTGATCTCTGTGTGAGCCAAGCCCGGATCACCCTTGATAGTCACTGTCCTCCCTTCCATCGAAAAGCTCATCTTTCCAGTTTGTCGACACCGACCCCAGTTTTTCCAGCCACTGCACGCTGAGTACTACGTCAGAATTTCCAAATATGAGGGGTAAAAATTCTTCTTCCATCGTCAATTCATCACTCATCTTTAGCTGGACCCCCACGCAATGTCCCTGCCCTTTAATAATCTCACTGTTACCCAAGGACACCCGAAGTTACCATCTCCGATCACCGAAATTCCCAATTCTTCTACTGCCCGAAGAGAAATGTAGTTGTGGGTGGCTAGCGGGGTCTATCATTACCACCACCGGTTTCCCTCATATTGCTCCAGTGAGCTTCATGATTTTCGGATTAGATATGTCGACGATTGAATTCATCGACATCGTAGTTGGCAACTCCCCTGCTGCCGACCCCTCTAGCACCATCAACTCGCTCGCATCCTCCGTTTCCTCTTCCTCCACGAGTAGAACGCTTAGACTCTTGGCTGTGCAGACGTGAGTGGGACCCGTCCACCGTCAGTCGCACTTAAAACAAAGGCCTCTCGCCCCTTTGTCTTGAAGTTCTTTCTCGGTTAAGCGTCGCACTTCCCCGCTAAATCTGGTTGAGCTTGAGTAGGTTCGATTTTGGTAGGAGTGGGTTGGAGTTTGGGTTGGGTTCGTGTGTGTGTAGGATCGGTTGGGCTGGTACTGAAATGTGTTTGTGTTTGGGTCGAAGGGCTGAGTGTTTGTAGTTAAGGTTTGGGTATTTTGTGGGTTAGATGTTGTGGGGTTAAAAACTAGGTTAGAGGATCTTGAGTTTTGGGTTGGCCCAATCCAAGAAGAGTGGAGGCTGGACTTTGATTAAAATAGGAATAGGTTCAGATTTGAGGGATGCCTACCCGTTTTCTTGTTACCACTAACCCGGTTCCTTTCTTCTACCCGAATTGCCAAATCCATGGTATCTTCTAGGGTAATCAAGTTTAGCAACCGAACCACTACCTTTACCTCCTCCTTAAGCCATTGATGAAATGTCCTCTCATCAAACTTTCTGGAATGTCCACCAAGGGGGAGGCTTTCTCGATGAAGACTCGACGGTACTCCACCACCGTGGTCGTTTGTTCCACTGCGAGCCATTGCTCGTGTAAGGTTCTGAATTGAGTAAGAACGCGCAGCTTCATGTCCTCGTAATTAATGACCGGCCGGCGGTGGTGTTCCCACTAGTACTACCTCAACACGTCGCCGTCCAAAGCCACGATCGCCGCCTGTAGCTTCTCCACATCCGAAAGCCGATAGAACTATAAATATTGTTCCCCTCGCAAGATCCACCCATCCGGATCGGACCCGTCAAACGTCAGCACGTCAAGCTTTCGGTATTTCCCATTTTCGTGATTGTCGTGGTTGTTGTTGCGGTGGTCGCTGTAGGAGTCGTTTTGGTTACCGAATCTTCCTCCATTTCCGGGTTCCTAATTGCCAAAACGGAGCCCGCTAGCGGTGGTTCCTTTAAACCACCAGCACCTCGCGGCGACTCGTTGAAGCCCACCGTATTCCGCGGTTGCTCCACCCTCCACCTCATCTTTCACCGTGATTGGTTTTTTGCCCAGATTTTTTGATGGTGGCTAAGACTCCTCGAATTTCTTCAAAAAATTTGTCCCGGTGGTTCTTTATTAACGCGTTCTGTTGTAACTGTTCGGTGCGGAACCGGTCAACTCGGCCTTCGAGCACCTCCTGACGTCGTCGATGGCGGCTCTGTTTTTGCGAGCCTCTTCGTCTTGGTTCTTCAGTAAAACATGCCCGAGAGAATTTTCTTCCTCCCCGATTTTCTCACAATTCTCCTCTACTCGTTCCTCTATCGCGATTATTCGTTCAACGGTGACTGTCGGAGCCATGGTTGCTCTGATACCAACTGCAAGGAACGTGGTGGTTTAGATAATGATAATTGGTCAGAAGGTTAATTTGATTGATAAAGCATAAAGCTTGCGTACAACGTAAATGGCTTTAGGCCATTACTCTCCAAGAATCCTCTACAACAATATTTTGCATACTCTCTCCTTACTAGACCACACTACTTATACTACTACTACAAAGCAAGAATTGGCAACAAAGCCTTAATTACTACAAGTACTACTCTCGTCTTCTTTCCACTTTAGCACAATACAAACAAATAGCCTAAAGTTTCTTGTCTGCCTCTTAACGGTCCTCTGTCTCTCCTTGCTGTGGCCACGGTTTGTTGTTGTTGTTGGTCTGCTCCTACCTGCTGCCTTCTCTGACGCCTGCTGTAGGTGAGTGTCACGGGTGGTGGGAGTGGGTTCATTGCAATATAAGGCCACTACATATTTGGGTGTCATGTTGTGTCAAAGTGTTAGAGGATCCAACACGCGTCACCAGAGTGGTGTCGAAGTAACATAGATAGGAAGACTGTTTAAGAAGTTGGTGATTTACACCACAATCTCTTTCTCTGATTCTAGTTTGTTAAAGTGTAATCGATACTTGACCAATGACCATTGTGTCAATATTATGAGATACGCATTTTCTGTTCTTTGAGATGACTTATCATCGTCAGCCGCACTCCTTTGCACATTGCATACCTAGTTATGATAGGTTGTAATTGTGTTACGTTAGTTGTTGGGAAATTATTTGTATTAGTTTGGGATACATGCGCTATCAATATATTGTTTTCCAAGTTTTACCCTTCATGCCAACAAATAAATTTAATTGATTTATTTGAGATGTCAACTTGTCCACAGGCATTTTGGAAATTATACCATATCATCTAAGTTCTAGTACACATGATTTTTATTAAGAATAAAATTAGACAGATAATTTGTATTATCTTGTTTTCGCTCAATTCTTTCATAATACTACGGTACTACCTTTGTCGTGGGATTTGGAATTTCTTTTTGAATCAAAGTTCAAAGAAGTTGTAGCTCCTCTTGGTCTACTTCATTAGTTGTTGATAATTATAACGGTATAGCCTAGTTTACAACTTCTTGTATGTGTATTTCCATGGCTTGGTGTCCTTTACTCAGTAGAGGAGGGAATAGCACATTGCTGCTACTAGGTCAGTGAGAGAATGTGTGCCTTTTCCTAACCCAGTGAGAGAATGTTAAGCACTAGGTCAGTGAGGGAAAAAAATTGTGTACGCTCTATAATTATGTTTGGATCTGCTTGAGGAAGGGGAGGATCCATTATAAGAGAGAGGGGAAAAAAAACCCGAAACTTGTATAAATTAGGGGGAACCGGCAAGGGAAAGAGTATCTAAAGAATTTATTTATTAGTTTTTTAAATTGTTAGCTTCTGGAAGAGCTCAAGCATCTTGAATGCTTGAGATTGTTATTAAAATTTGCTGATCTCTTAATTTTATTTATCTTCTGTTTGTTAATGTTCCTCTTCAAGTTTGCAGTTCATAGACGATATGTTTACTGTACAGTTCCAGTTCTTAGCTTCTTATGTCATATTTAAAATGTTTATTGTTGTGTATAACCATATAATAGTGTATTGGACCCTTTGATTTTTTGAATTAATGATTGATGAGGCTTTGTATTGAATGAGCTTATTGACTTCTCTATAAAATTTGATCCATTGCTCATTGTTGTCTCTGGTGAGCTTGCAACTTTGCAGAACAGTATATGCATCATGAGCTCCCCTTTAGAACTTTTTAATGGCTTGATCTATGTATTGATAAACACTTGATTGGCCAATTTAAGCTGATGTTAGTGGTTTGTTACTACAATATTTGCTAGCCATTAGAAATTGTATTAAAGAGTCCTGTTAGCTATCATTCATGTTGTAATAATTTCTGGACTATTAGTATTGACTATAAAACCTGTCTGTTTTGATTTAAAATTACCTGGCTCCACTTTACATTCTATATCTGTCAAGTGAACAAGTCACCTGTTATATATTTGTTTATTTATTTTTTTCAGATTGTTATTAATTGGGCATGTTGAATGTTTTATCTCCAGGTGACAAACAATTATTTATTTCTTCTGGGTTCATCATGGAGTGTGAACATAGGTGTGGCACCTTTATGGCTACTATCTTGACTTCTGCTACATCCTTACAGTGTCCAAGTGGTGCAGCTAAGGTAGCTGATGATATCAAGGTTAGTAATTATCTGTGTAGATCTTAATATACTTGTGAAGTTCAATGAGAAGCAATGTGCATGCCTTACAGTTTTTGCTTGCATGTTTTGTTGGATTTTTGAACTTTGAATCTCCTTCATTGCCCTTGCAAATGCTAGATTTGGTAGCTTTGACATACTCATATTCTTGCAGATTGTTGTGTATAAGGCAGGTGGTACATTATTTGAAGGCAAAGTCTTAGCTGTTGATTTCCATTACAACGTTGCTATGATTATGATCAACTCAGATGCACCACTACCTGCATCTATTATTAGGTTTATTGATGTCTCTCTGTCATTAGATCCTGATGAACCTGGATGTATTGAAGATCCAAAATCATCACAATTTGCTGGACATCAGGATTCAGCTTCATCATCAAATCGATTTAGTCTTCATCCTGGTGAGGAAGTTTTCGCTTTAGGGCGCTATTTTGCAGACTCCTATGATATTATGGTTGCACCTGGTAAATTCAGGTACTCTTCAAGAATCAGGAAATACTTTGGATTCTTTAATCTTAGGGCTTGTCAGTTTTCACTATTTGTGTCTTTGTCATGTTATTTTCTTTATGTTTCATCCAGCTTTGGTGATTGTAGCTTTGACTGTAAAGAGCTTCTTAGTGCAAGTTGCAATATTAAAAAGGTGCTCTTTCTTTCTCTTTTCACGTATTAATTTAGAATGCAACCCGCCTAAATACTCCCATTTTCATTTCGTTTATATCTCTATTTGTATTATGCCCGTAATGTACTTGGACATTATGTATTTCTTTGTACAAATGCATCCTTGTATAATTATCTTTATATTATGTCTTGCTATTGGTGCAATATTACAATGTTATTAATTAAAAATTCTGACAAACATTGTTTTTTTCCTCCCACTGTTAGAATGGTGTAGGCGGACCTCTTATAAATTGTTTTGGGGAAGTTATTGGAATTAATTTCTATGATGCCTCATATACTCCATTTCTTCCAATCAACATAGCGTACAAATGTTTTGGGGATCTCAAGAAACAGCGGTAATGCCAATACTCAGCTAGTTAGTGGTTTATTTGAAAGTTAGTTTTTTGGCTCATGGCTCCAAATTGACTTGTAAAATGCATTGTCTCCAGCCAAATTTTCCACGTCCTTGGATCGGATTGAGTGTCATCGATCTATATTTGGAAAGTTTGTATGAGCTGGAAAAGTTAAACCAACATTTCCCACATGTTGTCAAAGGTGCTGTCGTAAAACAGGTTTGAATATGCTTTATGCTCATAGTAAATGTTTTGATTGAAGTCATGTGCAGGTGATTGCACTGTCTTATTTACAGCTGGTTTGGTTATTATTGCAATAGATCTTGTAAATATTACAGTAAATACTTATTTTCATGTTTAATACTTCTTTGCTGTCCTTAGTTTATGCTACTTAGCCTCAATACTGTGTTTTGAATGTCACATTTGGCCATTTTTTTTAATGTTTTTGGACAACAGTTAAGGTACCAAGAGTCCATAACCATGTCAGAGACTCAGAGTGCTGTGTATCCAACAGGGGACTTATATAAAATATGGACTTCAACTGTAAGGGGATTATGACACATTTAATTGATTTATGTATCCAAAAGATCAAACAGGATGAGGAATGTAATTCTTGGGTAGAATGTAAATTACTGCTGCTACAAATTAGTTAGGAATTATAAAGGTTTTTAGGCATGTACATGAGCCCATTTAGCCTATTGGTTATGATACATGCTCTTAGGTGTGATCTTTAATTAAGTATTGAGTGTATGCAAGACAAAAAAAATAATTAAAAAAAAAAAGTGGAGCTAAGCTAACAGGAAGACATTTGGCCTAGCTGTCTTCATTTTGACTTCAGAATTAATAGTAATGAGGGGGTGTAAGAAAAAAATAGAGAAGAATGATCATCATACCTTTGTCATGGTTTTGATTTTGAGACTTGATCCTTAATGACTTCATTCTCATAGAGTTTGAAGAATTTTTTGAATAAATTGGAAAATTCAGAATTATAGAGATAAGGAAGAAGAGAATTTGTGGAAAACTGTTTTTTTTTTTTTTTTTTGGAAAACCCTTGTCTCTCCTTTATCTATTCTAAGATCCTTGGTCACTTTTTCCTGTTCATTACATTCTGCTTCTCTTAAGTGAGTGTTGTAGTATCTTCCGTCATTAAATTGAAACATCCAATTGCAGATATATCTATAAGAAAATTATGGTGGTGCGTATTTTGGTATATACCCGAGGTTTATTGCCCTTGAACCTTGATTTACCTACAGTAATTATGAAGCTTGTGTATTACACTCAAATGGGAGCTTATGCTTAGTTGGATTGATTAGTGTAAATGTGGCTTGACATCTTTTTGGCAACTGTTAATTATTTGTTTTTATTATAATATTATGTTTGGAGTTTTGTACAATGTATTTGTCTGATATTTAACTTTCTTTGTGTGTGTGTGTGTGGGTGTGGGTGTGGGTTTGCTCCACTCTTCATTTTCCTTGTTTGTACGTTTACTGATAATCTGATATAATATATCCTTATATAGAAACCCTCTCATAAATCTGAGTGGAAAATTAAAATTCTCATACTTGCTATGATACTATTATCTTATTGGCTTGTTGATGGCCTTTGTGAATATTCCTCTATTTACAGGTGCTACCAAATTCTCCGGCTTTTATTGCTGGACTACATGTTGGTGATGTTATTATTGACTGTAATGGAAGTGTTGTTGGAAGCTGCCTGGAGGTATTTATCCTTTGTTTTTTTGAGGGACCTTGGAAACAAATTTTTCTGCAGGTTTATCATATGCAAACCAAAGATACTAAATTTTACTCCCTTTCCTGAATACTTGTACCACTCTAAAGGGGCTTGATGTACTGGGATCATTCGGATTGATCCATTCCTAATTGACCGAATTGCTCTTGAAAATGCATCTTGGGTTTTTGAAACAGTTTAAATAATTTTTAGAAGACTCATTCGTCGATTTTTAAATCCTTGCAACATTTTCAATTTTAGCATAGGAAGACTATTATTTTATTGCTTATCTCTTCCACCAACCCCACTTGCTCTTTTTTCCTTCTCAATCTCCAAACAAGTATGATACCCTCATTAACCCCTCTTGCACATACATATTATCTATTTCAGCAACTACCCATAGTTCTATTTAAAACTACATGCAAACTCAAGTGTTGCAATTATTTAGGAACGTAGGGAATATAAACAAGAATTGCTGAATATAAGAAGGCATTGATTATCGCTGATGTTTGGGCAACTGTATAAGAATTGCTGAATATGTGAAGGCATTGATTTTTAGTGGGGATCTTGTGAAACTAGTGCTTTTGTCTTATAGCTTTAAGTTTAACGTATTTTTGATAAGTCTGCTTAACTGATTCCCGTGCTAAGTTTGGGATATGGTGATACTAGGTCCTTGTCCAGATCACTTGAAAAATGTCCATTGCTCTCCTTCTGATTGTCATATCATTTTTGCATTGCTCTCCTTCCTTCCATGTCTTATCACTTATGCATTGCTCCTCCTTCCATCTTCTTTCACCTTTCTCAGTTTCCTCCATTGTTTCTTAGCCTATTTCCAGCCTCTGTAATATCTGCCTCCCTTAAAATTCACAATTCTTGTTTTGCTGCCTCTTTAATATTGCAAATGATAAATTTACAGAGGCTGCCTCTGTAACAAGAATGATGGTCTGAATGTAATATTGTGAATTTACCTCTGTAATATTCAAACCATCCTTAAAATTCAATTCTTTTTTATATCCCAACCATCATCAAACATTCAAACCTCGCCTCTCTTAAAAATTTTCTTCTCAGCCTCTGTAATATCTGCCACCTTTTTGGTTCAGTTTGAATGTTTGATCACTCAGGCTCTAGATCTGGAATCTCAATGGTCAAATTGAACAAAAAGTTTGGTTGGTCTTTACTCATTAGTCATTACCAACAAACCTCCTTCTCGTGAGATATTTTATGCTTTATTTTTATTTTATTTTGATATTAGATTTGCTCTCAGCTCTAGTGACTGGTTCTTTTTGCTTTTTCTTCTTCATCTTCTTTCTGTCTTCCCCCTCTCATCTCTAGCTCTGTTATACTTTTTATTTCTTATTTATATAAATAGGATGTTTGTGGAGGTTATTATGGTGGCAATGATTAGAGTTGGTTTCAAATTTCAATGGTGGAGCAATGAAAGTGGTTGTGTTGGCAATGGTGATACTGCAAGAGTGGTGTGGTGGTTGAACGATTGATAGTGGGGGAGTTTGGAACCGTGCTTTGGTGTTGGTTTATTGGGATCAACGGAGGTAGGTGATTGTGGGTTGGCATTGGTGACGCAAGGGAATTTTTGGTGGTTTAGGTTGGATTTATTTTTAATATATATAGTTTGGGATGAAGGTATTAATTGGATGCTTAGTGGTGAAGGGTGGCTTCGGACGTAGGGACTTAGATTTGCTTTATTATTTTAAAGGTTTTTGTTTTTTTGGTTACTCCTGGATGTTTATAGGTCATTTCCTGTTTGGCAGCTCCGTATCCTCTCTTTTACTATCGAGGTAGTTGAGGCCTTGAGGGGGTCTGCTTGAGGACCAGGGCTTCTGAAAGTTATTAAAACTTGAACCAAATACAAGATTTTATACAGAACCTAAATTTCCTAGCCATTATATGGTAAACCATTAGGTTCAGACTTGTGGATTTAGGTGCAGTTTTCAGATGCTTGTTTTGAAATCCTGACCGGAATTGTGATTTAAATGACTGAACGAGTGAACGGTGGGTTGTTCTATATATGAAACACTTGAGTCTGGTAAATCGGAAAATATAGGCTCTGGGTGCAAGGATGATAATTTACTTGGGAATTTAACAATCACTTATTTAGAGAGGTTTTAATTTTAAATGTTGGGTGCAATCATGAAAGTGTCTAAGTGTTATATGAAGTACTCCGTATATGTTAATGGATGTGAGTATTTGAAGTTTTGACTACTTATGAAAGTAGTGGAAAATTGTTATGCTTCATAAACCCAGTTTGTTACTCCCTCCATTCCCAAAAGCTCTTCCCATTCGAAATCTGTATACTATTTTAAATTTATTAATACTGTAATTTACACCCACTTTTCCTTCATAAATGCATCAATTTGACTAACATACTTGCCAATGTGAGGCACCTCAATCTATTTCCAACAAGTTTCCATTATTTGTTTTAACATGATTTTCTCTGTTTGGCTTTGGTGTGACAGCTTACTGAAGAATTATGGGAAAAGGAGGGTAAACCTGTTGAGCTGGTTGTGATCAGAGCAGTCACTGGTGAACAATTGAACCTCATAGTAAAAGCTGTGAAGACTAACCCAAAAGAATATCAGTAAGAACTCGATAATTTTGTTCAATATGTTATAATAGCTTTCTATTTGAGAATTATAAGCATCTTAGTTTTTGCTTTAGATAAGCTTTTGTTCATTGTCATGTGTCAAGATTGGATCCTCTGGTGCATAGTTGTGCACCACTTGTGAGAAGGGATCACCTTTGTCAACTCTTTCCTTTCTCAACGAGTGCCGTACATTTTGGTGCTATACACCAAAGAATCATGGCCTCAATAGTACTTCTAGTTTACAGGATGAATTATTTTTGTCCAATATGTTTTTTTTACCTTCTTGTCTGATTTCTCAGGTGGCCAGTTCCAAAACCGCATATTGTGAATAAACATCCTCTTTTGGTTGCAACTCCTTGTTGAAGTGAATCTTTTTGGGCTTCTGGTTTATAATGTGGAGTACCAAACCCACCATCATAGTCTAAGTATATATTAAGTATATAGTCTAAGTCTAAGTACTCTTTACTCTCTTCCTTTAATTTTTATTATTTTGTTTTATGTGAGAATCAATTTGAAGCCAAATTGCTTGTACTGATTAGCGACTCTAATAGCTTGCCTTTGCTTTATCTACTGTGGAATTTTAATTCCCTTGCTCACATGATTGTGAATCAATTTGCTCATATTTTCCTCCTTGGGTTGACTTTTCTTTTGCATGTGAAACACTTTGAAGCTAATTCTTACTATAGGACAACTTTTGTCTATATTGCTAGCCTTTGCTGTAACACTGATACTTCTCCTTGCATGGGGTTTATTATTATGATTTATGTTCTCGAGTGGGTTTCCTTATTGAGAGCTTTTTCCATGCCTACAAATTCGGTAGCTTATGGCATATGGCTCATCTTATGCCATTATGTGTACTACCCTTGGTGCTCTTCCCATGGATTACATGGCTCTCTTGTCTATTTTGTTGCTTGGATGATGTATTCTTGTTCAATTTTTTCCATTTCTAAGCATTTGCTTGTAATTTTCATGGGATGCCTATATTTTGTTTTTGGATATGCTCTTTTTGCTAGTTTTTGGGATGATTGGGACTACTCTTTGTTCTAAGTTAAATTTTTGGTTGCTCCTTTGTAAGTTCCTTGTTTTTTCCTCTTCGTTGATTCTGCTCTTAGTGGTTATTAATATTATGCTTTGGATTTGTAGTTGCTATGTATACGGCATTTTTACCTTCCTGCATTCTTGTATTAATTTTTGCTCTCTGGGTTTGGAGTTAGATTCTCTAATTTGTGTTGCCTATAACATCCCTTTGAACCACTGTGTGCACCCTTGCTGGCACCAGGTTATAGCTTTCTTTTTCTATCCTCCCCTTCATTGCCACCCCAGACTGCTCTGGTTATAGCTTTGAACTACAATGATTGTTTCTACTCTCTTGATGCTGGTTTCTTACGTGGTTTTTTGACTAAAAACTTAGTTTTACTGTCTTATTTGGGTTGTCTTTTACTATATAGGCCACTACAAGTACATGGGTCTCACTTTCAGCACGCTGATATATCTTCCATCCAAGCACCGAATACATTAACAGGGCTGTCTTATGCATGTTCCATGTGTAATTTTATTGTTGTTTCTAGTTTGTTATATTTTCATCAAAAATGTAATTGTAAGAACACTCACTATAGTTATGGGGCTTCCAAACCCCTATGGAACCGAGTGCTTGACACTCGCTATGGATACTATGGGGCAAAGGCCTGCTACATGATGTTTACATCATCCATATGAAAATTTTAAGTTGGAACATACGAGGGGGGAAAAGGCTTGAAGCTTTAGCAGAACTAGTACATCTAAAGAATAAACACAAATCGGATATTATTTTTGTACTAGAAACCATGAGGTCCATGACAAATGCTGATAATAGTAAGAAAATCCTTAGGGCCTTACATTTTGATCACAAAATGGTAATACAACCTATTGGCCATTCAGGGGGTATATGGGTATGTTGGAATGATGAAAATATTTCTATAAATCAGACTACCTTAACAGATAGGTGTGCACATTTAAATTTCAACTTTAAGCCGTTAAATCTTGATTTCTTAATTACAGGCATCTATGCCCCAGCTCAAGAAATTGATAAAAATAATTTTCGGGATTACCTTACCTCATTTAGTTCTAATGCAAGCATCCCAGGGTTAGTTGTCTTCAGAAGACAAGATTGGGGGGAGATCTTTTCTACCCCATTACTTAAAACGACTACCAAATTTCTTAGCTACTACCTCCTCTATAGATATACCAAGTGCCCAAAATTCTATTTCTTGGAAACAACACTAATAATAGTTTAATATACGAAAAGATAGATAGGGCAATTTGTAGCTACTCCTTCCTCCAGCAATTTCCCAAGAGCCAAGTCCGTTTTGGTACTTTCACAATTTCGGACCATGCGCTGTTAATTTATGATTCTCATTATAACGATCACTTAACTTCTCATCGTCTTTTCCGTTTCCAAAATCATTGGACACTAGGGAATAAATCTCATGATATAGTCAAAAGGATTTGGCCCCATCCAATTCAAGGATCGAGGTTTTATAGAATCCAACAAAAGCTAATTCACATTAAACATGAACTAAAAAATTGGGCTCGGAAAAGATATGGAAATAATAATAACAAATTATTACTTAACGCAGAAAAAATCACTAGCCTTGAGAATTCACTGCGTGTCCAACCTTTTAATCCTATCCTAGTTAGCCACCTTAACAAAATGATTCGTCAAAGAGAAAAGCTTCTTTTATTTGGTTAACATCAATGGGGTAAGCTTTCTCGTAAAAATTGGTTGTCTCAAGGTGACAAAAACACCCTCTTCTTCCACAATAAGATGAGGAAAAAAATAGCATCTACTTCAATTTACAGGCTAAAGTCCCCAACTAAGGATTGGCTAGAGTCTCGAGACGAGATTCAAAAACTGTTAATTGACTCTTTTCAAGGTAGATTCAAGTCTGAGGTTCCAAACAATAGACATATCGACCTCTCTTTCATTACTCCAATTACCTCAAAGGAGAATTGTGATAGCCTTTTAGCCCCTGTATCTAATGAGGAAATCAAGACAGTTTTCTTTGATATGAATCCCACTAAAGCTCCTGGGTCAGACGGCTTTGGAGCAAAGTTTTTTCAATCTTATTGGCCAGTAATTGAAAAGGACATTACCCTTGCCATCCAAAGTTTCTTATCCCACGGCTGCTTACCACCGTCCCTAAACCATACCATCATTACCTTAATACCGAAAATAGAAATCCCCGAAAACCCAAATCATTTTCGCCCTATTAGTTTGGTTAATATAGTTTACTAGGCTATTTCGAAAATCATAGTTGCTCGCTTGTGTCCCATACTTCAAAGAACAATAAGCCCACTGCAAAATGTTTTCACTCCTGATCGTTCTATTCATGACAATATCCTTATAGTTCAAGAAATCATGAACACTTTCCATATATCTAAAAACAAAACGGGTTGGTGTGCTTTGAAATTGGATATGGAAAAAGCGTATAACAGGATTGAATGTGACTTTCTATGGGAAGCCCTTTCAGCCTTTGGCTTTCCTTCCAAGTGGATTCACTAGATCCGAGAATGTGTGACCAAAGTCTCCTACTCACTTAAGATAAACGGCGAAACCACCGAATGGTTTAAGCCCACAAGAGGTTTAAGACAAGGAGACCCCTTGTCACCTTATCTTTTTATTTTGTGCATGAAGGTTCTTATAAGGAAATTATCTCTAAAAAGTATGAATTGCAAATCTGGAATAGGCTTTAAGATTACACCTCGGTCTTTCAATATTCATTGCCTTCTTTTTACAGATGATAGTCTTGTCCTCTGTAAAGCCACTTCTTCTGCATGTAATAACCTAAAACGCGTACTTTATGACTTTTGTAGTATGACAGGGCAGCTTGTTAATTTTCACAAGTCCTCAATTATTTTTTCCCGGCAAATTGAAAATAGGCGACGTCAAAACCTAGCAGCCCATTTTAACATGCCGAATTCATCGCTCGGGAGATACTTGGGAGTATTTTTTAGCTCTTACTACCCTTTGAAAGAGATTTCAAAAAAGTAATTGACAACACACAAAATAGAATACAACAATGGAAAGCTGGCTACCTCTCTAAAGCAGGTTGTGACACGCTAATTCAAAGCAATTTAGAAGCGCTCTCTTCTTTTCTCTGCTCTTCCTTCCTCATCCCTACGGATATCGCTAAGAAATTAGATTCCCTCCATAGAAACTTTTTTTGGAGACAAGAAAAGGATAAAAACGGGAGTCCTCTAATAGCATGGAATAAAATTTGTAGGCCTAAAGCCCTCGGGGGCTTAGGATTAAGACAAACATTGCCTCTAAATAAAGCTTTTTTAGCCAAGTTAGGGTGGAAGATTCACTCTGAACCTTCTAATCTTCAAAATCATAAGAGATACGTATCTTCATTGATGGGCGTTAGAACGGTCACACATTCCACACTCAATCAAACACATTTATTAACAAACACCCTACAAACCAAGCATAATGATAAGTAAGAGTTCGGTCCACAAGGAACGGGATATGGTTGCTAAAGATCTTAACACTTAAGCTAATTCGAAGTCTATAGTGAATTGGGATTCGTCAAGTAGACAAACAAACTATGGTTCTAAATTAATGAATTAAAGACACTAGGGAATGAGATCCACTCAACCAAGGCAATTAGGTAAACAGGGAGGAAAATAGACAAGGTACAACAAGGACTATATGTAATCACCTCATGCAATTAGAAAACAACTCACACTACCAAACTTAGATTCCTCATTAGTTTAGCAATAGAAGATACATAATCAAATTGCAATAAGTGATGACATACTCAATTTACATTTCCATGTCAAACTAGGCATATCATGCTATCAAGCTCTTAAGTCAAGGGTAGCTAATCCTATCATGAAGAACTAACAAGCAATCTCATATAATCAATTTAATTGCAATACAAACATCAATGCTTCTCCCACATTTGCATAATTGTTGAAGCATAAAGGTTTTGATGATGAGGAACTTAAACTAAAGCAAACTCGACTAATAAAGGTTTTCAAGTGTTTGATTAGTTTAGGTGAATTTGATCATGGTGATGGAAGAAGTAGTTGGAACTAAGAAGACATGAAGAGATCTTTATAAAAGAAGTTAAACAAATCAGAAAAAGAGTTCTCTAACAAGAACTGAGTTCCCTAACAGGAACGTTCCCTAACAGGAACTTGAAGACAGCAAGCTAAGGTTCTTTGGTGGAACTCAACAAGCTTGGAGCCCAAGTAATCTGCCTGAACAAAAGCGCGGCTTAGCTATTAATTTAGTTAAGGTCTTTATCTTTCTAAATTATTGTTAATATGTTAAGTAGGTTATTGCACGAAATTTATTAGAAGCGTGACAAGTTAGCTTGGTAAATAAAATAAAACGGAAAATAATAAAAGATAGATTTTAGGAAAAGATTTTCTAAAAGTTTATTTCCTTTAAATCGGTTTGTTTAAAAAGATAATTCTTTTAACAAAATATCTTTTTATCTTTATTTTCCGGAAAAGATTTTATTCATGTGATTTACATTAAAACTGTGTTTCAAAGATAAGTTAAGTTATCTTATTTATCTTTTAGAAAACCTACTTTTTATACGAGTGTGACTTGTATAAATAGTAGAGAGCAAAATGGTTTTAGGTTTTCGTGAGTTTATGCGTGAAAAAATCACTGTGCGTAATTGAGTAAAGTTACCAAGCTTCTAACTTGTCATATTAGTTTCGGGTTTCGTGCATTGCTTGCCTAACATACTAGGTGTCGTACACTTGTATTAGGTTGGGTTATTTGGGTGAGTTTATTGTTTATTTCATACACAGTTTTGTAGGCTTCTTGGTGGGGCTAAGAGTTTGTACTTTGGCAGTACGTGTAGTACTTTGGCAGTACGAGTGAATCTGAGTGTGGTGCTTAGGTTGGGTAGGATAGGGTCCTATCAAGTAGCAATTCCAGTGAGGAACTTGTGAAATTAAAGGTCCGTGTTTAATAGGTTGTAACTTGGTGTTTGCCCTATTATAGTGGAGTTGTTTGTTTGAAATCCCTAAGGCAGGGTCGAGGTTTTACTTCCAGTTGGGCCCTGGAAGGTTTCCTCGTAAATTCTGCGTGTGCTTTTAAGTTCCTATATGCATTGTTTATTTATCCGCAAAAAGTAGTCATTAGGAACTCAATACAATTCACCCCCCCTCTTGTATTAATCGTCTCAACTAACAATAATTAACCCAAAAGGTTGAGCTTCACCCAACCCCTAGCAAGAATACTACTCACAACTCATGTTTATCAACGTGCAACCAAGTATTAGGGTTCTGACTACTTCAATAATTGGGGAAAAGTGGTTATTAATTGAAATAACTATTATCCAATAACAAATTATCAAGAACTAAAGAGATTCAAGTAACATGCAAGAACAAATAAAATCAGAAATTAATTGGAGACAAGTAGAAGGAAGTTACTAATTGAAGCTTGAAAATGTTGAATACAAAGTGCCAAATCTTGAGGATGAATCTTGAAACCAACTATTACAAATGATTAATTTGATGAAAACTAAGCTAAATTAATGTTTCAAACTAAGAGGAGTTTCTAAAAACTAGGCTATTTCTGTATCTCCTACAAATGAACTCAAGGGGAAGTATTTATACTCCCCGAAACACATAGGGAAATCCGTCAAAAGAAAACGGATTCCCAGCGAGGAGCGCCCGCTCCACAACCAGAAGCGCCCTCTCCAGCTTGCTGCATGCCCTCTCCAGCTGACTTCAGAATATAGGTAGTTTTGAAAGGTTGGGGAGGAGCGCCCGCTCCTCACAGGTACACGCCCGCTCCTCACAGGGTGCACTTGGCAGAAAGTTTGGAGCGCCCGATCCTGAGAGGTGCACGCCCGCTCCACCTGGAGCGAGCTTTCCTTTCTCTAATTTCCTTGCCTTGAACACAATCCATGCATCGAATGCTTGCCAAATTGAGTCAATAAACCTGCAAAATATGGACAAACACAAACCAAGAGGGGGCAAAGCCGAGATAAAACATTTTCATTCAAAAACGAGTTAGAAAGAAGGGAAATGAATGCAAAACCGGGTTTAAATTGACACAATAAGTGGTCAAATAAACCACTTATCAAATCCCCCCAAGCTAGCCAAATGCTTGTCCTCAAGCAATTCACATAGCCCAAAAACAAACCCAAAGATCAATTTGCTCAAAGAAAAGCACATGCATAGATACAAGAATCCTTAAGCAATAAAACTCGAGCATGAGGTATATGCCTAAGATCAACCACGGTCATGACTAGCCAAGGCCTAGCTAACCTTTTCGAAAATACTCAACTCAAGCCTATTCAACACATCTTACCGCGTCCCAATCAAAAAGTTTAAATCCCCCCTAATGGTAGTGTCTCGTGACTCCTCGAAGGAGCCGGAAAAACATAGATGAAGCGGGTTTCAAAACACTCGACATCTCAATGAACAAGTACCCTCTCCATATGCTTGTGAATCAACTCCCTCCACCGACAAAGGCTTCCACTACTCTCCTAATCATTATAAAACTCAAGGACTACGACACAAAGTTAAGGCATAAATAGAACTAGAAGTGTTTTGCAATTTGAGACAAACTAAGATGTATATCATTAAGAGCAAACCTTAAGAGGTTTCTAACCTTGACCCAAGTTACAACCATGAATGATTTTTTAAAGATACACCCCCAAGCTCGTTTAGTTGCTAGGGTGGTGACATTACATCATTTCTTTTCTTTCTCCTTTTTTTTCTTTTTTTTTTCTTTTTTTCCTTAGAAGAGTAGAATACAAACTTGGGTATTTACATCACTAACTACTAAATACAATGAACTAAAAATTGAACTATGGAAATAGTAATAATTAAAATAAGGAAAAATAATATGCCTTACCCTTTTGTGAATAAACAATTCATGACACCCTTCATCAATACTAGGAGTAGTTTAGGCCACGGTCTTGGGAGTTGAGACTCAAGTTCTCGATCTAGGTACTAAATCAAAGAGGATCCTTGCCACTCATGCAAAATGTAGTGGGCTTGAAAAATATTAGAACCTCGCTTTTTAGAACAATATGGGATCAAATACTACCTTTCGGGGATCAAATTCCTTTGAGATAGGAGACACCATCTTACCACAAACCTAGACTTTAAGTCTCGTACATTTGGGAAAGTTATTCTCACACTAGCCTAAACTAGCCAATTCTATGTTCAACTAAGGGCATCTAAACCATGCTCGAAATTTTATTACAAAAAGAAAACAAGCATCCACCACATACAATCCAATATCATCATTGCAAACCGATCAAAGGCAAACAAACTCATTTTTTTGTTTTTCAAAGCTCATTTTTCCATTTTTTTTTGAAAGCTGAAAAAGGGGGAAAGGAGAACTAATTAACGAATTTGGATATTAGGGTTTTGGATATTAGGGAATTTGGATGTTAGAGGGGTTAGAGGATAAGAAAAAGAAATTTGGATATTAGGGAAAACCATCATCATTAATCCACACTAATCATCATCAATAATCATCATCAAGAGAGAGACCAAGAGCAATACCAACCATACCATGATACCAACCATCATACAAACCAACCAAAAACATGAACATATCAAAGCTATACATAAGGATAAGATGCTCCAAAGCACACATATAAGGAGTGTAATACCCCTCATGATTGCTTTAAAAGAGTTTGATATACTACTCATATCAACAAGATGCATCTTCCTTTTAGGGAGCCCATATGCTAAGAATACTCCATAGTTAAGCGTGCTTGGCTGGGAGTAGTCTTGGGATGGGTGACCTCCTGGGAAGTTTTCCCGGGGTGCGCATGAGTGAGGACAAAATGCGCCGGAAGGACTCGAGTGAGGACAAAATGCGCCGGAAGGACTCGTGTTGGTCTGTGGGGACAGTTGTTGGCCCTCGATGCGCATTTCGTGACAATAGGCCCCTCCCTAATCTGTTTGGCGTCGGGGTGTTACAAATGGTATCAGAGCAACCTTGCGACCGCGTGCTGACCGTGGATAATTGATCCTATGTCAGTCGCCTAGCGGGGGAGAATTCTGGGGCCATATGGCCATAGCCAGACTGGATGTAACACTTTGGCTACCCAGTTGCTGTTAGGCGTAATACTGGAGTCCTCAGGCTTCCAGGCGCAACGGGGGCGTTGCCGTTCTCAAGTGGGGGTGTATGTAATACCCCTCATGATTGCTTTAAAAGAGTTTGATATACTACTCATATCAACAAGATGCATCTTCCTTTTAGGGAGCCCATATGCTAAGAATACTCCATAGTTAAGCGTGCTTGGCTGGGAGTAGTCTTGGGATGGGTGACCTCCTGGAAATTTTCCCGGGGTGCGCATGAGTGAGGACAAAATGCGCCGGAAGGACTCGTGTTGGTCTGTGGGGACAGTTGTTGGCCCTCGATGCGCATTTCGTGACAATAGGCCCCTCCCTAATCTGTTTGGGGTCGGGGTGTTACAAGGAGAAGTGAGACAAAAACATCAATATGCAATTGTTCTAGCCTAGGCATGCCATATAATCGTGAAAAGAGCAACAACCAACCTAAAATAGACATGAAAACTAGAACATAATACCATATGAATCCTATCACAAGTCCCAAAGGCTAAACTAAGCCTTTCATGCCAAACATTCCGCATACAAACTCAAACTTCTCCATACATAGCACGTAAGCATCACAAGAAAGCTCATATCCTATCAAAACCAAAACCTACTCTAGACACAAAGACCCCCTAGACCTCCCCCAAGCTAGACATTTGAATACCGTTCCCACGAAAGATAGACACAAAGAGGACAACTCTCCCCCCAAGCTAGAATTCGATACCGCCCTCGGTGTTACACATGACGGGAAAGAAGAGAAGGGAACGGTAAAAACCAATGTCTAAGGCTACTCCCGATCATCCTCCCTACTCGGCGATAGCAATAAATTGTAGTTAGGATCTACATCGCCGTAGTAGGAAGGTTGATCCATGTATGGAGGAAGATCATAGTTGGGGCTACTACGATAATGGCTGTAATCCGGCGCATTACTAGTACTCCAACCACCATCATATCCGGGTAGAAATCCGAAGTATCCCCTTTGGATGAGGTTATCGATGTCATCGGGAGTCAATCTACCACATGTCTCGGGAACGTGGTAGTAAGAGGGGTCCCCCCTAAAATCACAACCCCCGGGTTATGTAATCGTAGGGAGGGAAGGAACGTAGCTCCGAAGTGGAGCTACGGGGTCCTTGCCAATAGGGGTAGGTGGGTTGGTTGTTGTTCCAACCCGCAACCGGCCCTTCTTAAACGGGCCGGTTAGGATAGTTGACATAGGGGAGAAAGTCTCCCCTTTCAACTTGGTTTTGGTAGGACATTTGGGAGACATAGCTTTGATATTCATTTTCTTGTAAAATTCTTTGGTTAGTTAGGTTGAGGTGGTGAAAAGCCGATTCTAGGTTGAAGGAGGAAGAAGAGGAGGAGGAAGGACCGCTCATATAGCCTGGAATGGTGGATATGCTATGGCAGCGGGGTTGAGATGATTGCTCAGGGTCGGGAACATTCCAGGGGAGTCTTTAACTTGGCACTTGCCAAGTGGTTCCCACAGTGTTCATCACCGCCGCATTAGGGAGAATGCAACGGTGTTTCCCCATGACCAACCAAGAGTAGGTGGTCACATTTCCCCGGATCTCCACAATCATATTCATTGTGGCCAAACCGGCAAGGTCAAGAGCATTTTAGCCTTCCATCGGGGTTAATTTCTCAACCCAACGGGTGAAACCCAATGCCTTGGCGATGATAGTGATCATCCCACCACACTTAATCTCATATATGAAAATTTGTGTTGGCCCAACGGAAAATTTTACGAAAAGGTAATCGGTGGAAGATTGGTAATGGTCCCGACATTTATTTTTGGATAGACAAATTGGGCGACCAATAAAAGCCTACTAAAAACTCTCAAATTACAAGGACACCAAGTGGATATTGACCTAAAATTTGCAGAATTCATTTTGCCAAACAATCAGTGGGACAAAACTAAACTCACTTCCCTATTGCCAAAGCATATTGTAGCACGCATCATGGGCATTCTTCTACCCACTTCAAAAATGACGGA
Organism: Chenopodium album; assembly: GCF_948465745.1. Classification (NCBI taxonomy): domain Eukaryota; kingdom Viridiplantae; phylum Streptophyta; class Magnoliopsida; order Caryophyllales; family Amaranthaceae; genus Chenopodium; species Chenopodium album. Next base: position 20,006,555 of record NC_137860.1, on the reverse strand, counting down.
TACGCCAGTATGGGGCCCTACCCCCTTTGGCAACTTCTCAGTGAAGTCAGCCACTTGGGTAGCACACAATCTCGAACTCGACATGCCTAAATGGCCCCATCGTTGGATTTGGAAGCTCGATATCCCCCCAACACTCTAAATCTTCCTATGGCAATTGATGCATGGTAGCATTGGAGTTAGAGATGTCCTTCACAAAAGAAAAATTATTCCCTTTAGCAACTGCAGCCTTTGTACTTTAAATTTAGAGATTTCAATTCCTAGGATGGAAGAAGATTTGAAGATTCAAGAAGACGAAGCCTTCAACAGGGGGCTTTAAGATTAAAGAGAGTCTATTGCTTGGATTTGAGAAGGACGATTTGAGATGAAGCGGCCTTCAATAGCTTTCACTATGATTGGGGAGGTTATTATTGAGAAGAACGATTCAAGATGAAGCGATCTTTGATAGCTTTCACTAAGATTGTGAAGGTTATCACTTGATTTGAGAAGATAGCACGAGATGAGCAATCTTCGACAACGCCCGCTAAGATTGTGGAAGTTGTCACCAAGATTTGAGAAGATAGCGCGAGATGAGCAATCTTCGACAACGCCCGCTAAGATTGTGGAAGTTGTCACCAAGATTTGGGAAGATAGCACGAGATGAGCGATCTTCGACGACCTTCGCTAAGATTGTGGAACTTGTCATCAAGATTTGAGAAGATAGCACGAGATGGGCGATCTTCGACGACATTCACTAAGATTGTGGAAGTTGTCACCTAGATTTGAGAAGAGCGGTTCGTGATGAGGCGGTCTTCGACGACATTCGCTAAGATTGTGAAAGTTGTCACCATGATTCAAGGAAAAGCTCGAGATGTAGCAGCAATAATAGACAGCGTTCCCTAGGATGTGGAGAGTTGTCAAAAATCTTGGAGATGGCGAAGTAAGGTCACCTTCGGCGGTCCCTCAAGGTAAAGAAGAGATTGTCTATAGCGGCGACATACTGTTGTGGCAAAGTATGGCCACACCCAGGAGATGACGACATACAGTTATTTTCGATGATGTTCCCGAAATACTGTGGAGGATTATCACCAAGAATATTGAAGGCGACGACATATGGTTATCTTCAAAGATGGCGTTCACGAGGCACAGTGGAGGTTGTCACAAACAACATATGAAGCAACAACAAAACGGTTACTTTCAGAGACATGTGCTGGACGGTGCAAGATACGCGTTTCTTAACTCTTTTATCTGTTTTAGCTAATGATTAGTTTGCATGTATCGGCGTTATAAGAATGATTTGGAATTGCAGAACATTTTGAATCATTCTCCGTCCCTATCGATACTTTGACTCTCGTTTTTCGAAACATAAGTTTCTTCAAACTCAGTCAAAGTGGGGGCTTCTGTAGACACCCATTTGTGTCTCCCCAAAACCAAACCCAGTGATGAATACCTGTCACGTCAAAACATAATCGAATGAGGTAAAAGTGTTAAAAGTCAAGTGTTGCGGTTAGTTTTTATTAAAATCCTTCTTTCTGTTTTCGAAAACCATTTCTATTTTATGAAAACGTCCAATATAGTTTATTTTGATCCATGATAAGGGTCCAATAATGGTGTAGTTGGATTGGGCTTGAAAAGACCTTTCCAACGATATATTATAAGCCCAATTCCGATGAATAATGAGGAAGTTATGGCTAAAATACTAAACTGGGCCCAAACCGGATTTTACCTACGACCCAATGATCATGAGGAGGGTCCAAAGGTTTAATCCTATTCCTAAACTAATTAGGATTGATTAGAATCTTTTATAAGATTCTAAAATATCTTAATTATCCTTTTTTGAAAAGATAAGATCATAGAATTTGATTTGAATATAAACTTTCCTTTTTTAAAACTTTCCTAATTCTATTCGGATTTAAACTTGTTCAAAGATAGTCAGATATTATTTTCGTGCCTTATAATTTTTATCCAAATTTTATATGGTTGGATAGATCTTGAAATTATCTTTCCAATGATATATTATAATAATAAATCCGAGCTATAACGAAAAAGATATTAAAGATATACGAAACTCTATCCAAAACTGACAACGTCCTACTATTTCGTCCATATCTTTTTATCTACAAAAGATTTTAATTTGATTCTAATTGCATTAGAAAGTAGACTTCAAGAGCTTTCCAACGACATATTATATGACTTATTTGGACTTCTAGATCAAAAGATATGATTAAAACAAAATCCGCAAAAAACTGTCTTGTCGCGAAACGACAGTTTTGTCGCCTCGCGAAAGACTCTGTCGCCTGGCGACAAGATAAATCTTTGGCGACAAGGTCGGTTTGATTAGCGACAGAGTGGAGTTTTATTCCTTATCAAATTCTATGATTTTCCGGACTGTTTTCTTATAAATAGGGTCCGAACCTCTGTTTTTATTCATCAACAATCAATCATCAACCTTCATGATCTCTCATCAATTCTTACTCAATTCTCTCTATCAACTCTCATCAAGAATTACTTAATTCTTATTCTCTCTCCCTCTTTTTCTAAACTACCTTTTTTACAAATACAATATTCCGCATTCACAAGATCTTGAATCTCTTAACCAAGTTCGAAGTTGCCTTCGCCCTAGACGTGAAAGGTTGATAATTTCTGAGGGTTTGGTCCAAAACTAGTCAAAACTTTATTTAATTTGATTTTAATTTGATTATTTGATTGTTCTTTATTTATTTTCATTGAAGTTTACTAACTTGTGTATTTTGTTATTAGAAAGAGGTACGAGGCTTCAAAGTAAGTAGATTAGCTTACTTCCTATTTCTTTCACAATGTAGATTGCATGCTTATTATTGTTTAATTCCTAGTATCATGTTAGGATGTTATTTTATGCTTTCTAGTGTCATGTTTAGGGTGCCTTTACTCTTTCTAATATCATGTTAGTACCATGTTAGGTTTAAAGCTTTGATTTTTATTGCTTAGTGACATGCTAGGATTCGTTATTAATCTTGTTAGTATCATGCCTAGGATCTTGCTATTATTATTAAGCTTTATTATGCCTTATCATGCTATTATCGTTATTTAATATTCTTTATTATTGTTGCTTGATTATATTTTGTTATTGCTTGATCACACCTTTTATGCATGCTTAAAGGGAATTTGTACTTGAAATCACGCTTAATAAGATAATTATTAATTTGGTTTAGGCTAATGTGATTTTAATACAAGTGATCGCCAATAATAGTATTATTTGTGCATTAATATTCAACCAACATAGATAAACAGGGTAGGTTTAATATAATGTTTGTATGTTATTCGAAAAGCGCACATGAATACGAGCAGAACAAAGTAGAGGCCTATTTTATAGGGCGGGTCCTTTCTTTTGTAGATTGGATTCGTACCCTCATCCCCGGACCCTTTTTGGTTCAAGACCTTATGGAGTATTTGACGGTCCTTTGGATTGTCTTTTGGGTACAAGTTCCTTAAAACTTATTGGCGACTCTTTTTGCTCTTTGTCTTTCCCTTTGGAACGCCACCGTACTTTAGTGTATGATCACAGTGGGGTTCAAGTTTGGGGTTATCATAATGCTTGAAATATTCCCTACAGTTTTTGGCGACTCCACTGGGGAGGATTTCTATTTATATTCCTGAAATTTATTTAATTTTGGCAATTATTTAGAATGAGCGGATGAGACTCGAAAAATTCTAAGTATTTCATGTGCGTGATTTGATTAACATTATTGTCATATGCATTAAAAGGTCCTCATGGGAGTACCCCATGAGTCAATCCATAGGAATTTTACACGTAGGAAATTTGGGAAATATCTTTCATGACTAGAATCGAAAAGATAATACGAAATCTGGAAAATTCGAAGAACACAGAAACTTGCCAAGGCATGTAGGAACTAGCGTCTAGAAAACAGGGCTTGTCGCCCGTAAAAAGTTTATGTCGCCTGGCGACAGTTCTGTCGCTTGGCGACAGGAGCTTTTTTGCGGTGACAGTCCCTGTAGTCTGGCGCCAAGTTCTTCCAATACCGAGCCAGGGGTCTGTCTTCTTGCTTTGACCATTTCTAGTGTTGTTGGCTTGATTTTGCTTATTGATTGAGTCATTTTCTCACTTTTCTGAACCCATATGTGTTCTACATATGGATATAACCCTCTGGGGGTTCCTGCTTCGCCTGCCCAATGGAATATTCCACTATCTTGTGCAAAGTTCAGATTTGGGTACGTGTAAGTTTTGTGAATCCACCAAACCATGGCGTCGAGTCCGATTTCATCTCGCACTCGCGGAATCTTGTCCATTCGCTCCAACCCTCCCGGTAGGCTTGTGTGCAATGCATGTGGATTCTTAACCATGGACCTTTTTGACTTAACCCATATCCTCGAACTTTAGAGAACTAGAGCCATGGTTAGGTTGCAAACTCATCATGTTGTGACTATGTGAACTACTTGTACCTTTTGCTTGTATATATTATATGTGTGTTAACCGTTTGTTTGACTTGTGTTAAAGACTAATAAATTGGCTAATGACTAAAAGGACTTTGTCTAATTAATTAATTAATTAATCTTGAATTAATTAAAGGCTAATAATTTAATCAATTCGACTTAGTACGGCTTTAGGCATGTCCATTTAGAGTAAAATTACTGGAAACAGTCCAGATTAATGTTCCAGCAATGGCACAGGAATTTGGACTGTGGCGCTGCAATTTAGTGTCTGTCGCCTGGCGACAATTTTGTCGTCTGGCGACAGGCTTTAAACGGTGGCGACAGTCCTGTTGTTTTAGCGACAGTCCAGTTTTCTTGCTTGAGTCACCACGACGAGTCTAATTAACAGTCTACTAATCGAATTAATCAGTTCATTGATATTTCAAACCATGTTTAAGTCTTATATTGACTTTAGGCACTTAAAGTCCAATGGTCATACACTAAGAGTCAAAGACTTTGTTTAATTAATTAATTAATTAATTTGAACTAATGAATAAGCCTAAAATCAAGTCATAGTTCCTTTAAGTCAACCCGGATTTTTATTCCCGTATACTGCACATGCGTCAACTTGTTTTGGTCATAGCCGGAGTTCTAGGAAGAACCACGAGTCGTACAACCTAAGGATCTGTAGCCCCGAGTTTTATCTTTAATTTGGCGTTGGTTTCGTCCCAATCGGAGTCACAGATTAAAAGTTATGACTAAAATACCACAGCCTGTCCAGTTTAATGCACATACGTGAAGTCTTAACTTAGTCTTTACTAGTGTCTAGTCACATAGTCTAGCCACATGGTCATGACACAGTCTTAACGTGTCACCTAAACTCACTAGCACACACTTTGCACATGTCACCATGACCATGTCTTAGGTTCATGCATGAGTCGTTTTCCGCCATTTGAGTTGGGGGTCCATTCTATTCCTATTTCTTCAATAATTCTTCCATCTACATCTTCTTCCCATTCTCCACATAATTTCTTCCATATTTCTTCATCTACATCATCTTCTCACTCTCCACATACTTTCTCCACACATATCATTCCCTTCATTCTTTCATGATCTCTTCCCATCTATGCATGTTGAATCAAGTTTGAGTCGTGTGATTGACAATAATAATAATAAAAAAAAAAAGAGTAATGATGAGACAAAATACAAGGCAAGCTTCTCACCAAGATTTCATGCTTTCTTCTTCTTTTTTTTAGACCTTTCCCCCATAAGTCTAGCATAGGCACCTTTTGTCTTCCTTAGATTTATTACATAGGTTTTATTTTTATTTATTTATTTTTTTTCCCCCTTAATAAAATGAGCGTTTCATTCCTTGCATATGATCATTGCATTGCATAATTCAAAAAAAAAAAAATCGTCGAATTAAGCACAAGGTATACCAATGATTTGAGGCACCCCTTGTAGCCATGTCATATCATCTTCACCCTTTAAATATATAATCCTTTTCTTGATAAACCACTTTGAGCCTCGTCTAACGATAGACCTTTCATTTTTCAACCCATATTTACCTAACCTTGGGATGGGATGGTGTGTAACTTATGCAAGTTTCAAATATGAAAAGCTTGAGTGATCTCAAAATAAAAAAATGATACAAAAAAAATAAATAAAAGTGTACAAAAGGGCAAGTGTTCCAATGTCTTTGATATAAAAATATCTTTGATAAGAACATGTCTCAGATTGCGTTTCTTATCGAGTGCTCGGTATCGTGCCTGAGAAACATGAATGCCAAGTGAGTGATAGACCGCATGATCGAGATTGCCCACACTTATAAAAATAAAAAAATGCAAAAGCAAAAAAAGAAAAGAGCAAAAAATAAAAAATAAAAAAAATAAAAAAAGAATGAAAGCTCAAAAGTGAGAAAAAACCTCAAGCATAAAAATACAAAGATTTAAAAGCAAGGTTGCACACCTTGGGGGCTTATCTAGGGTCTTGAGCCTTTATCCCCTTCTTCTCTAACCTTTAGCCTGACCACGTTATAACTCTTAAAAGACCTTTTTGAGGTATACATACACTTGTGCGAGGTTCGGCTAGAGCTACGTTTGGCCTGATTCCTAACGGATACGTAGGCAATCTCACATTGAGGTGCGGCCATAATAAAATTGCATTCATTTTCACATTCACACACTTACACCATGATCATATCAAGGGATCTCCTATGCTCATCCCTATTTACTTAGAGCTAGACTTGGGGGCTTGATCCTTACATCATTAGCCTACCTAGCCTAAGAGTCATCATTATTTGACTCTTATCAAATAATACTTTTCGATACACTTAGCCTTTGCAGCTTAACTTTAGTGTCACTTTCACACACATCACAGATACATGACCAAATAGACTTCCAATTAGGAACCTTTTGTCATGAAATCTTAACATAACGTTGAAGAATGCTTTGTCATATCAACATCACTCATCACTTATAATCATCATTGTATCAAAGTATGAAGTACTTAGCCTCCGCACCTAAGTTACCTAAATACTTTCATAATTGAGTCAACTAAGATAGTTTAGGATGAATTAATCCTTATACCTTGAGGGATAGTATCAAATGCATATACTTGATTAAGCTCATTCAACATGCACCATTAAACACTTCAATTCTTTTTCGCGTCTTTCTTTTTCGGGAGAAATTCGGTACCCTCTACAAAAATGACGAAAAATTTTCGTTTTTGAGTCATGTACACATCGAGTCAAGTTCACACACGAGTCATGTACATTGAGTCATGTCGTGTCATATCACATTGAGTGGAGTCTAACACATGTGTCAAACGATTTGAGTCGAGTCATGTCAAGTCAATGAGTCAAGCAACACTAAGCCTTAGGTCAACCCTAAGATAACAAACAAATACTAATAATAAAGGATTAGCAAAGTCCTATAGTCTGAAATATAAATGCAGGTACATTCCAGCGAGCAAGAATATTCCCGGATTTTTTCGAAAAAAACGCGAATATAGATGTATGAAACTTTTCCAAGATGAGAGAAGTTTGAGCAAAATTATATGAATTATGAAGAGCCTTAATTTGCAAAAGATTTGAGCAGATTTGGTTGTAAGGAAACGACCAAATAGAAAGTTCGGAGCAATATCGCGGCGACAGGCACTTTTGGCTTGCGTTGGTGCGGCGACAGGTCACGTGGCTTCATGATGTGGTCATATGGACCTAGTGCAGAAGTTCGGGTTCCTTGGTATGCCAGTTAGCCCCTCTAAGCAATTTGACATGATTTAGTAGTCGGCTTGATTACAATCACAATGAGTGATCGACCTGACAAAAGATCGTCTCACTTAACTTAAAGCGCCTAAGTATTGGCTCATCGCAAACACCAAAATAACGGTTCACAAAGATTTCAATTCCTAGGATGGAAGAAGATTTGAAGATTCAAGAAGACGAAGCCTTCAACAGGGGGCTTTAAGATTAAAGAGAGTCTATTGCTTGGATTTGAGAAGGACGATTTGAGATGAAGCGGCCTTCAATAGCTTTCACTATGATTGGGGAGGTTATTATTGAGAAGAACGATTCAAGATGAAGCGATCTTTGATAGCTTTCACTAAGATTGTGAAGGTTATCACTTGATTTGAGAAGATAGCACGAGATGAGCAATCTTCGACAACGCCCGCTAAGATTGTGGAAGTTGTCACCAAGATTTGAGAAGATAGCGCGAGATGAGCAATCTTCGACAACGCCCGCTAAGATTGTGGAAGTTGTCACCAAGATTTGGGAAGATAGCACGAGATGAGCGATCTTCGACGACCTTCGCTAAGATTGTGGAACTTGTCATCAAGATTTGAGAAGATAGCACGAGATGGGCGATCTTCGACGACATTCACTAAGATTGTGGAAGTTGTCACCTAGATTTGAGAAGAGCGGTTCGTGATGAGGCGGTCTTCGACGACATTCGCTAAGATTGTGAAAGTTGTCACCATGATTCAAGGAAAAGCTCGAGATGTAGCAGCAATAATAGACAGCGTTCCCTAGGATGTGGAGAGTTGTCAAAAATCTTGGAGATGGCGAAGTAAGGTCACCTTCGGCGGTCCCTCAAGGTAAAGAAGAGATTGTCTATAGCGGCGACATACTGTTGTGGCAAAGTATGGCCACACCCAGGAGATGACGACATACAGTTATTTTCGATGATGTTCCCGAAATACTGTGGAGGATTATCACCAAGAATATTGAAGGCGACGACATATGGTTATCTTCAAAGATGGCGTTCACGAGGCACAGTGGAGGTTGTCACAAACAACATATGAAGCAACAACAAAACGGTTACTTTCAGAGACATGTGCTGGACGGTGCAAGATACGCGTTTCTTAACTCTTTTATCTGTTTTAGCTAATGATTAGTTTGCATGTATCGGCGTTATAAGAATGATTTGGAATTGCAGAACATTTTGAATCATTCTCCGTCCCTATCGATACTTTGACTCTCGTTTTTCGAAACATAAGTTTCTTCAAACTCAGTCAAAGTGGGGGCTTCTGTAGACACCCATTTGTGTCTCCCCAAAACCAAACCCAGTGATGAATACCTGTCACGTCAAAACATAATCGAATGAGGTAAAAGTGTTAAAAGTCAAGTGTTGCGGTTAGTTTTTATTAAAATCCTTCTTTCTGTTTTCGAAAACCATTTCTATTTTATGAAAACGTCCAATATAGTTTATTTTGATCCATGATAAGGGTCCAATAATGGTGTAGTTGGATTGGGCTTGAAAAGACCTTTCCAACGATATATTATAAGCCCAATTCCGATGAATAATGAGGAAGTTATGGCTAAAATACTAAACTGGGCCCAAACCGGATTTTACCTACGACCCAATGATCATGAGGAGGGTCCAAAGGTTTAATCCTATTCCTAAACTAATTAGGATTGATTAGAATCTTTTATAAGATTCTAAAATATCTTAATTATCCTTTTTTGAAAAGATAAGATCATAGAATTTGATTTGAATATAAACTTTCCTTTTTTAAAACTTTCCTAATTCTATTCGGATTTAAACTTGTTCAAAGATAGTCAGATATTATTTTCGTGCCTTATAATTTTTATCCAAATTTTATATGGTTGGATAGATCTTGAAATTATCTTTCCAATGATATATTATAATAATAAATCCGAGCTATAACGAAAAAGATATTAAAGATATACGAAACTCTATCCAAAACTGACAACGTCCTACTATTTCGTCCATATCTTTTTATCTACAAAAGATTTTAATTTGATTCTAATTGCATTAGAAAGTAGACTTCAAGAGCTTTCCAACGACATATTATATGACTTATTTGGACTTCTAGATCAAAAGATATGATTAAAACAAAATCCGCAAAAAACTGTCTTGTCGCGAAACGACAGTTTTGTCGCCTCGCGAAAGACTCTGTCGCCTGGCGACAAGATAAATCTTTGGCGACAAGGTCGGTTTGATTAGCGACAGAGTGGAGTTTTATTCCTTATCAAATTCTATGATTTTCCGGACTGTTTTCTTATAAATAGGGTCCGAACCTCTGTTTTTATTCATCAACAATCAATCATCAACCTTCATGATCTCTCATCAATTCTTTCTCAATTCTCTCTATCAACTCTCATCAAGAATTACTTAATTCTTATTCTCTCTCCCTCTTTTTCTAAACTACCTTTTTTACAAATACAATATTCCGCATTCACAAGATCTTGAATCTCTTAACCAAGTTCGAAGTTGCCTTCGCCCTAGACGTGAAAGGTTGATAATTTCTGAGGGTTTGGTCCAAAACTAGTCAAAACTTTATTTAATTTGATTTTAATTTGATTATTTGATTGTTCTTTATTTATTTTCATTGAAGTTTACTAACTTGTGTATTTTGTTATTAGAAAGAGGTACGAGGCTTCAAAGTAAGTAGATTAGCTTACTTCCTATTTCTTTCACAATGTAGATTGCATGCTTATTATTGTTTAATTCCTAGTATCATGTTAGGATGTTATTTTATGCTTTCTAGTGTCATGTTTAGGGTGCCTTTACTCTTTCTAATATCATGTTAGTACCATGTTAGGTTTAAAGCTTTGATCTTTATTGCTTAGTGACATGCTAGGATTCGTTATTAATCTTGTTAGTATCATGCCTAGGATCTTGCTATTATTATTAAGCTTTATTATGCCTTATCATGCTATTATCGTTATTTAATATTCTTTATTATTGTTGCTTGATTATATTTTGTTATTGCTTGATCACACCTTTTATGCATGCTTAAAGGGAATTTGTACTTGAAATCACGCTTAATAAGATAATTATTAATTTGGTTTAGGCTAATGTGATTTTAATACAAGTGATCGCCAATAATAGTATTATTTGTGCATTAATATTCAACCAACATAGATAAACAGGGTAGGTTTAATATAATGTTTGTATGTTATTCGAAAAGCGCACATGAATACGAGCAGAACAAAGTAGAGGCCTATTTTATAGGGCGGGTCCTTTCTTTTGTAGATTGGATTCGTACCCTCATCCCCGGACCCTATTTGGTTCAAGACCTTATGGAGTATTTGACGGTCCTTTGGATTGTCTTTTGGGTACAAGTTCCTTAAAACTTGTTGGCGACTCTTTTTGCTCTTTGTCTTTCCCTTTGGAACGCCACCGTACTTTAGTGTATAATCACAGTGGGGTTCAAGTTTGGGGTTATCATAATGCTTGAAATATTCCCTACACCCCCCTTAAACTCTTTCAAACTCAACTTCGACGGTTCACTCAAAAACAACTCAGCATCAGCAGGTGTCATCATTAGAGACTATACTGGTTCCCTTGTCGCAGCTTGCACCATCAACCTTGGAAACACCACTGTTTTTGTCATAGAAGCTACAGCTCTCCAAAAAGGCATTCTTCTCGCTCTTCAATACGGGATTCAACATTTAGTCATCGAAGGGGATAATCTCCTAGTAATCAACGCAATCAAAGGAGTTTGGTCTGTTCCATGGCAGATCGATCACATCATCGCCGACATCCTCAATCTCCTTTAAAGGTTTCAGCAATGGGATATTAACCATGTTTACAGAGAAGCAAACAGAACAGCAGATTGGATCGCGAATGTAGGCCATCTTGTTAGTGATAACATGAAAATTACTCTTTGTACTTCCTCATATATCTTTGTACCCCTATTATTTCATATGATGCATTAGGAATTCCCCTCGTGATTAATGTTTTCTTTTTTTTACCCTTAAAAAAAATAGTCTAAGTATATAGTAATCTAAGTTGTTCACTTGCTGCTTTCAATAGCAAGTGAGCTTAGTTTTGTAGATAATTTACTCTGTAAATAATTTTTATCTGACATTAAGGAGGTTTTAATTAAAAAAGTTGTGTGCAACTGATGCGCAGTAAATTTAATGTTCGCAGTACATCTTATTGTACATATAAATGAATTGCCTTTAAAAATGTTCATCTCTAAACTTTGCCCGTAAAAATCTAGTTATAATAGAATAAGAATTATAAAGAATAATTTTAAACCCGGGTGATGCACGGATTGTTTTGAAGTTTTAACTTTTTCATCAAGGGAAACCTTTTAAATTCATAAGAGAAACATTTATCACACAAAATTCTATTTTCCTAAGAATTCATTAAACATTTATTACCAATCTATGATCCTTCATACAACTCTTTTTTTTTTTCTTTTTTGTGCAATTCATATTCTTGAATTTAGTTAAAAAAATGGCTGACATTTTTTTAAAAGATGCTCTGTAACTGTCTAATTGAGTATGCATAGAAATTTTTTTTTATCAAAAATTACCTAGAAAAGTGTATCCAATCGCTTAAATCCTAATTTTTTTATGAGAAAATTGGTTCTTATGATATATGAGATGCTCTCTAGTCTCTACCAACTAGTAGTGTTTACCTTTATATATATATATATATATATATATATTTATATATATATATATATATATATATATATATATATATATATATATATATATATATATATATATATATATATATATATATATATATATATATGTATGTATACACATATATATATATATATATGTATATATATATACATATGTATATATATATATATAGTGTATGCTAGGGTAGTTGGTTTGAACTAGGAGGATCATGAAGCCGGATTCTACTTGTTTGTGGTATGTTGGTAGTTGCTTCCTATAGTTGATTTGACACCATTGGTGAGTTTTTGCCACAACCTTGTGAGGTTACTTGTTTTTCTAGCCTTCAACATTCCTTGTATGAGCGGCGTGGATCCTTGACTATGCAAACCTAATCTAATAAAGCTTGATGTATGATTCTCAAACACGAGACCGAACTATCTAGGAAGGACAAAGGCACATTTTTCGGGGTGGTATTTTCATTTTTACTTTGTTTTGCTATTTTCTTTTATTTTTGGGTTTACATTTGCCTTCTTGCAACCATTTGAGCCTAATCCCTTCTTTTCAAGCCACATCTTTAGTTATTTGACCTTTTGTTTCATTTTCTACTTTTCTTGATTTTTGTGAAGCATTATGATCATTTGAGATGAAGTTTGTGGTGGTTAAGTTGGAAGTTTTGGTTTTTATGAAAGCGAGATTGTGTTTTGATTTCTTTGTGAATAATGGCATTTGAGTTTGAGTAAAAGTCGTCCTACATTATAAAAGGCATGGACAAATAAGTGCAAAAGTTGTAAAAGCCGTCCGAAGTTAAAAAAAGGCAAGGACTTTGCAATTACTTTACAAAAAAAAAACAAAAAAGTGTGAAAAATGAAAAATTCAAAATTATTTTGATGTATTCTTTTCTCCTACTAAGCATTGAGGACAATGCTCCATTTTAGCTTGGGGGAGAAGCGTGTACGCTTTTTGTATATATTTTTGTGAGTATAGCTTCAAGTAAGCTTGGGGGTGTTGTTTTTGTTTGGTAATTTCTTGATTGTGGTGTTAAGGATTGATCACCCTTTTGCTTCACTTTTTAGGAATATCACCAAATTTTTAAATTTTTAGCCTACCTTCACCCTTTATGCCTTACGTTACAACCTTGGGGAAAGACCTTTCGACCTAGATAGTTGAGTCACTATTCGGGGGAGGGCATCATGGGTCATTGCCTAAGGAAAGGGGATGCATAGTCAAGATGTCGAGTACCCTAATAATATTTCTTTTTCCGGTTCCTTCGAGGAATCATTGGGACACTCACTAAAGGGAGATTTGAGACTAGTGGGAAGAACGCGGTAAGATTGTTTGGGATGAAAGTGAATTGTGATAACTAGTTCCTATGCCTAGCATACCCTATGTTTCAATCAACCTTGGATATCTTGAAACGTGCATACCTTAACTACTTGAGAAAGATTGTCATTCATTTGCTTTATAGTCTTTATGTTGATTCATTTCGTAAAAGTTTGTTTTTCTTTCATTTTTCTTTCTTTTAATTCTTTGGTTTGCCTCATTGATGTTTGGTTGAGAGTTATGGGTCAAACTCTTAGGATACCCTTACGAGACCTCACTCGTCCTCATAGGCGACTTTGGGGTTTAAAGGGCTTGTTGTAGCTAAAAACAACCGTGATTCCTACGACAATGAGTATTAGTGTATATTCTTATCTTGAGTCTTTCTTTTTCGTTTTTAATAAAATTTTCATCCTCTCTTTTCCTTGCTTGGTTTTGCTCGAGGACGAGCAAAAGTTTAGCTTGGGGGAATTTGATGAGTGACATTTTTGGCACTCATTTGGTTTCTTTTTGGATGATTTTTATTTCATTTTATTTCTCTTTTCTTTAGTTTTCCTTGGTTTTATTCTTGTTTTCCTCATTTTATGCTTTTTGTAGTTTATTTCTCTTTTTCATGTCTTTTTCTAGTTTATTTGTTATTTTTCTCTTTTACTTGCTTTTTATCTTTTGCTTGTAGGTGGTAATCGATTGTCCAAGAATTCCCGAGCCTCCTCTCTACGATTTTTCATTGCTTTTATGCCTAGAGAAGGTGCAAGAAGTTTCAAGTCAAAGGTGGATCCAAGGGGCAAGCTTCAAGGCTTTGTTTATGCCTTATTCATGGCTTTCATTCTTCAAGAAGTTCAAGAAAGTTTCTGCCCACCTTGTCCTCCATCATCATCATCCTAGGTGCGTGCATCACTTGAACTAGGACGAAGAGAAGAAGGGGAGGAAACCCAGGTATGTGCGGGCGCACATAGGGAGTGTGCGGCCGCACATTGGTCGTGTGCGGCCGCACACCAGGCACTTGCGGGCGCACATGCCTGGGTGTGTCCCGTGCGCGCCTTTCTCCCTCCTCCGAGCGCCCGCACTAACGAGGGTCTATTTTTGGGCGTCATTACAGACCTCTTCCTTGTATATATAGTTATTTCTACCTATTTTTAGAAAGGAAGTTTTAGATTGAATTAGATAGTTAGTTTTTGGAGAATTTTTAGAGAGAGAAACTCAAGAACTAGAGAGAGAAACTCATGATCTTTGGTGTTTGTTCAAGAATTCATCATTGTATTTGATCTTTTGATCAAAGTTTTGTAAGGATCTTCTTCTTAATCTCAATTCAAGTTTGATTTTAGTTGATTTCATTAGTTTTTCATGTTGTTGATGATTGATTTGGTTATTGATTGAATTTTGATTGATTTTGATTGATTGTTGGTTTAATCTTTGAATTCAAGCATGTTGATGATGAATTTGATGAATGTTGTAGTTTTGATCTCCATTTCTATGGCTAGTGAGTAGTTCCCTGGCTAGGGAGATGGTGAAGCATGCATGAATGATGGAATAGTGTAATTTGGGGATAATTGATGGAGTTGATGATATGATTAAATTGGTTGATTTTTCATGTGCATGTGTGTGATTAATTGAGGTTTAGCCATCTTTGATTAATACACTAGATTGCATTGTAAGTTTGCTATGACACGGACCATTGATTAGTTGACTTGCAATTTCACGATTGAGGTGCTTTGTTATGTTCCCTAGTTAGTGTTTAGCGTAGTTGACGCTAGTTAGACCTCTAGGTGAACCGCCTTAGCATGCTCTTTTGGATACATGATAATTTTCCCTCATATCGATTGACTTAGTCGGTTTGACCTCCTAAATTACCAATTCCATTGTGAATGTATGTGGATCCATTGCCCTAGTGTTTTAGATCGATTAAATACAAGTTTGCATACCTAGTTTAGACCTAGTCCTACTTCAAACCCCTTTTGTTTCCGAAATAGCTTAATCTAGACTTCGTGCACTTAACATCATTCCCTTGGGATTCGACCTTGACTTGCCGCTACACTATTAGGGGTTGGTTAAGCTATAAATATTGTTTGATAGGGCGAGGTGGTAGCCCAACGACCTACCATTCTCCGCCACATCACTTTTAACACCTTAGAGTGTTTGGGGTCATTGACGATGTTTGTCGAATGACCACTTGTATGACGATTGAGACTTAATTGATATGCATGCATCCTTGTATTTTCTTTTCTCTTTTCCTTTTTTTTTTCCCTTCTCTTCTCTTTTCTTTTCTTATATTTCTAAAAAAACTAAAATTTGAGGCTTTGTTTTGTTATTTTACTTATGAATTGGACATAATACCAACCGACTTTTGCTTTTGAATATACGACTTCCTATGTGGTAATGGTGTTTACGGTTTGAGAGTATGCTTGGTTGACTCTAGGATGGCGTATGCTAAGGTAGTGTGTCTAGACCTAGTGGGACAATGAAGCCCGATTCTACTTGTTTGTGGCATGTTCGTAGTTGCTTCCTATAGTCGATTTGACACCAATGGTGAGTTTTTGCTACATCCATGTGAGGTTTAACTTTTTCTAGCCTTCAACATATATTTGCATGAGCGGCATGTATCCTTGACTATTGCATACCTTATCTAGAATCTTGACTTATAGCTCCCAAGACCGAGACCGAACCATTTTAGGGTTTACATTTTCCTACTTGCTAACCATTTGAGCCATATCCCTTCTTTTCAAGCCACCATCTTTAGAATTTTGAGCCTTTTGTTTCATTTTTGTTTCCATCCTTTAGCGAACGCACGAAGCATCGAGAAAACCGAAGAAACCCAGAAGAGCGCAGGCGCGCAACCCACGGGAGCAGGCACGCATCCCTCTGTGCGGGCGCGCGTCCCTGCTGTGCGGGCGCTCCTCTTTAGGTTTTCGGCTTCCCACGTCTTCATTTCGCGCCTCTTATAAATACCATTTTAGAACCCGATTTTTGTAAGCAAGTTTAGACATAATTTTCATCCTATTCTTAGCTTAGTTGAGAGTTTCTCTCTCTAGTTTTAGGGTTAGTTTAGGAGTAGATTTAGAGAGAGAAAGTGAGGAATTTCAATGGTGCTTAAGAGATTTATGGTGCAAGGGTGACAATTGTGTTGAAGATCCTCTCTATTATCAATGAGCATTTCTAACTCTATCTCATTTTATTACTTTGTTTAATATTCATGTTTATTTGGTTTGATTTTGATGTTTGATTCATGATTAGTGTAGTTGTTCTAGATATATTGTTGATTCTTGATTTCCTTAGTTGTTTGTTGATTAGATGATGATGTTAGAGTAGTTGTTTTGCTAGGGATAAGGTGAAACTTGTATGATGGATTGATTGTGCTTAATTTGGGGATTGTGTTGATTAATTGTTGAGATTAAAGTGATTAATGGAAATTGTGCATGTGTGTAATTTGATTAGGCGTTGAGAATTATGATAGATTGCATTGTAGTTTCTAATGATACGAACCATTGATTTAGGAATTGTAATTATCGATTGGCCTGGTTTGGATTGTGTTTCTTCTAGTTTGTTATCCGTAGAGACCACTAGTCTAACGATTAGGAGATAGCTCTTTGATTCCAATTTATTGCTCTTATCATTAGTCTTCGCAACCATTGATTTTCATGTTGTTCCCGAGTTGTTGCAATTGTCATGATTACTTGTTGATCCCCATTCCCTAGTACTTTATTTGTTTGTTTCTTTGCTTTAGTAGTTGTTAGTGTTACCTCTTTACTCTTGGCTTTGACCTAGCTTAGGCGCATAATTGAGAGCACTTGAACATAACCGTTCCTAGTGGTGTGACCCTTGACTTACCTCTATACTTGTATTTAGGCTTGTTGAGTGATTATAAATTTTGTTTGGCTTAAAGAAATTTCCTCACTTAAGGGTGGTTTTATCTTCAAAAAAAGGGTGGTTTTTATCTCTTTTTTTTTAATTTTAATTTTTATATTTCTCATTTGGATTTTGGAGTTGTATTTTCTAAAATTAAAATGGTCCACTCAAATTTGGTTTTCTGTTATTAGTCCTTGCCTTTGGGACAATGATTCAGGTTTGATGGTCTGCTGTATAAGTAGTCATTGGGTTGGGTATTAATATTTACTTAATAAAAAATTATAAGATTAGTTTGACAACATTTCTTTGTGAATTTAGACATTAAGGTGGGTATCTGACAAATTATATCTAGTAGTCATTTCTAGGGGTGATATCAAGCTGAGTATACCTTGAGCTTTGACTGGCATGGTTTAATTCCCAACAATTCAGACTTTTTCTTGAGCTTGAGGATTTGGGCCTTAGTTTCAAGTCTTGCAACTTGACTTTGCTTTTAATTTGGGGTCTGTGTGTGTATGGTCAACTTTTTACAAACTAAAGGCAAAAGATTGTAAAATGATATTTAAAAATATGTCTTGTTCACAAAATCTCAAGCTTTTCGAGTCCAGCCTATATCTCTTCAGCTTATCTTGGCAAGGTCATGAGCCAAACTTGGGTTCAAGTTAGATCTCAGTCTTCTCACTCTACCAAAGCTTTGACCTTGCCATGAAGATCATGGGCAAGGGGGGTTTATAATCACCTTGTGTCATTACTTTCTGGTTCTTTCTTTCCAAAACAAGTATCTTCTAACATTAATATTATGCATAGATGTTAGTTATTGCACCGTGTGAACGGACATATTGAACTGGAATAGTGAGGTTGATTTAATGCAAAAGGATGGTGATTATGATTGATAAACAGGAAGTTTTAGCAAGTAACAAATATTTAGGAGCATTTAAGAGGCTTGGTCTCTCCCAGAATACAAATTTAAAACTAAGTGAGAACTCTCATTGACATTTAATATAATAATCTCTCCCTCATCCCCTCTTATATTGCAAATTAATTGCCTGCTTTCTCTCCAAGCTGTTCTTGACAAATTTACTATGCAGTTATGCACTACCTATACCGTGCCTCCCCTTAGGTCGGTTCATTAGACATTGATATATAAAAGGGACATCCAATATTGCAGCGGTATATTAGATGCACATGAAGTAGAGCTTGATCACTTTTAAGTGATTATGGAATAAGAAAAGTCAAGTGGAAGCTTTTTTTGCGAAGGAAATGTTACTTTTGTGGGTACTTCGCAGATTTTCTTAGGTTTAAATGAATTATGTTGCTTGTCTTGTCCTTTGTTCTTCAGATTTTTTCTAAAAATCAAATTTTTGTAGACAATGTCACTATTGAAGTATGCATATGTTGTTTTATCAGGTAGAATCAAGATCTCCTGCTTCAGATGCCGGGATTTCCCCTGATAATATCGTAATTCAGATTGATGGAATACATGTTGAAAGTTCCCTGAAGGTATCTCTTTTAGTGTTTTGGTATTAGGATTTAAGATACTGTTGCTGCTACTGCAAATTATTCTTTTCCGTATACACTTCTAGTTAATGGTGAGAGTAGGAGATCACAAATCAGGGGAGGGAGAAAGAGATGAATAAAAGGAAAAGAGCAACTGAAGGAAAAAACGAGGGGAAAGGGTAGGAAATGGGTTCATTTAATGTCATTTGACATGCCCATGGGGTGGTCAATTCCAGACTTTCGTTTCAACAATAATCTGGCCAAAGGTAGTATCTTACAAGTTACAACATAAAGTGTTTAAAAGGTACAGTAGTTAATTACAACATGTTTTAAAGTTCCTCCGTTTGGTTCTATTTGCAACGTTTAGAAAATTGCACTATTCAAATTTTTATATTTTGTTACCTATCTTTAATTAGAGATATCAAGAGTTGAAATTATGCATTGACAAGCTTAAAAGTCAAAATGTTGCAACTAAAAGAGAACGGGGGAGTATAAAATATATTCTCACAAAATCTCAATTTTATAAGGTGGTTTTGACTAAATTTCTTTAATATCAAGTATGAAATGACTTTATCTCCTTGAATGCTATATTTTAACTTATATGTATTTTTTTACTTGCTAAAATTTGCATGACAAAAACAAGCCATATACTCGTATGTGTCTATGCAATACTGCAATCAGTAGTGCAAGACGTATTACTATCAAGGGAAATTGAGGAAAACTAAAAAAGAAAATAAAAAAATAAAAAATTGAATAAGGTAAAGGAAATATGCAAGCAATAATTTGAAAAAAAAAATCCCGTGGGCTCAATCCTTGAATAACTAATATGATGCAATATTAACTCATACCTAGTTGATGTAGTGCTTTAATATAGTTAAGGACATTGCTCATTTCATTGTGTATTTTCAATTTTTTTTTGTTGCACAGTTTACTAGTGTACTATTGGACAAGGCTAAGGAGCCCTTCGAATTGGTTGTTAAGAGAGTCGGTAGCAGTACACCTTTGACACTGCCTGTACTTCCTTTGAATTTCAGAAAATTGAATCGGTAATCGTTTTCAGATTTATGTGGTCTGCTTACAATGTGAAAAGAAATATTGTTTAGCACTTCCATGATTGTATTTTACAAATGTATTTAATAGTTGATTATTGGAAAGTATATTTCCATGTAAGAGTGTTGAAAATAATCATGGGAGTGCTCAATCATATCCTCAAAGATAGGTGACCTTTAGTAAGTTTGTTCTTTGCTTCATGCTTGAGATCGATGCTTCTGCTATAATTATGTTATGACCTTTTGCGTGCCTGTCATGCTACATTTGATCATAGCAAACCTACTAATATGTGTACCGTTGTTTTCTGTTTAGATGGCCATTACCAGAGGAATTTAATTTATGAAAGCCTTGCTTATCGATGAGAAGTGTGCCTTAATGAGCTTCTTGACAGGCTGCAGATTTTCTCATTGGCCTGTGTACTTTAAAGTACCTCCTATTACTTCCTCGGTGCACTTATTGTTCTCCATTGCTGTACTTTAAAGTTTGATGTAAATATCTCTAATTATACATTGTTAAAAAATATAGGGAATTTCTACATGGTGGCCTCCAGGATTCAGTTTTTCTACGTGGAAGACAAACGTTTTTCCAACTCTCTTAAGTGGCACCCAAGTTTTGAAAAATTATCCATAGTGCCCTTTTTTTGGTTTCATGGCTAACTTTTTAAGTTTTTGGTTAACCATAATTAATTACAAAATATATATATTAAAAAAAAATAGAAAACCACCAGCAGCCAGCCAGCCACCCACGACTGCCCCTGGCACCGGCGCGACCAGACTCCCCTCCCCGGCGCCGGCGCGACCAGACTCTCCTCTCCGGCGCCGGCGCTACCCCTCCCTCCCTCCATTCATCTTCCCTAACCACACAATCGATACCTTTCCCCCAATTCGAGCCCCTCCCCTAATTCAAGCCCCTCCCCCAATTCGACCTTCCCTTCCTCCACCGTGAGCCGGCGACCCCAGAACTAAAAGCCCTAACCCAAACCCGAAACCCCATAACCCAAACCACCCCCAATTCGTAAGGGTTTGGCTTTTAAGTTTAGGTTGGGGGTTTTGGGAGTTCAAATCGTTTTGGTAAGAGAGGAGGGGCTTGCGGTTGTGTAGTCGCCGGGGAAGGGAAAGAGAGTGGTTGGGGTACGGTTGGGCTGGTCAGCCAGCCGGCGCGAGGTAGAGGGAGAGGTTTGGGGCGATGGCTGGGTTGTGGCCTTTGGGGTTAGGGTTCCGGCGAAGTGGTGGTGGGCGGGTTTGTGATTGTTTTTTAATTTTTTTAATTTATTGTTTATAAAATAATTTTTTTAAATAAAAAAAACAATGGTTAACCATTTTAATTCTAAAGGTTAGCCATGAAACAAAAAAAAGGGCACTATGAATAATTTTTCAAAACTTGGGTGCCACTTAAGAGAGTTGGAAAAACGTTTGTCTTCCACGTAGAAAAACTGAATCCTGGAGGCCACCATGTAGAATTTCCCAAAAATATATATGAAGTTAATATTTTGAAATTACACATTGAAATGAGGCTAACAAGATAATCATGATTATTTTTTCTTATATGTTAATGAGATTTTATGGTAAAAATTGAAGTTTGGCTTTTGAAAGTGAAATGGTGAAACTATTAGTAAACAGAGGAAGGTAGGATTATTAAATGTCAATTAGTATTTGTCACTTGTTCTTGATGTGTATTTAAAAAGCCTTTTATGGGAGGTTAGGTAGTAGTTTTGCGTAAATTTTCCTTTTTATTTTGGAATACTAGATGAAAGCCCGTGCAATCGCACGGTATTTTCATCTAAGTTTTTAAATATTTGATTTATATTATTTAATAATTTCAGACAAAATTACAAAAGTTTAATTTTAATTTTTTTTACTGTAATTCATAATAAACTTATCAAATATAAATAAATTGTAAATATATAGTTTATCCGTTATATAACATCTTAAATGTGAAAAGATACATTTTTAATATTTTTAATAATTTAAATCTTAAATCATTATTCATTGTTTTAGGATATCTTTTATTTCGATATAATCACTAACTTCGTTTACAATCAACCTACTCCATCTATGGAAAAATTGAACCATGACATGTTAGCAAAACTGAGTTGATATAAAATTATCTTTACATATATATATAATAAATCAATATATTTACCTAGTATGAAATTGATTCAAATTTTAATTTAATTATAATTAACGAATAATTTTTATTTCTTATCATAAATACTATGATAAATTTATCTTATAATGTCGAACTTTATTATAAAGGGGGTAAATTTGATTTCTTAATAACAAGGGTAAGAACGTAATTTAGATTATTAATGCGGTCGTTAGTTGGAGATTCGAGTGCGACGATTAGCGTTAATTTAAAATCTTTTCCTACATTTTTTAGCGTTGATTTAATTGGAGATTTTTCTTTTCCTATATTTTTTTGGATTTGTTATTCTTGTAGTATTGATTAAATAAATTTATCTTTTTCTATAATTTTACTTTCTTTTTTTCATTAAAATAATTTAATTCGTGGATTATAATCTACGTGACATTAAAATTTTAAATGTATCAAATCTAATTCGTTGCTTTTATCTAGATGTCGATATAAATTTTTAATTCAAAATTAAAATACAGATTTTTTTTTCTTATTGGTTGAAATAAGTATATTTCTTACGTGGCGCTCCGAATGCTCTCCAAATCTACGTGGCATTAAAATTTTATAATGTATCAAATGAAATTCGTTGTTTTTAATCTGGGCGTCGATATAAATTTTTAATTCAAAAATATAATACAGATCTTTTTTCTTATTGGTTGAAATAAGTATATTTCTTACGTGGCACTCCGAATGCTCTCCAAACATGTCTACTTTATTTATATATACAGGCTAAGAAACGGACAAAAATTCGTGCGTGTGATATAAGTAATCTATCAAGCTCGATTCTCTAATTTTTTATTTTATTTTTTTAAGATCGAAGGTTTTTTTTTCAGATGGTAGTTTTTTTTTTTATGTGGTAAGTTTTTTTTTTTTTTTAAAATGGTAGTTTTTTTTTTAAAAAAAGACAAAAATAAGAAGGGTATTTTTGGAAAGTGAAATTTATCACCCAAAACACCTTTCACTTTATATATAGGATAATTAGATATTAGATTAGATTAGATTATATATCAATTAGTATTTTTACTCAATAAAAAAAAGTATCAATTTGTATTTGTGACTCAGTTTTTGGTGTATTAAAATAAATCTATTAGGGGAGTTAGTAGTTTTGCGTAATTTTTTTTTCTTTTTTTGTCATTAAGAAAAAGGGCATGATCGAGCCAAAAGCAAGTCTCTGTACCATTAAAATTTAATACAAGTAGTACTACTTAATGACCGTTGAATCTTGAAAGCAATAAAATAAATTGCTAGAGAGTAAACTAGGTTTCTTAATTAATATATAATATATATATATATATATATATATATATATATATATATATATATATATATATATATATATATATAACCGAGAAAGCTAAGGAGAATTTATAATAAATCTGAAAAATTAAGATAAAAAGAGAAATAAAACGGGCAAACTGTCTTAATTACTCGGCCAAGCTCGGACATGTTGCTTAGGGCATGGTTGCAAAATTGGAAGTTAGTAACTTTTAACTTGTTTTTCTTCGGTGAGGCAATGATGTGCCAAAATTAGGCACGGGAGTGTCTTCTCAACATTAATTAGGCAACAGCCTGACATCAAGTTTCTTCGCTCAGGCATTGTCACTGTTGTACGTCTTTATTGTCGAGGCATGAACTCGCTCACTTGCAACATGGGTGGCGGATGTAGAATATTTAGTGTGGAGGGGCATCTAAATAATTAAAAAAATGCTTTGTATAAAGACTTGATCTTAAGACTTTTTGCATAAACTCAATGCATTACCACTATGACAAAGCTAAATTGATGTTATTTATTGCATTAAAATTGTATTAACCTATAAATTTACACCTTTACCTAAATAAAATAAAAAAGAATTAATTTTGGGAGGGGGGGGGGGGGGGTTGGGAGGCCAGTGCCACCCAGGACCCTTAATAGGTCCGGTTGACGGTCGTGCCTCCTTTAAAACTTAAAATTAGAACATTCTGCCCCACTTTTCTTCATTTGGCATGTCCATACCATGAGCAACATGGACATGTCATATTGTTTTTTTTTGGTGGAAAACGAGGGACAAGCCCCAAAATTGTACTTTTGACATTCTTGACTTTAGCTTCGATCATCAAGCTTTGTGAAGGTTCGTGAGCTATGAGCAAAATGGATATATCCGTATAGTCCCCAAAGTAGCCTGGTTATCCCTAAAATATATTAAAAAAAACAATAAAGCTACCCATAAAAGCATTGTATGACCACAGCTAGACCAATATATAGCTATATTAAGCAAAGAACAACTAAACTTTGTAGTTTTTAGATCCCAAATTTACTAACAACTTAAAAATACTATGTGATGTATTATTCTATTTACAAATATAGTATTTAGTGGTCTTTGGGCCTGTTCTCATACGTTTATTTTCAGTTCAGTTCAGTTCAGTTTATGTCTAATTATATTGCTAATGATATAAAGCCAAATTTCATTCTTTTAAACTCTTATTACAACGACGACGACAATAATAATAATAATAATAATAATAATAATAATAATAATAATAATAATAATAATAATAATAATAATAATAATAATAATAATAATAATAATAATCGATCACTAATCCGTAAATAAGTTCAGTTCAATTCAGTTCAGTTCAGCTCAGTTCAGTCAATGAGAACAGACCCTTATTCTTGAGTAGCAATATAATGACATGAATATCATTTTACTATAAGACTACAAAAAGCATGTTTCTCAAATACGGAGTGTATTTCCATAATACTTATTGCTCTTATATAAATAAATGATATCATGTCAAAGTATTTGATGACACCAAAATGAATTATGTGCCTTTAGAACAATACATATAAAATTTGACATTCAAATTAAAAAGTTTATTTTAAAAATTTTATGAACAATTCAAGGCATCGCACAGACACAAAACTAAAATATTTTAACATCATACTTGCATCAAGTTAAAAGTTACCCAAAACAGGTAAAAAGTTCTACCATTTTAGCTAAAGGTTTGAGTCGGGTCATGCTTGAGTCAGGTCACGTCGGGTTTAGGTCGGGTCATGCTTGAGTCAAGTCACGTCGGGTCATATACCTTATCGAGTTTGGGTCGGGTTTAGGTCGGGTAAATAACAAACTGGGTTATTACATTCAAGTCGGGTGAATAATAGATCGGGTTTAATTCGGGTTTTAACATGTTAAACAGTGTTAGGGGTCATTCTTAGGTTCGAGTCGAACTTAGCTCAAATTAATAATTTACGGGTTATAATCAGGTCAGGTCATGTTAGAGTTCGAGTCTCGAATAGAAGGGTATAGCCTTATACAGTTACACCAATTCAAAAAACTTAGTAAGTACAAAACTACAAACCAATAAACTTCTAACACTACCTGGGGTACTAATGTCATAACACAATAATTAGGACAGTAGTTTTATCAAAAGTTACTGGAAAGTCTGGAATGGGTTGGCTGTAATAAAAAATTACTTCCTCAAAAAAAAAAAAAAAAATGGAAATCCTCGTCACCGGAAGTCTGGAAAACTGAGCCAAAAACCGAAATCTCGAAGGTGGATTGCGAATTCGAAGCACTAGTTTGCAAATTCGTCGTTCTTCTGAGTAGTGTCAAGTAAAGCTAAAACTTCAAATTAGAGGATTTTCAAATTGAAGTTACGTATTAAGGAATTTGCGAAACAAAGGTGGTCGGGTCAATTGGTGGAAGAGGAGATGGAAAGCGGACGCAAAAGGGCAGCGAAGGGTTCTCACGGTGTTGTATCAAAGGTTTGTCTTTAGATCAATTAACTATTTGGTCGGTTTGATTATTTGAAAGAGTATTATGAAGTTGGTAGTCATTTTGGGTTGTTTTTTCTTTTAATTAATTGAATCTGTGCAACTATTGTTTGATTTCGTAATCTAATTCCTTTTGCAAGTTGGGTTTTTTGTGCGCATGTAGTAGTTATACACTTATACTCCATATTCTTGGTGAGTATAAGACTTGTTTGGATACAATTAGTGTTGAACAAAACCTGATGGCGTAAGGTCATCTCAAAAACAATCCAATTCATCCTTTTGTCCAAAAAAAACATCATCCTGAAACAAAACATGATGGTAGAGGTGGCCACCGTGCGGGGATTAGGTGGGTCATGGGTTGGGGTAGGTTGACATAGGACCGGCCCGGGTTGGGGTAGGGTGGGTCAAAGAAAATGAACATGCTAGGGCTGGGTTTGTGGGTTAGGTGGGTCGCGTTGGGTCAAGGTGGGTTCGTGGGTTAGGTGGGTCAAGTTGGGTTCATGGGTTAGGGGAGTCGCGGGGTGGGTCAAGCTGGATTCATGGTTTAAGTGGGTCGAGCTGGGTTCTGTGTTAAGTGCTACTTTATTATAACGTTCACCATTTCTTTATTGTAAATGAAAGGTGTACCTCCACCTAGCATATGACTCATATACGGATATACCATTGTGTTTGGACTGGCAACCCACTTCCTGACCGAGGACCACTTAAAAACAACTCGTGTTTGTTTACCAAATGTTGCTTTAAGGTTCTGGTTCATCTCCCATTTTCCATATATGACTTGTTTGGTTTTACACCTTGTTGCTTGCAAATTAGGCAAGTACACTGGAACCTCTTTTGTTCACCGGGTTGCCTAGTCAGCTTTGGGATTTCAATTCGTTCATAATGTTGCAGCACCCAAGAAGTTTGTCCTCGATCTTAAATTCGGGATGTGAATCATCATCACCGCCACCTTTCATAAATCATAATTATTCAAGATAACTTATAAACGCTACATGAAAATTAGCTTTCAAATTTTAAATGTCTAAACATACTAATCTTCTAATTTTTAATTATATAAACTAATTCATTCATACTAATAAAAATTCATAGCAAAATGGAAACATAAACCAACTTTATCAATCATTTATAATAGTATTTAAATATTCTTACAGAAAAATTACCTTGAGATGAAGGTGGCATAGTTAAACTTGATGATTGGTGGGAGAAAGGTTGTGGTGGAGACATTTGACTCCAATGCAAGACATGAAAAAGTCTTTAAGTATTCAATCCATATTCAATCAAATTTCATAACCAGGTTACAAATATTGTAATGTAAATACTCAATCCATAATCCAATCTAAATCCAAAATAAATATTATTTACTATTCACTCCAAATTTAATCAAAAAAATTGAAATATAACTTGTAAGCCATTCATCGTCTCCAAGAGCACTTGACTCGATTACTATAGTCCAATTCACCTCATGAGCTCAAACTCCTCTTTTGTCAAATTGTCATAGAAAACATTGTGTAGCGCTTATTTAAATTCCTGGCATTTTGCATACTTGCCCATTTTCAAACAAAACTTCGTAAGAATATGCTACAAACACCACTGATGGTTGCATAAGGCATTGAAACTGTCAAAGCCTTCCTCATTGCCACCCAACCCATGCATAATTACTAGTTGTTAAACACCACACAAAAGTATCCGTGAGTTTCTAGCTCAAAGTATGATCTGCCCGTGGTGAATTTTTTCCTTACAAAATTAGCATAAGGAAGCTCATATTCACTAGTCACGTAAGTCGAGTTAAAATACACAACATCCCCAAACTCTTCATAAGCTACCCTACTCTGTGCATCAACCCACATGACATCAGTCAACTTGTTTTCATAATCTAATCTGTTATCGTGGAAAAAGCTCTTCAGCACTCATTTTATCAGAATAAGCTAGCATGGTAGCATCACATTAGCATCCCCACCATTCAGCTCGAACTTCTCCTTGGCAAGGACATTCCTTAAGTCCCTCTCGGCAATGGCCATGTGTTGTACTCCATCCCTCTCTTTCGCCAAACTACGATGAATTTGTGTCACCTTCGTACCAGTGCTATAATCATTAAACAACTTTCTCTCTCTCTCTCTCTCTCTCTCTTTTTGAAAAAAGTAAACAACTTTCTCCTCATTACAGTAGTAATTTCATCTTACAAAAACATTGAGATATATCGTGACTTTCATGGCACAGAATTAAGTGTTCTATAACTGCCTTCCTAACCTCCCATGCACCCGGTTTACAAACTACATACATATGCACTGGACACCCACATTTCATCGTCTTCCTGCTCTTTAGGTCCAAAGAATTGTAAACCCCTTTTCCATTTACTCTGGGTCTTAGATCTGGCATCCCAGCACATTCACACTTCCATGTGTAGCTCCTCCTCTTATTTCTACCTTACTCTGCACAAAATACTCTATTCCCTTGTAGCTTCCTATCCTCTCTTTCACCTGATGGTGTAAGGTCATCCTCAAACTGTAATAAACTGAAATTAATCGGTGTAATAACAGTACAACGATGGATATAACTCAGAAATTTGGTTAAACAAATTAATGGTTTTACAACGATAGTAGTAGGTTTAGCCTACAGAGCTCCAATAGTGAGTTTAGGTCACAACTCTCCTAAGAAACTACTCCAAAATTCTGCCTACTACTTCCTTCTCTCCTTTACCTATTTATACTAAGGCTAACAACTACAAACCTAATAATACTAGACTTAACTACTAACATACTAAACTACCCATAATACCCTCCCCTAAGTCAGTTCATTACACAAACACAAGTCCACCCCTTAACTCAGCTTCAGATTCAACCTAGGAACCAAATTACATAAGTTAGGAAGCAAAACCATTTACAAATATCAGAACATAAGTCCAGCGGTCCAGCCAATACATCCAAAACTAATATTCATTAACATACATTCTCCAATAAACACATTTTTTCCTATCAAGTCTACAACCATACATTAATTTCCATCCTGAATTTATATTCAAGGAACATAAAGATTAAACTAGAATTATAAAGTTTTGCTAAACAAGAATGACATGATCAAGAAATAACCAAGAATTATCATTCTCTTACAAGATCTCACTGAAGTATATAATCCAAATAACAAGCAACATAATAGATAAGCTTCTGCCATAAAAAATAATGAAGTTAGCAGGCTTACAGATAGATAAGTCAAAATCCATCTTATTTTTATCCTCTTTTGTTTTTGGAGCATCTTTTTTTTTTTTTTTTGAAAATGGTAAAAAAATATTATTAATGAAACAAAAACAGAATACAACACCAAGGCTACAAAAATTAGCCACCTGCAATGGACTAGCGTGGTTCGAATAAGAAAAGTGGTCGGAAGGTTGATTGATAGATAAAGCACAAAGCTTGCGTACAACGTAAATGGCTTTAGGCCATTACTCTCCAAGAATTCCCTACAATAAGTTTCTGCATACCCTGTCTAACTTAGGCTAGCTCTACTTATCCTACTTGCTTGTACTAAATACGTGGCCTACTGCCTTAATTGTTACACAACTACTCCCTTGTCTTCTTGCTAAGTTACTTTAGTGGAAGCTAATAAGCCAAACACTGACTGCTCCTTAGTGAACCGTGACTGCTGCCCTTGGTGGCGAAGTGTTGTGAGCCTTCCCCTTTCCCCTGCTACTGCTGCTACTTTCCCCTGCTGCTGCTACTTTTTCCTGTTGCTGCTGCTTTTGGCCCCTGCTGGCTGGTGGTGGCTGTAGGTTCATTGCACCACCCTAGCTACACAAAAACCCGAACCAACAACACAAACAAAAACAGCTATACAAAGAAAAGCTACCAAGCTATACATTCAAACACTTCAGCCATTCCCTATTCTTCCTGCTCTTTTTCTTTGGCATAATTTGGCTAATTCTCTGATACACCTCCCACACCAGCTTCTGAACCACTAACTTAGGACTCCTGGACAGCCTTAGTTCTTTGCTGCCAAACTACATACAGAATCCCTGCATAGCAGCTCTGCACTACCTGTCTTCTGAACCTGCCTGTAATGCCTTTGCAGCTTCAAATTGCATTCTTCCAGGGATCTAGGACTACACTTACTACCTGTAATCTGATCCACTAAGTCACAACATTCTTTACTGTAATGACACTCAAAAAATAAGTGCTTTACAGTTTCATCCCTGTCACCACACAGATCTAATCATCAATTTAAATCTTCCTTTTCTTCTATCCCTCCTCTTTGAATTTTCCTCTACCCCTCAAAATTTCCAAATTACAATCTAACCATCCAAAGTAATCATATATTTTACTCATTGAGTATATAGCTAAAGATATTTTTTCTACTTCACATTAAGTACAAAGTTGCATAAAAATGCAAATTCAAGTTATTCTACCCCTTACAATTCAAAGAGATCCGTTTTCCATCACATAATCATAAACCTACATCAAATTCAAATACTTCTTTTGAGTATGGCTACTGTCCTATCTATGTTTACCCAAAATTTACAGCTGTCTAAATAAGAGAAAATTTTACACTCCTTTAACTCTTTGGACAAACAAGCAGCTATTGGAAAATGTTTATATTGATACAAGTCTTCACTTCTGATTTCACTTCAGCTTTCACAAGAAATCCGCGCCAAACTTTAGCCTATGTCCTTTCCCCCAATTTTATTTCACTTTAAAAAATTTAGAGAAACAGTCTTTACAAAATTCTTCCTCTACTTATCCCCATTATACTCGAAACTTTATTAGGAGGAGAGAATAGATTAGTGATAAACATGCAATCAATTAGTGGTGCCTTAGCACTCACATGGATTGATCATGATAGTTTATACAGTCAGCTATTATATAGTGTAACAATTAATAAAATTGAGAGGTTTATTACATTACTTTTTATGGTTTGATTTATTTATATTTCAACATGTTATTAAAATGTCATTGAAACATGTCTGTTATGTATTGTAATACTATTTTATTACACTAATATGTTTCTTTATTGTATAATTTTAGGAAAAGGATGGACCATTACGATATTCAGAAGATATAGTTGGTGGGAAGTTGTCCGAAAAGCAAAGAACACGATTTTACAAGAAAATGGCTCATGTAGTTGTTAAGGTAGAAGTGTACGACTCGGAAATCCTCATGTTTGATTGGGAAGGAGCTGGTGTATTTATTTCTAAGGAAGGACACATATTGACCTTATCACATATACTTTGTGGAAAAAATGAGAGTGCTAAAATAAAAGTGATCACAAAGGAGGAGCTAACATATGATGCTTATGTGATGTCGATTGATGAATCATTAGGTCTTGCCATCCTTTCCGTTTCTGAATCAGATACTCAAATTTCTTATGCAAAGATTGGTGAAAATGTATCTCTTGGAGAAGAGGTTTATCCTATTGGTCATCCATTTTTCTTTGGTTTTTCTTATCCAATTGGACATGTTTCATTTTCTTGTCGGACAAATAGAGAGTTCTGTGAATCTATAAGAGAAGATTTGTTGACAAAGGATATGTTAAACGAAAGAGCTGAACAGAGTTCTGACCCTAGTGCAAAATATATATGTCATGTCGACAACTTAGAGCACTTACAGACCCTATCTCCGTCGGTGTTGTTTGTTCAAGTAAACAATGTTCATGGTGATGGCATGGGTGGAGCAAGTGGTATGCCATTATTTAACTGTCATGGGGAAATTATTGGCATGTACTATGTTGTAGCATATGATCAATGTTTTGGAATTCATGCCAAAACACTCAACTATTTTCTTAAAAGGTACTTTTCATTTTTTTTTTGCCCTTTTTTGTATTGTATCTCTTTTAAATCTTATAAATTGTAACTTTGTATCTTCTATATGCGCAGGGTTTTTCCGGACGGTTTGTCTCAAAAGAAAAAGAAAAAGAAAACTTGGAAACACAAAGGTGAAATAGCTTTCAATTTATTTCCTACCTATATTTATACAAAGTATTTCCTTTCTTCAAATGCATGTATACTTAGTAACTATAATTCTTAGCCTCTTAACTTGGTATCTCTTTAGTTTTTATACAATAACCTTTAATGATATTCAACATAATCTACAAGATGTCATCCTTAATTTCGTAAATTATTTCCCTTTTATCATATTATCCGACTTTATTGTGTCTTATTGGCACCATACATCAGCCAATCGACATTTTACTTTGATGTTTAGAAGAAAAGATGATTTTATAAGGATTAATTAATTATTTGCGTTTACTTTTATGTAAGATAATGTAAAACTGAACTTCTAAGATCATTAAGCAATGTTAGGTATAAGATATGATTTGCATTCAGTGAAAATCGAATTCAAGTAGTAGCGAATTGATGATGCGATTGACATTGAATGTGTTGTTTAAATAGTATGTGAAATATTGCTGAATTTGCTGACATCTATTCATACACACTCTAGGGGAGACGAGCACAAAATAACAAGTTATATACGACTTTTTTGTGGGAGGAGCCTCATTGAAGGTAACAATATTACTGCCACACTCTCTTTCCCTTTTCCCTTTTTGTAACAGATTACGGATGGTATATTGAGCTTGGAAAGTTAGCTTGTCCATATATTCTCTATGTTTGAACTTGATAAAAATAATCACTTCCCATGTTTAATGATGTATATACGTGAAATAAGATTCTTCCTTAGTCTCTTAAGAGAAACAAAGCTACACATATTAGAGATTCATCATCGATTCTGTAGCAACAAAGATGGTTGATGTTGGACTGTTCTTACCCTTTAATCAAGTGTGCCAACTACACGTGCAAAGAGCCCTTATGAGCTTATTTCTCTCTCTTCTTCTTTCTTGATTACTCTCTTTCTCTAATTAAAGCATACTACAAATTCTCCTTTGAAGCGTCTTCTGTGCTTTGTTTCCTTCATTTAATCCTAACTTTAATGGAACGCTTAGCATCTTTTCATAACTTTGCATCACAAGAAGTTCTTTGGTGGCATCAAATCAAGGCTTTATCATCAGCTTAATCATGCTTTCCGTGGGGAGGGGTTAGAGAGGGTGGAGATCACGCATTGAGGTTATATAAAGAATTTTACAAAAATACTCTTGCATAATGCTAATGTAATGCAGTATTATAGATACTACTTGCAACATTTGCTTGCATAGGTTCATATAATCATAGAAATAGAGGCTTATGAGTATGGTTTTGCTCCTTTATCTGTCTTTGTTCATTAATGTTGTTTGCTACAGTTTTTCCTAATCTGCCTGCTATTTTTTTGTTTTTAAGCACACACATGTTTACTTCTCAACAACACATTACCCGTACAAACCGATCAACCGAACCTAAAACCGAACCGCAAACCCGATTGACACCCCTATGTGTTTGTATGTTTTCCAGGAGTTTACCCTTCTCTTAGTGTATTTTCTCGACAATTCCCTCCCTTTTATTCTGAATGTCTCTTTTATTCTGAATTCTGAACAATTGCAAAGTTGAAATTGCATAATTGTGAGCTGAATATGTCCTCTCTACTATACATACAATTGCCTTCCTTATGGGAGTTATGGTTTACTGACGCTTTTTTGGATGAGGTTTTAATGTCTTGTTGTACATTTTTAAGTACTACATGCCTCTTTACTATCTTTTTGTATTGGTATTTTTGGATTTTTCATGGCTTCTTACCTCCTCTATTTCGTTCTCATCGACTATTCCTACTAATTTTATTGTCTTTATCGTATTTATTTTTTGTGGGTTTCCTTTGTTTTTAATTTGATAACTATAACTTCTTTCTCTGGATTAGTACTCATCATTCTTATGCTGTTGCATATTATACTGCTAATTTTTTGACTTTGCTTTTTTATGCAGTCCTGTATCTCTGTAGATTAATATTTTATGCTCCACTTACTCTTATGTTTAATCCTATTGATAAGTCTCTTATAATAGACTTTCTTTTACCTCTTTATTTTTGTTATTCTACTCATTTTAAGTTTACCTTCCCCTTTTTTATGTTTTGCAGGAGTTACATCTCTCCGTTTTCAAAGTCTAAGCTTGCTCAATGGTTTACTCTCTTGGTTTTCATGACTAGCTGCACCTCTCCGTATTGCACTTTTAATATGTTGGTGTATGTTCCCGTTGGAACTTATGACCTTGGTCTATTTAACACTTGGCTTTTGTTAGTACTTGTACTAGTTGTTCTTGATTCTTTCTATTGTACATTTTTTAACATGAGCTATCTTCTTTCCTTTTTTTATTTATTACGAAGATTATTAGTTGGAATGTAAGGGGTGCAAAGCGATCTCAGGCCATTGTGAGATTATTTTTCTACGAAAGAGAAGTAATCCTAATATATATATTTATTGCAATCGAGACTATGATTTCTCCTGCAAATAGTCATCGTTTCCATAAATTTTTAAGTTACATCATAGAATTGCCTCATTACTTAATCATGATTTAGAACATGATTTTGTTTTTATACTTTTTTCAATACTAGGGTGACCCGCGCGCGCGTAGCGCGCAATGCTAGTGTGAAGCGTAGCATGTTATTCTTGCATAGAATGATCTGAGGCAATGCGGGACCTTTACGTGTTAGTTTTTCGTATTTGTTTTGAGTTTAGATTAAAAATTTGGACGGCCGTTTTAAATAAGTAATAATAATGGCGCTTTATGTAAAGTGAAATATTTATGGTGCTATAAGCAACATATGTTTATTAAAGGTTTTAGTGTTATTCTTTGATAATAAAAGGTGATCGGGTTGAATGGACTTTGGTTTAATTGGGTTATTATTTGATTTATAATTGTTTGTCTTATTAAGAAAAAATTATAGCAACATTGTATATTTTTATTTGTAATTGTGGTATGGGCCAATGTTTGGGCTTTTACAAATTTGATAGGTAAATTTTGAGATGAATTGCAAAGAGTGTGGTTGTCAATTGTAATGTAACGAAGTAATCATTGTTACAAAAAAAAAAAAAAAAAAAAAATATTTGTTTATTTTTATTTTTATTTTTGGGGTATCATGATTTTAGCGAATTGTATGTAAGAAAGATAACTAACCCCTTCCCAACATTTAAGTTAAAAGAACGGGTATCATGATTTTACCTCTCTTAAGCTGTCTCTCTAACTCATTGTTTCTTCTCTCCCTTTCCTAGGCTAATTGCCCTAAATTTTTCTCCTAAACTAATTGTTTATAATTGCCCTAGTTTCTTAAGTTATCTTTCTTTATTTAGTGACCTTTTTTCTTGAGTGATCTTTCTTTTTCTTGAGTGATTTTTCTTTCTTAAGTGGTCTCTCTCACTAATGGTTTCTTTCTTTACTCTCCTAAACTAATTGACCTAAGATTCTCACTTAAATAATTGCCCTGAGTTTTAAGCTATCTTTTTTTCCTTTAGTGATCTTTCTTCTTGAGTTATTTTTCTTCGTGATTGATATTTCTTAAGTGACTTTCTTTTTTTTTTAGCATTTTAGTAACAATTTTTTTCTAAGCTAATTATTCTGATTTTCATAAGTAATCTTTCAAGTGGTTTCTCTCTTTTTGTTAAGTGAGATTTCTAAAGTGGTCTCTCTCAAATGATTTTCTTAAATGGTCTCTCTCTCTCTCTCTCTCTAGCTGGTCACTTCCTAAGCTAGTTGCCCTGATTTTAATTTCTTAAGTGGTTTTTCCTTAGAGAGACCACTCTCTCTCTCTCTCTCTTTTTCTCTTTCTATCTCTTTCACTAATTTTAGTAACCTTTTTTCTAAGCTAATTGTTTTTTCTTAAGCTAATTGCCTTAATTTTCTCAAATGATCCTTTCTTATAAGTGCCCAATTTCTCTTTCTCTCTTTCTCTCTAGTAGGTCGCTTCCTAAGCTAATTGCGTTGATTTTAATTTTTAAGTGGTTTTTCCTTAGTAGTCTCTCTCTCTCTCTCTCTCTCTCTCTCTCTCTCTCTCTCTCTCTCTCATTTAAGCTGATTGTGTTTCCTAAGCTAATTGCCTCAATTTCCTTAAGTGATCTTTCTAAGAGGATCCTCTCTCTCTCTCTCTCTCTCTCTCTCTCTCTCTCTCTTTTATAAGCTAATTGCCTCGATTTTTGTGTATGATCTTTATTAATTGGTCTCTCACCTTTCCAAAGGCAATTGACCTTACTTTCAAAAATGATATTTCTTAAGTGGTTGTTTTCTCTTTTTATCTCTTAAGACAGTTGCCTTGGTTTTCTTAAGTGGTATTTTATGTACTCTCTTTTTTCTCTCGCATTATAGTAAGTCTTTTTCCTAAACTAATGTGTTTTCATAAGCTAATCATCCTAATAGGTTATGAACCATTCTTAAGTTGTTTCTCTCACTCGTGGTTTCTTTCTCTCCTTCTCCTAAGATAATTGTTCTAAGTTTTATCCTAAACTATTTGTTTATAATTACCCTAGTTTCTTAGGTTATCTTTCTTTCTTTAGTGATCTTTTTTCTTGAGTGATCTTTCTTTTCCTTGAGTGAGTTTTCTTTCTTAAGTGGTCTCTCTTTCTTTCTAGCAATTTAGTAGGTCGCTTCCTAAGCTATTCCACTGATTTCAATTTCTTAAATGGTTTTTCCTCAATGGTCTCTCTCGTTAATGCTCTCTCTCTCTCTCTCTCTCTCTCCCCCCCCCCCCCCCCTAAGATAATTGCCTAAATTTTCCTTCTTAAGCTAACTTTCCTAATTATCCTTTTCTTAAGTGATCTCTTGATTGTCTTAAGTAAATTTTTCTTTTCTTAAATGAGTGATCAAATGAGTGATCTTTCTTCTTAATTGATTTTTCTTAAGTGGTCTTATTCTCTCTAGCATTTAATTAGTAACTCTTTAGTCTAAGCTAATTTCTCATAATTTATTAAGTGATCTTTGTTAAGTAGTCCCTTTTTTTTAATGATATTTCTTAAGTGGTCCTTCCCCAATGATCTTTCTCTCTCTCTCTCTCAAGTGATTGTTTCTTAAGAAATTAGCTTAAGAAAATGTAATTAGCTAAACTGGTCATCATTTCATCAGTAGGCTTCTTCCTAAGCTAATTGCTCTAATTCTTAAGCGTTCCTTCCCTCTCTCTTTCTCTCCCTCTCATATTAGTAATTAAGCATTTTCCTTATCTAAGCTAATAATTGTGTGTTTCTGAGCTAATTGCTGTAATTTTCTTAAGTGATTTTTTTAAAGTGGTTTCCTCTTTCTATTCTCAGCTAATTGCCTTACTTTTTGTGATCATTCTTAATTGGTCTTTCATCTCTCTAAAGCCAATTAACCCTGTTTTCAAAAGTTATTTTTCTAAAAGAACCCCTTTTTTCTCTATCGCATTTTTATAAGCCTTTTTCCTAAACTAATTGCGTTTTCCTAAGTTAATTTTCCTAAAAAATCACTTAAGAAGCAAAATCACCCAAGAAAAAGAAAGATTACTCAAGAAGAAAAGCAAAGATGAACACTTTAATTACCCACCTTGTCATATACATTCATACACGTTGTCACCCACCCTTACACGTGGTCAGTGAATTGGCAGCAATGATGCACATGGTTTTTTCGAGGGCAAATCAGTCAGAACACTGTAGATAAGGAATACCAAGCACAAATACAGGGGCAATTAAGTCAATTACTTACTTAAATCCTTACTAATTAGGAGTAAAAAAGTATTGCAATTAATTGAATTAAGATGAAAGTCAAATGTTATACTATGTAATTTGAAATGACGATACTGTCAAAGTTTTAAGATATCTCATGGTTATCTCCAATTCTCCATTATAAACAAATCATACTTCGTATATATTTAACTTATTTAGAATATTCAAAAGATAAATGGCAAGTACATGATTGAGCTTGTGATTTGATGATGCCATGATAATAAGATCTTTGAATTTATTATAGTTGATGAGATTAAATATATTATCAAAGTTGTTGAACAAAGGTGAACAAACACGAATGATGAGTTGATAAGTAAGTTTTTCTCGGAAATAAATTAATAAGTCATCATTTGATTAATTTAATTTAAATATGGAAAGATTATAACAAAGCCAACATCGTTTGATAGAAAATTTTATTTACATCATTATAGTTGCATTCAGGTTAATACAATAATAGTAATAAGTCATCATCTTTATGTAATTAGATCATACACTTACAATAATCAGTCTGTTAGCATAAAATTCCAGGAAAAACAATCAAATCTTAACTCAAAATAAGTAAACCTTGTTTTGAAATGCACCAAGGACACTTAATCCACAGTATGAAATGGTCACAGATCACTCTTGGCCTAACTAACTGTCCTGTTTCGATACACTTGAAGGAGTTGATCACAGATTTGTCGCGTAGTTGGTCTTTAGCAGGGTAAGTCTTGGTGCACATGAGTGCAATTTCAAGAACCTTGAATGCAGCACATTCTTCATTAGGAGGGAGTGGCATCAAGTTGGGGTCGATAAGCTTCTCTCGATCTATCCTTCCATTTCGATACGTGTCTCTACCCATCTCACCATGTCTATATCTATATCTGTACCGAAACTTCCATCTGTTGGCATTTTTCCACTAATAAGTTCCATCAGTACAATTCCCATGCTATACACATCACTCTTTTCTGTGGCCTTCAATGAGTGCATATTCTGGCAAATTTAAGACAACAAATTAAAAAACCCAAATTTTATGTTAGATATTATAATCATAATCTAAGATATCTTTGTATAATGTTTGCTGAAACATAATGATATATACAAAGTCAACTATGGTTTATTAATATGATACAACAAATAAAAGGCTATAATAAAGATTATCATAATTTGAAGTATAAGTAACAATAAGCAGATCAATTAATGAGAAATTGTTTTTTGAATTTACCTGGGGCAATGTATCCATAAGATCCAGCAAACCAAATACTGGATTCTATTTCATTGATTTCTATTTCATTGATAGAATCATAATTGCAATGGATCTGCTTCGCTAGTCCGAAATCTCCTAAATGAGCTTCCATGTTAGAATCCAGCAGCACATTACTTGTCTTAATGTCTCTATGCATGATCTTCGGCACACAATCATGGTGCAAGTACTCCACTCCTTGAGCTAACCCCACAGCTATTCTTAATCTTGTTTCCCAATCGAGTCCCTTCGTTCCAGCCTTCTTATTGATACTTTCTTGTCCATGGAGCCAGTCTCAGACACTTCCGTTCTCCATGTAATCGTATATCAGCAGATTCGAGGCTGCTCCTTTGTTGGTGCAGTACCCAATCAACTTCACCATATGCCTGTGCCTTATTCTCCCAAGAGTTTTTATCTCTCTGGCAAAGCTCTTGTCTAACATGAGATCATCTTTTCGGGCTATTTTCTTCACTGCTACTGTCTCTCCAAATGCTAAGTCGGCCTTGTAGATTGTACCAGAACCTCCTGAACCAATTATGAAAGTGTCACTCAGATTCTTTGTTGCTTCTATAATGTCATCCCATCTGTACTCTGAATGTCTTCAAGGGGATATTGAATTGAGTAATCGCCGATTTGTATTGGAAGAACTGCTGTATGAGCTGCTTCCCGTTTTTTTGGATCTTTTGATCATATATCTTCGCCGTCTGATGCAGATGGCCACTCCAAGTATTAAGACAATAGCTGCAACAACGGTCAGAAATGAAGAGAGTACCAATGCTAAGGTTGCATGCTTATGGCTGCCTTGATTGGCTACACTGCAGAGTTGAAGAGGCCTCCCACAGAGGAGCTTATTGCCCTTGAAAACATCAGCTGGCCAACGCGAGAACTGCTTATCAAGTTTCCCTCCAAGGTGGTTGTATGAGAGGTTGAGCATGCTCAAACTGCTCATTCCTCCAATCTAGGGGGGGGGGGGGGGGGGGGGGGGGGGGGGGCCTCACTAGTGAACTGATTGTGAGATAAGGTGAGAGCTTCGAGCTTAGTAAGCGATCCGATTTGTGGTGGAATTTGTCTAGTGAGATTGTTGAAACTGAGGTCCAGCATGACTTGCAGATTCTGGAGCTGAGAAATCTCAACTGGAATCTCACCATTAAGATGGTTATTTGATAGTTGAAGCTCATAGAGTTTTCTAAGTTGGCCTATCCAGGCTGGGATCGAGCCAGAAAGTCGGTTTTTAGTGATCCTAAGGACATTAAGAGAAGTAAGATTGCTAATTTCTGATGGTAGGGTACCATTCAGCTGATTGTCCTCCAGAGAAAGAACAAGGACTTTAGAACAGTTGAATAACTGAGGTGGTAAAGGACCAAAGAATGAATTTGAGGACAGTTTGATTTCGCCAAGCTGGAATATAACCTCATCAACAAGGAGAGAACAAATATTGTAAGCATTTTGGCATAAGCATCAGAAACTGCTGAAGTGTCTGCATTGCTCACAGTTTGACCAGCACCAACAGAAGCATCCAACCAAACTGTTGGAGTTCTTGAAGCCTTAGTACTGGCACTTTTTTTTGTACACAACAACCAGTACTGTCTTAATTATGACAACCTCCACACATAATGCCCCTGCATTTCAAAAAGCAACATAAATATCAAATTTCTTTATGGCACTTTTTGACTTGCAGTTGAAAGTAATGTTCTTTCACAATACTTGATTGCTATCATAAACCCAATTCTGCTAACTCCTGTACTAGTTATTTGCCATCCCAACCAAATCTGCATAACATCTCAACTTCATCTAAGATTTCACTCGTTTCAAATGCATTTCTCAATCAAGCACTTCAGAAGTTTTATTTCAAATTAAGGCTTCTTTCATAAAAACCCTTAGCTGAATTTGTCATAGACCTTACTCAAACTTTTATTTCCTTCTTTTAACATTCTTGGTGCTAATCTTATATTCTTACAGTAAGAGAACAAAGTTTAATTCATTACCAATATCTATCTTTCGTTCTTTCTGAATAACAAGCTTCTACATCAGAATCAAACTCATATGCTCACACACTAAACACAAAGAATTTTCCTACAAGAACCTTAAGCGAATTTATACATCCTATCTGCTACAATACTTGCAACTGCCGAAAGTGATTCAACTATTAAAATATAAGAACCAAAGGCTTTTCTTAGAATACTTACACGAATGAACAAACAGACTTTTTGTACTTCTTCTTCCTAGGAGCTTTTTTCCTCTTAGGAGGTTGTAGGACAACTTTGATAGCAGTATCAAAAACAGCTTTGACATTCTAAACAAGAAATCAGAAATTTGGTTAAAATTCATTATATTCATAATACTTTTGCAAAGTATTGTGCTGTGAGGCCACGAGCCGGTGTAATTTACCTGCTGAGTCTTAGAGCTGCACTCAATATAAGCTGCAGCACCAATTTGCTTCCTTAACTCTTCTCCCTGTATAATTACATGTTCATTAGCCTTCAACTCGTAGTTTTTGTGTGCATATTATAGATTGTAATATAATAAGGAGACAGTATTTTGAAAGGGAACATAACATACTTGAGCAGGAGTATGATATTTGATCCAGTAGGATCAGCATACCCTCTTTCATCCCTAAGATCTGAGAGATAACACAAAATAAATTATAATTTCAATCTTCTATTACAGAACACATATAGTTAAGCAAATCATTATAGTTCTTGCAAATGCATTGGTTCGAATAAGGCCATATATTTACCTAGTTTTGTTCCAACAAGTACAATTGGAACATTGGGGGCAAATCTACGAAGTTCCGGCATCCACTGAAAGATTATGAAACAGTGCACATTCATAAGCATCAATGTACACAAAATTAAGCTATGAATTTGTATTAAGGACAATAATCATGCAATTTCAACAACTTTTGGAGGGTGTCAAATGTCAATAATTAAGGGATAATATAAGACATACTGCATTATACAATCAAGATTATTAGGTCCATAAATGTACACAAAATTAAGTTATGAATTTGTATCAAGAACAATAATCATGCAGTCTCATCAATTTTTGGAGGGAGTCAATAATAAAGGGATATTTTAAGACATAGAAGTATTATTAAATCATGATTATTAAGTCCTTAAACATAAACGAATTTCTAATTTGTAACAGACAGTAAAGGGGATGTAGGCTCAGTTTTGAGTCAGAAAGAAAGGTCCCAACTTTTGTTAAACTTGATGTTAATTTAATGATATAATCATACACTAAACATTATTAAAAGACAAATTTTACCCACATTTCATCAGAAAATCAATAAGTACCTTCTTAAGGACATTTTCATAACTTGCCCTGCTAATCAAAGAAAATGCCAACACAAATATGTCTGCACCCCTGTAACTCAATGGCCTTAACCTGCTATAATCTTCCTGACCTGAAATTTTCAAGCATATAACACCACTTCTCAAACACGGCAACGGTAAAAAAGACGTGTTTTAGAGACCGTAAAAAGTCAAATAGACCAAACAAAAAAGGGACATAGGGAGTTATTAATTTGTTATACCAGCAGTATTCCAAAGTCCCAAGTTGACAATGCTTCCATCAACAGCCACATTAGCACTAAAATTATCAAATACAGTAGGAATGTAATCCTGCCAGAAAAGGAAAAGTATCATTAATTAGCATAAAGAGTAACCTTTAAGGTAACATATCCCAAATTCCCAAGTGATATCAAACTCAAAATCCCAACCAATAATATTCATTTTATAATTAAATAATTATCAATTAAGCATTTTGTTTTTGAAATGGGTTTTTGAGAAATGAAAATGAAAACATAGAATCAGCTTATTTGAGCACAAAATGCAAATAAAAAATATTAAATTTAAATACCCATTGACGTAAACGACAAGAAAACAGCTCAAATTCAAGCAAATGCACCAAAAAAAAATGCAAGAAAGTAAGAATCTTTAAGTAAGAAAATGAGAAAAACTTACAGTAGGAAATTTGTTACTGGTATAACAAATGAGCATACATGTTTTTCCAACAGCTCCAATTGAAGAATTAGAGCCATACTTATTTGAGAAATAACAGCCAATTGATTTTGTTTTGATTTGAAACCAAACAGCAGATTAATCTTTTTAAAATTAAAACCTTAACCGTACTTCCCAACACTTGAGCAAACCAAACAGTAGATTAATCTTTTTTAAAACCTTAATCCCACTTCCCAAAACTTGAGCAGAAGCTGTAAAAGAGAAACACTCTTACACAGCATGCAAAACAATAGACCTACAGAGAACTAAGCGGCTCATCATAAAAAGGAACAAACAATTTAGTCCTCCCAATTATGCGACAAATGCCAATCCTTTCTCGATAAAATCTGAGAAAGAGGACATTTTCTCAAATGCCAGGTGAAGTTTTTCAGTCGTGTGTAGCTAATGAAAACTAAAGAGGACATTTTCGCTAATCTACCCCTAATCAAAATCGAAGAAGGGGTTTTGCATACTACTCGTACACCAAATCAATTGAAATAAAAACAAAATTAAAACAAAAGGGAATTGAAGAAA
Organism: Chenopodium album; assembly: GCF_948465745.1. NCBI lineage: Eukaryota > Viridiplantae > Streptophyta > Magnoliopsida > Caryophyllales > Amaranthaceae > Chenopodium > Chenopodium album. The sequence continues at coordinate 19,963,365 of NC_137860.1, read as the reverse complement.
GAGGAGTTACAGATTCATCAACAAAATTTAAAATTAAAACAAATACGGAGTAAAAATTAATCAAAAAACAAAATTAAAAAAGAAAAAGAATCGCACTACTGAAGCAGCTTCTTATAGATCACTACTTTTTTTTTTTTTTACTTTTTTTTTTGAAAAATCTTATAGACTACATCTTATATACCACTCCAATAAAATTAAAAACAAAATTTAAACAAGAAAAATCAACGAAAGTGGAGTACCAGATTCATCCAAACGATCGAGATTTTGATGAGTTACTCCCAAAACGACGGCTGATGTGCCCAAAACTACGGCTGAAGAGGAGAAGAAGAATGAGACTGATGATACTGTATACCCACCCCTACACGTGGCCAGTGAGTTGGCAGGTGCTTGCACATGCATTTTTTCGAGGGCAAATCAGTCACAGCACTGTAGATAAGGAAATGGTAGTACAAATATAGGGGCAAATTGGACAGTACACTGTTCATAAGGAAACCCATTTTTTTGAGTGTTGGTGCTTTTATAGGGTAAGGATATGCTCTGGCTCAAGCTACTCAAAAACCTTTAATTTGGTCAAATCTCTTTGATCTTAATTCTGCTTCCCCGCTTCCTTTTTTTGTTGTTGACACATGCTTCTCCGCTTCCTTGGTGTATTATAGGTGATTTCAATGACCTATATTTACTAAATGAAATGATAAATAAGGCGTATTATAGGTGATTTCAATGACCTCTTTGATCTTATTTCTACTTCTCCATTTCCTTTTTTTTTTTTGTCACATTGCTTCTCCGCTTCCTTGGTGTATTATAGGTGATTTCAATGACCTATATTTAAAATAAGGTGGAAAGCCCCTACTTCTGCTAGATGTTTTAGATTACAAAGATTTGCTCAATTTACTGATATCCCTACAACTGGTAATTCTTTCTCTTGGAAATGCTCGTTTAGCTCTCACATTGTATATGAAAAGTTAGATCGTTCTTTTGTTAACTCTCAATTGTATTCTTTATATCCTCTGCTTGATGCATATTTTTGACGGTTTTAATTTGATGGAAGGATTTGAGTGATTTTAATGGTGGAAATTAGAAGGATAGTCTTAGAAGGCAACGACTTCTAAGTTTGATCGTCAACTAGTTTGAACCTTAACCAAGTTATCTTCAAGCAAAAGCTCAATAAACTCAATTTTTTATTATTAAACATCCTATTAAAATAATTGACATAAGACTAATATATACTAGATTAATACTCGTGCGATGCACGATTTCAGAAATTTTTATTAATATTATATTATTAATTAATTGATTGCTTTTGCAACAAATCATATAAAAGAGTACTTTTATGAAGAAAAAAGTCATTAATGCGTAGTTAGTAATTGATACACATACTTTTATTTATTTTTTAAAAAATAATCTTTCTAATATTTGAATTTATTTGTTGGAAAGATAAAAAAAATTGGAAAAAAAATAATTGAAAAAAATGATGATGTCATACTCAATTTTGGAGGGAAAATTTATAATTAAAAAATGACATGTGTACAAAGATGAAGTTTGCGGTTTTAACTTTAGTAATAGTTATAGATAGGAAAAATAAATCTATCCTACTTGTTCCGCAAGCAAACTAAATAAAATTCCTAACAATTAATTTAGTCCACTAACCAATTAACACAACTTTGGATGTCCAATGTCCCATAACTATAACAATTTTTTCCCTAGACTCTAGTTTATGCAATTCTCCCTACATCCCCTTCTAAACTAAAAGGTTTTTCTTTCGTTATGTTTCGCAAGTTTCATTTTTTTTATTTTTTTTTCTTTCCTTATTTACTACTTTAATTTGCAGAGCTGTGTAAACATTTTAACATAGCTAATTTGTTTGTTTTCTCTCTCCTCTTTTTTAGTGAATTTATTTTCTCTCTCCTCTTTTTTTTTATTATTTTTTTTTTTTGTTTTTCAATATCCTCTCTTCTTCCATGAAGATTTCTAGCATAATTTTTTTTAATCATGATTGTGAGTAATTCGTATTTTTAATGATAATCTAATCAATCGATTTTGTTTTTTTGATTTTGATAATACTCTGTTTTTCTATTGTAATTGTTCGATTATCATTATTTGATTTTATAGTTTTCACTGTAATGATTTTAAATTGATGATCCTAACTTATATTCAATTAATTCAACAAGCTAAGCAAATTACAAGCCTAATCGAAGCAATATCAAGCAAATAGCACAGGAATAGTATAGAGAATTTAAGCCAAAATTCCCTAGTTTTGGTTGGGATGAAGATATGCATAAAGGTTGTCACGATGATGATTTTTAATTGCTAATGTTGTATTGTGGCGGCGGCGATGACGACAATTATTGTGGCTGAAGTTGAAGTTGAAGTTGCGTTAAACAAAACATCTACATATTAAAGGACTGATGAGGAGGATAGAAGTAGATGAGTAAAGCTCCAACCACCATATATTTATGTTCAGCTTGTGACCTTGAAAATGAACATATGTAGCCTTGTAAATGTACAAATAATGTAGGTCTCTTAAAATGAGCATGTTCATTATAAATCTATAAGCAATTCTTATACGATGTAAGTATATTTATTACAATGCATACAAACTATTCACCAAAAAAAAAAAAATTAAATGAATGATAGTAAACTATCTAGAGTATATTATCGTGTTTTTAGATTTATAATGAGAGATGTGGTAACGTTACTTCAAAGAAACTAGCTAGGCGGTCATTGTGTTTCATATTAAGACACTACTCTTTATAATAACATGTTTTTGTGCGGCTGGTCATATCATGTGTGTATATATATATATATATATATATATATATATATATATATATATATATATATATATATATATATATATATATATATATATATATATATATATATATATATATATATCCTTATATATATATATATATATATATATATATATCCTTATATATATATATATATATATATATATATATATATATATATATATATATATATATATATATATATATATATAAGGATAAAAAGAGATGAATATTTTAATTTATAAATGTTCATATGATTTTATAGAGATGAACATTTGACTCTTTAAGAAAATGAGCATATTGATATATCTAAATGAACATTTATAAATGAATTGATCATGTATTAGAATGAAAATGAACATTTTTTAATATAAATATGTACATAGATAAAAGTGAGAATAAATTTTATAATTGGCACAAATTAAAGTATTAATATATGATTATTTATATATATATGAATAATCTGTATTAATATAACACATGATTATTCATTTTATCAATATGTGAATAATCATGTATCATTGCAATGACGAGAATTGATTAGAATGAGATGATCATGTATTGGAATGAAAATGAACATTTATAAATTAAATATGAAATTATAAATGAATAAAAGTGGAAGAATTTTGAAATAGTCGTGTAGTGACGTCTTAGGCCATCCTAACTCTTAAAGTTTAGTTTATATATGTTCTACTTCACCAACTTTCCATTTAGGTGTTTTAATATACATAAGATTTTTCCTTATAGTATTTAACCTTTAGATTTATACGAATATTAAAAATGAAATTAACTCTTTAACGTGCATAATGTTGTGCTCCCATAAATGTTCAATTCATTATACAAAAATTTCTATGTACATAAACATAATATAGTTTTCTAGAACATCAATTATTTTTTCAAACATTATATAATATCTTCCTTGCTAGCTAGATAGAAGAATAAATCTTAGTATATGTATCTTTGTTTCTATTTTTAACAATCCTCCTTTTTTGATCTATATATACTATTTGATCATTATTTATGTATCCAAATGAAAATGAACACCTATTAATACAATAATGAAGATTCAACATTGACCACTATTAATGCTCAATCACCAAATCAAGTAATTATGAACATTTACTTTTTTGTTTATGAACATGTTGCTTTCCTAATGTGAACTTTTTATATATGCTAGCTAGATGTCTATTTCTGAAGGATGTGATTTTTCCTTATAGTATTCAAGGTTATTTCCTTCTTAACAAAATCAAAGTAAAATTGTATACAACAAAAATTGAAGTATTAGATATTAAATATACAATACAATTCCACGCAAAATATCAAACACAAAAAATTTCTCAATCCAAATTAAAAAACTTCAAGCTTTTCTTATTAGTTCATGTTGCTTGCATGCCTTCTTGGTTTCCTTCTTTTTGTCGTCTTCCTAGTGTGTGGTCTAACTCACTATATCCACAACTCGTTATTAACCTGATAGACAAGATATATAAATTATTGGATTTGAACAATAATTAGTGTTGAAATGAACCAATTTTATATGAAAATGAACATGAGTGATGTTTTGGGTAAATTTACCCTTTCCACGTGGGCTAATCAATGGTCGACACGTGTCATACCCTCATTGATCCTAATGGGACCAAAATCATCATTTGACACGTGTCACCCCATAACTTGGGAGAAAAAGGCGGCCTTCAGGCCCAATTTGTAACACCCCGACCCCAAACAAATTAGGGAGGGGCCTATTGTCACGAAATGCGCATCGAGGGCCAACAACTATCCCCACAGACCAACACAAGTCCTTCCGGCGCATTTTGTCCTCACTCATGCGCACCCCGGGAAAACTTCCCAGGAGGTCACCCATCCCAAGACTACTCCCAGCCAAGCACGCTTAAATATGGAGTATTCTTAGCATATGAGCTCCCTAAAAGGAAGATGCATCTTGTTGATATGAGTAGTATATCAAACTCCTTTAAAGCAATCATGAGGGGTATTACAATAGTCATCAAATCTTTCTACATCTTGTGAAACAGGAAATTCATAAGGGCGACGAAGATCCCCGGAAAGAACGGTTTGAGGAAGGCCATATTGCCTTTTTACTCTAGAAGGGTAGAAAAAGGTTAACTTGGACAAACTTGGAAGACAGTAAAAAGGTTGATTATTGACACCAACTATCTTCTCAATTTTCCACCAAGGAACAACCCAATTGATGGCAAAGTCGCGAGTTTCAAAGATTCTACTCCACTCCCGGCAGCCCATCTTTATGGAAAAACGCTTCTTCCTTCTCACGAGACAATTTGGTGTATACTTTTCCATATTGTCAGGAGGGCTAATTAATTCAAGCCTTTCCATTAGCCAAATCTATAAAAATTCACTGCAAATAATTAGTATTACTATACAAAATTAAATTTATTTTATTTCTGTAATTTAAAGTATTGATTTTCTACCTGCAATAAAATTGGAGAACCTCGAAGATGTGCTTTTGGGTCCTTCTTTAATTCATCTAAACTAAGCATAGTTTCTCCAACAATTAATTGCATTGGATTTCTCCCTAATTTAATTTGCTCCATGACAGATACTAATATTGATTGACCTTTATGAATATTACCACTAGTGAGGAGATATTGGCTAAACATGCAAAAGAGGAAAGCCCTCCTCTGATAAACATGCAAAAGAGGAAAGCCCTCCTCCTATAAACATGGTCTATCAAAATAAAAACGTGCAAATTCTTTCAAATTGACTACATTCCCATGCACTATGTCTTTTAAGTCCCTATCCCTAAGGTTAAGGAAACACTCAAAATCTTTATAATAATATTCGCTCACCTTAGGAATTACCGCAAGATATAGAGAAGGAAAGCCAAGAATGACACCAAATTCTTCCGGTAAAGGGCAAATTTCATCCCAATATTCTAAGACGGTATGAAGAAAGTCTATGTCAAGATCTACCCCCTTAATGCCATATGAACCCCCCAAGTGGAAAAAGTCAAGCTCTTTCCTCTCCTTAGCAGTCAAAGACCGACACCACTCACAAGTAAAATCACTAAAATTCTTAGACATAACTACTTAGTTGAAAATTAAAAGCTAAAGCATTTTTAATCTGTTTGAATTATACAGTGATCAACAGATTTGGGGGCTATTTATAACAGAATTGGCGCAAACCGAATCCTTAAAAATCTGGAAAAATAAAACCATCGCGCCGCGATGACTTGGTTCTTACCGCGTCAGAACAACGTGCTATGCTGACCGCGTTTTTCCAACTTCGGCTCGGATTTGCACTTTGACTTTACGGTTTTACACCTTTTCAAAGCCTAATCCAACATTAATTTTGGCAAATATCCTTCAAACACTTATCCCATATTTGGTTATTTTGAGTTTAATTAATTTTAAGCTTAATTAGTTAAACTCGATTTTATTTTTCAATTTTTCTTTTTGGGGAAGTCGGATACCCTCCATTAATAATAAAAATGACAGATTTTTTTTGCGCAAAATTAGTCTTAATTTTTTCACACACTCACATGCACATAAGATGAAAAATAAAAATGCAAAAAGATAAAATAGACATTAGTAATCATAAGATGTATATACAACATGTCTAACATCAGTGTTAAGTCATACAATGCAATAAAGCAAAAGTCCTACATAGTCAAATAAAAAGCACAGGTACAACTACGGTGTCGGAGGATGTAACTGTCGAGGAACTCCGAATTGTATCCAAAAACTGCATAGTCCGCGGAGTCAATCCCTCACTTGCCTCGAGATCACTGATTATCGGGAGCGAAAGAGTAGGGCCAGCTCATCCTACCTCACCCTACTGCTGCAGTCCCGGCTGCTGCGACGACGAGCCAACCTCGTACATCCCACCGCCCGCAAAAGGAGTCGATGTCACGCTTCCCTGGCCACTTGGCCTCCCCGATGCACCCTCGGAAGAAGAGCCGGAACCCTCCAATACCACAGTCTGGTGCGACTCCACTCGACCACCCTGGTTCCCAGCCGAAGTACGACGACGCCTCGAGCCAAATCCGGATCTCTCTCTCCTATCCTCGGGTCTCATACGAGTACGTGACGGCGGAACAGGTTGAAATAGAAAAGCAAGCTAAGTCAAATACAAGAAAAATAAGCAAATAGAGCAAACATAAGCAAAAGTCAAAGAGAAATACCTCCATGCCATCATTCCCACGATGACAAGTAGCTCAGTGACTCAACCTCACGAGCTGATAATGAAAGGCGTCAATACCTCTCGCCATCCTCGTCATCACCAAGCAATAAATAGGAACAATCAAGAATATACAAGAAAACAAAATAAGTAACAGATGACTCGCCCAGGTCTTGTGACAAGGTATCGACCTCTCCACGAAGCGCCAATCCTCAGGGGCCAGAGGAATCATCTCCTCAATAGGGTCGAAAGACCCTTGATAGGTAATGGACGCTGGAGATGACGAGGTACGGTCACCTTCGACGATGTTCCCGAGGTATTGTGGAAGATTGTCACAAACAGATGAAGATAGCGAAGCACTGTTACCTCCATATGGCATTCACGAGGTACTATGGAGGTCGTCACAACAAAATGCAGCAACAAAATCGGTTACCCCAGAGGCGTGTGCTCGACGGTGCAAGATACGCGTTTCTTAACTCTTTTATCTGCTTAACTAACGCTAATTTGCAAGTATCGACGTTTCTCCGTCTTTATCGCTACTTTGACTTTTGTTTTCGAAACTTACGTTTCTCCAAACGCACTCAAAGTGGGGGCTTCTATAGACACCCGGTTGTGTCTCCCCAAAAACCAAACCCAGTGATGAATATCTTTCATGTCACTGATTATCTAACGAGGTGAAATGTGACAGAGTCTCGTGAATGCTTCCGTTTTTAAAATACTTCTTTCTGTTTTCGAAAATATTTCTTTTCGTACTCTATTTATGAGAAACGTCCAGTCCAATTTAGTTTGTTCTATGATAAGGGTCTAATAATAGTGTAGTTGTATTGGGCTCAAAAAGAGTTTTCCAACGATATATTATAAGCCCAATTCCAATAAATAATGAGGAAGTTATGGCCAAAATACTAAATTAGGCCCGAAATGAATTTTATATACGGCCCAATGATCAAGTGGAGGGCCCATTAATTATTATTCCTAGAATCATTAGGATTGAATTTTATTTTCTAGAATAATCTAGAAGGCTCCCTTTAAATTCTAGTGGAATCAGGATTAATAATTATATTTTTAGAAAATAAAGAATTTTATTTGGAATAAAACAAGTATTTTTAATGATAAATATTGTTTTAATTATGATAAAAACGGAGTTTAATTACTTAATTATATTAGGAAAAGGACTTCGTATAACGTTTTATCTTTTCAGTACCATCGCGAAACGACAGCTCCATCGCGTCGCAATGAAGCCATCGCGCCGCGATGGGAGCAGTTTTACTCCGAAACGAATTCGATCTTTTCTGATCATTTTCGGGACTGTTTTCTCTATAAATAGGGTCTTTATTCCCGTTTTCAATTCACCAACAACTCTTATCTCTTCTATCTCTTAAGCAATAGCTTATTCTTTCTCTCTCATGATTTCTAGCCTAACCCTTTTACAAACACAATACCGCATTCACAAGTTCTAGACACACCTAGCCAAGTTTGAAGTTGCCTTCGCCCTCGACGTGAAAGGTTGATACTTTCTGAGGGTTTGGTCCCAAATCCCTATTTCAATTATTTAATTCAATTGTTTGATTTAATATTTTATTGAAGTTTACTAACGAGTGTATTTTGTTATTAGAAAGAGGTACGAGGCATCAAAGTAAGTAATTAACTTACTTCCTATTCTTGTAGAAAGCATGCTTAGATTATTTTATTAATTCCTAGTATCATGTTAGGATGTCTTTATTGCCTTCTAGTATCATGTTTAGGTTGCTTCCTATTCTTTCTAATTTCACGCTAGTATCATGTTAGGGATAAAGCTTTGATCTTTATTGTTTAGTGTTATGCTAGGAATTGTTATTAATCATGTTAGTATCATGCCTAGGATCTTGCTATTATTATAATGCTTTATTGAGATTATTATGATGATTTTTTGTGTTTATATATTATCACGTTGCTTGATATACATTATTGTTATTGCTTGATACGCCCTCTCTTGCAAGATTAAAGGGAATTTGTACTTGAAATCACGCCTAAAAAGATAATTAATAATTTGATTTAGGCTAATATGATTTTAATTCAAGTGATCGCAAATAATAGTTTCATTTGTGCATTAATATTCAACCAACATAGATTAAACAGGTTTAGAATTAACCTAATGATTGTATGTTAGTCAGAAAGCGCACAAGAATATGAGAAGAATAAAGTAGAGGCCTATTTTTAGGGCGGGTTCTATCTCTTTTAAGTTGGATTTGTACCTTCATCCCCAAATATCCAGTCCTAGTTCCAGACCACTATGGAGTTAGCGATCTCTAGGATCGTGAAGGGGTGTAACCTTCACCTTGTGAACGGTTTACAAGTTCCTAAAACTTGTTGGCGACTCTTTTGCTCTAGCTTCCTTCCCTTTAGACGCCACCATGCTTAAGTGTATGATTACAGTGGGGTTCAAGTTTGGAATGCTTAATACAGAGGCTAACCACATTACCTATCGCTAAAGCTCGAAGAAGGAGCTTGTGCCAAGAGCGAGGAATAACAGCTAGCAACCCATATTTCTCTTGCAGCAGCACATTCAAATGTAGCATGGATCACGGTCTCAACACCATTTCCACAGATCGAACACGTCCCACTATCAACCAAGTGACGGTAATGTAGTATTTCTCTCATAGCTAGGAAGCCCTTACACACCCTCTGAAGGAGTTATGTCTTCGATAAGTGCAATTACTAGATATATCAAGGATCACTACTATGGAGATAATAAGTTCGTTCTTTTGGGTCGTCATTATTTGTTGCTAGACTATGATCAATGATCTTTGGGCTAGTCAAATAGTCCAAAGCCCACTAGAATGGATCCTATAAGGTCACACAACAAGGGTATTGGGTTAAGCAAGTTAGAGGCCCATTAATGGGCCTCATGAGCACTTAATCGATCATGAATAGGAAAAGAGTTAGACTAGTTAGATTGGGATTAGGATTTGGGCTTAAGACATGGACTCTTATTTGTGGATGGGATCTATAAATAAGATCCATGCCTAGGGTTGCAAGCAAGCAGTCATAATTCACACACTGTGTATTTTGACATCAAGGCAACCAATCCCAAAACCCTAACTCCCTCTCTACCTCACGGCTCTCTCTCTCTCCTCACCTAGTTCTCACGGCCGGCCACCCTAGGTGGCGCGTGTGGTTGTTCGTGGTAGTTCGTGGTTGGTTCGTTGCTCGTTCTTCTCCATAGAAGGTCAATTGAAGGGTTCAATTGCAACTAACTAGCATTAGTGGAGGTCTTAATCTGTGCCCGTGGACCAAGTAGAGGAATCATGTTTGGGGTTCTTTATCTCCCTTGTTCTTGTTCGTGTTCGATCACTTGTGGAATCACGCTTCAAAGGTATTAATTCTAATTCTTTATGTGTTATGCATGATCTTGGGTTTTAGGTGCTTCATGAATATGATTCATGTATTTTCCGCATATTGTACCTATAAGTTCCTTCAGTGGTATCAGTTAGCCTATGCATGTACATATATTGAATATTAATTCTTTGATAGCCCACAATTTTAATTCAATTAGGAGGGAGATAATTTAATTATGGGTCAATTATTATATTAAATGTGATTTAACAATATAGAATCATTAAAAGTTGTTTAATTTGCTCCATATTAATTATCAAAGGTCCGAAAATTGCCCTATAATGTTCGAAAAATTCGAACACCCTACCCCTATTTTATTTAAAATTCGAAACCTTAAACCCTAATTTGTGAAATTTGTGTTTTGGTTTTGATCTAATTCGTTTCCCATGTTTTAATGAATTTAATCTATTTGATTTCATGTTAAATTATGAATTTTCATGATCAAATTATTTAATTTAAGAGTTAAATTGAATTGGGGATTAATTTCATGAAGAACCCTAATTTCAAGATTGAATATGATTTAATTTTGGAATTAATTGAACCAAATTAAGTTAATTTAATTTTATCAAAAATTGTTTTGTTTAAAATTATATTAAAATAAAAAAAAAAAAACAAATTTCTGCAGCAGCAACCGCGGCTGGGTGGCGCAGCCACGGCGGCTGCCGCTGCAGGTGGTTCAGGCGGCGGGGCAGGGAGGGCAATAGGAGGACAGCAACAGCAGCAGCAGCATACACAAGCGTTGTGTGGGCTGCTGCCGCCTGCTTCCAGCGTCGCTGAACTAGCAGCGTACACCCTACGGTGTACGACCACGGTGGCTGGCTTCGGTTGGCCACACCACGGTGGCTAGCGCTGTTTTAATAAAAAAAAATTATTTTATTTTAATAAAATCAGTTTTTCAAAAATTAAAATTAAAGTGATAAGTTTTAATTTTGAAAAAGATAAGTTCAAATATTAAAGTTGTTATTTTGATGATTATCCTAAATTAAGTTGTTAATTTTGGATAAAGTTTGTTAAGATTGGATAATGATGGAGCAAAAGATTCTATTTGGATAATAATTGATTTAATAATGTGATTATCCCATAATTAATTTTGGATAATAATTGATTTAAAATATGTGATTGGCTAGTAATTAGGATAGAATCTCCTAAGTTAGTTAGGATAATCATGGATTTTAAATATGATTTATCTTCCATAATTAAAATAAGATTTGATTCTATCTCATACCTAAAATAAAATATATGATATTTCATGATTGGTATTGAATAATATATGATATTATCTAATTACAAGTAATTTAATTAAAATATGAGATATTTAGAGCCATGTTTCCTTAATTGTGAACATTGATGTTGTAGTTTAGGAAAGCATGATGAGTGATTTATTACATGGCATTTTATAATATATGATATTATTTATTGCTATGTATAGACTAGTATGGCCCATAGATTATAAATACGATCTGCGCATCGTTTCGTATTTTTGTAATCTAAATACGGTCTGCGTACCGTTAAGTATTTTTGTAATCTATTTTATTTTATTAAAGTTGTAGATTGAAATAGAATAGTATTACAGGTTGCAGTTGATCCAAGAAGCAAATGAAGTGAAGGCCCAAAGGAATAGATGGATGGGATCCATGAAGATTCAAGTGGGAGCTTTATTGCTTTATTAGTCTTCTTAGGATTAAGGGGCCATACTATGTCATGTTTTATTTATGCATTAGTAGATTATGCATGATTAGATTTTATTTATGTTGATTGATGATGCGTTAGAGTTCACTAAATAATCACAACATAATAAATCTAGATCCCAGTAATATTGAGGTTGCTTTTCCAATCAAAAACCCGACGAAACCTTCGATCTTTTGTGATGGGTCATGCCAAAGCTGAGTGTCATATTATATCTTGGGGAAATGGGGTAAAACAAATTTTACAATTTTGATTGGTTATACTCAACAAGGTTACCTAAAGAGTTTAGAACCTTGAAGCTAAGTGTAATAATTAAACATGTGATGATTAATTATTCAACCAAGAATTACAAGAGTTGTAATCAGTAAAGAGTTTACTCACCTTGAAAATGTAATGCTTGATGGTAAGGCCAAAGTCCGGTCAACTATTACACAAATAAAGGGTCTTGGAATCATTAAATTCAATAGGGATCATTTAAATTGAATTAATGTTTTTAAAGTTACCAATATAATATCGATTATGGTACTTTAAAATTTATTAAACATAATTATTGAACTTTGCCTCGTTTTGTTTTTGTTTGTAGATGAATAACTCTATTGACGACACTATTTTGCCAATGAAACTAAATTTAAGGCTAAATCTCAGAAACTTTAGGGAATGGGAAAATGAGCTGAGAAATGTTCTCAAAAGCCAAAAGCTTGAAGCTCGGTTATACATACCCATTGAGAGCAAATACACTGTTGGTTCTACTCCTGAAAGGCATGTGAAAGATGTTTCGGATGCAGAGAAAATCAGGAATCTCATATTAGGATCTATTCCAAATGGTTGGAGAACAAGGTTCAGGAAATATGAGTTGACCAATTTGTATGAGTGTCTTCGTGCCATCTGTCGAGGTGGCATTGGGGCGCTAGGAAGTGGAGGAATCTTCAACGATCATAATGTAAGAGATGTCGTTAATTCGATACCTCAGATTTACTATTCCTGGATTGACAGCGTAAGGTATGAGGCTTACAAAGTGCATTGTAAGATAATGGCTAAGAAACTCATACCTGGTCAGTCAGTGAGGACCCATGTACTGGAACTGATTGATTTATTCAATCAGATGGATGTCCTAGGGAAGCCGTTTGATGATGACTCCGCCCATGATGTTATCTTGTTCTCACTTCATGATGTATATGATGTAGTTAGACTTTCTCATAATGATGAGGGGTCATCGGTGACATTAGTCAACCTTCTACTCAACCATGCTGAAGAGTACCTGAAGAGGAGAGGAAGAGAATACTTCTTTTGCGGTGGTTGGCCTAGCCATACACCAGGGTGTCCCCATCATACACCAGTGAAAACAGAAGGTAATGAGTTACTTGATGTTTTTGTTGTAGAAATTAATCTTACTTCATCTTCCACTTGGGTATTCGATACCGTTTGTGGTGCTCACATTGTTAATAACATGCAGGGCTTGAAAGTGAGTAAGAAGTTAGCAAAAGGGGAAGTAACGCTTCGAGTAGGAAATGGAGCAAGTGTTGCTGCACTTGCTATTGGAAGCTATCACTTGAGACTTCCCTCTGGACTTGTTTTGGTGCTTAATAACTGTTATTATGTACCAACAATTACTAAGAACATTATTTCAGTTTCCGTTTTAGATACTGAAGGTTTTTCTTTTGAAATAAGAGACAAAGGTTGTTTTTTTTTCTAAAGAAAATATGTTATATGCTAACGCTAAATTAATTAATGGTTTGTATATTTTAGACTATGCAACTCATATCTACAACATTGATCATAAAAAGCAAAGAACAGATGGTTCAAACCCAACTTACCTATGGCATTGTAGGCTTGGTCATATTAACCAAAAGCGCATCCAGAAATTACATAAGGATGGACTCCTATCTTCTTTTGATTATGAATCATTTGAAAATTGTGAGTCATGCTTGCTTGGTAAAATGATTAAGTCACCCTTTACGGGTATAGGTGAAAGAGCTAGTGACCTTTTGGGACTCATACATACAGATGTATGTGGACCAATGAGTTCAAAAGCTAGGGGTGGTTTTAATTACTTCATTACTTTTACTGATGATTTAAGTAGATAGGGTTATATTTACTTAATGAAGAATAAGTCGGAAGCCTTTGAAAAGTTCAAAGAATTCCAGAATGAAGTACAAAACCAACTTGGGAAACCAATTAAAGCATTACGATCTGATCGTGGTGGTGAATATTTAACCCAAGAATTTGATGAACATCTGATTAATTGTGGAATACTTTCACAATTAACCCCTCCAGGGACGCCTCAATTAAATGATGTGTCAGAAAGGAGGAATAGGACCCTACTAGATATGGTTAGGTCCATGATGAGCTTTACTGATCTTCACATATCATTTTGGGGATACGCATTAGAATCAGCTGCCAGAGTACTAAACAGAAGCCCATCCAAAGCAGTTGAGAAAACGTCATATGAGTTATGGACTGGAAAAGTTCCAAATTTGTCTTATCTCAAGATTTGGGGATGTGAAACCTATGTAAAACGTTTACAAGGCGATAAAATACACCCTAAATCAGACAAATGTTTCTTTGTGGGTTATCCCAAAGAAACAAAAGGGTATTACTTCTACAATCGCGAAGAGAACAAAGTGTTTGTTGCTCGCGATGGTGTCTTTCTAGAAAAGGAATTCCTCTCTAGAAAGCCAAGTGGGAGTAAAGTAGTTCTCGAAGAAATTCGAGACGAGCAAAAAATGAATGTGGATGACTCCACATCAGAGGCGAGGGCGCATGAATCGATTAATCATGCGTCGGAGCAAGCTAATTCGACTAGCGAAACTCCTATCGTCCCACTTGAATCTAATTCACGCGAAAATCTTCAAAGAGTTGAAGAGAACATTTCTATTGTTGCTCCTACCCCTCGTAGGTCTACCAGAATCAGAAACAAACAGTTTGTTGATGTTCTGTTAACTGAGGATTCTAAAATCTTCTTATTGGAGAATGAGGAACCCACAACCTACAAGTAAGCTTTGATGAGCCCCAACTCAGATAAATGGCTTGAGGCCATGAAATCCGAAATGGAATCGATGTCTGAAAATGAAGTGTGGACCCTAGTAGACTTGCCTGATGGGGTAAAACCTATTGGTTGCAAATGGGTTTACAAGATTACAACAGACAAGGATGGAAATGCCTACATCCACAAAGCAAGACTAGTTGCAAAAGGGTATAGACAGATTCATGGTATTGACTATGATGAAACCTTTTCCTCAGTAGCTATGCTTAAGTCCATTCGGATTCTTCTAGCGATTGCTGCATTTTTCGATTATGAAATTTGGCAGATGGATGTTAAAACCGCCTTCTTGAATGGGTTCTTGACGGAGTAAGTGCATATGACACAACCTGAGGGTTTTGAAGATCCAGAAAATCCTAGAAAGGTATGCAAACTTCAGAAATCCATTTATGGATTGAAGCAAGCATCCAGGAGTTGGAATCTTTGTTTTGATGAGGCAATCAAAAAGTTTGATTTTCTCAAAAGCGAAGAAGAACCTTGTGTATACAAGAAGTCTAGTGGGAGCAGCGTAGTCTTCTTAGTCTTGTATGTAGATGACATACTGCTCATGGGAAATGACATACCAATGCTTGAGTCAGTCAAGGAGTGGTTGAAGAGTTGTTTCTCCATGAAAGACTTGGGTGACGCTGAGTACATTTTGGGAATCAAGATCCATCGAGACAGGTCTCGAAGGATGATTGGACTAAGTCAAGAGACTTAATTGATAAGGTTCTTGACAGGTTCGAGATGAAAGACTCCAAGAGAGGATTTCTCCCCATGTCCCATGGCATAACGCTCAGTAAATCTCAATGTCCGGTTCTGCCAGACGAGATGAGACGTATGGCTATCATTCCTTATGCTTCTGCAATAGGATCGATAATGTATGCCATGATTTGTACAAGGCCAGACGTTGCATATGCTCTAAGCATGTGTAGCAGGTTTCAGGCAAATCCAGGAGAAGCACACTGGACAGCTGCCAAGAACATCCTTAAGTACTTGAGAAGGACTAAAGGAATGTTTCTAGTATATGGTGGCGAAGTTGAGTTGGTTGTCAAAGGTTATACTGATGCGAGTTTCCAAACAGATAGAGATGATTTCAGATCGCAATCTGCATACATTTTCTGTCTGAATGGAGGAGCAATGAGCTGGAAGAGTTCAAAGCAAAGCACTGTCGCAGACTCTACAACAGAATCAGAGTATTTAGCTGTTGTTGAAGCAGCTATGGAAGCAGTTTGGATTAAGAAGTTCCTAACTGAGTTGGACATAGTACCAAGTGCTCAAAAGGGAATCGAGTTGCATTGTGACAGCAATGGCACCATTGCTCAATCAAAGGAGCCTAGGTCACACTTCAAATCCAAACATTTTGAGAGGAAGTATCATCTCATTCGAGAAATCGTTGGCAGAGGAGATGTCAAGATGTACAAAGTTCATACGGATGAGAATATCGCTGATCCGCTTACTAAACCCCTTCCATTGCCTAAGCATGAGAAGCATACTAGTGCAACTGGATTGAAGCTAATGATGTAATTTAAGTTGTATTTGTTTTTGAGAAAGACTTATTACATATGTAATACATTCATTGGCAGAATTATGTTTAATCAGAAATTAATAATTTCTCTTATTTAATTATGGTTTTTCGATATTAAATAAAATGTCCGAAATAATTATGGATTGATGGGCTCATCAGGTTGATGACCTGGTGAATGAAACCCCACAGGTGAACAAAATCCATATATTATTTAAGTTCCTAGTCCCAAATCATTAAAGTGGACATAAATGATTTCAATGAATGGACTAGCATGTAAGATTGATTGGATAGCGCAGTTTCATGGGCTATAGGAGCGTAGTGAAGCTCGGTCAATCACATGGATATGCATGAATGATGCATGATCGAACTATAGACCTACTTTGAAGTTCAAGTATAGAGCTTCCAGATATATTAGTGGATTCCTTTGACATGAGTGGAACATTGATTTCATTCAATGGATGTTATGGCTGTGGTACATTCAAACGTCTTCCCGTAACTGGAGATTATAAAGGATGTTTCCCGGTTATTTCAGAAGTTGAGTGGGAGCTTTGGTTGCCA
This sequence comes from Chenopodium album, assembly GCF_948465745.1. Taxonomy (NCBI): domain Eukaryota; kingdom Viridiplantae; phylum Streptophyta; class Magnoliopsida; order Caryophyllales; family Amaranthaceae; genus Chenopodium; species Chenopodium album. The sequence goes on along the minus strand of NC_137860.1, from coordinate 19,946,261 downwards.
CAAGATTGGATTGAGTCTACCTATTTAATTAGGAATGTGTCTTGGCCCCTTGAGGAGGGAGAATTCAGAAAATCCATGGCCGTGCTCAAATGGATTACATAGTAACCATTTGTTTTGTAATTCTAACTCAGTTTTCAAGAAAAGATTTGTAGATTAATATGATCACGACATGAGATACAATCATATTATCAAATCGACACACATTGACTTAAGGAATTTGAATATTGCGCACTTGTCTCAGACAAGTGGGAGATTGAAGGAGTTATGTCTTTGATAAGTGCAATTACTAGATATATCAAGGATCACTACTATGGAGATAATAAGTTCGTTCTTTTGGGTCGTCATTATTTGTTGCTAGACTATGATCAATGATCTTTGGGCTATTCAAATAGTCCAAAGCCCACTAGAATGGATCCTATAAGGTCACACAACAAGGGTATTGGGTTAAGCAAGTTAGAGGCCCATTAATGGGCCTTATGAGCACTTAATCGATCATGAATAGGAAAAGAGTTAGACTAGTTAGATTGGGATTAGGATTTGGGCTTAAGACATGGACTCTTATTTGTGGATGGGATCTATAAAAAAGATCCATGCCTAGGGTTGCAAGCAAGCAGTCATAATTCACACACTATGTACTTTGACATCAAGGCAACCAATCCCAAAACCCTAACTCTCTCTCTACCTCACGGCTCTCTCTCTCTCCTCACCTAGTTCTCACGGCCGGCCACCCTAGGTGGCGCGTATGGTGGTTCGTGGTGGTTCGTGGTGGTTCGTGGTTGGTTCGTTGCTCGTTCTTCTCCATAGAAGGTCAATTGAAGGGTTCAATTGCAACTAACTAGCATTAGTGGAGGTCTTAATCTGTGCCCGTGGACCAAGTAGAGGAATCACGTTTGGGGTTCTTTATCTCCCTTGTTCTTGTTCGTGTTCGATCACTTGTGGAATCAAGCTTCAAAGGTATTAATTCTAATTCTTTATGTGTTATGCATGATCTTGGGTTTTAGGTGCTTCATGAATATGATTCATGTATTTTCCGCATATTGTACCTATAAGTTCCTTCACCCTCCACAAAAAGTGAGCAAGTTTCGAAGGGCCCTTAAGCCCCCAAACGAGCCTCCAAAACGCATCACCCGACTGATTTTGCCTCGAGGCCTGACCTTCCTTCTCCAGCTAATACCCTGAACGCACAGAATACTCTCCACTCCTAGACGGCCACCAAAACATCTTGTCCCTGGTATTTTGGTAGGACAAAGGAATTGATATAATAAATGCTTGATCACTAGCATTAAAATTATCTTGAATAACATTCATACTCCAGGCCATAATGACTGACAGGCTAAAGTCGTATCACCTAATCAAAAATAATTACCTAAGTCCACTAACTTATGCAGATAGGGAAGTAGGGTCGAATCCACAGGGAAACTGGTCTTTCTACTTCTAATTAATTAAAATAGCCTAAATTATTAAAGTAACCAATTTGTTGTGATAATTAGCTATACTACGAAGATTATGAGTAAAGAGAATGATTAGGGAAGAAATCAAATATTAAAAGGACCTAGGGCATAGGTTCACTAATAAACAATATTCCAGGGTAAAACACAATAATCAATCATCAATGCATTAATCAATCAGATCATAAAGGGCTTTCGCTACGTATTACAATCACAGAATTAATTTACCGGTATTAAATCTCATCTCTCGAATCTCGACCTAACCATTTATAAATTAAACTGTCTATTGAAACTAAACCTAAACATCAATTCTCATCTCTCGAATCTCGAATCAATATTGCTAAACTCATACAATTAAACCTGGCCAAATCTAATTGCATAGCATTAAAACAATCAATAGGAAATCAATTAAGCATTAATAATCAACAATCATAAAATTACCCCCTTCATATTATTTATTAGATCCCCATAAACCCTAGAAGGATAACTACTCAGACATAATTAAAACTAAGCAAAACATAATAATTAAACAAGACATGGAAGAAAAATAGAATGAATAAAATACTGAGATTAATTAAGAGAGAAATCGTACCAAGACGGCGGAATTGCAATAGAGTTGAGGAACAAGAAAGAAAATAAAAGTCTAGAGAAAGAAAGTTGAGTAGAGAGAAGGAAGAGAATAAAAACTAGAGTAAGTAATAATGAAGAAGTAGTCCTAATCTTGCCTAATAAAATTACATTAATACTAAGCAAGCTTATTCGCTAAAACAAATCTAAATCGGAAAACAATCCTCCTAAAGAACTACACGCGCCCGGTCGGGCAGTGGCTCGCCCGACCGGGCCCGCCTTTTCGTCCTCAAGAGCTTTCTCGCGCCCGGTCGGGCAATGGCTCGCCCGACCGGGCCCGCCTAATTTCCCTCACGAGTTATCTCGCGCCCGGCCGGGCGCGTCTCCGGGCGCGGCTGTTCTTCAAAGCCTTGGTTTGCCCCGCCAGGCCGGGCGCGCCTTCGGGCGGAGCTCTTGGTCCGGGCAGCTTCCACTTAGGCTACCAAATGAACCTCGATTGGGCCTCTTATCCTCGGCCCAATCCGAGTTTCGTCCTTGGATCTTCATACTTGAGCCCTTAATCACCGATTTGATACCTCCAATCGGTCTTGGGCTACCGAACTGGGTCGCGGTCTTCCAACACTTGTAGATGCTTCCTCAAAAAACCCAGGAAAATGCTCCAAGTACGCAAATTCCTACAAAACTCAAGCAAAACTACCAAAGCACTGGAAAACACAAATTAGTAATAAAAGTGGCTCGTAGGAGCCAAAAACACTACTAATTACGACCAAGGGACGGGGATAAATATATATATAAAATGAACACATCAATGACATGGTCAATTAAATTAATCACCCGTAACTCTATGTTGCTAGAACTCAATGGAGTTGGCACACAAACGGAAGATGCTCCTGGAAACCAAGTCGACTCCCAAACCGAAATGTCACTTCCATTCCCAACTCTCCACTTTAAGCCATCAAGTAACAATGATTTTGCGCCCCACATGCTTCTCCAAGTATAGCTAGGGTCATGACCCCGACAAGCCTCCAAAACATCATAATGTTTAAAATATTTGGCTTTCAAAATAATGTCATAGATTACCTTGGTTATGATGAAGGTGCCATCATTGTTTAGCTAATAGAGCTTGGTTGAAGCAACGAAGATCACAAAAGCCCATACCACCAAGAGCTTTCGGCTTGCAAAAGTCTTCCCTCTTTTGCCAATGGAGCTTCTTTCTAGACACCGTAGACCCCTATCAAAAGCGAGCCAAATGAGACTGCATTTCATCAATAATACCATCGTGGATCTTCAAAAAACTCATCATATAGGTGCGAATTGCCTGGGCTACCGCTTTAATCAAGACTTCTTTCCCGGGTGTCGGCAACAATTTTTCTTTCCAACCTTGTAGCTTTTTCCAGAGCCGTTCCTTCAAACCTGCAAAAATTGCTACCAATAATCGTAGGTATACCGAGATATTTCTCATGTCTATCCACCTTTCGAACCTCCAAAGTATCCACAATTTCTTCCCGACGAATTTCACAAACTTTTTTTACTAAAAGCCACTTCAGTTTTATTTAAATTAATTTTCTGGCCCGACGCTCTTTCATACTTGCTAATAATATTAGCTATCACAAAGCACTCTTGAGTATTAGCTCTAGCAAAAATAATATTTTCATCGGCAAAGAACAAATGTGACACACGAGGAGCACCCTTACAAACCCTTGCACCATGAATCAAACCCTCCCAAGCAGCCTTATTTAGCATAGACGAAAAAGCATCAGCACATAACAATAATAAATATGGAGAAATCGGATCACCCTTGTGAAGACCTCTAGTGGAGTGACCGAACCTGAAATCTTCCCATTTAATTTAAAAGCAAATTGTACACTCTGCAGACAATTCAAGACTATACCAATCCACGCCTTAGAAAATCCCATTTTATCCATAACCTTCTCCAAAATTACCATTCCACCTTGTCATATATATGCCTTACTCTTATCCAGTTTCAAAGCAATGCTACTATCCTTCCCCTACCCACCTCGCTTCATAGCATGGAAAATTTCAAAAGCAACAAGAGCATTGTCCGAAATGAGGCGTCCCGGGATAAACACACTCTGATTAAGGGAAATCACAAGATTCCCTTCAATTTATTAGCTAATGTCTTAGACACAATTTTATATATAACATTACAACAACTAATAAGCCTAAATTCCGACAATTACGACAGAGAATCACACATCGGAATAAGGACAATTCAAGTATTGTTAACTTCCGATAAATTCACATCCTCTCTCCATCTTCCCTTCACAAATGCAATAATATCAGGACCAACGACATGCCAAAGTTTTTGAAAGAAAAGAAGCTCGTAATAATTATTTAAAAACTAATAATTATCTTTTTTTTCTAACAAACAACCAAATAATGATTAAGTAAGATTTAAATTACTTAAAAAAGGAAAATTGCCACCATTAATCCCAGCTTTGTCCGCCGTAAGTCAAGGGTCGAAACACTAGGAACGGTTATGTTCAAATGCTTTCCATCAACGTCGCCTAAGCTAGGTTGAAGTCAAAGGTGAAGGAAAGAGTAACCAATACTAACCTACTACCAAAACAAGAAACAAACAAATGAAACACTAGGGAATGGGGATCAACATGCATTCATGATAATCAAAGTAATTAGGGAATCAAGCAATGTAAAGACAAATAATATGAGCAATTAGGAGCATTCAATTAATCATCCTCATACTCTCTAACCTAGATTTCTCTAGTGCTAAACAATAAGAAGAAACATAATCAAATACTCAACCAATTATGATCAAATTGATATCAAGTAGAGCAAACCACAAGAGCATATAGAATTCAAGACTAGTGCTCACACACTCAACTCTCATTTATGTGGCGAGTAAAAGATGTACTCGATCGCTCTCCATCCCAACCCCTTTAATGTGAACAATGCCCTCCCAAACTCACAACACTCGCGTGTTTAAAAAGACATACACTCAACCTAATAGTCGACTCGGAATATGTCAAGTCATAACTTGCATTGATAAACAACACTTTCACATTTACACAACTCTATGCACAAGGTCAAAAGGTCTTTTAAAGCTTGTAATGTAAGGCTAGGGTAAAGGGTAGGATAAATTTGGGAATATGTGAGAGAAAAGCCTTGCCAAAAGGGAGCCATATCCTAATAAACCCATGACCAAAAATAATGATCATAAACATCTCCAACAAAACCAACTCCAACACAAATCCACCAAATATACTCCAATCATAAAAATCAAACCCAATACTTACAAAATTCACTCATAAAAATATGATAATAATAAACTAGAGTGAATAAACAAACTTTGAACTCAAACTCAAATATTTACAATGAAACTCAATTTTTTCTTTTCTTTTGATCAACCTTCACTTAGAACATTTGAACATTAAACACTTTTTTTCTTTTGCTCTTTTTTTCATTTTTTTTTCTTTTCTAGAAGTTCGCTTTCTTTTTTTCACTTTTTTTTCTTGAACTTCTCTTTTTTCATCACACTTTTATTTTTCAAATATATACACAATAAAATTCATCAAAACAAAAATATGATCAAGAACAAATAATCTTCTCAAACCCACCCAAATTGTGCAAATAAAGTGCACACTACAAACTCCCTCACCTCACTCACTAATAGCTCCCCCAAGCCAAGCTTGGGACTAGTAACCAATGGGGCAAACATGGCCTTGTAATGTGGCTAAAAACAATAAAAAGTCAAGGCAACAACATGGGTAACAAGAAGGGAACAAATGTATCTAAATAAATCTGAAGGCTACCTAAAAGAACAAATGCCTTCGTCCTCCTCATGTGCGTAATATTGAGTCATGAAACACTACTCATAGTTGCAAACCAATACTCAAATTCATTGACATACCAGGAACTAATCACACATTCCTAACCAAATCAACTAGTCAAGCACTATATTCACAAGTAGTTGGACAAAATTGACGAATGTTAAGGTTTCAAGGCAATCAAATATCAAATCATGATCAACAAATCCACAATGCTCAAAATCAAATACCAAGAATCAAAACAATTTTTCTCAAGTATGGGGCACAGGGAAGCATGATTTACAGTTCATTGGTTCGTATTTTTTTATTTTTTTGATTTTTCAATTTTTTTTGTATTTTTCATATAAGGAAAGCAATAAACTAATCTAAAAAGCAATAAATCTAAACTAACAAAACACACCAAAAAAAAAAAAACAAAAATAAAGAAAAAGGAAGAAGAAAAATATATACCAAATCCAAAAATCTTCCCCAAGCCAAGATCAGACAATGTCCTCATTGGCTCGAAGCTAGCCCAGCTGGCTACTCATCCTCATCCTCGTCCATCCGTGTGGACCCACCTGCTCCACCACTGGAACCTGCACCAAAGGAGCTACCACCAAAATAGTTAGCATGAAAAGTCCCCCCCGGCGGTCCCCCAAAAGGAATGTCCTGGCCGTACCCATGGAACGAAGAATAGTCTGTGTAAATACCATGGGCAGTGGGATCCCTATCGTATCCCTGAGGTGGGGGCTGGAACCAGTCAGGATAAACAGCATCGTCGGGAATGTTGCCCCGACGAGCATAATCATCATAAATGGGGTAGAGTCCCCTACCCTGGTTCCTCTCTAGGTAGCCTAGCCTCTGGTCGACAGAACCAATCATCTGTCTAAACTCGGTCTGGGTCTGCTCTATGCGACCTATGGCCTGGCCAATACTCTGCAAGTCCCAAACTAGGTCAGAGTCACCATGAGGGACGAAATAGGACTATCGGGGTGGTGATGGTGGCTGTGGAATAGGCTTAACTATAGGCTGTGGTTGGGCCTGGGCCTGCTGTGGATCCTCACCCCTAGCATGGGCAACTAACAGGGCATAAGTGTAGGACTCTTGACCTGGGGGAAAGGCGATAAGGTCTGGGTTGGGCAAAGGAAAAATGGGCAAGGGTTGTTCAGTCCCTGTCCTAATGCACCAATGGGTGACCTAGTTCTCGTCTACCCGCAACCACCCAAGCTCCTCAAGGTACCTAGAGGTCATGTAGGTGTCGGGTCCCATGTTAGTCATCCAGTGGGGTCCACTCTCTACAAAACCGGCCTTCTTGATGGCTGTCCTAGTGATCATGCCACCAAGACGGATGGAGGTAGTGGCCTGGTTGCTGGCCGTAGCATGCCTACCTAGGTGGTGGATGATATACCGGGCTATGTTCAATTTCCCGTACCCAAACATATAATGGCCAATTACAGCTAATTCATTGGTCTGACAGTTGTGGGGTTCATACCTACCTAGGAAACAGACACCGGCAAATCTTTGCCACATTTTAGGGACGGGGTGGTGGATAGGCCTAGCACTAGCATGTTGTGCAGAAACATGAGGAATACCAGTCAAAGCAAAATAAACATCATCCATTTTAAACTCACATTCCATTGCCTATCTAAATCAGGTTCCAGTTCAAATAATTTACAGAATTCCACAAAAGAAAGAGCGATGTTTCTATTATTAAGCCTAAAAATTAATTTTGGTCCACTTTTATGACTTTGAATAACAAGAGAAGACAAGAATTCACAGGTTAATTCACGGTATGTCGAATAATGCATATCTACAAATTTACGCATACCAATATCATTCAAAAATCTCTTAACAAAGCCATAAATACCTAAAGCTTCTAAAGTGGGACGGTGTAACCACCGTGAGGGGATTACCTCGCGTCCGTAGAGTACCTCAAGCTTTTCTCGTTGCTCCGGTGTTGCGATCTTGATCGTTGGCCACTGAGCAAGTTGAAGAGCCGGGTCATATTGTTGAGATGACCCGCTTGAACTACCCCCGAGCAAGTTTCTCGCCCTTTTAGCCGCCATTGGGAGTGTGGTCAAAAATTAATTGTTGTGGAAAGTGAATTTTTTAAATAGGAATGTAGAGGATGAAGGGAGGAGTATAAATATGTAAAAAGTTTTGGATTTGGATGAGGAATAGAGGAGAAATCTTACAGAGAAGTTAGAGAGTTTAAGGTTTTAGAGAGAGAAAGAATGGAGGAAAGGAAAGAAAATAAAGAAAAGAAGAAGAAGAAAGGAGAAGAAGAAAGAAAAGAAAGACGGTGCAAAGGGGAGGATGGTCGCGCCCGGTCGGGCGGACATTCGCCCGGTCGGGCGATCTGATTGAGCCGTTCTTTTTTCCACTCGCGCCCGGTCGGGCGCCAATACCGCCCGGTCGGGCGATCAATTCTTCTCCAAAATTTCTTCTCGCGCCCGGTCGGGCGATTTATAAACAAATTCTAAGCCAACTCTCGCGCCCGGTCGGGCGAAGCTCCGCCCGGCCGGGCCAAATAAATGTCCGTATACGTCAACTCTCGCGCCCGGTCGGGCGAAGCTCCGCCCGGCCGGGCCCGAGAACACGTTTGGACGTTCAACTTTCTTCAAATTTGGCTAACTCTTTTCCTCTAAACTGTACCAAAAACTCATGAAATTCATTAAATTCCCTCCTCTCTCCTCTCTTAAGAAAAAAAGGAAGAAAAAGAAAAAATAAAAAACAAGTAAAATACGGGTTGCCTCCCGCAAAGCGCTGGTTTATCTAGGTCCCGCACGACCTTCTTACCATAGTATTCTCAAGGTGAGCTGGAACTAGTTAGGTGTAGTAGTTCAACTGCACCAATCGTAGCCCCATCATGATAAATCTTAAGCCTCTGACCATTTACCTTGAACTCATTACCATGCTCATCAAACAACTCTACAGAACCGAATTTGTTGACCCTTTTTACAGTGAAAGGATCCGACCACCTTGACTTCAACTTTCCTGGGAACAGTTTAAGTCTAGAGTTAAATAACAACACCTTATCACCCTCTTTGAATTCTCTCGGAAGGATCATTTTGTCGTGCCATCTCCTGGTCTTCTCCTTGTAGACTCGCGCACTATCATAGGCCATCAACCTAAACTCGTCAAGTTGGTTAAGTTGTAGAAGCCTCTTTTCTCCCGCTAGCTTAGCGTCCAAATTGAGCTCCTTAATAGCCCAATATGCCTTGTACTCTAACTCCACCGGAAGATGACATGCTTTACCATACACAAGTCTATAGGGAGTGGTACCTATAGGGGTTTTAAATGCGGTTCTATATGCCCAAAGGGTGTCATCCAACTTATCGCTCCAATCTTTCCTAGATTTTGCTACCACCTTCTCTAAGATGACCTTAATCTCGCGATTAGACACTTCGACTTGGCCACTAGTTTGGGGATGGTAGGCTAGCCCTGTCCTATGGTAAACACCATACTTCTTTAGGAGGGTATCTAACTTCCGCTCATGAAAGTGGGATTCTCCGTCACTGATTATGGCTCTAGGCACTCCAAATCTAGGAAAAATAGTTTTCTTGAAAAGCCTATGGACCACCTTGGCATCATTGGTAGGAGTGGCAATGGCTTCTACCCACTTGGATACATAATCTACGGCGACTAGTATATAACGGTTCCCTCTAGAAGAAGGGAACGGTCCCATGTAATCAACACCCCAAACATCAAAAATTTCAACTTCCAAAATCCCAGTTTGAGGCATCTCATGCCGCCGCGAGATGTTGCCAGTCCTCTGGCAAGAGTCACAAGCCTGCACAAAAATGTTAGCATCCTTGAACATGGTGGGCCAATAGAATCCTGACTCGTTTATCTTGGCCACCGTTTTAGAGGGACCATGATGTCCTCCATAAGGTGAAGTGTGGCAGCTAGTGAGAATACCATGTACCTCCCATTCGGGGACACACCTGCGAAATAATCCATCTGCACACTCACGAAACAAAAAAGGATCATCCCAAAAATAATGTTTAACATCATACAGGAATTTCTTTTTTTGTTGGTAGGACAAGTCAAGAGGTAGAGTACCACCCACTAAATAATTCGCAAAATCGGCGTACCAGGGGTGTTGCTCTACAACTGCATACAGGTTGTCATCAGGGAATGAATCATCTATAGGGAGAAAATCCTTACCCTCATCATACTTGATTCGTGACAAGTGATCTGCCACAACGTTCTCTGCACCCTTTTTGTCCCTTATTTCAATTTGAAGTCCTGGAGCAAGAGAACCCACCGGAGTAGCCTAGGCTTTGATTCAGCTTTGGCTATCAAGTACTTTAAGGCTGCATGGTCAGTAAAAACAATAACTTTAGAACCAACTAGATATGATCTAAATTTTTCTAAAGCATAAATGACAGCTAAAAACTCCTTCTCCGTGGTGGCATAATTGACTTGAGCCTCATCCAAAGTTTTACTAGCATAGTAGATAGCATGTAAAACTTTGTCCTTCCTCTGTCCAAGCACGGCTCCTAGAGCAAAAGCGCTTGCATCACACATGATCTCGAAAGGAAGATTCCAATCGGGAGCACATATGATGGGTGCCGATATCAAAGCCTGCTTAATCCTGTTGAAAGACTCAAGACACTCGTCAGTAAAAACAAAAGGGGCATCCTTAAGCAAAAGCTGAGTTAGTGGTTTAGCAATTTTAGAAAAATCTTTGATAAAACGGCGATAAAACCCCGCATGACCCAAGAAACTCCTAACTCCCTTAACATTAACTGGGGGAGGTAATTGCTCAATCACTGAAATTTTAGCTTTGTCTACCTGTATGCCCTTATCAGATACAATGTGACCTAGGACTACTCCCTCTGTCACCATAAAGTGACATTTCTCCCAATTTAAGACCAAGTTGCATTCTTCACATCTTTTAAGGATTTTAGCTAAATTAATTAGACATGAATCAAATGAAGAACCATAGACACTAAAATCATCCATAAAGACTTCCATGATAGACTCTATGAAATCAGAAAAAATGCTCATCATGCAACGTTGAAAAGTAGCAGGTGCATTACATAAACCAAAAGGCATTCTACGATATGCAAAAGTGCCATAAGGGCATGTAAATGTAGTCTTTTCCTGATCTTCAGGGTGGATCGGAATTTGGAAAAATCCCGAATACCCATCCAAATAGCAAAAGAACTTATGGTTAGCTAACCTCTCAAGCATTTGATCAATAAAGGGGAGAGGGAAATGGTCCTTTTTAGTGGCGACATTTAATCTACGATAATCAATGCACATACGCCACCCTGTAACAGTTCTAGTGGGAATTAATTCGTTTTTATCATTTTTAATCACTATCATCCCACCCTTCTTAGGAACCACCTGTACAGGACTTACCCATTTGGCGTCAGAAATAGGATAGATAATACCTGCATCAAGTAATTTCATAACCTCTTTCTTGACCACCTCTTGCATATTGGGATTCAACCTCCTCTGGGGTTGAATGTAGGGCTTGTAGTTGTCCTCTAGGTGTATCCTGTGCATACAAAAATCTGGGCTTATACCCTTGAGATCATCAATACTATACCCTATTGCCCTTTTATGGGTTCGGAGAACCTCTAGAAGTTGGGAAGTTTGTGGGTCATCAAGTGCAGTACTAATGATCACAGGGTGCATTTCCTGCTCATCAAGAAAAACATATTTTAAATGAGAAGGGAGAGGTTTTAGTTCAGGTTTCTTTACCTCTGCAGGTTTTGATTCCTGAACTAATTTTACTACCTTCTTATTCTCTTTGTCATCAAGTTCTTCTATGGCAAGAGCTTTCTCAATAATATCTACCTCCTTGCTCCAGACACTCGCATCACCTGCAGACAAATTACCACAAAGTATTTCTTCCAAGGGATCCCTTGCAAGAATCTATGTCAAGCTATCCTCACAAATATCATCCATTATATCAATAACATCAATCAAACAACAGTTTTCCTCAAGCATAGGACCTTTTAAAACCTTCCCTAAATTAAAAGTAATATTATCATCACCAACAGATAGGGTTAGTTTACCATTTTTAACATCTATAATTGCTCCTGCAGTATGGAGAAAAGGCCTACCTAATATAATGGGTATTTGTGTATCCTCAGCCATCTCTAAAACGACCAAATCAACAGGGATGAAAAATTTACCAACTCTAACAGGGACGTCCTCTAAAATACCTAGGGGATATTTAACAGAACGGTCTGCCATTTGCAAAGTAATATTGGTAATTTTTAATTCACCCATATTCAATTTAGAACAAATAGACGATGGCATTACACTAACAGAAGCATCCAAATCACATAATGCTTTATCTATGAAGACATTACCAATATGACAAGGGATAGAAAAACTACCAGGATCCTTTAATTTAGGGGGAGATTTATTTTGTAACAATGCACTACACTCCTCAGTAAAAGCTACAGTTTCTACCTCATTAAAGGCCCTCTTCTTAGTCAAAATATCTTTCATAAATTTAGCATATGCAGGAACCTGTGTAATAAGTTCAGTAAAAGGAACCGTTACCTGCAAATTTTTAACAACCTCCAAAAACTTACCAAACTGCTTGTCCAACTTAGTCTTTAGTTGGCGATTAGGGAATGGTAATTTGATAACTGGTGGTGCTTCCCTACTCTCCCCCTGGGGTGCATCCTTCCCTGAGGTTGTACCCTGCAATGAATCATAAAAAATATTAGCATCAGGAATTTTACCTTGCAGCCCTGCAGGGGAAATTGGTACAACGGAATCAGGATTAGCAATATTAGTTAATTCAGGTTCATCCTCTTTGGGCATCTGGGGCCCATCGTAGTGTGAACCACTCCTTAAGGTGATTGCATTAGCATGATCCGTAGGTTGAATTCCCTGCGCTGGTAAAGCTCCCTGCTGACGAGATTGAAGGGTAGAGGACAATTGGGCAATTTGGGTGTCCATGACTTTATTATGGGCTATAATAGAGTCAATCTGTTGGTCTCTACTCTCCATATGTTTTTGCATACTGGTCAGCATTGCCCTAATTTCTGATAAAGCAGGGTCAGAAGATGTAGTAGGGGGTTGTGATGGGGGTTTCTGGTTAGCACGAGGGTGGTAATATTTCTGCTGTGGAGGGGGTGCTTGTTGTGGAGGTGGAGGATTTTGATCATTGGTGCTACGGTAAGATAGGTAGGGATGGTTCCGGTAGCCAGGATTGTAGGAATTGGAGTATGGGTTATTTTGCTTGTAGGTTTGAAAAGCATTAACTTGCTCCATTGAACTCCTGCAATCTTGTTCATAATGACCTACACTTCCACAATTTTCACAGAAAGCATCATTAGCATTATTAGAAACAGCAGAAACATTAGCAACAGAATTAGGATTGTTAGTAGTAAGATTATCTAGTTTCTGACAAATAGAAGTAAGCTGGGCTTGCAATAAAGTGACTGAATCAACATGATGCTTGCCCTTGTTAGCATAACCTCTAGCATTCCCATATTGGGAATTATGAATTGCCATATCTTCAATAACCTGACCTGCATCATCAACATTTAAATTCATAAATCTACCGCTAGCTGCGGAATCTAAAATTGTCCTAGATGCATTTCCTAAACCATTGTAAAAAGCTTGAATCAACTGCCACTTCGCCAAATTGTGGTGGGGACACTCCCTCTGCAGATCCTTGAATCTTTCCCAAGCTTCATATAATGCTTCATCTGTCTCTTGGGCAAAATTCTGGATAGCGCTCCTCAATAAAGCTGTTTTCTCTGCAGGGTAATATTTATTATAAAAATTCAACGCAAGAGTCTCCCAGTTAGTAATACCAAGTACAGCTCTATTCAAACCATTAAACCATAATTTAGCTTTTCCACATAAGGAAAAGGGAAAAAGAATCTCCCTGATTTGATCTTGCGTTACCCCATTCTGCCTAATAGTATTGCAGTATTGACAGAAATCTGCAATGTGAAGATTAGGATCTTCACCCTTTGCTCCACTGAATTGCTTTCTTTCTATCATCGTTATGAACTGGGGCTTGATCTCGAACTGGACTCCCTCGAGATCGGGCGTAGGAGAAAGATGTGGAAAATCCGTCAGCGATGGTTGCGAATAATCGCTAAGCTTGCGAGGTGGAGGTGGTGGTGGTGTACCCATTTCTAGTTCTGAGTCAGAAGAGTGTTCCGAATCACTAGAATTAGGTAATGGGTTTCTAGGAATATCGTTACTCCCAGAACCTGCCAGGATCTGCCTATAAAAATTCTTTTGTCTATGAAACGAGCGCTCGATCTCAGGATCAAATGGAATGTAGCCTGATCTGGAACACCTGGGCATAAACAAAGAACTAAAAGGACAGATATTAGAACTACCTCAAAGAACTAATGTCCTTTGAGGCAAAAGAAAAATAATCTAGACTACAAAAACAATTAGAAATAAAAATAAAACCGTTTCCCCGGCAACGGCGCCAAAATTTGATAGGCTAAAGTCGTATCACCTAATCAAAAATAATTACCTAAGTCCACTAACTTATGCAGATAGGGAAGTAGGGACAAATCCACAGGGAAACTGGTCTTTCTACTCCTAATTAATTAAAATAGCCTAATTATTAAAGTAACCAATTTGTTGTGATAATTAGCTATACTACGAAGATTATGAGTAAAGAGAATGATTAGGGAAGAAATCAAATATTAAAAGGACCTAGGGCATAGGTTCACTAATAAACAATATTCCAGGGTAAAACACAATAATCAATCATCAATGCATTAATCAATCAGATCATAAAGGGCTTTCGCTACGTATTACAATCACAGAATCAATTTACCGGTATTAAATCTCATCTCTCGAATCTCGACCTAACCATTTATAAATTAAACTGCCTATTGAAACTAAACCTAAACATCAATTCTCATCTCTCGAATCTCGAATCAATATTGCTAAACTCATACAATTAAACCTGGCCAAATCTAATTGCATAGCATTAAAACAATCAATAGGAAATCAATTAAGCATTAATAATCAACAATCATAAAATTACCCCCTTCATATTATTTATTAGATCCCCATAAACCCTAGAAGGATAACTACTCAGACATAATTAAAACTAAGCAAAACATAATAATTAAACAAGACATGGAAGAAAAATAGAATAAATAAAATACTGAGATTAATTAAGAGAGAAATCGTACCAAGACGGCGGAATTGCAATAGAGTTGAGGAACAAGAAAGAAAATAAAAGTCTAGAGAGAGAAAGTTGAGTAGAGAGAAGGAAGAGAATAAAAACTAGAGTAAGTAATAATGAAGAAGTAGTCCTAATCTTGCCTAATAAAATTACATTAATACTTTAAGAGGGAAATTAAAAATTGGAGGATTAATATCCGACTTACCCCCTTAAAAAAAATGACGGAAAACACGCATTCAAGACTCTCTAGACATGGTCATAATGTGACAAACATGTTATGTGTGTGCTTTATGTGTATGTGAGTGACATGCTTTGACTACTAGTGTATGACCATGGGACTTTAAGTGCCTAAGTTCAATTAAAGATTTAAACATGGTTTGAACCATTAACAAACTGATTAATCCGATTAGTAGACTGTTAATTAGACTCGTCGTGATGACTCGAGCAAAAGAACTGGATTGTCGCTAAAACAACAGGACTGTCGCCACAGTTTAGAGCCTGTCGCCAGACGACAAAATTGTCGCCAGGCGACAGACACTAGACTGCGGCGCCACAGTCCAAATTCCTGCGCCATTGCTGGAACATTAATCTGGACTGTTTCCAGTAATTTTACTCTAAATGGACATGCCTAAAGTCGTACTAAGTCGAATTGATTAAATTATTAGCCTTTAATTAATTAATTAGACAAAGTCCTTTTAGTCATTAGTCAATTTATTTAGTCTTTAACACAAGTCAAGCAAACGATTAGCACATATATAATAAATACAAGCAAGGGTGCACAAGTAGTTCACATAGTCACAAGATGAGTTTGCAACCTAACCATGGCTCTAGTTCTCTAAAGTTCGAGGATATGGGTTAAGTCAAAAAGGTCCATGGTTAAGAATCCATATGCATTGCACACAAGCCTACCGGGAGGGTTGGAGCGAATGGACAGGATTCCGCGAGTGCGAGTTGAAATCGGACTCGACTCCATGGTTTGGTGGATTCACAAACATTACACGTACCCAAATCTGAACTTTGCACATGATCGTGGGATATTCCATTGGGCAGGTGAAGCAGGAACCCCCAGAGGGTTATTTCCATACGTAGAACACATATGGGTTCAGAAAAGTGAGAAAATGACTCAATCAATAAGCAAAATCGAGCCAACAACACTAGAAATGGTCAAAGCAAGAAGGCAGACCCCTGGCTCGGTATTGGAAGAACTTGGCGCCAGACTACAGGGATTGTCGCCGCAAAAAAGCTTCTGTCGCCAGGCGACAGAAACTTTTTACGGGCGACAAGCCCTGTTTTCTAGACGCTAGTTCCTACATGCCTTGGCAAGTTTCTGTGTTCTTCGAATTTTCCAGATTTCGTATTATCTTTTCGATTCTAGTCATGAAAGATATTTCCCAAATTTCCTACGTGTAAAATTCCTATGGATTGACTCATGGGGTACTCCCATGAGGACCTTTTAATGCATATGACAATAATGTTAATCAAATCACGCACATGAAATACTTAGAATTTTTCAAGTCTCATCCGCTCATTCTAAATAATTGCCAAAATTTAATAAATTTCAGGAATATAAATAGAAATCCTCCCCAGTGGAGTCGCCAAAAACTGTAGGGAATATTTCAAGCATTATGATAACCCCAAACTTGAACCCCACTGTGATCATACACTAAAGTACGGTGGCATTCCAAAGGGAAAGACAAAGAGCAAAAAGAGTCGCCAACAAGTTTTAGGAACTTGTAAACCCAAAAGACAATCCAAAAGGACCATCAACTACTCCATAAGGTCTTGAACCAAACAGGGTCCGGGGATGAAGGTACGAATCCAATCTACAAAAGAAAGGACCCGCCCTATAAAATAGGCCTCTACTTTGTTCTGCTCGTATTCATGTGCGCTTTTCGAATAACATACAAACATTATATTAAACCTAACCCTGTTTATCTATGTTGGTTGAATATTAATGCACAAATAATACTATTATTGGCGATCACTTGAGTTAAAATCACATTAGCCTAAACCAAATTAATAATTATCTTATTAAGCGTGATTTCAAGTACAAATTCCCTTTAAACCTGCATAAAAGGCGTGATCAATCAATAACAATAAAATATCAAGCAACGTAATAATAAGCAAAATAACAATAGTAATGATAATAGCATGATAAGGCATAATAAAGCTTAATAATAATAGCAAGATCCTAGGCATGATACTAACAATATTAATAACAAGTCCTAGCATGTCACTAAACAATAAAGATCAAAGCTTTAAACCTAACATGGTACTAACATGATATTAAAAAGAGCAAAGGCACCCTAAACATGATACTAGAAAGCAATAATAACATCCTAACATGATACTAGGAATATTAAACATCCTAACATGATACTAGGAATATTAAACATCCTAACATGATGCTAGGAATTATAAGACAATAATAAGCATGCTTTCTACATTGAAAGAGAGTAATAAGATTACATACTTTGAAGCCTCGTACCTCTTTCTAATAACAAAATACACAAGTTAGTAAACTTCAATGAAAATAAATAAAGAATAATTAAAGAATCAAATTGAAATTAAATTAAATAAAGTTTAGACTAGTTTTGGACCAAACCCTCAGAAATTATCAACCTTTCACGTCTAGGGCGAAGGCAACTTCGAACTTGGCTAAGAGACTCTAAGTCTTGTGAATGCGGAATATTGTATTTAAAAAGGTTAGTTTAGAAAGAGAGAGAGAAAGAAGAAATTAAGGATGAGAGTTGATGATGAGATGTGAATTGATGAAAGTAGGTTGTTTATTTTGAAAACAGAGATTCGGACGCTATTTATAATGAAAATAATCCGGAAAAACATAGAATTTGATAAGGAATAAAACTCCACGCTGTCGCCAGGAATTGACTCTGTCGCGAGGCGATAGGGTCTGTCGCGCGGCGACAGACTTGTCGTTTGGCGACAGCCTGTATTAGCGCGTTTTTCTTCACGTGGAATCCGATCTTTAATCAACTTGATCTACGGAATCCGTACAGAAGATAAAATACGTATTTTTAACATAACAAAACAATATTTTATTCCAAATAAAAATCTTTTAAAGATAATTAATTATTAAATCTAACAATATTAGAATTAAAAGGAACTTTCTAGAAACTTCTAGAAAACTATAATTAATCTTAATAATTTTAGGAAAAATAGTTAATATTGGGCCCTCCTCTAGATCATTGGGCCGTATTAAAATAAATAACCGGGCCCAGTTTAGTATTTCGGCCATAACTTCCTCAATATTCATCGGAATCGGGCTTATAATATATCGTTGGAAAGGTCTTTTCAAGCCCCATCCATCTACACCATTATTGGACCCTTATCATGGACCAAAATAAACTGAATTGGACATTTTCAAATAAATAAAGTCATTTTCAAAAACAGAGAGAGAAGAATTTAATTAAAACTAAACCGCAACACTCGACTTTCGAATCACTTTCACCTAATTCGATAATAACACAACGTGAAAGGCATTCATCACTGGGTTTGGTTTTGGGGAGACACAAATGGGTGTCTACAGAAGCCCCCACTTTGACTGAGTTTGAAGAAACTTATGTTTCGAAAAACGAGAGTCAAAGTAGCGATAGGGACGGAGAATGATTCAAAACGTTCTGCGATTCCAAATCATTCTTATAACGCCGATACCTGCAAAACTAATCATTAGTTAAAACAGATAAGAGAGTTAAGAAACGCGTATCTTGCACCGTCGAGCACACGTCTCTGAAAGTAACCATTTTGCTGTTGCATTTGTTGTTTGTGACAACCTCCACAGTGCCTCGTGAACGCCATCGTTGAAGATAACTATATGTCGTCGTCTTCAATTTCTTGGTGACAATCCTCCACAGTATTTCGGGAACATCGTCGAAAATAACTGTATGTCGTCATCTTCTGGGTGTGGCCATACATCGCCACAGCAGTATGTCGCCGCTATAGACAATCTCTTCTTTACCTTGAGGGACCGCCGAAGGTGGCCTTGCTTTGCCATCTCCACTATTTGTGACACTACCTCGCCACGACCGTACTTCGCCGCTAATCAATTTCCCTTTATGTTGAGACATTTCCAAAGAATCACTTACCTATTGACCCTTAATACCATTATTTATCATTGCTTTTTTACATTCGTGCCGGTACTTTGGTGCTTTTGCCTTTGTAAACCATTACTTTGGCGCGTCTATTGAACCAATATTTCGGTGCCTTGAACCATTATTTCGGTGCCTTGAACCATTATTTCGGTGCTCTATTATGAGCCAATATGTAGGCGCTTTAAGCTAAAGTGAGACGATCTTTCATCAGGTCGATCACTCAGTGCATTTTGATCAAGCTGACTGAATCATGTCAATTGCTCAAAGGGGCTAACTGGCGTACCAAGGAACCCAAACTACTAAAATGGACCCACAAAACCATAAGGAAGAGCCCAGCACTCTGTCGCCGCTCCAGCGCTGACCAGAAGTGCCTGTCGCGAGCTTTCGCATCTGTCGCCACGCGACAGAGTCTGTCGCCTTGCGACAATTCTGTCGTTTGGCGACAGAGTCGGGGTTTTAAACCCGTCTTCTTCTTCTTTCTCATTTCGCTGCTCTGCTTCACAAATTTCGCGAAAACTTCAATCTACTCGTTCTTGCTCATTTCTCAACCAAATTCGCTCAAACTTGTTGCAAATCGAAGCTTTTCTTATCTATTTTCCCGATCTATGTAAGTTTTGCTCAAACTCTACTCGGTTTTTGATGAATTACGCGTTCTTATTCGCGAATTTTCGAAAAATTCGAAAATCATTCTGCTTAATTTGCTTTGCTCGTTGAATTTTATGCCTTGAATTTGTTTAATTATGCTTGTATATTACTTTGGGAGTATTTTGAGACTTGTTTGACTCAATTTGGTGAAGAAATAAACAATTCACCATTGTAGGACCTCTTAAGGTCGTGAAGAACAATGTGGGTCGTTCTTTGCATTTTGACTGCTTTTACTTGTACAATTTGCCACAATATTCATCATATGTTTGCAAGAAATTGTTTATTTTCTCAAAGAACACTTCCATGCTTGTTTGATATTTTGCTCTGTTTTAGTACTACGTACTCTGTTTTTTTTTTAACATAGTATCATGCGGCTTAGGCGAACTTTAGATACTGTAGAGCCTTAAGTTTAATTACTTTTACATACTTTAGCATGGCTAGACGACGTGGTTCCGGTTCTCGGTCGAGGGACACGCGTCGAGAGGACGAGCCCACCAGTTAGGGCGAGGACGTACCTTCTACTTCCGGGCTGGGTGTCATGCCTGATTGGGACGAGCGCACTCTATTTCACGCGCCGGTTCATCATCTGTCGGAGAGAATCCGACGAGGTCTAGCGAGTGGGAGGACCCGTAGCCATGGCTCAGGTAATTCCACCATCATCTCCCTGTATGACAACTTCATCTGCCGCGATGAGGGGCTTCGTCGTCTTTGGGAGTCCTGTGGGTTGACTTCTCTGCTGCAGGCCACTCGGGCCATGTTTTCATACGATGGGGGTAACCTCGTCGTCCGAGCTTTGGTGGAGTTCTTTTGGGACACTACCAACACTTTTCACTTTCCCTGGGGTGAGATGACAGTCACTCCAGCTGACTTTAGTCTCATTATGGGGCTAGAGTTCCAGTCTACTCCTCTACCTTTCGATGCTGGCGATACTGTTTACTCGCTGGAGGTCCTGGAGTTATTGGGGCCGATCGTTATTCGGGCCCAGGCCGAGGCTCAGTCGGGACAGCTGAGTTCCCGATGCATCCGTCGCTGCACGTTGGCTGCAGCTTTCGAGGATGATGCGACTACCCGAGAGCAGCGGGTGCGCATCTTTGTGCTGATTCTGCTATCAGGCACATTTTCCCCTGATCGAGGTAGTAGAGTACTTCTATACTACCTGTCCGCCGTTCGCGACCTCCAGTTGGTCGGGACATATGACTGGGCCAGCATGGCCTATGCTAATTTTTTACTGGGCTTGCGGCGTTCCTGTCGTCACAAGGCCTTGTCTGGAGAGATAGCCCTTTCCAGTTTCTGGAGGGTTGTAGAGGTATATCTCCTTTCCTTTTGAGGTTTTAACTCTAAATTTAGAAGCACAATCTTTACTAATTTTCATTTGTTTCGTATAGATCTGGTTCTACGAGTACTTCCCCTCTCTTGCGCCTGCGAGGCCTTCTCCTCGCGTGCTCCCCATTGCTGCTAGCTGGGGAGGCCGCAGAGGTCCGCCGGAGGTGCTACGCCTTCGAGAGATGATCCTCACGGTGGGTTTTTCTTTAATTCTGACTTTCTCTTTTATCACCTTTTAGTGTCAGTATCTTACTTAGTGATGTTTCAGGAGCCTAGCCCGGTATATCGACCCTAGACTGCTTTTCCTATCTCTGCGCTGGCGGCGCAGTATACAGCTGAGCGTCGTTACTTTCTGGGGACATATGGCTCGGTGGTCTATCTAGGGGAGAGGGTGGCCATCCAGCACTCCTCGGATACTTTCGTTGTTCCCGCTCCTCCACCTCGGCATATGTTCCACGATGCCTTGCAGCGGGATCGTGCTGGTGGGCCTTCGCGAGGTACTCCCTGGAGGTCATACGTTTTCCTCGAGCAGAGCTATGAGGAGGACCTGCTACCGTTGCTAGCGCCGGCTCCTGTCCCTTCAGAGGAGGCAGCGGTATGCTTTTATTTGTTTAGTTTATTTTTCTTAGGTAGCCCCCAAGTATCCTTCTAACTTTTTCCTTTAGCAGGCTGGTCCTAGGGAGTTCATCCCTCCGAGGATGTCTATACGCTACCAGGGTACGTATGGACCGATCGAGGAGCTTTTTCCGCCGGCTCCAGAGGGAGAGCAGTTTGTGGAGCGGTCTATTCCTCGTCACCAGACTCGAGTAAGTAGTTGTTTTTTATATACCATCCTTATGTTGACTTTATAATTGTTATTGACTTTGGCTATTTTGGCAGTTCTCTCGTGAGGTGGTGACGGCTATGGCCAGGTGCATTGACGCCTTTCGCAGCCAGCTTGTGAGGTTGCGGAACCGTGCTACCTGTCGTAGCAACGACGCTGAGGAGGTATTACTTTTACTTTTACTGCTTTTGGGTTCGTTGCATTTGCTAACTTTGATTTACTTTTGCAGGGGCAGCCTATTCCTTCTCCACGCACTCGATCGAGGCCCGAGCCTAGGAGGGAGACTACTAGGTCCGACTCGAGGCGTCGCCGGACTACTTCTGGTGGTCGAGGTGGTCGTTCTGAGGCCGCCGCTGTAGAGGATTCGGCGTCATCACCTGAGGACATTCCGACCGGGCCGACCGTTCGAGGAGGGATGGGTGGTGGGACATACGAGTTTGGCTCGTCGTCGCAGCAGCCTTTGCAACCCCAGCCTCTTTCCGTCGGGTTTTAGGGTGAGGTTAGATGGCCTGGTCCTGAGCTGCAGTTTGCGCCGTCTGGTGGTCCAGGGGACGATGATGGGCATACTCCGCGGAGTAGGGCATTTTTTGAGACATTTGGCGTTCCTCGCGACATGCGACCTCCAGCGCCATAGTTGTACCTGTGTTTGTTTTATGTTTGACTTTTGTAGGACTTTGCCTATTGTATTTATATGACTCATGTACCAGACACTTGTATATATATATGCATTTTATTACTTATTAACATTTTATTTACTAAGTTTGTTACTTTATAATGAATGCATTGTGTATGTAAGTGTGTGAGAAAGTGTAATTTTTGCGCAAAATTTTTCCGTCATTTTTAATATTAATGGAGGGTACCGACTCTCTCCCCCAAAAAAAAAGAAAAAAGAAAATGAAGGTAAGCTTAAAATTAATTAAGCTTTAATATAAAAATAATAATAATAATAATAATAATAGGAGTAATAATAATAATAATAATAATAATAATAAACAGTAAGTCAAGTCAAAGTCGAAATCAAATACGTAAAAACACGGTTTCCTACGCGCAATAGGTGACGCTGCTAAGGAATAAACTGGCGCCGCGTAAACCATTCTGTCGCCACGCGAAAGGCTCTGTCGCCACGCGACAATTTTGTCGCCTGGCGACAGACGCGCTTTCCTGTTTCCTGCAGGAATTGAAGTCTGTCGTGCAGAAAAAGTTATAAATAGCCCCCGAATTATCCGTTTACTGCATAATTTAACCAGCTTATTAAATAGTTAATTAACTAGTAATCATGCCTTTAGCTAAAAGAACCTTTTGTGGGTACATGGATGAATGGTGTCGTCACTTAACTGCCAAAGATAAAAAAGCATTAGATCTTTCTCGTATGGGGGGTATGTTTGGGGTCAAGGGGATGAGTCTTGATATTGACTTTATTTATTCTGCCATAGACTATTGGGATATTGATACTCATTGTTTTAGATTTTTTCATGATGAAATATGTCCTTTACCGGAAGAATTTGGGGCCATCATAGGTTATTATTCCACAGACCTTGCGGTAATGCCTAGAATCAATGAATATTACTATAAAGATTTCGAACACTTTTTTGACCGCCTAGGTGACAAGAAGGTCCCTGCTAAAGAACGCCTAGGGGAAAGAATTGAATTCAAGACTCCTATTATGCCTAGAAAGAAGAGTGCCAAGAAGAATCAAGGAAAAAGAAAAGTCGACTCTACTAAGAAGGAAGCTTGGGTAGAGAAGAAACATGGAGTCCTAGCGGAAGGAGAAACTATCTATACTAAAATAGAGTGTAGATCTTCTAACGATTGTCTCCTAGCGAAGGTTATGGATCAAGAGGAAGAGAATGAAGACACAAATTGGAAAAGAATGAAGAAGGAGAAAAAAGATTAGAACATTGCTTTTCTTTTGATTTATTAGACAAAGTTAATTTGTTTTAGTTAATTTTTCAGCTTTTATTTTATCAATAATGTACTTTCTTTATTAATCAATAAAATTTCAGCTTTTATTTTAATTAACTTTCAATTAGAGCAATGAAAACAATTACAACATTTATTTTTCGGCGAATTAATTCGAGTACGGAAGTCGAATAAATTTCCAGAATATGTGAAACTTGTCTAGACACTTGCAGAAGACTGGCGCTGCTATCTGATGCACTGTCGCTGACGATTTAGCTCTGTCGCCTGGCGACAAAATTGTCGTCTGGCGACAGAGGCTATCGTCTGGCGCCAGTTTTGAAATTTTGCGGACGTGCATTTTTTACTTCGGGGATACAGAATTTGAAGGAATTAAAGCGACCGCACCCTGTATGGGTTGCCTACGTATCCTTTGCTTAAGGAATCAGGCCAAAGGTAGCTCTCTTGAGCGTTTCACTCAAGTACTTATGGGTAGTATTTCTTAAGCTGGTCAAGGTTTGTCATGTTTGAAAATTCATTGCCATCTATATCAGTTAATTTAGCCGCGCCTCCTGACAGGATTGTTTTGACAATATATGGTCCAGACCAATTAGGCCGGAATTTACCTCTTGGATCTAAGACATTTTTCCTTAATGCTTTTAATACCAAGTCCCCAACCTTGATATTTCTAGTCTTGACCTTTTTGTTGAAATGTCTAGCCATGCGGGTTTGATAACATTGGGTATGATGTAGAGCTTCTAGTCGTTTTTCATCGAGTAGGATTAGCTCTTCATATCGTGCTCTAGTCCACTCAACTTCATCGAGTTTACTTTCTAACGCAATGCGTAAAGAAGGTATTTTTAACTCTACAGGTTGTACGGCATCCATTCCATATACTAAGTTGAATGGCGTATTTCCTGTTGATGTTCGGATTGACGTGCGATAACCCCACAGTGCGAAGTGAAGTTTATCAGGCCAATCTTTATAATTTTCAGTCATTTTCTCAATGATCGTTTTCAAATTCTTATTAGCAGCCTCAACTGCTCCATTTGCTTGAGGTCTATACGGGGAAGACTGGTGATGTTGAATACCATACTTTTGTAGCAATTCTTCACATTCTGCTTGAAAGTGAGTTCCATTGTCACTTATCATTTCATGTGGGACTCCGTATCGACAAATTATGTTTCTTTCGATAAAGAGTGCTACATGCTTGGCGGTGAGTTTAGCATATGATTGTGCTTCCACCCACTTTGTGAAGTAATCTATTGCAACCAAGATGTATTCATGGCCTCCTGTTCCGGGAGGTGTAATCTTTCCAATTATGTCTATTCCCCATGTAGAGAAAGGCCATGGTGAAGTGTAGGTGTAGAGAAGAGATGGTGGGATATGTTGCAAATTTGCATAAATTTGACATTTTGGGCATCTTTTTACATATTGATGACAATCTTTATTCATGGTAGTCCAGTAATATCCTTCTCGCATTATCTTTTGGACTAGCATTTTGCCGTTAACATGTGTTCCGCATATACCCTCATGGATTACTCTCATAGCCCTTTGAGCATCTTTTTTGCCTACACATAATAGAGCTCGTCCCTTAGGTACCCTTTTGTGTATTTCATTTCCTATGAGTACAAACTGGGAAGCTAAGAGTCTTAATGCTCTTTTCGCTCTTTTGTCAGCATGAGGAGGATATTCTCCTTTGGTGACATAATTCAATATATCTACGAACCATGGTTCCTCCTCTGGTTCTTCTTCTCGAATTACTTCGTTGTCTTCTATGGCCTGAATGTATGCTGGTTTATGCCTTTTTTCTATGGTTAAAGGCATTTGCTCAATTTCCTTAGGTATTCTAACCATTGAGGCTAGCCTTGCCAAGGCGTCGGCGAATTGCCAAGGCGTAGGTAAGTGTATTCCACTTTTTCCAATTGATCGGTGAGAGTTTCAAAATATGTTTGGTAAGGGGCTAAACTTTCACTCCTAACCTTCCATCTTTTGGAGATTTGATTAATAATTAGGGATGAATATCCAAATATCCGGAGTTTCTTTACACCTAGGGCTAAAGCGGTTTCGAGGCCTACTACGCATGCTTCATATTCCGCTGCGTTGTTGGTGACGTCGAAATCTAATTTGATGGATGTAGGGACATGTTCTTCCTTAGGTGATACTAATAAGACTCCTACGCCGCACCCCTTTTGGTTTGAGGCTCCATCAAAATATAGAGTCCATGTATCATCCTCTGTCATCATTAAATTTTTGTCCGGGAATTCATTCTCTTCTAAGGGTGTTGAATCTTCTATTGGGAAATCTGCTAGAAAATCTGAGACCACTGATCCTTTAATTGCTTTTTGAGGCATAAACCTTATGTCGAATTGGGCCAAATTTACTATCCATCTTGAGATTCGTCCATTAAGTGTAGATCTTTCGAATAGGATCCATTCGCGAGACTACGTAGACGGTATGCACGAGCATGTAATGTCTCAATTTAGTTGTGGCCCACACCAACGCGAGGCACAGCTTTTCCAACGGTGTGTAGCGTGTTTCATACTCGAGCATTTTCTTACTTAAGCAGTAAATGGCATTTTCTTTGCTTTCTATCTCTTGTGCGAGCATAGCTCCCATTGTTTCCTTTGTGACGGTTAAGTATAGTCTTAAGGGTATTCCGGGGAGTGCTGGGGCTAATACGGGAGGATTCGCAAGATAGGCTTTGATCTTCTCAAAGGCTTTTTGACACTCATCGTCCCATATGATTGGTACATTTTTCTTAAGCTTTTTGAATATTGGTTCGCATATCGTGGTTAACTTGGATATGAACCTACTTATGTATTGCAACCGGCAAATAAATCCTCGAATTTGCTTTTCGGTTTTGGGCGGTGGCATGGACATGATTGCTTTGATTTTGGTGGGATCTATCTCTATTCCTCTAGAGCTTATGACGTAACCCAAGAGTTTCCCTGAGGTAACTCCAAAAGCACATTTAGAGGGGTTTAACCTCATGTTGTATTTCTTAATTTTTCAAAGAATTTCTTTAAGGCTGTTGGGTGTCCTTGGCGGTCTTTTGATTTTACGATCATGTCATCCACATAGACCTCCACTTCTTTATGCATCATATCATGGAGTAGGGCAGTTGCTGCTCGTTGGTAAGTAGCACCCGCGTTTTTTAACCCAAATGGCATTACCGTATAGCAATAAGTACCCCAAGGCGTTATGAATGTTGTTTTCTCCATATCTTCTTCGGCCATGAGGATTTGATTGTATCCAGCGTATCCATCCATAAATGAGAGAAGTGCATGGTTTGCTGTATTATCTACCAAAATATCGATGTGTGGTAAAGGGAAGTCGTCCTTTGGACTTGCCTTAAATCTCGATAGTCGACACACATTCGAACTCTACCATCTTTTTTTGAAACCGGGACAACATTGGCGACCCATTCGGGGTATTTGGATACCCGGATAAAACCTTCAGTTATTTGTTTTTGTACTTCTTCTTTTATTTTAAGGGCCATGTCGGGTTTCATTCGACGTAACTTTTGTTTTACAGGTTTCATTCCTGGAATTAATGGTATAGTGTGTTGAGCTATTTCTCTATTAATGCCTGGCATATCTTCGTATGACCAAGCAAATACATCGATAAATTCTTTAAGTAGATTAATTAAATCGGTTCTTTCTTCTTTGTTTAGCGTCAGTCCGATTTTAACTTCTCTTTTAATGGTTGAATCTTTGGAGATATCAACCGTTTCTGTATCCTCAATTATTGGTGTCTTATTTTCAAGTGTTTCCATTGCTTTAATTATTTCTTTGTCATTTTCATCATTAGTTAAGCAATGTTCGTCATCTTTAGATAAAGAAAAACAAGAGGAATAAGGGGAAGAAGACATATTATTAAACTCAGAAGTCATTACATCAAATAAAGAGATGTCCGTCGGGACTTGATTGCTAACTATCCTAGGAGTAGAAAAAGAAGGTGAGGGTACTACCACTAAAGACTTAGAAGACTCGATGAGGGAAGACTCTAACTCAGACTCTGACTCAGACGACTCTTCGAATATTGGTCCTTGCCCTGTAGTTATTGAAATCTTCTTTCCATTTATGGTAACTATCTTCACTGTCTTGCGCCATCCACGCTCTTGATCTTCTATTGGAGTGATAAGTTCGGAGGGATCGAAATTTTCGCTTTGGAGAACTGCTTGGATAAGTGAAGAATCATCTTCCGCATATCTTGATTCGTTCTTTTCCCTTCCAAAGAGGAGTCCCATGACATTAAAGTCGAAACAAGGGGGTACCTTTTCCTTATATGTTGGAGCTGGGATCTCGTCTAGGAAACAACAATCCAAGAAGATTTCGAATCCAGGCTGCCTTATACCATTCACAACAAAAGGTTCAGGAAATTCGTGACAAGGGTAATCCTCTCCTTCTCTTATAAATTGCCCGTTTAAAGTGAGAGGATATTGATCCATGGGTATTTCCTTTTTTTGTATGCGGGCATTTCTTCGTGCTTTTGATTTTTCCTGGGCTCGTTTAAGGTCTTCGCGGGTTGGTTCAAAACCAAGTCCGAAAGTATCCAATTTAGGGAGGCCAGGTAAGCCTATGTGTTTAGCTACTCCTTTCTTCTTTCCTAGAGTCATTCCAGGAAAATGTCCTTGTTTTCTTAGGATAGCATTTATTATCATGTTTGAGTGGAGGTCATAATGAAGAGGGGTCCTTTCATCTTCCTCTATTAAGGAGACCTCTTCGCTAAAGCCCCACAAATCTTCATCGTTTTCGTCGTGTTCCACATTAATTAGTGGATTTTCTACTGTTTTAATCCTCATAGATGAAGCATCAATGGTAATTGGAATGCCTCCAACTATAGCCTTTACATGTTGATGGAGAGACGAAGGGACGGCCTTTAAATCATGAAGCCAAGGGCGTCCTAATAGCAAGTTAAAAGATGCCTTGATATCTACTACTTGAAATGTAGTAGCATGTTCAATTGCGCCTGCCGTTACATTCATCTATAATGGCTCCTGCAGTATGGAGAAAAGGCCTACCTAATATAATGGGTATTTGTGTATCCTCAGCCATGTCTAAAACGACCAAATCAACAGGGATGAAAAATTTACCAACTCTAACAGGGACGTCCTCTAAAATACCTAGGGGATATTTAACAGAACGGTCTGCCATTTGCAAAGTAATATTAGTAATTTTTAATTCACCCATATTCAATTTAGAACAAATAGACGATGGCATTACACTAACAGAAGCATCCAAATCACATAATGCTTTATCTATGAAGACATTACCAATATGACAAGGGATAGAAAAACTACCAGGATCCTTTAATTTAGGGGGAGATTTATTTTGTAACAATGCACTACACTCCTCAGTAAAAGCTACAGTTTCTACCTCATTAAAGGCCCTCTTCCTAGTCAAAATATCTTTCATAAATTTAGCATATGCAGGAACCTGTGTAATAAGTTCAGTAAAAGGAACCGTTACCTGTAAATTTTTAACAACCTCCAAAAACTTACCAAACTGCTTGTCCAACTTAGTCTTTAGTTGGCGATTAGGGAATGGTAATTTGATAACTGGTGGTGCTTCCCTACTCTCCCCCTGGGGTGCATCCTTCCCTGAGGTTGTACCCTGCAATGAATCATAAAAAATATTAGCATCAGGAATTTTACCTTGCAGCCCTGCAGGGGAAATTGGTACAACGGAATCAGGATTAGCAATATTAGTTAATTCAGGTTCATCCTCTTTGGGCATCTGGGGCCCATCGTAGTGTGAACCACTCCTTAAGGTAATTGCATTAGCATGATCCGTAGGTTGAATTCCCTGCGCTGGTAAAGCTCCCTGCTGACGAGATTGAAGGGTAGAGGACAATTGGGCAATTTGGGTGTCCATGACTTTATTATGGGCTATAATAGAGTCAATTTGTTGGTCTCTACTCTCCATATGTTTTTGCATACTGGTCAGCATTGCCCTAATTTCTGATAAAGCAGGGTCAGAAGATGTAGTAGGGGGTTGTGATGGGGGTTTCTGGTTAGCATGAGGGTGGTAATATTTCTGCTGTGGAGGGGGTGCTTGTTGTGGAGGTGGAGGATTTTGAACATTGGTGCTACGGTAAGATAGGTAGGGATGGTTCCGGTAGCCAGGATTGTAGGAATTGGAGTATGGGTTATTTTGCTTGTAGGTTTGAAAAGCATTAACTTGCTCCATTGAACTCCTGCAATCTTGTTCATAATGACCTACACTTCCACAATTTTCACAGAAAGCATCATTAGCATTATTAGAAACAGCAGAAACATTAGCAACAGAATTAGGATTGTTAGTAGTAAGATTATCTAGTTTCTGACAAATAGAAGTAAGCTGGGCTTGCAATAAAGTGACTGAATCAACATGATGCTTGCCCTTGTTAGCATAACCTCTAGCATTCCCATATTGGGAATTATGAATTGCCATATCTTCAATAACCTGACCTGCATCATCAACATTTAAATTCATAAATCTACCGCTAGCTGCGGAATCTAAAATTGTCCTAGATGCATTTCCTAAACCATTGTAAAAAGCTTGAATCAACTGCCACTTCGCCAAATTGTGGTGGGGACACTCCCTCTGCAGATCCTTGAATCTTTCCCAAGCTTCATATAATGCTTCATCTGTCTCTTGGGCAAAATTCTGGATAGCGCTCCTCAATAAAGCTGTTTTCTCTGCAGGGTAATATTTATTATAAAAATTCAACGCAAGAGTCTCCCAGTTAGTAATACCAAGTACAGCTCTATTCAAACCATTAAACCATAATTTAGCTTTTCCACATAAGGAAAAGGGAAAAAGAATCTCCCTGATTTGATCTTGCGTTACCCCATTCTGCCTAATAGTATTGCAGTATTGACAGAAATCTGCAATGTGAAGATTAGGATCTTCACCCTTTGCTCCACTGAATTGCTTTCTTTCTATCATCGTTATGAAATGGGGCTTGATCTCGAACTGGACTCCCTCGAGATCGGGCGTAGGAGAAAGATGTGGAAAATCCGTCAGCGATGGTTGCGAATAATCGCTAAGCTTGCGAGGTGGAGGTAGTGGTGGTGTACCCATTTCTAGTTCTGAGTCAGAAGAGTGTTCCGAATCACTAGAATTAGGTAATGGGTTTCTAGGAATATCGTTACTCCCAGAACCTGCCAGGATCTGCCTATAAAAATTCTTTTGTCTATGAAACGAGCGCTCGATCTCAGGATCAAATGGAATGTAGCCTGATCTGGAACACCTGAGCATAAACAAAGAACTAAAAGCACAGATATTAGAACTACCTCAAAGAACTAATGTCCTTTGAGGCAAAAGAAAAATAATCTAGACTACAAAAACAATTAGAAATAAAAATAAAACCGTTTCCCCGGCAACGGCGCCAAAATTTGATAGGCTAAAGTCGTATCACCTAATCAAAAATAATTACCTAAGTCCACTAACTTATGCAGATAGGGAAGTAGGGTCAAATCCACAGGGAAACTGGTCTTTCTACTCCTAATTAATTAAAATAGCCTAAATTATTAAAGTAACCAATTTGTTGTGATAATTAGCTATACTACGAAGATTATGAGTAAAGAGAATGATTAGGGAAGAAATCAAATATTAAAAGGACCTAGGGCATAGGTTCACTAATAAACAATATTCCAGGGTAAAACACAATAATCAATCATCAATGCATTAATCAATCAGATCATAAAGGGCTTTCGCTACGTAATACAATCACAGAATTAATTTACCGGTATTAAATCTCATCTCTCGAATCTCGACCTAACCATTTATAAATTAAACTGCCTATTGAAACTAAACCTAAACATCAATTCTCATCTCTCGAATCTCGAATCAATATTGCTAAACTCATACAATTAAACCTGGCCAAATCTAATTGCATAGCATTAAAACAATCAATAGGAAATCAATTAAGCATTAATAATCAACAATCATAAATTTACTCCCTTCATATTATTTATTAGATCCCCATAAACCCTAGAAGGATAACTACTCAGACATAATTAAAACTAAGCAAAACATAATAATTAAACAAGACATGGAAGAAAAATAGAATGAATAAAATACTGAGATTAATTAAGAGAGAAATCGTACCAAGACGGCGGAATTGCAATAGAGTTGAGGAACAAGAAAGAAAATAAAAGTCTAGAGAGAGAAAGTTGAGTAGAGAGAAGGAAGAGAATAAAAACTAGAGTAAGTAATAATGAAGAAGTAGTCCTAATCTTGCCTAATAAAATTACATTAATACTTTAAGAGGGAAATTAAAAATTGGAGGATTAATATCCGACTTACCCCCCTAAAAAAAATGACGGAAAACACGCATTCAAGACTCTCTAGACATGGTCATAATGTGACAAACATGTTATGTGTGTGCTTTATGTGTATGTGAGTGACATGCTTTGACTACTAGTGTATGACCATGGGACTTTAAGTGCCTAAGTTCAATTAAAGACTTAAACATGGTTTGAACCATTAACAAACTGATTAATCCGATTAGTAGACTGTTAAGTAGACTCGTCGTGATGACTCGAGCAAAAGAACTGGATTGTCGCTAAAACAACAGGACTGTCGCCACAGTTTAGAGCCTGTCGCCAGACGACAAAATTGTCGCCAGGCGACAGACACTAGACTGCGGCGCCACAGTCCAAATTCCTGCGCCATTGCTGGAACATTAATCTGGACTGTTTCCAGTAATTTTACTCTAAATGGACATGCCTAAAGTCGTACTAAGTCGAATTGATTAAATTATTAGCCTTTAATTAATTAATTAGACAAAGTCCTTTTAGTCATTAGTCAATTTATTTAGTCTTTAACACAAGTCAAACAAACGGTTAGCACATATATAATAAATACAAGCAAGGGTGCACAAGTAGTTCACATAGTCACAAGATGAGTTTGCAACCTAACCATGGCTCTAGTTCTCTAAAGTTCGAGGATATGGGTTAAGTCAAAAAGGTCCATGGTTAAGAATCCATATGCATTGCACACAAGCCTACCGGGAGGGTTGGAGCGAATGGACAGGATTCCGCAAGTGCGAGATGAAATCGGACTCGACTCCATGGTTTGGTGGATTCACAAACATTACACGTACCCAAATCTGAACTTTGCACATGATCGTGGGATATTCCATTGGGCAGGTGAAGCAGGAACCCCCAGAGGGTTATTTCCATATGTAGAACACATATGGGTTCAGAAAAGTGAGAAAATGACTCAATCAATAAGCAAAATCGAGCCAACAACACTAGAAATGGTCAAAGCAAGAAGGCAGACCCCTGGCTCGATATTGGAAGAACTTGGCGCCAGACTACAGGGACTGTCGCCGCAAAAAAGCTTCTGTCTCCAGGCGACAGAAACTTTTTACGGGCGACAAGCCCTGTTTTCTAGACGCTAGTTCCTACATGCCTTGGCAAGTTTCTGTGTTCTTCGAATTTTCCAGATTTCGTATTATCTTTTCGATTCTAGTCATGAAAGATATTTCCCAAATTTCCTACGTGTAAAATTCCTATGGATTGACTCATGGGGTACTCCCATGAGGACCTTTTAATGCATATGACAATAATGTTAATCAAATCACGCACATGAAATACTTAGAATTTTTCAAGTCTCATCCGCTCATTCTAAATAATTGCCAAAATTTAATAAATTTCAGGAATATAAATAGAAATCCTCCCCAGTGGAGTCGCCAAAAACTGTAGGGAATATTTCAAGCATTATGATAACCCCAAACTTGAACCCCACTGTGATCATACACTAAAGTACGGTGGCATTCCAAAGGGAAAGACAAAGAGCAAAAAGAGTCGCCAACAAGTTTTAGGAACTTGTAAACCCAAAAGACAATCCAAAAGGACCATCAACTACTCCATAAGGTCTTGAACCAAACAGGGTCCGGGGACGAAGGTACGAATCCAATCTACAAAAGAAAGGACCCGCCCTATAAAATAGGCCTCTACTTTGTTCTGCTCGTATTCATGTGCGCTTTTCGAATAACATACAAACATTATATTAAACCTAACCCTGTTTATCTATGTTGGTTGAATATTAATGCACAAATAATACTATTATTGGCGATCACTTGAGTTAAAATCACATTAGCCTAAACCAAATTAATAATTATCTTATTAAGCGTGATTTCAAGTACAAATTCCCTTTAAACCTGCATAAAAGGCGTGATCAAGCAATAACAATAAAATATCAAGCAACGTAATAATAAGCAAAATAACAATAGTAATGATAATAGCATGATAAGGCATAATAAAGCTTAATAATAATAGCAAGATCCTAGGCATGATACTAACAATATTAATAACAAGTCCTAGCATGTCACTAAACAATAAAGATCAAAGCTTTAAACCTAACATGGTACTAACATGATATTAAAAAGAGCAAAGGCACCCTAAACATGATACTAGAAAGCAATAATAACATCCTAACATGATACTAGGAATATTAAACATCCTAACATGATACTAGGAATATTAAACATCCTAACATGATGCTAGGAATTATAAGACAATAATAAGCATGCTTTCTACATTGAAAGAGAGTAATAAGATTACATACTTTGAAGCCTCGTACCTCTTTCTAATAACAAAATACACAAGTTAGTAAACTTCAATGAAAATAAATAAAGAATAATTAAAGAATCAAATTGAAATTAAATTAAATAAAGTTTAGACTAGTTTTGGACCAAACCCTCAGAAATTATCAACCTTTCACGTCTAGGGCGAAGGCAACTTCGAACTTGGCTAAGAGACTCTAAGTCTTGTGAATGCGAAATATTGTATTTAAAAAGGTTAGTTTAGAAAGAGAGAGAGAAAGAAGAAATTAAGGATGAGAGTTGATGATGAGATGTGAATTGATGAAAGTAGGTTGTTTATTTTGAAAACAGAGATTCGGACGCTATTTATAATGAAAATAATCCGGAAAAACATAGAATTTGATAAGGAATAAAACTCCACGCTGTCGCCAGGAATTGACTCTGTCGCGAGGCGATAGGGTCTGTCGCGCGGCGACAGACTTGTCGTTTGGCGACAGCCTGTATTAGCGCGTTTTTCTTCACGCGGAATCCGATCTTTAATCAACTTGATCTACGGAATCCGTACAGAAGATAAAATACGTATTTTTAAGATAACAAAACAATATTTTATCCCAAATAAAAATCTTTTAAAGATAATTAATTATTAAATCTAACAATATTAGAATTAAAAGGAACTTTCTAGAAACTTCTAGAAAACTATAATTAATCTTAATAATTTTAGGAATAATAATTAATATTGGGCCCTCCTCTAGATCATTGGGCCGTATTAAAATAAATAACCGGGCCCAGTTTAGTATTTCGGCCATAACTTCCTCAATATTCATCGGAATCGGGCTTATAATATATCGTTGGAAAGGTCTTTTCAAGCCCCATCCATCTACACCATTATTGTACCCTTATCATGGACCAAAATAAACTGAATTGGACATTTTCAAATAAATAAAGTCATTTTCAAAAACAGAGAGAGAAGAATTTAATTAAAACTAAACCGCAACACTCGACTTTCGAATCACTTTCACCTAATTCGATAATAACACAACGTGAAAGGCATTCATCACTGGGTTTGGTTTTGGGGAGACACAAATGGGTGTCTACAGTAATAAAAGTGGCTCGTAGGAGCAAAAAACACTACTAATTACGACCAAGGGACGGGGATAAATATATATATAAAATGAACACATCAATGACATGGTCAATTAAATTAATCACCCGTAACTCTATGTTGCTAGAACTCAATGGAGTTGGCACACAAACGGAAGATGCTCCTGGAAACCGAGTCGACTCCCAAACCGAAATGTCACTTCCATTCCCAACTCTCCACTTTAAGCCATCAAGTAACAATGATTTTGCGCCCCACATGCTTCTCCAAGTATAGCTAGGGTCATGACCCCGACAAGCCTCTAAAACATTATAATGTTTAAAATATTTGGCTTTCAAAATAATGTCATAGATTACCTTGGTTATGATGAAGGTGCCATCATTGTTTAGCTAATAGAGCTTGGTTGAAGCAACGAAGATCACAAAAGCCCATACCACCAAGAGCTTTCGGCTTGCAAAAGTCTTCCCTCTTTTGCCAATGGAGCTTCTTTCTAGACACCGTAGACCCCTATCAAAAGCGAGCCAAATGAGACTGCATTTCATCAATAATACCATCGAGGATCTTCAAAAAACTCATAATATAGGTGGGAATTGCCTGGGCTACCGCTTTAATCAAGGCTTCTTTCCCGGGTGTCGGCAACAATTTTTCTTTCCAACCTTGTAGCTTTTTCCAGAGCCGTTCCTTCAAACCTGCAAAAATTGCTACCAATAATCGTAGGTATACCGAGATATTTCTCATGTCTATCCACCTTTCGAACCTCCAAAGTATCCACAATTTCTTCCCGACGAATTTCACAAACTTTTTTTTACTAAAAGCCACTTCAGTTTTATTTAAATTAATTTAGCCCGACGCTCTTTCATACTTGCTAATAATATTAGCTATCACAAAGCACTCTTGAGTATTAGCTCTAGAAAAAATAATATTGTCATCGGCAAAGAACAAATGTGACACACGAGGAGCACCCTTACAAACCCTTGCACCATGAATTAAACCCTCCCAAGCAGCCTTATTTAGCATAGACGAAAAAGCATCAGCACATAACAATAATAAATATGGAGAAATCGGATCACCCTTGCGAAGACCTCTAGTGGGAGTGACCGAACCTGAAATCTTCCCATTTAATTTAAAAGCAAATTGTACACTCTGCAGACAATTCAAGACTATACCAATCCACGCCTTAGAAAATCCCATTTTATCCATAACCTTCTCCAAAATTACCATTCCACCTTGTCATATATATGCCTTACTCTTATCCAGTTTCAAAGCAATGCTACTATCCTTCCCCTACCCACCTCGCTTCATAGCATGGAAAATTTCAAAAGCAACAAGAGCATTGTCCGAAATGAGGCGTCCCGGG
Source organism: Chenopodium album (assembly GCF_948465745.1). Classification (NCBI taxonomy): domain Eukaryota; kingdom Viridiplantae; phylum Streptophyta; class Magnoliopsida; order Caryophyllales; family Amaranthaceae; genus Chenopodium; species Chenopodium album. Next base: position 19,909,519 of record NC_137860.1, on the reverse strand, counting down.
ATAAACGCACTCTGATTAAGGGAAATCACAAGATTCCCTTCAATTTATTAGCTAATGTCTTAGACACAATTTTATATATAACATTACAACAACTAATAAGCCTAAATTACGACAATTACGACAGAGAATCACACTTCGGAATAAGGACAATTCAAGTATTGTTAACTTCCGATAAATTCACATCCTCTCTCCATCTTCCCTTCACAAATGCAATAATATCAGGACCAACGACATGCCAAAGTTTTTGAAAGAAAAGAAGCTCGTAATAATTATTTAAAAACTAATAATTATCTTTTTTTTCTAACAAACAACCAAATAATGATTAAGTAAGATTTAAATTACTTAAAAAAAGGAAAATTGCCACCATTAATCCCAACTTTGTCCGCCGTAAGTCAAGGGTCGAAACACTAGGAATGGTTATGTTCAAATGCTTTCCATCAACGTCGCCTAAGCTAGGTTGAAGTCAAAGGTGAAGGAAAGAGTAACCAATACTAACCTACTACCAAAACAAGAGACAAACAAATGAAACACTAGGGAATGGGGATCAACATGCATTCATGATAATCAAAGTAATTAGGGAATCAAGCAATGTAAAGACAAATAATATGAGCAATTAGGAGCATTCAATTAATCATCCTCATACTCTCTAACCTAGATTTCTCTAGTGCTAAACAATAAGAAGAAACATAATCAAATACTCAACCAATTATGATCAAATTGATATCAAGTGGTCATGTCAATCAATCCAATCATGCAATCAAGTTTAGCATCATGGTTAGCTACTCCAATCAAACTAGACAACATGCAAACCTCTATTAATAAATTTAATTACAACACAAGAACTACTCAAATTCCCAAATCAATCTCAATCCATCAATCATACATGTTTACCCAATCCCTAGCAAAGCAACTACTCAAGAATCATCATCAAATCAACAAGCAATTAAAAGGAAATCAAGAATTAACAAATATTGAAGAACAACTACACTAATCAAAGATCAATTATTAAAGCAAACCAAACAAAACAAATATGAAATCAAACAAAGCAATAATAATGTGAGAGAGTTAGAAAAGCTCATTGAATAGATGAGAAGAGAATCCACAAATTTGCTTCTTAAAACTCTCAAATCTCCATTGAAATCCAAGCTTTCTCTCTCTAAAACTACTCCTAAACTAGAGAGAGAAACACCTAATCTAACCTAATCCTCATTAGAAGAGAGATAAAAATGTAAATACTTGCTTAAAGAAGTCCAAAGAAGTCGTCCAATTTATATTACAATAAGAAAAAGGAGAAAAATCGAAGTTTAAAGGCAAAGAAAACCCAGAAACCCGTGCCCGCGGTGGCAAGAGCTGCGCCCATGGGTAGGCATCTCCAACTCGAAAAGAAAATCTGGAAACCCGCAGAGCTGCGCCTGCGGGGCCAAAACTGAGCTGTCGCGTCACGGCAGTTCTACCACGCCACAATGCTATTTATCGTGACACGGTGCTGGTTGTCGCGCCGTGGAGCACCTTGCAGTGCCACGGTGCTGATTTTTGCGCCACAATGGCTACGCTACTGCTTATGCTTGCTGTCGTGGCTCGTTTGCTGCTACATTGGCTTCCAGAACTTGGCTCCGTTCACTTCCTTGGTTGTGTTTGAGCTTCCTCCTTGATATTTGAATCTTGGGAAACCCGACACACCTACAAAACAAGTCAAAGAAACGGGGAAGCGAGAGAATAGCCGAGAAATGAATAAAATAATAAGAAAACTATCAAAAGCACACATTTCTCTAAACTCACACACAAGCACGCAAATCAAGCATTATTACCTAAAAACAAGACATAAAAGGCTAAAAACGTGCATAAAACTACGAAGAAATCTACCCTTTGAGTGCCATAAATGGCACTCATCAATCACTCCCAACTTTGCACCCTATTTATTTTTATCACCCCCAAGTGACTTAAAACCGGTTGAAGAGGTAAACCATGTTGACTTGGGATTACTTGTACACATGTCGCAACCTGATTGGTTAAAAAGTAAAAAAAAATATAAAAAAATTCCCCAACCCTCCCTCAGCCTTAGCATCGACCACCACCACATCTCCTCCTTAACCCCATTCTCGGGATCACCAGGGTGGTCAAAATTAGACGGACAAGGCAACAAAGTGGTCGGAATTTGACAGAGAAGGAGCAAGGTGGTCAAAATTCAACGGGGAAGAAGGGAAGAGGAGTTGGAATCTGGCGTGGAAGAACCCTAACCTTCGATTTGCGGTAGCGGCGTAAAGGGAGTAGTGTTGGTGGTTGACATTGGGCTTGTGCTATTGGCAGAGTTGCGGGCTGGTGTTGTTGGCGAAGTTGCGAGTTGGTGTTATTGGCGGAGTTGCGGGTTGGGTTTTGTTGAATGCGCGAATTGCGGTGGTAGATATTTGCGGAATTGGGGCTGATGGCTGGTGGCGAATTGAGGTGAATGGTTGCAAGCAGAGGTGGCGTTGGTTGTTGAGTTGCGCTACTTTAAAGGGGTGAGGGAGGGTTACGGGTGGTTTTAAGGGGAAATAGGAGGCTGGTCGGATCAGCGCCAGCAACGGAGTAGGGGAAGGGGGTCTGGCGGCGGCCGACGCTCGAGGGGACTAGTAAAGGCAAGGGTTGCCGCCTGCCGGAGGTGGCAGGGGCTGCCACTTGCTGGGGTATGGGTTAGGGTTTTAATTTTAAAATTTTATTTATTTATTTTTTTAAAAAAACCTATCACGCGTTGACATGCGTCTGGTAACCTCCTACATCAGTTGGATGACCGGTTGGGGGTGATAAAAATTAATAGGGTGCAAAGTTAGGAGTGATAGGGAATAAACTGAAGTTGGGATTAATATCGGCGGATGGAGAAAAGTTGGGATTAATGGTGGAAATTTTTCCTAAAAAAAACTAATAATTATCTTTATTTTTAAGAGCTAAAAAATATCTCGAGCTATTAAAATTTAAATTAATTTAAAAATTAATTTTTTTTCCATATATGGGAAATATCTTTAATCTCAAACTAGCAAATATTATAAAATTTAGATATTAATAATATACTCATCGAGACAAATAAGACTAAACCTTATACGACTATGTTTGTTCTTATACATAGACAGAAATTCACAAGATTCCCTCTAATTTTTAATAGTCACAAGATTCTACATGGGATAACATTTGAAAAACAAGGATTACTTTAAAAACGCATAAGCAAAGGACTTATTTTAACCAATAAAAAGTAAGATTTGTAATTATTTTTTAATTAAAAATTTCAATCTCCAGACAAGAAAAATTAACGAGTAAGATTTGAGATTTTAATTTCAAGTGCCAAGTAAAATAAATAAAATAATGAAAGATAACTTTAGTGTTAAAAAAATATTATTTTATGATATTAGGAATTTTATCCAATAATCCAATGAATGAAATTCATAATTATAAAAAATCATGAATTAAATAAAAGGATTACAATTTAATTAAGAATTAAAATACAGCAAAATTACGAATGTAACATTAAATTTTTTTAATCATAAAAAAATAATTGTCTTTCCATGAAAAAAAAATGAGATTGTAAATAAAATTAATCAAATATTTTTTTAAAAAAAATAAATTATTTTCAAGATTCTCAATAAAAATTATTTTGAACATAATAACTATTGTAAGTAACTATTGTGATTTTTAAAAATCATAGCGATCCACACATCATAATAACTAAATCCGTACGTAGCACGGGCTTACATCTAGTAGATGATAAGGAAAACTAATACTCATATTTTTTAAAATAGTTTACTTTAAATTAAACCCATATAAAGTTATATAATTGGACGATTATATAAAGAGCCACCCCATTTATTAGAAGATTCTTTTTTTTTAAGAGCCACCCCATTTATTAGAAGATTCTTTTTTTTAAGACAAATTCATTAGACGGATCTAATCCATTAGTTACTGTAGTGGCTAGTGGTGTCAATTCGGATAACCGAATGGAGTTTTGGTCGGGTCTATTCGGGTTAGGTCCGTTCGTATCGGATATGTTCGTATCAAAATTATTATTTTAACTCGGATCGGGTCGGGTCAAATTCGGGTCATGGTCCATCGCTCTGGGTCGGATATGAGTCAGGTCAACTCTAGGTCGATTCACTTTTGGTTCGGATAAATTCAGATCAGGTTCAAAACGGCTTTAACCGGGTTAATTTCGGGTCGGTTGATTTTGGTTAGATGATTTCGGTTCGGTCAAGTTCGGTTTGATTAAGTTAAGGTTGATCTGATGGTTCATTAATTGGTTAGTTCGATTCGATTCAATTCCTTTCTGTGTTTGGCTGGATTTTGGTCGAGTTGACCAAATTCATATCTAAATAAGGTTATTTTTAAACTAGAGTTATTATTGAGTTTTTACCTTTATTTTTTTTGAAGAAGAGTTTTTACCTTATTATTGGGTTAATATCAAGTCGTATCATATATTTTTATTGTTTGATTATTTATTACCAAGTACGAAGTTTTAGTTTTCTCATTTGATCAAGATATGTGTAATGTTTATCTTTGAGGCAAATTGAGATTGAATAATTATCGATGACTTATCATACCTATATAAGTGAGACGATAAACAATGAGCTATGATATATTAACAAATGATAGTTACTTATGGTAATGTATACAAATAAAAAAGTCATCTTTTTAAGGTTATTACAACTCTTCAATTGTACAATCTTATGAGGCTATGAGTTCTGTACAATTAGTTTACTTTATTACTAATTAAATTTGTATAAGATATTTGTTAGAGTTGCATATTTGCAATACAAAATTGATGTCTATTAAATTTGAAGTTAATTCATTCCAATTGTTATCACAGTATATATAATTCTCACACACTTGACAAGAAATTTTACAAGTTACAACTACCTCTCAAGTAGTTTAAGTAGTTTCATAAAGCGAAATTATTCTAATGATTTAATAATAAAATATAATTAATATTAAAACGTGTTCAAGATGCATATTAATTTAATTGAAAGGTACTTAGTATTTTTAATCACATTACAAAAATGACTTTTCCAAATAACTATAATATAATTTGAAGAAATTTTAAGAAGTACATTTTGAAAGAAGAGGTTTTAATGTTACAAATTATTTGTAACAAATTTTAGATGAGACGAATATAAAGATTAGAAAGTAATTTTATATAACTGATATGTACATGAAGTAAACTTGTTACTCGGATTATTTCTTTGTAGTAAAAAAAGTTAGCTTTAATTAGTAAATATAATAGTATAAAAACTGGAATAAAAAGATCAATAATTAATTATGGTCGGGTTTAATTCGGTTTGGGTAAAAATCAAATCGAGTTAAAATTGGGTCGGGTCAATATCAGTTCAGGTCAAAACAGATCGTTTTAGATCGGTTATTTTTTGGGTAAATTTCGGATCAGGTTGAGCTCGGGTCGGGTCAAATCGGTTCGGATTGACTTCAGGTTGAGTCAAATCGGATTCGGGTTATGTTCAGTTCGGATCAAATCGGTGTCGGGTTAAGTTCAGATCGGGTCAAGTTCGATTTCGAATTGAGTTCAGTTCGGTTACATATCGGATTTGGCTCTTCAATTTCTCTGATCGGTTACAGTTGGAAAGGGATAGTTTTTTTCGAGTCGGTTTTGACACCTCTAGTATTAGTGGCCCATGGCTTTTAGTAGAGTTTTAACTCCAAGGCGTCCAACCCATTGAATTGCTCTCTCAGTCTCTCTCTCAGTTCTCCGTTGAAGCGCACTCAACGTTCTCCAATTGAAGCGCAGTTCACGTTCTCCGTTGAATCTAATATTTGCATACCCCATTGAAGCAGCTTCTGAGGTAAGTTGTTTGGTTTTTGTTATCATCATATCAATTTCACAATTTAATTTAATTGTCAATGCATTAAGTGTAGGGTTCAAAAATCTCAACTATTGGTTCTAAATTCTAAGATAACCAAAAGAAAAGAATATTATGAGCCTAATTTGATTAGTGAATCCTAAAATTATGTATTTTTCGAATCAAATTTGGTTGCTAATGTATTGCACAACCCTTGGATAATGTGTTGAATCCTATAATTATGTATTTTTCGAATCAAATTTGGTTGCTAGTGTTTGCACAACCCTTGGATAATGTATTGAATCCTCCTGTTCTGCCTCAGGGACGAACATGCCCTGCAACAGAGACGGGCATATCCGCGGGTATAAATTTGTTATAAACAATTTTGGGAGATTCTCTTCTACTGCAGAAGATCATGCTAAATTAGACGTGGATACCAAAAAATCAGTCCTTAAAGCGGCATCAAGTGTTGTGTGTCTGATTTCCTACTCAGGTACATTGGTCTTTCTGCCTTTTCTTTCTCTTGCGTTTTGTGGCCGCGTTATTACTTCAGTTAGGCACTATAGAGGAGGCTTTGTACTGAATGAGCTTATTAACTTCTCTATAAAATTTGATCCATTGCTCATTGTTGTCTCTGGTGAGCTTGCAACTTTGCAGAACAGTGTATGCATCATGAGCTCCCCTTCAGAACTTTTTAATGGCTTGATCTATGTATTGATAAACACTTGATTGGCCAATTTAAGCTGATGTTAGTGGTTTGTTACTACAATATTTGCTAGCCATTAGAAATTGTATAAAGAGTCCTGTTAGCTATCATTCATGTTGTAATAATTTCTGGACTATTAGTATTGACTATAAAACCTGTCTGTTTTGATTTAAAATTACCTGGCTCCACTTTACATTCTATATCTGTCAAGTGAACAAGTCACCTGTTATATATTGGTTTATTTATTTTTTCCAGATTGTTATTAATTGGGCATGTTGAATGTTTCATCTCCAGGTGACAAACAATTATTTATTTCTTCTGGGTTCATCATGGAGTGTGAACATAGGTGTGGCACCTTTATGGCTACTATCTTGTCTTCTGCTACATCCTTACAGTGTCCAAGTGGCGTGGCTAAGGTAGCTGATGATATCAAGGTTAGTAATTATCTGTGTAGATCTTAATATACTTGTGAAGTTCAATGAGAAGCAATGTGCATGCCTTACAGTTTTTGCTTGCATGTTTTGTTGGATTTTTGAACTTTGAATCTCCTTCATTGCCCTTGCAAATGCTAGATTTGGTAGCTTTGACATACTCATATTCTTGCAGATTGTTGTGTATAAGGCAGGTGGTACATTATTTGAAGGCAAAGTCTTAGCTGTTGATTTCCATTACAACGTTGCTATGATTATGATCAACTCAGATGCACCACTACCTGCATCTATTATTAGGTTTATTGATGTCTCTCTGTCATTAGATCCTAATGAACCTGGATGTATTGAAGATCCAAAATCATCACAATTTGCTGGACATCAGGATTCAGCTTCATCATCAAATCGATTTAGTCTTCATCCTGGTGAGGAAGTTTTCGCTTTAGGGCGCTATTTTGCAGACTCCTATGATATTATGGTTGCACCTGGTAAATTCAGGTACTCTTCAAGAATCAGGAAATACTTTGGATTCTTTAATCTTAGGGCTTGTCAGTTTTCACTATTTGTGTCTTTGTCATGTTATTTTCTTTATGTTTCATCCAGCTTTGGTGATTGTAGCTTTGACTGTAAAGAGCTTCTTAGTGCAAGTTGCAATATTAAAAAGGTGCTCTTTCTTTCTCTTTTCACGTATTAATTTAGAATGCAACCCGCCTAAATACTCCCATTTTCATTTCGTTTATATCTCTATTTGTATTATGCCTGTAATGTACTTGGACATTATGTATTTCTTTGTACAAATGCATCCTTGTATAATTATCTTTATATTATGTCTTGCTATTGGTGCAATATTACAATGTTATTAATTAAAAATTCTGACAAACATTGTTTTTTTCCTCCCACTGCTAGAATGGTGTAGGTGGACCTCTTATAAATTGTTTTGGGGAAGTTATTGGAATTAATTTCTATGATGCCTCATATACTCCATTTCTTCCAATCAACATAGCGTACAAATGTTTTGGGGATCTCAAGAAACAGCGGTAATGCCAATAATCAGCTAGTTAGTGGTTTATTTGAAAGTTAGTTTTTTGGCTCATGGCTCCAAATTGACTTGTAAAATGCATTGTCTCCAGCCAAATTCCACGTCCTTGGATCGGATTGAGTGTCATCGATCTATATTTGGAAAGTTTGTATGAGCTGGAAAAGTTAAACCAACATTTCCCACATGTTGTCAAAGGTGCTGTCGTAAAACAGGTTTGAATATGCTTTATGCTCATAGTAAATGTTTTGATTGAAGTCATGTGCAGGTGATTGCACTGTCTTATTTACAGCTGGTTTGGTTATTATTGCAATAGATCTTGTAAATATTATAGTAAATACTTATTTTCATGTTTAATACTTCTTTGCTGTCCTTAGTTTATGCTGCTTAGCCTCAATACTGTGTTTTGAATGTCACATTTGGCCATTTTTTTTTAATGTTTTTGGACAAGTTAAGGTACCAAGAGTCCATAACCATGTCAGAGACTCAGAGTGCTGTGTATCCAACAGGGGACTTATATAAAATATGGACTTCAACTGTAAGGGGATTATGACACATTTAATTGATTTATGTATCCAAAAGATCAAACAGGATGAGGAATGTAATTCTTGGGTAGAATGTAAATTACTGCCGCTACAAATTAGTTAGGAATTATAAAGGTTTTTAGGCATGTACATGAGCCCATTTAGCCTATTGGTTATGATACATGCTCTTAGGTGTGATCTTTAATTAAGTATTGAGTGTAAGCAAGACAAAAAAAAAAATTTAAAAAAAAAAAAAAAGTGGAGCTACGCTAACTGGAAGACATTTGGCCTAGCTGTCTTGATTTTGACTTCAGAATTAATAGTAATGAGGGGGAGTAAGAAAAAAATGATCATCATACCTTTGTCATGGTTTTGATTTTGAGACTTGATCCTTAATGACTTCATTCTCAAAGAGTTTGAAGAATTTTTTGAATAAATTGGAAAATTCAGAATTATTGAGATAAGGAAGAAGAGAATTTGTGGGAAACTGTTTTTTTTTTTTGGAAAACCCTTGTCTCTCCGTTATCTATTCTAAGATCCTTGGTCACTTTTTCCTGTTCATTACATTCTGCTTCTCTTAAGTGAGTGTTGTAGTATCTTCCGTCATTAAATTGAAACATCCAATTGCAGATATATCTATAAGAAAATTATGGTGGTGCGCTCACGACCACTGTGTATTTTGGTATATAGCCGAGGTTTATTGCCCTTGAACCTTGATTTACCTACAGCAATTATGAAGCTTGTGTATTACACTCAAATGGGAGCTTATGCTTAGTTGGATTGATTAGTGTAAATGTGGATTGACATCTTTTTGGCAACTGTTAATTATTTGTTTTTATTATAATATTATGTTTGGAGTTTTGTACAATGTATTTGTCTGATATTTAACTTTGTTTGTGTGTGTGTGGGTGTGGGTGTGGGTTTGCTCCACTCTTCATTTTCCTTGTTTGTACGTTTACTGATAATCTGATATAATATATCCTTATTTAGAAACCCTCTCATAAATCTGAGTGGAAAATTAAAATTCTCATACTTGCTATGATACTATTATCTTATTGGCTTGTTGATGGCCTTTGTGAATATTCCTCTATTTACAGGTGCTACCAAATTCTCCGGCTTTTATTGCTGGACTACATGTTGGTGATGTTATTATTGACTGTAATGGAAGTGTTGTTGGAAGCTGCCTGGAGGTATTTATCCTTTGTTTTTTTGAGGGACCTTGGACAATTTTTCTGCAGGTTTATCATATGCAAACCAAAGATACTAAATTTTACTCCCTTCTTTCCTGAATACTTGTACCACTTTAAAGGGTCTTGATGTACTGGGATCATTCGGATTGATCCATTCCTAATTGACCGAATTGCTCTTGAAGATGCATCTTGGGTTTTTGAAACAGTTTAAATAATTTTGAGAAGACTCATTCGTCGATTTTTAAATCCTTGCAACGTTTTCAATTTTAGCATAGGAAGACTATTATTTTATTGCTTATCTCTTCCACCAACCCCACTTGCTCTTTTTTGCTTCTCAATCTCCCAACAAGTATGATACCCTCATTAACCCCTCTTGCACATACATATTATCTATTTCAGCAACTACCCATAGTTCTATTTAAAACTACATGCAAACTCAAGTGTTGCAATTATTTAGGAACGTAGGGAATATAAACAAGAATGGCTGAATATAAGAAGGCATTGATTATCGCTGATGTTTGGGCAACTGTATAAGAATTGCTGAATATGTGAAGGCATTGATTTTTAGTGGGGATCTTGTGAAACTAGTGCTTTTGTCTTATAGCTTTAAGTTTAACGTATTTTTGATAAGTCTGCTTAACTGATTCCCGTGCTAAAGTTTGGGATATGGTGATACTAGGTCCTTGTCCAGATCACTTGAAAAATGTCCATTGCTCTCCTTCTGATTGTCATATCATTTTTGCATTGCTCTCCTTCCTTCCATGTCTTATCACTTATGCATTGCTCCTCCTTCCATCTTCTTTCACCTTTCTCAGTTTCCTCCATTGTTTCTTAGCCTATTTTCAGCCTCTGTAATATCTGCCTCCCTTAAAATTCACAATTCTTGTTTTGCTGCCTCTTTAGTATTGCAAATGATAAATTTACAGAGGCTGCCTCTGTAACAAGAATGATGGTTTGAATGTAATATTGTGAATTTACCTCTGTAATATTCAAACCATCCTTAAAATTCACAATTCTTTTTTATATCCCAACCATCATCAAACATTCAAACCTCACCTCTCTTAAAAATTTTCTTCTCAGCCTCTGTAATATCTGCCACCTTTTTGGTTCAGTTTGAATGTTTGATCACTCAGGCTCTAGATCTGGAATCTCAATGGTCAAATTGAACAAAAAGTTTGGTTGGTCATTACGCATTAGTCATTACCAACAAACCGCCTTCTCGTGAGATATTTTATGCTTTATTTTTATTTTATTTTGATATTAGATTTGCTCTCAGCTCTAGTGACTGGTTCTTTTTGCTTTTTCTTCTTCATCTTCTTTCTGTCTTCCCCCTCTCATCTCTAGCTCTCTTATACTTTTTATTTCTTATTTATATAAATAGGATGTTTGTGGAGGTTATTATGGTGGCAATGATTAGAGTTGGTTTCAAATTTCAATGGTGGAATAGTGAAAGTGGTTGTGTTGGCAATGGTGATACTGCAAGAGTGGTTTGGTGGTTGAACGATTGATAGTGGGGGAGTTTGGAACCGTGCTTTGGTGTTGGTTTATTGGGATCAACGGAGGTAGGTGATTGTGGGTTGGCATTGGTGACGCAAGGGAATTTTTGGTGGTTTAGGTTGGATTTATTTTTAATATATATAGTTTGGGATGAAGGTATTAATTGGATGCTTAGTGGTTAAGGGTGGCTTCGGACGTAGGGACTTAGATTTGCTTTATTATTTTAAAGGTTTTTGTTTTTTTGGTTACTCCTGGATGTTTATAGGTCATTTCCTGTTTGGCAGCTCCGTATCCTCTCTTTTACTATCGAGGTAGTTGAGGCCTTGAGGGGGTCTGCTTGAGGACCAGGGCTTCTGAAAGTTATTAAAACTTGAACCAAATACAAGATTTTATACAGAACCTAAATCTCCTAGCCATTATATGGTAAACCATTAGGTTGAGACTTGTGAATTTAGGTACAGTTTTCAGATGCTTGTTTTGAAATCCTGACCGGAATTGTGATTTAAATGACTGAACGAGTGAACGGTGGGCTGTTCTATATATGAAACATCTGGTAAATCGGAAAATATAGGCTCTGGGTGCAAGGATGATAATTTACTTGGGAATTTAACAATCACTTATTTAGAGAGGTTTTAATTTTAAATGTTGGGTGCAATCATGAAAGTGTCCAAGTGTTATATGAAGTACTCCGTATATGTTAATGGATGTGAGTATTTGAAGTTTTGACTACTTATGAAAGCAGTGGAAAATTGTTATGCTTCATAAACCCAGTTTGTTACTCCCTCCATTCCCAAAAGCTCTTCCCATTCGAAATCTGTATACTATTTTAAATTTATTAATACTGTAATTTACACCCACTTTTCCTTAATAAATGCATCAATTTGACTAACATACTTGCCAATGTGAGGCACCTCAATCTATTTCCAACAAGTTTCCATTACTTGTTTTTCATGATTTTCTCTGTTTGGCTTTGGTGACAGCTTACTGAAGAATTATGGGAAAAGGAGGCTAAACCTGTTGAGCTGGTTGTGGTCAGAGCAGTCACCGGTAAACAATTGAACCTCATAGTAAAAGCTGTGAAGACTAACCCAAAAGAATATCAGTAAGAACTCAATAATTTTGTTCAATATGTTATAGCTTTCAATTTGAGAATTATGAGCATCTTAGTTTTTGCTTTAGATAAGCTTTTGTTCAATGTTCATGTGTCAAGATTGGATCCTCTGGTGCATAGTTGTGCACCACTTGTGAGAGTGGAGGGAGATGGCTCCGCACAAGGGACCACCTTTGTCATCTCTTTCCTTTCTCAACGAGTGCCATACATTTTGGTGCTATACACCGAAGAATCATGGCCTCAATAGTACTTCTAGTTTACAGGATGAATTATTTTGGTCCAATATGTATTTTTTACCTTCTTGTCTGATTTCTCAGGTGGCCAGTTCCAAAACCGCGTATTTTGTATAAACATCCTCTTATGGTTGCAACTCCTTATTGAAGTGAATCTTTTTGGGCTTATGGTTTATAACGTGGAGTACCAAACCCACCATCATAGTCTAAGTATATAGTCTAAGTCTAAGTACTCTACTCTCTTCCTTTAATTTTTATTATTTTGTTTTATGTGAGAATCAATTTGAAGCCAAATTGCTTGTACTGATTAGCGACTCTAATAGCTTGCTCTCTTGTCTATTTTGTTGCTTGGATATGCTCTTTTTGCTAGTTTTTGGGATGATTGGGACTACTCTTTGTTCTAAGTTAAACTTTTGGTTGCTCCTTTGTAAGTTCCTTGTTTTTTCCTCTTCGTTGATTCTGCTCTTAGTGGTTATTAATATTATGCTTTGGATTTGTATTTGCTTTGTATACGAAATTTTTACCTTCCTGCATTCTTGTATTAATTTTTGCTCTCTGGGTTTGGAGTTGGATATGAAAATATTTCTATAAATCAGACTACCTTAGCAGATAGGTGTGCACATTTAAATATCAACTTTAAGCCGTTAAATCTTGATTTCTTAATTACAGGCATCTATGCCCCAGCTCAAGAAATTGATAAAAATAATTTTTGGGATTACCTTACCTCATTTAGTTCTAATGCAAGCATCCCAGGGTTAGTATTCGGAGATTTCAATAAAATGTTGTCTTCAGAAGACGAGATTGGGGGGAGATCTTTTCTACCCCATCAGTTAAAACGACTACCAAATTTCTGAGCTACTACCTCCTCTATAGACATACCAAGTGCCCGAAATTCTTTTTCTTGGAAACAACGCACTAATAACAGTTTAATATACGAAAAGATAGATAGGGCAATTTGTAGCTACTCATTCCTCCAGCAATTTCCCAAGAGCCAAGTCCGTTTTGATACTTTCACAATTTCGGATCATGCGCCGTTAATTTATGATTCTCATTATAAGGATCACTTAACTTCTCACCGTCTTTTCCGTTTCCAAAATCATTGGACACTAGAGAAGGAATCTCATGATATAGTCAAAAGGATTTGGCCCCATCTAATTCAAGGATCGAGGTTTTAAAGAATCCAACAAAAGCTAATTCGCATTAAACATGAACTAAAAAATTGGGCTCGGAAAAGATATGGAAATAATAATAAAAAATTATTACTTAACGCAGAAAAAATCACTAGCCTTGAGAATTCACTGCGTGTCCAACTTTTTAATCCTATCCTAGTTAGCCACCTTAACAGAATGATTCGTCAAAGAGAAAAGCTTCTTTTATTTGGTCAACATCAATGGGGTAAGCTTTCTCGTAAAAATTGGTTGTCTCAAGGTGACAGAAACACCCGCTTCTTCCACAATAAGATCAGGAAAAAATTAGCATCTACTTCAATTTACAGGCTAAAGTCCCGGACTAATGATTGGGTAGAGTCTCGAGACGATATTCAGAAACTGTTAATTGACTCTTTTCAGGATAGATTTAAGTCTCAGGTTCCAAACAATAGACATATCGACCTCTCTTTCATTACTCCAATTACCTCAGAGGGGGATTGTGATAGCCTTTTAGCCCCTGTATCTAATGATGAAATCAAGGCAGTTGATGAAATCAAGACAGTTTTCTTTGATATGAATCCCACTAAAGCTCCTGGGTCAGACGGCTTTGGAGCAAAAAAATTTCAATCTTATTGCCCAGTAATTGAAAAGGACATTACCCTTGCCATCCAAAGTTTCTTCTCCTACAGCTGCTTACCACCGTCTCTAAACCATACCATCATTACCTTAATATCGAAAACAGAAATCCCCGAAAACCCAAATCATTTTCGCCCTATTAGTTTAGTTAATACAGTTTACAAGGCTATTTCGAAAATCATAGTTGCTCGCTTGTGTCCCATACTTCAAAGAACAATAAGCCCACTGCAAAATGCTTTCACTCCTGATCGTTCTATTCATGACAATATCCTTATAGTTCAAGAAATCATGAACACTTTCCATAAATCTAAAAACAAAACGGGTTGGTGTGCTTTGAAATTGGATATGGAAAAAGCGTATGACAAGATTGAATGGGACTTTCTATGGGAAGCCCTTTCATCCTTTGGCTTTCCTTCCAAGTGGATTTATTGGATCCGAGTATGTGTGACCTAAGATAAACGGCGAAACCACCGAATGGTTTAAGCCCACAAGAGGTTTAAGACAAGGAGACCCCTTGTCACCTTATCTTTTTATTTTGTGCATGGAGGTTCTTATAAGGAAATTATCTCTAGAAAGTATGAATCGCAAATTTAGAATAGGCTTTAAGATTACACCTCGATCTTTCAATATTCCTTGCCTTCTTTTTGCAGATGATAGTCTTGTCCTCTGTAAAGCCACTTCTTCTGCATGTAATAACCTAAAACGCGTACTTGATGACTTTTGTAGTATGACAGGGCAGCTTGTTAATTTTCACAAGTCCTCAATTATTTTTTCCCGACAAATTGAAAATAGGCGACGTCAAAACCTAGCAGCCCATTTTAACATGACACCGAATTCATCGCTCGGGAGATACTTGGGAGTAGTTTTTAACTCTTACTACCCTTTGAAAAGAGATTTCAAAAAAGTAATTGACAACACACAAAATAGAATACAACAATGGGAAGTTGGCTACCTCTCTAAAGCAGGTCGCCACACGTTAATTCAAAGCAATTTAGAAGCGCTCTCTTCTTTTCTCTGCTCTTCCTCCCTTATCCCCACGGATATCGCTAAGAAATTGGATTCCCTCCATAGAAACTTTTTTTGGAGACAAGAAAAGGATAAAAACGGGAGTCCACTAATAGCATGGAATAAAATTTGTTGGCCTAAAGCCCTCGGGGGCTTAGAATTAAGACGAACATTGCCTCTAAATAAAGCTTTTTTAGCCAAGTTACGGTGGAAGATTCTCTGAACCTTCAAACCTTTGGGTCAAAATCATAAGAGATAAGTATCTTCATCATTCTTCACTTTTCGAATACCACCATCAATCGAAAGATTCTCATATATAAAAATGTGTGTTGGCCCAACGGAAAATTTTACGAAAAGGTATTCGGTGGAAGATTGGTAATGGTTCCGACATTTATTTTTGGATAGACAATTGGGCTACCAATAAAAGCCTACTAGAAACACTCAACTTACAAGGACACCAAGTGGATATTGACCTAAAATTTGCAGACTTCATTTTGCCAAACAATCAGTGGGACAAAACTAAACTCACTTCCCTATTGCCAAAGCATATTATAGCACGCATCATGGGCATTCTTCTACCCACTTCAAAAATGACAGATACACCAGTATGGGGCCCTACCCCCCTCTGGCAACTTCTCAGTGAAGTCGGCCACTTGGATAGCACACAATCTCGAACTCGACATGCCTAAATGGCCCCATCGTTGGATTTCGAAGCTCGATATCCCTCCTAAACTCCAAATCTTCCTATGGCAATTGATGCATGGTAGCATTGGAGTTAGAGATGTCCTTCACAAAAGAAAAATTAATCCCTTTAGCAACTGCAGCCTTTGTACTTTAAATTCAGAGACAATCGAACACCTGTTTCTCGGTTGTGAAAAAACTAAAGAAATTTGGAAACATTCTTTAACCAAGAGTTGGTTGAGCACTTCTCTTGCACATGGAGGCTTGTTACCCACCTTAAACAACCTCAGAAAGAACAATTCCACTCTTAAAAAGTTTATCTTTTTATTATGGAGCATTTGGAAAGAACGAAATTTTATTATTTTTCAAAATGAAACATTAAATATCCTTGGAACTTTCCACAGAGAGCAATTTGCGTTCAACGAGTGGCAGTGTCGCACTCTCACATATACCTTTTTAAGCTCAGGATCACCTATGCAGAGATCCCAAACCCATACTCACCACCAACCCACCCATTCCATTCTGCGCCAGCATATTTTTTTTGGGAAACATCCCCCTTAAACTCTTTCAAACTCAACTTTGACGGTTCACTAAAAAACAACTCAGCAGCAGTAGGTGTCATCATTAGAGACAACACCGGTTCCCTTGTCGCAGCTCGCACCATCAACCTTGGCAACACCACTGTTTTTGTCGTAGAAGCTACAACTCTCCAAAAAGGAATTCTTCTCGCTCTTCAACACGGGATTCAACATTTAGTCATCTAAGGGGATAATCTCCTAGTAATCAACGCAGTCAAAGGAGTTTGGTTCGTTCCATGGCAGATCGATCACATCATCACCGACATCCTCAATCTTCTTCAAAGGTTTCAATAATGGGATATTAACCATGTTTACAGAGAAGCAAACAGATAGCAGCAGATTGGATCGCGAATGTAGGCCATCTTGTTAGTGATAACATGGAAATTACTCTTTGTACTTCCTCATCTTTGTACCCTATTATTTCATCTGATGCAGTAGGAATTCCCTTCGTGAGGAGGGGTTCCTAATGTTTTCTTTTTTCTTACCCTTAAAAAAAATAGTGTAAGTATATAGTAATCTAAGTTGTTCACTTGCTGCTTTCAATAGCAAGTGAGCTTAGTTTTGTAGATAATTTGCTCTGTAAATAATTTTTATCTGACATTAAGGAGGTTTTAATTTAAAAAGTTGTGTGCAATTGATGCGCAGTAAATTTAATTGTTCGCAGTACATCTTATTGTACATATAAAGGAATTGCCTTTAAAAATGTTCATCTCTAAACTTTGCCCGTAAAAATCTAGTTATAATAGAATAAGATTTATAAAGAATAAGTTTTAACCCGAGTGATGCATGGATTGTTTTGAAGTTTTAACTTTTTCATCAAGGGAAACCTTTTAAATTCATAAGAGAAACATTTATCACATAAAATTCTATTTTCCTAAGTATTCATTAAACTTTTATCACCAATCTATGATCCTTCATTGATATGTCCATTTTATATAGTATTTTACCCCCGTCCCTTGGTCATAATTAGTAGTGTTTTTGGCTCTTTAGAGCCACTTTTATTACTAATTGTTGTCTTCTCGTGTTTTCGTAGTTTTGGTTGAGTTTTGTAGGAAATTGCACTCTTGGAGCATTTTCCCGGGATTATATGAAGCAACTACGAGCATTGGAGGAGAACGACCATTTTTTATAGCCCAAGATCGGTTAGAGTCATCGAGCCGGTGATTAAGGGCTCGGCTAATGTGAAGACGAGGCATTTGGACCGGATTATTGAAGCCCCAAAGAGGATATTTGGTCTGGGCCAAGTTACAAGCCCAAACAAGGAGTCCAAATTGCCCGAAGTGTCACCGCCCGGTGCAAGGGTCGTCGCCCGAAGGCGCGCCCGATCGGGCGCTAGAAGAGAAGCCCACGAAGGAAAAAAGGCGGGCCCGATCGGGCGGCCCTTCGCCCGATCGGGCGCGTGTTTTACGAAGATTATTTTAATCGTCGTTTAATTTGCTTTAACTTAGGATTCTTAGATTAGTATAAATAGACTTTTGTTAAGCTCGTTTTATTTGTCTTGGATCATTGTGTGAGACGATTGTCCTTAGACCATCTCTTTTCTCCCTTACTTTGGTATCAATTTCTCTCTCTTACTTTAATCTCTTTCTTCTATTATGCTTTATTCAATTGCTTTGTTTAGTTTAGTTTTAATTATGTCTAAGTAGTTTCTTTCTAGGGTTTATGGAGATCCATAATTAATATGAAGGGATAATTTGTTATTGTTGATTATTGATATTGCATGATAATTTCTTATTGAATTGTTTTAACGCTTTACAACTGAATCATGAATCGAGCAGATGTTATCACTTGTAAAAGTATAGCAATATTGAATTGATGAATCGAGCAGATGTTAATTTGATATTAAAGGCTATTTTCAATAGGAACTTAGATCTAGTAAATTGCGAGAGCCTATTAGATCTATGTTGATTAATAAATTGTGAGAGCCTGTTAATCATGTTATTTGTGCAATATTAATTATTAATTGTTATGTTTTATCCTGGAATATTAATTATTGGTGAACCTATGCCCTAGGTCTTTTATTTATTGATTTTCTCTATCTTCATTCTTCCCTACTTTTACTCTTAGTAGTTTAGCATTCTTTTGATTGTAAATTTGGTTACTTTAATAATTTAGATTATATTAATTAATTAGGAATAGGAAGACTAGTTTCCCTGTGGATTCGACCCTACTTCCCTATCTACTTAAGTTACAGGATTTAGGTATTACTTTTGATTTGGGGATACGACTTTACCCTGTCAAAATTTGGCGCCGTTGCCGGGGAAACGGTTTTATTTTTATTTCTGATTGTTTTTGTAGTCTAGATTATTTTCCTTAGTCCCAGCGAACGTGAGTTCTTTGGGACAATTCTTATATTTGTCGTCTAGTTCTCTGTTTATGCCCAGGTGTTCCAGATCAGGTTATATTCCATTCGATCCTGAGATCGAGCGCTCTTTTCATAGACAGAAGAATTTATACAGGCAAGTACTGGCAAGTTTTGGTGGTGATATTCCTGGAGACCCTCCATCTGATTCTAGTGATTCAGAAATTTATTCAGAGTCAGAACCAGAGATGACGGGGAACCCACCTAAAAAGCTCAGCGATTATTCGCAGCCGTCCTTGACGCACTTTCCCCATCTTTCTCCTAATCCAGATCTCAAGGGAGTACAGTTCGAGATCAAGCCCCAGTTCATCACGATGATAGAAAGGAAGCAATTTAGTGGAGCTAAGGGTGAAGACCCAAATATGCACATTGCCGACTACTGTCAATATTGCAATACCATAAGGCAAGCTGGGGTCACACAAGATCAAATCAGGGAGATTCTTTTTCCTTTCTCTTTATGTGGAAAAGCTAAATTGTGGTTTAATGGTTTGAATAGAACTGCACTTGGCATTACTAACTGGGAGACTCTTGTGTTAAATTTCTATAATAAATATTATCCTACAGAAAGAACAGCCTTACTAAGAAGTGCTATTCAAAACTTTGCCCAAGAGCCGGATGAAACGTTATATGATGCTTGGGAAAGATTTAAGGATCTGCAGAGAGAGTGCCACCATCACAATTTAGCACAATGGTAGTTGATACAAGCTTTCTACAATGGGATTGAAAATTCATCAAGAACAATTTTAGACTCTGCAGCTAGTGGGAGGTTTATGAACCTTAATGTTGATGACGCAGGGCAAGTTGTCGAAGATATGGCAATTCATAATTCCCAATATGGGAATCCTAGAGGTTTTGCAAACAAGGGGAAACACCATGTTGATTCAGTATCCTTTTTGCAAGCTCAATTAACCTCTATTGGTCAGAAATTAGATAACCTCAGTACTGCTAATTCTAATGTAGCTAATGTTTCTGCAATTAATAATAATGCTAATGATGCTTTTTGTGGAAATTGTGGAATTGTAGGTCATTGGGAACAGGAGTGTAGGAGTTCCATGGAGCAGGTTAACGCTTTTCAATCCATTAAGCAAAATAACCCATACTCCAACACCTATAATCCTGGGTATCGAGATCATCCATACCTTTCCTACCGGAGCACCAATGTACAAAATCCTTCACCTCCGCAACAACCACAACAAGCGCCACCACCACAGTAGAAATATTATCATCCCAGTTCTAGCCAGAATTGTCAACCACAAATTCCCCCACCTACTGACCCTACTTTGGCAGAAATTAAAGTGATGTTAGGAAATATGCAAAAGCACATGGAGAGTAGAGATGCTCAAATTGATTCAATTTTAGCCCATAATAAAATCGTGGATAATCAAATTGCGCAAATTTCCTCTACTCTGCAAGCCCGCCAACAGGGAACCCTACCATCGCAGCCAACCAGGCCTACAGATCAAGCGTTTGCAATTACCCTAAGGAGTGGTTCACATTATGATGGACCTCCTATGCCCAGAATTGATGAACCTGGTATAACAAACGATATTAGCCCTGTAGGGCTACAGGGTAACACTAATATTTCTGATAATACATTGCAGGGTACAACTCCAGGGAAGGTTACAACGCAAGATAAGGGCAATGTTGTTCAAAAACCAGTTATCAAACTACCATTCCCCAATCGTCATTTGAATACTAAATTGGATGCGCAGTTTGGTAAGTTCCTGGAGATGGTGAAAGATTTGCAGGTAACGATCCCTTTCACAGAATTAATTACACAGATTCCTGCATATGCAAAATTCATGAAAGAAATATTGACTAGGAAAAGGTCTATTAGTGAGGTAGAGACTGTCTCTTTTACTGCAGAATGTAGTGCCGTACTACAAAATAAATCTCCGCCTAAACTAAAAGATCCCGGTAGTTTTTCTATCCCTTGTCATATTGGCAATCTATTGATTGATAATGCATTATGTGATCTGGGTGCTAGTGTCTGTGTCATGCCATTGTCTGTGTGTTCTAAGTTAAATATGGGTAAATTAAAAGCTACCAATATTACTCTGCAAATGGCCGACCGTTCTTTTAAATACCCCCTAGGTGTTTTAGAGGATGTCCCTGTTAGAGTAGGTAAATTTTATGTACCTGTTGACTTTGTTGTTCTTGATATGGCCGAGGATTTGCAAACCCCAATTATTTTGGGTAGACCATTCCTTAATACTGCGGGAGCAATTATAGATGTGCAAAGTGGTAAATTGACGCTATCAGTAGGGGATGACAATATTGTTTTTAACTTGAATAATGCCCCTAAAAGCCCCATGATAGAGGAAAAATGTTTTAGCATTGAGGTGGTTGGAAATAATTGTTCTAATGAGCCCCAAGCTCTTGTTGAAGATCCCTTGGTGGCGGTATCTTGCATTGCATCTTCTACAGGTAAAATCAAAACATGGAAGGAAGAAGTAGATGCAATAGAGCGAGCCTTATACTGTGAAGGGCTTGGTTTTGATGATGAGGATGAGGAGCAAGGTGAACAGGTTGCGATAAATGAGCCTTTGATCAAAGTCCCACCTGATCGAGTAGCAATAGCTCAATCGAGTGGAGAACAAAGGCGAATTGAGCCTAAGGCGGTGTCCCTTGCAATTAATGATAAAGAGCCCTCAGAACAAGCTACGGAAGATCCACCCGACCGGGCGAAGCCGCGCCCGATCAGGCGCGAAAAGAAGAGAAAACGAGGCCTCAAATTCGCCCGACCGGGCGACCATCCGCCCGATCAGGCGCGAGAGGAGGTCTGTATACGGCAAGTTTCGCCCGACCGGGCGAAGTGGCGCCCGACCGGGCGCATGAAGCGACGATTTCGAGGACGCAAAATCGCCCGACAGGGCAAAGATCCGCCCGAACGGGCGCGAGGCTAGCAAGTTCGAGTTCCTTTTACCTCGCCCGATCGGGCGAGGGGCGGGCCCGATCGGGCGCGCCATACTCCCTTTTTCCCTCTTTCCGTTTTTATTTTTCTTTTCCCTTTTTCTTCCCTCTTTCTTTTTATCTTTTCCCTCTTCGCCGTGTCTCTTTCTAAACCAGGTGACGTCTAGCCACGCTGGGCTAACTCCTGAGTCAATGAGGACATTGTCTGATTTTGGCTTGGGGGAGTTTTCAGATTGAGGTATGGTTTCTTTCTTTTTGTTTTTGGTGTGATTAGTATAGTTTTATTGCTTTCTTAGTGCAGTTTTTTTTATTGCTTTCAATAAAAATAAAAATCCAAAAATACGTTCCAATGAATTGTAAATCATGCTTCCCTGTGCCCCATACTTGAAAATTGTTTTGATTCTTGGGTTTATGATGATGAGCACTGTGGATAGGTTAGCCATGATTTGATATTTGATTTCTTAGATGCCTTAACATGCGTCAATTTTGTCCAACTACTTGTGAATATAGTGCTTGACTAGTTGATTTGGTAAGGAATTGTGTGTTAGTTCCTGGTATGTCAATGAAGTTGAGTATTGGTTTTTAACTTTGAGTAATGTTTGTACGACTCAATATTATGCACATTGAGGAGGACGAAGGCGTTTGTTCTTTAGGTGGCCTTCAGACGATATTAGATACATTTGTTCCCTTCTTGCTACCCATGTTGTTGCTTGTGCCCTTTATTGTTTATTTAACCACATTACAAGCCATTTTTGCCCCATTGGTTACTAGTCCCAAGCTTGGCTCGGGAGAGCTAATAGTGAGTGAGGTGAGGGAGTTTGTAGTGTGCACATAATTTGCACAATTTGGGTGGATTTGAGAAGTTATTTATTTGTTCTTATTTTTGTGATTGGAAAAAAATTGAAAAGATGTTTTAGAGTTGAAAATTCCAATGTGAGATAAAAGAAAAAAAAAAAAAGAGCAAAAGAATGAAATATTGTTTCAATGTTCAAGTGTTCTAATTGAAGGTTGCTCAAAAAAAGAAAAAAAAAACAGTTCAAAGTTTGTTTCACTCAAGTTTCACATTATTATATTCTTATGAGTGAAATTGTAAGAGTTGGAATTATTGTTATGATTTGGTTGTTTGGTGAAATTTTGTAGAGTTGAGTATGTTGGAGTTGTTTGGTCATTATTTATTTCTGACCTTGGTTTTATTAGGATTTGGCTCCCTTAAGCATGGCTTTACTCTCACATTTTCCCAAATTTATCCTACCTTTTACCCTAGCCTTACATTACAAGCTTTGAAGACCTTCCGACCTTTGTGCATAGAGTTGTGTGAATGTGAAATTAGTTGTTTATCAATGCAAAGAATGACTTGACATATTCCGAATCGACTATTAGGTTGAGTGCATGTTTTCTTAAACACACGAGAGTGTGAGTTGGGAGGGCATTGTTCACATATAAAGGGGTGGTTGGAGAGCAATCGAGTACATCTTTTACTCGCCACATAAATGAGAGTTGAGTCTGTGAGCACTAGTCTTGAATTCTATATGCTCTTGTGGTTTGCTCTATTTGACAATTGTTAGGGAGGATGACTGATTGGATGAATGAGATTGGTTGATGTTGATGCATGCTTGTTGGATTTGCCTTGAATTGGTTGTTCTTGATTTTGACTATTTGGGGTGAGGCATGTTTTATTTATTCATTGATGAGCTCTTTGCTTAGGGACAGGCAAAGGTTTGGCTTGGGGGAGTTTGATATGTCCATTTTATATAGTATTTTACCCCCGTCCCTTGGTCATAATTAGTAGTGTTTTTGGCTCTTTAGAGCCACTTTTATTACTAATTGTTGTCTTCTAGTGTTTTCGTAGTTTTGGTTGAGTTTTGTAGGAAATTGCACTCTTGGAGCATTTTCCCGGGATTATATGAAGCAACTACGAGCATTGGAGGAGAATGACCATTTTTCATAGCCCAAGACATTTTTCTTTCCTCCCATCCATCCTCACCCTTTCACTCCCATATTCCATTTCTTGTACGAAAAAAAAAGGAAAATTAGTATGGAATTGGTGTATTTCCTTGAGAAAACATTTTCCATGAAAAAGCATTTATCATTAAAGTTCGAAACTATTTTTCGCCAAAACCAAATGGAGCCTTGCAGTCAAAGAGGCTTAAAACTGGAATTTATTGGACTGGACTAAAACTTATTTGAAGATTTTGAACTTATACGAACTTACACGACTTAAAACTGATTTTTTTAAAGTGAAGAAAATGCACTCTTGTTATTTAGTTCACTCAAGTAACATGGTGGTATCTACTGATTCATATTTAAAAAATATATACTACCTCCGATTTTTATTAGTTGCAACTTTGGAATATTTTATCTTACAAATAATACCCCAAAGTTGCAACTAATAAAAATCAGAGGTAGTACTTATTTGACCTATATTTACATTTTTAAGGAAAAAAAAACACTGTCAAATTTCTGATTTCCATGATGGGTACACTACACACTAACATGTTGATCGTACATGAAACAATTTAACCAAAAACAAATTTGATCAAAATATTACTTTGAAATTGGTGTATAAACTTTAACAGCATAAGCAAATCTCAAAAGAAAACTAGCAGATGGAAGCATCATTAAAACTTTAAACCTAATTTGTACACAGTCATATCAAACAAGCTTAAACCATATAGTGCTTTTACCTTCACATACAAATTAGGAAAGAGATAGATTCTATCATATATGTGAGGGCAACCAAGCATGCTTGTTCTTATTCCATATAGCGATTAGAATGACACAATTGAGTTATAGATTGAAGCCGTGGTGGAAAAAGTGTACGTAATAAATGACATTTTGGCAAATAACTTTTGAAATTTTTACTTTGAGGGAATAGATGATGCAAGTGTCATGTTTTATTGGAGAGAGTATCAAACCTTTATATCATCAGCTATAGCATCTTCTTTTTTAGGACATCTAATAAGGGTAGCAGAAGTCAAAATTGTACTAAAGTATTCACCATCTACACCATAGGAGTGCATTACAGTCCCCGAACATATAAATAGCCGTTGGGCACCTGGAAGCAACATAAGTTTAATCAAGCAGGTTCGTTATAAAAAGTAGAAGAATACACTAATATCCAAAGTTTGAACATTAAGTATTTTAAAAACTTTAAAATAAGTTCTTTCCGCATTATTATGGAACAAAGCATGAGCAACACCAACTCATAATATACATATATTTTAATAAATTAAAAAGGTTCTCAACATTGAAAGAATTGTTTACAAAATCATGATTTGCAAACATATAATTAGGCAAAAGTTAACAATGTTACATTCAAAAAGTAAAACTTTCGAAATATCAAATGGGACAGATAGAGATTTCAACGATTGTAGAATATGTAATACCAGTGTAAGATGTGAGGCAAACAACAAATGGAGATGCCACCAAAGCAGCACGTTTTGTTTTACAATCCAAGTACATGTTGTGCTCAACAAATTCATCAAATTTCCCAAAGTGATTTGCCTTTTCAAAGTGTATGCCTACAAATTATTACAAAATATTATATTAAAACAATACAATAATCTGAATATCATAAAACTGTTAAACTTGAGAACACTTAACAACTACAAGTAGCCGAAAATAAGAGTAAAAGATACTTGGTCTTTTCATTGTAGAAAATTTCAATGTTGGCACGGTTTTAAATTTTAGATGTTGTCAGCTTGTCACAATGGTGGTAACAATTAGGAAAATTTGACATTTGCTACCGGTGAAAGCACCATGTGTCACATTTGCTACCTGTTTAATATTTTATTTTACATTACTACCACCTAAATTCCCTAACTATATATTTCACTACCAGATAATGGTTTCTGACAATGTTGCTGTTAAGTGGGCCCAATATTTCATTAAATAATTATTTAATTTATTACAAAAAAAACTTTAAATAAAAAATTTCCATCCACCTCCCCCTCCCCGTCAGCTACCCAGCCACCCTCCCTCCTCCTGCCGGCGCCCAAACGTTCCCCCGACGCCGGCGAACCCCACTTCCTCCATTTCCCCCTTGCCAACCACCCCTAACCCCGGCGATGCCACGACCTCTTCCCATGGCCGGCACACTTGAACCCCTTCGCACGGCACCGCCCCTCTCCCCCACCCCAAAACCCCTTTCCCACAACTTCCCCACTACACTAGTTCACTCCACGTCTCCACCCTCTACTTTGCACGCCCATTAACTCTTCTTCATTTTCTCTCTCCTCTTGCTCTTTCTCTTTCTAGAAATGGCAAAGGTGACAAATTTCTCTGATTTAAGAGTAACAGCTTCTTGTTTACTCCACCCTTTAGGAAGTAACAAATTTCATAACCAAGTTGATATGACCCCAGATCGATTCTTACACCCATCAAAACACCAATTAAATCAAAGTTTTCAAACCTAGAAAATTACGACGATGAAGATGAACAATGCTACAATAATAATAACAATTTCTCTTCTACTAAGGAAGAAGAAGAAGAAAGTGGGGAAATCTTTGAAGATGCAAGAGAAACAGAGGAAGAATTACATAGTAAAAGGTACAATAATGCTGCAATTTGGTGAAGAGGAGAGAGAAAATGATGTTTGGATGATAACGGTGGCTAGAAGGTGGCTGGACAATGGTTGGGCCCCACTAACGAAAACAGTAACGACACAAGGCAAAAGGTAATGAAATTTATAGTTAGGGAATTTGGGTGGTAGTAAGGTAAAATAAAATATTAAATAGGTAGCAAATGTAACACTGATAACAAATGTCAAATTTTCCTAATAATTATGAAACCACTTTTAACAGGTATTGCTAATGGAAAAAACCTTGATGTCGTGATGTGGCTGAGATTATACCCCCACCCCCACAAATTACCACATTCACAAATTACCACAATCACAAATTAATATGTGTAACTTTTAAATTTGTTATATCGCACAAATAATACCCCATACTAATTAACGGATGTAGTATTAGGTAGTGAAGTGAACCCGTACCGATTCCCATACTAGCACTGACCATGGGTCAAGTTTTGCATAGAAACAATAAGATGCATTCTTCCTACTACTAGTCTAATCTACTACTACTAATATTATTATGATCATAAAAATTCACAAAAGGTAAAGCCAAAAATAACCAGCAAATTATTCATGAAAATAATAAATATACACAAGTATAATTTCAAAAATCATAACAAAACCAAATTGAATCGAAAACTAAAAAAAAAAGTGAAGGACGGAGATAAACCATACTGTGGGCGGCAGGGGTGCAGTACTCTCATCCATGGATTGAACAACGGCATTGGAGTGTCCCAAAATTTGCGCTTCAAATGCTGACGACTGCGTTCCATGGAATTTAAGCTTGCAAAAACCCCAAAATAAATAAATAAGTACTATTAATCGAACTTTCAATTTTTTCAGCCGCTTGTTTTTGCCAATTTCGAGAGTTCCAATTACATGCAATAATAATAGGAATAAATTGATGAAGAGGGGGAGAAAATGGGTTTTTTAAAAGGATTTTTTGACTTTTGCTACTTGTGAAACAACTCGATTTCAATTTTGCTACCCATCAAAATTTTTATTTTATTTTACTACCTAACATATGCACTTTTTTTCAATTTTGCTACCCATTAACGGAATCTGTAAGAATTTCGTTAAGTTTATAATTTTTTTTAAAAAATAATAATAAATTCAAAATTAAAAATTAAAAAAAAAAAAAGCCACCCCTCAACCGCCACCTATTCTCTCCCCCCTGCCGGCGGCCGGCACCCAGAGTTTCGGCCGGCGCCGGCGCACGAACCCACCCCCTCCCTTCGCAGCCCCCCTTCTCCCCCACCCCTACGCAGCCCCGACCCCATGAACCAAAACCACCCCCCTTTCCCCTTCCCTCACCGGAATCCGCCCCCAGCCTCGTTTCCCCTCACCAAAATCGACCCCCCTCCCTTTCCCCTACCGTTTTCGGCCTCCCCTAACCCTAAACCACCACCCCAAAACCACCAAAAACGAATTTAGGGTTTCGTTTTGGGGTGGTGGTTTAGGGTTAGGGGAGGCCGAAAACGATAGGGGAAGGGGAGGGGGTCGATTTCGGTGGGGGGAAATGGGGCTGGGGCGGATTCCAGTGAAGGGAGGGAAAATAAGGTGGATTTCGGTTTGGGGTGGTGGTCGGGGCAGCGAGAACGGGGGGGAAAGGGAAAGGGGCTGCGTAAGGTTGGGGGAAGGGAGGGGAATGGGTTTGCGCCGGCGCCGGCCGAAGCTCTGAGCGCCAGCCGCCGGCAGTGGGGGGGAGGGAAGGGGTGGCAGGTTAGGGGAGGGGTGGCTGGTTTGAGGCATTTAGGGTGGCTAGAGTGGTGGCCGGAAGGTGGTAATGAGGGTGGCTTGATCTCACTAACGGAATTATAAACGGATTCCGTTAACTGGTAGCGAAATTTAAAAAACGGGATTTGATAGGTAGTAAAATAAAATAAAAGTTTTCATGGGTAGCAAAAGTGAAATCGCGTTTTTAACAGGTAGCAAAAGTCAATTTTTCCTTTTTAAAACACAGGGGAAAAAGAGGACGGGACCACCTTAGGTCACGTGGAGCCGTGGAGGTCACGTGTTTTTTGACAAGAGCAACATTACCTATTTACCTTCTCTCTTCGATGAGAAAATGCCTGATAAAAGAGGGGTTAATTTTGTCTTTTCATGGGTAAGTTTGGGGTATTAAAGTGAAAATACAAGATTATTATTTCAACTGATAACTGGAATAAACTTCAATGGAGGATCTCGAGTGGAAATCGCCCTCTTCGATATTTTGAAGCTCAAAATTGACGGAAATCGCCACTGCATTGCTGCCACACAGCCGCACTCCAGCCACTGCCTCCAGTCATTTAGGTAACTTAAATACTTAATTGAATAAAAATTGATTTTCAAGTTTTTGATTTCTTATTCTACACTAGTTGTTGGCTTGATTTTGTGCTTAAATTACTTGTTTATGTTATTATAAATTTATAATGGGCTAGTGAAATTCATGATTTGATATGTAAATTTAATCTGTGAAATTAGTGGGTTAGGGACTTAGGGTTTCTGATTTTTTTTTTTTTTTTTTTTTTTTTTTTTTGGATGATTGCATTTCTGATTTTTTAAAATTGATTAGTGATTTTGGATAATTTTCTTGAATTTGTATAGTTTGAGTGCTAAGCTCACTATTAGTGTTTTAGCTATACTTTATTATCAAGTTAGTATGTATAATTAACTTGGTTTTGAAGCAATAGTGGTTTGCTTAATCTAATTGAAATTGTTACTTAATTTTCAGAATGAAAAGGTAAAAAAACGTGTGATATAACAAGTTTCTTTGGCCCAAAATTCTTTCTCCTCCACCTCCTCCTCTACAAGATCCACTTCCTCCACCACAAAATACTTTTGGAATGTATTTTTTTTAAAAAAGAAATAATTAGTTTTTTGAATATTCATGCATTAATTATTTATTAGTATACGGTAGTGACCCAATCTTGGATCCGGCATTGATGCTCGGATCTTAAAATTAATATGGTACGTGGTTATTTAGTCGGTATGAAGTGGTTGTCAATTGCTAAACAACTAGTGTAAAATACAAGTATTTTAATTCATGGACTATAGTTGTGTCATAACAGATATAGAGCTTCGAAATTAAAGGTTGCAACTGTATTGCAGTCAAATTAAAGCTTAGAAGTGATCAACTCGTGCTAGGACCTTCGAAATTCGAGGTTGCACTGTAGTCAAATTTTTGGCAGACATGACATACTCTCCCATAGGACAAATTCACCATTTCACCAGAGTTGCAACTTGAACACTAGTACTAACTCCACCAATATACCCTTTACCAAAAATTAGTTGTCAAATCACTGCCTCACAAACCCAATATCACCCCAAAATGAGTATCAAATCATCAGCAAACCAAACATGGGTTATATTGAGCTTTTTATACTTTGGGTGAAACTTGAACATTTTGTTCTGATAAAGTCTGTTGTACTACCTATTTATTGCCACGTCTTCTTCTCTAATTTACTCCAAATTTCAAGATCTGAAGCTTCTTTTTCTCACTTGCCAAAAAAAAAAAAAAAAAAAAAAAAAAAAAAAAAAAAAAAAAAAAAAAGCATCTTCTTCTCATTTTCAATCAAAACAGAATTATCAAAATCTAGAGCCAACTTCTTTTGGATGTCAAGTGATTGAATTTTAGTGTGCTCAATTCTTTGAGTTGTATTCTTTAATAAAGTATTCAAATATTTCAAAACAAGATATCCATGACAAAGTTGGTAGTGATAGATGTATTGCGGGATAAAGATTGGATGGTTAAGTATAAAAGATCAATCTGTCTTGAGAGAAGTGATCCTAATCTAACAACTCCTCACATGATATTATTGTTTTTTGTACTAGTTTTTAGTAATGATACATTCTTAGAATTGTTTTATACAAATTTGTTATTATGCTTTTGTAATTTTTTTTGACAGTGATTTCACATATTATGCATTTTAGGTATTTGATTGTTAATATGGCATTGAAGATATTAACTGTGGAAGAGAGAAATCAGCTATATGAAAGAATGCGTAGAAGTATAGTTTGTATTCGAGATGAGAGAGAACTTATTGGTGGAGGAGTTTTTGTAGAGGTTCATTCTAAACAAATGATATTGACATGTGCTCATGTTGCACACGGAAAAAAAAATTTGCAGATTGGTTGTTTTGATTCAAGAGCATTTAATGTTCGTGTAGCGTACATTGATAGAAAAAGTGATTTGGCATTTTTGGATGTTGTAAACAAACCTGAAGGCGGTTTTCAGTGTGCTCAACTTCTTGAAGAGAATGATATGATTAAGGCTTCAGAGACTCATTTAATTGGTCATCCAGGACGCCTAGCTTTTTCTTACAATGTCGGTTACATCTCTTGTGTGGAAAGAACATGCGGAAACATTTATCATCAGTTGCAGCTAGGTGTTTCGCCGGATTTTCCAAGTGAATCAAATCCACTCTTTGTTGATGATTTCAGAGGGCTTAGTGCTTCATTGAGATTGATTCAAGCTAAAAATCTTCACGGTGGGGGTAGATTTGGTGGTACCGGGGCCCCTTTTTTGAATAGCGATGGGCATATTGTAGGATTATATAGCTTTACACATTATGAAGAAGATTATGCTATTCCTGTTGCTGAGATTCAGAAGGCATTGATGTCTGTAAGGCATTAATCTTTGACAAGCAGTAGTAAAGATTCTAATTAGCTTAGCAAAGTAGTATAAATAGGAGTAAAGTAGTATGTGTAAGAAAATCCGTATTCGATCATTTGTAACACTTTAACTTCAATCTATCAATTAATTTGTCTTCTATTGTTGTGTTTTCTTGCTTTGTTTGAGCTGTTAGTCTAACCTTGAGGATGTAGTACGTTGCATCCCCTGTCTTTTTGACATCTTATCCTTGTCAATTCTTCACTGTGGTTCGTTATGAAGTTTGGTGTGCAGTTCACAGCTTCTGTTTATGATGCTTCTTTTGTAGTAGAATCATATTAACTTGATGGGTAATATTTTTCATAAAATATGTCCTTGCTGCTGTATTTTTTGGCTCGTTTCCATATTTTTGTTTGCTAACCTTTGGCATTGTTATTGTTGTAATATTCTTGACAGGCATCATGTTTCTTGGAGCTCTTGTGAACCTGATTTCTTACCTATTGCCATGACTTGTTGGAAGTTTAGGACTCACCTCTTTAACCTTGATGTACTGTTATGACATTTGCAGAGACGTGGGACACAAGTTGAGCCCCTCCAGCATCTATTATACTAGCATCTCTGAAGTTCATCTATATATATGTTTTCTTATTCAGGATCTTCTCTGTACTGGGCTTTCATGGCATTCATTTCTTTGCTTCTATGTTTGTTTGATATTAGTTTTGCTGTCACGATAGCTAATATGTTACCTGGATAAGACTTGCTGATCCTGTTTTGTATTTTTTTTTGTCAACTATAATGTTTCACCTTCATACATTTTCTTAATATCCAATTTTTTTTTCAAGTGATTACCACGGGTTCCCCACTGTGATGGAAGTATTCTTGTTGACCATGCTGCTCACTGCTGGTATGTTCTGAGCCTCTCATGCCCTATCAGGTAGCTGTTCTTGCAGGATGGAAAAGGCTCCTAAGGGGGAGTTTTTGATTACTTGACATTTGTAAATCTACCCAAGCCATTGATTTTATCACATGCCATTATTCCTCCCCCTTAGATGACATTGGTACTGTTATTATTGACCTGTTATTGGCAGGTCAAATAGCAATTCCTTGTGGTAGAATGCTTGGATTCTGCAAGCTTTTTGGATGATCCATGAATTGTGTGACATTAAAATTCTACATCTCTTTATTAATTATTAGTCCTATTCTACGCCACTCTAGATGTTCTACGATAGCTCACATTATGTTATACAATCCACTGTTGTGCTTCATTGAGTTTAGTACATGTCTCTAATGGAGTTATACCCTTTAAGGTTTGATCATTCCCTGGGTTATTGGTACCTGGAGAAGATATACTATTAGGATAGACAACCAGTGATAAAATTTGGTATAGACTTGTGTGGTTGGGAAACTTGAGATTCAGAGAAGTATTATAAGGATAGGTAAGGTACTTTAGTCATCGACAAAAGGGGGAATGACGATGCATAAAGAACTACATTATTTAATGTTCATAATTAGGGTATGGAACAGCACTCTGTCTTGCATTTGTAAAAAATAGAATTCGGATTTCGTAACTATCAGGCTAATCATGAATCGTTCTGAAAGCTGCTTAGCTATCATTTTGCAGGAGGGTGTTATGAGTCATCTTGCTGTCATAGCATATATTGTGCTGTTGGAGTGTCCTTTCATTTTCTTTATAGTAATGATGTATGGTTAATTATCTCTAAGTAAAAGCAAAAAAAATTATTGAATTTGGGAGTGAAAAATTGCATTACATTCAAATTATTTTTTCTTGATATAATATCTTATAGAATGATATCTTATACAGTGAAATAGATATAGAAAATATGTGAAATTTTTTTTAAAAAAGTGAATTACGATTATATGATTTAGTTAATATTTTTTTAAGGAAGTGAATCATAGTGATATAAAGAAGTGAATATTTTTTTTCTCAAAAAAAAAAAGTTTTGGAGGGAAATAAATAACACCAAGAAGTGACACGTGTCATTCTTGGTGTCTGTTTTAGTATTATGTTATTGATGATTGTCCTCCTCACTTAAAAACTTCAAAATATAACTATATAGGCCCTGTTTGGTGGTTGCATTTGAGATAGCGGTTAGCATTTTTACCAGTCAAAGCACTACTAGAAAAAATTTGAGAATGTTTGGTAAGGTAGCGATTTCAGTAGCGGTTAGCGATAAAGATAGCTTTTAGGTAGCTTTTTTCAAACGTTAAAAATAGTAGCGGGTAGCGTTTGGCAAATTTTTATTATTTTTTAAACAATATGTATGTGAATTTTTATATATTTTAGTATTACAACCGCTACTTTTACCAAATATTCATACTATCAACCATTACTTTGACAGCTAACCTATACCCACTACTGATTGACAGCTACTCGCTACCTTAACAGCCCCGCTATTTGGCCGCTAAAAGCTACCCGCTACCACTACTTTTTCCAAACATGAGCATAGGCCATGTTTTGTGATAGCGGTTAGCGTTTTGAACAAAATACCACTAAAAAAAATAATAGTGACTGACAAGGTAATGATTCGGGTAGATGTAGTGTTTAGGTATCAAATGTTAAAGATAATAGGAGATAGTTTGTAAAATTTTTGGTTTGAATTAATATGTATGGATTTTAATGTATTTTAGTATTGTAACCACTACTTTTGCCAATCCCTCATACTATCAATCGTCACTTTAATAGCTAACTTTTCCCCAAAACTAATTAGCAACTAACATGGCATTGGGCCGTGTTGGGCCAACCAAAGACCTTTTTGGGCCCAGGCCAAGCCTGACCCAATATTAGTGGGCCATGCTAGATCGGGCATGAAATTGCAAAAACGTGGTCCAGGCATGGTCCAAGTCCATGGGCCTTTGCGATCGTGCCGCATTAGCCACGTGCTTGGCCATGGCTCACGGACGTTCCTCAATAAATCCAATTTTTCTTGCACTTTGTATGTTATGATATGATATATATGCAATGAATGATAGTTGATCATAAAACTTACTTCCTCCGTTAACCATTATCTGCAACTTTGGGGCATGACACGGACTCCAATGCAAAATTTCATAATTGTGATTAGTAAATTAAAAGGGTATGTAATTAAGGTGAAGAGAGAGAAAGAAGATCTAACACCAACACCAACCAACCACCCACTGTCACCACCAAGACCAGGCAACACCACTCACGCCGCTTCACCACCACCACCACCACCAATACCCCCACGAAAACCTACCACTACCACCAACACCCCCACGAAAACCCACCATCACCACCAACACCCTGACGAAAACCCACCACCAACACCCCCATGAAAACCCACCACCTCCACAAAATCACCCCACGAAAGCCACCTATACAAAACCCACCAGCCCCACGAAACCCAGGCCACCAGCCCCACGAATCTCTCCTCCACAAAACCCAGGCACCACCTCGAAAAAAACCCCACTCCCACGAAAATCTACCCCCACGAAATCCAGGCTATCATTCTCACGAAATCCCCCTCGGGTCTGACAGAAACCACCGCGAAATCACCACCAATTCGAAAAACCCACCACGAATTGATGAATTTCTTGAAAAGTTGAAGCAAGAGAAGGAAGATCTCAAATCCATGAAACCCACTACAAATTTTTTGAAAGTTGAAGAGAGAGAAAGAAGATCTAAACAAGATGAAGAGAGATAATGAGATTGAAAGAGGAGAGAGAAATTATGGGGGAAGATGAATGCAGATGAAGATGAATGGAGATGGATTTTGGTTACTTGAAATCTTTAATTGAAGGTGAAGAGTAGATAATTAATTAGAATGGGTGGTAATTAGTGATTAATTAAATCTTATTATAGTAGGTAAATTGTATTTTAAATTTTTAAATGAGGGTAAAGTGGTCTTTTGATCAGTTTTTTTTACTAAAAGAGGAAATAAATTTTTTTGTTGCACATAATATTTAGCGGCCAAAAATAGTAAAAGTTGCAGATAATGGTTAACGGAGGAAGTACTTTGTTTATTCTTCATTTTGCTTAATTAATAGTTAATTTAATGATTTTAATATTTGTATTAAGATATTTTGGTTGTACTAGTATAATGGTGATGGGTGTCTAGCGGTCTAGCCTATGGGCCTTTTTCGTTCTTCTATGGGCCAGGTCGTGTCGTGCCTACACTCCAAATTACTAGGTCCAGGCACGACCCATGACCCAACATGAATAGTGTAATATCTCCGTATTTTTATATTATTATATATATAAACTATATAATTTATTTATTTATTAAAATGATTTTTTTTACGAATTAATTATTTGAACTAATCAAACATACTTTAAATAACTAAAACCAAAAATACATAAATAAAATTATCAAAATAATTTAAATAAAGAGAGGAAAGAGAAGGGTGGAAGACCCAAACAAGGGGGCCGGTTGGTCAGCGGTTGTGCGACGGTGGAGGGCTGCCGATCGTGGCCGGAAGCACGACGTGGTCGGTCGTGATGTGGCACTTGGTGGCAGCTAATGGGTGGGTTTATGCTCACCCAAAACCCACGAAAAATAAACAAGGAGAAAAAGAAAAGGAAAGGAAAAAGAGAATAGGAAAAATAGCTTACCTTGACCTTTGACCTTTGACCTTTTAGGTGGCAAAATTTGGGGATTGAAGGGGTATTTATAGAGTAGGGTAAGTTAGAATTATTTAGGCCTCATAAGAAATGATATGATGGTAAAATAATTGACCCAAATAATAAGTAAATAGGATGATTGACCTTATTGTGAAAATGGGTTACGTTTGGATTAAATATTTATTGATCCAATATTAAAACTTGTTTTACTTATATTAATTATTAAATAGTTTGACCCCAAAAAAATTTTATAATTTAATAAAATACATTAAAAATACGGGGTATTACAGAGATCAACTTGGATTTTCTCTTCTTCTATTTACCCTCTTATTCCCTCCTTTCTTTCATTCATATAAACCCTTCTCTCTCTGAAATCTTCAATGGGATACTCACCCAACTCTTCCAACCCACCACAAACCCCAACACATCTCCCAACCCTACAATGCTTCAAATGTAGAGCACCTACCACCACCACCACCACCACCTGACTCAACCTTTCTTCCATCCTACATCCCAATTCGTCTACCTGTCGTCAACCTCCTTCCCAACATCGCCACCAAAAACCAACAATCCATCACCTTCACTTCCGTGAATCCCGTCCTATAACCCCACCATGTCCCTCCTCTCTCTCCTCCTTTCTACTTCACCACCCTCATCAACATACATCACCTTTCCTTCCGACGCTTATCAAAACCGAAATTCTACTTGGAATTGAAAGGGGCTTTCAGAATCGAATTGCAAAATCGTAAGATTCCGCGGACATGCATAATTATTGTTAGAAAATAGTTGTTTACCCACTAAGCAAACAATAATTGACAATATATATTTATAAATAACTTCGTATGCATGTTTTAAACTCAAGGTTTTTGCTAGGTAAGAGAAAAGAAATGTGTAAAATCAGGTAGAATCGTAAATCGAATCGTATGGACAAACATGAATCATAAAATCATATGATTCTGAGATTTAAATTGGGATTTTAATAACTATAGACGCTACCCATTTCATCGATTTCTTTTCCGGCAAATCTTTCCAACTTTTCACCGCTTATCTCTCTGACTCCATTCGCGGTCACAAGATCTACGATCCTTTCCCTGTTTCCAACACCCTTTCCAAAATTATCGTCGTTTTCAATACTTTGAGTTCCTAGGTTGATGAGATTCTATGTGCTCTGCAATCCACTAGATATGGGAATACCACTTTTAGGGTTTGGCATGAACGAATGACTGATAATTCCCAGAAGTTTATGCTTCATATTTTGCTACAATCTGTGAGACTGTGATTAGGGATTCTGTTATTGAGCTTGTTCCTTGTTGGCTTGATAGCTTTCACAGAGAGAAGGGCTTAAATGAGGGAAGGAGGAATTAGATGGAACACACAAGAAAGAGGGTGAGAATATTAAAAAAAAAAAAAAAAAAAAAAAAAAGAGCACACAAGCTGCACATTACGATAATCTTTTTCCATTACTGAGAATTTACTGGGGTTTTGGTCTATGTGTGATATACTTGTATGCAATTCACTATAGTTGTAACTCTTTTCAACAGTTTACTGCTGATGTGAAATTCTCTAAGATGTAATTATCTTCGCAATTCAAATTATAATCTCCCCTTTTTCCATTTCAAAATTTGAAATATCATCTACTAAGTTTACAACAAAGAGAGCCGGAAACATGGTAATAATGGTAACAACTCTATTCCTCTACTAACATTCTCTCGCTATACAAGGATGTGAATTAGCAAAGTGCATATTCGCAGTCAAGCAAGCGGGAAAGTATCTCCTTGCAGTTTGGTCGTTCATGTGGTTCTGCCCAACAATCTGCAACAATCAAATCAGACAATGAGCTCCTAAGTCCCAACAAAACAATCTTATGATGCCAAAAGAAAATGAAGAATTTTAATATAGTCAAGTTAGTATTCAACAATTAACTTTTACTGGCAGTGCCACTCCAAAACAACAATGGTTCATGGGACTTAACTTCATAGTAGAAGTTAAGGTTCAAAAAAAATTACATGGGTTTTGTTTCCTGACATTAGTCAAGCAAAGATAGTTGACTCGTGTGTCATGTACTCTCAACCATGGTGAACATTCTATATGGACTAGAGGACGCATCTTTAGATTAGAACAAGGTCAATATTCTACTGGTCTAGCAGCTACTGTTTTTTAACTAATCTTAATTCAAGTAAACACTAACAATATAGTGAACAAGAATCATATAACATGTACTCTATTTCATTATTTCTATTAAACCAGCTCAGCACTTTACCTATTCTGTATACGTCAACCAAACTGATTTTCTACAGCTCACTATATGTCATGCACTTCAAGTAAATAGTTGGCAAATCAATGAACTCTCAGCTATACAAGAAAAGATGTAGCAATAATCAGAAGAGTACCTGTAATGAGCCGACCAAGAGGTCCTTCAGGAATTTCTAAACGTGAACCCTCATTTGCAACGGCATAAACCACCTGCAAAATAATGTCCAGATTAGGCAAAACCAAAATTAGTTCACAAAATTTTACCTTCTTCAGATCCAACAAGCAAACTTAGCAAGGTAAATACTAAATACCTTTTCCGGTGGTACACCTTCCCAAGGCCTGCTCAGAGTACAGAGCTCCCACATGATGACACCAAGGCTAAATATGTCACACTTTTCTGTAAAAGGTTCATTCCGTATGAGTTCAGGAGCCATCCATTCAGGAGTTCCAGCAGATGAAGAGTCTCCGATGGATGAGTCTGTCATTATCCTTGACAATCCAAAATCACATATCTTTACTGTCCAATGTTTGTTCACAAGACAGTTAGCACTCTTCAAATCACGGTGAACAATCTTCATTCGGTGTATGCACATCAACCCTCTGTAAGTGGCACACAGAAACTATGGTAAGTTTGCATTCATAAGATTTAACAAACCTTAATAGATGAGAGTGGTCCAACCTAAGCCAAAAGCCAACGGTAATTCATCAATCACACAGCATATTCTAGTTTGAGATATAATTTCATCCAAATGTAAATGTAGATGCTCATGATAGAAAAGCAGGACATTTGACTAAGCTGTCAGAGTTATCCTTTTTAGCAATAATGACCCATGAAGGATAAATACCTTACTATTTTCTCCTGAATTACACATTATTCATGCAACCCTGGGAACTTGAGAAGTACTATCATTTTTACGCCGTACAATCATACCCCATATGAGTAGCATAATTGCCATTTTCAACACTCAGCTTAAATTTGAATAATTTGGTCTGGATAACGGTAACACTTCAATTGAGTTCAACACAGAAAATTGTAAATCATTCAACGACTGAGGAGTTCAGTTTTCATCTCGTAGCAAGAGTATCAGTCACAAACGCAATATGAAGTAGAAAAATGACAAAAAGTAGTTTTAAATATAATAGCATATTCAGACAAACCTGCATATATCACGTAGCATTTATAATCTCCTCCTCCAGCTAAGCTTCTTCTTCTGACCACTCAGGTGGATCAGATAATACAAAGAACCCATTTCCATGTATTCTGTGACCATTGATAAGCGTGGTGGTTTTGTGCAAGCACCAAGAAACAAAATAACTGCAGAAAGACCAATAGTAAATGAGAATATAACAAGACAACAAACTATGAAGTACTATGCTGTTCAGTATTAACAATATTTTTCATAATAAGTAACGCAGAACTGTAGGCTTCCCAGATGAGTATTTAAAATCCCAATTAATATGTTTGCCAAATTCTAAGGCTTACTCCTATCTATCACAGATGATCTTGATTATACAATTTATACTTGGTTCTAGGGCCAAATTTTGCAAATGAAGAGCCAGATGCAGATATTATTTTTGAAATGCAATTATAACAAGATAAGATGGTTACCATTTGGGTGTCAAAGGCGGCTGGAGGCAACACGGGAAAAAGAAAAGGTGTTAGATTTCACAAAACAAAAAAGAACATAAAGAAATAAACAAATGTAGTACCTAAGAATAGCTATTTCATTGCAGAAATCCTCCATGTTTTCAGAAGTCAGATCCTGCTCTAAAAACAATTTGATTGCAACATCCGTCCCATTCCATATTCCTCGAAAAACTTCCCCAAAGAATCCTAGTTAATGAAGAAAGATAACATAATTAACAAAAAAATGGTAATTATACTTTATAAAATGGGGTAGCAAAAAGATCTGTTAAAAAGTACTCATTTCAATCAAAATTAATAGTCACATATACTATAATAATTGTATCAAAAAAAAAAAATAAAAATAGTCACATATACTATTTTATGTTTACATCTTCAACTGTGGAGAAAGTTGTCACCTTTCATTAAAAACAATTTGATTTGTTTGTATCTTCAATTTTGCTCCGTAGTAACAGAAAAACAACAGAATAAAGATCTTTAACCAAGTCTTAGAATCTGACAAGTAGAAAAGGAATGAGACTCCCATAGACTAAATAAGGATTTCAATCAGAGACATGCCATAAAAGCAATCAAAACCCAAGTTAGACCTTTGGTTCAACAATTTCCTTTAAACTTATAAACCAATAATCAAAGCCTATTAGTTTGTCACTGAATCCAAACAAAATAATGTAGACAGAAGGTAGTTGACACGTCAGGTGGATATGATCTCTAATAGAGAGCCTTATGAAGGACACATGAGGCCTGCCATACAAGTGTCTGATTTTATCCTTTTCCAGCTGCACAACTGCAAAATTTTAGGCCTGTCAATCTCCACAACCATTCCTTTGGCACATCGTTTATACATTACCATCCACATGTTCAATCTATCTTACATTTCCTAATTCCTAGGCTAATTAATCAATTTTACCCTTAACATTGTTATCGTTATGCAGCTAAGAGCCTAAGAGTACCAAATACAGACAGCTTAGACTTGCAATGAACACCTGGACCACAGTTACAGCACACTTACAGTAGCATCAGCAGTTCCTAACAGTTTCACAGCTCCAGTACACAACAGAAGAGCAAGAGAAGAGGGCTTACCGATTCCAACACGAGTTCCAACAGTCAACTCAGAAAAATCAATATTCCATTCATCATAAGGAAGCAGGGATTTGTCACGATACATGCGCGCTTCCAAAATTTTATTCCATGTTGACACCATTTCATCACTTGGAGCCTGTCCTGATGTCATATTCCTTTCTAAGGCTCGACTCATGTATTGATGAGGAGATGATGGTAGTGATACAGCTTTTTGAGTACTTTGCTCCCCATGTAGAGCATATAAAGCAGATCTGGCCCCAGAAATTTCATCTCGATTCCCAAGACGGAAATCAGAGGCCTGAATGTGGAAGGATAAATTGGTCATACACTCTCGTCAAGAACGTTTTTCTTTTTGGTATGATTGATCAAATATTCAAGAAAACATTTGTTGTACTAGATTTTCAAGCAGGCTTACATGGTCCCTAAAACACATGCAACACTTTACATCTGTTCCCAAAGGAATAATAGAAAAAACTAATAAAATAAAAATTTGAAGTCTAGACAGAGATTTGAGCAACAATGTGCTATCAGATAGGATATTGACTATCAGAATCCACCTTACAAGTTTTTGTAGTCAACTCAAAAAAAATAAAATAATAAATAATAAAATAAAATGATTTGGAATAAGGAAGATTTGTAAATCAAAGAACTATGTTGTACATATTAACCAGTAGAATAAACATTTTTTTTCATACATTAAGGGGACGTTTGGTTAGAGTATTCAAAACAGAGTGGAAAGGAAACATATAAGAGGGAGAAAAGTAATCATTTTACTCTTACCTTTAAATTTGTTTGGTTTAACCATGAAAAGGAATCGCTTACACCTAACTCCCTTTCTTTTTGTTTAAAGAGGGTAAGGGTAATTGTTACCTTAAGTTTTAAAGAGGTAACAAACAGGTGGAAACCATTACCCCTAGGTAATGGTTATTGTTACCTAAACCTTCTAACCAAACCATTGGCAACGGTAATAGTTAAATTGAATCCGTTTTCAACCCAAAATAACTCTTACCAAACATGATAGAATCTAGAGAGGAAACTGTATATCAAAGAGTAATTCCCTTTTAGACCAACATACATACAGTCTACTATAAAGTGAAACCTACATACATTTGTCTCAGGATTGACACCAGCGTTAGTACTGCTGGGCGAAGTGGGAAGAGACCTGTCCTCACCCCGATCTCTCAATATACGGTTTTGCTTCAACGTCTCATTCATTGCTCGCACAGCCCTGAAAATTTAAAACACGCATACATAAGAATGTAAACCATACCCGCAATATTAATAAAGCAAGTAATTAAGGATTTCCAGGGTCAAACAATTCTCTTTAATATGAACCCTGCTCAAGCAAGCAACCAACAACATAAATTGTTCAAGTAATATAATATAAAACAAAAGGCATAATATGTCAGTTTGGCATTTCATGTATCCGAGTGGCAGAACAGTATTTTATAATTTGTCTGGCTCATACAAGGAAACAATCACAGCAGATGCATTTTGGGCCAGAACAGCTCAACTTGCATCCATCACAAAAGATGACTGTCACGTCTGTCAGTCATTCTCCAGGAAACAATAATAATCTGGATGAAATCCAGAAAAGTACAATAAGTTTGATGGTTGAAAATCATGAAGAAAAATAATACAGGCACAATTCACTTAAAACACTAATCAACTTTTTCCTGCACAGTATAATGATAAAGTCAGCCCGTGTACCTGATCACCTGATGCCTCACTATAAAACAATTCTATTCCCAGACTGATAGATTTGACCAACATTCTTTGACAGATGTGCAAGCTTAAACACAAACACCAGAAACACAAACCTCACGATATCGTCACCAATTTCTGGGGTGATGCTGATGCTCCTTCGTCGTAATCTACGAGCTTCAGATGTTGGTACACCAACTGATCTGTACACAAGAACCAAAAGCAGAATTTTTTTTAAATAAGAGAGAGACAAGAGTGCAAACATTGGCAAAACTTAAACAAATCAAAGGCCTCCTACCTTCACACCCTCAAATCAAGAGGGCAACCTAGGAATGGTACAAACCAAAGGAAATCCCTAAGAAAATGGCAATATGAATTCTGTAAAGTTTTTACTAATGTTAAAACAGATAAGTTATGCCATCGTTAGGATTAATGTTCCAAGATGCAATCCCTTGATAGATCATGCCGTTGTTATAAAATGGACAATCTGGGAATGTTACAAACCACGGAAGATCCCTAAGCAAATTCAGAGATGAAATCTTTAGAGTTCTTAGTAAAGTTAAAGAAGACAAGTTATGCCATCGTTAGGAAGGATATTCCAATAAAGATCAGGATCAAATTCAACCAATTTAGGACTCTGCCTCACTATATACCTCAAATTCTCAAAATATGATTCAGAGGCTTTTCCTTTTTACCATACAAACATTTAGCAGAGTAGAATTTAGATGTTACAGACCTTGATGAACCAGCATCATCAGCAAAATCTCTAAAGGTTTTTCTTTCACCACCAAGCATTGACCGACCTCGTGCGCGGAGTGAAGGATGCTCAGGACTACAACCATAAAAAAAATATATATATATAGATAAGCAAAATCCAGAAGCCATACATCTATCATACATCTAAAAGTTCAACGACATGGTTTTTGACATACTTTTTGACATAAAATACCACCAAATGAACAGCATAAGCACACTTATGTGACCCATTCCCTTAAATAAGAGATGCAAATCACATTACAAGAACAGATAAGCTCCTTTTCATTTTATTTTCCTTATTTGTATATTTCCCCTTTCTATGACAGAGAAAGGTTTAACAAAAATTAAAAATAACAAAAAGAGCTACTAGACAGTTTTGGGCAAAAACTTAAATAACCAAGCAAAGTACAGCAGTTGGTTTCTTAAAAGCACTGATTTCATGGGCTCAAGGCCACATGGTAAGCTAATGAAATCATTCAGTTAATCACAAGAAAATCATTGTCATGGACATCTGTTATACAATTAGGGATTCAGGAGCACTGGTTGTTTTTAACATTTTATCCACAATCATAAGACATTTATAAGAAGAAAGTCCTGGTTTGATATGTTTGTGTAGATTAAAGAAGCGGAAAGGGAAACAAAAATATCACCACCATTCACCGTATTACAACCTTTACCACTAAGAGGACTTCAAACATAATAATCTATCCAATGCTTTTAGGGTCACCAACAACTAACATCAGACACCCATCACACCACCCTCTCCAAAGAGGTGGCGACCTCCAACAAGACTACAACCATCATCCCCCCCCCCCCCCCCTTCATTTTATTTTCTCTTTCACTCTTTTTCTCAAATCTAGATCTCAGGAATTCAGGTGGTTATGGGAAGGGTTTTTAAGTGGTGGGGGTACGTAA
Source organism: Chenopodium album (assembly GCF_948465745.1). Classification (NCBI taxonomy): domain Eukaryota; kingdom Viridiplantae; phylum Streptophyta; class Magnoliopsida; order Caryophyllales; family Amaranthaceae; genus Chenopodium; species Chenopodium album. The sequence continues at coordinate 19,865,544 of NC_137860.1, read as the reverse complement.
TTGGTGGTGTGTGAATTTTTGATGGATGAGGGTGAATTTTCAGGTTGGATTGGGGTGTTATAGGGTTAGAGGCAGTGGTTGGGTGGATTCTATGGAGGCTAGCAGTAGTGGTTTGGTGGATTTTGTGAAGTTTGGTGGGTTTGGTACTTTGGTGGTGACGCCAACAATGGTGGTGAGGCCGATGCTGCTGAAGGTGGACCGGTGGTGGTGGGTTGATGCTGATAAAAAAAAAGGTGCCAACGGTGGTGAACTAGTGGTGAGGATGGAGGTAGATTTATGGTGGTGTGGTGGTGGCTAAGGAAAGGAAATTAAAATGAGTAGAGGGGAGGGGAGAATCAACTTAGAAAAAACTTTGGGAAAATGGAGAAGGTAAAGGCAATGACCTAAATATCACTACAAATGTCAACAAAGGGAATCAACTCTTTTGATCCTCTTACCCTTTCCAAAATACCTTGTACCAAATGCCCCCTAGCTACAGTTTGTAAAAAAGTGAGTGGGCTTAAGAAAACAGTGGATAAAGTTAGTATAAAGAATGAAAAAGTGGGTGGGTATAAGAAAAACGTGGATAAGGTAAGAGAGTGAGTGGAGAGATGTAAACAGTGTGGAGTAAGAAGGGTAAGGTAGTGAATAGGGTTTGCCAACCATGATTAAAATAAAATAAGTCAAACTTTCTGAAACACCCCACGAAAACTGAGTCGGACATTCCTGATCAGAAAAAGCATATATTATCAATATCTAAATACAAAAAAGAAGGCAAAAGGCAACTCAAGTGCAGCACTGCATTTTGATAGAATAATTTTATGACAGATATTACTGAATTGTCATACGAGAGTTTGGAGGCAGAAATTTTCTTCTGCAGAGGCAATAAATGGCTACATCAGTCATCAGGATTAGCCAATGAACCAAAAATGTATTTTCCCAAGTCCCAAGTACTTAGCTATTAAATATTAGACCTAGTTTAACCCAGATCTCCACCACAAGGGAAATATAAAACCTAGTTATGAACCTACAGTGTTCCATGGCTTGCATTCTCAATGCCAGTATACAAATGTTGCATTACCTACTACAGAAACATATAAATTATGCTATAAGATACAGGATCTGCATCCACTTCAATTTTTTGGAAAAAAATAAAATAAAAAATTTGAAAAAGTAGCTAGCTATTTGATTTTGACAGCAATAAATGAGAAGACAAACATGCTAACTTTCCTCAATTGCATCTAGTGTTCTATAAAATGAAATCATGTTGACAGACAACATAGCGCGAGAGCTGATATGCAACAAAGGCACAACCTACTTGTACTAGTACACACAAATCAACAAAGGAACTTAACATTTTGTGTGACTAAACAAAGAACTGATACAACATAACAAATCAAAGAAATGCCATTAACAAAATGTAGTCAGCATCTAGTTTCATTAAAATGATTAATCTTCTTAGTAGTAGACAGAAGATAATTTTAACCACATATGAGGAATAGAAATGAAATGCCAAGACCTCATATCTCCTTAGTTTAAGATACCAGGAAATTGACAGGTACTATATATTATGATGCTAATTTGGTATACTAGTATAGAATTATTTCTTTTCAATATTAGAATCGGCAACAAGCACTACTAGAGCATCATTTATGTATGTCATTAACTATTACTCCCTCCATTTTAAAATACTTGCTCCACTTTCCATTTCTGGCCGTTTTTGAATACTTGCTCCATTTCCTTATTTGGAAAGCTTTTACAATATTTAACTCCTTTCTCTCAACTAGTGGACCAACATAAATCATATTTTATTAATTTCATATTCTCTCTCCTTCATTTCTATCAACTACTTTTACTTTTTACAATTTTTTATTCTTCCACTTACCCCACTACCTCCATATTTTATTACTTTCTGCAATTTCTCCTAAAACTCCGCACATAGAGAAATGAAACAAGTATTTAAAAATGGAGGGAGTAGTATTAACCATCACTTTTGTACATCATTAATCAATTATACTAATCTCAGTTCAACACAAAGCAATATTAACCTTCGCAATAGATGTCAAGATTGTCAACTAGGATGCCCAAACGGCTTAAGATTTCAATAGCCAAATTCTAGTAGCTAATTTCAAACCTAATGAACAATAACTGCAGAATTAGGATGCATTTTCAACAAACATATCAAAAAATAATAAAAAAAATAATAATAAAAAAAATCCTCATCACTTGAAGATGGAAGTGGAACCAAGGAACACCTTGAACTAGCAGTCCGCTGTTCAGCAATGACCTTCCTCCGACTCCGTCTCCAAAATGTAGTCGCAATGTTCAGTTCACTATGTGATAAACTGAGGCTTGTTAAAAAAATCAGCCCAACCTGAGCACTAATATGGCAAAAATTGAACTAGAAAGACACACAAATCCTTAATTGGTATATGTATTTATTAAGATACCCCCTTACCCAGAGAGAGAGAGAGTGAGAGAGACTCAAGTCCTTGGCATAAAATGTCGAAGTAGATGGAAACGGGTCAAATACCTCAATTTTCTTTCAAGAGTAGCAGTTCTAAGCACTCTATTTTGCAGCGAAGGACCAGCAGCATTCATATCAAACCTCCTCGCGAATTGACCAGTATCATCTTTCTCTGCACTGAAGTAAATAAAGAACATTGACAAAATGTATCTAGCAACCATGTCTATGGGTCGATATGGAGCAACCCTCGCCTTTATGTTACATACATTGAATGGACCTAAGAGATACAAGACGCAGAACTATACTTAATCATGTTGAATCTTCAATTAGTTTTAGATTTTAATATATAAATTAACCATTTTCAAAGCATACCTAAACAACTACAATTTATGAAAGAAAATATTGAAGCTAAAGTTGCAAATATTGACGCTTACATCAACCCAAAGATACACCAGTAAGGACAGAGGAGAGTTAAAATAACTGAAATGTTAGATGCTCAGGGAGGCCAAAGAAGACTTGAATGGAGGGAGGTAAAAATAACATGAAAAAAATGAGTTTGCAAGAGCAAGCAATATTCAGTAGAATTGAAAAAGATCTTTGAGAACGACCACAGGAGTTAAAAAAGTATCTGATGGGCAAGTGGCTAGTGGTTTAAAAACTGACCAAGAAACTTCTTAGTGGCCTGATCAGTTTATTTACACATTGCAGTATTGCACCAGGCTATTCATATCATCACAGCTTCTCCAGGAACACCTCCCCGTATCAATATAAAAATAATTTTTTCCAAGTGGACTTTCACAGCCCGAGTCGACAACTAGACATACATATTCCATCCCTCCTCCAGGTGCAGTTTTTTTTTTTGTTCAGTTACTTGACAGTGTACACCAATGGTTTAGAAATAAAATTATATCCACAAAACCAGGAGAAGGTAGTAATAAATAACACACATCTCAACAAACTATAACCCTCACAAAAACAAACCCTTTGAACCCTAAAGTTTTCAATATGCTCCAAATAAACCCACCATCAATTTTTTCTTTCTTCCAAAATAGAACAACCTTTATCAACAACATCAATGTCTGGATATCCTTTTCAAAACATAAGATGCAGATGCTCAATGCGAGAAAATATAAAAAACTACCAAGAAGGAAACAACATTTTCTGAAAAAAAAAACCCTCCACTTGTTTTAGTAGGAGATTCAAGGATCTATATAATATTTACAGACATGAACAATCATATACCACAACTTAATATATAATAGGACATACAATCTTTCTGGACACCATATCAAAGCCTGAATTGCCAATAATATAAGAAATTAAGATTACTTTTTAACATATAATAGGACATAGCAATCTTACTCCAACTAACCTTTCTTGATCAACTCTTTCAGAAAATCCACACATAGGACTGTTGGGCTCAAGTGGAGAGTCACAAGAATCATTTTCTGCAGAGTCACTCTCCCCTGCTGCAGAGATATGGGTTAAAAAAATAGCCCTGGTAGATCGAGGAATCAGTTGACCAGGAAACCTCATGAGATCAACCAGAAGTTCCACTGAATTCAATACTACTACCACAGACATATGCTTAGATGAATCTGCACACTCAATTCTTTCATCATTGGGCAATCCCTGGAAGAAAAAAATATGGAAACAGAGACTAGATACATTAAGACAAGATAACATTGAAAAAAGAATTCTGAACCAGTCTCAAGATGAGGGTAACATACCACCATAAGCTTACTCTCTAGACCAACAGTATCTGCCAGAACTTTGAATAAAATTGCACGAGGACGACATGAACCATTTTTTATTTGACCAAGCAACTGAACCCCACGAGACATGGAACCTTGAGAAGCTTCCTCTAGAAGAGACTTCACAGGACTGGATTCCAAATTAGGACGTTTATAGAGATCAGAAACCTGTCAGAGTAACAGTAGGAAGAAAATTAATATCAGTTTCATGGAGGGGCAAACAATCAAGATTTTATATATATATGTGTGTGTGTGTGTGTGTGTGTGTGTGTAAAGCTGAATTTTTACCATCAATATATATAAAATAATAGAAGAAAGGAACACAATTAAAAAAAGCATCACATTACCAGGGCTATATAATTATGTACAAAAAAATGCCAGCTAAATGAGGAAAATCTATAAGCCAAGTATCAATGAAGCACAAAACATAGTTCTCTGAATAATTCTTTGGAGAGAAAAACCAGTAAGCTCATTGTCAATGTATCTCCTAGTTTTGTACAGAAAAACACGTATCCTTTGAATCCATATGACTTATGTGCCCTATTCCATTTAAATGACATATTATCAAGTAACTCTGGTATCCATCCTGAAATTCAGCAATTTGCATCTGCATTCTATGATTTAAAGCAATTTCCAGATATTGATGTTGCTGCTGAGTGTCCTTTTTGGTATTTAATTTTTATTTGGTGATGCAAGAAAATTTTGATGGTGGGTTTATTCTGAAGCATAGAGAAAATCTTGGGATTTGGTGGGCTTGTTATGTGAGAATTATGATCAGTTGAGAACTTGAGATATGTGATAAGCAATTTCTTCCTCTTGGTTTGGTGGAAATTTTTTTTTTTTTTTTTTACTTTAAATGCATCTTGTGCCAGCTGTCAAGTAACTAAACAAAAAAGAAACCTTGACAAGATGCAATTTGTAAAATCAAACAAAATTAATGTGAAACAAAATGCCCCTTTCCTACCTTCTGTGAGATTCTATGTCGTCAATTTCCCATAAAATCTTGGGGCACACAGACATAACTTAAATTTGCAGACAAGAACCAGCAGAATAGGATAATAAAAGCAAAACCTAGGGCTTTTTTGGTTGACATGGGAACTAAAATTCAAAAGGTAATTTTTAATTCATGGGAATTTATTTCCTTCACACAATTCCTAGGAAATAGCCATAAGAAATTTGTAATTCATAGGAATTTTGAGCGACCAAGGGGGAGGAGGGTAATTTATTTCCCATGTTTTGTGGGAAGTTTTAATTCCCTTGAATTTCCAATTCCTCCATTTTCACAATTTGTTGTCAACCAAATAGTAACCCCATTTGCAAATTCCCATGAATTTTCATTGCCCACATGTTTTAAGGTTAATCAAACAAGCACTTAGAAGTTTACGAAAGCATCATGCTAACTGACCAGCAAGACAATATTATCTAGAGCAATGCATTAACACCATGGAACTATGGAAGTATTTGAATGATCATATAACTACAAGCTGATGCAGCATATTTGCACTACCCTCAGTCCCCCAATACCTTTGTCATGTCCAACTAGAGGTGATCATGGGTCAGGCCAGGCTTTGCCCAAAAGATCGGCCCAAACCCATCATTTTGGACCAAAATTGGGCCAGGCCAAAATTTTAACTGTAAATTAATTTTTCGGGCTGCCCAAACCCATTCTATTTTTTGAAATTTGGGCTGAGCCAGGGCCCCAAAATCTGTCCAAACCCGGGTTTTTTGGGCCACGCCAGCGGGCCGGGCTTGGCTTGATCAGGTCTATGTCCAACCAACCAGCACTTCCACCACCCTAAAGCTCCAATGCCATATCCAAATTCCATTTTGAGCTTGCTCCAATGCTCCACCACTCAAACCAAAAAAATTCCTCAAACTCCCATCACTGCCGCCTATGGACCAATAAACACTCTATCTTCCCAGCCACCAAACCAGGAGCTGGAAACATTATGAAAGAGTCCATGGTCATTTAGCTTTGCTAACCAGAACCTTTATCAAATCAACCCCATATTGAAACACACACGTCCATGATAGGAAACCACTATTGCCACACATAAATAAGCTGATTATGATCTAAATTTTTATGGCTACATCAGCCATCTGATGTCTTCACAAGAGGAGGAAAAGGTAAAAATTCAGAGCATATGGGCATTTCATATCACAACAAAAAATCGTACTTTAAACAACAGAAATTTTCGACCACTAAGATGTCCGTAGGTATCATGGTTTTGTTCTCGTCACCTTATTTAATTTAATGGATTCTCGTCTGAATTTTTCGATTTCTGGTCCGGTCGGGTCTAGTATGGTCAGATTTGGTCTAGTCTCATCTGGTGTTGATTTTATTGATTTTTATTTCTAGTCTAACTCATCCTCATACTATTGTTTGATGTGGATGGTCGTGATATTTCTGATTTGGTATGGCCTCATCTGGTCTGATGTTGTTTTAACAAGAATAAGTAACACAAAGTAACTAGAATATATATCTGAATTTGATTTTTTATCTGGTCTAGTTTAAAGTCTGGTCTGTTTATGTTTTAAGGTTGGCTGGGTAATTTGACGGATTGAGTTCTTAACAGCCATAAAATTAACCTACCGAAATTATGGCTGATTTTAGACACCTACCGCATCAACCGAAATACCGAACAATGCTTTTTCATCAAATCCGACAACCCGGCAAACCTTAAAACAAAACCCAACCCCCTCACTTGTATCACCCACCTCCTTTTTTCCTTTCACATTAACAATTAGCTCATCAACTTCCTATCTCTCATCCACCTCCTTCCCTAGTATCAATTACCTTCTCTTTCATCAACCTCCTCCTTTTAGCTGACGGGCCCAACCCCATCCACTTGAGAATAAAGCTTTGGTTTTGTTGTTGTTAGACAAATGTGAAAATTCTAATAGAAAGAAAGGACATAATATAAATCATGGATATAAATAAACAGTATTATACATAACAAAGAATGATTGTAAATAGCAATTTCGAAAGTAATGGTGAAAGAAGTGATTGTATAATTGATGCCAAAGGTGGGGCTTCCTCTTTCTTATTTCGTTGGAAAATTTTACTTTTCGTGCGGCATTTTGGTTCACCCCATCCAAGAATGAGAGTATAAATTTAGGGATTGTATAAGCAAATGAAACTGTAACAATAAAGAGAAATAATAAACAACTAGATAGAGAGGTTAACAAATTATAGGCTAGAATATATATAAAATGATAAATATCAAGTTAAAAGCCAAAATAACGAGGTAGGAGTGACAAGACAATATTGTTAAGTAGTGCTTACCAATCCAGCAATCTTCTTTATTATAGCAGCCGGATTTGAGTTTAATCCTTTCACTAAAGCCGTTATAAGTTGCTTTAACATATGAAGTTTCTTATCCCTCTGGGCATCTACAAGAATTATATCAGCCCTGAGGCCGTCAGCTTCCAAAGTAGAAAGCTCATCTAGCATAGGAAGACGATCAAACATCTCCTTAAGCTTCTTATCCTGCAACATATAACGCATCAATATGTTAAGTCTCATAACCATTGTGATAAGCAAGTTTAGAAAACTTTCCTTACCTAACCATCATTCATGCAAAAATAAAATAGAAGAAATAAGAAATAAAAAATTACAGATGGACCATTTTTCTCTGGCAACCAACAATCCAACATTACTAACACCACCTATGACCTAATGTATTAACAGTAGTAAAATTTCAGTTCTACCTAAACCACATTTTAAAATAACATAAAATGATAAAAGCAGATGAAAAAACAGGTACAAGAAAAGCTACTTACCGGAACAACAGAATAAAAGCCATTTGGAATAGCTTCAGAGAGCACTCCAGTGCTCCAGAGAATCTGAGATGCTGTCTCAGAGAACTGCTCATCCTGCTCATTGTGTCTAATGGCTTCCTTATGTTCTTGAGAAGTCAAAGAAACCGATCCAAAATCTTCCACAAAATCTGAATCCCACCAGGTAGAATTAGAAGACCTCTGTTCTGTTTGCCCAGTATCATCATGTGTCTCTTCCATGTTGTCAAATATTTGGAATGCAAAACCATTTCGCCCCCACTTATTACCCCATAAAAACCCCTTCCCATCCAGATGTGGTATCAAAACAACAAATCATTGGCTTAATTTGCATCCCATGACCTTGAGGCACACAGCCTGTGCATTTCAGACAATAGAATCAAATCAGTTTTCCTATAAATTAAAATCCTCCCATCACCTATATTGGTAAAGGCAACAAAATAGGGTTGGCATCCCATACATATAAAAGTAAATCAGTTAAACTCAGGTGAAAACAGCAGCTAATGAACTCAGTTGATACATATTTTTTTAAAACATCCTCTTCAGATGACCTAATACAATTGAAACCCAGTACCCAACTTTCAATGCCTGCAGTGAAGTCTATTCTAATTCATTCTGACCAGACTTTCATCCCAAAGCTACATCCAAAACATTACTAGGAAGAAAAACGATAACAATTAGCCAATAACTTCTTCAAATGATATAAATGGAGGACAGAAGTTCCAAGCACACACATAACAATTCGACAAATTAGATGTTCTCATATCATTCGCAATATTTTACACGGATAAATCAAAGGCCTCACAGAATACAGATCTTAATAAATATTTGTGCTGGTTAAAGAAACAGCATACATAATAATAATGCAGTAGAACATGACAACATATTTTATAGAAAATTTCCCACTATACTTTATTTTTCCACTCTTGGGAGCCAAAGGTTGAGTAGACCCTCCATAAACAATAACATTGAAATGATTAAAAGAAAACCTTGTCTACATATTCTTCTAGAAAGATTATTAATTGTTCTTGGAGATATCCAACATACATGATAGGTTTGGATTTGTCAGAAACTATACACTTACTCTACTTTCTCTATTTTTGGTTACTTATACTTAAGGAAAGATATATTAATGTGGGTTCCTTTCAGATTCGGCTCGGTATATATTTTCTTTTTATAGTTTTTACCTATTGATAATTAGAGATATTAATAGTTGGAGACATGCATTGCCAAGCATGAAAAGAGAAGTGTCTGATCTAAAAAAAACACAGGAAGTATATGAAATAAGTATACTACTCACGAAAATTACAAGAACAACATATAGGGTATTATCTATATATGATACTCCGTACACAATTTGTTGCGATCAATTAATTTGCAAAGAACCCCGATCGTTGGTAACTCGACAGAATGACATCCCAATAATGTTGATCTAAGATTTCTGAATTCACAAACTAACACAAAGGTCAGCAACCAAAAGCAAGTAACGAGATAAATCAAGCTTAAGTAGGTGGCATCAGCATAACCACCAATGTCATTTCGAAAGTGGTTCATTATAATCTTTTCCTATTTAGTTATAGTTAATTAATGCTTCAATATATGAAGCAACAAAATCCCCGGCTTCCCGCAATCCTGCAATGACAACTTACTGCTAAGCATATTCTAATATTACTACAACCAGCAAGTCATAAATGAACCATCACCTAAATGAACCATCACCTGAAAACCTATACAAATGTCTAGAGTTCTCGGCGCAACTAGTTAGCCTAACAAAAGGATATCTAATGATTGCCCAACGAATCAAATGCATTTTTTTTTTTTTTTTGAGAAAAACGAATCAAATGCATAGTAGTACAGAATACACAACAAGAATCTTTAAGTGGTGCACAAAATTTAAGCTCACAATTCTTAACACCATTGACAAGATTTCCAAATGTCATAGTCGTCATTGATCAAACGACCCTCAACGACGAAACCAGATAGTTCGTAAGCATTAAACTAAAGAATTTGCTTTCTTCCAAAATAAAAATCTAACGAATTAGCAAAAGATTAATTAGTTTCCAAAAATACAGCAGAACGATTAAAACCCTAATACGATCTTGAGTAATTACAACGATTAAAGCATTATAAACAACACATTAGCAACCAAATCTGACTCAATCAATCAAGATTAGCCGCATTAAAATCCTTCTCTAGCAACAAAATCGGTCGTTATAATCCAGAATAATCATAACAAATAGTTGAAGAAATAGAACCCTAAATCAAATCAACCAAACCCTAGATTGCGAAATCAAAAAATTAAAAAAATAACAAAAATGTTACCTCAGAATCTGGTTTGAATGGAGAGAGAAAACTCAGAAGCTTCTTCAATGGAGAATTGAGAGTGCGCAAGAATGTAGAATTCGGAAGATTGATGAGAAACCCAGTAGTCGGATCCAGAAGAAAGAAGAGAGAAATGAAAAATGGAAGATTTATTGATTTCGATTTTATTAAAGATTGAATTAATTTGTTAATGTTGAAGATGATCTGAAAGAAAGTGAGAAAATTGAAATGGAGGAGAGAGAAAAGGGTGGGGTAGGAAGGGAGGGAGGACGTGAGTCACGTGCTGGTTTGAGAAAGAGAAAGAGAAAGAGAAAGAAAGAGAGAAAAGGAGTGTTGTTGTTGTGAGATCTTTAGGGGGGGAAAGAAGCAGTGTCCGACAGCCAGCTGGCAACGTGGTGGCTCACCAACATCCACACACCTTCGTCCGCGTTTTAATTTTTGAAATATCATTCATTTTTGGAAAAGTTATAAAATCCAACCTATACACACCCAAAAGGAAAAATGGAAACTAATAATCCCACCTTTGCCACTTCTGCTCAAAATAATCCCACCTTTTCGAATTCCCAAAATAATCCCACCTTTGACCCCCATCTGCTCAAAATGAGCCTTTTACCGGTTTGTGAAATTGTTAACTTATTTTAGAAGGTGACTTGCCACGTGTCACCTTCTGATTGGTACAATTTTAAATTTTGCAAATTTAAAAAAAAAAAAAAAAAAAAAAAAAAAAAAAAAAAACTTCCCACCACCGTCCACCGCATCAGACACCACTTCACCACCCCTGCCCTTTCCACACCTCCCTTTCCCAGTTTCATGGGTGAGATCGGGGTTTGTGGGTGGTCGGGGTTCGTGGGCGGCGGTATTTCGGGGTGTTTTGGGTTTAGTGGGTGGCCTGGTCGGGGTTCGTGGGAGATTCGGGGTTCGTGGGTGGTTCGGGTTTCGTGGGTTGGTCGGTGTTCTGGGGTTGGTGGGTTTCGTGGGTTGGTCGGGATTTCGAGGTTGGTGGGTTTCGTGGCTGAGATCGACAGGGGTGGTTTGGGTTTCGTGGGTGGTCGGGATTAGTGGGTGGTGGGAGTTTGTGGTGGCTGGGGTTCGTGGGTTTTGTGGGGAGATTGGCACTTTGGGGGTGGTTTGGGTTTCGTGGGTGGTCGGGATTTGTGGGTGGGTGGTGGGAGTTTGTGGTGGCTGAGGTTCGTGGTGGCTGGAGTTCGTGGGCAGTGGTATTTCGGGGTGGCTGGGGTGGTTGGTGTTGAGGGGGGTTTGTGGGTGGATGGTGGTGGTATTTCGAGGTGGCTGCCACTGGCTGGGGTGGTTGGTGTTAGGGGGGTTTTGTGGGTGGATGGTGGTGGTCGGGGTTAGGAGATAGAAAGAAGGTGGGGGGTTAAGTGGTGATGTGGTGGTGCTTATGGAAGGGTGGTGGTGGTTATGGTGGATAGCTAAGGTGGGAGATGAGAGATTGAAAAAAAAAATGTTAACCTGCTAAACAAGTTATGGGTTAAAAGGCTCATTTTGAGCAGATGGGGGTCAAAGGTGGGATTATTTTGGGAATTCGAAAAGGTGGGATTGTTTTGAGCAAAAGTGACAAAGGTGGGATTATTAGTTTCCATTTTTCCCACCCAAAAAACTAAAATTGAATTTGAGATTTTGGATAAATTTTCATTGTTAGGTGGAACAATCAGATTATTACATAATTGTTACATGGATTACGTAAGGAAATTACAATGCTTAGGCCCTGTTCAATTCCCGTTAAAAAAAATTATTCTGTAAAAATAATTTCAGTTCAATAAGTTTAGTTCAGTAAAAATAGTTTCAGTTCAATTAATATCAGTAAATTTACAGAAGAAATATAATAAATACCAGTAAAAAAATAATAATTTTAGTTCAGCAAAAATAAGTTCATTTCATTAAAAATAATTTTATTTCAGTAAAAATAATTTCATTTCAATAAAAATAATTTCAGTTTAGCAAAAATAAAGTGAAAAGTGCTTTATTAGTTTTACTTATTTTTCCTTACTTAAAGACAATTTTTTAGATTACTTTTTTTATATATACTAGTCGTTGGAGCGTGAGATATGTAAGATACGTGCATATGATCGTGTTTCGTATTATCGTCAAAAGATAAGTCATTGATCAAAAGACCCTCAACGACGAAACCAGATAGTTCGTAAGCATTAAAACTAATGAATTTGCTTTCTTCCAAAATAAAAATCTAACGAATTAGCAAAAGATTAATTAGTTTCCAAAAATACAGCAGAACGATTAGGGGAGCTTAATTTAATGTACTGTCAAAATAGCTTGTTGTATTATCGTCAAAAGATAAGTAGTTGGAATCAGCAAGTTATTTTGTCTATAGGTAATATGTTGTTGACTATACATGATAGGAATCTTGGAAAGGATCTGTGAATAGGCATTGGAGTACTATAAGGTAAGAAAGGTTATGGATTATACATTTAAAGGAGTATCCCTGGGCGCATAGCTCCTATATGTGAGCTATGTATATAGGAGGGCAGGTAAGTCATTTCAGCTGGGGCATTTTAAAAAACTAAAAAGTTGATGTAGCTTGACCTTCCGCTGACCTGTAATATTTTGAATTGTAACGGAGCATTAAAAGGGAAGTGAAAAGGCAGAGGACTTTATGTTTCTCTCTCTTCTCCCTGTTTTAAAAACTCAAATAATTTTCTCTCTCTTCTCGCACTCAGAGTTCGTCGTGAGAGCGGTTAGTTATCGGTGGTGTTTGTTGACATTCTCCTTTGTCGGTTCGGTTGGCTGTAGGATTTGTCGGGGACGGAGAATTTAAAGAAAGGGAAGTGAGTTTGTGCGGGTATCCGTCGAAAGGGCGTCATTTTGCAGGTATGTGGTCGAAAACCTTTTATATTTACATTAAGTTTGTGTTGAGGGTTGTGGTGAGGGGTGGACTACATCGAAATTACTGCAGCGAAGTAGTGTAGTCGAAATTGGGGTTGAAAAATGTTGTTTTATTTTGTCGAAGTTAGGTATTTTGCATATAATTATTGATTTAGTTTGTTTGTAAATTGCTAATATTGTTTAACTTTGAGTTCATAAATTGGTAATTGCTAAAAATTTAAGAAATGTGGTGTTCAATAGGAAATTAGGGATTGCATTTTGAGGGTAAGTGGATGAATTTGTTCTGGACGTGAAATTGGAAATTGTTTTATAGGCATTGTGAAATTGATAATGTGATCGTTTACGAAGTTCTGTTAATCAATTATTAGTAAAGTATGGGTTTATTAGATATTAATGTAGCTTTATTAATGTTGTTGAAGTTTTGTGATTTAATTGTTAGTAAAGTATTTGATTTAGTAACGGATTTTAGTATTTGATATGGATTGCGGATTTAGTATTTGATATGGAATGTGGATTTAGTAATTTGATATGGATTGTGGTATTATTAATTTGATTGGTTGTTTGACTGTGTTTTATGATTTGGCTTATGATTGACTATTGATTGAGGAAATGATGGTAATGTGGAAGTTGTTGTTTGTTGTGAGGGCAATGTAAATGAAGAAGAGGAAAAATTCAGGTGGTGAAGGGTCCTCAGGTGCTGTGAGGAAGAACTTGGTGAGTTTGTTTGTGCAATATGAATGGGACTTGTGTTTGATTATATTGTGTTTGTTTGGTGATATTAAATATCTTAAAACCTTGATGTAGGTGTCATCGAAAGCAATATTGAGTCGGGTCGGTGAAGAAGTGCCCAAAAGGAAAGGTGGTAATAAAGGCAAGAAAATAAATGAGGATCCCGTGTTTAAGGTAGAGGAGTTGGGTGATTATGAGTCTAATGATGATGTTGACGATCAAAATGGTGATTATGAAGAAGATTGTTCCACCGATGCAGCTACTGACTAAAATGGTGTTAATGAGGAAAATGAGGAATTTGAGAGTGGGGATGAAAAACGAAAATCCCGAAAACCGGCATTGGAGGAGCTTCTTGTGATGTTGCTGCAAGATCGTGTCAAAAGTGGAAAACGTAAGGGTGGTCAGGATGAAAAAAAGAAAGGGAAGAAAGCAAAGGTAAATGTAATCAATGTTTTGAAAATTGTAATTTTTTGTTGATAATATTGAAGATTAATTAATTGGCTTATAATTTACAATAAGGGTTTAATTTTGTCGCAGGTTTATGCGGGTGAAAAGGTGAAGGCAAAGGAGATTGTGGTGAAAACCCAGTCACGAAGGACGCAAAAGGTATTATGGTTCCTGTTTTCATGGAATTGGTTGTTTTAGAGTTACGTGTGTGTCTGTGTGTCCTTACTTGTTTTTAAAGGTTTTTTTATTTAATGGAAATGCAATAGGTGAATGTATCTTTCTATGATTGTTTGTGTATATTTTTAAAAATATTCCAATTTTTATTTGTGGGACTTAGTGAATTTTGTTGTGTATTGTTTTTTTCAGTCTACTTGGATTTATTTCCCCTAAAGTCCTCTAACTTGGTAATTGTAAGCAGTACGTTGTTATAAGTTATTTAAATATTTTGCTGTTAGAAATCTGAGAATTGCTTGTGAATTTAATAAAATTTTATTTTGTGCTCCTATGAAATATGTATATATGAATTACTGGAAATAATTTAGCCCTTGCTAGTGTAGTTTTGATGGAATTGGTTGTTTCTTAGCTATGTGGGGGTGTGTGTGTCCTGACTTGTGGTTGTATGGAAATATTTTTATTTAGTGGGAATGCAATTGGTGAATGTAACTTAATTTCTCTGGTTTTTTTGTGTACGCTCCAAATCTGAATGGTGTTGTTGGGCGGTTTGATGATTCTAGGAAGGTGGTCAATGAAATGGGGTTTGGTGGCTTGTTAAGTATACCTATCAGTTACTTACCTCGTAAATTTGCGTACTGGCTTTTCACAAGGGTTGAAGGAGATGGTTCCATACAATTTGGGGATGGATATGTGTTTCCTCTTAGCCTTGTGCAGGTGGAATACGTTTTAGGTATTCCAAAGGGTAAGAAAGCAGTTCCCTCTACGATTCCAGAGGACAATGAGGAGTTGCAAGCTGAGGTGAGGCGGATTAGCGCATTGTATGCTAAGGGGGATCATATTTCCTTTGCTTGTGCTACGGCTTCAATGATTCAGACTGACAGTAATGGCAAAGTTTTGCCTTTGTTGGAAGAGGAGGTTGAAGGAACTATGTCTTCGATAAGTGCAATTACTAGATATATCAAGGATCACAATTATGGAGATAATTAGTTCGTTCTTTTGGGTCGTCATTGTTTGGTGCTAGATATGACAAATGATCTTTGGGCTAGTTAAATAGTCTAAAGCCCAATAGAATGGATCCTATGAGGTCACACAACAAGAGTGTTGGGTCAAACAAGTTAGAAGCCCATTATTGGGCTTCATGAGTTTATGACATGCCATATTGATTGTTGGGCTAGGATAGTTAGATGAGCATTATATGTTTTGGGCCTAGTCATGGATTTATTTAGAGATATGATCTATAAATATAATCCATGCCTAGGGTTGCATGATATAACAATTAACAGTTAATTGTGCATCAAGCAACCAACTCCCAAAACCCTAATCTCTCTCTCTCTATTCGACCCTCTCTCTCTCCTCCCTTGTCCGTGCGTGCGGCCGCCCCTCAAGGTGGTTCGTGTGGTGGTTCTTGGGTGGTTCATGGTGTGCTCGTGACTCACATCTCCGTCAAAGGTTGATTGAAGCGTTCGATCACAACTAACTAGCATTAGTGGAGGTTTGATCCGTGCTCATGGACCAAGTAGAGGAATCACGTTTGGGGTTCTTTGTCTCCCTTGTTCTTGTTCGATCATATGTGGAATCACGCTTCAAAGGTATTAATTCTAATTCTTTATGTGTTATGCATGATCTTGGGTTTTAGGTGCTCCATGAATATGATTCATTTTTGTCCACATATTGTACCTATTAGTTCCTACAGTGGTATCAGTTAGCCTATGCATGTACATATATTGAATATTAATTCTTTGATAGTCCACAATTTTAACTCAATTAGGAGGGAGAATAATTTAATTATGGGTCAATTATTATTTTAAATGTGATTTCACAATATAGAATCATTAAAAGTTGTTTAATTTGCTCCAAATTAACCATTAAAGGTCCGAAAATTTGCCCTAGATTGTTCGAAAATTTCGAACACCCCTAACCCTAATTTCGAAAATTTCGAAACTCTAAACCCTAATTTGTGAAATTTGTGTTTTGGTTTTGATTTAATTCGTTTACCATGTTATTAATGAATTTAATCTATTTGATTTCATGTTAAATTATGTATTTTTCATGATCAAATTATTTAATTTAAGAGTTAAATTGAATTGGGGATTAATTTCATGAAGAACCCTAATTTTAAGATTGAATATGATTTAATTTTGAAATTAATTGGACCACATTAAGTTAAATTTAATTTTATCAAAATTGTTTTGTTTAAAATTAAAATTAAAATAAAAAAAAATATATTAGCGGCGCAACCGCGGCTGGGTGGCGCAGCCACGGCGGCTGCCGCTGCGGGTGGTTCAGATGGGAGGGCAGGGTGGGCAGTGGCCGGACAACAGCAGCAGCAACAACAGCGTACGCAAGAGTTGCGTGAGCTGCTGCCGCCGCCTCCATCGTCGCTGCACAGCAGCGTACACCGCAAGGTGTACGACCACCGTGGCTGGCTTCGGCTGTCCACACCACGGTGGCTGGCGCTGATTTCAAAAAAAAAAAATTATTTTATTTTATTTTAATAAAAAAAATCAGATTTCAAAATTAAAAATTAAAGTGATAAGTTTTGATTTTGAAAAGATAATTACCAAGATTAAAGTTGTTAATTTTGTTAAGTTTGGATAATTATGGAGCAAAAGATTTTATTTGGATAATAATTGATTGAATAATGTGATTATCCCATAATTATTTTAGGATATTAATTACTTTAAAATATTGTGATTGGCTAGTAATTAGGATAGAATCTCCTAAATTAGTGAGGATAATCATGGATTTTAAATGTGATTTATCTTCCATAATTAAAATAAGATTTGATTCTATCTCATACCTATTAAAATATATGACATTTTATGATTGGTAATGAATAATATATGATATTATCTAATTGCAGTATTTAATTAAAATATGAGATATTTAAAGCCATGTTTCCTTAATTGTGAACATTTGATGTTGTAGTTTAGGAAAGCATGATGAGTGATTTATTATGTGGCATTTTATAATATATGATATTATTTATTGCTATGTATAGACTAGTATGGCCCATAGATTATAATTACGATCTGCGCATCGTTTCGTATTTTTGTAATCTAAATACGGTCTGCGTACCGTTAAGTATTTTTGTAATCTATTTTATTTTATTTAAGTAGTAGATAGAATAGAATAGTATTACAGGTTGCAGTTGATCCAAGAAGCAAATGGAGTGAAGGCCCAAAGGAATAGATGGATGAGATCCATGAAGATTCAAGTGCACTACAACAAAATGAAGCTAAGGTAACAATGAAAAACCATTCCCTAATATTAAAAAAGTGTTGCCTTGTATCTAAGGCAACACATATGAGGCGTAGTTTATGCCCCTGTTGTCTATTCATAAGGCAACGCATTTTCGTACAAAGGCAACAATTTTAAAAACCAAGGTAAAATAATACCTAAGGCAACATTTTTACAAAGGCAACAAATGAAAATTGTTGCCACTTTAGGAGACGATTCAAAATTATTACCTTTTGGCATAATATAAAACAATCTTTTCACATGTTGTATTTGCTAGTAATAATACAAAAGTGTTGCCAAATATTTTAAAGACAACATTTAGAAAACTGTTCTATATAAATCAAATGACTACAATGAATCGGCTATTTTTGTTTTCTATTGCAATATATTACTATATTATATTAAAGGAGTGAGAATGTGTCGTACTATTTTGAATTTGTTATATTAGAAAAATGTTGAACATTAAAGCATGTAATAAGCATTTGACTACAGAATCCCAAACTTATAAAATTAATTAGTAAAACAATACAACAAAACAATATCAACTTGTTTTCAACATCAAATCTATCTAAATAATCTATTGTTTACTAGAATGTTGTAGGCCATAATATTAGTCTAACTAAAAAATAGAAGAAATAATAAAAGGTTAAAGCAACTTTAAATTTAGCCATAAAGTCATATTCTTCTTCTTCTTACTCACAGCCTTCTTCATCTTCTTCTTGTTCATCTCCCTGTACAAAAAATAAAATAAAATAGATAAATATTTCAACTTAGTTATCGCTCAAATACCAAAAAAAAAAAAAAAAAAAAAAAGTGAGAAAAAAATTGAAAGCCTTGGCTACTTTTCTATCTATATATTTTACGTATATAGAAATCAAAAGGTTTTTACCTTGGATGTAGAAGCCGAAGATTGAAGTCGAAGCACTTCTGTTGTACTAACACCGTCCTTCTCAGATTGATTATCAAGAAATAAAGAGCCAAGCATACTTAAATCAAAAGACATTTGTGGATTTTGTTGTTGAATTTGAGAAAGGATGGAGCTAAGACCATATGCTATCTCCCTTCTATCTTGTTGCCTTTTGTGCTCATAATCTTTTTGTAGAGCTTGAACCTCCTGAGCATGCTTCTCTTCAGCTTCCTTCATCAAGGCATTCTGCTTTAATTGAGTTGATGAAACACCTCTTCCATGAAAATTTAATCGAGACTTTTTCTTGTTATTAGAACCAATAATAGTTGAAATAACACTTTCAACCTCCTCCTCTGAATCTAATTTCTCAAGTTCAGTCTATATTTTAAAAGATAAAGGACAAAAATTAATATTGACAAAATTAAATGCAAAAAAGTTAACATGAAATGACAATGAATCTTACCATCAGTTTGTCCCTTAGGTCACCAGGCTTTCGCTTTGTTAGCTTCTCCTTGCGTGTTGCTATGAACATTTGAGCTAAACTAGGATTTTTTGTTGTTTTATTATCCTTTTTCTATACAAGAGTGATGAGTGTCAATTATTTTAATGCAGAAATAAAACCAATAATAAAAGTGATGAGAAATGTAAATAAGCAAACAAACAAACTCACCCACTTATATCGAACCCTAGCAAAACTCTTTGGTCCTGAAGTATGCATAATGTTCTTTTCCTTTCCAACTAACCGATTTGCTTTATTTTGCATACATCGTTCCTGACAAATTAAGATGGTGAACTAATGAATAACATTTTTTTTAAGACAAGAAATATACATTTTGCTATAAAGGCAGGGAAATATAAGAGACTTGTAAAAATTAAATGTAATGCCTCATATTTGACATCATTCCAAATCTTTAACAAGTCTTGGAACATATTTTTTGGGACTAGTTTTGGTCGTTTGATCATCCTTGTTTTATCATTGTCATATTTATGAAAGTGTACTCTTTTTAAATAACATTTGTACCTTCTCCAAGCAGCGCCAATGGTTTGCAAAACCCATTTTTTTCCCTCAATTGGGACAATAAAATGTTTCTACAACAATACAAAAAAAAGTTATACTAAAGTGATCATATTGGCACTGTTAGCCAATTAATTAATCTTAATCACAAATCAAGAACATAAGAAAACAACTCATTGAAAGTCTAGAACCTATTCTAGCACTTACAAAACAAGTCACTGATCTTAAAAAGTAGCAGGCAGCCAAGCAGAACACCATGTAGGCAGATCGACAACAATAATGACTGTTGGGGTTCATTTTTTTTACATAACATATGCCAATCAAGAAAGTTTAACATGACACTCTGACATGATAGCAGAATCCATATAGGACAAGTTAAGCAATTATAAAACATTTCTACCATATTTATTTAATTGAGTAAGTAACTCACCAAGACATAATCCCAAAGTTCTTCTTTCTTCTCGTTCCTTAGTATGGGCCAATTCTTGACAGTCAGTGGTAGGATATTTGCTTTTCGAGCTATTGTTCCTAAGAAGCTAATGAACTCATTTCATGTACTGTCATCCGGACCAACAGGTTGTCCATGCTCATTCAAGGTAATTTCCAAGCGTTCTTCTTCGCTGCGTCCATGGACTTTGTAGCACATAGTGGGTCCTCTTCTAGGCTTATCCTTTTCAGCTAACATGAGCAAAGAAATTCAAATGTTAAAAAAATGACTTATCAAGCATGTAGGTAAAGAATTTTTATTACAAATACAAACGATAGCTTGCCATTTTCTTTATCATTCTTGTCATGATTTAAGTGTTGAACTTCTAATCCGTCTCTTGTGGTTGAATAATGCTGATGTAATGTATGATTAGGGGTAGATGAGCCACCATGTGAAGAAGCCAAATCAACATTTCGCCGACGTTTTGCCATCACTGTTTTTCGAGTCAGAGCCTTCATTTTACGAATCTGAAATTGGGAACAAACATGGAAAAAAGAAAGACATACAATACTGTAATATATGTATGTACAAACATTATACAAAAAAAGTTTTCACACTTCATAACTCTTGTTAAATTGATAAGCAATTAATTGATCATAGACCACACATTCATAAGGGCATTTATAAGCAATTCAACATTAATGTCTAACTAAGCATGTGCTTCAAGTAGCCTTGAGAATTGTGTTCTTTACTGTTTCAGACACCATATTGACATAAGAGGTCAAATTTGAGCTGATCTTTAGGCATATGAGCATACAAGGAAAATATCACCAAACTGACGGGCCACCAAACCTCAAGCCCAAACCTCTATTGCAATATCAGAGAAGAGGAAAACCGCAGCAGCACAGGGGATCGGAACAAATTTAATTAATTGTTGAAGGACAAAGGGTAAGGGAAGAGGGGAGTCTGCAGGAAGGGGGAACAACACTCACTAGTGGAGCAGAAAACTTGGAGCAGCATATTAAAGTAGATAGAGATAAACAAAATGAATTAAGGCGGCAGCAACTCATGACAATAGAGCAGTAGAATTAAAGTTTCAACCGCCGCAAAGCAATAGGCAACAACAACATTATAAAGCAACAGCAGTACACCAAGACATTTTTCTAACTACTTTCTAAATCTGTAGAGAACTGGACAAATTTTCAATTAATACATGTTCATGATGGCAAATCAAAACATTCAAACATTTCCTAGTTGCATATATACTTGCATGAGATAATAGAGTTCCATTCTCAATTTAAAACCTATATTTTAAATTTTAAACCCACATATGACATATATATATAGCAGCAGAACACATCACCTTGATGCATACAGAATTACATGTGTAAAGAAGAGAGACATGCTTAATTATTGATGTACAGCTTAGAAAAAACTACCTTCCATTGAATAGCATTGGACTTGTCTTTACTTTTAGACTGTGGAATAGGTAACTCTTCATCGGTGGAATCAAGCTCATGCTCCATATCTTGGTTAGGCCTATAGAGCTCATCGTCTCCCGAAACCTTTTTCTGTTTATTCTTACTTTGATTGCCTCTATTATTTTGAACTCGCGCCATCAGTGACTTAGCTTGTTCCTTCAAACCTAATTCTTCCATTCTTGTCATATTTTCTCTAATTGTTTCCATTCTCAGCCTCTCATATTCTGACATTCTTGGTTCTTGAGTTTGATGCTCATCACCAGAACCTCTTATAGCTCCAAGCTTAGTGGATTTTTTCTTTGTCATACTTGTAGCTAATTAATTTTGAAAATGAATCCAATTATACAGAAGAAAAAAAAGAATTATATATATACATACACGCATTAATAAAGCAAGCTTGCACAAATAAAGAGTAAGAATTATACAGCCAAACAATAGCTATATATAAGCACTCATAAAGCAAACTCTCCATTAAATCTTCATTCTAAATTCAATTATATATCTAGGTTTTTTAATATCAAATTTGATATACTGGTATCCCTTTCTATCATAAACTAAGCATATATATGTGACATGCCGACATTGTTTACTAATAAAAATGTTGGACAGAAACATAGGAGAGGTGGGAAAATTAGTGCAGATGCATATAACCCACACATAGTGTAAGCAACCCCACTAGCTACCATTAGTGAATTCATTTGTAAGTTAATTCGACCTAGGACAAATATCTTAGCATCTGTCAGCAATTACTCAGTTCAGCAACAACTAGACATCAGGGAATAAATTGACAATCCTCAATATGCTTTAATTTTTAAATCTTTTCTAGTTAAAACTCTTCTGCTCAAGTTACAAAACAAGTAAGGATAACCATCTGTTTAATAATCTAGCTGATTTCACAAAAGGGTTAGCATGATTGAAAGCTTAACAACTAACCTCTATTAACTTAAATTTTAGTGGCAAATTCTGTTCGGTACGTTGTTTAGACTAAAGTAGAACAAACAAAATATAATTGATTTCTATAGTGAACAAATCAGCATATACCTTAGAACCCAAGACTCCAGGACCTTTATATGTACTAATTATTGATGTATGAATTGAAGTTAAGATCACATTGGAGCTTGGTCAGATTGGTAACTGTATGATTTCTGGACCGCCTAATAAACAACCTGGACTGCGCATCAGATTGAGAAAGGTGAGGTTTTGCAATGTTCAGAGAGCAGGTTCAGGTACTATAAGTCTCTAGATAGTAAAATTCACAAAGATTGAGAACATTATTCTCTATTGAGAAATAGAAAATTTTGATAATGGTTAAGCAGTTTCTAATTTTATTGGTATATCCTTCTATCATAATTATAAACACCACCAGATTATTTTTACATGCAGCCAAGAGGGGTCTAGAGTTAGACATTGCTGTGGTTTTGAGGATAATGGTGTTGTAAGCCTTGGAAACTTAATTTGATGTGTATGAGCAAATGAGACTATCAAGATGATCCATTTTTGTAAGTTTGAAGGATATGAGGTCCTCTCGTGCGCCTCATGGCCTATGAACTCTATTGTGCTCATTGTGGATAAATGGGATCAATGAACATGCTGATATTTATGATTTTGCATCATGAAAGAAATCGAAAAGTTTGGCAGTCCATGAAATTTGTGATGTTGGAATCCGCGTGGTTGTATTTTTTCTTTGGGCAAGGTTTAAAAGAATATGGCATTTACGGTTTAATTGTGAAAAGTGTCATCAAGTGCCTGTTTGGAGGGTGCTTCTTTGGAAGCTAAGCATTGTTGAAGCTCTTGTGCAACTGCTTTTGGTTTGAATAAAAGGATTTGTGGCTGTACTCTTTAAGAAGAAGTTTTTGGAGCAGTGCTTTTGTTGGGTGTGGTTGTGTGATAGGCAGTGATTTTAGAACTAAGTTGGATGAAATATTACAGAACTTCTACTGCCAGACACTGGCAGAATCCTCTACTAAACTGTCATATACATGGAATTTCATTGCTGAAGTTGCCTGTAATATCATTTCAACCAAGTTCACTTTTGTTGGCATTAGTTGGGTGGCCAAGGACTGTTTGAGGAAGTGTGTCAGGCTGGGTTTGCAGGAACTAGAAACAACCCATGAAGCAATGGAGCTAGGTGGCAGTCCACTTTATTAAGAAAAAGAAGCTAATATCCGCTGGGCTTACCTTGCTGGTGATTTGGATTGGGTCAGAACCAGAGCTTGACTAAGTTGGACCCGTCCCCACTTGCCTTTATGATCTAGGCACTAACAAGCATACTTATTTCATTTAGAGTTCCTTTACCTCAAAGTTAACAGGTACACATCATGCAAATTAATTGCTGGTAAGGCTTGGGGGCCCTATTCAAGGTCGTTGGATGTATCCAAAAGAGCGGTATTTGGGTAAATTGAAGTCATATGTAAAAAATAGAAGTCGACCCGAAGGTTCCATTGCAGAGGCCTACTTGGCAGAAGAATGCCTTATTTTTTGTTCTCGGTATCTTCCCGATGATTTTAGTTCAAAGTTGAATGGAGCACCTAGAAATGATGATGATACCGCATCCAATGAAGATGGAAGCCTTTTTCCTAATGTTGGACGTCCTTTAGGTGTAAAAAAGAAAAATAAAGGCAAAAAGGTTTCTTTAGATAAGGACACTTTGATGAAAGCTCATCGCTATGTACTCTTTAATTGTGATGAAATCAGTGATACATAAGGTTCATAAGTAATTTTAAATTGGTATTATTTCATATTAACTATATTTAATCTTTATTGTTTAATTTATAATTGACTAATACAACTAAGTTGCTTTGTGATATGTATGTAGTGAACATCAAGATTTTGTGAATCGTCAAAGAAGTCAAGGTAGACGGGTTAAGCGGAGTAGGTGGGCGAGAGCACAGGAGCACAGTCATGATATTGGAGCATGGTTCAAGGATCGTGTACGGGAAGAAAATGTTTCCACAGAAATCAAGGCTTTATCCCAAGGTCCTGACTACACTGTGAGAAGTTTTAAAGGGGACCTAATAAATGGTAACAAATTTCATACAACTGCACATGAGTCAAAAAGAAAAACTCAATGTAGTGGAGTTAGTGTAACATCTTCAATGTCGAGTTTTGCAAGTTCTAGGGATCAAAATCCTGTTGTTGGGGATGTAAAATATTATGGAGTGGTGGAGGATATCATTGAGTTAGATTATTTTGGTCATTTTAAAGTGGTATTGTTTCGCTGTAAATGGTTTCAAGTGGAGCAAGATGAGTTTGGGCTAACATGTGTAAATTTTAAAAGGTTATGCTATACTAATTAGGGGTGAGCAAAAATTCAGGGTACCCTGATCTGGAACCGGAACCTGTTCGGAACCGCAGGTTCCAAACTCGGAACCTGTTGAACAGGTTCCAGTTCCGGGTAATAAAATTAGTAACCTGTCGCAACAGGTTCCGGTTCCGGGTAATAAAATTTTGGACCTAGAACCTGTAGGGTACCCTGTTAGTACATGTTCCCTATAGGATACATGAAACCGAAACCTATATGGTATTGAATATTCTAGACAATTAGTGTTGGTTTGTTATATTTGAAGCAGTTTACTAAAGTTGTAAGCTTTAATTGTGAACATCCATTTTTAAAAATATAGAATTGTCACAATTATCAAGTAACTATTAAGCTTACTTTGAAAAACAGGGTATCCTGTTTAGGAACCGGAACCTGCAGGTTCCGGTTCTGGTTCCCAATTCTTAGGAACCTGTTGCAACAGGTTCCGGTTCCGGTTCCTATTTTTAGGAACCTGTTGCAACAGGTTCCGGTTCCGGGTACCGATATTTTTACAGGGTACCCTGCTACGCTCACCCCTAATACTAATGACCCTTTTGTGATGGCTAATCAAGTAAACCAAGTTTTTTATGTGCAAGATTCCAAAGAAAAGCATTTGCAATACGTTATGGAAACTATCCCCGGAGACATCTTTGATATGAGTGAAGAATCAAATGGTGACGTTGGAGTTTCTTATTGGAATGAATTTGCTAGCGATGGTGTTCTCCCAAGGGCAACCGTTGATGATGATTATGATGTTTGTTGGCTGAGAGAGGACTTGCCTGCCACTACTGTTGATGTTCCAGAATACATGTTGGATATGCGAGCAGAACCTGGAATTGATGATTGTGATGATGAAATCGAGGATGATACTCTATGGGATTTCATGCAAGCAAGTGAAGATGAAGCTCAGGAAATATGATTGGTCCTTTCTAGTTTTTAGTTACTTTAGAGTAATAAAAGAACACGGATTTTAGCTTAAACATTTTTAGTTTTGTTTGACTGCAAGATTATCTGTTTTAATGACCAAAAGTTTGGTTTTTGTTTGATTTTTGTTTGGTTTTGCGATTATTTAATAATCTCTTGAAGCTTAATTTGTTTGTTTTGGATTAGAATCAGCCAACTGCCCAAATATTAGACCAGCTTATGAATGTCGTGAATCATATTAGTCAGCTTGGAATGCCATAGAAGCGCTGAGTATGAAAAACCATAAGAAACTAGTCTTATTTTAATAATCTATTATTTAGTTTTATTTTGCATTATTGTTATTTTGGTAATATATTTGTCATTGTGATATGTATGAGTTTTGTAGAATACATCAATGTGATTTGATAAGCTTACGAATGTTGGAGGAGATATTAAGAATTTCCTAGCTGCTAACAGACAGCCGCAGCAGCAGGCAGCTGCTAGCCCTACCAGCAGGCAGTTAGAGCCGTTAGAAGCTGGCAACCTGCATCTAGAAGCCTGCAGCTATCGGCCACTAGTAGGAAGCAGCAAGCCGCCAGCCACTAGATGCAGCTAGCCGCCACAAGCAGCAAGCCACAAGCAGGAAGTCACCAGCGGGCGTGCAATCGCAGACTGTAGTCAGGAACAACAACTTAGGTAAAAATACACTGAATTCTTGGTTTGTTTTTCTTTTTGAAACAATTCTTGGGTTTTTATTATTGCAAAGTATTTGTTAAATTGGAGTTTAGAATAAGAATAAGTTTGACAAAATTTACTTTGAGTGAAATCATGTTGGTAACTAAAATTAGATAATTGCAACATTGTAAGTATTATTATTCTCAGTAGATATATGGTAAATATCTCAAGTAAACACAAATATTAAAAGATCTTGGGGATTTTGTGAGTTAATTGATATTTTTAAAACATCCATGTCTGATTTTAGAATTTTTGGGTATATATCCCTTATATGCTAGATAGCAAGAGTTTTTATAACTGCTGTCCTATGACATGCGCTTGAAACAGGTGATGAAATTCTTCTGGACAGCTTACAAACTTGCTGAAATTCTTTTTTCTTTGTTGGAAATGCTGATTTTCTCTGCTGAATCTTTGCAAGGATATTTTTTGTTCTTGAAAATCTTGCTATTTTGCAGAAATGTTGAATTTTCTACTAAAAACCTTGAATTTTTCCGCTGACAAATTCTGACTGTTTTGCTGAAGAGTTTGATTTCTCAGGCAAAAATTTCGAATTTTTCAACTGAAAATTCTATCTCTTTCCCACTTTGTTGTACTCTGAGTAGTATTACAAACTCGCTGAAATTCTTTTTTCTTTGTTGGAATTTACAGGATGGTACTGGAAGGTACGTTTGGAGGAATGGAAATCAATACCATGGTGAATGGAAGAATGGTTTGATTTGTGGTAAAGGCCGTTTAATTTGGGCTAATGGTAATAAATTTGAAGGTTGCTGGGATAATGGTGAAGTGATCATAATGGGACTTTTTCTTACCCACCGCCGCCAACACCGCCGCCGCTTCCACCGTTGCGATCGTCGTCTTGGAATGGGATTACTAATGGGAATTAATTATTTGTGACGAACAACAATAATTTTAATCCTAAGAAAAGGGTTTCAATGGCTAGTGGTGTTGGAGGAGAGAGGATATTCCCAAGGATTTGTATATGGGAAAGTGAAGGAGAAGCAGGTGATATAACTTGTGATATAATTGATAATGTTGAAGCTGCTTCTATGATTTATGGTGATGGATTTGTACGATTAGATCGCCAACTTCCTAAGAGTCCTTGTTGTTTTATTAAAGAAGCTAAGAAGCATGGCCAAACCATTTCCAAGGGTCATAAGAATTATGATTTGATGCTTAATCTTCAACTCGATATTAGGTATTTTCTATGATTTCCATCATTTTTATTTTTCTAAATTTGTCTATTGTTGTTTTTTTAATGATGGATTGTTTAATATTATGATTATTGTAGACATTCAGTTGGGAAGTATGCTTCAATATTAAGGGATCTGAAAACAAGTGATTTTGATCCAAAGGAGAAGTTCTGGACAAAGTTTCCACCAGAAGGCACAAAACTAACACCAACGCATAAATCAACCGAGTTTCGATGGAAGGATTATTGTCCTATGGTGTTCAGGTCAGTGAATCAATGAATCGGATCGAGCGATGAAATCATTTGTAGACGTATTATAGTACTAAGAAAGTTTGAATGAATGCTGATAAAATTATATATTTCTTTGGTTGATTTAGACATTTGAGGGAGCTGTTTCAAATAGATCCGGCGGATTATATGCTGGCAATTTGTGGGAATGATGCTCTCCGAGAACTCTCTTCAACTGGGAAGAGTGGTAGTTTTTTCTATCTTACCCAGGATGATCGATACATGATCAAAATTGTGAAGAAATCTGAAGTCAAGGTTTGTTTGCCGTTTCTTTTGACCTTTGCTTTTTAATTTTTCTTTTCCACCAAATGTTTCTGCTGTTAGGCTGGCTGGCTACCTAGTTGGCTATTCGGTGATTCCTTTGTTTTCAAGCTCTAGTGTTGGTTATAATTTATAATAATGAAACTTGCTATTATTAAATTTAGGCGTGTCCTAATTGGGTAATTCTACCGTTCAGGTTCTCCTTAGGATGCTTCCAAGTTACTACCAACATGTTTGCCGCTACGAAAATTCACTCGTGACTCGGTTTTATGGTGTGCATTGTGTCAAACTAGCTGGTGGACCTAAGGTACAACCACTTGTTTCATGTGACTACCAATGTTTTGTTGTGCTCAGGTTCATGAATTGTATTCAAATTTCTCAATTCTTTTTTGTCAATTTAATTTCAACCAGACACGCTTCATTGTCCTGGGAAATTTGTTTTGCTCCGAGTACCGTATTCATAGAAGATTTGACTTGAAAGGATCTCGACATGGCTGCATTACAGAGAAGCTTGAGGTTGAGATTGATGAAACTACTACCCTCAAGGATCTTGATCTTGACTTTGTCTTCCGCCTCCAAAGGAATTGGTATCAGGAATTGATGAAGTGAGTGGTTGGACATGATTAATTTGATAGTAATCCTCTATATACTATCATTTTGCAGCTTTAATTGATTGTAAGTTTATCTGTTATCAGGCAAGTGAACGGGATTGTGAGTTCCTTGAAGCGGAGAAAATCATGGATTACAGTCTTTTAGTGGGTGTTCATTTCCGCGATGATAACACAGGGGATAAGATGGGCCTATCCCCATTCGTCCTTCGTGGAACTAACTCCATTATTCTCTCTACATTAAAATTGTATTGTACTAAGATTATAAAAGCTAAGTAAATTATGTCCATTGCTTTTCCAGGAAAACGGGATTCATATCGGAATGTTGAATTTTCTACTGAAAACCTTGAATTTTTCCGCTGACAGTTTCTGACTTTTTTGCTGAAGAGTTTGATTTCTCAGGCAAAAATTTCGAATTTTTCAACTGAAAATTCTGTCTCTTTCCCACTTTGCTGTACTCTGAGTATTTCTCCTTTGATAACCGAAGGCTTGTAAGTGTTTCTAATTCTTCAGGAAACCTTGAGGAGCTTTAAGATTCATGTTCTGATTTCTTCCACTTGAAGTCTTACTTGCTTCGTTGTGGACTTGTTGATAAATTGACTTGTTGCTCTTTCTCGAGATATCTTATTATTTTTTTTCAAATGACCTTTTGCTCTTTTAAATTCAATTTCTTGACTAAAAATGGCTCTTGATTCAAGATAATTCCTTGACGTGATTGCAATCTTGCCTCGTACTAGGCTGCTACAGCAACTGTTGTTAGATGTTTTGTACTGAGCTCAATGCCTCCTCAATTGACGATTTGTTGCATGGAGGAGCTTGACTTTGAATTTTTTTTCACAGAATATTGTCAGACAGCTCTTTGCACTTTCATCTATCCTCTCCATGCTCAACATTGTACGTAATTTAGGAATAAGAGCCGCTATGAGCATTCTGCAAATTAGCTGAGCTATTCTTGCCTGATGGGCTCATAAAATTCTGCAATTTACAGTTCTAAGGCAGTTTGATGCTTTGGATCTGTAGAGATGATACACCTCAAGTAGGAAATATTGCTTGAGTAACTACCTTGAGCCTGTCTACCCCCGAGCTGTAATGTGCTTGTTGTGTGCTTGCTGATACACGCTATATAGAAGCTCCATAAGGCACATTTTGAAGGTCTAGCAACATTTTTCAAATCTTATGGTCTGAAATTGATCTTGCTTTCCTATCCTCACAATGCTGACTAGACGATTGAGTAGCTTGAATTACTAGACCGCTTGAAAGTTTTCTGGCAGATTCTCTGCGATCTCATTGTATTCATAATGACTCGCCATAGAACTTGTATCATCTAAACTTATGCTTAGGAGAATTCTCAAGAAACTCATGAGTAGCTGAAGGTAAGAAGTGCCTACTTATGCCATGCTGCTACCTATTTAGATGAACTCAAATTACAATAATTCAGAGTTCAGAATCTTACAGGTTTAAAATCATACTGTTTTCTTTATTTTGTATTTTTTTAACTCGAAAGTTGGGATTTGCTTACAGTTTAGATGATTTTAAATTTTAGTAATTCTTCATTACTTAACCTTTAAACTAGATATGCATGCTCTTCACTCCCTTTTTAGACATATAACTCACTATGTTGCTTCAGGTCTCAACTAAAGACACCGATATGGAAAACATGCTGTTGAACTGTGTGCCCGTCTATGCAATTATACCGGTAAGCCTGCATTAATCAGCATTCAGCACAAGTATTTCCTTAATTAAGTCACATAACAAATTCAAGCAGCAATTCAATGACTAATTTATTTACTTGTTTTGTGGCCTGCATTAATCATCAATTCAGTAAGCCTACATTAAACAACAATTCAGTAAGCATACATTAATCAGCATTCAGCACAAGTATTTTTATACGGAGTATATTGTAGTAGCATATTCAATTGTTGGCTTTTGAAACTAATTTAATATGAGTTAAAATTGTATTTTTTTGATAATACATGAATGTTTTATATCTTTTTTAAGAATTAGGTTCTGGATTTTCCTAATTTCAGAATTACTGTTTTGATTCTTAGTATGTCCTAACTTAATTGTATTGAAACATGAGATTATTTTGTGAGAAATTAGATAATTAAGATTATGGTGTGCACAGGCAGTAGCTAGCAGGTAGGAGCCACCAGTAGGCAGCATCTGGCCGCCAGCCACAGGATGCAGCTAGCTGCCAGCAGCAGGAACTCGCCAGCTGCACCTAGCCGCTGACAGCCGACAGTCGCCAGCCACAGGCAGTCACAAGCTTCACGCAGCAGCAACTCGGGTAAAAATATGCTGAATTCTTTCAGCTACTTTGTAAAATTTATGTCATGCTTAATCAAGCATTCTAGCTTAAGCAATTTTGGTTTTGTTTGATTGCAAAAGTATTTGTTAAATTGGACTTTTGAATAAGAATTAGGTGAGAAAATTTTACTTTGGGTGAACTCATGTTGGTAACTAAAATTAAACAATTGTAAGTACTAGTATTCTCACACACAAATTAAACAATTGTAAGTACTATTTGGCTATTTCCCAGTGGTGATGTTTTTTTTTTTTTTTTAATTTTCATTTGTGTTATTAGCTTAAGTACCTAGGGTCGATCATCCAGAAGAATGGTGACATTGATCAAGACGTGACCCACAGGATTAAGTCAGGGTGGCTTAAATGGAGAGCGGCCACGGGAGTGTTATGCGACCGCAGCATTCCCTTAAAGTTGAAGGGAAAATTCTACAGGACTGCCATAAGACCAGTGTTGCTCTATGGTACAGAATGTTGGGCTTCTAAGAAAGAGCATATTAAAAAGATGGAGGTTACGGAAATGCGCATGTTAAGGTGGATGTGTGGAAACACTTTAAGAGATAGAATCAGAAATGAGGTTATTCGCAAGAAAGTAGGTGTGGCGGGCATTGTAGATAAATTAAGGGAAAATCGTCTGCGTTGGTTTGGACATGTAAGACGGAGACCCGAGGGTGC
Organism: Chenopodium album; assembly: GCF_948465745.1. Lineage (NCBI taxonomy): Eukaryota > Viridiplantae > Streptophyta > Magnoliopsida > Caryophyllales > Amaranthaceae > Chenopodium > Chenopodium album. The sequence continues at coordinate 19,833,684 of NC_137860.1, read as the reverse complement.
ACCGGTGCGAAGAGTGGAAGAGTGGGACCATGGAGGGATTAAACGAGGAAGAGGGAGACCAAAGATGACTTGGTTGGAAGGAGTGAGGAAGGATATGAAGTGCATGGATTTACGTGAGGATGAAGTTTTGGATCGTAAGGGATGGAGGAGAAAGATTTATGTTGATGACTACACGGAATAATCAAATTTGGTTCATGTTAGCCGACCCCACTTTTGGGATTAAGGCTTTGATTGATTGATTGATTTGTGTTATTAGCTTGTGTGTGTTGTATAATTGTGTCTATTAATAGCAATTGGATCAACATGAACATTATCAATGTCACTGCAATCAGCTCTTTATTATGTTGTGTTAATCTTTTTCAGGTGTATATCACTAAAAAAGAACAAGAACTAACATGTCAAATTGCCTACAGACATTATAGAAAGGTATCTATAACCAAATTGTTCTGATATGTCACTCTGCTCATGTTACTAAACATTTTAAGTTTTGCGGTCATATATCTTAGTACCATGAAAATTCTCCCTTCTTTATTTCCTGCTAGAATTCAGTGAAAGTGCATGAAACACCACAACATTGTCGGTCATTTCTATTTTCACTTTAGGGAAGATGACCAATGCTTGATTTTGTTCTTGACAGGAAAGTGGAAATAGTTATAAGAAGTCTAAAAAGAAGGGTGCTATGAAGAAAAAGTGAAAGTTTCAAGTTGTTGTGCTAGCAATGTAGAATACTAGAATTAGTCTTCTTTGTGATCTTTTCTTTTTTTTTAAAAAAAAAAAAAAAGATAGACATGCTCTTGAGTATTTGATGTACTAAATACTGTCATTTTAGTCAGTATGCTAGTGAATAAGATAAAAAATTACTCATATGTTGCAGTTTTGTATAATACTACAAGTTCTATTTTTTGTTGGTCAAAGTGTTAATTCATTTCTGAAAGCTACAAACATCTTTGTAGTCTGGAATGATTCTACTTCACTGCTATGTTAATTCAAGTTACTGTGTGAAATTCTGAAGTCAAATACTGTCAATAAACTTGACTCATCATACCTTATAGTATTTGCACTTTTCCTATAAGACTCCAATCAATTACATAAGGCAATGGAAACACATGAAACAATCATTGTCTTTTATATCTTGAAACAACGATTTTAAAATTGTTGCATAGGAAACAATTTGTTGTTGTATTTTTGGACAACATTTGAAATAAATGTTGCCTTATTTAAAAAAAGGGCTACATTTTACATATTGTTGTCTTACATTGTCTAAAGCAACACTTTTTAAACCGTTGCATTGTAGTGTAGTATACATTATTTAGGATCAAGGTAACAAACATGTTTTGTTGCCTTTTATAGTAAAAGGCAACATTTGTAAAATTGTTGCAATTTTGTGTGTTGCCTATTCTCATTTTTTTTTTGTAGTGAAACCCTCCAAAAGACAAGTATAAAAGTCCAATAAAAGTTGATTGGAAATCTCTATGATCAAAAGTTGATCAAATGACACTATTCTTCAACCACTTTATATAATTAAGAGTTAAATACTTGATTAAACTCTAATGTGAATGATGATTGATTAGACTTAGCAAAATCATGAAAAGTGCATAAAGAAGTTAAGCAGAGTATCATTTTGAACCTAAGAGAAGTGTTCTAAGTGGCTCAAATGGAAAAGGTTTTAAAAAGTATGAGGATTTCATTAAGAAGTTATAAGCCAAGAATTGCAAACAAGTTGCTACTTCTCAAACCTAGAACTACTTACATGCTAAAAGTTGTTATGAACAACAAATGTTTCAAATTAAATGGACCAATTCCAATTGATTAGATACTACCTCATATATTTGGAAGGTAAAAGAATGGAAATGTTCCAATTTAAGAATTATATTATAGAAATTGATTTAGCATATTGCTACTTCTTGGACATATGATGTCTTGTTTAGATCACTCATTGCACAATGTGATTGAACTAAAGGAAGAAGTTATTGCTAAAGGAGAAATAAATCTACAAGTTTAGAAGCAAATGTTGCTACTTCACAAGTAGAATCTACAAGTTTGGAAGCAAAAGTTGCAACTTTACAAGTAGAACCAGTATTTCACCACTAATAATTGGCTAGAATTAAATAAATGTTATTCATTCTTGCCATTATCAAAACACCATTTAATGTTATTAATGACTAAGCATCGAAGATTCAAAAACGTGGAATAAATGTTATTCTATGCTTCTTTGAGTCATAATGTGTTTTGAATTGCTAAATAGGTTTAAAATTCTATATGATAGAAATAATTAAACAATTTCTATATATATAAATTGTCTCTAATATGTCAATTAATTCAAATGAAAATGAAAATTGTACGCGGAAGATCCAAAGGGATGGACTTTCAATATCATTAGATTATGAATCCATTGATATATGTAATTATCATTCTAATTTGAAATTTTGACAAAGTCACCATTTAGAGAAATGATGTTGCAAACTCTAGGTCGAATACATATCGATGTAAGAAAACCAAAGGTTCAAAGACTAGAGACGGACAATGAAACTTCATTTGTAATACGATCACTACTTATGCTTAGTTGAAGCATGGAAGTGAAAATTTTGAAAAGTTCAAAATGTTCAGTATGAAGTTCAGTATCAACTTGACAAGATCATGATTACATTACAATATGATTGTAATTGTGAAAATTTAAGTCAAGACACATGTACATAGCAACATATTCAAAATATTGCGATATGATCGTAATAATGAGAATTTAAGCCAAGACATTAATAAACATCCAAGAGTTGTGAAATCGTTTTACAACAAACTCCAAAAGAAAACCTTGTGAAGTGTTTATGAAGGGAGCTATCAACCTATATGAAATATATATTGATAATGGATGTAAATTACCTATCTTTCAACCATTATTCAAGGGATATACTTTTAAGATAAGCTACAAAACTAAACAAAGATACATACGTCAAATCAAAATGTAGCAAAGGCTTCATATGTGATATGGATAAGAAAAGTTCGTATTGATTCTTTCTACAAAGTAAGGAATAAAAGTTGTATTAAAACGTTTAATGCACGTTCTATTCCTATACAGAGCACGGGGTACTACTACACAAATCATACTTAGCACAAAAAGTTTGTTGCTCAAGTAGGTGCCCTTATGGAAATTGTTCCAAAAGGTCAAGTGGGAGTAGTGTAAATCTCAAAAGAGTTCGAGAAAAGCAACAAACAAACATGGTTCAAAACCATGGTTGGTTCACCCTATGCTAAATATGCCTCCTCAAAAGGCAAGTGGGAGTATATGAATCTCGAAAAGTTCGAGAGCCTTGAAAGAGTTCAAGAAAAGTGATTTCGAAAATCTTGAAGAAATTTGAGAAGTAATCGAATAAAAGCAACAATATGAGCATGATTCACCTCATGTTACAAATGACAACACGTGGTCTCATTAAGTGTAATGGGATTAATAACCATGTGTCAAAGGTAGTACATTCTAAGTGCACATCGTCTATTGTCGTTTCTCATTGAAAGCTAAACAAAGTTGTTGTATGAGTTTCAATTGTTGCATAAAAACCCACAATGGTGACTAGCATATGTAAAACTTAGCCAAAGAAATATGATTTCATATTGACTAAGAGTTCTAAAATATTTATTTTGGAACATGATGATTATGCAAGTAATAAAGATGATTTGACAAGTTATAACTCCAAGTGGTTTAAAACCATGAAATCTGAAATAGATTCTAAGTCTGTAAGCAAGTGTATGACACTTGAGTAATTTGCCTAAATTGGGTGGAACCCAACATAAGCAAAACAGACAAGAAAGAAAAATGTTTTCTAACTGTAGGCGTCGCTTGAAGTGCGCCTACGTTAAAGCATGTTGTGAATATGCTTGGCACTCATAGGAAGTGGGAATTGACATAACGATTAGGGACAACGATTAGGGACAAATAAAGTAGGGAGCCGCCAACAAGTTTTTAAGGAACTTGTAAACCGTTCACGGATCATAAAAGGCAACCACGAAAAGGGACAACGAAAGGCAACAACGATTGACCCGTGAAGGTTACACCCCATTCATAATCCATGAGATTACTAACTCCATATGGTTCGGAACCACGAAAGGAGGATCGGGGATGATGGTACGAAGTGAGTCATGGAGTCACATTCGCCCGTATTGGCCTCTACTCGATTCTTATAATGAAAAGTATTCCTGCGATCTCAAAGGCATGCAAACAAAATATTTAATTTGCTCCAAACTATTATTAAGCTAAATTGGTTTAATATAATTAATGCACATATAATTCTATAATATCGTGACCACTTAATTTAATAACAAGATTAAAGGAACCTAAACCGGTTGTCCAAATTATCTTATTAGGCGTGATTTTCAATTACATATTCCCTTTAACATGCACTATGGTGATCATAATAATAATAGAACAAACATTAATATTGGAAGCAATTCAACAATAATAACGTTAGTCAAATCAAATAAAAATAATCCCTAATCATGATACTAGAAATAAGAAATAAAAATAAGAGTAATTAATTAATTAATTACTCACATTCCGCGCGTTCCTTTAAATTGCTACATCATGAATAAACTGTTAGTAACTTCAATAAATAATAAATCAAATGGAAATTAAATTAAATTAAATAAATGTAGAGTTGATTTGGTCCAAACCCTCAGTTAATTCTACCTTTCACGCCTTGGTTAAAGTATAGAACTTCGGGTATTGTATGAATTCCTTAGAATGCTTAAGGGATGTATAAGAGAATAGGGTGGCTAGAATTTAGGCTAGAGCAAGAGAATGATTTTTGGTGTAGGGAGAGAGGATGATTTTTGGTGTAGAAGAGAGAAAGAGAGAAGGATTAGGTGATCAAGCTTGTTGATGATTGAAAAAGGGGAGATATGACCTCTATTTATAGGGAAAAAAGAGGGGTCGAATTAAGAAAAGATAAGAATTCGAATCGGATAAAACTCTTGCGATAGACAGCAGTTTTTGCGGTTTTTGTTTTTATCATATCTTTTGATCCAGAAATCAGAATAAGATGAATAAGATATCGTTGGAAAGCTCTTGAAGTCTGCTTTCTAACCCAAGTGGAATCAGATTAAAAATATTTTGTAGAATAAAAGATATAGCCGAAATAGTGGGACGGTGTCAGTTTTGGATATAGTTTCGTATTTCTTTTATATCTTTTTCATTCTAGCTCGGAATTAATATTATAATATATCATTGGAAAGATAATTTCAAGAGCTATCCAACCATCTAAGAATAAGATAAAAACAGTGAGGAACGAAAATAATATCTGACTATCTTTGAACGTCTTTCAATTCGAATTAAATTACTAGAGGAATTTTATTCTATTTCAAACTCTTTAATCTTATCTTTTCAAAAAGGATAATTAAGATCTTTTAGAAACTTATAGAAGCTTCCAATTAATCCTAATTGGATTAGGAATGAGATTAAATCCTTTGGACCCTCCACATGATCATTGGGTCGTAGGTAAGGTGGGCTTAGGTTCGATTTAGACTCAATTTAGTATTTTAACCATAACTTATTCGTTATAACTCGGATTTGGGCTTATAATATATCGTTGGAAAGCTCTTTTCAAGCCCCATCCAACCATTTAAAAATTGGACCCAGATTATGGACCAAAATAAACTGGTCTAAACGTTTTTATAAAAAGGACACGAAATGAATGATTTTAATGGACACGAAATGAATTATTTTGGGTTTAAAGGCACGAAATGGGGAAAATAAGTAATGATTTGGGAAAATGGGCTATGAATTAAATTGTTTTATGAAATGTATTGAGTGGAACATGGATTTAAGCACTCTAAAGATTACATACTCAACCCGACCAATAATGGCGGTAAAAGGTTGTTCATCATTGGGTTTGGTTTTGGGGAGACATTTTTAGGTGTCTACACTAACTAAAGCAAAGACTTGTTAAAGGATTCAACTAATTCATAGTATGACTATGACTACTATGAAACCTTTAAATGTTGCAAAGATCTATTAAAGATATTTAGTGATTTCTACCTTATAAAATTTGGTAGATAGATTTCAAAACGCTTTCTTGAAATTGTTCATGAAATAAGATTTGTATATGATACAATCAAAAGTTTGGAGATCCAATAATCCTAAGGATGCATAAAAGATCCATAATGGATTGAAGTTAGCATCAGGGAGTTATGTTCCTAATTTTTTGAGTTAATCAAATCGTTTGATGCTCTCGTAAAATGAAGAAAAGGTCTTGTATGTACAAGATGTTTAGTGGGAGCTATGAAGTCTTCTTGATCTAGTATAAAGAGTAATTATTCATTGCTTGAAGAGTCAAGTGGTGGGTAATGCATTTTATATGAAAACCTTGAAGAAGAAGATGAGTACATTTGGGATTCAAAGATCTATATAGATAGGTCTCGAAGGATGTTTGAGTTTTGGTTAAGAAGCTTATATTGATAAGATTCTTATAAGGTTCAAAATTATATTGAAAAGAGTTTCAATCCCATGTGACATGGCACGTTGCTTAGTGATTCAATACCTTGAGAAAGGTTGATGAAATTAAGACTTTGAGTGATGATCCTTATGAAATTCGCAAAGGATGCATCATGCATGCCATGGACTATACTTGTCTATTTGATTCACGTGTTTTAAAGAGCAAGTGATGATAGATTTCAATCGAAATCCAATGTAACGTTGGAATACAAATTAGAAATTCCAAAGTTCCTTGCAAAAGGGCGAACGAAAATTCTTAGTGTATGGAGATGAAAATGATTATAAAAATTTAGAAATTGCAAAATTCATGTTTATGAGAATGTCTCATGAACTCTACTTACTGAACCCCTTCCATGACTAAGGTATGAGAGTCATACTAAGGTTTTTGGATTGAAGCAAGTTATGTAATTTTAGTTGTGTATGTTTTGAGAAAGCATATTACAAAAGTAAATACATTAGCTTGCAAAATTATGTTTATTAATTGAAACAAAGTTTCAATCTTATTTAATCGTGGTTTCAAGATTAAATAAAATGTCCAAAATAATTATGAATTGATGGGCTCACTAGATTGATGACCTTTTGAATGAAACCCCATAGGTGAACAAAATTCATACATTATTTAAGTTCCTAGTTCGGAATCATTAAAGTGGACATAAATGATTTCAATTTGGATTAGCATGTTAAGATTGATTGGATAGCGCAGTTTCATGGGTTATAGGAGCGTAGTGATGCTCGGTCAATCACATGGATATGCATGAATGATGCATGATCGAACTATAGACCTACTTTGAAGTTCAAGTATAGAGCTTCCGGATATATTAGTGATTCCTTTGACATGAGTGGAACATGATCTCATTCAATGGATGTTATAACTGTGGTACATTCAAACGTCTGCCCGTAACTGGAGATTATAAAGGGTGTTTCTCGGTTATTTCAGAAGTTGAGTGGGAGCTTTGGTTGCCACAAGATTGGATAGAGTCTACCTATTTAATTAGGAATGTGTCTTGGCCCCTTGAAGAGGGAGAATTCAGAAAATGCATGGCCGTGCTCAAATGTGTTACATAGTAACCATTTGTTTTGTAATTCTAACTCAGATTTAAACCAAGCGGCGAAGCGAGCTTAAAAGGTTGCCCTAGGAGCTGAAACACGTGAAAGCTCAAAGCTACTGGTTCTGCAGGAACATTCTATGGTCTTAATAAGATTTGTAGATTAATATGATCATGACATAAGATGCAATCATATTATCAAATCGACACACATTGACTTAAGGAATTTGAATATTGCACACTTGTCTCAGACAAGTGGGAGATTAAAGGAGTTATGTCTTCGATAAGTGCAATTACTAGATATATCAAGGATCACTATTATGGAGATAATAAGTTCATTCTATTGGGGCGTCATCCTCTGTTGCTAGACTATGAGAGATGATCTTTGGACTAGTCAAATAGTCCAAAGCCCTTTAGAATGGATCGTATATTGGTCACACACAAGGGTATTGGGTTAAGCAAGTAAGAGGCCCATTAATGGGCCTCATGAGCAATTAACTAGTCATGAATTAGATTGGGTTAACATAGTTAGATTGGAATTAGGTTTTGGGCTTTTGACATGGGCTCTTATTTAGAGATGAGATCTATAAATAAGATCCATGCCTAGGGTTTGTTGGAAGCAGTCATAATTCACACACAGTGAATTTTGACATCAAGGCAACCAATCCCAAAACCCCAATCCCCTCTCTAACTCACGGCTCCCTCTCCTCCCCTTTGGACTCACGGCCGGCCACCCCTTGGTAGCGCGTGTGGTGGTTCGTGGTGGTTCTTGGTTAGTTTGTCTCTCATCTCCGTAGAAGGTCAATTGAAGGGTTCAATTGCAACTAACTAGCATTAGTGGAGGTCTTAATCTGTGCCCGTGGACCAAGTAGAGGAATCACACTTGAGGTTCTTTATCTCCCCTTGTTCTTGCTCAATCGCACGTGGAATCACGCTTCAAAGGTACAATTATTTGTTCTTTATGTGTTATGCATTAGATCTTTGGATTAGGTACTATATGAATATGATTCATGTTTATTTCCGCTGCGTAGTACCTATAAACTCCTACAGTTCAACCATGTTGATGCGAGTTTTAGGCGGTGATCAGGGGGGAGGGCCCGAGGCTGGAGGGTTTTAGGCGATTTAGTTTGACGGTAGTTGAGGGAAGATTGGCCGCCGGCGAGGAGGTTGTGTTAGACGTTTGCAGTGAAGGGGGAGGGAGGAGGTTGGTTGTCCTGGTGGCAGGAGAAGGGGAGGGGATGGCTACCTTTTTAAAAAAATTGATTTATTTTTTTATTTTTTTTTATTTAAGACCAATAGGGTGGTGACACGTGGGCCCTCAATCGAAAAATTGACCGGAATATAGGAGGGGTGGTGAAACCTATTGGTTTTGTAAATTATGGGTGGTATTTTTTAATTTCAAAAAAATATAGGTGGTTAATTCAACATAGGGTACATTTAGGGGTAGTTATTTACAAAAATTTATCCATTTAATCATTCACATATTCTTCAAAAAGGTGGGTATACATTACTATATTATAAGATGGAATAAAGTTATCATAAAAGTATTTAAGGTTACCATTTATACTACAAAAGTTATTATTTTTCTAATAATAATAAATTTTTAAGAAAATCTTATATTATATTAGACTAATCATATTACCCTTTATAGTATGTCATGATAAATCTATAAGAACTTATACATTAAAATAAAATCAAACCAACGACAAATTATAAGTTTTCCTTCAAGTGGTTAAAGTAACCATAAAAATAGTTAAAGTTACTCTCAAACTGACCGTCTTACATACAATAAAATTAACGTACACCAACTCACACAAGACTCATCAATAACCAATAACCAATAACTATATACTAAAAGACACACCAGCAATGACACGTGTCATCTCCAGGTGTGTCCTTAATTATACTTCTTCTTTTTTAAAAAAAAATTATTGATTAAGGAAACTAATAATTTACAAAAATAATATTATTTTATTTACATATTCCATATTAATACGTAACACGGAGTGATTATTATATTTAAAAATTTGGACAACTGTAAACCAAAAATCATATTTTAAAATAATTTGCACAAATATTTAAAAAAATCCGGTGTACACTATTTTACTGAATGGCGGATTGGCGGCGGAAAGAAACTAAAGGTTTTACTCACCCACCCAAGTTAAACTCATATTTCTCGCTCCTTCCTTCTTATTTTCCCCTTTCAGATACTATAACTTCTCTCTCCTCCTTTTTTTTCTCTCTCCTCTTCATTTAACTTTCTCTTCCATTCTTCCTTCCATTTATTATATCCCTTCGTTTTTCAAGTTTTATGTCCACAAACATGTAGATAGCAAAACCAGTTGAATTTTGCAGCTTTCTTACAATTGAAGCAAAAATGCCAACCTATAAAGCATGGTGACTAAAAATTCTGCAAACCGTCAATGTTAGTAAAGTATGAGTGACTGGAACATATTATGTTTCTGATTTACAAGTAAAGTATGAGTGACTGGAACATATTATGTTTCTGATTTACATTTTATTTATTACTTTTTTTAAAAAATTTTGTTGTTATGTGATGTGGATCTTTATTATTTTGATTTGTTTGAGTGATTGTATTGTTTTATCATTGTTAATTTTGTGTATATTTTGGTTGATTTTGATACTCTGTTTTTGTGAAAAAAATGTCACTTTTATGAAAAAAAAGGGTCACTTTTGTGAAAATAAAGAGTCACTTTTGTAAAAAAAAAAGGGTCACTTTTGTAAGAAAAAAGGGTCACTTTTATAAGAAAAAAGGGGTCACTTTTCGCAAAATGTTCGATGTACAATAAAATTATTGTACACCGGGGGCATGCAAAAGTTTTTGAATAATTTGAGACCTATTTTACAACAAGAAAAAATATGACTCAGTTATTTTCATTTTTATTTTATTTATTTATTTATTTGTTTATTTATTTTGCATACTTTTGTATTTGTTGTGTAGTAGAAGCTACAATTAAAAAAAATCAACATATGACATAGTTTTATTATTCATCAACTAATTTATGATTATAATTCTTATCAATCAATAATCTATAGCTATATATAATTGTAGATCACCGTGCATGGCACAAGACCTAACCTAATTGTTAATTATTTTCTAGATTAATGTAATTTTTTTTTATACATTTCACGTACTTTACTTCTCATTAGAGTTGGTAAAACCTGAATTGACCGACCGGCTAATCTAAATTGAAGATATTGAGAGAAACTGAAACCCAAATAGCCCGAATTCAACCTGATTTGGCCTAAATATCATATTTTGTAACATTTTACACTATTTTTAGTAGAATTATACCCAAATTTAATTAAAGTTTTGTTGACCGATCACATCTTGTATTTTGTATTTCTTTTGAAAGCATATCTTGTAAATTGTAATGTGTGAGTGTGACGAATAACCATAGTACCATACATAGTTACATACCTACCTACCCTTAATTTACCAGTTATACACAGTATAGTTTAAATACGTTACTCCAAGTCCACCACAACATTATTGCTATCAATTTCCCATACAATAATAGTCAACCATACCAAATCAATTTTCACAAATGCACCCCATTTCCTGCATTCCTATTCAAAAATCAAAAATTCAGTATTTAGTATTTACCATTCTATTACATTCCGCGGGTTTTTTTTTTTAATTAATTCCTTAATTTTCTCTCTCCTCCAATTTGCAATATCTCACCTTCATTCCATCCATCAATGGCGTCTTCTGAAGATCAAATCACCTTCAGAACCAAAGTCCTTACTCGCCATCTCAACCCAATTCTCAATTATTCATCTTCATCATCACCCAATCTTCTCTCCTCTTTGCCATGCCTCTCCTACACTCCTCCGGAACTCGTCGAATCGGAACCTGTTTTCGATACGAAGCAAATGCGATCTCTATTGGATTACCACAACATCAACCACCGTGACTGGTTGTACAATATCATGATTCAGAGCAATCTGTTTAACCCCTCGATTCGCGGTCATCGGAAATTTGTTTGCCCTGATTATAATCAATCTATAGAACAACAAAGGGAGATCACCGTCAAGCGAATCGAGTATTTGCGTGATTGTGGGGTTTTTTTGGGTTGGCTTACTGGGGATTCGGAAGAAGATGAGCTTCGTAAAATAGCGTTGAATGAAGTTTTGGTGATTTTTGATCATTCCCTTACGACTAAGCTCGGTGTCCATTTCCTTCTCTGGTAATTTTCTGCAAAAATTGATAAATATTAAGTCAAAATTTAAAGCTATTCTTTATCCCTACGTTCCTTTTTTGTTAGTCCTATTTGGAATGAGGAAATTCAAGTTTATATCAGAGATAAACTTGTTTCGTTTATGCAGGGATAAAGTCGTATATTTGCCAGTTAAATTGGAGGGCACATTTGGAAATGAAAAGTTAAAGTTGATAACACAGTTAACGCCTGTGAACTGGAGCTAACCTCTGGTTAACTGAGTCCTATTAACCCATTGTTAACAAAAACGAAATGAATTGAATTTTCTCAATGGTCGTTACTTGTAAATCTTAATTTAAACTTTATACGACAGTAATACAAAAATTTTATATCACACTACTTATTTGAGGGCTTATAGTTTTATAGGAAGCTACTTATTTGTTGATATACCTGTCAAATGTTGCTAATGAATGGAGACTAATAGTTAATTGGAATTTACCAGTGGAGTGAACTTTAATTGGATAGTGACCACATTGCCGCTAGATTAGCAGTCTCGTCGGCATTTAAGGTTGTCGACAGTAACAAAGTTGGGTGTGACCTTAGTTTCAGAAATAGTGGCAAATTAAACTCCCTCCGTCCCCAAATGATAGTCTTTTATGGGCAAAAATCACGGGAATTAAGAAACTTAAATAAAAGTTACATTGAAAAGATAAATTTACATTGGGTATGTGAAATAGTAGAGAGATAAAGTAATAAAATTACATTGAAAAACAAAATTTACATGGGAAAGTTAAATTTGCACAAATATTGTTGCAGTTGGAGGAAATTTTGATAAAAATATTGATATTAATGGTACTTGAAAAAAGCAAATGGGACTATCATTTGGGGACGGAGGGAGTAATATAATAATTTTAAGGCAAATTTGTCAAAAAAAAAAAAACACCTTTTAAATTCACCATTTTGCGAAAAAAACCTTTTAAAAGATTTTTGGCAAAAGAAAACCCGAAGTTAAAATTTTTTTGTTGAAAACAACCCGATGCCTCCAATCCAAATAACTAACCTCTAATTCATTTAATTAATCTCTCATTTCTTCTAATTAACCTCTAACTCTCACTTAACCATTTAATTATTAAATTAATTTATAAATAAAAACAAAAAAATAAAAAAACCACCAGCAAGCCGCGCCCCCTCCCTTTCCTTCTCCCATGGCAGCAGCCACTATCCCTCAACCGAGCCACCGCTCTGAATTCATTACCCCGACGACCCACCACTTTGAATCCCCTAACCCCGGCAACCCACCTCCCTTTCCCATCATCGAAAACAGGGAACTTGTTGAGCTTGAGCGTCATCGTCATCGAAATCGGAAGGCAAAATGGAATTGAGCGCCATAAGAGATTGAAGGTCAACGAAGGAATGGAAGCGAGGGCAAAAATGGAATTGGAAGAGATGAGGGGTTATGACGAAAGGGCGGGTGAGAGACATAGAATTGAAGCCGGAAATGGAGGTGAGTTGAGGAATGAGGAGAGAGAAAATGTTGATAGAAGTGGACACCATTGTTGAGTGTTTTTGAGGTCTCTAGTTTTTGGGAAATGCGGGTCTCGGTCGGCGGTGGAGGTGAGTCGTCGGGGGGGGGGGTTGTGGGTTCTACGCGGCGGCTCAGTTGGGGGAGGGGGGTTGCTGTCAGGGGAGGAGGAAAGAAATAAGGTGGCTGGCTGGTGGTTGGGGGTGGTGGTTTTTGCTTTTTTCTTTTTTATAAATTAATTTAATAATTAAATGGTTAAGTGAGAGTTAGAGGTTAATTAAGTGAATTAGAGGTTAATTATGTGGATTAGAGGCATCGGGCTTTCTTGAACAAAAAAATTTTAACTTTGGTTTTTTTTTTTACAATAAAGCTTTTAAAAGTTTTTTTCCGCAAAATGGTGTATTTAAAAGGTTTTTTTTTTTGACAGATTTGCCTAATTGTAAAAAAAGTTTCGAGATCAAACGATGTAATTTCATTTGCCTAGCTTGACATAGTCGCATTCAATTGCCGGAATAAATGAAACACCGAGAAACACTACTACAGTACTCCCTTCGTTTTTAAATACTTGCTCCATTTTTATTTTTTACACTATTCATATTTTCTAATTTGACTAATGTTTGTGATTTATACATAAGAAAAAAATATAGTCTTCTGGGTACTTGTTGGAATCGTCTCAATGAATAGATTATTAATTTTTAATTGTTAGAATTTATACTTATTGATTATTAAAGATATAATTGATCAAAGATTAGCATCGTCATACGTGTGCCAAAGAGAAATTGAGCAAGTATTTTAAAACGGAGGGAGTATTACTCAACAGAAAATACGAACCCTAAATTGAAAAATATAAAGAGGGGAAATTGAAAAATTCACTTTAAGCAGGAGTGTTAACTTCTAACGGCAAGCAAAATTTAACTGACGTTTTTCCCGTATTTGGGCCCACAGTTGTTACTTTCCACTTGCTTTTTACAAATTTTTTTAACTTTTTATACAGCTGTCCATACTTTGTGGGTACCAACTTTGAGATAAACAATTTTTGTTTATCTTGAAGATTAATGGGGGCTCCCTCGGTTTGAAATAATCTTCAATTTGAGGGGAGAAATATTAAAGACGTTACTCTATCAATATAATTGTGGTTACTTTGTCAGTATTATACTATTATAGGATTACTCCGTTTTATTTTGTAGGCAGCCACATGGTGTGGTCAGTTGTAGAAAAAAACGTGCTGATATTTAAAAAGTAAACAAAAAAAATTGTAAAATGAAACTTGCTACCTCCCAAACACTAACATTTATAACGTTCGAAAAAAACTATCTCTACCATTAGCCGCTACATGAAACGTACGTGCGTTAAGCTACCTTATCAAATACATTCCTTTTTATTTAATTTTTTTTTTCCTGAATAGTGTTTTAATTTTATCCAAATGTTAATTGTTACTTAAAACTCTACAACTAAGGGCTTGTTTTGATTTACTGAAAACAACTGAACTGAATTGAACTAATTGGGGCTGAACAAATGAATTGTATTGAATAGAGCTGAAATGAATTGTTTATGAGAGAAGGAAATTAGGAACTGAACAACTAAAATGAACTGAACTGATTAAAGTTAAAATGAATTAAATCGAAGTGAATTGAAATTAAGCTGAACAAAATAGGCCCTAATCAGGACCTAATAACAACGCGATCAGGACCTAATAACAACGCGATCAGGACCTAATAACAACGCGATCACATCTTGTATGTGTTTTTCTAAGCTATGCCCCTAAGGTAGTCGAGTTTCTAAGGTGTACCCATACTTTTTCAAATTTCTAAGTTGTGCCCCTCAGCTCACTATCATTAATGAATGGTACCTTCCTTGGGACTTCCACGTCACCTAAAGTTAACTATAAATTTAATAAAAAGATGATAAAATGTAAGGAAATGATGCGAGAAAAGAATCTAAACCACAACAACACTAATAACGAAAACTGAAGCCACGAAATCACACTCTTAATTAGCTTTTAAATAACTAATAAGGGTACATTTCAGTATTGATAAGAAGTTTAAGGCACGACTTAGAAACTTGAAAAAGCATGAGTACACCTTAAAAACTAAACTACCTTAGGGCAATAGCAATAAGAAGTTTGTGGGAACAATTTAGAGGTTTGTTGTTGGGTTGAGGTTTGTTGTGTAGACAAACCGGTTTATCTTTGCTTAGTTGGCAAAAATGTGAAACTTTTCTCTCTTTTTTGTTTTTTTGTTTTTTTTTTAAGTTTTTTAATTTTTTTATTTTTAAGGAAAAAAGTTGTAGGGATGAATTTCATGAGTTATATTGATAGTGGTCCCCTACATAAACCTATAAATAGGTTTATCTATTGTTGATGAAAGGTTTGTTGGGGAAAGATTTGTTAGGAAAAGATTTGTGTAATAATGACGTGTTGAAGGTTTGTTATATTGTGGATGTCCTAAGGGATATAGCTTAGAAAAACACTTTTTCTCTTCTCCTGAAAGCACATCCTGTAAATTGTAATGTGTGAGTGTGTGACCAATAACCATATTGCCATACATACCTACCTACCCTTAATTTCCCAATTAATTATACACAGTATAGTTTAAATACGTTACTCTAACCACAACATTATTGAATTCAATTTCCCATACAATAATAGTCAACCATACCAAACCAATTTTTTTTACAAATGCACCCCATTTCCTGCATTCCTATCCAAACCTCTATTCACTCCTATTCTATTACATTCCGCGGGTATTTTTATTTTTTTTGATTAATTCCTTCACTTTCTCTCTCCTCCAATTCCATTCCAATTTCTCACCTTCATTCCATCCATCAATGGCGTCTTCTGAAGATCAAATCACCTTCAGAACCAAAATCCTTACTCGACATCTCAACCCAATTCTGAATTATTCATCTTCATCATCACCCAATCTTCTCTCCTCTTTGCCATGCCTCTCCTACACTCCTCCGGAACTCGTCGAATCGGAACCTGTTTTCGATACGAAGGAAATGCGATCTCTATTGGATTCCCACAACATCAATCACCGTGATTGGTTGTACAACATCATGATTCAGAGCAATCTGTTTAACCCCTCGATTCGCGGTAATCGGAAATTTGTTAGCCCTGATTATAATCAATCTATGGAACAACAAAGGGAGATCACCGTCAAGCGAATTGAGTATTTGCGTGATTGTGGGGTTTTTTTGGGTTGGCTTACTGGGGATTCGGAAGAAGATGAGCTTCGTAAAATGGCGTTGAATGAAGTTTTGGCGATTTATGATCATTCCCTTGCTATTAAGCTTGGTGTCCATTTCTTTCTCTGGTAATTTTTTATTTTATTTTTGCGAAATTCATAAAAATTATCGCCAATTCTTGCCCAGAAAAAATTTTGGTTCAGAAGATTTTTTTTTTTTTAAAATAAATGCTAAGACGAAAATTTCTATTCATATCTATCGAAATCTGTGCAAAAAATAAGACATAAGATGATGGAGGGTGTTATTTATTTTTATTATATTTTTTAATTATTTGTTTGTGCGGTGGTATTTGTAGTTTTATGGATGTTGTAATTTACTAGGAATTTTTTTGATAAAATTTTTAAAATTATTCTTTGAAAGTCAAGGACTTAAAATTGGAGTAATTACTTAATCCTCTCTATTTTTTTAAAGCGATACGTATTGACTTTTTACACTGTTTATCATTTTCTTGGATTAATATTAAGGAGTAGTAATTTATACTTCGTACATAAGAAAAAATATAGTTCCGTGTTTTTTTTTTTTTTTTTTTTTTTTGTTTTTTTGAAGACTAATTAGATGAATACTTATTGGTATCTTCTTAATGAATTATTTATTAATATTTAATAAAGGTTTTTGATGCATGTTGGCACGAAAGACAATGATATAAACGAGATATAGATTTGATTGTAGACTTCTAAACACATCACTCTTTTATATATTATTTTTTGTTGGTAAATGTTTAAAAATGTTTTTTAGTTAAGGTTGTTGGATACTTGTTAAATAGGAGCTTGCATTTGCTGACTTCCAACTACTAGCAATACTTCACCTACCCCCTTGCATCAGCTTTTGATATAGAGTAGTTTAAGATACTAGTTGAGCACATTGCACAAACCCCATTTACAAGTCAACAATTCTTTTTCCTCACTCTTTAATGGCTTCTCAAGAAGAGATGATCACTTTTGATACCAAAGAAATGAGAGCCCTTTTGGATATGCACAACATCGAAGACCGTGATTCGCTCTATAATTTGATTATTCAGAACAGTGTATTTAATCCAAGAAAGATAGGCAGCAGGATTTTTGTTTCCCCTGACTATAATGAGCCTATGGAACAGCAGAGAGAGGTGACAATGAAGCGGATGCATTATTTGGTTGGTCATGGGGTTTTTAGAGGGTGGATTACGGAGGGAGGAGCGGCAGTTGAGCTTAGGAGAATGGCTTTGAATGAGGTTGTTCAGATGTATGATCACTCCCTCGCTGTTATGCTGGGGGCTCATTACTTTCTTTGGTATGGGATTTTTGCCCCCTAAATTCTTAACTTGACGGTTAAGATATAGATTTGTGGTTGTGATGATCATTCAATTGTTGTTTAACAATGACGTCTCCTGCTTCATAATTTTGTGAGCTATGCTATGGTTTTTTAGGATTGGTTTTTTCCTTTTTGCTGACCATTTTTGTCCATCAAATTTGGTTGCTTGGATAGTATATAGGCTGTTTGATTTATCTGCTTAATGATGATGATTAAGAGTTCCTGTGCAGCTGGATTTGGAGAGTATTTTATGTGAAATTTCAAGCTAGTTTATTTAAGAAATTATGATGATGTTGTTGATGTAATTTATACTAGCATGGAAGATATTTAGCTGTTAAATGGTTTTAGGGGATCGAATAATAAGACATCATTCAGTATAATTCACAAAAGTGGAAATGTTATCTTTTTCTTGATGCTACAAAGTGGATTTCATATCTTGTGACAATGAGAAGGGGATTTAATTTCTATAGTTATATGTTTACTAATTACTTTTTATCTAGTTGAGATTTATCTTTATGCAAAAATAGGAAAGTTAATTACGCCTACTTCAGTAGACTTAAGTTATTTCTTTTCATTGGCATTCTGACTCCCTCAAGCTGATGATGTATGCTATTAGTCATGATTTATTCATTATGCATAAGGCACCATTAAATAAGCAGCCGCGTCACTCCCCTAATGGCCACACTTTTGTTGAAAGCCTTACCTTTGTCACCCAATGAACAAATGTTCTTCTAGAATTGCATCTTATTAAGGACCACAATACAATTTTAATTTTCAAATTTTTATAAATGATGATGGGCTCCATCCAATTCTAGAGGGTTTTGGTAGCTAAATGTATTTATTTACTGATTCTAGTAAGTCTTTGAAATGGCAGTCAACATTAATTATCTACTAAAACACTTTACTTTCTTTTGTTTTATTTTCTCTTCATTTTATTAAAAATTCAATTTAAACAACGATATATCACTACATTCCTCTCCTCAAAATGTGTGCCAAGTTTAAATAGGACTTTTTAGTTAGTGTAGAGAGTATATCTTAAGATCTAGTGTGATTGATTAAGAAGTTTCTCCATCCCCTTTTTTTCTCTTTGAAGGGTTTACTAAAGAAAAAGGATTTTGACTTGGAGGGCTTGGATTCTACATTAGCATTGTAACATAGCATAAAATTTCTTTTCTTCTTTCGACATCTTTGGATGAACAATTTTGATGTTGCTGGGTCTTTTGATTAATCACTACTTTTAGATGCATTTGTTGATGTGGGGTTCGTGTAATTTAGGTTTCCATTTCATTAATTCCATGCTATTATGCCTCTTGGACTATGACGTCATCAATTGCGTCTTGCTCCTGGTAGGATTTATTCGTAGTGTTTATGAGTTAAATTGAATAGTGTAGTCTACATTTCTTGCTCATTCACAAGTTTTCTGAACTTTATACTTAAATTAAAGTGATTATTGGTGTTGAACTTAACAATCATGAAAATGTTTATGGTCAAGCTAGTAAGCAAGTTGTTTACGACCTTTTACGTAAATAATTGAGCAGGCATACATGTCATGTTTGAAATTAGCCTCT
Source organism: Chenopodium album (assembly GCF_948465745.1). Classification (NCBI taxonomy): domain Eukaryota; kingdom Viridiplantae; phylum Streptophyta; class Magnoliopsida; order Caryophyllales; family Amaranthaceae; genus Chenopodium; species Chenopodium album. Next base: position 19,814,356 of record NC_137860.1, on the reverse strand, counting down.
AATTTCAAATGATTTTCTTAGCTAGTTTCATTTGTTCTGCAAACGAAAAGTAAACAAACTTTAGAGATACCAAAGCTAATGCAGTCAATAAACTTTAGAGTCTGTATTATGTAATTCTTGCTTTCTCCCTTTCACCAGACTTTTTTATATATCTATTTATTTATTGAAGTTCTCTATTGTTCAATCATTTTTGTCTTCCTGCCCACCTTCTGGGCGAGGAACTTTCATTGAGGAAATAAGCTAAACGGCTACAGTATGCCTATCATGCTTTCTCTTTCCACTCTCTTTTAAAACGGGTTTATGTAGTGGACATCCATACATATACCGTTTTCTTGCATATAAATTGTTTTTAGGCTCTGCTTTCACCTTGCCAAAGCAGAATATATTAATCTTTAGGTATTCATGGATTTCAGGGGTGGTGCAATCCAATTTTTTGGCACAAAGCGTCATCATGACAAGTGGCTGAAAATTACGGAGGATTATGGCATGAAGGGTTGCTTTGCTATGACTGAGCTGGGGCATGGAAGTAATGTAAGCATGATATTCTTCATTGAATTACTTTGATACTGTCATTGTGCGCATTAACTATTAAAGTTCTGAACTTGGTTGTTGATGTCGTTAGGTCAGAGGAATTGAAACAGTCACGACTTATGATCCAAATGCTAAAGAGTTTATCATCAATACTCCATGTGAATCAGCTCAAAAGTACTGGATCGGAGGAGCAGCTAAAGTATGGAATGGATTTCTATCTCTTCTTATATCTCTTGCTTTTTTTTTCTTGTTGCTTTTACCATATGTTGACGTTCGTTTTCTGTAATGTTTTTGTAGCATGCAACTCATACTATTGTTTTCTCACAACTCCATATAAATGGGAAAGATGAAGGTGTCCATGCGTTTATAGTGCAAATCAGAGATGAAGACGGCAATGTTTGTCCAAATATACGTATTGCTGATTGTGGTCATAAAATTGGGTTAAATGGCGTTGACAATGGCCGTATCTGGTAATTCGTGATGATATTTAGCTTTTATTGACCGTGATTGTTTGTCATTGAAGTATCGTGTTTATATGTCTTTTATTTTTTTAGGTTTGATAATGTTCGCATACCTAGGGAGAATTTGTTGAATTCAGTTGCCGATGTTTCTCCTGATGGCCAGTATCTTAGTGCCATTAAAGACCCTGTTCAGGTTTTTGTTCAGCTGGCCTTTTGATACTCCCTTGAATTTCACTTTTTTTACCCTGGATATCTCCTTTTCTGAATTGATTTTTGCTATGAAACGTAATAGAAAGTCAATGTTGTCTTTAGTTGTCTAATTTTATGTGCTTGGGTTTTGTTCAGAGGTTTGCAGCATTTCTTGCTCCATTGACATCTGGACGTGTCAACATTGCAGTCAGTTCCATTTACGTTGCAAAGGTAACTGATGCCTCATGCTTTGTAATATAAATTTGTTTGATTTTTTTTTTTTCCTACTTGTTTTTGTTGACTTATGTTGGCAATTTCCATTAGGTTGGTCTAGCTACAGCTTTAAGGTATGCTTTGTCAAGGCGAGCCTTTTCTCTGGCACCAAATGAACCTGAAGTTTTATTGCTTGACTATCCAAGCCATCAGCGTCGACTCTTGCCCCTTCTTGCAAAGACGTAAGTCATCCATTTAGCGGTTTTGCAATGGTATATCATGATGCATCTTGTTTCCTACTCTTAAAATGTAATGTATTATTTTGCTCATAAATTCATAATCTAGGCATAGCATTTAAATATGATTGATAAATTCCAGTTATATGCCTAATTATATGGTTTCTGGATTCGACTTGGTATTTGTACTAATTAGCATTTCTTTTTGTTACAGATATGCAATGTCTTTTGCTGGAAACTATCTGAAATCTATATATGTGAAACGATCACCTGAAACGAATAAGACAATTCATGTTGTTTCAAGTGCCCTAAAAGCTATGCTAACTTGGCATAACATGCGGACACTTCAGGTAAATATTGGCAATGGTGAGTTTTACGTTCTATTTTCCTGCCTTTTCATCAAAACTGATGTATTTTTTATCGTTACTTTTCCAGGAGTGCCGTGAAGCCTGTGGGGGCCAAGGTCTGAAGACTGAAAATCGTGTAGGTCACTTGAAAGGCGAGTATGATGTGCAATTAACCTTTGAAGGAGACAATAATGTTCTCATGCAGCAGGTAGCATCTAATTATCCAGCTTTTCTTGGTCATTCATTCATCATATGCTCAAGCTGTAGCTTTTGTGCTGAAGCTTATGCATTAGGCGGAAATTGATTGCAGTTGGTAGTCATAGCAAGTGAATATGTAGTACTCAATTTGTGGCCAAACACACCTAGAATTAAAAATTAAAGCAGGTGTTTGAAGTCTATGAACTGCTGATAGCTGTCAGTCTTTGAATTATTGTTGTGCTTTGTGCATGATAGTGTTATTGTTGACAATTTGTGGACAAGCATAACCTACTTGATTCAGGCAGCCTTTGTGTGATGAGATCTGAGAGCTAACCGGCCTTTCAGGTTTTGCTTTTTCCCCCCTTCATATATGGCGATTATCTGGTCTACTGTTGCTGTAAGGAGGTTGGAGGAGAACGCAAAATAATGAACAACTCACCCAACCTATAGATTAGGAGAAATTGGATCTAAACCACATGGGAGCTTTACCATTGAGCCCTCCATCACGTTGCTAAAAACACAGTAATCTATTAACATTTTGATTCTTTGCACTCTTTTACTGAAAATGCAGTGCTTAATGTTAGATATCTGGTTTGACCAGTACCTTTTATTTTATATGTATTTTTTTTTTGGTTATGGAGTTTTGTTGTGGACAGTGTTCCTAACGAAGTAATGAATATTTAGAAATTGGAGTATGTGGTCGAAACTGAAATAATGTCAATAATAATGCTCTGCTTGCGTATTCCCAATTCTCCTAAAAATATTGGCAATGATAACGATCTGCTTGCGTACAATTTGTTGATCCAAAGGGGAATGTAGTGGGGCTGTTGGTCATGGTGGTTAAAGTTGGAAGAGGAGAGGGTTGCTAGCAGTGTCCTGAGAAGTAGTGGACAGAAGTCTAGTTCAAAGGTAAAGCTGGCAGCAGGGACTAGATAAGGGGCTTGGTTCGTGATTGAGCAGGGTAGGGAGGTTGGGCTAATAGGTGCCTGGGCTTAGGTGTTGCACAAGCAAAAATGAAAGAGGGGCCCTAAACAAAAAAAACGTATTTCATACATAATCCACCAACATAATATTTTGCCCCTTATATTGTTGGATTTATTCGAATTATTTGATCATTTTTCTAGTCATTATATTGAAACTTTGTCGGGTGCCATGGTATCGATATGACATGAGAGAAAAAGAGGGCAAGATAAAAAGTATTGCACGTTCTGGGTATAATCTGAAAAAATAAATAAGAAAAATAGTATTGTAGATGAAATTTTTTAAATTTATCAATTTTAAAATAAATTAAAACTATTCATTTAAAAAAAATCAGATTATATAAATATATTTATTATATTGATGTTTTTGGTAACAAATTCCTTATGCTGCACAAATATACACAAAACTCTCATGTGTGGCTAATATTTTTTTTTGAAAGAATAGTCGGGGTTACTTGGTCGGGTGTTACTCGGTCAATCAGGGGTTACTCACTTGGTCAGTCAGCGCTTACTCGGTCAGGGGTTACTCGGTTGGTCAGGGGTTACTTGGTCAGGGGTTACCTAGTCACAGGTTACTCGTGTATTAGCTGGTAGCCACACACATGATAGTTAGCAATGTAATATAAAAATTTTGCACCTTTTGATGGGCTTAGCACTAATTCCTGAGATGAGGGCCGTTGATTATCTAGAGCCCCACAATGAATTCCCCAATTATTTCTCTTTCTAAGTTCTCTCTCTAAAAATAAGCTATGTGTTTACCTTCAATCGGATTGTCTTCTTCAACCTCTAAACAGTCTTAATTTTATCAAAGCAGGACCTATCAAAAGGGGGGCCCTAAGCGGTCGCTTAGGCTGCTCCCCCTTATAGCCGGCCTTGGGGAGAGGAGAGAAAGGAAATAAACAAAAAAAGTTAAATAAAATTGGGCCAATTTGATGTGTACACGTCATCAAGTTTATTGTCTTTACAAGCTCACAAAATAATGAGACTGTTTTGAAAAGGGTGGTGTTATAGTATGGATCATTTATAATTGATACTAAGGATTATTTATTCATGCACTTGAAACAACTTTCTAATTGGTTTCTTCCTTGCTGGCACATTGTTAAGATAAGTCAAATAGCAATTGGTTTTTGCACCTGAGAATTGGTTTTATTATGTCTGTCCAGGTGAGTAAAGCATTGTTTGGGGAATACTTGGCTACTCAAAAGCAAAATAGACCATTTAAAGGATTGTGGTTGGAGCACATGAACGGCCCCAGCCCTGTTATTCCTGCTCAACTGACAGGTTCTATTCTCAGAAGTAGCCAGATTCAGGTATTCATTTTACAGAGATTGGTTGTATCTCATTGATAATTTTTCAAGAAAGTCATATGTTCATATATAATATACTTATTATTTATTTATTTTTTTTCAGACTGATATTTTCTACCTGAGAGAGAGAGATCTGTTAAAACGCTTTGTAGCTGAAGTTTCAACACATCAAAAGCAAGGAAGAAATAAAGAATATGCTTTTGCTTTGGTCAGGATGCTCATCTTATATAAAGATCATACTTATTGTAGATAGAACCTAAGAAAATCCGTCCAGTTGGGGGAAGAATTTTTTTTCTCCTGGTCACAATATAGTATCACTTTCTTTCTCTAATGCAAATAATCTTATTTTCCAATCAGGCTTATCAGCTTGCGGAAGATTTGGGCAGAGCTTTTGCTGACAAGGCGATTTTGCTTACTTCTATTGAAGCTGAAGCTAATGTTGCTGCTGGACCACTTAAGGTAAAGGATTGATTTGGACATTTATGTCTATTTCAGCATTTTGTAAATTGTTAGGAAAACATAGGTTCTTAGAACAAATATGTAATCATCTATCGTAACTAGTTAAGGACCACTCACATACAAGTAATAACTTACAACATATATCAGGCCTGCCTATACTTTTTTGCGCTTTGTGCTGGGATGTTCTGTTTTATTATACCAAAATTTTGAGCTCACCTTCTTCCCCTATTTAAACCGTTACTGTTACAAGCTACCATTACCTGGGAACCCTTGATTGAGAAGATTATTAGTTATCCTACTCCACCACACATGAGACAGATACAATAATCATGACAGTCACATAGATGATCAACAAAAAATTAGAAGGATACCGTAATGGAACAAATTTTTCATAGGTTATACACAACAGCTGAAATTACTCCTGCGTTGTCTAATTCAACTTCTTAATGCCTTCTTCAATTTTACTCTTTTAGGAACTCTTTTCTACTTTTGACTTTCAATGAGAACATGTTTTGAGTTTCCCAAACTAATAGAATTATTGTCAAAAACTGCCTATTAAAAGACTACTTTTGCAAATAACTACCACTTTAAATAACCTTCGTCAAACTACCCTATATACCCAAAAAGTTTGGTTAGCACTACCCTGTAATGGTTTTCGTCCAAAAATTCAATTTACAGTCTCAAGTTTATGATTTCCCTCTAATTTCTCCATACAAAAACTAGCTATGAACCCTAATTTTTTATAAACCTTAGTCGCTAAAATCACAAATCTAAATCACCCAAAATTTTTGAACCCTAATTCACAAATCAAACCTAATTTTATCCCAATTTGATAATAAGCCATAATTCAATTACCGAATCCCCAAAGTTTTAAACCCTAATTCCCAAAATTAATAAACCCTAATTTGATCCCAAATTTATAAGCCATAATTCAATTCCCTAATCCACAAATTCCCAAAATTGATAAACGTAATTTCGCTAACTGATAAACCTTACTTCCCTTATATCCAAGTCAATTAAGAAGTCCAGGCCACAAAGAATTGCCAGCAGCCACTACCTCAAAAGACAGCCCTACTCTGAAGTGCTTCAGGTTGCATGGACGTGCTGCCTCTGCTACAGCATTCTATTGCTTTCTACTTTGCTTCTTCCATTCTTCGCTGTCCCATTTCTTAGCGATACTTGAGCCACAACTTTAACACTCCATCGACTCATTCAAAATCTGCAAACCAACTCCAACATCTTACGATAAAATGCATCCCATAGAGCCAATATAGGGTTGTTCTTGTATAAGAAATGCATAAACTGACAATCTGGAAATTCTTCAACCTTTTATAAACTGCAACATGTAGTAGCTTGGTTCTTTAACAAATATGTGTTTCCTCTGTTTTTTTTTTGGTCATTTATACTTGAGAGAAAAATGTAGCTGTGTGGGATCTTGTTAGATTCGTCTTAATGGTATAGTTTATCAGTATTTAATTTTTAAAACATTTACAAATGCATAATTAAAGATATTGATGGTCGAAGTTATGCATTGGCGAACGTGAAATATAGAATGTTGTAACTAAATAAAATGAAGGAATTATGTATTAAGACACCAAAACCATAAACTAGCTGTGCACATGAATTAGACTATTTCAGTGCAAATTTATCTAAACAGTTTGGCCGTCCAATGGCCCCATTATCATTTTAGCATAATGTAAAGTAAGCTAAATATTACGAATTTACGATACTAGTAGGCTTGATATAACCTCATTAAGCCCAAGTCTAGTCTTTATAGATCCACATACAGAATGAAACAAAGCTAGACTATCAAATGCTCCCTTAAATGTACATTGTACAGTCACGTGCATTATTGCTAATGTACTACAAGATTTTTATGGGTGAAAAGTGGCTAATATTGTTTTTAAATAACAAATCATCTGACTGATGTTTGAGCTCTCTGTTTCAATACCGGTTTCTTTTTTTTTTTTTTTTTTTTTTTTTTTTTTTTTTTTTCATATTGAAATCGGGTCATAATTTTTTTTTTTTTTTTGGAAACAAAATCAGGCCATAATTAAGTTTATGTCCTCTAAATTTCCAAGTATGTGGGCATGCTTCTAAATTGGATTTTTTATGACATGGTAGGCAGTAATGAATGGTGCACAGATGGTAATGATTTTATACTTGTATTCATTTATGACAGTATTGTCTATGATGATGCAAGTATCATAGTATCCCTAAATACTGCATACGGAGTATATGCTATTGTTTACAAATTTCTTTACTAATTTTTTCACTTTTCAATATATTAATAAAAACACAAATTAGGTGTCGGAGGAGTACAATGATACATACTCTACTAACATTTTTATACAAAATTACATATAGATTCATGTTCATGACCACTTTTGCATATATTACAATCAACCGAATGGGCTATTAAGGTTTTGACCTTTTTGAAAGATCCTATATTATTACTATATGTTATCAAGATTAATCATGCTTTAAATGTGCAGGATGTATTAGCTTTGTTACGAACATTGTATGCTTTGGTGGTCTTGGAAGAAGATGCTTCATTCCTTCGTTATGGCTACCTGTCTGTTGAGAATGCTGCTGTGGTGAGGAAGGAAGTGATGAAGCTCTGTAGTGAACTGCGTCCTCATACTCTGGCCTTGGTCAGTTCATTCGGTATACCAGATGCGTTCCTGAGCCCTATAGCATTTGATTGGATTGACGCAAATTCATGGTCCTCGGTTCAACAATGATAGTGATTCAAATACTCAGGAATACCGCTATGTGGTTTTCAGTTTACATGTAGATTGTGAATGTTAGCTACAATAATATGCATCTTTTCAAATAAATTGAAGATCATACAATCAGGTAACTGTAACCATCAGAAGAACGTGCCCATTTGTAAACTGTTAACTATGAGTTCCGTTGGTTATAAAATAAAGGAAAACTTTCACAAAGGTTTTTTTTTATTTATTTTTTATTATTATTTTTTTTTTTCAACACAAAGTAGACAATATTATTAATTAACTAATAGGGATTACAACTTTTAGCCTCAATCCGAGAACAACATATGAGGCTAAATTAGTGTTCACATTAGCTGATCTCAAGATAAAAGCAAAATTAGAGATCAAATTAGAACCATTACAAAAGCTTGAAATATATACAAATAAGTAACAAATGCCCCTTTGAAAAACTAGATAAAACTGGTAGATGTAAGTATATAAACCAAGCTGTAGAAAAGCAGAGGGAACATCTGAGCAGTAAGAGCAGCAAGCTCTTGATTGTAGATAGGTTTAATTTGACGGAGTCTGGACAAGCTTAGTGCAAGCGACGTCCAATAGCCATGGAAAGACCAAGAAGGCAAGAACATCTAGCTCATGTGCAACAGCATTGTTGGCCCTCTTCACATGCTTGATTTCAAAAATGTCAAAAGTACCTGATGATATCTTCAACATCCTTCACCACTGCTGCCATTTCGTGATTCGAATTTCTTCCAGCAGAGTTAAGCATAACCCTTATAGAGAGGGCATCTATTTCCAACTCTACCTCCTTCATTTCAAGTCTTTTAGCCATAGCTAAACCTTCCCTAACTGCAAGTAACAAAGCAGCAAATGCGGAAATTGCATTGTATTTACTTGGAAAACCCATGATCCAAGTGCCATCGTCTCTTCTGACAATTCCTTCTTCTGCAGCCACATTGATTGGGGTCCAAGCTCCATCCGTATTGACTTTGACCCATCCCGAGGGGGGAGGGCTCCAAGTTTTAAGGGTGCTCGAACTACTTGGCATTGCAGTTCCTTTTCTTTTCCCTGTACCATGTGGTTGAACATTTTGAGATAAAAAAACAGCAATGTTTCTCTGCCTCCATATATGCCAGATTGCTATTGAGAAAGTCATAAGCAAGATTGAAATTTAGCCATTCATGCCAATCCAAACTAAAAAACATTGCTAACCCATAAATATTGCTAACCCATAACCATTCCATATCCAACGGTGATCTTCAATATTTTTTTTTTTTTTTTTCCAATAACTCTCTCTTCTATCTCACCATGATCGAATCCCATGCCCACTTATAAACTTGTACTCCCACTGACTGCCCTTAATTTTATGGGCATAGATTTTCTCCCTTGCTATTATTTCACTCCACAACTTGCGATTACTAAAATTTATAATTAAGTAATTGATAATGAATTATTACAATAACCATCATATACTAATCATAATAATTAAGTATTTATGCAAAGTACAAAGTTCGTTTAGAAAAATAAAATGAATTATGAATGGCGAGCTTGTCCTAATGGAATTTCGTTATGCATAGAGAAATGCAGACACAGGGCAAGGGTGTAATTAGACTAATTACATGTAAATGTATATATGAATTTAGAGCAGTACTATTGGGTGGATTTTACTACCATTGGATGATCAAAGAGTGCCGTTGAACATTCAGTGGTACAATGTATGCATGTAGTGGTACTATATATACATTCAGTGGTACTAACTATGTGTAGAAATAGTATCACTAAATAGACAATGGTATTATATAAATTTTCAGTGGCACATTTAAAAGTGGTCTCACTTACCTATCTCTCTCCTCCTCTCTCTCTCTTCCATGTACTTTTTAATATTTTTATCTTTGTTATGCATTTGCAAATGCATAACAAAACTCCATTAGTACTTCCTCATGAATGGCAACATATGTTATGATTATACGATAATCCAATATTTTCAATGATACATAAGATGCTACAATAAAGGTTGTTCAACGACTCAAGACCATACCGAAATCTCAAATAATATTTATTAATACCTACACCCCCATCACCCTCAACATGTAACTACAAGTCTATTGTTTTTTTTTTTTGTTGTTCCACCCGATTCACCCTTTAGGCTAATTCGGATTCGGGGATGGGTGGTTAAGTTCTAATTCCCTCTCAATTGTTGTTACGGGGGATCGAACACGGGTCCTCCCTACCAAGTGTAGTCCCAATCACCACTACACCAACAACCAATTGGTAACTACTAGTCTATTGTTAACTTGTGCTGACTTTAGATTAAATTCATAATGACAATAATATCTTATATCATAGTGACAAGTGGAGTTAAGTACAACGTTGGGGTCTAAATTTTTAATTTTTTCACCTTTTGGGACCTATGTTTTTTTGTTCACCTTTTGCTACCTAGAGTTAAGAATCCAACAACTTAACTCACCTTTAAATCACCTGAGTAAAAACTTAGTCCCTTAGCATTAAATATTATTAAAAAAACATAATCCCATGATAAAAACACAATCCCTTCATAAATTATGTCAAACCAAAAAACAGAATCTGTTTCGGGGTTTTTTGAGTCCCTTGGGAGAGTTACAACACTAAGACTGGATGCTCGCTTGGATACCTGTACCTGCAAAACAACGGAGCACCGAATGGTCGGTGGTCCGCCTCCGAAGCTTAAGTTAGTCTAAGTCCGAAGAATAAGGTGCGGAATGTAAAGGGTTATCTGCTCGGATTCCGAGCTCGGGTGTACTGTTCTCTTGAGAGTGACAGTTCTGACAATGATTAGTAATCACTGAATATTCCTCGTAAAGAGTGTCAAAAAGAACGTAGCCATAAATGCGGAGATCATCTCCTACTTATAGGCTTCTCGAAAAACGTGCACTCCCTAGGGTTTCGTGCCCTAGGGAATATTTACGCAGCTTTTGCAGACCTCGGGATTTGGGCCTGAAAGCCGCCAATCCCAGGTCCTTTTATCTGTCTGCCACGTGTCGTTCCCTGAGAGGTCCAAGGCGGCGCCCCTTTCAGTGACACGTGGCGGACTCTGATTGGGCCAACTGGCCTAGGGTATTTTTACTCAAATCATTTGCCCCTCACAGGTGACACGCGCTTGCCACGTGTTACCTGTGACAGGTGTCAGCATCCGATTGGTCGGATTTTGAAAAGTTACTGTGGAGGGAAAGTTTAGGGTTTTTAACCCCTCTATAAATAGAAAGTTTTCACCTCCGAATTTTTTACACCTTTGCGAATGTTTGGAGAATCTTGGACTTTTGACTTTAAGAATCTCAAAAATTCCCTAAGTGTTTCTTAGTTCTCAAGCATCCGACACTCGGCCCGCTGTCTGACCGTTCTCAGCCAACCAAGCGTCTCTCACCCTTCTTCTAAAGGTAACGCCTGTTTCTTCTTTTACTTTTCATTTTTTCTTTGTTTTCGAAAAAATGGTTTCCCAATCGCATGCGGCACAGCATAGGATAGTGATCAGCCGGTCGCCGGGGACGGCTGAATCTAGAACTTGCAGTGCCGACTGCTTGGCCAGCGACTGTGCTTTGCGAACTTCTCCGAATCCGACTGGTTTCGCGTCTGTGCAGGACACGATGGCCAGAACAAAAAGAACAGCAAGAAAACCCAACTCCGATGGATCTTTTTTCCCGTCGGATGGTTCAACTCTTTATTCTGACGGCTCAATGAGGGTGCCTCGAAGTGAGGTGTCGGAACACCCTGATAGCCCTTCTTATCTTCCTCCTACCCCCACTTATTACCATTCGCCCTCTTCAAGCGGTACTCCTAGTGATAGGATATTGGAGGAGGCAGATGAAACCTATGCAGCCGGGCCTTCTGAACAGGCGCCGGAAGAGAGTCTAAGGGAGGACCCTGCTGGCACCAGTCGGCAGTCCCTTAGCTCTGATGACAGTTCTGATGACGAGTCGGCCTCGTCATCTTCTTCAGATAATGCCTCCACCTCTTCAGGGGAGGCAAGAGCAAGAATAGACACTGCCAGGGAGTCCCTGGCAGTTGAGAAGGGGGAATCCTGGGCCGAGCCGAGCGCTTCCAGGCGTTCGGAGAAAGCCCCTTACTATCATCATGTTCTTCAGGGCAGGCGGAACACCACGGCAAACAACCTTGCAAGTTTTAGGCGCAAGGTTGTGCTGGGCCATGGCTTTACTTTGTGCGTCCCTAATAAGGACGACACCATTACTTGGCCGAGCATGGCCAGCTACCAGGAACGAGCATTCGGTTGTTATGAGGCGGCCTTCCAGGCTGGCTTGCGCTTCCCTCTCCATCCGGCTGTGGAGAGGATTTTGGATGGATACCAACTTGGTATCTCGCAACTTGTACCCAATTCCTGGATAAACATTCTGGGATACGTTGCCGCCTGCGAGATGCTGCAGGTGGAGGCGAGTTTTGAAGCTTTCGCCCACATGCATTATCTTAGCAGGGCGCCTGCTAGGGGTGGCGAGGGCTGGTACACCTTGACTTCTTGCAAGGGGTACATGATGGCTGTTGGCAAGGAAAACAAGTGGAAAGACTGGAGAACTAAGTTCTACATAGTCAAAACCGCCGACAGCCGCCTGAACCTAAAGTATAACAGGTGGAACAAGGATCCACCTCTCCTAGCAGGCAGGAGTGCATTGCCAGCTCTTCCTAGACGATCAAAGGAGGAGATCATGGACGCGGGTTTGTTCACCGTGTCTGTGAAGACGAATGATGAGGGGGACAAGGAAGTCACCCCTCAAAGCTATCTCCCTTTGTACAAATGGTTTGAGGAAGGGACCTTCTTGGCCGCTTGTGGGCTAAGTACTGAGATGCAGAGAGGTAGTCGGCCGTCTGTTTAATATGCCCTTTTTATTTTGCTTGTCTTCACTGGTTAAATGTGACTAACACTTGATTCTTTTTTGCAGACAAAGTGATGGAAAAACTCTCGGCCTCCCAGAAGCCGGCTGTATCTGCTGCCAGATAATCAAACGTCCTTAACAGGACGGAGGCCACCACAAGGGTGGAAGAGCAGCAACCAGCCGGTACCCCAGGGGTGAGATTTTATACTTAGCATTTATCTGATTAATGCTAATCTTTTGCCGAATGTTTACTGATCTTGTTTTCTCTTCAATGACACAGGGTACCTCCTCCAAATCCCCGTCCAAACCATCCGACCCCAAGCTCTAGAAAACTAGGGCTGGTGATGTGAGCGCATCCGGCAAGGGCGGCCGGAAGCACATTGCTCATAAGCCAAAGAGGCCCTCAGACGCCCCTGCCAGTGAGGCGAGGATTTTGGGGGAAAAGCCCCCCTCGTCCACCGGTCCGAAGAGGTTTCTGGGGGAAAAGCCCCCCTCTTCATCCGACCCGAAGAGGTCTCTGGGGAAGAAGCCCGCCTCTTCATCCGATACGAAGAGGCTTCTGGGGGAAGAGGAGGTGGATGAGGACGATGGTAAGGACTATTCGTCCCTCTTTTCTTTTCTCCAAGTTATCCATACTTGACTATTTTCTAACTTTTTCTTCTTTCAGTTCCCATACAGAGGCCGACTGTAGTTCAAATGGCCAAGTCCATGCTGAGGGCGATTGATCCGGATGATAAAGCATCCGTCAGAAGAGTCGGCACCCTAGACCTTGATGGTATTCTAGGGAACCTTTGTGAGGTATAGACTTAACCTTGCCTTAACATTCATTTTTTTTTTGTCCGCCTGGTTCTTAACCATTCGGCTTCTTTTTGCAGGCCATGTTGCGCATCCAAGGGCTCAGCAGACCCCTTAACGAGAAGACCAAAGAGGTAAAAGCTGCTAAGGCTCAGGCCGAGTCCGCCTTGAATAGGGCTCAATTTGATATTGCTCAGAATGAATTTCTGACGCTTGATATGATGTATTCGCAGTCGGAGGCCAATCTGCAGGTGAAGAAGGATCTGGACTCGGCCCGCCTTCAAATCTCCAACCTCAAGAAGGAGATCAAGGCCCTTAAGGCAGAGCTCGATCCCCTTCAAGATGCCAAGGATGAGGCCGAGAGGGCCCAGAACAGGGTGAGCCGCCTGCAGCATAAGCTCACCAACCAGGAGCATCAGCTGAAGACCAAGTTTGAGTCTCGGGCCGAGCAAGAGAGAGCTGAACTGGTCAAACAAATGATCAGGGACAATGAGGCCATCATGCGGGACACTTGGGCGGCTGTTCAGCCAGACTCGGACTACCAAATTTGGAAGTCCAAGTTTGACGAGCTCACCAAAGCTTACGACGATCGCCTCCTTGAGGAGATGGAAGAGGCTTCCAAGGCTGACGTTGAGGCCGAGGTTACCGAGGCTGCCGAAGGCTCTGGGTCCGACTCTTCAGAGGAGTCGTCCTCCGGGGAGGAGGAGGAAGATCAGGCGGAGGAGCAGGAGAAAAATGATGAAGAGCAGCCGAAGGGAAACAGTCCGGCTGCCAATGAAGAGGCTCTCCCCTGATCACTTAAGCTTTTTATTTTTTCTGTTTCTGCGGCCGAATGGCCAAGTACTTGCTTTCCGGCCTGTGTGCCGAGTATTTATGTATTTTTACCGGCCGAGGGGTCGGGTAATTTGACAATTTCTCTGGCTTTGCCAGATAACAATTTAACCAATCGTCTGGTGGCGATTGGTCTTTTTAATTGAAATCATTCGGCCATTTGGCTGAAGTTCTTCATATTTCGTCTTTGAATTGTTTGAAAATTTTTGCATGTCTTTTGGCTAAGTATTATAACCTGTATACCATGCGAATGTTCTTGCCCCTGGACGGATGTCGAGTGGTTTCGGTTTATGAGATTGATTGACTTGGAAATTATTGATACTTAGAAGAGTATTCATGGTTTCTAAGTCAATCAATCACTATGGTGATTGCCCCAAACCACGCAGCAGACGTCCATCCAGAATTTGACAAATATAAGTGTTCATTCGGCCATTGGCTCGAACAGAACTCATATTTCCAATTTAGCTGTAATGCTAAGGAAAAATCCCCGCCTGTTCTGCCCCATAGGCAAAAACAGGCGCATCCGGCCATTTGGCCTCCTTGAGACTAAAGTGTTAAGTCTAGGACTTAGCTAATTTTCTTTAAAACAATTCGTCCGCCTGTCTTGTCCCATAGGTAAGGATCAGGCGTCATCCGGCTGATAGCCTCAAATAAGTGCTAAGTAGTAAACTTAACGTATTTTTATAAAATTATTCCACCTGTTTTGCCCTTGAGCTAAAACAGACGCATCCGGCTTTTTGCCTCGATTAGCCTCTACTTATGAAACAGTGACCATTTTCGAACTGTGCTAGAACAGATAGAAAATTCTGGCCTTTTAGATTTCACTTTCGATTAAAACAAACGACTGCGAGTGCTCCCTTAGCATTCGATTGGGCCGCTTGTATATTCGTAGAGCAATGTGCCACCCAAATGGGAGATGCTTCTCCTCAACGAATTCACCCAAATGGGCGTCGCCGGTTATCTGACTCATGTTGGAGCAGACGGTCATACTCATGTTGGAGCAGACTGTGACCATTCGGTCTCTTTTTATTTTTATCTGGCCTTAGGCCTCGTAATTGATTAAGTAAATGTTGGTATAAACTTAATAAAATTTCGTAGGAACAACTGTTTAGAACAATCGGCTCCTTCAAAGGGTTTTGAGGCGTCTGTTGTTGGGACAGACGTCCTTCATAGGGGCCGTCTGTAGCTGGTACAGACGGTACTAAAAAATTAAGATAGTAGAACAAATTGGAACATAGAAGCATATTCTCATTAACAAAACTTTGGAATAACAAAATTGAAGTATTTACATTCGTACTTAGAAGTAGTACTTTTTCAAGTTGTCTACATTCCAAGTTCTAGGCAGCTGCCTGCCGTCTGGTTCTTCCAGGCGGTACATGCCGTCTCTTACTTCCTCATAGATTCGGTAGGGGCCTTCCCAGTTTGGGGTGAGCTTACCCTGCTCATTCGCCCTACCGACTTCTTCCATTTTTCGTAGCACAAAGTCCCCCACTTTGAGAGGACGCTTGTGTACTCTTTTGTTGTAAGCCCGAGTCATTCTCAGACGGTATATCTCATGGCGCAGGGCAGCATTGCCCCTGCGCTCTGGAAGTGAGTCCAATGCTAGACGCATGGCCTCCCAATTCGCCTCTTCATCATACAACATGATTCGAAGAGTCGGCTCATAGTGTTCAATGGGCAAGACAGCTTCTGCACCATACACCATAAGGAATGGGGTCTCTCCAGTTGCCCCTTTAGCAGTCGTCCTGATGGACCAAAGGACGTGTGGTAGTTCATCCGCCCAAAGGCCACCAGCCCGTTCAATTTTCTTCTTAATCCCGTCTGAGATTAACTTGTTAAAAGCCTCGACCTGGCCGTTTGCTTGAGGCCGGCCGACTGATGCAAAAAAGCTAGAGATCCCTTGGTCTCCCAGCCAAGTCTTGAGTTGAGGCGTTTCAAATTGAGGACCATTGTCAAAAACCATAGACATGGGCACCCCGAAACGAGTGATTATGTTTCTCCAGATGAAGGAAATAACATCTTTGGTCTTAATGTTTTTGACTGCCTGCGCCTCTACCCATTTAGTAAAGTAATCCACAGCCACCAATATGTAGCGCTTGCCGCCTGGTGCGGCTGTATATGGCCCCAAAATGTCCATGCCCCATTTGGCGAATGGTATTGGGATGTGGATGGCCGTCAGGTCTGTAGCCGGACGATGAATGAGCTTGCCAAATTTTTGACATTTGTCACATTTTCTCACCAATTCCATTGCATCCGACTCCAGTGTAGGCCAGAAATAAAGCCTGGCTTTGGCAGCAAGGGATCTGCCCCCTATGTGGGAGGCGCAGAATCCCGCATGCAACTCTTCGAGGACTTCCTTGCCCTTCTCGGGGGTAACACACTTCAACAGAGGTTTCAGAAACCCAGCCCTGAAGAGTTCCCCTTGTCGCAACTCGAAGTTAGCCGCTCGTTTTTTCAAAACAGCCGCCTCCTGCGGTGAGTCAGGGAGCGTGCCGTCTGTAAGGTAAGCCCGGATGCTGTCCATCCAGGTTGAGCTTCGGTCAAGAACTCCAATGGGGTCTTCTTCAGAGATACTCCTTTTTTCCATGACCTCCCAGAAGACTGACCGAGGCGTTTCACAGGAGGCGGATGATGCTAGCTTAGACAAAGCATCCGCCTGATTGTTGGAAGACCTGGGCACTTGACTTAGTGAAAATTCTTCAAGTGTCCCAACTTCAGCCTTGACCGCCTGCAGGTATTTTACCATGGCCGGATGAGTGGCCTCGTACGTTCCATTGACTTGGAGTACGACCAATTGTGAGTCTGAGCAGGCGTCAATTTTCTTTGCCCCTGCCGCCTTACAATACCGAATGCCAGCAAGCAGGGCTTCATATTCGGCCTCGTTATTGGAGGCCTGGAACTTGAACCGTAGTGCATATTCAAATTTGTCCCCCTGAGGAGACTGACAGATAATTCCTGCACCACAGCCATTCGTAGTAGAGCTTCCGTCTACATACACTTTCCAAACCTGACTAGTATCATCCGGAACAACCGGCCTTGTCATTTCCACAATAAAGTCGGCGAATGCTTGCCCCTTTATTGCTTTCCTAGGTTCGTAAGTGATTTCCAATCCTTGCATTTCAATCGCCCATTTGAGCATTCGTCCAGAAGACTCCAAGGTTGTCAGAGGTCGTTTAATCGGCTGGTCAGTGTAGACCACTACCGCATGTGCCAAGAAGTACGGTTTCAATTTCTTGATGGCCATGTAGAGGGCGAGACCAAACTTTTTAACCATGGGATACCGAAGCTCGGCGTTCCTGAGAACATGGCTGATGAAATAGACCGGGAGCTGAGTGCCGTCTCTTTCAGCTAAGAGGACAGCGCTGAGGGCATGATCGGAGAAGGCCAGATACATGAAGAGCGTCTCTTTGGGCAAAGGGCTAACAAGCCTCGGCAAAGAGTGAAAATGATTTTTTAACTTTTGAAAGGCCGCCTCTGCATCATCTCCCCATTCAAAATTAGTCTTCTTCCTGATTGCCTGGAAAAAGTAGAGACACTTATCGCCTGACCGACTGAGGAATCTCCCTAGGGCCGCCAGCAACCTGTAAGCTTTTGAACCTCTTTCACAGTTCGGGGCGACTGCATGTCGATGACCGCCTGTATTTTCTCAGGATTGGCCTCTATTCCCCTTTGATTAATCAGGAATCCGAGAAACTTCCCAGACTCAACACCAAAGACACACTTTTTTGGATTTAGCATGACCTTGTGCCGCCTGAGTGTGGCGAATGTTTCTCGGAGATCAGCAAGATGATCCGCTTGTTGTTTGGATTTGACTATCATGTCATCAATGTATGCCTCTACATTCCTTCCAATCTGATTAATGAAGACTGTGTTAATCAATCTTTGGAAAGTTGCAGGCGCATTCTTCAAACCAAACGGCATCACAGTATAACAGAACAACCCCTGATCAGTGACGAATGCCGTCTTTTCTTGATCTTTTTTCCACAGGGGAATCTGATGGAAACCCGAATAGGTGTCCATAAAACTCATCAAGGCATGACCGGCTGTTGAATCAACCAAGCTGTCGATCTTAGGCAATGGATAACTATCCTTCGGGCATGCCTTGTTCAGGTCGGTGTAGTCAACACACATCCGCCAAGTTCCATTCGGCTTTTTTACTAACACAACGTTAGCTACCCAGTCAGGAAAGTTACATGGCCGAATGAACTTGGCGTCCAGCAGCTTTTTAACTTCAGCTGCTGCCGCCTGACTTCTTTCTTCGCCGTGATTTCTTTTCTTTTGCCGAATGGGCTTCTTTTTAGGATCAACGGCGAGTTTGTGGACAGCGAGATCCGGACTTATGCCAGGCATCTCTTCCACTTCAAAGGCAAAGATGTCTTTGAATTCTTTCAGAAGCTGGTGCAGACTGTCACCTAGCTTAGCAAATGCAACCGTCCCCACCTTAACAGTCCGCTCTGGCCGAGTGTCTTCCAGAGGGATATCAATGTGTTCACCAGTCGGCTGGGGACGTAGATCATCCGACCGTTCCCCGATCAATGATTGCTATTTTTTCTCTTTTTTGACCACCACCGGTTAATCAATTTTTCTCTTTTTCTCAGCCGGTGGGGCCGCTTGGTCTTCCTTGTCATCATCAAGGTCGACTGTTTGTTTGCCCTGGACAGCTGCTGCGGCCGCGGGCTTGACATCCGAGAGATAGCACTCCCGAGCTGTCTTCTGGTCTCCATTGAGGGAGCCGACTGTGCCATCATCCCTCTCATACTTAACGAGCATGAGGGCAGGAATGATGACGGCCTTGCACTCGTTAAGAGTGGGTCGACCAAAGATGAGGTTGTAGGCAGTAAGCTCTTCAACCACGAGGGAACGGATGGTCATATGCCAGCCGTTTCCCTTTTGCCCCAGCCGGATGGGCAAATCTATCCGTCCGACTGGGTGCACGAGTCCTCCCCCAAACCTTACAAGGGTGTGAGAGACCTCCATCATGCTGTCTGACTTGTACTTGAGATTGGACAAGCATTTGAGGCTGATGAGGTCAAAGGAACTTCCAGTGTCGATCAAGATTCGACCAACCAATTGGTTGGCCACTTTGCACTCAATGACAACAGGGTCATCATGCGGCCGACGGACTTTGCCTCTGTCCTTTTCGGTGATGATGACCTCGGGGAAGGCGGATGTGCTTGCCGCCTTTCCCTCTTCAACAGAATGGATCATCTTTTTCAGATGATCCTTGGTGCCCCGAATAGTCGGGCCACCCCCGGCGAATCCGCCTGCTATGGTATATACCGGATCTTCATCGGTGTCGGTACTAGCAGTCGGCTGGGGAGCCTTCTTTTTGGACTGCCCCTGATTCGCCTTTGAAGTCACTTTGGACTTCACATAGGACTTTAGCTGTCCTTTGTCGGCCAGACGGTCCAGCTCTCTCTTGAGGCTAAAACAGTCGTTGGTGTCATGACCGATGTCTTCATGGAAATGGCTATGTTTATTTTTGTTCCGATTTTCAATGGAACCTCTCATTGGAGTCGACTTCTCAAGAGTCAGCCGATCCTTTATTTCCATCAAGATGGAGCAGCAGTCCTTGTGGAATTTGTACCTTGGGACGTACGGTTTCCACTCTTTCTTTTTTTTCTGGGCCGGCTGATTAGAGTTATCAACGACCCATACTTGCTTTTTCTTTTTGCTCTCTTCCGGCTTGGGAGCCGACTGAGCAAGCCGACTCTCCTTCTGTCGGTCGGACCTCTTAGAGTCCGACTGTTTGTTGGAGGAGCAGAGCTCGGTCGCCTGTATATAGGCTTCCGCCTCTCGCAGCGCTCCCTGCAGAGTGAAGATTTGCTTTCGGACAAGTTCGTACTTAAATGTAGAACCGTCCTTTAGACCTTTGAAGAAGTCTGTAAAGGCGACCTCGTCAGATATCCCATGGATCTGGATTCAGACCAGATTGAACCGCCTGACGTAGGAACGCAAGCCTTCTCTATCTCCCTGCTGTACATTGCCAAGATCAAGGCTTGTCTTCTTGGCAGGGATGTTCATAGAGAAGTTGGAGGCAAACAAGAACGCAAGCGTCTTGAAGCTGTTAATGCAACCAGCCGGCATGTTGCCGAACCACTGTTGGGCTATGCCCTTCAGCGTGGCTGGAAAGCAGCGACACCATGCGGCATCATCCAGCCCTTGTAAATACATGAGGTGGGTGTATGCCAGCAGTTGATCTTCTGGGTTGGTGGTCCCATCATAGGCTCCTACCAACACATTTTTAACCTTGGCCGGCTGTTCGGCGTCAGTTATTTCCTTATAGAAAGCAGAGGGTTGATCTCCAAGGTGCTGCAGCCTAAGCTGCCAGTCCATGGGCTGATAACCGCATGCCGCCTGTCCTCCAAGGAAGACAGGCTGGATGTAAGGTTGAGCGGGCGTTTGGTAAAATGGCTGGGCCATGTACTGAGCCTGCTGGATGACATGAGGTCCAGCTTGAACCCGGGGGCTGCTTATTGGAGTCTCATGCGCAGATTGTGAATACCTCAGCGAGGTATGCTGGAAGCTGTCATGGTAAGTCGACGTTGAGGCCGACTCTGAAAGCTCATTCCTCCTCTGCTCGATGTAATGTCGAGCATCAGAGAATGTTTTCTTGTTACCATCCGGCTGGACATGTCGAATGGCTTTCCTTGTAACCGTTTATGGGAAACGGAGTCTAGAGAGATCAAACTGAGGCCGGGCCGTTTCCTTGGGATGAGGAGTCGGCTGTCGGTCCCTGACCGATTTGTTCTTGCCCATTTGGGCTGACTTCTTGTTGGTGAGTTGTTTAATCTCACCACGGAGAGTGCTCACAAGCTTCATGAGCTCATCTCTAGTTACTGGATCTGACCCTTCCGCGTGGGTAGAATTAGATGGCTTCTTCGAATGTCCGGCTGATTTGCCCGGAGCATTCTGAGAGTGAGGGCGCTCCCGCTTTTCCTTGCTGCGGACGCGCCTGGAGATGAGAGACCCATCTCTAGCAGTATAGGTTTCGACGTCACCGTCGTCACCTGAATCATGGTCTGTCTGGACCAAGACTTCGTCCAGGGACCGATTAGTCTCTGGTTGTTGATTAGTCTCCAGTGGCCAATTGGTTTCTGGAGGCCGATTAGTTACAGAAATTGGTACAGTTTCCAAAGAGGCCATCTTAGAGGTACTCTCCCCACAGACGGCGCCAAATGTTTCGGGGTTTTTTGAGTCCCTTGGGAGAGTTACAACACTAAGACTGGATGCTCGCTTGGATACCTGTACCTGCAAAACAACGGAGCACCGAATGGTCGGTGGTTCGCCTCCGAAGCTTAAGTTAGTCTAAGTCCGAAGAATAAGGTGCGGAATGTAAAGGGTTATCTGCTCGGATTCCGAGCTCGGGTGTACTGTTCTCTTGAGAGTGACAGTTCTGACAATGATTAGTAATCACTGAATATTCCTCGTAAAGAGTGTCAAAAAGAACGTAGCCATAAATGCGGAGATCATCTCCTACTTATAGGCTTCTCGAAAAGCGTGCACTCCCTAGGGTTTCGTGCCCTAGGGAATATTTACACAGCTTTTGCAGACCTCGGGATTTGGGCCTGAAAGCCGCCAATCCCAGGTCCTTTTATCTGTCTGCCACGTGTCGTTCCCTGAGAGGTCCAAGGCGGCGCCCCTTTCAGTGACACGTGGCGGACTCTAATTGGGCCAACTGGCCTAGGGTATTTTTACCCAAATCTGAATCCCTTCATAAATTCTATCAACCCCAAAAAATAGTGAAGGACAATTTTTTTCAACGGACACAAATCCAAAACGAAAAAAACACTAGCCGTTGGAGATTACAGGGAGTATAAATACAGTCATATGCAAAGTTGAAGCCTCCATTGTCCCACCAAAAACTGAACCTGAAAAAAAATGGCAACAATAAGTTATGTTTGTGGATGTAACAAACGGGCTATTAGAAGGTTATCAAGGACAACCAGGAATCCATTTAGAATATTCATCACATGTCAAAATTACAAGCAGCATGATGGTTGTGAATTTTGAGAGTGGTTAGATGAAGATTATGAATAGGAGATGAAATATGAAATGATCAAAATGATACAAATGAATGAGATGCTGCAGAATGTAGATGTACAGAGGAAGAATATGATTAGTTTTTATAGGATTTTAATTATATTTCTTGTAATCATTATTGGTTTTATGTATTTGTTCAAGTAAAGGAAAATTAATTAGGATTCATTTCTAACCTCTAGTACCACCATATAGTTGTAATACTTGATCCAATGTTGGATTGTGACTAACTAGTTTGAGATGTATTGATTGGTTGCACAATTTAATGAAAAAATGAGTTAATTTCAACGTTTATTTTGTATGAGTGATTGAAAATCAGTAATATTGAAATGCAAATGCTTGCCATAGCCTGTCTTGTGTAGCCATTTGGGTAAGTGTATACCTGTTATGCATTGGAAGATTACCTTGACTTTGTTGGGTGCTAGGAGTGGCATGTTGCTGCTGGTTCTATTGTTGTTTCCTTTTCTTTGTGCCTTCATCAGAACCTTGTCCTTTTTAAGCTGTAGGCTTAGCTGATTTGGGGGGGGGGGGGAAGGCTCTTTCAATGGCATTGGACATTTTAATTTGTTACGGCCGTGCTGCCCACAGTTACTGAACTTGTGTGGTTGGCCTTTTCTAGACATCTTTATCCCTTCAACCTCACCAACTGATGGCTTCCTTATTGTAGCAGGCTTGTGTTGAATTTTTCACTTGGGGTGCTTGAATTGGAGCATATGGTGAATCTGGCCATTGTTGAGGTCCATTTAAAAGGTCTAAGGGAAAGTCATAAGCCTTTAGGTATATGTATTTGCTGAACCAATTAGACACATAGTGTTCAGGATGTTCCACTGCCTTCCAAATGGCTACAACAACATGATTACATGCCACACCACTTAATTGCCATGCATTACAGCTACAAGTTTTGTCAAGCAAGCTTATTACATACCTGGTTTGTGTAGCACCTTCTCTCACTCCATAGGTGAAATTACCATCCCAGAATGCTGACCAACCCCTTGCATCAATTTTGGATTTTTCTAATCTCACTTGGGTCCTTGGACATATATTGATGTCTTTCTTGGCTATGTAGTCTCTTTTTTTTGTATAGTCTCTCCATTAGGCTTTCCCTAATATCCTCTAACATTGTTATTATAGACTTATGCCTACTGGACAGAATATATGCATTGAAGACCTCATTCATGTTGTTGTCAATGCTGTCACATTATGATTGTGGTGTGAAAATAAGTGAAATATGCCTTGACCCACAATAGTTTCTCTTCATGAGGTTCTGGCCTGCAGCTGCAGATATTTTAGAAAACAAGTCCATGTTCCTCCTGAACCTGCTGTTAGTTGTGGACTTATCAATTCTCTAAAACCCTGGTCTGTATTGTAAAATTTCTCCAAACACTTGCTTGAAGTTACAGTACACATGCCTAGCACACACTCTTGTCTCAGCAGATGGCCAAATATCAGTCACAACTCTTAACAACCCTTTCTGTTGATCTAACATTATAGTGTACTCCTGACCATCAACTGTCCCCAAGTCATCAGCCAAGAGTTGAAGAAACCATCTCCAAGTCTCAGTACTCTCAACCTCAACACAAGCCCAGGCAACTAGAAACATCTGGTTGTTTCCATCCCTCCCCACAACCACAAGAAGATGTCCACCAAATGGACCTTTCAAAAAACAACCATCGAAGCCAAATAAAATCCTACAACCAGCTAAGGAGCCTTTCTTGAGAGCAGCAAAGCAGATATATACTCTTTCAAACATATTATTGTTCAATTTGAATTTTATAGTATTTTCAGGATTGGACCTTAGTATCTCTTCAGCATACTTATGCAACACTGAGTGTTGTTCCTTGTATTCCCCTAAAATTAGTTTTTGAGCTTGTCTCCTGGCTTTTAAAGCCATCCAAAGTGTGATTTTTATACCCCATAAGCATTCAGCCCACACAGTGTTTACAATCTCTTGACACTTCAACATTGAACTTGCTATGATACTGTTTGGCAATCCAAGCTGACCTTATCTTGCCAACCTTAGCTAACCTACCACAGTTATACTGTGGCACAAGTGTCTTGACAGTCACAGTCCCATTTCCACCTTCAAGTGATGCCCACAAGTACCACTTACAGTCTTTCCCTTTGCACCTAGCCCCAATTTTTTTTAACTTTTTTTTTTGGTCTGTCATATTTAGTGTAATGAACATCTCTCCCTATGCTCACACAACAATAAGCAGTTATAGTTGACCTAAGTTATCCAGCATCCTCAAATTCCTAACCCAAATAGACAGGAGATTGAACTTCTGCTTTGCCTCTTAGTGGTTCATTTAAATTAAACTAAGGTTTCACTATTTTTTGAAAGGAATGGTGTCCCTCGAACAAGTGTATTATTTTGATAGAGGGTTCCGAACTATTAGAAAGCTAATTACTCAGTGAGGTTAAGTGATCGGAATGCCTGGGTGGAGGCCGCTTTCGATCAGTAATATTAATGTATAATTAATATTACAAATTAATCTTGCCTGAACCCTACAGGTCACACCTAAGCAACTAACGAACCGACGTGACGAATTAATTCGGAAGGAATCAATGAGTCGCCAGAGTAATTAATATTTAGACGTCGGAAATTCGAGTTTGGAGCGTCAAAACCGAGTGTAGGAAGTCGAGTCGGAAAAAATAAAAGACGAGACAAGAAAATTACTAATAAATCAACAAAATTACCAAAATACCTCTAGCATCGGAATGCCCCGAGCAAACGGAGTGCTAGGGGCATATGGCCTAGCAAGCGCACCAAGCCGAGCCTAGGCTAGCTGGTGCGTGCTAGCGCACCATTGCTAGCATCTAGCCAAGGCTAGCAGCCCGCACAAATGTGTGAGGCATGCTAGCAGGCCACGGCTAGCAGCCCGCAAAAATGTAAGTCTTCACGGAGACCTCTATGTCATTTGAAAATGACTCGAACGATGATTGTTCACATCCCTTCCTATAAAGTTCTTAAAGATTTGCACAAATTACTAATGTTATACTAAACAAAATGTCGAAGCTAAGAAAGGACGTCATATTTAGTTATGGATAGAAAAAAATTCTAAACGTCTTTTCAAGTATATGTCTAAGGCTCTTAGTCTCAATAGGAGCTCACTGGCTTAGTGGGAGTTCATTGGCTCAGAGAAATCTAGATGGATCAGTGGGAGCTTAATGGCTCAATAAAGGCTAAGATAGCTCAAGTGAAAGCTAACTGTTTGTTTAACAACAAACTTTTACCCAAAGACAATATACATGTCTCTTTGTAAGCATTCAAGTGAGACTACGGGCATTACCTCCACAACCTAATTGAGAACATTATGTTTGTTGCTCTAAGTGGGAGGAAAATGAACTCGATGACCATTGAGCTTAGCAACAAACTAGAACTGAGAATCTCGAAAGACCTTAAAAGGATTTCGTGAGAATGCTTGATCAAGAATACTCAAAAGGACTTTACAAGTGCCTTAAAAGATAATTCATTACTTACAAAACATCAGAATTGTTGGAGTAAGATCAACATAATCAAAGGGCTTTGAAAGCTCCTTGAAACTCAGTGTTTGATGCAATTGCTCCGTATAGGTATAGAATTTCACCAAAGGCTTGGATTGAATCCTATAAATTTCTATTAAGTTGGAAATAAACCTAATACTTATAAGCATACTATTTACTATTAGATATTAAGAGAATAACGTCTTGTAAGACAGCTAAGACAAATCCAAATTCCGAATTATTAGAGGCCATAAAAATCCAAAATAGACTCCATGTTTGAAACTTGATTAATTTGCATGAAGGGTGAAAGACCCATCAATTGCAAATAAGTTTTCAAAGGAGAAAACTGACAAATGTCGAAAGGTATATGCATACATAGCTAGATTAGTTGAAAAGGATAAAATTCACGGAGTTGATTTTAATAAAAGCCTATTTACCAATCGGAAGGCTTAAGTCTTTTCATAACTGTTCTAGCAAAATTGCATATATGAAATATGGCAAAATAGATACCAAAACCACCTTCCTAAAATAGGATTTTGGAAATGACTATAATATAGTCTAAGGGTTTTGAAAATCTAGATAATGCTAGATTTGAAAGCAAGCTCATGAAATCCATTATGGGATTAAAGGAAGCATTGCTTATAGGAATTGGAACTTATTTTCTCATAACGTTAATAAGAGGATTGACTTATGGAGAAACATAAAAATTATACAAAGGTCCAACGAGAAGTTTACGAACTATATTGTGAAATAACTATCAAATGCTAAATGCTTAGATTTGAAAGTATTTTCGACAATGGACCAAGCTGAAGGCGATACTTAGTACATATTGGGAATTAATTTCTATGTTATATACTTAATTAAAATGTTTAAATGAGTAAAGGACTCTACCATGATTAAACATGAAGAACCTTGAATGGCTTTCGACCCATATGTATAAAACTAAAAAATGTTTGAATTAAGTATAAGCTAGGCTAAATACTAAGTCAAACAAGAAAGACTCTAATAAGAGACTTTCAACCGTATCACATAGCGAATAATTTAGCAAGACACAGTGAAATTGAATGAGCTAAAATGTCAAATTGATGGAATAAGATTGAGAATCATTCTACAATTAAATCCATCATGTAAAGCTACGATATGGAATCGTCACACGACTTACTTGCTTAGAGCATGTGAAGTACGTATAGAGTACCAATCAACTTAAATCTAAGTATTAGATCATTAGATTTCTTTCAAAAAAAAAAAGTATTAGATCATTAGATTATAGTAAAGAACATCCAAAGCACTTGGATGAGTGAGAGGATGAGTTCTTGATGCATGAAAACAAATATAATTTGAGTATTGATGTTGTAAGCATAAAACTTAACAAGGATGATATTCTTAACAAGGAAGCCATTTGTAAGCATGAGGTAAGAAGCATCGTGACTTGAGAATGGTAACATGGATGTGTATCCATGTACAATGTGCGGAAATTTAATGTAAATTTCCATGATCACAAGTAGGGTATCCCAAATTGTTGTGAGTTCGTTTGGAGTGAAACCCAAACAAATCGTCATCAAGAAGTCTACTAAATTATATGTTGAGAATATTGTTGCCTTAAAGGCTATAATAAGGAAGATGTTAAATGGAAAGTTTGTTGCTGAACGCTGATGATTGTAGGTTGTCAAGTTGAAGATCTCAAATCATGAAAATGAGGGGGAGTCATCGATCACTTGGACGATAAATCCGAAAATCACATCTAATCCATAAACACTCTCAAATTTTATCATCTTATTATGAAAGTGGTCAATAATAAAGATGCTAAGATTTGCAAAGTAATCATGAGTAAACATATGCAATAAGTGAACGACAACATTAAAAAATTGCGTGAAAGAAATCAAGCATATTAAATATGGGTGTGATATCTATAAATGTTTTATGAAGAGTACTACTCTTAAAACATTTGGGAAAACCATTTATCATAAGATGAAACGTTGCAAAGTTTCACAGTGGAATAAATATTTTCTAAATATTCCACAAAACTATTTAATTGTGGTTTAGAATTAAATAATGAGTCCATTCGATTTTGAGAATATTCAAAATAGGGTATCAAGACAATGTCTTGGATAAAGAAACACCTATTAAGTGAATACTGAATATTTTAATCGAAAATTATCCCTAATCAAGGTCATTTAAATGGTGGACGATTAATGACCACTTGAGATTAGTGTGCAGTATGATTTATAGCATCGTTTCTTGTGCTATGAGGACATGATTGTCATAAATCATGTGCACAGGTATTAGTTTAGAACCATACCGGATTGACATATGAGAATACTTTAAGAGATTTAAAAATCGTCATAAGTACATTTCTCATTATGGCTATCAGAAATTTTCTCGACCATTAGTATTGCGAGTTCTCTTGTTCGAGTACTAGTCTGTTTAGATGTTGGTCATACGTCTGCCGTACATGGGGATTATAACGACGGAAAATGGGCCCTCTTAGTAAGAGAAGCTGACATTACAAGATTGGGAATGTCCCCTACTAACAATAGGGAATATGTCTTTGTTGTTTACAAGGCCTCTCGAAGAGCGAGACTGTGATAATGCATGGCCGTGCTCGGATGGATTTTAAAAATCATTTGTTTATTGACAGTCGAACTCGGATTTAGAGAAACACTTCTGGACGTAATAGGGATGATAAATAATCTTACCTTATAGTTCATGAAGAGACATTAAGTGACATAGGAAAAGGGTATACACTAAAAGCTCACTTGTCCGGAAGGAAAATTGGGAGATTGAAAGGAATGGTGTCCTTCGAACAAGTGTATTATTTTGATAAAGGGTTCGAAATTATTAGAAAGCTACTTATTCAATGAGGTCAAGTGATCGGAATGCCTGGGTGGAGGCCGCTTCCAATCAGTAATATTAATGTATAATTAATATATTAATATTACAGCTTAATCGTGACTGAACCCTTCGGGTCACACCCAAGCAACTAATGAACCGACGCAAAAAATTAATTCGGAAGGAATCATTGAGTCGCCCAAGTAATTAATATTTAGACGTTGGAAATTCGAGTTTGGAGCGTCGAAAGTCAAGTCGAAAATAATAAAAGATGAGACGAGAAAATTACTAATAAATCAACAAAATTACCAAAATACCCCTAGCATCGGAATGCCCCAAGAAAACCGAGTGCTAGGGGAATATGGCCTAGTAAGGTGGCTAGCAAGTGCACTAAGCCGAGCCTAGGCTGGCTGGTGCGTGCTAGCGCACCATTGCTAGGAGTTGGCAAGGGCTAGCAGCCCGCACAAATGTGCGAGGCATGCTAGCAGGCCACGGCTAGCAGCTCGCACATTGGTGCGTGGCTTGCTAGCAGCAGGCCTCAACCAAGCAGCCTGCACATTGGTGCATGGCCTGCTGGGCCGAAGGCATGGTAGCAGTAAGCAGCCCACACTTGGGTGCCTTGGTGCCCAAGTGTGGGGTGTCACGTGGCGCGCATTGATTGGGGGTTGAGTGTTGTGTTGGTCAGCTATGGGAAAGGAGTGGGGAGCAAGTTTGGTCCCCCCCCCCCCTTCTCCAAATGGTCCTCACCTAACCTCTCTTATGAAACATGTCACTTGTTGATTTATTAGTAGCTTGATTATTAATTTTGTTTTTGATTTAAAATAAAATGGAAAAATCAATTCTCCCACATTGATGGGAGAGCTTTTCTCACTCTTGTCTTTCCTTATAAATACCCAAGTTGGGGTAGGGGTATCGGAAAAAGCACTTGAGTAAGTGTTGAAAAAGGCATCACCATTGTGAAAACCTTTGAACACAAAATTAATTGCTCGGGTTTTAGGTCGGGCTTAGCTAACTCCTAAGCATTGGACCATTTTCGGTGCTCGGGTTGCAGGTGGACTTCGTTGGAGGTTCTCATGTGAGCGGGACTTACAGCTTTCAAAGTAAGAGCTCTTTTAGTGAGCGAAGCATGCGCCAAAGGTATTAATCTCTCTCTTAATCTTGTTGTTTAAGTTACTATGCTTTATGGTTATAATTATTGTGAGTGTGGTCTTGGCTCGGGTTTTCTTCCGCGATGAGTGGGACTCATCAAACCCCAACATTTTTCTTATTCTTAGGTTCAGGTAGAAGATAGACACAATCTTCCTCATCATCAGAAGGTGAGGTGAATCTAAGTTAGAATTGGAGTCCTCACCATCATCACTACCAAGGTCTAGATCAAGTTGACCTGACCTAACTACAAGCATATCAAGTGACTCTAGTTCTTGACTTAATTGGTACTCACTCTTTGCATTATCCCTAATTCTTGCCCTTGCATCCTTAGCCTTTGCATCATCATCATCATCATCACTGCCATCCTTATCCCAATTGATAAGTGACATTTATGTTACTCTTAGGGGTGTTTATTGAGTCCTTTTGCGGCTTATTTTCCAATAATTTAGCTCTTTTTATCCTTTATTTCTCTTATTCTCGTCTTTTGTCTCTTAATTCGAGTATTTTCGTAGTTTTTAGTTAGTAATTCCTAGTTTCTCTCATTTTCTTATTTTATTTTAGTTTAACCTTTTATTTTACTTTGTTTTATTTTATTATTTTAGTCTTTATCCTGATTCTCCCTTGTGTTGTTTTTGGTACATATACATATCCTTTTATTTTATATATACATATACATATATATATACATATATATATACATATATATATATACATATATATATATATGTATATACATATATATGTATATACATATATATGTATATACATATATATATATATATACATATATATATATATATATATATATATATATGTATATATATATATATATATATATATATATATAATAAAAGCATATATATATATTATAAAAGCTTAGCTATAGCCACACTCTATAATAGTGTTAAAGGGCCAACTGATACACATTTGTGAAACTTTGAAAGGAAAGGAAGGGCTAAAACAATGAAATCAAACAATGAAAGCAAAAGCTGAAGGAGAAATCCCAAGTAAAGTTCATACTCTCCTTTTTTGTATCAGACTCTCTATCTCTCTCTCTCTCTCTCTTTTTGTTTTTTTTTTAAGATTGATATTTCTTTATTTTCGTTCTATTTCTCTATTTTTTGTGTGAGGCAATCATCCCAAGTTAAGTTATCGGGATTTTCTTTTTAAACCATAGAAAAGGTAAATAAATTATACTCTTAAATCAAGGTTGACCAATTACAACTAAAAAAATGATGAACACGAAAATAGACACGTTTAAGAATAAACAAATTGATGACATCCTATTAAGGGATGCGAACTTCTAATGACGAACTTCATGAAAAGTAATGTCATTAGTTCGATTATAAAGTACGTAAACGAATCATCATAATAAAAAATAGTATCGCGCGCAATTTTCCGTCTTGCGCTAAGGTGGAAAGTGCAACTTCTAGAGTAGCATGTGCCACATGCGTTTTTTTTTTTTTTTTTTTTTTTTTTTTTTTTTTTTTTTTTTGCGTAAACGCAAGGAGAACGATAAAAAAAAAACATGTTTTTGGATTTTTCGAAAAAAAAAAGAAAAAACAAAAAAGACGATCAAAGTAAAAGTTAGACAACGTTGTTAGGCAAAGAGATATTTTTAGCACCCTCTTAACGATTAACCTTGAAGCGGTAATATCGTTTTCTCCGTATGATATTGCTCGTAATGAGTCAAAGTCAACGTTGAACAGTGGGCGCGCGCAAGACACAGAGTTGCGCGGAGGTGCCGCACGCAACTTCTGAACTTGCGCGTGAGTTGCACGTGCCACCTGGTAGGTTCGACAATTTTTTTTTTTTTTAAATTGAAGTGCAGACATTTTTCTTTTTCTTTTTTTTTTTTTTGTCGAACCACAATTTTTTACGAATTTTTTTTATAATTACATCTCTAGGTAACAAGTTGGAATTAGTTAGATTAAACACGAAGCACATATTCGTGTAGTCACATAAGCACATAAAATGAACCGTCAAAGCATACAATGTCATTCTAAGGTCAAGGCTTGGGTGTCCAAGGGTACCATATCTTAAGAGACGATGCACGAATCAATCACTCAACATGTTGACCCATGACATAGCCCTCCCAACATTTTGTTGGCGATATGGGTGATAGGGTAAAATCGTATCCCTTAATCAAAAGTAATTACCTAAGTCCTCTAACTAATGCAGATAGGAAGTAGGGTCGAATCCATAGGGAAACTAGTCTTTCTATTCCTAATTAATTATTTTAATCTAAATTATCAAGGTAACCAATGTTGTTGTAATTAAAGACTATACTACGAAGAATATGAGGAAAAAAAAAAGCAAAGTAGGGAGAAATCAAATAATAAAAGCCTAGGGCATAGGTTCACTAATAAACAATAATCCAGGGTAAAACATAATAATCAATCATCAATGCATCAATTAATCAGATCATAAAAGGCTTTCGCTACGTATTACAATCACAGATTAATTTACTGGTATTAAATCTCATCTCTCGAATCTCGACCTAACCATTTATAAATTAATCAGCCAATTGAAACTAGACCTAAACATCAATTCTTATCTCTCGAATCTCGAATCAATATTGTCAAACTCATACAATTAAACCAGGCCTAATATAATTGCATAGCATTAATTCAATCAATAGGATATTAATTATGTAATCCCCCCATATTTTTAATTTAATCATAATTTATTTATATATTATTCTTACAATTATATTTATGGCAATTTCATTAAATAAATTATTTTATGAAAGGATTTAAGTAAACTAATGTGTTTTTAATAATTTACAACCAATTTTAACATTATAGCCCAAAACCCAAATATTACTCCTAATCTAATTAGGAAACCCAAAGCCCAAATAAAACCCTCACTTTCCTCCTCCTTCACACGTAAAAAAAAAAAAAAAAAAAAAAAAAAAAAAAAAAAAAAAAAAAAAATCTTTCATAAACTTTCCTCCTCCTTCCTACTGTATTCACGAGCAAAGAAAGAAAAAAAAACGAAACCTGTTGCTGTAATTCGTGCCGCCACCCAGCAACTCCTAGACCACCGCACCTGACCGCCGCGCCGCCTAGCATCGGCCATCCCTGCAGTTCGCCTCCTCCCTTCTCTTTCCCCTTATTTCTCTTCCTCTTATTCCTTGTTATTTTAATTAAAGCTTCAATTTTTATTGGTTTTCAATTATAAAATTATTGTTATTAGGCTTTGATATTATGTATAAATTACAAAAGATTATAAATTTATGGGTTTTGTATGTTTAAATTATTATGTTAATTTTCAGATTTGGTTATGTATGAATTTATGGTATTAAAGTGTTAATTTTTCATGTTTTAAGACTTAATAGCGTACTAAACAAGTTACTTGATTATTCTATATTCAAAGTATGTCAAAGTATGATTATTTTGATTGTATATAAATTTTCAGATTTATTAAAGTTTCGATTTTTATGGACTATTAGTGTAAATTTCATGTTTTTATGCTTCTAAACCTATAAAATAATTATTGTGGGTATTTTGTGATTGAAAAAGCTTTGAACTTTATATTCTAACCTTAATAATAATTTTCAGATTTTATACCTTTTATTTTGAAGCCTCTAATTGCATTGAATTGATATATTCTTGGGTTTTTAACACACTAATTTGCTATATAATGACTATTTCAAATGATTATGCTTATGGGATTATTTTATATGCTTAAAACAAATTTTCAGATTTATTTAACCACTTTAAAGTTGATGTAATTTGATATAAAATACTATATTTTCATGATTTTAACACATAAACTTGTAGTTGGGATGTTGTACTACTAGTTTTGGCTAATGGGAGTAATTTAAAGGCTTTATTTTAATGGTTTGAGAGGTTTTAAAATGCTTTAGTATTGCTGTAATTTTAATTGCTTTGGTATTGATTTATTTCTTATTATTTGGTTTAGGAGAGGACTTTGTAGAAGGCGATTTCTAGTTTCTAAAGTGGCCAATCGAATTGTTTACTCAAGGTACGTACAAGTTACAAAACCTTGCTTTTAGGTGCATGTTTAAGGACGGATCGAGAACTTATTATCATGTCTAGGGATGACTGGGTTAAATTGTTTGGTTATACATTGTGAATTTCATTTGACGTGCACTATTCCTTATTGCAATTATTGGTCATGTTCTAATTATGCAAGGTGCGCTTAGAGGCAAAGGTATTTGACTGGTGAAATGACTTAATTATTACTCATTCATGATTTAATGAAATAGGATGAGTAAAGGAATGATTCATGTCTTATAAGACAAGGTTAAGAGTTTGGGGTGCCTTATGCACTCAAGGTGTTTATACACCGAGGTAGTAAAGGAATAAATAATGAAATGTTTATGAGTCATCACCAAGTTTAAATCTGTAAATTACGTAAAGTGCAAGATGGATGAGCAATAAAACTCTAGATTTGTGCACATCTGGAGTAATGACAATCAGGGGTTGGGTACATGGGGTATTAGCCGTGTACTTTTCTCGAGGCCGTCTGATCTACGAGTCTCTTATTTCAAATATTTTTCTAAAAACTAGGAGTTAGGTGAGATCTCATACTAACTACAGTCACGGAGTCGCGCCCGTAGTCGTTGGATGTTTATTGATGTTTCCGAAAGGAGGCATGGGGTTTTTTTTTATTGATGTTCCAAATGGGACATGGGTTGGACAACCTTGTCTATTGCTAAATCTAATGAATAAATTGAAATGAGTTAGCTACTATTAACTAGTGAAGTCTTGATAAATTGGATAATCGAGTCATGTGTTGAGTTTGTTATTTAATGATGCGTATGATTGATTATTAGTAGCATGTTAAGTATTTCCTTAATTTACTTTGCAGCTTGTATGTACTCAGCTTTGCTGATAGCGTGCTTTTGTGTGTGTCCTTCTTTGGTCATGGCCTTCGCCTTTCAATGACCCTGTGACGATCCAATTTTTACACTTGTAATATTGGGGAGCAGAATAACCGCAGATTCTTACACATGCAGCATTCATCTGGGATGTGGGATCTTAAGTGGAGGGTTGGTTGCTTGCATTTCATTTCCTTTGCAAGTTTGATTTTATTTAAACTCCATTTTATTAGACACTATTTCTTTTGGTTTAAGTTTGTTTAAACACTAAATTTAATCACTTACTATTTCTTTTAGGTTTTGAATAAGGGCCTTAATGGTTCCAACTTGTAACACTTATTTTGATTTAAATACTTTGTTTTAAGGTTTATTTATAACTGTTTTGGTTTTCCGCTGCTAATTTATGAGATAGCCTTCACGTTTGAACACGTGGCGGTAGCACACCAGTAATTCTCTTGAATTTGTTCAGGTTATATACAGGTTTCTCACAGGTTTTTAAGAGAGAATTATTAGGGTGTTACAAATTAAGCATTAACAATCAACAATCATAATATACCCTTTCATATTATTTACTAGATCCCCATAAACCCTAGAAAGTAAACTACTCAGACATGAATAAAATTGAACAAATCAAAGCAATTAAACAAGTCATAAGGAATTGAAGGAATAAAAATACTGAAATTAATAAAGTAGAAATCGTACCGAATCGACAGAATTACAAAACGGAGTTAAGAACAAGAGTAAAAGTTTAGAGAGAGAAAATCTAAGTAGAGAGAGAATAATAGTAAGAGTATGTAAAAAAAGATGCTAAACTTGCTTAATAAAATTACATTTATACTAAGCAAGAATTCCTAAGCTAAAACAAATTAATCCGGAGCTCAAAATCACGACCAAGACACACGCCCGGTCGGGCGCCACACCGCACGGCCGGGCTCGCCTTTTTTTCCTCAAAACCTCCTCTCGCGCCCGGTCGGGCGCGACCACCGGGTGCTGCTGCTGTTGCCTCATTGGCTCGCCCCGCTCGGCCGGGCGTGCCTTCGGGCGAGGCCTTATGGCCCTGGGAGGA
Source organism: Chenopodium album (assembly GCF_948465745.1). Lineage (NCBI taxonomy): Eukaryota > Viridiplantae > Streptophyta > Magnoliopsida > Caryophyllales > Amaranthaceae > Chenopodium > Chenopodium album. Next base: position 19,778,802 of record NC_137860.1, on the reverse strand, counting down.
GCACTTTGGGAATGAGATGGACTTCGATTGCGCCCCTAACCTTCGGCCCAATCAGATTTCCTCTTTGGGTCTTTAACATTTGGTCCAAAACGCCTCGGAATCTCCAATACCAAGCCCTTAATCATCGGTTTGATAACTCTAACCGGCCTTGGGCTTCAACGGGTGGTTGTGCTCCTCCAATGCTTGTAGTCACTCCATGAAAATCTGGGAAAATGCTCCAAAAGTGCAATTTTCTACAAAACTCAACCAAAACTACAAAAACACTAGAAAACACCAATTAGTAACAAAAGTGGCTCGAAAGAGCCAAAAACACTATTAATTATGACCAAGGGACGGGGGTAAATCACTATATAAAATAGACATATCAATGGGTGGGATGATTGTTATTGATTTTGGGATAGAAGCCTAGTGTTGGCAGTCCCCAATCAATGAGCCAATCCCCAATGGTTAAAGTGTGCTATACTTATGCATGATGCGATGTTGCTTGTTTGGTTTTTACTTTTGTGAAAAAGGAAGATATTTTGCGTTCAAGTCTCGCTCTCTAACTAGAGATTATCCAAGTTAGCATCGTTACAACCCATAGGTAACCTGGTGTTGGAAACCTTGGACCATAACTAAGAACTAACCTTGTAACCTCTAAGTCCCCAGCGGAGTCGCACCTGTAGAAAGGTGTTCCCATCGTAGGGGATCCTTCTCCTTAGATGCCTATGACCCTTTAAAAGTCTAGGACTTTACACTTCTTAGGGTGTATTAGGATTTGAATTCTTGACTGTTTGGGGGACCTTGAATTAGAATTGATTCTATCATCACGCTTTTTTATAAGAAACAAGTAAGGAGTCGCCAATGAGTTTTAGGAAATTAAAACTCATAAACCTCGTTCATGCCTTTCTCCCATGTGGAGTTCATGGGATAATTAGTACGAATCATAAGTTTACCCATGCCCAAATTGGTCTACATATACCAGAATTGAGTTCGGGAGCGAGGGTAATAAATAACGTTCCCTTTAGAGGGGAATCGCTATTCTAGCCCTAGTGCGGCCTCTACTAGCTCTTCCTTTTTCACAATTTCATCACCAAACAATATACGCAATGTGATACCTAAAACTAAGTTAGTTGATTTTATTTACATGCGTTAATCATTTAGGATTTACATTGCAAAAGTCATTATTCTTATTTAATCAAATTCGTGAAGAGAACAAGAAATAAACAATATTTTAAAACAACAATTATATATTTAAATTCTAGTCTTGATTAACAAAAGCGTACTATGTGAATTGATTAATTAAAAGTTTGTTTAAAGTGATCAAACAACACTAATTAATCAATTAAAATTATTTAAACAATAAAAGAAAAGTGATTTATCTAAGTGCTCGGGAAACTAACCGTTCTTCTTTTATGCTAAATCTCCGTCTTATGCGTTTATGGACTTTCTTTCTTCTTCGTAACTTCAATAGCTTCAATGGATGGACTAGGGTTGAAGAGTAGTTGGGAAGAAAGAGGGAAAAGTATTATGATAGTAAGAACTTGAGAGATTAGGGTTTTAAGAATGCTAGGGTTTAGAATTCTGATTTTTCTGTCCGTTTAGAGCTGAACGAAGACCCCTTTTTTATGCGTAGGAATCTAGGTTTAACGTTTAAGAGCCGCGGCTTCAGGTGATGCGTGCAACTCTCTGAGTCGCGCTGGCCGCGCGCATCTCAATAAGTCGCGCCACCAAGCGCACGCAACTTATTGAGTTGTGCTGGTTTGCGGTTTGCCTTATACGAAAACGTTTTTTTAAAACTTCCATAACTTTTGATTGCAAATTCGGATTCAGATGTCTGAGATATCATTGGAAAGCTCTGAATATCTACTTCCCAATGTCGTTAAAATTAGGTGAAAATATGTTATTCATAAAAATTTATGGCCGTAGGAGTGCAAGGGTGTCGGTTGTGGGCCTAGTTTAGTGTTTTGATAATAACTTCTTCGTTTTGGCTCGGAATTGGGACAATAATATACCGTTGGAAATCTCTTTGAAAGGGATATCCATCTTTATAGTCCTTGCACGAGAATTTGATGGTTGGTTTATCTGTTTGGCTTGATTATCAACAATGTAGGTTCCATTGGATCCAATCATTGCATTTGCCGCATTTGGGTCCGTTATTAATCAAGTTTAAACATGTATGAACACGTTTTAAGCCTAATTAGTAATCAGACAAGGCTCTAAGGTAACTTGGTCTCAAATATGGTTTTAACTTACTTCATAATACCTTTCATAGTCCATAAACACTTCAACTTTGATCTAGCATGAAGAACGGATTTTTGTTACATCATCGCACTTCCTTTCGGGACAAGAAGCCAAAAGTAGGTGTCTACACAAACACAAGTCTAACAAACAATTAGCTTAATCACACATAGTTTATGCACAAGAAAATGCACATGAATACTTAAAACGTTTCGAGTCTCATCCACTCATTCTAAATTATTATTAAAATAAATTTTAGGAATTAAAATAGAAATCCTCCCTAGTGAAGTCACCAAAACACTGTAGGGAATATTTCAAGCATCCCAAACTTGAGCCCCACTATGATCATGCACTTAAGCATGGTGGCGTCCAAAGGGAAGGAAGCTAGATTATAGAGTCACCAACAAGTTTTAAGAACTTATAAACCGTTCACAAGGTGAAGGTTACACCCCTTCACGATCCTAGAGATTGCTAACTCCATAGTGGTGTGGAACCATGACTGGATATTTGAGGATGAAGGTACGAATTCAACCTAAAAGAGATTGAACCCGCCCTAAAAATAGGCCTCTACTTTATTCTTCTCATATTCATGTGCTTTTTCTAATTAACATACAATCATTATGTTAGCCCTAAACTTGTTTAATCTATGTTGGTTGATTCTTAATGCACAAATAAATCTATTATTGGTGATCACTTGAATTATAATCATATTAGTCTAAACCAAATTATTAATTATCTTATTAAGTGTGATTTCAAGTATAAATTTCCGTTAAACATGCATAAAAGGCGTGATCAAGCAATAACACTAATATATATAAAGTAACATGTATTATATTGACACAACAATCATCATCATACATATCATCATAGCATAATATTATTAGCAAATTCCTAAGCATGATATTAACATGATTAATAACAAATCCTAGCATGTCACTAAACATTCTAACATGATACAAGCATGATAGAAGAAATAAAAAGCAACCTAAACATGATACTAGAAAGCATTTAAAACATCCTAACATGATACTAGGAAATAATTAAATCCAAGCATGCTTCCTATAAGAATAGAAGAATAAAATTACTCACTTTGTTGCCTCATTGTGGGGAATATTTCAAGCATTATCCCAAACTTGAACCCCACTGTGATCATACACTTAAGTATGGTGGCGTCCAAAGGGAAAGAAGCTAGAGCAAAAGAGTCACCAACAAGTTTTAGGAACTTGTAAACCGTTCACATGGTGAAGGTTACACCCCTTAACGATCCATGAGATCGTCAACACCAATGACTGGTGTTCTGGGATGAGGGTACGAATCCAATCTAAAAGAGAAAGGACCCGTCTTATAAAATAGGCCTCTACTTTATTCTACTCGTATTCATGTGCTCTTTCTGACTAACATGCAAATATTAGGTTAACCCTAAACCTGTTTAATCTATGTTGGTTGAATATTAATGCACAAATAAATCTATTATTGGCGATCACTTGAATTAAAATCACATTAGCCTAAACCAAATTATTAATTATCTTATTAAGCGTGATTTCAAGTATAAATTTCCGTTAAACATGCATAAAAGGCGTGATCAAGCGATAACAACAATATAAATCAAGCAACAGGATAATAAAGGCAATAATAATAACAACGATCATAATCATAATCATCATGTTAATATTAAAGCATAATAACAATAGCAAGATCCTAGGCATGATACTAACAAGATTAATAACAAACCCTAACATGTCATTAAGCAATAAAGATCAAAGCTTTAAACCTAATTAACATGGTACTAGCATGATATTAGAAAGACTAAAATCAACCTAAACATGATACTAGAAAGCAATAAAAACATCCTAACATGACACTAGGAATTAAACGAATATAAGCATGCTTTCTACATTAAAATATTAGGGAGTAAGCTAATTACTTACTTTGGAGCCTCGTACCTCTTTCTAATAACAAAGTACACGCATTAGTAAACTTCAAGAGAATAGTAAATCAAAGAATTAAGTTAAAGAATTGAAAGAAAGAGTTAAAAAGTTTAGACTGGATTTGGGACCAAACCCTCAGAAACTATCAGCCTTTCACGTCTAGGGCGAAGGCAACTAACTTCGAACTTGGCTAGGTGTGTCGAGATCCTGCGAATGCGGTATTGTGTTTACAAATGGGTTGGCTAGAAAGAGAGAGAGAAAGCTATATCGCTTGAGAGAGAATTAAGTGATTGTGAAAGAATGAAAACGGAGGTCCAGGGACCCTATTTATAGAAAAATAGTTCGGAATTGATAGAAAAGAGGTAGAGTTTGAAAAGGAATAAAATTGCATCCTGTCGCCAACGACAAGCTTCGTCGCCTCTGTCGTTTGGCGGTGCAATCAGGATTCACACGTTTTTCACACGGAATCCACTTCTTGATATAATTCAGTCATAGAATTCGTGTTTAGGGTTAAAATCGTATTTTCGTTAAAAACACTTATTTTGTTCCAAGTAAAACTCTGAACACAATTATCAATCCTAATTCCATTAGGATTTAAGAGAACCTTCTAGATAGTTCTAGAAATCTATAATCAATCCTAATAGCTTTAGGAATGATAATTGACAATAAGCCCTCCTCTAGATCATTGGGTCGCATGTAAGAACCAAACCGGGCCCAGTTTAGTATTTTAGCCATAACTTCCTCAATATTTATCGGAATCAGGCTTATAATATATCGTTGGAAAGCTCTTTGCGAGCCCCATCCAGATAAAACATTATTGGACCCTTATCATGGACCAACCACACTGGACCGGCTATTTTCATAAAATAGAGTAGATTTTTGAAAACAGAAAGAAGGATTTTGATTAAAAACTACCGCAACACTATACTTTTCACACTTTCACTTCGTTCGATTATCATTCGACGCGAAAGGTATTCATCACTGTGTTTGATTTGGGGGAGACACATTTGGGTGTCTACACTCGTACCTCTGTTTATTAAAAGAATATACACATTAGTAAAGTTTAATAAAATATTAAATCAACCAATTAGTTTAAATAGTTAAAATAGGGATTTGAGACCAAACCTTTAGAAATTTTCAACCTTTCACGTTGAGGGCAAAGACAACATCGAACTTGGCTAGGTGTGTCTAAGTCTTGTGAATGAGGAATGATGTATTTTGAAAAGGCTAGGCAACTTTGAACTTTGGTATGTTAAATAGTTTGAGCAAATGAGAAGAAAAGAAAGAAAAATCCGCTCAAAGTTAAAAGAGGTGAGAGCAAAGAATAAAAAGAAATGAAAAAAATGAAAATATTGAGAAAAGGATTTTTTGACTTTTACCACCAAAAAAAATCAAAAAAATGTTTTTTACCACCAAAACTTCTAAAACTTTTATTTTACCACCAAATAAAAAATTACCACCAAATAAAAAATTAAAAGTTGTTTTTTACCACCTGTCGTAAAAAACCTAACGGAATTTTTTAATTTTTTCGATTTTCGTGTCAAACACATGCTCTTTAGGGGTTTTGGGGGGCACTTTGGCCCTATGGGCCCAATTTGAGGTCATAATTGACAAAAAATGATCGAAAATGCCTCGTTTTGCGTGTTTAAAAAACCTCGATTTGCGTGAACACGCAAAACGAGGCATTTTCCGATCATTTTTGTCAATTTTGACCTCAAATTGGCCCCGTAAGACCAAAGTGCCCCCTAAACCTATGAAAAACATATTTTGCGCACGAAATTCGAAGGAAATTTTTTTAAGCCGTTAGATTTAACGGTTTTCTTGACGTTTGGTGGTAAAAAACAATTTTTAGAAATTTTTTTGGTGGTAAAATAAAAGTTTTAAAAGTTTTGGTGGTAAAAAACAATTTTTTGATTTTTTTTGGTGGTAAAAGTCAAAATTTCCTTGAGAAAATACAAAAGTATTTGTTGTTTGGTTGAAAAAGAATAAGCTTGAGAGAGGAGTTGTTTTGTCAGCTATTGCTAGAATTTTTAATTTGAAAGTTGGCAGTTTATTAAGTTTGAATTGAGGAATGATCAACCTTGCTTCACTTTTAAGTTCACCACCACTTTCCAAATTTATTTCTATACCCTTTACCTAAGCCTAAACGTTTCAACCCCTTTTAAGACCTTTTGACCTTAGTGAGGTTTAGTTACTACCGATGGAGGTTGATCAAGCCAAGCCTATTAAGTGAGCTATCGATGCCAAAATGTCAGGTAGCCTAAATGTTTTTCATTGTTTATTTCTTCCGGTTCCTTCGAGGAATCTCGAAATATCACCTTAAAAGGGGATGCAAAACTAGTGAGGACACGGAAGATTGTTTGGAGCTAAGGAGGAGTGTAAGTCCCTCTAAGTTCTCTACCTTTTGCATGCTTTATGTGTGTACTAACCTTATTCATTCTTTTGCATGGCGAAATTTAATGTCTAGAAAAAAAGTGTATTCTTGTGCACTTAGCCCGTTGTTTGTGTTTGGTTTGAAATATCAAAACTTGAGTTCTCTTGATTTCACCTTTGCCTTGAATGTTATGTATTGCCAAACCTCTTAGGAAACCCTCACGAGAGCTTACTCGTCCTCTTTAGCGACATGGGGGTTTAAAGGGCTTGATGCATATGCTAAATGCATCTGTGATCCTATGGCAGTGAGTTAGTAAACATTCATTTCCGTTTTTTTTTTTAATTTTCTTTCTTTTGTGTCAAATAATTTCATCTTGTTCTCTTTTGCTCTAGCTTTGCTCGAGGAGAGCAAAGGTTTAGCTTGCGGGAATTTGATGAGTGACATTGATGTCACTGTTAGGCTTAGTATTTAGGTATCTTAATTTCCTCTTGTTTATAATTAGGTTTTTTTACCTCATTTCTCCTCTTGTGGCTTCTTTATGTGTTGACAAAAACTATGCTTGTGTGCACTTGTTTGATAATCTTCATGTGATTTTTGTAATCTTTTGTAGGTTCCATGGTGGTCCTGAGCATGGTGGGAGACCCCCTTTGCCAAGCTTGGAAGCATGGATATAGGCTAGAGAAGCAAGGGAAGGAGAGGAAGCAAGAAGAGCAAATGCAAGAGGAGGTGTGGCCGAACCTCTAAAAGGTTCGGTCGAACCAAGAAATGAGGCAGTTTCAAACCATATTTTAGCAATTTTGCAGGAGGGGTCGAACCACAGAAGTTCGACCAGACAAGGAGCGCGGAGGTTCGATCGAACTTACCAAGATGTCCGACCAAACCTACCCAGAGTTCGGTCAGACCTTTTCCTGATTTTAGCCGACTTTGTGCAGACTATTTAAGTCCCTTTATAGAACGTTTTTGGGTTAGACTTCTTCTATTCTTTTTAGATCTTTTTCTCTAGTTTTAGGAGAGCTTCTCTCTCTAAATTTAGATTAGGATTAGAGTAGTTTAGAGAGAGAGGAAGTGAGGGTGTTACCATTGTTGAGATTGGATTTTGAAGAGGAAATATTGATCATCTTGCTTGTAGACATTCACCATCATTCAATGAGAATTTCTTACTCTCTCTCCTCTATTTTCAATGCTTTCTTTTTATTATTGCTTTAGTTGTTAGTGTTGCTTATTAATCATGTTGATGCTTGTTAATTTGTTGATTAATTTTATTATTAGCATGATTAGTGAGTAGTTCCCTGTTTAATCATTTTCTGTTGTTCGATTCCTATGCTTACCTTATACTCGTATTAGGTTTGTTTAGGTTGTATAAATTGTATTTGATCTAGGGATAGACAATTTACGACGCGTTATTCCCTCATCAACTATAATCTTATTATGAAACTTACAACTTTTACTCTTTCAAATAACAAACGAAGAAAATGGATTCCTACAAAATTAATATAAGCTCCACTGATAGCTCAGATGAGGAGAGAAGTGTAGCGCTAGCTCAAGATGAGAGGGAAATAGATAACATGATTGACACAGTCACCTTCACTTACCTCCCAATCCTAACCTCGATGGCAAACCCTTCAGCATGGCGCTCGCACAAATCTATTCATCGCGGTGACAGAAGGGGTGAAGAAGGTTGTCATGTGTGGTTTTACAATGATTACTTTGCAGAAGTTCTAGTCTCCCCAAGTGACCTTTCCGACGTAGATTCCGAATGCACAAACATGTGTTTAAACGTGTTATGTATGCAATAACATAAAATGATACTCCCTCCGTTCCCTTTTGTTCTTTACATTTAGAATTATGCACGGTCATTTAGATAAATTGATAAAGTGAGTACATTCAATCATTTTTGTCATCAAAATTCATTGGAAAATGATAAATGGAACTTTTACTACCAAAAATTAATGAAAAAGAAAAGGTTGAAGAGGAGAGAGAAAGTAATAATGAACATTAAAATTCGTACTCCAACCAATATAAAATTGGAAAAAGTACACTTTTACATGCAAAATTGAGGACAACATGAGATAATAAAAAATAAATCAAGGGTAAAGTAGTCTAAATTTTATGTCTTAAAATATAAAAATCCTAAATGTAAAGAAAAAATAGAAACACCCAAAATGGAAACGTAAAAAACAAATGGGAATGGAGGGAGTATATGGTTCAAATTAAACAAAGGAGAGATGCTACTAGACGTCTAGGCTTGTATCCACTACAAAAGTGCACTAGAGCAATTAGGCAGTTTTCTTACGGTTTAACCGTCGATGCTTGTGACGAGTACATAAGAATAAGCAAAAGTATTGCGAAGTTGCCATTAGATTAGTTTACCGAAGGTGTCATCAACCAATTCAGTGATCAGTACCTAAGACGACTAAATGGTAATGATATGGAACAACTGCCATGAATCGCAGAGGATTGGGGATTTCCAAGCATGATCAGAAGCATTGATTGTATGCACTGGGAATGGAAAACTTGTCCGATCGACAACATAGAAAGGACAATATCAAGGCAGAAAAGGGATAGCCACTCTTATACTAGAGGTTGTTGTTGATTGAGACTTGTGGATTTTACATTCTTTCTTCGGGATGTCGGGTACTTACAACGACTTAAACATACTACACCTACCAATCTCCTGTGTTTGAGGATGTGTTGGAGGGACATACTTCTCCTGTGAGCTTTGGTGTTAATGGACATCAATACAACAAGGGGTATTACCATACTGACGGTATTTATCCCAAGTGGGCTACTTTTGTAAAGTCTATCACTAGTCCGCAAAATAAAAAAAATATACTGTTTGCACAACATTAAGAAGCAGCAAGGAATGATGTTGAGCGAGCTTTTGGAGTCCTACAATCTTTATTCACTATAATTCGGAGACCGTCTCTTGCTTGAGATATTCAAATACTTCACAAGACTATGTTGTCTTGCATCTATCGTATTGTACAACATGATCGTTGAACATGATGAGATACGTATTTGAACAATTCCGACAAATTCCACTACATTGACAGCCAAAGTGGTTCCAACGAGGATGCTTTCGTGTATTGTAATGAGCGTGTGGTAGACATTAACATATATACTTGCAACGAAGAACATAGATTGAAGATTAACAAGCTCTCTTGCAATCAAAACATGATTTGGTTGAGCACATTTTGGAGGAAGTTTAGGCATAACAAGAATAATAACAATTAGATTCCAATTCTATTAACGGTTTAGTATGTGTTATGTGTAATGCACTTGGGTGGTTTTTTTTCCTTTCAAATTTGCAATTAATAAAAAATTTGTATTCCGCATTTAAATTAACGAATTAATTAATATCGCTAATTAAGCTAATCATAATTCATAAGCAATTAACAACGTTAATAACGATAGTTTTAGCTAATTTTGCACGCACATTACGCTAATCGTAATTGCCTAATAGTAAGCGTAACTAATATATAAATCGTATGTATAAATGTATATTAATTTAACAATTTTTTTTTGTGAAAAGCTAAACATTGCCCTCGAATACCTAACTAACACCCGCAAATTAAATAAAATTACGTACTTACCCTTATTAAAAAATTACCCCCCCTAAACATAATCTACCCCCTAAACCCTCACTTCCTCTTCTCTCTCTTGAAAATAATTTTTTCTCTGTCTCTAAACCACCACCACCACCTCCTCCTTTTACCATTCACAACTACCACCTCCTCTTTTATCCACCAACCACCAACTCCTTTTACCTCCGATTTCTGGATCTACACAGCTGCGGCAATGACGAGGAAGGACAAGGGGAAGTCGGTTGCCACAGATAAGATTTGTTTGTTTGTCTTTTTTTATATTCTGAATCGAAGGCAATCGCTCGGTTTTTTCGAATAACCTAGGCGCAAACGCCTAATTCGTTCGAACAATCGTACGTTGTACGAAAGAACTGGGCGTTTGAGGTGAAACGAAAAAAGAAAAAAAAAAGAATTCGAAACCTAGGAAAACGCCTAGTTTTTTCGAAACATCTTAAGATATTCGAAAAAACTAGGCGTTTTAGCCTGTGTTTTTCAAAAATCCTAGGCGTTTCCTGGGTTTCAAATTTTTTTTAAAAAAAATTTCACGACATACCGAGTCTGTACGGTTTGACGAGCTTTCGGCGAGCGTCATTGTGTTTCTGGTCTTTCGTCGTCATCCATATGATCAAAGAATTTGATTTTGCAAAATTTAAAAAATTTGTTGATTTTGAAAATCACGGTGGTTGGTGGTTAACCGATGAGCGTTGGTGGCCGTTGACCACTGGAGAGAACGGTTAATAATTTTGTGTACGGTAAAAGTGTGAAATTGAAGTAAAATTAGTTATCTTTTATAATCGTTATTATAAGGAACAATACGTAATTTTATTTTATTTTGTGGGCATTAATTAGATATTCGAGAGCGATATTTTTTTTTTGTTTATTTTAGTTGATGTATACCCGAGAAAAATATATATACTCCCTCCGTCCCCTTTTGATAGTCTCTTATGGGCATTTTTCACGAGAATTAATAAACACAAATAAGAATAGTATAAGTAAATTGAAAAAGTAAATTGACATTGAGTATGCAAAAAAGTAGAGAGAGAACATAATAAGGGGGCGTTTGGTTCACAAAGTGGTATGGGGTTGGAATCAGGAATGGGGTTAAGGTGGTATCGGGTTGGAACTTGATACTTAATACCATGTGTTTGGTGTAATTCTGGAATGGAATATCTCACTATTCTCTCCTTTTATTTGATACCTAAGGGAATGGAATGAGCCAAACCCACCTCCCCCCAAGGTTTCTAAACCCCATACCTCATGGGTTTGAGGTATGGGTTTGAAATTCATATTTTTGTCAACCAAACATATGGTATGGGTTTTAGTCATCCTAAACCCATACCTCATACCTATATTTCGTTAACCAAACGCCCCCTAAAAGTATTTGGGAAAACAAAATTTACATAAAAAATTTAAATTTGCACAAATATCATTGCAAATTAGAGGGAATTTTGGTAAAAAATTAATATTAATGGTTGTTGGAATAAGCAAATGGATGAATATTTTGGGACTAAAATGTGTGATGGAGTATTTTTTTTCTCTACACTTGATCTTATGCACTTAATATTGCGAGTTTGCGACATAGATCGATAAACCATAATTGCGACATCGATCGCCAACTTTTCTTCTAAAATTCTGAAATATCATGCAAAAATTTCCCATTTCTTATTGACATCTGTGAATCAATCTTAATCTTCCTCCCTTGTCGTAGTAGATTCAACACTGCTAAAACCCTAATTTTTTATGGTTTAATTTGCTGAATTTTGCATAATTTTTGGGGCAAGAGTGATTTCGAATAATGGGGCTTTACTCAACTGCGACGATCTCAGCTGACGCCGTGAAATTGTGTGTGTTTGACCTGCGAAGGGGTCAGCGAGAAGGTGAAGAGGTTGAAAAAATTCTCTACTTCTTTCCTTCCGAACTGCCATTGACTGATCAACTCTCTGTCATTGGGCTTAGTGAAGGTTTGATCACCTTCACAAGGTTAGTAATTGCTCTTGCATTTCTTGTTTGCTTCAACCTAATTTGCTTTGGTTTGCGAAATTGATGTGTGTATTGTATTCGACGATTTATTATCTTCTATGTTATGATTGTAATTGCTGGGGAAATTGCCGAGTATAATGTAGAGGGATTCTTTTTTACAAATAACTGGGTCAATTGCAATTTGCAAATTAGGCAAAACTGTGTATAATTTAGAGGGGTATTTTTTTTTTTTTTTTTTTTTTTTTTTTTTTTTTTTTTTTTTTTTTTTTGGCAAATAATGGGGAATTGCTAAGTAGGCATTTAGGCAATAACATGTATGCAAATATTTGGGGAATTGCTAAGTAGAAAATATTGTGTGTAATTTACAGGGTTATTATTTTCTACAAATAGCTGGGGGAATTGCGAAGGAGGCAATCCTGAAGGGTGTTTCTACAAATAATTGGGGGAATTGCGAAGTAGGCAGTATTGTGTATAATTTAGAGGGGTGTTCTTTTTCTACAAATAACTGGGGAAATTGCGAAATAGGCCATACTTGAGTTTGCTAATGGGTATTAGGTTGATTGCTTAAGTTGTTTAAGGTTTGTTGATAATATATTTTTTACTTATGGAGTGAAATGTTAATGGAGTTTTATGTTTGTTGATGTCTGCACTTATTTGTACAAGAGTTTTGTTTTCTTAGTTTCTTTTTAAGATTCTATGTATAAAGTCAGTTTAGTCATATGAAAGTAAACGCTAACTTGATGTGATGAGTGTTAATTTTGGTATGATCTGATCGTATGCGTAGAGTTTTCTGCTCACCAGTAGCAAAATTTCTATCTTTTCTGTAGAATCTTCTCTCCAGATGCTGCTTGTGAAGTTATTGAGGCTGAAAGGCATTCCCATGTTTTCTATGAAGCGGAGCCTGACGTTTGGATGGTGATGGTATGTGTATTGTGCTTTTACTAATGATATATCCCTTTCAATTGACTTGTATGACTTTTATTATTGTGAGTTGGGCCTTTGTTTCTGCTTGGATGACAAGGAATCTATCTCTAGAAGCTTGTAGTAGGCTAAGAGCTAAGACTCTATTTGTTGTTTGTTATAAACTTAATTGTTGTGTACTGATAATAATGCTTAACTACTTAAGATTGAATGCAAAATATCAGAAATTGGGTTCAGAGTTTGTAGCCAGTATATTGTATTTAGATTGTTAGAGATATTGGGGAAATGGATGTGAGTAAGAGAGGAAATCACTCCCTCTATCTGGGTTTATAGTCAAATCGTCCCATCTTTCCACAATTGAGAATATATAATGACCCCTCAGTGTTATGTTACAAAATCTTTGGATATTTCTTTCTAACAGAGGAAATGTGTTTCATCAATTTAATTTAGTATATATGGTTATTATTATCATATAGTGGAATTTGTAGATTAAAAATATAGGAAAATCTGACATTACTGCCATTTTACTCTAGCATGTTATAAATACCTAACTTAACCATCATATATGAGTTTCATTGGGGCATTTGGGAGAAAGGGCAATGCATTCTGTCCCACGATGAGGCCAACCGAATGGAATTTTGAATATTTCATATGCTATGTGTGTTCAGTATCCACTGTATTTATTCTGTGGTTCTGTCTGTTCTAGGTAGTGGAAAAGAATAAGGAGTTAGAAGGTATATGGCGTATCAAGGCCCTAAGGGAAATGCTTAAAGAAGTACATTCTCTGTTTGTAATGTTCAATGGATCCATAAGAGCAATGCTTGACAAGGAATCTACTGGAGCACTTATCCGCTCACATTTATTCTCCTTTATCACTGATTATCTGTTTGGTACGGCCTGATTCTTTTTTAAAATTGAGATTGTCTTTCTACTGTCTTAAGTTGTAAAAATTTATTTTAAGTTACTAATTGTCAGCATGTCAAAAACGGTATGCTTTGGATTTCTGCTGCTGGGGTAATGCTGAAGTTCCTGTGTCATTCTTCATTGGATTTCTGCCACTGTGGCATAGTGCTGAAGTTGCTTCCCTCGTGCCTCACTTAAAATTTTCTCTTTGAGGCAGATTTCCTTGCTGGAAAGAAACTCCAACTACCATCCTTCCATGATTCTTTACAAGAAAGAGGAACTGTGCAGATGTTGACTGTAGGACGTGAGGCTGCAATAGAAATTCAGGTATGTAATTGGGTTATTTATTTTATTTAGTTGAAGAGATTCTTAACTCTTTCTTAGTTATTGCTTCATCTGATGGACTGATGCATTCTAGATTGATATAATTGAATTATTTTGTTCGTTGGTGGTGATGTATTGTAAATGTAGCTTATCAGCTGAGCAAGTCTCAGCCTAAGGATCAGAAATTGGTCAGTGACAGGTGATGTGTACTGCATCATCTGGCAGGAAAAGCTCACCTGTTATTTTCTAGGACCTAGGCAGTGACAAATCTGATGGACTGATGCATTCTAGATTGATATAATTGAATTATTTTGTTCGTTGGTGGTGATGTATTTTAAATGTAGCTTATCAGCTGAGCAAGTCTCAGCCTAAGGATCAGAAATTGGTCAGTGACAGGTGATGTGTACTGCATCATCTGGCAGGAAAAGCTCACCTGTTATTTTCTAGGACCTAGGCAGTGACAAATCAATTCTCTTATATCATCGTAATTCGTAATCCTAAAATTAGTTAAACCTGATTTAAGAAGTCTTAAAAGAAGCCCAATCTTTACTTCTAGTTGTTCTAAAAATACTGCTATTGTGATTTTTGTGAAAAACCTTGGCCATAGAGTGCTACTTGGCTTAGTTGCCTACTTCAATCTTTTGTAAATGTTTGTATGTATCATCAAAGGCATATTGTTTGAGTAATAGGATGTTCAACAAGTGGGAGGACGTCTAAAATGGCTGGTCTCCCTCACTTTTTCTATTGATTCCATCTGTAGTGCTTAGTTTTATCCTTTTACTCAAATAATAAATGGGGGCTAACATTCTAATGGAATACAGATGGAAAAACAGGTTAATAGTAGAGTATGAGAGATTGAGAGATGAGGAACTTTGATTGGTTAAGGTGAAGGTAAGAATGAAGATATGTAATGTGGAGTAAAGCCCGAGGTTTCTTTAACCTGGACCAGAGTTGCAGATACAAGTGATGATTAGGAACGTATGCGACCCCGCTTGAAGGAATAGGTGTTTTGGGGTTGTAGTAGGTGGCCTCATGTGCAGTTGTTCACTAAGGTTCTTTTGAAGTTGTAAGAACCCCGAGCCATTGATTAGCAATCTCTTATCTGAACTGACACTTGAACGACACTTCTTCTTGTTGTATGTCTTTCTGGCATACAAAATCTCCTATACCCATCCAATCGGTAAAGTCTGCCAACCCCCCTTGCTCCCTTTGGAGCCTCTGATCTGTCTCTTCCATCTTTTCAGCTTAGGAACAGTTTCTGCTCTCCTTGTGGTCTCTATTGTTAAGTGGTGACAACAATAGGGGTCATTAAAGCTTTCCCTCTTCATTCAAAAGCTCTAATTGTAGTCCTGTCTGCCCTAACTTTGATATGTGTTCAACCATGAATATATTAAATCCCTTTGTATGTCTTTCGTATTATCATCAATTAATATTTCACTGTGCAGGAACTGGGATAATCATGCCTATAATCACTGACAATTTCTTTTCTATGAAGCTAAAGATTATTTAGTTCTTCTAACAAAGAGGAAGCATATCCTGGTTGTAGCCGAGCCCATTTCTGGGATTAGGGCTTTGATTGTTGTTGTTGTTGTTGCTATTAGGATCCTCTGGATATATCTTTCAATTTCTTTTTTATTAAGGGTTAACCTGAAAAGTTATGTAGGACATGTTTCTTGTGCCCAAGGTTCTAAATATTTTTTTGGCTATTCCTTTTCCGAATAGTTCCAAATGCTGGGAAACTCTTCTCCAATTTTTTTTTTTTTTTTTTGAGGATTATCTGCTATACCAGGAACTTCTCCCCATGCATTTTGGTCTAGCTGGAAAATGACCAGTTTTTCAAATCTTAGGTGTTGATTACAATGGACAAAATTATTATCATAGTGACCTAGCTTTGACTTATTCTCTGTTTAGTAGCTACTAGCTGGTCAGTTATTTGCAATTTTTATTCTATGCTTTAGTGTACAGACTGTTTGATTGGTAGGTTTATGGGTGCATTAATTTTACCCTACGCTTTGCCCTTATTGGGCCCCTTGCTTGAGGCATCAGTGCTATCAGATGGTATGATGCTGTGACTGGTCCTCGTTTGAGAATTTGCTTGCTGCGCTCACCTGTGGGACCGAGGGTGCAGGATGTTATGATCGGTTGATTCTGCTCAACTGAACCATCGATAGCTTATGCTATATGTACATGAAATTGCGTCACTGGTTGAGGTGGCCTTGTAATATATAAAGCACTCAGGGCATGTAAGTATATGATCAATGGCACTTGTTACCTATGGAGTGGCCTTGTAATCTTTAAAGCAGTCGAGGCATGTAAATTATTGTCAATTGCTATGGAGTGCCCTTGTAATCTGTAAAGTAGTCAGGGCATGTAAGTTTATGATCAATGGCACTTGTTACCTATGAAGCATGAGTAAGCCTGTTATAGAGTGTAACCTGTACTGGATACAGGGAAGGGACAATTACGTTGAAAATACATCCCCGATGTCCCAAAGTGTATCTAGATCCCATTACTTCTTGAGGATGGGAATTGGGTGTGTGTGTGTGTCCCCAGGTACTAAATTGAACTGTTTACCCATAAAAGAAGTCGATATCTTATTCATTCCAAACTCCCAAGTATTCATCAAACATTGAGATTAGGGTTGAGTAGTGAATCCAACATATATATTTTTTTTGAGGCTCTATCTTCCCCAACCCCCGTGGGAATACTGATTACTGAATAAAGGATAAAAATTTCACACTTGAATGCAAACAGCTAGTACGTAAGTAATACAAGTGTACAACTATTACTGTCTTTGACTCTTTCACTACCCTCTTGGCCTCTTTGCCTCGTATGTAATCTCAAATTATACGGATTAATGGGTAACTCATCAATTATTTATTTATTTATTTATTTACTTTTTACTTGTCTAATTCTAAAGCTTTGGCCATTAACACTCAAATATATTTAGTGGTTTAATTTCTGCAAATCTGCAATAATTGTAAAAAAAAAGGAAAATTCACTGACTTATTGTTAGAGAAATTTTAAATACGAATTGATAGATATTAATAATCTATATGTTTTTTAAAATTTGGATTTTGCTGTTTTTCATCAGCTTTCTCGTTTTTCCCTGTTTTCTGTATTGATCTACATGGGTTGTTACTTAGTTGACTTCTTGAAATTTCTTAATTTGACCTGGAACTTTGACTTTTAACTTTCAAAGTTTCAAGAGAAATGGGCCTACTGTCCTTGAGTTTCAGAAGATTTTCAGAAACTTCCTGCAGCCGATGAAAAAAGATGGGGTCGAATAGGTAGATCTGCAACCTGCAAGTACAAAGGCTGTCCATGTTGGGCCATACATTGTAAAATTCTTGATTGGTCTATTATTTCTTAAAACAAAAGTAGAAAGGATCAAAGGACATTGAACCCTTGCATTAGTTTTGGAATGCTATAACTCTAAGCTTTAAGTAGCAAACCCTTCGTTGACAAGTGGTGCAGGTTTTACTTGCATGCAAAGTGTTGTGGTAAAGCAAGTATGCAGACCAAATGACCATTATTACATGGTATGTGGCTATGTAGTTTAATAGGATTCGTGGTACGGGATTGAGTACACTAAATGGTACCCGTAGCAATTTGGGTATGCAAGGAACAAAATGAATTGTGAATAAAAATATTTTAACGATGCAGGTTATGCAAAGTGTTATGTACTTATGGTAAAAGCAAGTATGCAGACCAAATGACCAATGCTACATGGTTTGCGGTACGATATGATTTGAATACAGGAACGAGAACACTATTTGGTACGTGTAACAAATTGAGTACACCTAGGAACGGTTTTGAATCATAAATAAAAATCTTCATCAATGCAGGTCATAGGCTTGTTGAACCTGGCCGCAGGGTTGTATTATGAATTAGTCTACCAAATTGGTTCAAAATCAGGGGTCCATACCATGTTTCCGTTAACACTGATGCAGACTGATGTAATAATGGTGTGCATGGAAAGTGTTTTTTTTTTTTTTTTTTTTTTTGTTGTCCTTTTAAAGGAGATATGAGATGCTATAGACAGTCTTCTATAATTTGGTTCAATACTGATCACCTTGCTAATTTAATTGTTCCATGTGAGAACTAGATACCACTTTCTGGTTTTGGGTGTCAACTTCTTCACAATTATTACTGTATATGCAGGTTTCAAGACTTGGGATTATCTTTTAGTACCTTCCTGTGTTCAAATTATCTTCCTGTTAGATTTGGACACACATAATTAGGGTTTAGTGGGGTGGGGTTGATTTTTTAGTATATGGTGGGAAAATAAAAAGTGAATAATAGGTAGTGGGTAAGAGAACCCGCATACTGTAGAATGTAGAGTATGAATACAGTTCAAGAGAGAGAGAGTGGAGAGGTCCACATCACATGGATTGAGAGGGTATAATAATAATTTTAAGTAACTAGAAGATTTGTTGTAGACATTCTTAGAAGGAACACAAGAAGATTATGTGGCTGGAGGGAGTAACTGTCAATTTTTTCATATTTGGTTTGTTTGTTGTGGGTATTAAATATTGTTTTTGATGCTGGATTATTGACTTGTTTATTTATATCATCACATATGCATGCTTCTGCCAATAAATGTGAAATAAATTTGAACAATAGGTTATTGTTCCCTTTTTCTTTTGTTTTTTAAATTTCTTCTTTTGATATAACTACATACTCTTACCTAAATGAAATGGGCAATTTGCAGTCACTTGTACGAGTGCTTGAATCATGTGCTGGAAGTGCAGGGTGCCATTCCCTTGTCTTGTTTCATGATCTGTTGGTGTCAACTTCTGTTTGTCCGGTTTTTTCTGACTCCAATTTGTTTAGTTTTAATATTTTCTGTAAAAGTTTTGTTCGGGTACATCACAGCACGCTAAGTATATTTAGAATACTAATATCTAACTTGATTTTCCAGGATGACACTGTCAACTTATATACTTATGCTGTTTTGAGGATGACTCCTCGTGCTTTATCTGCCAGTGGTAGTTCATGGTCCTATTTACGTAAAGGAAATACTGCTGCTCATCTTACAGCAGGATCCATCCTTCCAACTTCATCCACTTCTACAGAACGAGTTCAAGGATCACGAGATACCTCCCCTAGTGGAGAAAGTAGATATCTCATTGCAAGGCCTTTGCAGCAGGGCAAGTGGTCAAAAGGGAAGGATGGTTTTCTTGTAACTAACCAATGGGGATCAGATATGAATGCTTCGTTCCCCACTGTTTGGCTTCAGCAAACAAAAGAGAGAATGTATCTTTGTGCACATCAGCACAAAAATCTCACCATTATTCTTTTGATTCCTGTCACCTCTATTAATAATGCAGAAAGAGAGATACCTGTGCTGAAGCAGCAGCTTTTGGAGAATGTTAGTATCTATTTCTTTTCCGTATTTTAAAAGAATATGTGTATATCTAATTTGCTCTGGTTTGTGGAATTGATGTTGTTTATTTTATGTTTAAAATCTGATAGGCGTCACTAAAAATCTTGAAAGTTGAGGAAAAACTTGCAAAAGGTTGGGGAGGTGAGAATGTGTACCATGTCAGTGGTTATCGGTATCTGTTAGTGGATGGTGATAGATGCGTGTCCAGGGCTTCTCCTGCAGCAAAAGCTGCAACCTTAGCAAAGGTAGGCTTCCGATGCTAACAAATTGTGCTACATTCAGTTAAATTGAGTATTTTTTACCCATAACTTTTACCTTTTACCCCCCCCCCCCCCCCCCCCCCGACCACCAAAAAAATAAATAAAAAATAATATTAATAATAAAATAACACCCCAATCAAAGCTTACAATATGAGTAATAGTGGAACTCATAGCATCTGTCCATTATGCATTGCGTTATATATGAGGTTAGTTTTGACTGTACTCATACTATTTCATTTAATTCTATCTGGTATCTCCAGGAATCTTTGGTTGCAATGTGCAAGCTGAGGGAACAGGTTGACATGGAAAAGAGTAGAACTAAAGATGATGATGTAAATCATGATAAAGACCTGGAAGTGTGCATCAGGGCCAAAAATAACTCATGGGTTGTTGCTCGGATATTGAGAGGAAAAGAGCTCTATGTGGTTTTGGAGAAAGCCAACGAAACACTTCTTTATGCATCAGATGCCATTGAAAAGTTCAGCAACAGGTAATTTTGTAATTATTATTTTAAATTAGCTTCCCGTCTTAGTATTTTCAAAAGCAGGGTGTTAGCATTTGGCCACCTTACTGTGAATTACATATATATTTAGACCATCGGATATGATTAATCAAGTCACACATTTTTTGAACCACTTAGAGCATAACAAATCATTGAAGGTACTAAATGACGGGCAACTAAGCTTAATTTTATCTTGATGATCTTAGTTGGATGATAGATTCAAGGATGCATTTTGATTTTAGTTTCATATGTTTTACTTAACAAACTATCCTAGCATAATTAGTATGTTACTTGGACGCCGGTTATTATGTCAGACATGAGTATGATTCTAGTGTGCATACCCATGGTGGGGTACGAATACTTGAGGTGAAAAGAAGAATCTACATAACATAGACTTGATGAGTAGTGCTTTGCCATTTTGTATGAAGTGTCCTTCAAATGCATCCTAAAGTAGGCAAGAAACTTGAATGTCTTGCTGTTTTAGCCTGGCTCTTAATGTAGAAATTTGCTGTGAGGGGGGCTAAAACAGTTGAAAGGATCAGGCGAAAAATTTCAACCCATGGAGACTGGTATTTTTTTATATTTGTTATGATTCTCAAACTTGTTTCAATGGTTGCGTTATCAGGCTGTCACTCCCTTCTCGGCCTATTTAGTTTGTTTCTCTCTCTCTGCTACTTGAGACATATTCTCATTCTTTTTGGGTATTTTAGTTATTCTTGTTAAAAGTTAGGCAAGGTTGGAGTGGATATATTATAGCATGTTTGTTATAACCTCAGCTAGTCAGCCATTGAGCCCTGTTCTGGCTGTCTCGTGTAGACTTTTCAGTGGTTCATCAGCATTGGCTGCTTAATTTTGTTGTCCATTCATTGGTCATGGTGATTGTTCATTGTAGTGTCCGAGGGCTTCTTTAACTTCGACTAACTGCAGAACTAAATACTTTAGATAAAATTCCTCATTTTCAAGTCCCATATTTGCACTTTCATGTTACATTAATGGGACTTGTAGTGTTACAATGCTATAATGTTAAACTATTCATGTTCTTCACTTGAAATTGTAGGTATTGCAATGGAACTTTCTCATAGAGTTCATATTCGTGGAAAGCTAAATGCAAAATGAGGCGGAGAAGAAGCTTGTATCATTCTGTTTAGACTTTTGCTTAGATCACGGCACCATATTATGTACATTTTTGTTGAATATAGTTTCTAGACTATTGTAAAATGTCCAGTTCTGTATTTGATGGGATCTATTCCTGTTGTTGGATCAATATTATTGCTGTTTTAATTGTGTACATATGCGTTTTTTTATTTTTAATATATTGGTACATTAAACGTCGAAAAGTTGTTTATTTCCATCCTCTATCATTTTTGAACACCATTGTTCTTGGTACAGCTCCAAGGCTTGCAACAATGCGTAAAGAGTACGAGTTCGGCTCAGCAAATTCTAAACAGTAAACACCCATAGTCCCATACTGATCGCGTTTAACAATTACCAAAGTAAATTGCGGTTTCTGTGGGAACTGCCCATATGGCATTACACAAAGTCTTATATGTGGCTGGCCACACCGTGTGGCAGGGGTTACTTCGTTAGCGTAATAGAGGTTACTTAATCAGTGTTAAAGGGGTTACTTTGTCAGTGCTATAGAATTACTCAATTAGTATTACAGGGGTTACTCATCTAGTATTACAAGGTTACTTGGTCAATTTTATATGAGTTACTTTGTTCTTTTATAAGTGGCCACACGGTGTGGCTGGCCACACACAAGACGGGGTGATGCATCTTTTTATGTTTATTTAATTTAGTAATAGAATAAACAAAAAATAATAAAACAAAAAAAAAAAAGTTAGACAAATAGAAAGAAGATAATGTTTTTGGGTTACATTAGTATTAGGGGTGAGCAAAAATCAGAGTACCCTGAATATGAACCAGAACCTGTTAAGAATCGTAGGTTTTAGAATCGGAACATGTACAAGAGGTTCTTGTTTCGGGTAGCAAATTTAAGAACCTGTTGCAACAGGTTTCGGTTCAGGTTCTTGATTTTTTGGAACCGGAACCTGTAGGGTACCCTATAACCCGATAAAAGTTTCACTTAATTTCAAAGTATAAACTAATTCTTACTTATTTTATAAATAATATATATCAAAATTACAAATATAAAAATATATATATTAAATTTGTTAGACAACTATTAGTTTGTTTTATTTGCGAATTGTAAACATTATAAATTAATGACCAACCAATTTTTTATTAAAAAAATTGCAAAAAAATTAGTAAGTATATTATAAGACAGGGTAACATGAATCGGAACCGAAACCTTTTCTAGGAATCTTTTCAACAGAATCCGGCTTCGGTTCCGATTCCTATTTTTGAGGAAACTGTTGCAATAGGTTCCGGTTTCAGAAATTTTACAGGGTACTTGTTATGCTCACCCCTAATTAGAATCATACAACGTTCAAAATCTGTTAAGAAAAAATAAAAAAGTGGCAATTGCCTTTCAAACAAAGTAGTATTGAATATCATAATATAAACATTTCATATTAAAACTAAGGGGTCGTTTGGTTAACATAGGAAGTGAAAATTCCCATGAATTTCTAATATATGGGAAATAAATTTCATAATCAAATTCATGGAAATTTCTCAAAGTTGATTGGTTAGTAACGAGGGAAGTTAATTCCCATAGGAATTTCAACTTACCTAGGGGGGACTAGGATTTAAATTCCTACATTTTGTGGGAATTGGAAATTCCTAGGAATTCCCCATTTCACCAAATTTTATTCAACCAAACAACTTACTCATTTTGCAATTTCTAGGAATTTCCAATTCCCATGATTTTGTATGTAAACCAAACAACACCTAAATATCTAAATATGCTTTAACAACAGACCAAAAACTAAATATCTCGATTATAACTTGATTAGCTCCGACGACCTTTCCTTCCCCAATTAAGAGAAGGCCTCAGCATTTCACCCCTTTCAATGGCTAAGCAAAGACAACCATCTTCCTTTGATCGATTCGCGAGGACGGTAATCACATCTCCTTCCTCTAGCCCAAACTCTCTTCTCAAAGTATTCCAGCTTGGTTTAGCCCCATTCAACACATACCTATATCCGCATTGATCTGGATAATCCCATCGAGTCAGAAACATGTTATGAGACTTAACCGAATTACACCCTCTAACCTTCACCGGTATCTTGCACTTTCTGTCACACTCGTCCACCTCTTGAAGGAACCTCTCTTCTTTATCACTCAAGAACTTGTCACAACATTTCGATTTTGGGATTGATAGACGTGCTTGGTGAGGGTTGACGTCGGAATTCTCGAGTTTTTTAACAATCACTACCCTTACATCATCGTCATTATTAGTAGTCGTAGCACAAGAATATTGCGGATTAATAACAGCATTAGTATACTCCAAAGATGGTAGCCTTTTTTGTTTCTTTATACCATTCGAATAGTCAACCGACTTCTTCCTCTTCTTCTTGCTCTTGTAATTGTTACTACTGTCGTCGTCGTCTTTCTTTTTGATGTGCTCCTTCTCTTCGTGTTGCATTGCTCTATAAGAAAGGCGTTTGGTCGGAGGTTGAGAATTATGGTTCATGGTTAAACAAGAGGGAGTGTTGTATTTCATATACCCAAATAACGGAAGATTACGTGCAATGGCAAGTTTGCAAATGCCGAATATCGTAGTGTTGGTTTGTGACTCCATGGAAATATGCTCCATATTCAAAGGAAGAAATAGACTCGAATTCGGAAATTCTAGTATCAAAGAGAAAGAATTAATTGAAATTGAGACTAAAAAAATTAAGTAAAGCTTGAAAAATAATGAAAATTGGCAATGAAAGTGTATCTTATATAAGAAGAGAAGAGTCGGTGACTCGGTGTTATTGTTTCCTAATCCAGGTCGATCTTCTACAAATTGTAAAACGTATGTTATTTTACTTGCGGCCAAATTTTACAACTTCCTCTAAACTTTATCTTTTATTTTATTTTATTTTTTTTATTTATTTATTTTTCTATCAAATGGTATGTTATTCGATTTTTTTTTAGATTTTATTTTGTCTAAGATATGCAATTCAGTAGATGAGGTAGTCACTACTAATTACCAGCTCACCCGTTAATTAATTAATACCAATTCTTAATAAATAATAATAATAATAATAATAATAATAATAATAATAATAATAATAATAATAATAATAAAGAGTAGTATACACACTTGCGTTGCTGAAGCGGGTTCAGGCGTTCGCTAAGACTCGGGATATTGGTGCTCGTGCAGCTGCTCACATCTTCAGCAGGATCGGATTTGCTATAACTAGAGGGGTGGGGGCCCAGATTGTATCTCGGCTCCCCACCAATTTCTTGTAAATTGATTGACTTTGTAGGTTTTTTGCAGCTCAGCGGAAGCGGGATAAGTATGAGGCTCGTTGTCAGGCGATTGGATATGGGTTCATTCCCTTCTCCTTTTCTTCGTTTGGTGAATTAGAGAAGGAGGCTATTGCGTTGCTTAAGCGAATTCAGAGGTTCTCGACGACGCAAGACATTGGAGCACGTGCTGCAGCTCATATTTTTACTAGGGTAGGCTTTGCTATAGCTAGAGGAGTGGGGGCCCAGATTGTATCTCGGCTTCCCACTAATTTATTGTAGGTTGTATGACTTTTTGTTTTTGAGATAACCTATTAATAATAATAATAATAATAATAATAATAATAATAATAATAATAATAATAATAATAATAATAATAAAGGAGTAGTATACACACTTCTCTCCAATTATTTTCTTGTAAGGTTTGAGCATCCATATGTGGAATAATATAATTTTTTAAATTTTTTTAAAAAACGATATTTATTTTGCATTTGCATGTTGTTAACGCTAAATTTTGTGGAATAAATCTTAATGATCCTTATGTACAAAATATAAAATTGAAATTGGTTATTTAAGGAAACATTATTGGATTTAGACGATTATAACAACAAGATCTCACATTATTATGGTTGTTCTTATACATAAATCAACAACAAAGGTAATTTTGTTACTTGACTATTATAAAGGACATAAGGAAGAATAGGTAAATAAAGAAGGGTGTGTTTGACATTATATTGTTTGATACGAGTAACAATAATTGTAACGCCCCGACTTTTAATTGGCGTTACCAGACCGTACTTAATCCGTCATTCGCAGCGGAAATTAATTAGCCATAGATAAATCATTCTTTACTCATCATATGCAGCGAAATCAATCATTTAGGTAAACTCATAATCACATGTGGGTTATGAGCCCACAAATAAACATACTCCTTAATTAGAAAACTCAACAATTAATACAACTCCAATCTTCCTTACTGTAATAAAAATAACCAATCTATCTCATCTCTTGATGATCCATAATACATAAGCCTTGATTATATTCCATAATCACTCAAATATGTAGACTCCTTTAATCCTTTTGCCTTTGATTAACTTGAGCTCCGTCATCAGTATCCCTGTAAATATCCATAAAAATAGAAAACAGAGGAAAATTCCAAAAATGAGTGGAAAACTCAGTAATATTACTCTAGCCCGTAAAACCATTTTTCTTTCAAAATCATTTGAGCACATATCTTATTCCTTATGCATTCATAGTTGTTCAAAATTAATATAATACCATTATTTTTAAAAGTTGAGTCGGCAAGGATCATTCCCTTTACATAAGATCATAGGTAAGCACAGGTTTTTGATATAACGTAACTTTCATTCGTGTGGGATTAATTCCCCATTTCATTAATATACTTTCCTCCACCTATAACTCACTTATTTTCTATATTCGGTACATTTTCCATTGTCGACAAATGTAACCTCGTATCATATTAAATCATTTCTGAACAACTTTATACCTCATATAAATTCATAGCACATTGGCACAATTCATAATCATTCATTCGTAACACTTAATTGAATAAAATAATCATTATCGTTAAACATTTAACAGGGGCATAACATAACAGATCACGTCCACATATCTTAGAGATTAATAAAATAACTAGAAATACTTGTTATTCATAGCATTCTTATCACCTTGTACGATGGTAAAACATCTTTATGAACGATCGTACATATCAGGATATCGTAAAACTCATTAATAGAGTATCCTTGTGAGTTCTCATAAGTCCTTTAATAAAATTCAGATATTCGTAATCTTTTTGGTGGACATGCTAGTCGCTGGACAGTATGACATGGCGGAATGTCTTCCGCGATGGGCCGGTGCCCATAACATAGAGCTGGTGCTCGACATAGTTGGGCAGGTGCCCCATGGGTACATGCATTGCATGACCGAAACATAACATATACTGCCAGACGGACTAGGTCTTTCACTTTCATTTATTATGTTATGTATCTTTTAATAAGTTATTCGTAGATTATTAATATACTTTCGAGAGTTCCACAAATCAAGAAAACATTGTATACATGTAAATCATTCATACAAATAATAAGACTGGAATACATCAATGAACATGTTGATCATCTCGCAAGTCATTTATACCAGAATATAAAAGATTATGTCATGTCATTTGCACATACAACGCTTTTAAATCATAACATGCCAAACATACCATACATGCATACGTATGATACAATAACATGTCATTATAGTTACACACGTGCACTCATAATAACTAGACATAATTGTCACACATATAGGTCTAAACACATGCATTAGCTAAACATAATAGTTACAGATACGGAACTGAACACAATTGCTAAACATAATGGTTACACACACAGGGCTAGACATAGTTGCTAGACATAATGATTACCTCATTTGATCATCTTTAATCATCTCACTTAGCTTATTCTCCCATAATTTTCATCCGAGCTCTTAACCTCCATCATTAGATTCTCATTGCTATGACTCATTCGATCATACCCAGTAATAATAAATATTCATTAGTAACCTCTCAATTCAAAACCTTTGACAGAACCAATATAAACTTATCTTTATAGAATAAAACAAGTATTAAATTACTAGAGTAAAACAAACACTACTATGAAAATAGGTACTACTAGTCTACTACTATTCATATTACTAGTAAAGAAATAGATTAAAATCATATATACTACTACTCGACTATTCATATATTAGTAGAGTAAAAGGATTCAAAACTCAAATCCCTTTAATAATTTAAGTATGAAAGCAATAACAAGACTCATTTTAGAGAATTTATCATACGAAATACAGTAAAATCATTTCTTATGTCAAGTGATTATTTTAGATAATAAACAAGTATAAAATAGCATAACATAGATACTACTACTGTTATTATTATCAAGGAAAAATAATAGTGAAATCCAAAGTATGAAATCATTCTCATAAGAGTCATAACTAAAATAAAAAGTAACAAAGTAAACTTACTTTGGTGATATTGAAAAGAAGTAGGTTCAATTCAAGAACTTGGTTTTAAAAGGCCACTTGTTTCTCGGTAAGAACAGAACATACATATCACGAACATGGAGAAAGAAGAAGAGTGGGCTGCAATCAGAGGCCGCGTCGGGGTGACTTGTCAACGGCAAGGGAGGGGTGGCACCGCCTTGAACTAGTACGTAAGGGGTGGCGGTGGTTGTCATAAAGCTATTAGTGATATTTCTTATTTTAGCCGTCGAACTTTATGGCTATTCTTATACTTGCTGCTAGGAAGAAAGAAAGGATAATGACCAAGTTTACTAAAGATAATCATAAGTTTTTAAGCAACAA
Organism: Chenopodium album; assembly: GCF_948465745.1. Taxonomy (NCBI): domain Eukaryota; kingdom Viridiplantae; phylum Streptophyta; class Magnoliopsida; order Caryophyllales; family Amaranthaceae; genus Chenopodium; species Chenopodium album. Next base: position 19,750,694 of record NC_137860.1, on the reverse strand, counting down.
ATAGCAAGAAAGTAAAACTAGACTAAGCTAGTTCATTGCTTAGCCGTGAAGATAGGAAACGAAATGAAGAGGCAAGCTTTGTCTTTTGCGAGCAAGGACATAATGGTCATTTCACTATCTCGGGTAAAAATAAAGATCCTGATGCAAATCTTTCAATATTTGACAAAACATAAAAATATGACTTATTAATCCGAAATACATTTTAAAATAATTACTTTGCTTCGTATAATTAGGTTATGAAATAATATAATCTTAAAATAAGATTAAGACTAAACACAGTCGTTCTTCGTAAAATAGAGATTAAAATTATATTAAGCTTATAATAAAGATTAGAGTATAATAAATCATGTTTAAAAATCCCGGGTATTACAATAATTCTATGCTTAATTACACATTACTTGCTCCATTTTTTCATGCGCGGAGCTTTTAAAGAAACAATAAAAAGTACTTCCTCCATTTTTAAATATTTGCTCCAATTCTGTTTTTTGCACTATTCATTTGTCCTACTTTGACTAATTTTGTGATTCATAATAAGAAAAAATATAGTCTTGTGGGTAGTTGTTAGATTCGTTTCAAATTCAATAAATAGATTATTAATTTTCAATTATTAAAATTTATACTTATTGATAATCAAATATATTGATCAAATATTAACATTGACATGCATGCCCAAAAAAAATGGAGGAAGAATTTAAAAACGGAGGAAGTTATAATATGCGAAGGAAGTCGGATTGGTGGAAGTGTAAAGTATGATAGTTCTGAGGAGAGAGAATTTGGAACTATAGAAGTATGATAGTTGTGAGGAGAGAGAATTTAAAACTATAAAAGTAATGATAGTTCTGGGTCCACTAGAAGAGATTAAATTAATACTCTCTTCGTTTTAAAATACTTGTTCCATTTCTCCATGCGTAGAATTTTAAGCAAAATTGGAGAAGATAATAAAATTTGGAGGTAGTGGGATATATATGAAAAAATAAAAATTGTAATAAGCAAAAGTTGTTAGAGAATTGGGTGAGACAGAATATGAAGTTAACAAAATGTGATCTACGTTGGGTCCATTAGTTAAGAGAATTGAATTAAATATTGTAAAAGTTATCCAAATAATGGAGCAAATATTTAAAAACGGTCGGAAATTGAAAGTGGAACATGTATTTAAAATGAAGGGAATAAATTATTGTAGAAGATATCTGAAAAAGGAAATGGAGCAAGTAATAAAATATGGCCGCTAGAGAAAAGGGTACGTATGAAGCAACTACTAATAAAAATATGGAAGGAGTGTAATCTATAGTACATAAATCATACTCCTTCCGTTTCATAATGTTTGTTCCATATACTATTTTGGGCGTTTCAAAAAAATCTACCTATATTGAACATATTTCACTTATAACTTGATTTTTTTGGAATAAATTGATTGTACAATGTAAAATAGAAAAACTAATTAGATTTAAACCTCTTTCTCAAAATAAAAATAAAAAATAAAAATAAAAATCATTCAGCCTATAGCATGATTAAATGCATAACAATTCAAGCTTTTATTCCAACAGTCCCTTATGAAACTCCTCCTGTTGATCCAGAACTTACACGAAAACAGAACAGTAGATCAAAGTTGTTATTTTGGAGTTAAGAACAAAGTAATCTTTTTCAACACAAATTTCAAGGATGAAGAACAGTAACACCAATTAATATATCAATCACGAAAAAGAAAAGAGTACTTTATTAACAAACTGAACTTAGGGCAAACGCAAACTTGCCTTAAATAAGAACACAGAAATGAGATGTTTATCCAAGTAAAAACAATGGCCAACAAAAGCCTAAAAACCACAGCAATCTCAACCAGACATCATTAAAATTTAAAAGCCACCACGGAGACGAAGGACAAGGTGAAGGGTGGATTCCTTCTGAATGTTGTAGTCTGCCAGAGTGCGCCCGTCCTCCAGCTGCTTACCAGCAAAAATCAACCTCTGCTGGTCTGGAGGAATTCCTTCCTTGTCCTGTATCTTAGTCTTGACATTATCGATAGTGTCTGAGCTCTCGACCTCCAAGGTGATGGTTTTCCCAGTCAAGGTCTTAACAAATATTTGCATTCCTCCTCTTAAACGAAGCACCAAATGAAGTGTAGACTCCTTTTGGATGTTGTAGTCCGCAAGGGTCCTCCCATCCTCGAGCTGCTTCCCTGCAAAGATCAACCTTTGCTGATCAGGGGGAATGCCCTCCTTATCCTGAATCTTAGTCTTGACATTGTCAATGGTGTCTGAGCTCTCCACTTCCAAAGTGATAGTCTTCCCTGTCAAAGTCTTGACGAAAATTTGCATTCCACCTCTTAAACGGAGCACAAGATGGAGGGTTGACTCCTTCTGAATGTTGTAATCAGCAAGGGTGCGCCCATCCTCAAGCTGCTTTCCAGCAAAGATCAGTCTCTGTTGGTCTGGGGGGATGCCTTCCTTATCTTGAATTTTGGTTTTCACATTGTCAATAGTGTCGGAGCTTTCAACCTCAAGGGTGATGGTCTTCCCAGTGAGGGTCTTAACAAAAATTTGCATGCCACCTCTTAGACGGAGAACCAAGTGGAGTGTCGACTCCTTCTGGATGTTGTAATCAGCAAGAGTGCGACCATCTTCAAGCTGCTTTCCGGCAAAGATCAACCTCTGCTGGTCTGGGGGAATACCTTCCTTGTCTTGAATTTTTGTTTTAACATTGTCAATTGTGTCAGAGCTTTCAACCTCAAGGGTGATGGTCTTCCCAGTGAGGGTCTTAACAAAAATTTGCATGCCACCTCTTAGACGGAGAACCAGGTGGAGTGTCGACTCCTTCTGGATGTTGTAATCAGCAAGAGTGCGACCATCTTCAAGCTGCTTTCCGGCAAAGATCAACCTCTGCTGGTCTGGGGGAATACCTTCCTTATCTTGAATTTTTGTTTTAACATTGTCAATTGTGTCAGAGCTTTCAACCTCAAGGGTGATAGTCTTCCCAGTGAGGGTCTTAACAAAGATCTGCATGCCACCTCTAAGACGGAGAACAAGATGGAGAGTCGACTCCTTCTGGATATTGTAGTCAGCGAGCGTTCGGCCATCCTCCAGCTGCTTTCCAGCAAAGATCAGACGCTGCTGGTCTGGGGGAATTCCCTCCTTATCTTGAATCTTCGTCTTAACATTGTCGATGGTGTCAGAACTCTCAACCTCGAGAGTTATGGTTTTGCCTGTAAGAGTCTTAACGAAGATTTGCATCTGCAGACAAATCATAAGCAAATCAATAACAGTACAGAACAGATTATACAGGACTGATCATAGTCATACAGCAAACAAATACCTAATTAACCCATAGCATAAAAAATAAAAAAATTAAAAAAAAAAACCTTTAAAAATCTAACAGAAATTTAATTACCTAATTAAATAATAACAATCAAACATTATAACACAAGCTCAATTCAAATAACAAAAGCCTAGGAATTCAATGAATTATAAAACAATTAGACCAAAGCCAGAAAATTATTAACAAACAGCAATTCAAGGTCAGAAAATTATTAAAAGCAGCAATTCAAAGCCAGAAAATATTTGCACCCAAAAAAAAAAGCCAGAAAACTATTAACAAACAGCAATTCAAAGCCAGATTATATAGGACTGATCATATTGATACAGCAAACAATTACCTAAAAGAAATTTAATTACCTAATTAAATAATAACAATAACATTATAACACGAGCTCGATTCGAATAACAAAAGAAAGCCAGAAAATAATTGTTGTCAAAAAATAAAAATAAAAAAGCCAGAAAATTGTTAACAAACAGCAATTCAAAGTCAGAAAATTATTAATCAACAAAAAGCATCTCAAATCAGCGGCTATATACGCAGATCTATTCATGAAACAGAATCAGGTGTCATAATTCTAAATCAATTAGAGCCAAGATTACTCGACAAACAACTTTCAGATTTTAGGTCGACGAAACCAACAATTCAGGATTCAAAATTCAATCAAATAAATCAATTGCTTTAATTAAAATTGAAGAAAAAGATAAATAACGCAAAATAATACGGAAGCCAACGATAGATTCAAAACAATCATCAAATCATAAATCAAAACGATCGATAATTGTTATAATTCAACAAATTAAAGCAAAAACAACCAGATAGAACGATTGAGAAGATGAATTAAGAATTTTACCTTTGATGATTAAGGAACTTTGGAAGAAGAAAGTTGTTTTTGTTTTTGGGACCAAAGAGAAGAAATATTTGATCTAATTGAATTGCTTTCGGTTCGATGATTGAATGAATGAAGGAATCGATCTTTTATAAAGAGTTTGGGAACAAGGGTTGACCTATTCGGCTAAGAAAAGAGAACCTTCTAGAATTGCATCTATGCTGTTTCTAGGATAATCTTATATGTGTCCAATATGTCACGGCATGTCATAGCTCTATTATTTGGCAAATCTTTTAAATACGCCTTGTTCTCTTCGGTTTATAAGTCACTAGATAAAGCCCGTGCGACGCACGGTTTGTTTGATTTTTTTTTTTTTAAAAAAAGCTAAACTATATTGAGATAAAATTCCTAATATTAAAAAAATAATTTCATATTTAATTAATTTAAAGATAAAAATCTCATTCGCCAATTTTGCTTACATGCATTTGAATTATTTAATTCTAAAAAAAAATTAATAATCTCTTATTTAATTGGCTACTACTAAAATTTATAATCCTACATGGCGCGCTGAGAAAAATTAGATCCTACGTGGCTCTCTAAAATCTCGGGAACCCCATTATTTAATTCTAAAATAAATTAATAATCTCTTATTTAATTGGCTACTACTAAGATTTATAATCCTACATGGCGCGCTTTGAATTAGATCCTACGTGGCTCTCTAAAATCTCGGGAAAAAACTCCCCTTTATATATATATATATGTATATATGTATATCGGGAAAAAACTCCCCATTATTTAATTCTAAAAGAAATTAATAATCTCTTATTTAAAAAAAAAATCATTTGGTGTTTTACAACAAAGGATTTCAAAGAGATCAAAAGAAAGCTTTTAGATTCTTCGATAATTGTTGTGTACTAGTTAATGCCCGAGCCATGCCCAGATTTTTCATGTAATACATGGTTGATTTTTTTTTTTTTAAACATAATGTATGGTTGAATTATATCTTTATGCATAATATATAAAATTAATTTTGTTTCATTTTTTTTTTTTGAAGGATGTATGATGATTTTTTTTTTTTTTTTTTTTTTTTTTTTTTTTTTTTTTTTTTTTTTTTTTTTTTAAGGATGTATGATGATTTTTTTTTTTTTATGCATAAAATATCTTCTGGTGGGCACTGTTCGGTGCCTTATTGTAATTTCCTACTAGTGTATGGACGACTTTTTCAATTATTCATTTTCCATTATTCACACAATAATTACTACACAAACTTGCTTTCATCATAAGGACCAAATTTCCAAACTTATTTACCATAATATCCAACAAAATAAGGAGCAATTGCTTCACAAAAACCGAGAATGGAAACAAAAATTAAAACAAAAGGCTCAAAAGCTAAAGATATGGCTTGAAAAGGCAAATGTAAACCCAAAAACTAAAAAGATAAAATCTATCCTGGAAAAAGGAAAATTACCATCCCGAAAAGATGCATTTGTCTTTCCCTAATGGTTCGGTCTCGATCTCGGGAGATAAAAGTCAAGTTCTAGATAAAGTAAGCAGTAGTCAAGGATACATGTCGTTCATGCAAAATATGTAGAAGGCTAGAAAAGTTAAACCTCACATGGATGTAGCAAAAACTCACTATTAGTTTCAAATTCACTATAGGAAGCTAATTCTGTCTTACCACAAACAAGTGGACTCGGGCTCCAAGGTCCCAAAAGTTCTTGACAATCTACCTTAGCATACTCGATCCTAGAATCAACCAAGCATACTCTCGAACCATGCACATCGTAACAATTTAAGAAGAAAAACATTAAATTATACAAGTCCAAAAGTATTATGTCCAAAGTAAGAACAAAACCAAGATACATTGCATAATTGCCTTGAATGAAACAAAAATCTTTTTAGAGTTTTTCAAAATAAAAGAACATGGAAAAGCATATACAAATGTGCATGACATATATGAATCAACATCCCACCAAACATGATAGAATCCCTCCCACAAGCTTGAATGAGACACAATGACGGATCTAGGGGCTGGCCAGCCCAGGCCATGGCCCGTCCCATGATCCAAACAACCTATATAATAATTTAAGCTGCTAAAAATTAAATGCAAAACCCCTTGGCTAAGTTGGTTCCATTGGCGAAATTTCAATTATTAATAGTTCAGAGTTCGAGTCTAGCAATTTACAAATTATATTTTCCTCTTTTTATGCTTTTTCTTAACGCTGAAGCTCAACCTTTATTTTTTGTTTTTTTTTTTGTTCCTTTTTGTTAGCTTAAGGATTATAATTATCTACTTCTTATAATGTTTTCTTTTTATTCTTTTTATAATAATTCAAAATTAGGATAATTTATGAATAAATTTTAGAGGATTAGGTACGGCCCGGTCTATATATAATTTCTGGAACCGTCCTTGATGAGACAATACACTCAAATCATAAATCATACAATCCATAGCAGGGGAAAACAAAAAGATCAATCCAACAAACCAACACATGTCCAACAAGTCATCAACCATTAAAGAAAGAGCCAGGAAAGATATTACCGGATTTAGGTGGGTATATATACCCGCAAATGACCCAACTAAACCTTTTAAAGCCAATTCGCTCAAGAATTGAATATTATTTTCCATATGCTAGCAAAAATAGGAGTCAAACTTCCTTGATTTTTGATCCCAGCCAATGCACCAAAGTATATCAAGTTATGTACCTAGAAAAAGGCACACAAACATTTCCATGAGAGAAAATCTAATCTATAAAGAAAAGAAAATGAAAGCAATAAAACACGGGTTAGTTCCCAAGAAAGGCTTGCTTAAGGTCCAAGCTTGACCGCTCTAGTTAATAACATTGCAACGAACGCAAGAGCTTGTCAAATGAACTACTACAAATTTCGTAAGATAGAAGGTAGGCAAATGACAAGAAGAGGACATGCAACAAGGATAGTGCACCCAAATTAGGGGAGATATGCCAAGAAAACGAAGAAGAATCAAAAGAAAACTTAGAAGAAGAAGAAGAAGAAGAAGAAGAAGAAGAAGAAGAAGAAGAAGAAGAAGAAGAAGAAGAAGAAGAAGAAGAAGAAGAAGAAGAAGAAGAAGAAGAAAAAGAAGAAGAAGAAGAAGAAAAAGAAGAACAATAAGGAAAACTCTCCTCAAGATATTTTTGGGTGGCAAAATCATTGTTTTCCTCAATGATAGACGAATGAGGGACATGTAAATCATCATAAAAGAGAGGGTCTCCAATAGGCTCATTAACAAAGGAAGGGAGGGATATAGGAGTGTAGGGGATATGGTTAAATTTCCTTGAAAAGGGGACATGAGAAAGGGAAATAGGGGCTATGGTCTTACAAATGAACTCTTCCTCACCACCATGCCTCAAATCACCAATAAGAGCATGAAAATCAATCATATAATCCTTAAAAGAAGAACACTCATGATCTCCATCTCCCTCAAACATCCAACTTCCAAGAGAAACTACATAATCCCCTACATTACAACTATAAACAACAACTCCGATCCCTCAACATCCTTAAAGCCCAAAGTCTCAAATCCATGCATGAATGGATGCAAATTCATTTCAATCTCATCTCTCTCCCATATGAAGCATCCTCAATCAACTCATTCAAAAGGCTATGAGTTTTCATTTGATTCTCAAAGAACACATTGGATATAACCTCAAACGAGTTCAAATACTCATGGATAGAAGAATCACAATCATGCACTCGACACTTTTTCAAATTTAACACTCTCTTCGTTTTCAACTCCTTTACCATCACTCAAATGCTCACTAATGGGATTCTTACACTCTTTTGGTTGCTCAAAATCATCATTGTCATCCTCAACACACACATTAGATTTGGAATTTTCACAAACAAGCATCAAAGATTACAATTGGCTTTCTTGCTCTCCACATCTCCTTCTTTTCTTCTCAAGACGCTCCTCACTCTTTTTCATTGGCCTTGTTTGGCAATTGGCTGTTGGCTGTTGGCTGTCGCCTATTTTAGTTGGCTGGTTTGACTGGCTATTTAGATTGGCTTTTGAGTTGGCTGTTTGACTAGAGTTGTAGTGTTTGGTAAATTGGCTATTGGGTGCTAGCTGTTGTTAAACTATATCAACACTAATGAACTAATATAGTACTTTAATATTAATTAAAATAATAAATAATTGGTAATTATGATTGTAAATTAATTATTAATTATTTACAATAAGTTTACAATAATTTAATAATAATTAGTTATAATTTAAATTAATTAATTATTGGTTATAAATTACTAATAAATGTATATTACTCCATTTTAATACTAATTATTGAATGATTATTAAATACTAACTAATTATTAGAAACTAATTATAAAATACCAATTATTTATGTTTCAAAAAACAATTAATAATAAAATATTAATTATGTCAACAAGCCAAAAGCCATAAGCCAAAAGCTGCTCCAACTAGCTTTTGGCTTAAAAGCCAGCTTTTTAGCCAGTTAAAAAAGCCAGTGACCAAACATGTTTTTTGGCTGTTTGACCAACTTGAAGAAGCCAAAAGCTAAAAGGCACCATTATCTCCAATTCACTTCTCATAGAATTAAGAATCGACTCTTTACTAGGCCCAAGCTCATTACTAAGCTCCTGCCTAATTTGAGTTTCTAAAATAGCAATAAGATATTCAAAAGGTGTAGAAGGTTGAGTTTCTAAACGGTATGCATTCACAACATTTATCAAACGCATTTGTAGTCCTTTACACATTGATACACTTATGAGAACCCTTAGTGTTGTGGCATCTACCACAGGTGAATATGTTTTCTCATAGTCGATTCTCGATCTATGAGAGAAACCTTGGGAACAAGTCTATCCTTGTATCTTACAATTTCTTCATTTTCATTTCTTTTTCGTATGAACACCCATGGGTTTCACTCCTTTTGGAGTCTAGACTGCAGGACTGAAAACTTCGCGTTTTGCGAGAGATTCAACCTGAATGGCTTCTTACCATTTTGACCTATCACTCCTTCGTTAACATTCATCTATTAATGATGGCTCGGTGTCCTCAACATCAGTGATGATTTTTGTGGCAATTGAGTATGCGAAGACATCCTTGACATAGGTTTTTACTCTATCCCATAGTTTTCTAGTGTGGACTTAATTTTTTGAAATTTCATGATTATCAACGATTTCGTTTTCACGCCCCCCCCCCCAGATGTACCATTTGACTCTTTAGATTCATCTTGGGGTTAATGAAATTTTCATCATTTTGGATTTGATCCACTTCATTTGAGGAGTTTACACCCTTTTTATTCCTCATTTCCACTCAACTGGATTTTCTCGGCTTTAGACTTATAACTTTGAGGGGTCTTCCACCTCTTTTGTGTGCTTCATTTATCTAAAAGTAGATTATCCATTTTCTCTTTGCTGAGATTTCAACCCTAGAAGGAGCATTCACTGCTGGTATATGTGACTTTGTCACTCCTTTTGTATTAGTGAATGCGTTTGGCAATTGATTTGCGATGTTTTGCAAATGTATTATTTTTTGCACTTCTTGTTCGCACTCTGACAAAGGAGAAAACTAGGTCGTTGACTAATCCTCCCTAAGCCAAACAAAATTTTTAATCACTTAACAAACCTAAATATAAGTATAGAGGTAAGTCAAGGGTCGAACGACTAGGAAAGGTTATGTTCAAGTGCTTTCAATGTGCACCTAAGCTAGGTTGAAATCAAGGGTGAAAAGGTAACACTAACAACTACCAAAATAAAGAATCAAACAAATGAAACACTAGGGAATGGGGATCAACAAGTAGTCATGACAATTGCAACAACTTGGGAAGAACATGTCAATCAATGGTTGTGAAGACTAATGATAAGAACTATTAATTAGAATCAAAGAGTTATCTCCTAATAATTGTTAAAGTAGTGGTCTCTACGAATAACAAACTAGGAAAATCACAATCCAAACCAATCAACAATTGTAATTCCTAAATCAGTGGTCTGTATCATTAGATATCACAATGCAATCTAGCATGATTCTCAAGGCCTAATCAAATTACACACATGCAAACTTACATTAATCACTTTAATATCAACAATTAATCAACACAATTCCCAAATCAACAACAATTAATCAATCATAAAAGTTTCACCCAATCCCTAGCCAAACAACTACTCAATAATCATCATCTAATCAACAAACAACTAAAGAAATCAAGAATCAATAAAATATGAAGAACAATTACACTAATCAAGAATCAAACATCAAAATCAAACAAAACAAACATGAAATTAACTAAAGCAATAATAAAGAGGAGAGAAAGTTAGAAAAGCTCATTGAATAGATGAGAAGAGAATCAAATTGCTTCTTCAAACTCTCAAATCCCCATTGAAATCCAAGCTTTCTCTCTCTAAATCTACTCCTAAACTAACCCTACAACTAGAGAGAGAAACTCTCAACTAAGTTAAAATTATGATAAAAATTATGTCTAATTAAAAAATTGGATATCAAAATGGTATTTATAGGTTGCCGAAAATAGAAGACGAGAGAAACCGACACCCAGGGAGGAGCGCACGTGATTTCATGAGAGCGCGACTTGAGAGCATAAGAGCTAGAACTTGGAGCATCCACTGTCTTTCATATTGAGCTTTCCTAATGCTATAAGCTTGCTCCAAATGCATCTTCAAACTTAGAAAACAACCAATATCAAGACCTAAACCTAGTACAATACCTACAACCACGTAAATGGAGGAATTAAAGGAGACAACAGTAGAAAAACCATAAATAAGATAGAAAAGGGAAACTAAGGAGAAAATGCATTGAATTAAGCATTTATTAAGAAAGAAAGCTATGAAAAGAAGGTAGAAACAACCTAAATACTCATTAAATGAGTGCCATTTATGACACTCATCACACCCCTATGACCTTAGCTTGGATCAAGGTATGATAAATTTTGGGCATCCCGTGATATTTCTTTCCAGCATGAGCCCTCTTTATCTCCCCCTAAGGTTGGGAAGATTGTCTCAATAAAGTGACAATCGGAGAACCGAGCTTTGAAAATCTCATCAGTCAATGGTTTGAGATATCATATGATGGAAGGTGATTCATAGCCAACACAGATTCCCAACCTTCTTTGTGGGACCATTTTTCTACGTTTGGGCGATGTTATGGGAACATAAACTGCACATCCGCATGTTTTTAGATGTGGTAGGCTAGCTTAGGTACCTTTCCAACTACTAGCTGCATTGGAGAGAACTTTTGTGTCGCGCTCAGGCGTAGCCGTAGCAAAGCGACGACATGTATTATTGAATGTCCCCATGCAGAAGATGGGAGTCTTGATTTCATGAGTAATGGCCTAGCGACTAATTGTAATTGCTTTATGAATGCTTCTGCAAGGCCATTTTGTGTATGAACATGGGCTACTGGGTTTCCACGTCTATCCCAATTGACATACAATAGTCATTAAATGTTCGAGATAGAAATTCTCCGACATTATCTAGCCTAATCTTTTTGATCGAATAATTTGGGATTTGAGCCCTTAAACGTGTGATTTGCGCAAGAAGTTTTGCAAATGCAACAATCTTGGTGGAGAGAAGACTAACATGTGACCAACGTGTTGAGGCATCAATTAACACGAGAAAATATCTGAACGGTCCACATGTCGGGTGTATTGGCCCGCAGATGTCTCTTTGTATTCTTTCTATGAATGCAAGATTTTCACCTTCAAGTTTACCTTTAAAAGGTCTAATGATTAGTTTGCCGAGTGAACAAGCTTAATAGTGAAGTTCATTTGATTGTGGGAAACGTATATTATGTAACAGATGTCCATTTGAACTTTTAATGATCTTTATCATCATGCTTGTTCCAGGATGAACCAAGCGGTCATGCCATATATCAAACATTTCCCAGTTGCCTACATTGTGGTTAGACACCAAATATGTTTCAATTGGACTGATATTAGTAAAGTACAATCATGAGGAGTACACTTCTAATTTTTCAAGAGTCTCATAATTGCCAGATTTTCTTTTGACGAGATACATATACTCCTTATTTTCAATAGCGGTTTCCATGTGATAATCATTCAGACATAAATCTTTAAAACTCAATAGATTACATCGAGTTTTGCTAGAATAAAATGCATTTTTAAATGTTACTTTGGACCTTTTGGTAATATTACGCAAGCTTTTCCAGAGCCCTCAACCATATTGACAGTGTCGACAATTGTGTTGAGATTGGTTTTTATTGGCTTGATATGAGTAAAAAATGACTTGTTGCTCAAAATGTCGTGTGTAGTTGCGCTATTAATCAGGCATTTTCACCATTTCTGTTGTTAAATTTCATTGTCTTCACATGAATTGAAAAAGGATTAGTAAAGTTGTCATCTACCAAAACGCGCATGAGAAAGAAAAACACATCTTTATTATAGCATATTTTACAAGATTAAACAAAACACACTTGATACTAGACTAGAAAAAACATGCTTAGGAAAAACTTAGGATTGTGGATGAAAAAGGAAAAAACAATTATAATGGACAAACAACTCGAAAATATATGACAATAATGTTGATGAAGAAAACACCACAGGACAAGCACATGATCGATGTAGTACGTCAAGACATTTTCTATGTCGTCAACAAGATAATCGGCTACACCGAGTTCTGGGTTAGGGGAACATTTTGTGAGAAAATTATTTCCCACTTGTTTCCCTTGTCCCCCTTTTGAGGCAAAATATAGGTCCACGAGGTGTTTTTCCATACGACAATCCTTGGCCCAATGGCCTTGTGTATCACATGTATATCACATTTAAAACACTTCTCTTGTGGCCTTGCTCGGTTTTGAAAATTTCCCGTTCCTCTATCGCCTCTACCTCTACCTATCAGGGTGGGAGCATTTGATGTATTTCGATGACAATTTTGACGTCCTTTCCCCCCTTCCTCTACCCCTATTGTCCCACTGACCTCTGTCTTGAAAACCTCCTCGTACAGTATTGTTATTCCAACGCCTGCCAATTTTTATGGCTTTATTTCTGGTATTGCACTGGTATCTCCTGGTCTTTGAGTAAAAAAAGACAGCATGATCTAACTGTTTTGTTTTGCGACTAACAATACGGAAATTTAGTCACAAAACCTTTCACAACGCCTTTCTCGGTACTGTTCTTGTTGTCCCATATTATTTGTGTGCATTATAGTGTGAGTTTTCTTGATCATGGCTTTTTTAGAGACTAGTTCTCCACATAATCTCAATTGTGAAGTTATGCAAAGTACAACAGAGTTACATTCACGTACTGAGCTGAAATCTTAAAGTCTCAAGATAGAACATTCATGTTGGGCTCTTGGCCCAACTATTCTCTATAAGTGTTTGTCTTAGAGGCAAACCCAAAGTTCTCTAGGATCCTCAATGAGAATATACTCAGTTTTTAATTCGTCATGAATGTGGTGTTTTATGTACACCAGAGCTTTAGCTTGTTATAGGGGAGTAGGGTTTCCCTATTCGGTAGGGATGGAAATGGATCGGGTTTGGGGCGGGTGGATCATCACCCGCCTCCATCCACCCCACCCGATCCATCCACCACCCGCTATACCATCCACCAGAATCCATCCATCCATCACCCACGAGTGAAACGGATGGTTCGGGTGATAATCGAATATAAAATATGAGTATTTAAAAAAAAACATACAGTATTGAAGGATGATAACTTGTTATTTGATACGATTTTAGGGTGATTTTTGAACCTTGTTTACTTGAAATGTTAGCATTTTGGTTCACTTTCTATCCTATTTTCATTCAATTTTTGTGTATCCCTTGCTTCACGGGTTTTTAGTGTTTTTGTTGAGTTTTCAGGACCAAAAACCGATGATTTGAAGCATATGGATAACAAACCAAGTTTAGAAGCCGTAACAAAGGAGCAAAACTGAAGAGAATGTGAAGATAAGGGCTTAAAAGACCCTGCACGGCCGTGCCATGACCTGCACGACCGTGCAGGAGTGTCCCAGCTAAGTCAAGCCACTGCCTGATTTGGCACGGACGTGCAAGGCTTAAGCACGTCCGTGCAAGTCAGTCAGCACGTCCGTGCCAGAAGATGCACGGCCGTGCATCTCACTTGGCGTAAGTTGGAGCTACCGCCCGATTCTGCACGTCCGTGCTTAGGGTGGCACGTCCGTGCCACTAAGGCTGCACGTCCGTGCCACTCTTGGCACGTCCGTGCGCCCCTGTAGCCGTACCCGACTCTTGTTTTCTCCGTCTTTTTAGTTTGAGGGTCATATAAATACCCCCTTTTGCTCAATTGTAAAACAATCCAAGTTTTCAGAGCTTCCTCTTAGTTTGTAGTTGTAGAAACATAAATTCTCTCAAATCATTAGTTAGATTTCAATTATTAGTTTGGAATTCTCAATCTCAATCATTGTAGAAGACAAGTTCCTCCATTGTTATTCAATTTCAAGCTTCAATTAGTAATTTCTCCAACCTTTTTCTACTTAATTTCTGATTTCATTTGCTTTTGCATGTCATTTAAATCTTCTTAAGTTCTTGGTAATTTGTTATTGGATGATAGTTATTTCAATCGTTAACCACTTTCCCCCAATTATTGAAGTAGTTAGAACCCTAATTGTTGATTGCATGTTTATAAATATGAGTTGTGAGTAGTCTTCTTGCTAGGGGTTGGGTGAAGCTCAACCTTTTGGGTTAGTTATGCAAATATGGGAGAAACATTGATGTTTGTATTGCAATTAAATTGATTATATGAGATTGCTTGTTAGTTCTTCATGATAGGATTAGCTACCCTTGACTTAGGAGCTTGATAGCATGATGTGCCTAATTTGACATGGAAGTGTAAATCGAGTATGTCATTACTTATTGTAATTTGATTATGTATCATCTATTGCTAGACTAATGAGGAATCTAAGTTTAGTAGTGTGAGTTGTTTTCTTATTGCATGAGGTTGATTTTACATATAGTCCTTGCTATAGCTTGTCTATTTTACTCCCGTTTGCCTAATTGCCTTGGTTGAGTGGATCCCATTCCCTAGTGTCTTTAAGCCATTGATTTAGAACCATAGTTTGTTTGTCTACTTGACGAAACCCAATTCACCATTGACTTCGAATTAGCTTAAGTGTTAAGATCTTTAGCAACCATATCCCGTTCCTTGTGGACCGAACTCTTACTTGTCATTATGCTTGGTTTGTAAGGTGTTTGTTAATAAATGTGTTTGATTGAGTGTGGAATGAGCGACCGTTCTAACGCCCATCAAAATGGCGCCGTTGCCGGGGAACGGTGTTGTTGATTGCTAATTGATTACTTGAGTCTAGTTCACCATAAACCATAAAAATTTCAAAAAAAAAAAATTGTTTCTTTTTGGCTACACTTGTAGCCTTGGTACTAATTGCGTTTGTTGAGAGTGTATGCGCAGAACTCATAACAGGATCTTGGTACCTTACGATCCCGAGATTGAGCAAACTTATAGAAGGAGAAAAAGAGCCGGTTCTAGGCCTTTCAATACTCCCCCAACTAGAGAGACCAATTTCGAGGAGGATCGAGATCAAATGGGTGACGCGGAACCACCACCTCAAAGACCTTTAAAGGAGTTGGGAACTCCGGGAGCTTATAGAGCTTCAAGCGGCATTGCTCCACCCGTTACTCAAGCCAATGACTTCGAGATTCGGCCCGCGATGATAAATTTAATTGAAAGGAGGCAATATAGTGGAGCAAAACATGAGAGCCCTCTTGCACACTTGAACGAGTTCGAGAAATATTGCAACACAATCAAGGTAAATGGGGTAACTCAAGAGTTTGTGAGACTAAAACTATTTCCTTTTTCTTTGATAGGAAGGGCTCTTGAATGGCTTGAGAAGGAGGTGAGGCCTAACTCCTTGAGAACTTGGGACGAGGTCACCACGGCCTTCTTAGGGAGATTCTATTCTCAAAAGAAGACGGCCGAAGCAAGGGCTTTGATCCAAGGCTTCTGTCAAAGGGCTAGTCAAACCATATATGAGGCATGGGAACGATACAAAGAATATCAAAGGGAGTGCCCTCATCATGGCATTCCATCGTATCAAGTGCTTCAAATTTTCTATGGGGGATTGAGCCCACAAGGAAAGACTAGCTTGGATGCGGGAGCGGGTGGCCCGATTATGAACAAAACGGAGGAACAAGTCATCGAGATAATTAAGGATGTGGGAGACACCACATGGATTGGCAAGAAGGAGAGAGCGAGTCTTTAAGCAAAGGAGGGAATGCGGTCTACTCCGTCGATCACCTCAACGCCATCAATAATTTGACATCTCAAATAGCCAATCTTGGCAAGGAGATGACATCTATCAAGGCAAAGCTAGAGACTTCCACTTCACAACAAGAGCATCCCTCCCAATCTAAGGGGAGAGGTATGAATTCTAACTCTTCTCCTTCTACATCTAATAACATGCCACATGGGTGTTTGTTTTGTGAAAATTGTGGGTCATATGACCATGATACCTCTTCTTGTAATTATGATTCCCAACCCCAACCCCATTATGAAGAGGGTAATGATAATGAAAATGAACAAATCAATGCCTTGTCTTATGATAATAGACCTAGGAATGACAATCAAAGATATTTACCACCTAATCGAAGGGAACAAGGGGGAAATGCTTATAATCAAAGAGGAAATGATTATGATTACCATAACCAAAACCAATGGGGTAATAGGAACCAAAGGGACCAAAATCCCCAAGGTAACTACAACCAACAAGGTGGTTATGGTAACCATAACCATAATAATCAAGGGAATTATGGGAATCAAGACCAATATCACCAAGGGGGGAACTCTAATAATAGGAATAATTGGAAAAACAATAACAATAGAGGTTTTTCTAATCAAAATGCTTCCAATTCAAATGTGAGAGGTAATAGAGCTCCCCAAGATAACTATTATGCCCAAGCACCACCTAGTAAGTCTAATCTAGAGGAAATGATGGAAAGTCAAGCCAAAATGTTCAACACTTTCATGGCCACGAGTGACAAGAAGTTTAATGAAGTAATGACTCATAATAAAATGCTTGAAACTCAAATTTCACAATTGGCCAATGCTTTGAAGGAAGGGGCTAGCACTTCCAAACTTCCACCCCAAGGACTAGATCCTAAGAGGCCCGTTAATGCCATATCTACTAGGAGTGGGAAGGTGTTGGAAGATAGTGTTCCTAAGAAAAGCAATGAGAGAGTGAACATGAGTGAGCCTCCCCTTGAGAGTGATTGTGAGCAAGAAAAAGAGAAAAATCAAGAGAGTGAAAGAGAAAAAGAATGTGAGAAAGAAAAAGAATGTGAAAAAGAGAATGATTTTGAAAAAGAGAGTCAAGAGAAAAGAGAAAAAGAGAGGGAAACAAAATAATTGCAAAGGCTACCATATCCTCATAAATTTGTTAGAAACAACTTAGATGTGCAATTTGGAAAGTTTCTTGAGACATTGAAGCAAATTCATCTTTCAATTCCTTTTACCGACGCTATCAAGCAAATGCCTAATTATGCTAGGTTTTTAAAAGACATTTTGAGTGGAAGGAGAAAGTGTGAATTGGTTGAAACGGTGAATCTCACCGAGAATTGTAGTGCTATTATCATGAATAAGATGCCACCCAAGTTGAAAGACCCCGGTAACTTTTCTATCCCATGTGCGATATACAAGATGCAAATTGATAATGCTTTGTGTGACCTAGGGGCTAGTGTTAGCCTAATGCCATACTCGGTATACCAAAGACTTGGGATAGGGGAACTTCTACCCACCAACATCACCCTACAATTGGCCGATCGCTCTATTAAATTCCCAAAGGGTAAGGTAGAGGATGTTCCTCTAAGGGTAGGAAAGTTTGTAATCCCGGTGGATTTTGTTGTGTTAGAAATGGACGAAGATGTTAACATTCCAATAATTCTAAGAAGACCTTTTCTTGCTACTTCGGGTGCTTTAATAGATGTTAAAAGTGCTAAAATTTCACTAAAAATAGGAGATGAGGTAATAGAATTTGACTTGAATGAGAGCATGAAATATCCAAGCTCTAATCTTGATAATTGCATGATGATTGATACTATTGATTCTATTGTAACTTCCATGCATGAGCACTTGCTCACTACTAATGATGCCCTTGAGAATGTCCTTTTGAACAAGGAAAAGATAGGTGACCAAAGCAAAGAGATGGCATTGTATGAGGAGATGCTTGAAGGAAGTACGGAATCAAGCGATGAGCAAGTGTGCATGGGAATCACAACACATGATGCATTAGAAGTAGCTACCTCAAGGGAAGGTAAGGGTGTTCCAATGGTAGAGTTGAAACCTCTACCATCACACCTAAGGTATGAGTTTTTGGGCCCCAATTCACTTTTCCGGTTATTGTGAATTCTTCTTTGAATGAGTGCCAAACTCAAATGTTATGTGGTGTTTTGAGAGACCACCAAGGTGCTTTAGGCTATACCATAGATAACCTCAAAGGTATTAGTCCCGCTTTATGTATGCACCACATAACACTTGAGGAGGGTGCTAAGCCTTCCATTGAGAGGCAAAGGAAACTCAATCCTCAAATGGGGGAGGTGGTGAAGAAAGAAATCACCAAACTCCTTGATGCCGGCATCATCTTCCCCATTTTGAGTTCTAGATGGGTTTCCCCCGTTCATGTGGTCCCTAAAAAGGGAGGAATGACCGTAGTTGAAAATGAGAATGGTGATCTCATTTCAACTAGAACGGTGACCGGTTGGAGGATGTGCATAGACTATAGACGTCTAAATGCATCCACCAACAAGGATCATTTTCCTCTCCCTTTTATCGACCAAATGCTTGAAAGACTAACCAAGCACAAGTATTATTACTTTCTTGATGGTTATTCGGGTTTCTTTCAAATCCCTATAAACCCGGATGACCAAGAGAAAACAACTTTTACTTGTCCCTATGGAACTTTTGCATATAGGAGGATGCCCTTCGGGCTTTGCAACGCACCGGCAACCTTCCAAAGATGCATGATGAGTATTTTTGGGGACATGCTTGAAGCCGAAATGGAAGTTTTCATGGATGACTTCTCGGTAGGGGGCCTTTCATTCGAGGATTGTTTGTCCAACTTGGGCAAGTGCTTGGCAAGATGTGAGAAGGTCAATTTGGTTTTGAATTGGGAAAAATGCCACTTTATGGTGGAAGAGGGAATTATCCTTGGTCACAAGATTTCAAGCAAAGGGATTGAGGTCGACAAGGCCAAAGTTGAAGTGATAGAGAAGCTACCGCCACCAATCAATGTGAGAGGAGTAAGGTCATTTTAGGGGCATGCCGGGTTCTATAGAAGATTCATCAAGGATTTCTCACAAATTGCTAGACCCCTAAATGCTCTTCTTAAAAAGGATGCCATCTTTATTTTTGATGAAAAGTGTCTCCAAGCTTTCAACAAATTAAAGGAGGCCTTAATATCAACTCCAATTGTGCAAGGGCCAAGATGGGATTTGCCATTTGAACTTATGTGCGATGCAAGTGATGTTGCGATTGGAGGAGTATTGGGGCAAAGGGTAGAGAAGAAGCTTCACGTGATTTACTACATGTCTAAGACCTTGAATGAAGCTCAACGGAACTACACCACAACGGAAAAAGAGTTTCTTGCCGTGGTTCATGCTTTTGAGAAGTTTTGGAACTACCTCATTGGTTCCAAAACTATTGTCTATACCGATCACGCAGCCATTAGGTACCTTATTGCAAAGAAAGAATCCAAGCCACGTCTTCTTCGGTGGGTCTTATCTCTCCAACAATTTGATGTTGAAATCCGTGATAAAAAGGGGGCCGAGAATGTGGTTGCGGACCATCTTTCCCGACTAGAGAATGTGCAAGCTAGCAATGATGAAATCCCTATATGTGATGAATTGAGAGATGATGTGCTTTACATTTTGAATGAAAAGGAGCTTCCTTGGTTCGCCGACTTGGTGAACTACTTGGCTTGTGGAGAATGTCCACCCGATTTCTCCAAGAATCAAAGGAAGAAGCTAAAAAGAGAAGCAAGACATTATGTATGGGATGATCCCATTCTCTAAAAACGAGGAGTAGATGGTTTGCTCCGTAGGTGTGTCCCGGATGAACAAGTGCAAGAAGTGCTCAAGATGTGCCATTCCGATCCATGTGGAGGGCATATGGGAGCCAACAAAACTGCATTGAAAAATCTTGCATAGCGGGTTGTGGTGGCCTCACATTTTCAATGACGCTTGGGGATTTGTGAAGACTTGTGACCGGTGTCAATGAACCGGCAACATATCCAAGCGCAATGAGATGCCCCAACAACCGATTCTTGAGCTTGAGGTATTTGATGTTTGGGGTATGGATTTCATGGGGCCATTCCCGAATTCTCATGGAAATCAATACATCCTTGTGGCGGTCGACTATGTATCAAAATGGGTGGAAGCCATTGCCTCCCCAACCAATGACCACAAGGTTGTCATGAAGATGTTCAAAAAAGTCATATTCCCAAGATTCGGTATTCCAAGGGCGGTGGTGAGTGACAATGGTTCACATTTTGTTCATAGTGCTTTTCAAAAGATGCTAAGAAAGCACAGGGTCCACCAAAGATTCGGCCTTACCTATCATCCACAAACAAGTGGACAAGCGGAAGTGTCTAACCGTCAAATAAAGCTAATCCTCGAGAAGACGGTTGCTAAGAATAGGAAGGATTGGTCGGAAAATCTTGACGACGCTCTATGGGCATATAGGACGGCGTACAAGACCCCAATAGGCACAACTCCATACCGGCTAGTGTATGGAAAATCTTGTCATCTACCGGTGGAGCTTGAGCACCGAACCCAATGGGCGATCAAGAAGATTAATTTCGACTTGGCAAGCGCGGGAAAGCAAAGATGGCTTGATTTGCATGAGCTTGAAGAGCTAAGGTTGGAAGCCTATGAGTGTGCTAGCAACTATAAGAATCGCACTAAGGATTGCCACGACCGGAACATTAAAAAGAGAGCATTTCAAAAGGGCGATAAGGTACTCCTCTACAACTCTAGGATGAAATTGTTTCCCGGGAAACTTTTATCAAGGTGGAGTGGACCTTTTGTCGTCAAGGAAGTGTTTCCTCATGGAGCCGTGGAAGTTTGGGATATGGACGGCAAGAGATCTTTCAAGGTGAATGGGCATCGCCTCAAGCTTTACTACGAGGGTGCTCATGTGGGTGTTTTAGAATCAACTCAATGTAATCTTATCTCCTGAGTGTGGAGGTCGTCAAGCTAGTGACGTTAAAAGAGCGCTTCCGGGAGGCAACCCGAGTTTCTCAACTCTCTCTCTCAATAAGCTATTACTTAATTTCCATCACTTTACTATTACTAACTTTTCTTTCAATGTCTTTTGTAGGTGTTGATGAAAAGAGAAGTAAGAAAAGGTTTTTGTGAAAATGAAGTAGTAGGCAATTTTATTAATAGTAATAATAATAATGGTGATAATAATAATTTTATTATTATTATTATGCCTTACTATTAATGACAAAAAAAAAAAAAGGGAAAGATGCAGCATCAGGTATGCACGGACGTGCAGAACATCGCACGTCCGTGCAGAATCAGGCAGTAAGTGTCCACAATGCTTCGGAATTTGGCACGGACGTGCCAAATTCAGCACGTCCGTGCCAAATCAAGCAGGAACTTTATCTCAAAACTGATCGAAACTGCACGTCCGTGCCAAATTTGGCACGTCCGTGCAGCCTCGATTTTGGCTGTAAAGCCACGGGTTTTAATCTAAAAAAAAAAAAATTTCCTCACATTCTACTCTTTCAATCTCACGAATTCCCCTCATCTCTCTCTCTAGAACTCCTCTTCCTCCTCTCCATACTCACTCAATTCTCCTTTCCCACCCAAATTCTCACCCAAATTCAACTCTTTATACAATAATCTTCACTCCATTTCAACAAATTCACAAACTACTACTCCTTTTATCACTTTCAATCCCAAAAATCACCCAAAATACTCAAACCCTAACCTTGAAAAATTGATTTGGGGGTTTTCTTTGGGAGATAAATTTGAAGCAATTGGTTGAAGGGGGTTGTCAAGCAAGCAAAAAGGAAGGCAAGAGAGGTTCATTTGCGGGTTTTACACCCACGATAAACTCGGTATAATCGTTCCTCCCTTCAACTATTTATGCTTAAATTCTTGGATTTTTGCATGTAATTGCTTATGAAAGTTTGTTGAAATTGGTTATGAGTGATTGATAATTGATAATTCCCAAGTATTATAGAGTTTGAATGAATTTTGGTGTGTTTTGAGAATTGAACTTTTGTAAGTGAGGTTAAGGAATTGATTTTCATACATGACAAAGCATGCTTGTTTGAGTAAATTGTTGTGTTGGATTTGTTGATTCTAGTGCATAATTTTGATATTAGAATTGTTGTGGTTGTGATTGGATTAAGTCTTAGTGGCTTGGTGATTTGCTTGTTTTAGGTGGGAGACTTAGAGCTTGGCTTGATTGTGTAATATTTGTTGGCCTTATTTGAACTTTGGTTGTGTATAAGTGAACTTAGTGCCTATTGTGTGTTTATTGTGTTGATTATTTGGTTGCGGTTTGTTTCATTGCATTGCATAAATCCGACCATGTCTAGAAGAAATCGACCTAGAAACACGGACGCTAGGTACCGCAACCCTTCTCCTCCTCCTCCCGTTGGTCCACCACAAGTGGATGCAATGGGAATAATTTTCAATGACGAAACTTTTGCAAACAACTTTCTGAGAAATAGTAGGAGGAGAATTAGGCCGACCAAGTTCTATAGTGAGGAGGTTGCCGAGTCCCTAGGGGTGGGGGAGGACATTAGAATGTTATTCGAGGGATGTGGCCTAGGTAGTTGGCTAGACTTACATGCCTTGACCTACAAGAGATTAACTCTTGAATTCCCACTACTAGAAAACAGGCAAATAGCGACGGATTGCTTCCGACGGACACATTATTCCGTCGGAAAAGTCAAAATTTCCGACGGATTTTTAATTCGTCGGAAATTTCCGACGAATTCAACAATTTCGTCGCAAATCCGTCGCAAATTTCCGACGGAATAAAAATCCGTTGGAATATATGTGCGTTCCGATGGAAAATTCCGTCGGAAAAGATATTTTTCGACGGATTTTAAATCCGTCGGAAATTTCCGACGGAATTTTCCGTCGGAATATATATTTTTTTTTTAAAAAATAAACCCAAATTCTAAAAACCCTACCATCATTTTACGCCTCTTTTCCTCCTCTCTCCTCTCCTTATCCTTTTTCCTCTTCATTCTCCCTCCTGTTCTCCTCTCTGTCGTTCTCTCTCCTCTCGTTCTCCTCTCCTCTCTCCTCCTGTTCTCCTCTCCTGTTCTCTTCTCCCTCCTTCTCCATCCTTCTCTCTCGTTTTCCTTCTCCATTCTCGTTTTCAGCCTCTTCTCTCTGTTCTCTCTCCTCTATTTCTCCGTACTTTCCCCTCTTTCGACCACCACACCACGGCGTCAACAACAACACAACCACCGTCACCAAACGGTCTTTTTCTAGTAGAACGTTCATGATGCCGACGAGTTTGGTTTGGTGGTGTTCAAGACGCCGGTGAGTTTGGTTGGTGGTGTTCAAGTCGATTTCTCGCCAATTTTTAGAAATAAATGGTTTTTCATGTCAAATTCGACCCTAAAAACTTTAGATCTAGAGTTTTCAGGTTCGAATTTGACCTTTAAAACCCAAATTCGAGCCAATTTTGGGGTTTTTTGGGTGAAATTCAAGGTATGTACCTTTTTTCTTACTGATTTTTGTTTTTTGAGATTTTTTTTAATTTTATAGTGAATTGTGGTTGAATTGCGGTGGTGGTGGACTTGTCGGTGGCGGTGGTGTAGATCTAGGTTAGGGTTTGGGTGTTTTAGGTGCTTGGATCTGGGTATGGGTTTAGGTTAGGGTTTGGCTGTTGAAGTTCGAGTTTAGGGTGTTGGGATTTTAATTTTTTTTTTCTTCTTTTTTTTGTTAATTTTTTCGGGTTTCGGCAGTAGTTTTAGGTGGGTTTCGGTGGTGGTTTAGGTGGGTTTCGACGGTGGTTTTAGGTGGGTGGTGGCGGTAGGTCTGTTTTCATTTTTTGTTTATTAATTTTCTTTTTTTTTTTTGTTCAGTTTTCAAAGAATTTTTTGGGTTTTAAGTTTTCATTTTAATTTTTTTGTTTGTTTTTTGTTAATTTTTTCGGGTTTGGTGGTAGATCTGGTGGTTGTGGGTGGTGGGGTGGTTTTAGGTGGGTGGTGGGGTGGTTAGATACGGGCTAGGTAATTGGGTTGTAGATCTGGTGGGTGGTGGGGTGGTGGTACGGGTTAGGTGGGCTGGTGTGGGGCGGTGGTGGCTGGTGGTTGGGGTAGCTTTTTATTTTGTTTTTTTTTAAAGCATTTTCCGACGGATTTTCCGTCGGAAGTTTTCGACGGAATCATTTTCCGTCGGAAATTTCCGACGGACTTTTTTGTACCAGAAAACTTCTTCCGATGCAGGAAATCCGTCGGAATTTCCGTCGGAAAGGGTCGATTTTCCGACGAGCACTTTTTCGACGACACTTTCCGACGGAATTCCGTCGGAAACCAGATTTCCGACGGAAAACAGGGTGTTTCCGACAAAAAATTTCCGTCGGAATTAAGCTGTTTTCTAGTAGTGTCCTCTCCACCCTCCAAGTCCAACGGGACACAACTAGGAACCCCCGCCGTATCACCTTCCAACTAATGAACACCACCCATACCATGACCATCAATAGGGTGAACCAAGCGTTCGGGTGGCCTACGAACGGAACCATTGGGGCAAAGGATAGGCCACCCCGTAGCTATAACGCAGGTGAGTTTTGGAGGAAGATCACCGGCCTCTTTAACTACAACCCCAGGACCGATAAGGCCACGGCCATTAGCCACCCCGCATTTAGGTTTTCACAGCGCACCATAGCGAACACGACGTTCGCTAGAGGTGACAGTTCGGGGGTAGTGTCCACTAGGGAGCTTCACTTCCTATGGCACTTGAGTATGGGTAGTTCGGCCCTAGATGTAGGGTCCTGGTTTGTAGACCACCTAGAGGATGTTGCCACCGGGTCCGGTAACATCACCATAGGTGGTATGATCACTATTATTGCTGCTGCTCTTAATCTTGATTTTGCAGATCAGCAGGTTTGCCCAGGAGCGACGCGGATCGATATGCAGTCGCTTAGGACAATGAGGTGGGTGGAGGACGTCGAGGGGCCACACCCCTACCTGTGGCACGTCAGTGGCCGGTCCTACGCCTACCTCCCCGACCCGGAGCGGACCTTCATCTACGACGAGACCAATTGGATCTTCGAGAGAGACCACGATTGGGCTCCCGGCAATGAAGACGATGAAGAGGAGCAAGAGCAAGGAGAGCAGCAGCAACCTCCACAACAACAATTCCAACAACAACAACACGATCACCAACAAGGGTACCAGCAAGGGTACCAAGGTCAAGGCATGGGTGAGGGCAACCCACCCCTCACCTTCGAGCAGCAAATGCATATGATGAACCAAGGGTTCAACCGGATGACCACCAAGTTCGAGACTATGAGAAAGTCTCACGAAGATATGAGGTCCTCCTACGACAACATGAGGACAAGCTTCGAAGGACTTCGGTCGGAATTAGGTGAGTTCCGAAATGCCTACCGACATTGGTACCCCGGGGGCTCAAGCTCCCAAGGAGGACCAAACCAATGAGTTAGTCTCTTTTTCCCCTTTCTTGTGCTTTTATTGTTTTAACATTGGGGACAATGTGTATGATAGCTTGGGGGGGAGTCTTTCTCTTTGGTTTTGTTGATTGGTTCTTGTTTGTGCTTGATTGGTGATTACCTTGCATGTTGTTTGTTCCTTCCCCTAACATCCAAACCCCTTAACATCCAAATTTGCTCCCTTTGAAATCCAACGCCCTAAATCCAAATCTCTTAATGTGTGAATACTTTTCTTCTCTCCTCTCTTCATTTATTTGTATAGTTGTGCTCTAATTTATTTTTTTTATGCTTAGTTTAGTTCTCCTAACTCGTTCTCTAAAAAAAAAAATAAAAAAAAAATAAAAACCGAAAAATAGCCCTTGGATGAGACTCAAATGACGATGCTTATACGATTTGCTTGCTTGACTCTTGAGTGATGAGTAAAGTTCTTTTAGAAGGGTGTGTGCAAGAGTTGGGGTCATTTAGAGGCTTATTAATCTCGATTGCACTAGTGTATATGAAATGAAAACCGATGAATGCTCAATTGCACGTCTAGCATAGGATATTGTCTAATTCGCCCAAAGTAGGATATGTTTGAATCAAATTGCGGTCCCTTGTGCCCTTGGTGTGTCTCCCTTCCTCCCCGAAACAAAACTCTGCTAGGGAATTAGTTCTATGTATATCTTGTGTAATAAGTGGCATAATAAGCCACATGTTTCGAATAAAAGAAAGAGCCGCTCAAAGTTAAAAGAGGCGAGGGCAATGAATGAAAAAAAAAATAAAAAAAAAATAAAAAATAAAAATAAATAAATAAAACTCCTCCAAAATCCTCAAAATTTTCACTTTTTCTATTCTAGAGGTCAATTTGTGGATGCCTCCCACACGCTTTCTATTTTGAAGTTTCTTGTGTAAATTCGCGAATTATAGCGTAGTTGAAAGGGCTTGGGAGTGCATTTTGGGAGGTGGACTTGCATTCTGAGATTTTATAACCGAAAAAGGGCTTTGCAACTTTGGAATATCTAGACGTGCTCTAATGAACTAGTAAAAGGTATAACGAAGTGTCCTAGTGCAACCTTGCTTAGTTCACCTCTCTACCCCCAACTTAGGTGCACATTTGTATGAATGGTAATTCTTGAAAGTTGCTCACTTGTCTTGCTTGTGTTTTGTATCCCGATGAGTTGACTTGGGCAATAAAAATATTGGTTTTGTGTGTTTTGACCACTTTGAGAGCAAGAATGTGCTATGTTAGTTGGTGTGGTTTGTGTGAGTTGTGGGTTAAGCTCAAGGGAAACCCTCACGAGATAAAAACTCGTCCTCTTAGGCGACTTAGGGGTTTAAATTGCTTTCACTTGTGCTAAAAGTATTTATGGTTCTTGCCATGCGGATTTGTGTTTGTGTTTTCTCTCCTTGGTTTGACCATTAGCAAGTAATCTTCCTTCTTGATTTTGCATGTTTGTTTTGCTCGAGGACTAGCAAAAACTTAGCTTGGGGGGATTTGATAACTTGTTATTTGATACGATTTTAGGGTGATTTTTGAACCTTGTTTACTTGAAATGTTAGCATTTTGGTTCACTTTCTATCCTATTTTCATTCAATTTTTGTGTATCCCTTGCTTCACGGGTTTTTAGTGTTTTTGTTGAGTTTTCAGGACCAAAAACCGATGATTTGAAGCATATGGATAACAAACCAAGTTTAGAAGCCGTAACAAAGGAGCAAAACTAAAGAGAATGTGAAGATAAGGGCTTAGAAGACCCTGCACGGCCGTGCCATGACCTGCACGACCGTGCAGGAGTGTCCCAGCTAAGTCAAGCCACTGCCTGATTTGGCACGGACGTGCAAGGCTTAAGCACGTCCGTGCAAGTCAGTCAGCACGTCCGTGCCAGAAGATGCACGGCCGTGCATCTCACTTGGCCTAAGTTGGAGCTACTGCCCGATTCTGCACAGCCGTGCTTAGGGTGGCACGTCTGTGCCACTAAGGCTGCACGTCCGTGCCACTCTTGGCACGTCCGTGCGCCCCTGTAGCCGTACCCGACTCTTGTTTTCTCCGTCTTTTTAGTTTGAGGGTCATATAAATACCCCCTTTTGCTCAATTGTAAAACAATCCAAGTTTTCAGAGCTTCCTCTTAGTTTGTAGTTGTAGAAACATAAATTCTCTCAAATCATTAGTTAGATTTCAATTATTAGTTTGGAATTCTCAATCTCAATCATTGTAGAAGACAAGTTCCTCCATTGTTATTCAATTTCAAGCTTCAATTAGTAATTTCTCCAACCATTTTCTACTTAATTTCTGATTTCATTTGCTTTTGCATGTCATTTAAATCTTCTTAAGTTCTTGGTAATTTGTTATTGGATGATAGTTATTTCAATCGTTAACCACTTTCCCCCAATTATTGAAGTAGTTAGAACCCTAATTGTTGATTGCATGTTTATAAATATGAGTTGTGAGTAGTCTTCTTGCTAGGGGTTGGGTGAAGCTCAACCTTTTGGGTTAGTTATGCAAATATGGGAGAAACATTGATGTTTGTATTGCAATTAAATTGATTATATGAGATTGCTTGTTAGTTCTTCATGATAGGATTAGCTACCCTTGACTTAGGAGCTTGATAGCATGATGTGCCTAATTTGACATGGAAGTGTAAATCGAGTATGTCATTACTTATTGTAATTTGATTATGTATCATCTATTGCTAGACTAATGAGGAATCTAAGTTTAGTAGTGTGAGTTGTTTTCTTATTGCATGAGGTTGATTTTACATATAGTCCTTGCTATAGCTTGTCTATTTTACTCCCGTTTGCCTAATTGCCTTGGTTGAGTGGATCCCATTCCCTAGTGTCTTTAAGCCATTGATTTAGAACCATAGTTTGTTTGTCTACTTGACGAAACCCAATTCACCATTGACTTCGAATTAGCTTAAGTGTTAAGATCTTTAGCAACCATATCCCGTTCCTTGTGGACCGAACTCTTACTTGTCATTATGCTTGGTTTGTAAGGTGTTTGTTAATAAATGTGTTTGATTGAGTGTGGAATGAGCGACCGTTCTAACGCCCATCAAAGGACAAACTGATGAATCATACGATTCATTCCCAGATTCATTACCATTCAAAATATAATTTCCCATACCTAAATTAGCACCAAATTCACATCAACAATTAATTAAAAAAGCAGCAAATTCAAATATTTATATGAACCTTAAACACAAGCAGCAATTTCGTAAAATAACCTTAAAAACAAGCATTAAAATCGAATTAATTTTGTGATATATAAGGAAGCAAATTCGTGAAGAAGAAGGTATCAAATTTATATGAACAAATTAATTAATTGAACAAGTGAACAAACAAAATTCATATGAACAAATTAATTAATTAAACAAGTGAACAAACAAATTCCTAAACAAAAGGGACGATTTCCTTGCTGCCGTCGTTGGCTCGTTGCTAAGGTGTCACCTTGAGGCAAAGTTGTAGAGAGGGGCAGAGAGTAGTGGTGGTTTTTCTTAAAAAGTTAGGGTTTAGAAAATAATGTGCTGACGCTCTTTCAATGTTAGATATATGAAATGAATTGAATGGCAAGGCATAACATTGAGATTGAGATTCATTTGAATTGTGAATTTAATAGTTTATTTTAACGAAAAATTTCAAGAGATTGTACATATTTATATATATATATATACAATCTCACCGTATTAGGGAGCTGAAAGCTCACTAAGGCAACTTGTATGTTAAATTTTTGAGTAACTAATATCTCATTATTAAAGTCTTTTGATGATCCAGAAGATCACTGTCTAGTGAATTACATACAAGTGACTTATACTTATATAACAATCTCTTGATTATTGGGGCTATTATCAGTCAGCACAAGAATAAAGATAAGAAATGATGAACACTGCACAATATACTCTCCCCCCATGGATAATATTCTCCAGAAGAGATAAATTTTATTGAATTTGATCTTTCCAATGAAATGAATTATTTTGCAAATTTATATACTAAGTTGATCAAGAATTTTAATGCCCCCATATAGAGTGTTTTTATCAACTTAGGGGGAGAAGGGTTAGCATTAGTTGGCAAAATCAAAAACTTGATGATCCCCGTAATGTAAGTTTGAAAAGTTACATGCCAACTATCTACATATTATCAAGATATGTTGCACATTAATATTTTGATTTGTATTTAGTTATGACTCATGTTGCATAGCGTTGAAGATACATTTTGGTCATATTAGTTATGTGTATACATTGAGATAAAATCTTGCCAATTATACTTGAATCACTACACGTGAAGTGTAGGTTGTATGATCGGTTCCAAAATAAAAATATGTCTAATATATATGATATATGGCAAGATAGTGTAGTTCACACTAATAGTGTAATAGTATATAAATACCATACTGTATGAAATACCCTAAAAGTGGTATAGGTGTCTGAATTATTACAATAGATGGCCTATGATGTAAGAAAGTTATGATGGTACCAATAAGAAATGTATTCAGATATCATTGCAAAATAGCATGCAAATTAAAATTGTATTTTGAGGAATTATATGATACCAAGATATGATGGAACCGATATATAATATGCAGATGCAGAATGAATGGACTTGTGAATAAGGGATCAGAAATATATGTCCATTTTGATGTCGACATGAAACTAAGATAATAAATCAAAAGGTTATCATGGACTAGTAGTCCAATTTGAAAATAGATTTCTGAAATCCACGCTGTACAGTTTTTACATTTTGAGTCTTTTATTCATATGTATGTTTGAGTTTTAGATTTATGCATTACTCATTGTATGTATAGAATGTAGTTTGATGCATTACTCATCACATATGTATTTTGTTTATGATTTTATCATAAATTCTACATCTCATATTGCATGCATTAGTTCTATACAACAATTGTGTTATATCTGAATGTATGTGGTATGACGAGTTTATAATTATGATGAAGGCTTACAAGAAGAAATTTATATATACTTCGATGGGCTTATAATTGTGATAAAAGTTTATATGATGACGATCCCATAGCATGTTATGAATCATGTTTAAAAGTTCCCGAAGAACTTACATACAATGTATTCAAATATCTAGCCCTTCAAATTCTATATTCTAAAAAATGACAATGTTGATATTGTTACCAAACTCATGGAGAGTATTGGTGACTAAGTTATTGAGTTTTCAACCAAAAGTTTAACCAAGTTAATCGATTTTTGCATTCATTGGAAAACTCTCGTGTAAAATGAAAATGTCTATAGAAGAATAGTAATAAGATATATTATAGTAAGAATAATCTTCTTATGGTCCAGAAGAACCATGAGTGAAGTATATAATAATTACTTATGTTATATTATTACTAATTCATATAAGCTTAGATAATGATATTAAGATATCACAAGTTGCCATAAAATATTATCAATATTTGATAATCAATAGTTACTTTACGACCTCCAGAAGTAGGCAAAATTTTAATGATGCCTAACAGTGAAGGTTTGAAGATTCAACTTTGATTAGGGAGGATCAACTATCAAAGAATGTTATTCAGCTACGAATGTGAAGTTACTAAGGCATTGGATACATTACATTGGAAGATCTCAAGTTATGCATTCATCAGAGGGAGAAAAATACGCGCTACACTCTTTTTCCCTTAACCATGGTTTTGTCCCACATTGGGTTTTCATGGTAAGGTTTTTAACGAGGCAGCATGTCGAGGCATATTACGAAAGTGTTGTAATCTTTTTCCTTCACTAGGTTTTTATCCCATCGGGTTTTCCCTAGTAAGGTTTTAACGAGGCACACTATTCGATAATGGTCATCCAAGGGGGAGTGTTATATAATACATGTATTAGTGGATGCCCATTATAACCTTAGGAATATTCAGGAATATTCTAGATACTATTATTCCCCAAAACCCTAGTTGTATCTCATGTATACTCCCACATATTATTGAATAAGAATATCGATCTATTCTCTCCCCTACTTTCTTCTCTTTCTCTTTAATTTTATAACATAATATGTGAAGCTAGCTTTTTTCAAATTGTGTACACGATTAAAATGAATGACCTTCCACATTCCTTTGTAAATCAATTGCTAATTGAGCCAATGAGTAGCATAATTAATCCCGCCCCTTGCAAATTTAACATGTATGACTGAATAGATCTGATCAGTTGATCACCGTTCATCGCATTTAAGAATTTCAAGATATTTAACCAATAAAATAAGTTTCTTTGTCTATAAAAATTATACGTCTATTTGTGTGGGACATTAGATGAGTTTATATATATAGGATAGAAAGAATACTTAATTTAAAATGGTGATTAGTCTTTAGATATGATAAACTTTAATATGAAATTTTTTGTTAATGTAGTGTTTAATCTTTTAAATCAATAAATGATAAATGATGAGTGGATGGATGAATTTTTTTTTAATTTCTTTTTTACCTCTTTTTTTTTTGCATGATTAAAATTAAAAAGAAAGGATATTTGTTGGTTTAATATAAAGTTTATTTTATATTATTTTATACTTAAATCAAAATTGTATTTTCTAAATGAAGGTAGTTTTAGGTTTTTAAAAAAAAAAAAAATAAAAAAAAAACATTGTTTTAGTTGATAGCAAAATAAGTTTAATATATTAAGTTAAAAGAATAATTTTAATATATTTTAATGTGTATATATAAATATCTAATCCAATAGAACCTTTTTTTTACCTCTATCATTTATTTTAATTCTTTAACTAATGTATAATTTAAATCCATTATTATTTTTTTTAAATTTAATCCAAAATTAAGTTTTTGTAAATGAACGTTATTTTCGTTTATTTTTTAAAAAATGAACGTGATTTTAGTTGTTATCAAAATAAGTTTAATACATATTTTTTTTTTGAAAGAATGACAGGCTAAAGTCGTATCACCTAATCAAAAGTATTACCTAAATCCTCTAACTAAAGTAGATAGGGAAGCAGGGTCGAATCCATAGGGAAATTGGTCTTTCTACTCCTAATTAATTAATATAATCTAAATTATTAAAGTAACCAATTTGTTGTTTATAATGTGAAATTATACTACGAAGATTGAGTTTAGAGAGAAAGTCGATAATAAGAAGGCCTACGGTCATAGGTTCACCAATAATTAATAATCCAGGATAAAACATAACAATCAATAATTAACATTGCACAAATAACATGATTAATAGGCTCTCGCAATTTATTAACCAACATAGATCTAACAGGCTCTCGCAATTTACTAGATCTAAGTTTCTGTTGAAAATAGCCTTTAACATCAAATTAACATTTGCTCGATTCATCAATTCAATATTGCTAAACATTCACAATCAAATTACATCTGCTCGATTCATAATCTAATTGCAAAGAATTAAAACAATTCAATAAGAAATTATCATGCAATATCAATAATCAATAATAACAAATTATCCCTTCATATTAATCATGGATCCCCATAAACCCTAGAATTAAACTACTCAGACATAATTAAATCTAAAACATGCATAGTAATAAAATAAATCATGAAGAATTGAAAGGAAGAAATTACTGAATTTAATTAAAATAGAAATCGTACCGAATCGGTGGAATTACAAAGTAATCAAGAATAAGGGAAAAGTTGAGAGAAAAGTCTAGAGAGAGAAAAATACTAAGTAGAGAGAGACAGTTAAAAGGAAAGAGTAACCAAATATACTTATCCTAAAACGTACTTAAACGAAATTCTAAACAACTCCTAATTAGAAACTAAGTGCTCGTCTAACAAGCACCACCAGAAACACGCGCCCGATCGGGCTAAGGGTCGCCAGATCGGGCGCGCCTTTTTGCCAGCACTGTTTAGGGTAAAAATACCCCAAAAACGTGGCCCAATAAGAAGGCGACACGTGGCCCAATCTTATAGCGACACGTGGCCCAATAAGAAGGCGACACGTGGCCTTATAAGAGGGAGACACGTGTCCTCCTGATAGGGTGACAAGTGTCAGCTGTCCCAAACATATAAAACAACATTAGAAAGAGAAAAAGGCATTTTTTACATCAGGCCCAAATCCCGAGGAAAACCTTGAAAGCCACAAAACGACGCCCCCTATGACACGTGGCGGCCCCTGATTGCGCAGCCAATCACGTCACGGAATTCTATGGTACAAACCCTAGAGGGGCACATGTTCCCACCCTTATAAATACCCCAATCATTTATGATGGGAGGGGTGGATGGTGACATAACATAAAATAGAGCATTAAAGAGCTCCAACTTTTCTCTACTTTCTCTCTCTAGCTTTTCCGATTACCGATCTCTAACTTGATCGTCGGAGGCGAATATTCCGATAAACTGAATATTCGTTGTTTTGCAGGTGTCCGAGTCTCGTTGCCAGGAGAGCGTGACCAGTATCCGAGGAGACCACAAAAAACCCTAAAACATTTGGCGCCGTCTGTGGGGATACTCGTCCGTTATGGAAATAAATGGTCAGACACCTAATACTGGTCATCGTGCAGGCGAGGACGGATATGTAGAAGACTTACATACAACCATACACTCTAGCAATCCTCTAACTGCCTCATTTCAAGAGGCCGAGCAACTTCTTGTTACCCCAGCTACCCTAATGGCCGAGCTGACTAAGCTTCGCCAAGAGTTGGCCTCAAACCAACAAAAGGGGGGAGGAGGTGCGTCCAATAAAGTGTACAACAAGACCAATGCAACTGATGCTGGTAATACTCCATTCCGTCGTCCGCATGGAAGGTCTCCCCGAGTCCCACGGACCAATCTCTCTAGTCTGTTGGCGAAAACACAGTCGGCTGGGGGGAGGGGCAGACAGCCAAAAAGAGTGGAGACTGAGCCGTCACAGCGTTTCAAGGACGCAAGGGACTACATTCGGCACAAACAAAGGGAAAGGGCCGCATATTCTGACACGGCCTCTACCCCAACCATGCCGGATGAAGTCTCCAACCAATCTTTCTCTCAATACACCAACACGACCGTCTCCAGCAGAAGCCAAGCCGCGCGCTCACACTGTTACTCCCATTCCAGTCCAGCCATCACTATATCAGCCCCCTCAAGTTCTCAATGGGCAGTATGGGCCGTATGGCCAGGTGTTCGGCCAGGCTCCCTACCTGGCTGGAACGTCCGCGCAGCCTCAGCCCATTGATTGGCAGATGCGCTTGTTGAATTTGGGAGATAAGCCGCCTTTGTTTTCGCAAGACATATTAACATCCCCTCAACCAGCAAAAGTGAAGAGTGTTCTAGTGGGTGCCTATGATGGTACGGGCAACCCAGAGGAACATATTACCTCGTACAGGAATTTGATGTACTTGCAAAGTGTAGATGACGCTACCTGGTGCAGATGCTTCCCGGCCACCCTTACGGGAGTGGCTCAAGATTGGTTTAATAGCCTTCCGGCCGGATGCATAAACTGCTTTACTACCCTCAGTTTGTTGTTTGTGGGAAATTTCTCTTACAACATCCCACCAAGAAAGACAAGTCTCAATTTGGCAACAATTATCCAAGGAAAGAATGAAGGCCTACGTTCGTACGTCCAAAGATATAACCAAGAAAAAGCCAAAATTCATAATCTCCCGGACGAAATGGCATACTCAGAATTTCTCCGGGGATTAAGGCATAATGGTTTCAAGTTTGATTTGGTAAGAAAAAAGATTCGGTCGTACGCAGGTGTATTGCGGGAAGCCGAAGCCTACATTGAGGCCGCGGACTTTTGTTCGCTCACCATATCAGAACAGCCGACCAAGGGGGCTGAGAAGAAGCAATTTTCTCAGCAAGACTCGGTCGACCGAAAGAAAGAAGGAAACAAAAGAAAAGAAATCTGGGTAGCTGATGACAAGCAACCCAAGTCAAAGAAAAGCAAGACGTACGAGCCTCGGTATGAGTTTAACAAGGATGGCTACTCCATTTTGATGGAGATAAAAGGCAAGTTTGAGTTTGAGAAGCCTCAGCCTTTGAGAGGCTCGGCCCAGTACAGAAACAAAAACAAGTATTGTCATTACCACAAGGATGTAGGTCATGACACGAACGATTGTATCAATCTGAAGAGGCTGTTGGATAAGTTGACCGACAAGGGTCTATTGAAACCCTATGTGACGAAGTCCAAGTTCACCTACAAACGGACAGACAACACGTCCGAGAAAAAGCAACAAAGTGATAAGAAAAATGACAAAGAAGATGATGGGAACAACACTGATTCAGGTTTTGTGGCCGTGATATCAGGAGGCTTTGCTTCAGGTGGCCCTACCATGAAAGGAATCAAGCAGGACGCTCGAAATTTGTCAAATGTGATGCAAACGGATGCCATTAAGGCCGAGCCTTTTCCTGAAGTGATCATTAGTGAGGCTGACCGTGGGGAGGTCAGGGCCTTGCACAATGATCCCATGGTTTTTGTCATGAAGATAGCAAACTTGAAGGTGGGATGAATATTGATTGATACGGGCAGTTCGGCCGATATCATCTGCCTGTCCGCCCTAAGGAATTTAAGCTTCCCAGAAGATGCTCTTCAAGACATCACTCACCCTTTGGTAGGATTTGGGGGGAATGTCATTCATCCCGTCGGACGGATAGATCTTCCA
The DNA here is from genome assembly GCF_948465745.1 of Chenopodium album. Taxonomy (NCBI): domain Eukaryota; kingdom Viridiplantae; phylum Streptophyta; class Magnoliopsida; order Caryophyllales; family Amaranthaceae; genus Chenopodium; species Chenopodium album. The sequence continues at coordinate 19,714,406 of NC_137860.1, read as the reverse complement.
ATCCGTTTCGGGCAGAAAGGAGAAGGGAGAGACATGGTTGTACGCTTCCTAGTTGTCAAAGAATTGACAGGGTACAATGTCATTCTTGGCCGTCCTACTCTGAATGCAGCCAAGGCGGTCATTGTGCCCCACTTGATGTTGGTGAAGTTTGAAAGGTCGGACAGTAAAATTGGAACAATTGAAGGAAGTCAGAAATTGGATAAGGAATGTAATTAGTTGGCCGTGAAGCCCACAGCGCGCGGTCCAAGACTGTCCGAGCCAAAGGAAGAAGGAACCTCACTCCCAGCATACTAGGTCGGCTAGAAGCGTAAGGAGGCCAGGGCAGAAGAACCCTAGCAATTAATGACTGTCGGCCGGCCAGATGAGTTGAGGCCCCAGCCGGCCGACAGCCACCAGGATATAGTGCTTGACTCCAACCTCCCAGAAAGGACGGTTAGTGTTGGCACTATAGCCTTGGGAATGCTTGGGGATGAGTTAGTTCAACTGCTAAGGGAATTCAAAGATGTGTTTGCATTTGAGGTTGGTGAAATGCCAGGGATAAGTCCTGACCTGGCCGTACACAAGTTGGCCGTGAATCCCTTGATAAAGCCTGTCCGCCAGAAGAAGAGGAATCACGGAGAAGAGAGGAATCAAGCGGCCGCAGCAGAAGTGAAAAAGCTGCTGGACGCCGGTTTCATTCGGCAATGCTTCTACCCAGATTGGGTGGCTAATGTAGTTCTCGTGAAGAAGTCGAATGGGACTTGGACAATGTGCGTGGACTACACGGATCTGAACAAGGTGTGTCCTAAGGATAGCTTCCCCTTGCCCAAGATTGACCGTTTGGTTGATTCTACGGCCGGGCACGCCCTAGTGAGTTTTATGGACGCATACTCCGGATTCCATCAAATTCCCTTGCGGGAAGAAGATCAAGAAAAGACAGCGTTTGTCACCGAGCAGGGGTTGTATTGTTACAAGGTTATGCCATTCGGCCTCAAGAACGCCCCTACTACCTTTCAGAGGCTTGTTAACACAGTCTTTAGAGACCAGCTCGGCCGAAACATGGAGGCGTACATTGACGACATGATTGTCAAGTCAAAAGAGCCGGCCGACCATCTAAAGGACTTGCGTGAAACGTTCACCGAACTCAGGCGGCATAAGATGATGTTAAATCCGAAGAAGTGTGTATTTGGTGTTGAGTCCGGCAAGTTTCTCGGATTTTTGATTGATCAACGTGGAATTGAGGCCAACCTTGAAAAAATTCAAGCCGTCCTTGACATGAAGTCCCCAAGAACAATTAAGGAGGTGCAAAGACTGACCGGCTGTTTGGCAGCCCTTGGAAGATTTTTGTCATGGTCAGGGGATAAGTGCCGTTACTTTTTCCAAACCATTAAGAAGAAAGCAATGTTTGAGTAGACAGAGGAGGCTGAGGAAGCATTCGTACAATTGAAAAGTCACTTGCATACATTACCTCGCCTCGTCAGTCCGCTCAGGAATGAGAAGTTATTCATTTATCTTGCCATCTCTGAACATTCTCTAAGTGCCGTCCTCCTTGCTGAGAGGGACGGCCACCAGGTCCCGGTCTATTTTATCAGCCATGTACTTCACAATGTTGAGCTTAAGTACCCCCCAATTGAAAAATTTGGCCTGGCCTTGTACATGGCATCAAAGAAGCTGCGGCCGTACTTCTTGGCACATTCAATTGTGGTCTATACAGACCAACCCTTGAAGAAGCCGTTCTCAACGCTAGAAGCAAGTGGTCGCATGCTCAAATGGGCTTTGGAGCTCAGGGGCTTTGACATTATGTTTGAACCAAGAAAGGCAATCAAGGGGCAAGCTTTTGCGGATTTTTTGGCTGAAATGACACGGCCTGATTTTCAGCCGGCCGGGGACCAGATTTGGAAAGTATTTGTGGATGGTAGTGCAATAGCGACCGGGTGTGGTGGTGGTATTATATGTGAATCTCTTGTGGGAGACAAGTTCAAATACGCATTGAGATTTCAGTTCCAAGCGTCAAACAATGAAGCTAAGTACGAAGCATTGTTGGCCGGCCTTAGGATGTGTAAAGCGGTCGGGGCAACCAAAGTTGAAGTATGCTCGGACTCCCGGCTAATAGTCCACCAAGTCAATGGTGGCTTTAAAGCCAGGGAGCCGTCCATGATGAAGTACATGCAGCTAGTGAAAGATGAGGCCGGGTGCCTTGAACATTTCTCTCTTAGACAAGTTCCTCATTCAGAAAACCATCAAGCGGACGCGCTCTCCAAATTGGCTTCCTTGGCATCATGTGATACTCCAAGATTAGTGTTTTGGGAAGTAAAAGAGAAAAGGAGTATTGATGACGAGCCCGTTCAGATAATAGATAGAAGTTCAACCTGGATGGATGAAATTATTTCCTATTTGAGGGATGGAATACTTCCGGACGATCCAAAAGAGAGTTGGCTAATGAAGAGGAGAGCGGCCTGGTTTGAGATGAAGGATGGGGAACTATTCAAAAAAGCTTTTGTGAAGCCCTATCTTAAATGCATAACTACTAAAAGAGGGCATGATGTGTTAGACGACCTTCATCAGGGACATTGTGGCTCTCATATTGGAGGACGAGCCTTAGCTGAAAAAGCGACACATTTGGGATATTACTGGCCGAGCTTGAAGACGGACGCCATGCAAATGGTGAAAAAATGTGACAAGTGCCAGAGGTTTTCAACCCTTATTCATCGTCCAGCAAATAGTCTGTCAGCCATAAGCAGTCCGCTTCCTTTTTCTAAATGGGGCATGGACATTTTAGGGCAGTATACTCCTGCATCCGGCCAGAGACGATATGTACTAGTGGCAGTAGACTATTTCACTAAATGGGTTGAAGCTGAGGCCGTCCGGGGCATTAAATGGACGGATGTGTCAGCCTTCATTTGGAAAAGCATAATCACTCGGTATGGGGTGCCTCAGTCAATGGTATTCGACAATGGACCTCAGTTTGAGACGCGCCAACTCAAGGAATGGTTGGGAGATCAAGGCATAACTCATTGTTTTGCCTCGGTCGGCCGACCGCAAGCCAATGGTCAAGTTGAGGCCTATAACAAGTTGATCTCAAATGGAATCAAGCGCAAGCTTGAAAAGGCAGGCGGACTATGGGCAGATGAGTTAGTTAATGTGCTATGGTCCATACGGACAACCGCAAAGAGTTCCACAGGGGAGACTCCATTCTTTTTGGTCTATGGAGCTGAGGTTGTACTCCCAATTAAAATGTACGAGCCCACATTGCAGGTAATGCTATATGATGAATCGACCAATTAGGAGGCCATGAAGACCACCCTAGACTTTCTTCCAGAAGCTAGGGGCAATGCGGCGCTTAGGCATGAAATATATCGCTGAAGGATGACAAGGGCATTTAACCGCCGAGTGTCTAGGCGGCCGCTAAAGATGGGGGATCTAGTGTTGAGAAAAATGGAAGCTGTTGGCCGTGCCAATGAAGACGGAAAGTTGACTCCAAATTGGGAGGGGCCGTACCGAATCAGAGAAGAAGTCTGAGACGACACATATCGCCTTGAAGCAATTGATGGCTGTCAGATTCCACGGACTTGGAACACTAACAATCTGAAGAAATATCATGTTTAAGTTTTTCTCTTTAAGTACTTAGCCAAAAAGTTGTATATTCAGTTAGGTCTATTGACCGAGCAATGTAATTAAAGTCATACGGCCACAGCAATGTAATTTTGACAAATTAATCAAATAGTCAAGCATTGTTAAATTCTTTTGCTATCTTGTTTTTACTTGCATATTATGATTTAAAATGAAAGGCCGAGTGAAATCACTTACTAAGTTGCTTCCAACATAGCAACACGGCTCATCAAAGTCTTACTGAGTGGCCGATGTAAAAAGGTAGCAAGATTGCTTCCGATGAAGCAACTCGGCCACAAACAAAAAAAAAGAAAAAAAAAAACTGACTTAATGCATAAAATAACGCGTCCGCTTTGATTCAAGGCGGACGATTGAGGCAAGGTATCCTGAACTTGTTTAATAACAAGTGTCCTTTACAAATAGGGAAATGGCATACCTAGGCATTTAGCCCGGTCGAGCCAGGAATCTCTAAGTTGAGATAATACTTGGGATTTCCAGGGTCCATCCGAGCGATAGTTTTAACGGACGACTCGTACAAAGATAGATGAACGGCCAATTAAATTAATTTGGTGCTTCACCTTGTCCAAGGGCAATCATTACTATGATTTGATTAACTTTCTAGTCGTCATACCCTTCAAGGCATAAAAACTACCAAGTTAATCAAACCTCTTAGAGTATGGACTAGGCGAACACCGAATAAAGGGGAATACCCCTAGGATCTTACGATAGAGCATAATATTGAGACGTACGAAAATCATTCAAAAAGCACAACATTGCGAAAAAATTGCTAAGTATGAAATAGGATTAAAGAACCGCTCAAAAGGCGGAGAAAATTTCCATTAATCTGACCGCTCAAAAGGCGGTCGAAATGTTTACACAACCGCTCAAACAGGCGGCTTCAAAATAAATACAATAAAAGAAAAGTACAATAAAAGCTAAGTAAAAGGAAAGCTGATAAAGGGAAAGCTGAAAGCTGAGCAGACGGTTGCTGGAGGACCTGAGCTCTATTTATCCGTATTATCCTTGGCAGGCTCCTCCGCACTCTTGGCGTCCTTGACCGGAGCGGCACCATCGTCCGCCTCCTCCTCCTCATCCTCTTCTTCCTCGTCCTCTCCGGACTCGGGAGAAGTAACTACCAGCTCTGGAGGAGGCCGACCGACCTTCTTTGCCTCTTCTCTGAGGCAGACGTAATTCAGACGCTTTTTGAAGCGCTCTTCGTAGTAAGCGGCTTCACCATCGTCTACCATCAGTTCAAAGGCATCAAAGAAGTATGCCTTAAGCCGATCTTCAGCGTTCTGCTCTATGCAGACAATCTCTTCCGCGCTGGCCGGCCAAGGAGCTTTAAGCTGCTCAGTATAGTCCGAAACGGACTTCTTCAAGGCCTCAACCTCGGCCTTCAGCGCGTCCGCTTCTTCCAAAGCAGACTTAAGGTTGGCATGGGCCAACTTCAGCTCACTCTTCAAGGCCTCAGACGCCTTGAAGCCCAGCCTCCACTTCTCCCTTTCCAGGACGGCCTCGTCTCTTTCAACCCTCAAGGCCTCCCTGGCCAAGGACTCTTGTTCGAGTGCCTTGCCCAGTTTGACCAGGTCTTCAGTTTGACGCGCCCCCTTGTCGGACAGCGCGGTTATCTGGTTCTCAAAGTGCACCCTTTGGACGGCGGCCGTCCCAGTTTCCGCATCCTCGGCCTTCCGAATCTCGAGCCAAGTCTGCTTCAGCCGCTCGTTTTCCTTGTCCTTCCAATCAAGGAAGGCGTTCAAGCGGAGGAAGAGCTGCGGACAGAAGAAGGAAAATTAGTCAAATAAAAAAAATATGCTAAGTGTTGGAAAGAAAGTGTAATGAAAGGGAGACGTACCTCAATACTGCAGTTGAGCATGGGGCCAAGGAAGCCCTCATTGATTCCCCGCAGCTTGTCACGCTGTGCTTGGGGAACCACGCGAACCATGGCCTCGCGCATAGCCTTTCTGTCCGCGCCAGTAAGCGACTGGCCGGGCAGCCTCATTTGCAACTCCTCTGAGATATCTGCGGACGACCGTGCAAAAAGAGTCACCTAAAATGAACAATTACTAGTAAATCAAGATATACAAAAATAAAGAAGAGAAACTAACCAGTGGAGAAGCTTGGAGGATAGAGATTGACAGGAGGGGGCGGTAGAGAGGCGTCCCCCTCATTCCCCGAACGGCTAGCAGCGTCACTGGCCGACTGGCTGGCGTTCAACCAGTCAGATGTTTTGACTAACTCGACGTGCGAAGTCGAGATGGGGCCGGTCGTTTTCTCCGGGGACGACTTACCCCCATCGTCCAAAGGGACGAACGCATCATGGACCTGATCAGCAACAGGGTCCATGGACTTGGAGACCTTGCTTTGTACCAGACGAGGTTGTTCTCCTTTAGACTGCGTTGGAGCAGTCTGCGACTTGGTCTTGGCCGCGGATTTTGAGGAAGCCTTGGTGGCGACCGTCTTCCTCCTTTTGGATGCGCTCGCATCAGGAGTGGAAGAAGTCGGCTGCTTCCTTCTTGCCTTTGGAGTGGAGGAGGACTCTCAAAACACAAGTAAAGATGTTAGAAAAATTGCACAAGGCAATTAAAGAACATGTCAGCGTCCGTGTGAATTTGAGAAGGAGCTTCCTTCCAACATGCTTGAACGGACGAAATGCGTCCGTGCAAACTGGGGAAGCAGGGTCCTCCCAATACAACAAGATGGACAATGAGAAAGGAAAGACTAAAAAATTAAACAAGTATTTACCTCTTTGAATTGCTCGTACATCTTAAAACGAGCCTTGTAACGAGCAATGTCCACCTCGGACATCTCCACCTCCCGCTTCTGTGCTGAGTCAAGCATAGCGTACGCCTCCGCTGCAAAAAGAAGAAAAAGTGTTAGAATAATTTTCTAAGCAAAATTTATGTGCGTACAAGAAGTTTATATCTAAGCGTCCACCTAGGGGTATGTTCTGGTACAATCCGTACGCAGACATGAAAGTAGTGTCCCTAAGCCAACAAGATAAAGGGACCCAGTGGCGAGGAACACGTTCGGTTTTGTTACCCCGCTTGACCCTGTTGACCTTGAAGTATTCAAGCTGGTATTCTTGGCTGGGATGGACGGGCGGTTTGTCAGGCTTGTGATCCCCGCGTCCGAGTTGGATAGGTTCCGGACGGCACCTATTCATGCGAAGGTTGAACTCCGCGTCTTTAGTCTTGACACGGTAGAAACGGTGCTTCCAATCCCTCCACTTACTGACACGGTCGACCACTACCATGTAGTCCCTGGTTGCACTCAAGACGAGCCAACCATCCGTGTCCTTCTCCAGCCGTGTTAGTGCGTGCATCTCATAGAAAACGGCAAAGTCAGGCTTAAATCCTTTGCAGATGCACGTCACCAAATACCCAAATACATTCAACCAATTGTTTGGCGTCAGTTGGAAGAGGCCAATGTCGTATTCGTCCAGCACTGTCCGGACGAAAGGATGAAGAGGGAAGCGAAAGCCCACATCCAAGGCAACCCTGTACACGCAAAAGGCCCTTTTGCGCGGCTTCTCATCATCCCAGGTAGCCACAGCAATGGCTTTCCTGGGGACTTGAATTTCAAATCCCTCCCCCAGATGGAGGAACTCCTTGTACTTCTCGAATTTGTGGCCCAAGAACTTCAGGGCCGTCTCCCCCACCGTACAGGCTTACGGGTCTCGGAAGTTATCGATGTTGGCGACGTTCTATTCGGCCGCCGCCTCGCCTTCGGCCGTCTCACCTTCGGCCTCTTTCTCAACTTCTTCTTCTTCCACCAAGTGAGAAGGAGCAATACCAAACTCTGAAGACAGCACCCTGTCAAGGTCTGCTGCCTCGGCCGAGCTCCAGCCTCTAGAGCTGAGTACGCCTATGGGGGAAGTGCATCCTCTTCGACTAAAGGACGCTTGCCCTTATCTTTGGAAGCAGCCGCCTCATTTCCCGAAGGAGGGGCGCTGCGAATAGGCAGAACAGACGGTTCTCTGATTGAGATTCCCGTCCTTGGCCTGTCTGTTCTGCCTGTTGGAGCAGAGATTGAGAAGTGGGGACGAACGAACCAACAGCGTCCGCCCCAGATTGGGAAGGATGGTCTTGGCAAGCTACCAGCTCGGCCCCATCCATGACCGTGCTGGCGAATTGAGGGAACCTAAGTTCCGGAATTGGTGCGGACGAGGCGCCTTGAGCTTGTTGGCGTTCCTCGAAAGAAGATGTGACCTCCACGGCCAAGTGATGAGAGCCACTGGAGGCGGTTGTTGTCTGTGTGGTGGAGGTAGTCTCCACCTCCATTGTACTTAGGTTACTCGGGTCATAAGGGACCCTAGGGTGAACCAGACTACCGTTTGGGTTCCTGGCAGCATGAACCTCACGCGTACGCATTGTTCTAGCCATTGCCTGTAGGGACAGAGAAGAACAAGTGGGGGTGAGTACGTACGCAATAGACATAGACTCACTCCAAGGAGGAGACAACTCTTCTCCGTCCACTCTAGACTCCTCAGTCCCAGGCGAACGGCCGGCCTCATGAGGAGAGTCGGACGAAGCCGAGTATGGATCAAGAATTGAAATGAAGTAAAAAATACAAGTAAAAATAAAAGAAAGAAGTGTAGACGGCCTACCTTTGTACGTTCTGAAAACTTTGAAGGTGTTCTTGGTGTTCTTGAAGATTGACTGGAAAACTCATAAAAACGTCCGGAAAGCTCAAACTCACTGTGGCGCTCTTGAAGATTAAAGGGGAAATCACTTTCTCTCAGTAGAATGCTCTGACTTCTCTCTAGAATTCACAATTGGGTAAAGTGTGAAAATGAGATTTCACCTCCCATATTTATAGAATGAATTTGTGGGGGCAAAATGGTAAAACCACTTTTCCCGCCTAAACATTCAAACGGTAAATTTTTGAGAAATAACTCGAAGAAAGAGACGGATGACGTTAGGGTTCCGTTAACTTATATGGAGATCCAGACGGACAAATTGACGGCACGTCAAAGTGAGTTGAATCACAAATTCAAGAAATTTACACCTTCAACACTTAGTCTCCAGAACACTCAAAATATCTAATGAGGGAAATGCGTCCGCCCAGTTCCCAGACATTAAGTCCAAAGGGAGATTTCAGACGTACGCAACATGGTGGGAGTACCAGAGAGTACGCCTGAAAAAGAGGACGTCCAATCCAAATGTAGTGGACGCTCTAGGTAGCTAGGAAATAAGCTCCTCCCAGAGTATGAGAACGTCCAGACCAAAAAGCTAGGACGTCCATTTCAAATGCTGTGGACGCTTTGGGTAGCTAGGAAATAAGCTCCTCCTGGAGTATGAGGACGTCCAGTCCAAAATATCTGGACGTCTTGATGAACCAGGAGATAAGCTCCTCCCAGAGTATGAGGACGTCTAGTCCAAAATATGTGGACGTCCAAATGAGCAAGAAGACAAGCTCACTCCAGAATATATGGACATCCAAGTAACAAAAAGAAACTTAAGCCAAAGTATATGGACGTCCAGGGCAGATGGGAGGTAAACCCAACACAGAGTACATGGACGTCCAGATGGAGGATCAGAAGAGGCGGCCAGTAAGTGTACGAGCCACCCCCTCTGAGGGGCAAATGTTTAGGGTAAAAATACACCAAGTACGTGGCCCAATAAGAAGGCGACACATGGCCCAATCTTATAGCGACACGTGGCCCAATAAGAAGGCGACACGTGGCCTTATAAGAGGGTGACACGTGTCCTCCTGATAGGGTGACACGTGTCCTCCTGATAGGGTGACACGTGTCAGTTGTCCCAAACATATAAAACAGCATCAGAAAGAGAAAAAGGCCTTTATTACATCAGGCCCAAATCCCGAGGAAAACCTTGAAAGCCACAATACGGCGCCCCCTATGACACGTGGCGGCCCCTGATTGCGCAGCCAATCACGTCAATGAATTCTAGGGTACAAACCCTAGAGGGGCACATGTTCCCACCCCTATAAATACCCCAATCATTTATGATGGGAGGGGTGGATGGTGACATAACATAAAATAGAGCATTAAAGAGCTCCAACTTCTCTCTACTTTCACTCTCTAGCTTTTCTGATTACCGATCTCTAACTTGATCGTCGGAAGCGAATATTCCGATAAACGGAATATTCGTTGTTTTGCAGGTGTCCGAGTCTCGTTGCCAGGAGAGCGTGACCAGTATCCGAGGAGATCACAAAAAACCCTGAAACAAGCACCATGTTCACAGCAACTCCGCCCGATCCTGCTAAGCCTCGCACGATCGGGCGCGCCTAGCACGCATGGCCCCTTTACTGCTGCCTTGCCCGATCGGGCCCTTGTTACTCCTCGAGGCTTGGACTTCGATTGGGCTCGATTCCTCAGCCCAATCCAGATCTCCTCTTTGGGTCTTGAATACTCGGTCCAAATACCTCGGTATTCCAAATACCGAGCCCTTAATCACCGGCTTGATGACTCTAGCCGGCCTTGAGCTTCAATAACGGTCGTGCTCTCTCATTCTCGTAGTTGCTCCATGAAAAACCCGGGAAAATGCTCCAAAGATGCAATTTCCTACAAAACTCAACAAAGACTACGAAAACACCAACTAGTAATAAAAGTGGCTCGAAAGAGCCAAAAACACTACTAATTATGAACAAGGGACGAGGGTAAATTTCTATATATAAAATGGACATATCAAAAAACAATTTTAATAAGTATATTTTTATTTAATTCAGTAGAGCATATTTTTGTACCATAACTTTAAGTATTTTAAATAATTTAAATTTTAAAAAATTACTATTCATTGTTTTTACCTACAATACAAAATTTTTAAATATTTTTCGTCACTTTTGCTTTAGTGGCGTGTAAATTTTATTATTGTAAAATAAAATACAAATCTAATTTTTAATTGGTCGAAATAATACATTTGCTTATGTGGCGAGTCGAATGTTCCCGAAAAATGCATATTTTATTTATATGATGATATACTACCTCCGTTAACTTTTATTTGCAACTTTGGAATATTTTATATCTCACAAATAATACCCCAAAGTTGCAAATAAAAGTTAATGAAGGTTATGCTATGATAGTCTTTTCTCAAAATCAAATCAATAATACAAGTACTAAATGTTGGCTACATATCACTAATCTGCAAAGCCAGAATTTGTAGGCTTAAAAATTGTCGCATCACCTACAAAAGCAGTTTTGTGTCGGCTCTAGGTACGTACCACGCAACTGGCTATCAACAACTGACTATTTCTCTCACCTGCCTAATTTCTTGATACCTTATAATGTCCCAACAACTAACCATTGCTAAACCATAAACTCTAGTTTAAGGCCCTTAAAAGTCTCCAGAAGTCCAGATGCGAAACTGACTCAACTCTGCAACAGCAGTCGAAGCAGAGCAACCAAGCTTACATTCATACAATTATGAGACAAGAATTTAGGAAAGTTATCCGCGCTTAAAGCTGTCTTTCCTAGCAAGGCTGAAATCATAGATCAAATAAATCAATTCTTCAAAAACCACTGCCAACAGACAGGCATCTCCTCACTATAATTTTAGAAAAAAAATGCAGAAACCATATATATTTAACTATTTAAGGATTGCCACCGGGAACTCAGGAAGATGTTGGTATAAACAAGCCAACATGGATATGAATTACAAAATCTTGTACATATGCCTGTTTACAAACAACATTTTATCATATGAATTAGTTTACAGGTACAATGAATTATTTTAGACAAAATGTTTCGAGATTTTTCTGTCAGCAATTGTGGACTGTATAGATTCTAGATTGGCTGAACACTTTTCACATCTGTCAGATATTCTGCCATGAATGGAGCATCAAGGTTAGAAATGAGAAGGATAATCAAGGAACAAAACAAGAGTGAGAATCATATTGCAATTAAATTAGTTTGTACATATACTTAGATTTTGAAAATGTTTCATTCTAGCATCAATAAGATAGAGAGCCGAGAGCCTAAGCTAAAGTTATGCTCAGAAAGGATACGTTGAAATATATATATGTACGATTGACAAACGTAATCCTTACCATGATTAATCAAATTAAATATCTGCATGGCCAGTTAGACTATTTTGGATCCTGTGCTATAGGTGGCTGTTTGCGGATGCTGAAAATTCCACTTTTTCCTTGTTCTTTTGCCAGTTTTTCTATCTCTTCAATTCTTTGTTTAAGAGCCTCAATTTCTCTAGTCAAATCCTCATCTCGATGTCTCAATGCCTAAAAGAAGCAAAAATGAATTGTAAATTGTTCAGCAAAAGAAGCAAATTGAGAAAAAGAGGGGGAAAAAACAGAGACAGCAAAGGTTAATCTGCTACCCAATTTGTATACCATATTTGTGTATATACAACTATATTTTGACATGCAGTTTGTATGCCATATTTAGAAGTTCAATAGTTGGGTAGCAGGTGATCATGAGTTAATGAATAGAGACAGCAAAGGTTAATCTGCTACCCAATTTGTATACCATATTTGTGTATATACAACTAGCTATACTACAATTGGTGTTGATGTGTACAGGAAACTATGTCCAAACTAGTTTTATTCCAGTGCGATAGACAGAGAAGATTAATCAGGCCAATAAGGATCAAAGGAAAATTCGAGTATCAAAATAATCAAAAGGGAGGATAACAAAAAGTAACACTTTTAAAAATGGAGTAATTAATAATCTTTGATGATAAATTTATTACATAAATGAAAATAGCAATTTGGCAATTGCACTTTATGCCTATTATTAATTAGATGCTTGGGGAAATTCAACAAGAAGAACAATGTTGTCTCTCAGTAGTAAGCATAGATACAAGATCAAGTGAGTGTTTTCAATATTCTCATCACTCAATTGAAGTTGAACAAAATAGAATCACATAAAACAACCCTGAAAATCTTAAGAAAACAAGAAATATGACAGATTCAACTGATTTTTTGTTATCATCCCGCAGTCCAGCTCTAAAGTGCGCATTGACAAGGGAATATGAGCAATAACATTCAGATAGAATGATGCTACAATAGGCATCACAAGCATGGGCATAGGGACTATGATTTTTACATCTCAGAAATCCTTATATGGAAGCAGTACACTACATTATATTAGTGATTTGATTAAGCATTCTACGTTTCTACAAGTATAGCACAAGCCACAGCTTCCTAGTAACTTGTCACTATCATCTGCCTTTTGTGATCGAATACAAAATATCAACAACCAATCAGAGAACTGCATCGGGCTTTCACCACAAAAGACAAAGCACTGTATTACGTACAAAAAATACGCTCGACATTAAGTATTCCTAAACACACTTTGATTTAAATCAACTCCTCAGAGACTAAATCCTTCTGATTATCCTCCTATTGGCGCATCATCAAAAATGTCTGGAATTAAATTTAAAGTACTACATCTTCACCATTAAAAACAATTATTTACATTATAGCGAAACCTAATAATAACCCAAGGCTTAAAGACTCCACCTTCTTCCTAGCTTCAACTCATTTGTGTCTCGCAATTATTAGAGATGAATGTTATGCACCCACCAAATGGATCACCTGTGCACTTCACAGGAAAAAGGAAGAGGGTATTTTTGGCAATACAGGTACTTCAGCTTACATCTTCTTGGGAATGGGGAGTTTTGTTATGTTTGATTGTTTCAGGAGGAAGGCAGGGGAAAATATGGGCAATCAGTACATATGTAGCCAATCTAGGATAAGAAATTGTAATAAATAGAAGGGAAGAGAGAGGAGGGCATTAAGAAAATTGTACTGAATACTTGTATTGGATAAAGCTAGCTTAAAGCTTAATGAGTTGTATTTGCTAGTATTAATACAAACCCATCTTTCCTGAATTTCTTCTTTCTGCAAGTTGCTTTTGCTTCTTTTCTCATTACTTTTTATGTCCTTTTTCTGAATAAGTTCTTTAGAGCATGAGACTGATGTAAAGGAAATATCTACAGACTGTGATCTTCAAAGGGAGTTTGGTAAAGCCCGCAACAATTGAAATAAGTTGTTTTAAATTACCCAAGGTTTGGATTATGTATTCACATAATTGCCCCTATTGACTTGTGTGGTTAGTGGTAGGACTATTGCTCCCTATCTTTCATACTCTGTAAAACCAGACTTTGACATTCTTACTCACCTGTAATATAGTGACTAACAGAAAATCAAGGCCAGCATATAAATTGTTATTCACAGAATCCTCAGAAATAATAACATCAGTAATTTATGTTGGAACGTTTTACCTGACTGCTCCTCACTTTATCTAGTTGAATTCCTCAATATCTTTTAAATATTAAAGGTCACCTAATCATCATTGTGATCTTTAGAGGTGCTATTATCATATGCTTGTTCTAAATTATTTAAATACACCATCCATGTTCCTTTATCTAACTGTCAAGTCAGGAGCTCATGACCCCATTTCTTAAGGTATTGGAACTGATTTTGCAGCCACGTTCTTCCATTTCCATAATCACTTCTTTTTCGAGATTTTCTTATTTATGAAAATGTGTACCATATTGACTTAGTCATAGCCCTCATTTGTGTGGGTTAGTGTGGGCAAAAAGAATGTTTTTTCTAGAGAGAGAGAGAGAGCCATTTCAACCCTACCCTCTTTCAGCTTCTCACAGTCACTCCAGCTCCAGCTCCTCTGGTCACCAGAAAGCCAGATTGCGGTATCTTGGAGCTTTCTTTTCTTCTTCTAATCATTAATGGTAAGGTATTCACTTCTGCTTTAATTCGAGGAAGTTAATTATAAAGCTTCAATTTTTTGTGTAGAGAGAAAAAAGCTTTGTATTTTTTAATTTACCATATCCCTGCAGCTTTATCTTGCGTTAAGTGCATTTAAGCTCAATAATTTCTCTTAAAGATTGGTGCTCTTTTATGTTGAATTTGGATACATCAAATTTCAAATCGCTATATTGGAAGGCAATATCTTCTATGGAGACAAGTGGTTTTTATGAAGTTAGACATGCTTTAGTCAAAGCAGCTCAACTACATCCTAAGAATGTTGACGTACTGCATGAGTTAGAATGTTAAATATTATTGAAAAGTAGGTGATTTTTGTATCTATTAAAGGAAAGTGCTGGGGAGTCTCTTTTTCCCAAGGAGGATAGAAAAAGGAAGAGAGTTATATCTTATGTAGTGATGGCTTCCCCTTCTAGGAGTGTTGATTTTACAGAACAGAGTTGCTTGTCCGGAGTGTGTGACGTGCATAATGGGAGTACCACTTCACAGTCCAAGAGATGTTGAATTTGGAGTATGACTCAATACATGTCCCAGTTGGTCTTGCATTTGGGTCAACACCATCAAAAAGGGAATCAAATCAAATTGGTGAAGGGTAAGAAGGCTTATTCAATGGAGATTCAGATATATCATAAAAGATGCTAATGTGCAGACAATTTGTGATAGGAGTAGGTAACTTAATTCAAATGAAGTCGGACTTAAAAAAATCTTAGTCTCTTACACTCATGTGGTGTGGGTATTGATTTTATGAGTTTGTGTTTGTTGCCCTTGATGTTTTGATGATAACACAAGTCAAACTTAGGATTGGACTAATGTCTTGATAAGTTGTGTAGTTTGATAAGTCAAGTTACAGGATGATTCGAGACAAAGGAACTAGAGCCTTAAGAAACAGAAGACTAGTTGCAGTGTTCCTTTACAGGAACAGAAGCTTCGATGCTTAATGGAATGCGCATTATCTTTGGATAGAATTTTATGGTTGCTTAATTATAGGAAAATCAGTTTTTGGAAAAATATCTTTTCTATTTTGATATTTGAATAAATATCTTTTAATTTTTCGGAAAATATCTTTCAAGAGAGATTGCAACTAATTTCCTAAACTTGCGCTACTGATGATTGATCAAGTCTCCCACTAAACAAGGAAACTGCTTCTAAGTAGTTTAACGTGCCCCGAGTTTTAGGACACGATTGAAGTACTGGAAGTAGTGGAGATTGGTGGCGTTGATGTACAGTAGTAGTGGCGTAAGTGGAGGGGGTAATGGCATTTTCTTCAAGCTAAGTTTTCCTATAAGCACTTAAGTTAATTTCTGGAAATATTTCACCCTTGCTTAATTATATTTTTCTATCTTCATTGTTTTCTAGGAGTCGAGAGTCACCTTCTACTATAGTTGATAACTTTCTTATTTTCTTTCATTAGAGTATTTCATTCAAGAGTTCTAAT
Source organism: Chenopodium album (assembly GCF_948465745.1). NCBI lineage: Eukaryota > Viridiplantae > Streptophyta > Magnoliopsida > Caryophyllales > Amaranthaceae > Chenopodium > Chenopodium album. The sequence goes on along the minus strand of NC_137860.1, from coordinate 19,698,679 downwards.
TGGGGATTGGGAGTTTGTGTGAACTCTAAGAGAAGTCATAAGAGAAAGAGAAGAGAAGAGCAGCAAGTAGAGGGACTTGCTGCTGGGAACTTCAAGTTCATTGGGAACTTCAAGTTCATTGGGAACTTGGAGATAGGGTCTTTAGCTTGTAATAGGTCGATTGCCCTATTCTAATAAAGAATCTTTCCTAAAATCCCAATAGGTCGTGGTTTTTCTTCTTGTTAGGGCCAAAAAGTTTTCCACGCTAAAATCTCTTTGTGTGACTTTTGAGTTCCTTTAGCTTAGTTTTCTTAATTCCACAAAAAATTAGCTAATTCCTCCTATACTACAATTCACCCCCCCCCCTCTTGTAGTATTCTTCTAAAGTAACAATGTTCAATGAAGACCTTTGATCTCAAAGAAGTAATGGATTTATAACAAAAGAGGGCAGGATTCCTTGATGATGATTCCGAAGAAAGTTTATCATCGGGTTGCTAAAAGGAATTCTGGTATCTATCACAACCCAAAGATGGGTCAACCATGAAATTTGAGTTATTAATGCTACGAAGGAGTCACCAGGAGAAGATATTGTAAAAGCAGGTTGAGAATATTGCAAATTCTGATTCTTCATAAGAAGTCTCTCAAAGCTCACAGGCTAAAGGGTCACCTATGAGTTCTACAGATAAATGGAGGGAAGTAAATGCAGGTTCAAATTCTGGATTGGATTGGATTGCATCACATGTGAATTAGTAGGTAATAGTTCTAAGGAAAGTCTTCAGAAAAATGTTCCCCTTAAGTCCAAAAAAATGCAGTGTTCATTCATGTATTTACAGATCAGGAAGACCAATATGAAGGTACCCGGTGCAAAGACGAGAACTACTTCACACAGTCATTGAAAGAGACCCATAAAAGGTCAGCGTGGGGGAAAGATGCTTCTGTTCTAATTCAAAATTTTGTAGCATAGCATGAAAAGTAAGGGCGTAGCTTCCTTCTTAGATTGCACCAAACGCCCAAGGAAAAAGAACTATTTAAGTGATAAGTGTATTGATAGTGGGGTTGGGTTTGGGTCAAATGTTAGTAATGTTTGGAATGCTTTTTCGGTAGATCATAGAGTCCAGTCAACCGTTTGTGTAACCTTGGAAAAGGCTCTAAACTATAAGCAGTGGGTATCTTTGTACTGTTTTCCCATTTCTTAAAAATTCACTAGATTTGTTGTCTTTATTACCTAAGAATTTATTAGTTGTCGCGATACACATTCCATCTCCCTATTTCAACATATTCTCAAGAACAATCTTTCTTGGATTTGAAATTAGATATCTCCCTTGTAACAAAGACTATTCTTAAAATATGAAAAAGCATTAATACTAGTCTTGTTCATTGAATTGTAAGGAACGTTCCTTTGGGCACCACGGTGTTTGGTACAAAATTCTTTCATGCTTTAGCCACTCCCTTGTCAATATTTCATCCCAAACATTCTTCTAATTTCAGTCTAATTGCACTTCCAACATCATAATCATTGGAATATTGAACAAAAGACAATCTAAATTGTATCCACTTCTTATGTTCCATTTGTAAGAAACTATGATAACCAACATACAATGGAGCATGGAGCATAAAGATAAAAATTAAGAGTTTATTTTCTAGTATTCATGTATGTATGTAAAACCCGAAGGATTATGAAATAAAGGTGATATAAGAAACTTAAAGAAATAGATTGCACTCTAATAATATAAAACTATTTTTTTTTTAATTTTTTATGTGTCCTTATTACAGAAATTCTTGTTATAATATTAATTTCAAAAAACGAATTTTATGAAAATTAAAGGTGTGTTTTTCACATGGAAAAATACGGGTGTGTTTGGCATCATTATTGTTTTTGTTTTATTTGTTTTTACCCCCAAAATAAAACAAAATAGTACTTGGTAAAATAGGTTAAAAAAACAACTTTACAACTATTTTGTAAAAAAGGAAAACGGTAAACCTAAAACACCTCAAAGAAGTTATTGAGGTTTTGTTAAAAATAATAAATAAAAAATTAACCCTATCATTCACAAGATTCAAGGAGTAAGCAATTATAAGTATGGTACGTTCTCCTCTCTCTTTTCTTTTAATATCATTTGTAATCTCCACATGTCTCCTTATTGTTCTTTCTACTTCGTTAATTTATATAAATTTATTGATGTTTTTGCTTTTAAATTTGGTTGTATTCTATTTCTTCGATCAAAATTGGTTATCTTTGTTCTTTATTTTTCCAAATTTTAATCGGTTTTTGTATAATTTGTATATAATTTAGGGATTTTCCATATGTTACCCAAATATATATTTTTTTCCTCGCGGTACCATTAATATTCTAGTTAATTAATACAGTGACACTATGTTAATAAAAAGTTAATTTTTTTTTTTTACGAAATCGCATACCAATAGTAGTCTATAGTACTATATATTAACAACTAAAAAATATTCGATCTTAGTCCTTGTATCACCCACCTAACAATATATAAATATAAGGAAGGAGCAAAGAAAAGCAATTAATCAAAACATAATAATCAAATTAAGGCAAATTAAGCTCATCTAAACCACATTATTTCTTCTACCTTTTCTTTTTGAATGAGTTGTTGAAAAAAAAAAAAAAAACAATTGATTGAGAGCAATCAAAACAATACTACACGACACTCGTTGCAATTTAGCATGAATCCAGAATCTAAATTGATTATCCATTTTTTTTTCTTTGTTAAGAAAATCAGAGGAATAATGAGCTCAATAATTAACTTTACGTCAATATATTAATCTAATCAAACTAAACAATAATTTCACAAAAATTATATGAAAAAATGATTCAAACATATTGTCAAATGTTCTGGAGAAACTTCGACGCATAGTTGAAGAAATTAAGTTAATTAACAATTATAACAGCGAAAAGTATCATCTTCAACCTAAACGGAAATTTATATATCAATCAAACATAATAGATAACAATTAAAACTTCAATCATCGTCTTCAACTTAAACGGAAATTCATATATCATAGCAACACCGTTTGTGGAAGTTATCCGGTTAGTTTTCCGGCGAGGGGGATGGTGAATCGCGTCGCAAACGACGTTTGTAGGAGATGGTGAAGGTGAATTGAAGCAATGTTCGAAGGAGAAGAGATGGAGGAAGAGAGATAGGTGAAGAAGAAAGAGAATTGGAATAAGCAAAGAGATGAAGGGAAGGAGAAGGAGAAAGGGGATATGAGCCTAAGAGGAAAGGACGAAGGGGATATGAAGAGAGAGAAGGAGGAAAGAAGGAAAGAGTAGTTGCCATTGATATCTATAAATTTGACATTATTGTAGATTTGTGTACAAATGGAAGAATGAATGAATGAAGTAGATCAATGGTACCAAATATAATTAACGTTTTAATTAACGGAGTGTTAATGTTTTAATTAACTATAATCTTGGGTGGTACCACATGGAAGAAAAATATATTTGGGTACCATATGAAAAAGCCAAAAGTTCAATGGTACTATATGGAAAATCCATATAGTTTATTTTGGGTGTTTATGGGGCTCTATTTTTTCCTGTTAATAATTAAATCATGTTGTAAATTGAAATACTTGAATTTGTGGGTAGAAAATCTGGTCAACTAAGTCTAAGCCAAAGACATGCCGTTTAAAGTAGCATGACTGACATATTGGAGATTTGGAGCAAATTGTTGTTTTAGAAGCCAGGAGAAAGAGTATTTTAAACTAGTATTAATTTTGTGGTACATTTTATGAGAGCTATATGCCAAGTTAGCTTAAATATTTTTTTTTTTGACAAAAAGTTAGCTTAAATAGGATCAATCACTTTGATGAAGTTTGCATGTTTAACATAATCGTAAGTTGTGTTTTTCTGAAACTTCCTTTATTTTGAAATGATCTGGTCTATTTTGTTGCTATTTTCCGTCGTCGCAAGTTTAAAATACAGTGTTCAACATCTTTGAGTCTTTATATAAACCGGTGGAAGAACAAGTTCACTAGACATGTTCTATTTTCTGCTTGCTCAGATCACCAACTGTACATAGATTTTGTCAGATAATTGAGTTAGCAATATCAGTTGTCTGTCAAATCTGTCCAACTATTAAAAAAAAAATTTACTTTTAAAAGGTGTAACTGTGATGTATTATGTCAGTTGTATATGGAACGGCTTCATGTTTATGGAACAGACTGATTGTGTTTGAGGATCGGATGAGTTTGTTTATGTACCCTCCTGGAGATTCTACTGAGGATTTACTCTGCTAATTAAACTTACATAGATTGGACTATGTCTACTTTTCTCTTTCTATCTCTATTTTGATTGGTTATTGGAGTGATAAGTGGCACTCTCTTAGATACAGCAAGACTATAATCCTGCAACCTTTATATTTTACATATTGTATGGTTCTATTCTATTTTTATATTACAAATATTAAATGGACCATATCATAACTTTAGGACATGACATTTTTTTTCCTTAAAATTTTGAACATATGAGTAATAATTTAGAACATCAGTGTGAGTTATATGTTTAGAACATTAACTTCAGAATTAGAACAAGTGATCAAAAATTTAAAAAAATTTGCTTTATAAAATTTTAAACATATGAGTAAAATTTATTACATCTGATTTAAGATTATGAACATGTGAATAAAAATTTAGAACAAACTAATATAGAATATAGAAAGTGTGAGTAAAAAAATTAGAACATATGAGTAAAAAATAGAACATATGCTTCAAAATCTGAAGCATATAATTAAAAATCTTAGAACATACGTTTTAAAATTTAGAACATATAAGTTAAAATTTTAGAACAAGTTATTGAAAATTTATGACATTCAACTTAACTAATTTATGATTTAGAACATGTGAGTACTAAATTAGAACATTTGATTTAATTTAGAACATCTAAGGAAAAGTTTAGAACATCATATTTAAAATTAAGAACACACGAGTAAAAATTTAGAACATAAAGAGTGTTCTCACATAACAGAAATTCTCACATATAGAAGGAGGTCTCACGAATCTGAATTGATCAAAGTAATCAAACATCTTTAGTCTCTAGCTAACTTGTGATTTAAGATCTTACACCAACTTATAAGTGAGTATCATAATTGGCTTCAAAAGTATCATGACTAGCATACTGTAGATTTTAGGCACGAAATATATGCACATAGTATATGCACATGATTGATCTTCTTCGCATTAAGGTGAGTAATTTCATAATAATTGTTCCAATTTAGTCAATTTCAAAAATAAGGGTTTTGATTGTTTCGATTTGGGTTTCATTTCATAGAAATTGCTTCCCAAGCTCCCAATATGTCTCTATATGATCGTATCATATAATAAAGTCATAGCTATATCTGAATTGATTAAAGTAATCAAACATCTTTAGTCTCTAGCTAACTTGTGATTTAGGATCTTACACCAACTTATAAGTGAGTATCATAATTGGCTTCAAAAGTATCATGACTAGCATACTGTAGATTTTAGGCACGAAGTATATAAGATGAGTAATTTCATAATAATTGTTCCAATTTAATCAATTTTAAAAATAAGGGTTTTGATTTTGGTTTCGATTTGGGTTTCATTTCATAGAAATTGCTTCCCAATATGTCTCTATATGATTGTATCATATAATAAAGTCATAGCTATATCTGAATTGATCAAAGTAATCAAACATCTTTAGTCTATAGCTAACTTGTGATTTAAGATCTTCCACCAAATTATAAGTTAGTATCATAATTGGCTTCAAAAGTATCATGACTAGCTTCCTGTGGATTTTAGGCACAAGTATACGCACATAGTATATGCACATGATTGATCTTCTTGCATTGACGTGAGTAATTTCATAATAATTGTTCCAATTTAGTCAATTTCAAAAATTAAGGGTTTTGATTTGGGTTTCGATTTGGGTTTCATTTCATAGAAATTGCTTCCCAATATGTCTCGATTTGACCCCAAATCGATTAAAAATTCACAAAATAGAACTGTATTGGTACCTGGGTTTGTCGATAATGACGTAATAAGTCCCGCTCATCTTCCTTCTTCCCTATGCAACTCGTTTTTTATGTTTAGCCATGGCAAAACAAGCAATTAAAAAATGGAGCAAAACGTACCCAAAAAGGAAAGCTTTCCTCTTTCAAACAAAGAACAAAATGAACTCTTAGTGCTTGGTGGTTGACAATATAATAAGGTCTTCAACTCTTTGGCATTCTTAGGGAAGCAAGAATTGACATCTCCTGACAGCAATTAGAGCAGGGGAGAGAGAGAAAGAGAATGACTGCAATTGAAGAATTGGGGTTTTATGTGAAAAAAATGGAGGGAAAATGGGTGCAATTAGGAGAAATAAGGGTCACGAGCAGCTCACGTGAGAGTCAACGTCGGAATTCAGTGGATCAATACTTGAAAGCTATGTTACTTGGACTTGGGTACCCATGTCCGACACGGATACGTGTCCAAGTGTCCGACCCGGCTATTTTTTGAAAAATTTCCATGATTTTTAACTAAAATGAAGTGTCCAAGTGTCCCACCCATGTCCGAGTGTCGAGGGTCTGACACGAGTACGTAAGGTGAAACGAAGAGTCCAAGTAACATTGCTTGAAAGTGGAGGTTGGTCGCCCTTAACAATTTTTTTTTATTTGGTGTGACTTTGCCAAAAAAAAATTCATAAGGTTGTCTAAAAAAAAAACTTTATTCAAAAGGTTGTCTAAAAAATATAATTGAGATAACTAGTGCATTAGACCATAATACCACATTCTTCTCATACTTGTTCATGGGCTTATCCCTTGATTTAAAAACCACAGTTGTTATAGAAATCATGGGAAAGTGGATTTGATACTGATGCACTAAAGGATGCATTCTTTTTCACACTAAATTGTCTAGCTTTATGGAGTCATTCTAAAAAGGGTATGACTTAAGGCTTCATTTGTTTTGATGAAAAACAGTTTCCAAGGAAATGATTTTCATATTTTCTATTGTTTAGCTTATAATGGGTGGAATACACTTTGTCCTAAAGGTGAAAAAAAGTTTACACGAAGAGTGGAATACATTTTTCTTTTGAATTGAAGGAATGCCACAATTTTCTTTTGAAATGAAGGAATTCCACATTTTTCACCTTTCTTCTAATACCATTTCCCCTTCTCCTATCCCTCTTCTCTCAGCTACTCTCATTTTCTTCTGTCAGCTACTCTCATTTTCTTCTCCCTTAATTATTTTTCTTACACGGAGACAAACAAAGGATAATTATTCTTACAATTGCTTCAGGAGATAATGGAAGAGCATTTTATTTCTATAGAAATAATTTTGTAGTTTATGTAGGTAAGTCCTTAAGAGTTTGTAGTTCATTGTTCTTATTTCTACATATTAAAGCCAATTAAATTGTCAAAGTGTATGTTTTTGAGAGTTGGATAAGGGTTTGGGTAAATTCTTGTAATGGGAGATTGATCCGGGTCTAAGTGAACTCTCATATTCAGTGAGCTCAAGTTCCTTCTAAGAATAGGTATTAAGTTAAGTCTAATATTGGATGAAGAGTTTTAGTGAACCTTTCTTATAACATTTAGAGTTAAGTCTTGATTAGAAGCTAGAGTGAGAACAATGTGATTCCTAGCCGAGTTCCGATAAGTTGTACCTGAAGTGTTTCCCTATTAAGTGGAGTTTGAGTCTAAATAAAGAGTGAATCGTGGTTTTTCTTCTTGCTGGGCACAAGAAGGTTCCACGTAAAAAATTCTCTTGCACTTCGTCTTCCTTATAGCTTTTGTTAAATTCCGTATATCTTTCTTATAATGCCCCGTCTACTTTTCAACCCGCCTCTCGTAGTGTTCGAACATTAAAATTAATTTGTAACATCATAAGGAAAACTGAAGAGTGGAACAGTGGGACCATGGAGGGGATAAACGAGGAAAAGGGAGACTGAAAATGACTTGGTTGGAAGGAGTTAGGAAGAATATGAAGTATATGGATTTGCATGAGAACGAGGCATTTAATCGTAAGGGATGGAGGAGAAAGATTTTTGTGGATGACTATATGGAATAATCACTTTTGGCTCATGTAGCCGTCCCCACTTATGGGATTAAGGTTTTGATAGATTGATTGATAAGGATATCGAAAACTAGTAAATAAAAAAATGGCCCTCACCTATGAAAATTTGACATCAAAGTGTAAATTTAGAACATTGGGTTGTTTATAGAGGTTGTGCATTCAGCAGCCTATTACTAAAAACAATATATGATAAATGACAATAATGAAGCATGGAGCCATATTTGTACACTACATTATGACCATCAAAATTTTTTTTCCTACTATGTTTTTTCTTAATTTGCTTCAGCAAGTGCAAATAACAATGCAGGCAAAACAAATAAATCATTTATGAGCTTTGGCATTAACTTCTGTGGCCACATTGTGGCACTTAACAAGAAAAACACACTCCATTATCATTTAAACTGCCTGCTTTTAAAGAGATGTACCTGGAACTCCTGTGCACGTGCTTCTTCCTTCCTAGCCTCTGATTTAGCACTTCTCTGCACCTCAAAAATAACAGCAACTCCAGCAACCTGCATATATGCAACTTGCTATTCAAACTGGCAAGAGGATCGCAAATCACCAATGCTAAAAGCAGCCTATGGAAACTAGTGTTACTCAGCCCAATACAATTTGTTACTCACAATGTCACAAATATGAGTTGTGGGTGGTGAAATTACAGTGTAATCTCTAGTGTTCCTACCATCCTAATTATGTAAATCAATGTTACTCGGACTCGTCTCTAAGTGTCTTGCCCGACAAGGTGACGAAGTGTTTTAGTCAACAATTCAACACAGGCAGTGTCCTGACTAATATTTGAAATACGACTACTATATAAAGTGTCCCAAAAATTTAATCTGACACATAAAAATAAAAAAAATATATATAAAAGTCATAAAATTGAAAATTTTATATAGATGAAATTCAAAAATATGATAAACAATATTAAATACTACTTTCTGTAATAATAATAATGATAATAATATAGATGAAATTAGACTTTCTTTGGAGTTAACAGTTACCCATGTGTACCCTTTTCCCAATGAAGGCAACTAATAAATCTACAGTACTCCGCATAAAAATATTAAATTGGAAGAAAGTTCAAAGTTGTTAACCAAAAAAAAGAAAAAAAATTATACAGCTGTAGTACATAACTAAAAACTTAGGCAATAAAGATAAAATCTATAACTAATACTAAAGTAATCCCCGCTAACATCATCACTATCCAAGTGTCAGCTTCTTATAATAATTTTTTCCCCCAAAACTATTTTTGACATTATTATTTTTTTTTTTAACCTTTTCAAGGTAAAGCTAGTATTTGAAAATGATTAATTAATTATACACTTTTCTAAAAGCTTTTATAATTAAATTGACTAAATACAAATTTTCTAATTCTATTGAGTAAAATTAATTGACGATTGTTCTCTTTCACATTTTTTTTCATCCTACATAGCTTTTTTTTTTTTTTTTGTTTCTTTAAAAATCTCCTACATTTTATTGGTGATTGTAGAGTTTGGATTTTTCACTCTTTATTAATTCTTCAAACTTTCAACAATGAATAAAAAATGAAGGTTAACATGTTTAAAATTTTATTATAGCTAAGAAGTTAATAAGAATATTTAACATGTCCTTCATTTTAACTCAATTAATCTAACTAAAGGGATCACGATTGCGTGCTATGTTTTGCTTAAAATATTTATATTACATACTTACAAGTAAATTTTTATTATTAAAACTGTGCATGGCACGGGTTTAACCTAGTAATAATATAAAGAAAACGAAAAAAAGGAAGGGTCCACCATTTTGTTTTAAAAATTAGGTTAAGGTGAGTTTTCAAGCGCCAATGAACTTCTTCCTTTTACACACTAGTTTCTTATTTTCCTCCATTAATGAAACATCAAGCTTTAATTCTAAAAAACTCAAGAAAATAGAAGATTCTTTAGCCTACAAATGGGTACTCCGTCGAACACGAATCAGATCGGGAACCACCACGAACTGGAAGGAGTGATGTATTGGCCGTATCGACACCTAGTTCAGACACTTTTTTGTTCCCCAAGTCGACACTTTCCCGGAGCCGTGTCAAGGGTCATGTCGCACGTCGTGTCGTGTCGACACGCGACACCCATGGCCAGGGAAGGTGTCGGAATAACACATATGTAAATTAAGATGTCAAATAGTACATCACATACATGATGTGCAAGTAAAGCTTAATGGAATATATGCGTGTAACATAGCTTGGAAAAGCAATTAGATATTTCCATACTGCCATGAGGATTGCAAACATGGTTTTAGAAGCAGGCCTTCTAGATAATTGGATATTCTAAAGCCAACAATACTTTATCGAAAACTCCAACCGCGCATGTCAAGGATAGAATCACAATGTTGTAATCTATGTCCCTATTGAGTAGCCATTTCAACAAAAGATTTCAATCAGAAGCAAACCAACAAATAACACTAACAGAGAAATTTTCATGGTAACACACAGGTTAAGTATTCTAATATTCTAATGAGCTGGTGGCTGGGTGCAAAGTGCTAAATATATATTCATATGTAAACTGTAAACAAAAGCATTTAAACTGAATCCACCCAAGATCAAAAAATAAAATATCAGTTTAGAATGGTTAAGATGGTCATTAATTAGTAGATGGATTCATGTTACTTGTGTTCCATACATATTCTTAGGTATTTATAAGGTGATCATAAAAATGAGCAAGCTTTTTTTAAAAGAAGAAACTAATAAAGCATAGTTAGGCTACCCAAATGGGCAAGTAGATATAATTATAGATATAACAAGGATCCATGTTATAGTTAATAATCATAATTTTATTTCTTAACAACCCTTCCTACATACTTCCTCCACTCCAAGTTAATTGACACATATTCCTTTTCGGGAAGTCGCGTGTCTACTTTTTTTGTTTAGAAAGCCACAAGGAGGTGAGAATTGATCCCAGGATTTCCTAGAACCGGGAGGAAAGCTCTAACCACTTAGCTATCCTTCACTCTCAAACGCGTGCCTTATTTGGGTAAGTTTTATATGTAGAAATGTGAACTTTGCCCTCACCCTTCACTTTTCCCTTCCCCATACAAACCCAGTCAGTGCCTTAATTTATAGATACCACCATGGGCACAACAACCATTTTCTCTCTCCTTCCCCACAACCAACCCCACCACATAACCCCATGTGCAGCCTAAAAACCACCAGCACTCAACCTTTGTGCATACCTCATAGCGACCACCACCACGCTTATTCTTTAATTTCTTTAGTGGTCAAAGTTACACAGCATCACCATATACAGCGGTACAACTAGCAACAACAACCAAAAGAACCAATGGTTGAAGAAACAGCATGAGTGGAATTCTTCACCGTATTAGTATTTAACAAAAATTACAAAAATAGATACACCTTTACTTTTATTCATTAGTGTTTGTGAGTGCGTAAGTATTACAAATGGTGGTATAAACTCGTCGTCGCAGCCTTTAATTCCTATGTTTAAGGGTGAATATTATCATTTATGAAGTCTCAAAATGAAGACCTTAGTCAAGTCCCAAGAGTTATGGGATTTGGTGGAGTACGGTTAAGATAAGCCAAACCCGGCACCTGCTATTCCCGATCAACATTTACGGGAAAATAGTAAGAAAGAGGCAAAGGTTTTATTGTTTATTCAATCGGCATTGGATGATGAGATTTTTTCCATGAATTTCCGATGCGTCAACACCCAAGCAAGCATGAGAGATCATCAAACAAGAGTATTTTGGTGATAAGAAAGTAATTGCTGTAAAATTACAAACTCTTCGTACTCAATTTGAGAGTTAAACAATGACAAAGAAAGAATCTATTCAAAATTATTTGTCTAAAGTGTCCTCAATTATTAGTCAAATGAAAATATATGGTAATAATATCTCAAATGAGACAATCGTGGGCAAGGTATTAAGGAGTTTGAACAATGATTATAAGCATATTGTGACTGCAATTTTAGAGTCTAAGGACATATCAACTTATACATTTAATGAGTTGATGAGTTCTTTTATGGCTCATGAGGAGAGAATGGATAAGTTTGTTGATGAAACTGTCGAAGAGAAAGCCCTTCAAGTTAGAGTAAAATTGTGGGATGATTGCAATATGATCAAGGTCATGGTCGCGGTATGGGTAGTCGAGGTCGTGATGGAAGAGGTCGTGGTTATGGTCGAGCGTGAAAATTGTGGTGGTTATGGTCAATTTTTGAAGGACGACAATCTATGATGAGTAATGTTCAATGTTACTATTGCAAAAGGTATGGACACAAGGAAGACCGTTCTTGGGATAAACAAATAGACGAGTAAGGTGGTGAACAAAACAACTATGCTCATAAAGTCGAAGAGGAAGAGAACGAGCTATTCTAGAGTTGGGTGTGTGGTTAAGTGTTCATGTTGAATCAAAGTAAGTCTATGTCGAGTTCAAGTCGAAGTCGGTCGTCGCAATATGGTAGTTGATGTTTAGCAATTGTACGTGACTTTGAAGCAAAGGGGTGTGTTGGGTTGTGCTTCCAAGTTGAGGGTAGTTGTTTCCTTAATTTTAGGATTATTAATTTTATGCTTAGTGGGTTTTTGATGTCAATCAAGAGGCTAATTCTTTTAAAGGTCCCAAAACACTTTTAAAAGGCTCAAATAGCTTCATTATGGGCCGCCTAAACAAAGAAATAAACAAGGAAAGGTCCACTAGATCAATAGAGAAAGAAGAAAGCATGATTTGCAAAGAAGAAATGGAGCAGTTCACTGCAGTACACTTCTGGCAAGGAGCACGGTGGCCACGCGCCGAGATGGGTCCCATGCGCTACCTCCCCGGACCCACCTTCAACCCACCTACACCATGGGCCGGCGCGTGAGACTTAGGGCAGCGCGAGTGGTGGTGTTGTGGCGCGTGGGCAAGGTTAGGGGTTGATTTTTTTATTTAAGCACTTAGGATAAGGTTTATAATTTGATTATGTAGTTGCTATACACTTCCTATGTATATTAGGAAAGTTTTTAGTTAATTAAGTAAAGTTTGTTTAGGATAAAATTTTTATTTTAGATATGATACTTGGGGGGGAAGGTTAGGGGTTTGTCCTAATTTTGTAGGGATGGAATTAGCTTATTATTAGTCTATAAATAAAGGATCTTCGTGGCCTTTAGAGTCATAGAAAATCATATTAATTCATTAAACTTGTTTAGCTTTGCTTAAAACTTTTCTTGTTAATTGCCTATTCAAGGAGTTGTCTTGATTGTTAGAACGTGCAAATCTTTAGTCTATGAGTAGTTTAAGGTTTGTTCATCAAAGTATCTAGTTCTAGGAGTAATCTAGATAGTTTGATTAGGCATTTCTAGGAGTGGTAGTTTTCAAGGTCATATCCGGTTACTTTCAATCGTTTTTGGTTCGAATTTCTGATCACGAACGGAGATTTATTCTAATTTTGTGATTTTAGATCTTTTATTAGTTTAAAGGGCTTTAATCCACATCAAATTGGTATCAGAGTTTCAAAGGTTTGATTTATTTACAACTCGTTCAAGTCGCAATTGTTTTTGGAGGATCAGTTTTTTCAGACAACTTCAGAGGGCTCGTTCTCCTTTGTTACAAGGTCTTTTAAGATGATTTTTTTTTTTTTTTTTTTTTTTTTGAATTTGGGTGAAATTTTGTCTACTTTCTGCTTGCAAAATTTCAGAATTTTCAGAGTTCGTTTGCTATTAAACTGGACTGTTTTCCCAGCTGTGTCAGTTTTAGTCCGATTTGATAGTTATTGTTGTTTGTGTGTGACTTTGTTCCAAGTTGTGCTGCGGTTTTTGCTTTGTTTTGTGCACATATTGTGTGTATAAATCATGGCAGGCTGAGATGTTTCAAGAGAAACTTGAGATTATGGACGAAAAGATGACTAACCGCAATGATGCAAGGTTTGAGGCTTTTACTAAGTAACTTCAAAGTCATAAAAAGAAGGAAAACATGATAGTGATAGTGATGCTTCTAGTAGTGATGATAATCATCACAATAAACTTCAAATTGATGATAGAGGAATCAAACTTGATGATTTCACGGTTCTAGGAAGCCCCGAAGATTTTCTTGAGTGGGCGAGACAATTGGAGAAAATTTCAGATTATAAGGGTTTTGATGATGCTAAACGTTTCAAAATTGCTTATATTGGACTCACTAAGAATGCGGAAATTTGGTTCGATAATTTAAAGGCTTGACATGCTACAACAAGGAAGTAGAAAATCAAGACATGGACGGTTTTGAAGAAAAAGATGAGCTCTAAATACCTTCCACATGATTTCGAACAAACCCTATACATTTGACTCACTTTGTTGTCACAAGGTACTAAGAGTGTTAATGATTATATGGCTGATTTGATAAACTAAGAGGATCACTAACGGACCTCTGACTACAGCAGAGCAGCCAAATGCACTCACCCCAATCAACACAGAACAGATGGCAGCATTGATGGGAAAGAGGGCAGCACGTAAGACAAAATCAGCAGCCAGTAGCAATCTTTTAGGGAATTGCTTGTACATATAAAAAAGGGAGAGAGAGATTGAGGAAATAGGCAATTTGTGAGTAATCTTTTGTGGAGATTGGTAACCTAAAGTTACCCTAGGAGAGTGGCGAGCTAAACCCACCGTTTGTAAGAACCTTTTGACTGGTACTTAAATCAAAGATTCAATCTTTCTTCCTCAAATTTACTTGTTTGTGCATTTTTGTTTGTGAACTGAAATGCTTCCGTTACAATATCTTATAAATCACCCTATCATCCCATAAACATGCATAGTTATTTCATATAACTGTAAATACAAATCAACAGCATAATGTGTAAGCAGAAGATATAAATATCAAAGAAAAAGGGATAGAAAGAAAAAGGATTGCTGCTACAAGATTACCGTGAACACAAAGAGTTCTCCAATGAGATCAGCAGCGGCTTGGACAGCTTTCTCTTCATTTAAAGGACGAATCTCAACATCAGTTCGGTGACCATAGATGCGCCGTTGAATCTGTGTTGTAATTCGATGATTTACCTGGTTCATCCAAACATACTTGTTGTAATTAGCAATCTAAAAGTTACAAAATATACAATTTAAAATTTTTATGTCACGAAGTCAGAAATGTGGTTAGAGTTAAGATTTTCACACCAATATGTTACATCAGGTCATTCAAACTCTTCATTTTGAAAGAAAAACACATTTAACAATTTAAACAAAATGAACTTCTAATTCATAGGGAAGCAGCAAGCAGTCGTAGGAGTTTGGATCAAGACCTAATTAATAACCTATAATACTCAGACTCTTCATTTCACCTAAACCCATGTCAGACACTCGGACATGAGTGTTGGACACTTCACTTTTTAGTTTAATATCAGACAATTTTCTCACAAATTAGCCGATTCGGACATTTGGACACGTACCCATGTAACATTTTATAACATCTCTATGTCGCAAGGACAAGATTGTGCACATCCAAACCCTTTGACCTTGCCCTATGTGGTAGCCTTTTAAGAAACATTGGGTTGGGTAATATTACATGTATGATGATGATGATGACAATGAGGAATCACCCCATTACATTGTTTTTAACTTTTAAGTCATTTAACTATAGTAACTTATCCAATCCCATACATCAACCTTGAACAAGGTTAAGAATCAAGCAAAAGATAAGCAAAATCAAGGCTAATTTTATCACACATGACAAACACAAAACCAACAAATAGTACTTTCACAATAGAAAGTAGATATGACAAAAGAAGTGATGCCAATATGAAGAACATATTAATTCAGAAAGAATGGCAAAGGGATATCAGTGTAAAAGGCCCCATGAGTTGCAAAGGATTCACAATATAATTTCTATCAGAATAAGCTATTTCTGCAA
This sequence comes from Chenopodium album, assembly GCF_948465745.1. Lineage (NCBI taxonomy): Eukaryota > Viridiplantae > Streptophyta > Magnoliopsida > Caryophyllales > Amaranthaceae > Chenopodium > Chenopodium album. The sequence continues at coordinate 19,682,826 of NC_137860.1, read as the reverse complement.
CCCCAAAGGTCGGCACAGAGCACATAAGGAAAATATGCAGTCCTACCAGTTGACAGAACAGTACAAGATAAACAAAATTTAAATATAATAGGACTATGCTGATACATGAGTAACTGGGAAGTAAAGGTCATACGATTATTTTAAAATCGATTTCTCCATGATAGTCCAGCAATGCATTGAAAAAATAAGAACATAGGCCCTCTATTTCCTATTCTGAAAAGTTCATTGATATGTATCCTAGTGTTAGTGGGCAATTAGAGGTGTATATGTTTTCACTTCACAAAGAAGAACAAAAAACTCTGAATCGTGGACAGCACCTCCATAATGTCAAGTACCCCCTCCATCCTACATAATGTCAAGTATCCCCTCCATAACTTTGCTCAGTATCATTGTGACAACTAGTAGCTACATAATGTCAAGTACCCTTCCATCCTTATTGTACTCCTTCCATCAACTCAACATTCTTGCTGCCAAACCCTAAGCCTTTAACAAGTTTTCATGGTTTACAAATTGTTATGACAGCGATGGAATCTACATGATATGTTAATAGTATACTGATCAAGACCCAATCTTCATTATGCATAGTAAAGGTTGTAAACAACTAGCTAATAGTAGCAGCACAAGTCCAAATGTGATTGATAAAGGAGAAGGTGATGGCAGGGACAAGCATTTGAGTAGGCGCACACACAAAAATTTACGCCATTGTAAAGGTTCTAATTTCTAAACCAATTTTTTTTCATTATAAATTTAGGTCCCTTATACAAAAGAAATGGCAAATAACACTAAAATATCTGAAGTGTCGTTCTCAAATTCAAGAAAATCCATGGCAGGGCAAGCATTTGGGTAGACGCACACACAACAGTTTACGCTATTGTAAAGGTTCTAACTTCTAAACCAAATTTTTTTCTTTGTAAATTTAGGTCCCTAATCCAAAAGAAATGGCAAATAACACTAAAATAGCTGATGCGTCGTTCTCCGATTCAAGAAAATCCATAAGCATGACAACAAATATTAAAATTACCAAAACAAAGAAAATAAAAAATAAAAAAAATAAGAGCATAATGCTGCAATGCTCTGCAAGCATCAGACCCTTCAAAACTCCATGCCCAATTTCCCATTAGCATTTATACCATAGGTGAAAGCAAAATCGGAATATATTTCAATTCTAATCACCCCTAATTCCTTCTTAGCTCAATATGAAATATTGACTATAAAAACATAAATCACATTCATAAATCACTTACTTCATCCAATGGAAAAATCATCTACAAAACCCCATTTCACACAACAATCATACCTCCAAAAACAACAATTAAATTCTAAGAAATAAACAAAACAATACCATCGTATAGATTGATCATCAGTGTGAAATGAAGAAAAAATCAGCTCGAAATCAAATGTTAACAACATACATAGCCGCACAAAGTTGAATACAGGAAATCACAATGTGGGTATTATAAAAAAAAATACAAATGAAATTGGAAAAGAAAGAAAAAAAATGATGGGATTACCTGAGCAAAATTGATGATATGTTGACGAAATCTGGGGTGTAAACTAGCCTCTTTCTTGAGACGATTAGCAATGGGTTTGCAAGCAGTTTTTAAAGCAAGAGTTCCAAGCTTTACAAGAGGAAGTACCATTGCTGAAAATCACAACAATTTTGGGAAGAATCGTTGGAGAAAAAGGCTTACATGTTTCTTTGAGCTCAAGTCAGAAATCAGGAAAGAGACGACTCAGTCGGAAAGGTGGGCTGATGGCGTCGGAAAAAGAATATTGAAAAGTGGTCGTTTAGGAAAGCTAAATGTGCTCTTAGGCCAAACTGCAAAAGAGGTTTTTTTTCAGGAAATTACCACCTCACAAAAACATCATAATTGCTTTTACCACCTCCCAATCCAAAAGTATTACTTTACCACCTCATAATAAAAAAAAAAAAAAAAAAAATTTGCCCGCAATAATCCGACCTTTTCGCCGTCCGTTGAAAATAATCCCACCTATGGATTATTTTTAGATAATCCCACCTTTATACCCACTCCGCTATAAATGGTCCCAACCGGTCATGTAACCTGTGATATCAAGTTCCATGACACGTGGCGGCCTGTGATTGGTCTAAAAAATAAAAATAAAATAAAATAAAATAAATTTTTAACAAAAAATTAATATTAAAATTAATATTTTTTATAGAAAAAATTCAAAAAAAAAAAAAAAAACCACCCCAGCACCGCCTGAGTCCCCACCTCGGCGGCTCCGGCCACCAGAACCCACCTCAGAGCCGGCATCGGGGTCCAACCCCAACCCACTCCAGCGTGACTCCAACCCCCAACTCCAGCCCCAATCCAAACCCAACCCCAGCACGACTCCAATCCCACCGCAGCACCGACGACCTCCTTCCCCTTCCCCCGAACCACCAACCCACTCCAGCGCGACTCCAACCCCAGCACCGACTCCAAACCCAACACCTTGCAAACTCTCTAAAACCCTCGATCTCAGCCCCTTTCCCCTTTTCCGTCCCTTTTCCGGCTACCTCTCTTCCCCACGCCTCAATTTCGACCATCATCCCTTTCCCACGCCTCGATTTATGGTTGTGGTGGATTAGTGGCGATGGAAAGGGGTAGGGAGGGTCGAACGACGCGCGGCTGGCTTCTCCGGGCCTTGTCTGGTAGGGGCGGCGAGGTGGCTAGGGTCGTTGTGAGGCGATGTGGTGGCTGGTTTATTTTTTTTTTAATTTTTTTTATTTTAAATTGTTAATTAAATGTTAATTATTAATCAATTCTTAAAATCAAAGTTAAAATTAAAACTTATTTTTTGACCAATCACGTTGTGACACGTGTAAATAAAACTTAAAAAAAAAATACCTACTCAACCGGTTACAGGTCACTTGGGACCATTGAGAGCGGATTAGCTATAAAGGTCGGATTATTTAAAAATAATCTAAAGGTGGGATTATTTTGGGCGGACGGCCTAAAGGTGGGATTATTCCAGGCAATTTTTCCTACAAAAAAAAATTAAAGATAGGTTTTACCACCTCCACCTGACTCCGGTGACGGAAAGTTGCTATTGGGACCACCAGTTTTCATTTCCCTCCGCATTTAAGACAAAAAACACGATTTCCCTCTCTCTCTTCCTTTTCTCACCTTCCCCACTGAATTCTCATCAATTCTCACCTCCCTCCATCAATTTCTCATCGATTTCACTCTCGCTCCTCTCCAATTCTCATCTTTCTCTTTGTAAAAAAAGGTAAACCCTTATTTCTCATCAATTTCTGTCTGTCTCCTCACATTCATCACTCAGCAAGAAGACTTGGGACCACAATTTCGCAACAACTCAGCAAGAATTTTGAGCAACCAACACTTGGCACAAAATACTTTTCATTTGATTAACCAAATATTCAATTTCATTACATGCAATGGCAACCCTTACAACAAGCATAAAACCTTAAATAAAGATTCATGCCAATCCTAAGAACTAGCAAAATACAAAGCCATAACCAAACCAATAATACAACAAAACACAACAACACCAATTAAAATAGCCAAATTCTTTGATGTTCCTTCCTTTCCATGAACCTCCTTGCACATCATCTTCCTTTCAGAATTAAGTGCCTTGCACTTGACCTACAAGCAATCAATCTCATTTAGCAAGCACCTCCTCTGCCCACGCACTAACATCACCTACTTCCTTCTTCAAGTCAGTAATTTCACCCTTCATCAATTTCTTGCCAAGTATCAAGTTGTTAATCACCCCTGTTTGCCAAGGATTTCCATCTGGCTGATCCACCCACTCAAAGGCTTTACAACCCCTTGTCTCTTTCACAGGGTCATAGAACTTGCAAGACCTGAACTTTCGTCCCGGATTATCCCTAGTCCAGGAAGTAAGCCCTGCCATCGGTACTCCGCATTGACATTTTTTTTCTTTTGATGGTGAAAAACTTAAGGAAGACATTTCCTTCTGCGGCAATTGACAAGCAAAAACATCAAAATTACTTCTAATTGAACTAAATTACCATTGTCATACCCTAATTACATTAATCAATCGTAATTAAAAAAAACCCCAAATTAATTGAAACTAACATGAACCCTAATTTCTAAAATACGAAATTAGGGGTTAATTCTGAAGTCATATCCACACTTACAATCAAAGATCAAAATTGCAACATAATTAAGACAAGAATTGCGAAAAATTGCTACAAATTCATCGTATTCGCGTTTAAATTGAAAAACTTACCTCCTTCCAGTTTCTGTCTAACCGAACTTTGCTAATTGAGCACAAATATGGAACAAATCGATGTTGGAATTGATAGGGCACAGTTAATTTGAGGTTTTTGGAAAGAAAATCGAAAAAGAAAACCAAGGTTAAATGGATCTTTTTAAAAGAAATTGGTGCAATGGGTTATTTATAAATGAAAATCGAGGAAGAAAGGGCCAAATCTCAAAAAGTAGCCGTTACTCTAGGCCCCACATCAACTTTCCGTCACCGGAGTCAGGTGGAGGTGTAAAATCTATTTTAATTGTTTTATGAGGTGGTAAAGTAAAACTTCTTTTTTGTTAGGTGGTAAAAGCAATTTTTGTGTTTTTGAGAGGTGGTAAAAATCAAAATTTCCTTTTTTTTATTTACTGAGCTTGAGTATGTTAGGTTTTTTAAATTTGTTTTTTTTTTAAACGGTTTTTTAAATTTGTTGATTAGTACCTTAAAAATAGAGGCTTTAGGATTTACTATCCTAGAAAAAAGTTTTTAACCCTAATTAATCAAAATAGGACCGATTACTATCCAAATGCACTTTCCGGTGACTTAACTCACCTTATGACGTCATAACCCTTATATAACCACAGTTAATCCTAACTCTAATCTAATTAACCTAACTAACCTAAAATTAACCTAACTAACACAAATTAACCAACACAGTAAACCTAAAACAAAAAATACCCCAACTAATTTTTGTATATAAATCAAATGAGCAGTGTCCCCAATTTAACCCCTGTAATGGCTCCTTCACCATTATCAACTCAAATCCTCTCATCTTATCCACTACAAATCAACAAAACTTCAATCTCCCTATCACATCGCACACTTGAGCTTGCAAAATGAAGACATTTTAATAGGTAATTGAGTCTTTTCTTTAGGCTTCTTCTCTACCCAAACTTTCTTTTTTGTAGAGTCAACTTTCCTTTTCCCTTTATCTTTGTTAGAACTTTTCTTCTTAGGCATCACAGGAGTCTTGAACTCAATTTTGTCACCTAGGCGTTCCTTAGCAGGAATTTTCTTGTCAGCCAAACGAGTCGTCACATCGGTCTTCTTCCCAATTTTGGTCTTGTCCTTTTGAGATCTACCAATTAGCCATTACTTCAAATCATTGGATAAAGAAGGTGGAACCTTTTGGGTAATCACTTCCCAGTATAGGCCTAGCACACCAATACTTGTCAAATCTATCAACTTTTTGTGAAATGGGAAATTCAGAAGGACGACGAAGATCTCCAGAGAAGAAATGGTTTGTGTAAGACCATATTGTCTCTTCACCCTAGAAGGATAATAAAAAGTCAACCTTGACAAGCTAGGAAGACGGCAAAAGGGTTGGGTATTGCAATCAATTATCTTTTCAATCGATCTTCCACTAAGAACAACCCACTTGATGGAAAAAACACAGTTCGCAAATATCTTGCCCCATTCACGGCGACCCATCTTCAAAGAAAAGCGCTTCTTTCGCCGCACAAAGCAATTGGGAGCGTATTTTTCAATATTGCCAGGAGGACTAATTAATTCTAGCCTCTCTGTAGACACCCATTTGTGCCTCCCCAAAACCAAACCCAGTGAAGATGCCTTTCATGTTGTACGGTTATCGAATTAGGTGAAAGTGGTTGAAAGTCAAGTGTTGCGGTTTAGTTTTAATTAAAGTTCTCTTCTCTCTATTTTTGAAAATGACTTTATTTATTTGAAAATAGCCAAACCAGTTTAGTTTGGTCCATAATTAAGGTCCAATAATAGTGTAGTTGGATGGGGCTCGATAAGACCTTTCCAATGATATATTATAATCCCAATTCCGATGAATATTGAGGAAGTTATGGCCAAAATACTAAACTGAGCCTGGTTAATTATTTAAATACGGCCCAATGATCTAGAGGAGGGCCCAATGTTAATTATTATTCCTACAATTATTAGGATTAATTATAGTTTTCTAGAAGTTTCTAGAAAGTTCCTTTTAATTCTAATATTATTAGATTTAATAATTAATTATTTTAAAATAGATTTTTATTTGGAGTAAAATATCGTTTTATTATCTTAAAAATATATATTTTATCTTCTGTACGGACTCCGTAGATCAAGTTGATTAAAGATCGGATTCCGCGTGAAGAAAAACGCGCTAATACAGGTTGTCGCGAAACGACAAGTCTGTCGCCGCGCGACAGACATTGTCGCGTCGCGACAGAGTTGATTCCTGGCGACAACGTGTAGTTTTATTCCTTATCAAATTCTTTGATTTTTCCGGACTATTTTCATTATAACTAGAGTCCGAATCCCTGTTATCAGAATCATCAATTCTCATTCATTCTTCCTTAATTCTCTCTTTTCTCTCTTGAGCAATATATGCTTTCTTTCTCTCTCTTTCTAAACTAGCTTTTTACACACAATATTCCGCATTCGCAAGACTTGGAATCTCTTAGCCAAGTTCGAAGTTGCCTTCGCCCTAGACGTGCAATGTTTAATGTTTTCTGAGGGTTTGGTCCAAAACTAGTCAAAACTTTATTTAATTTGATTTTAATTTAATTATTTAATTATTCTTTATTATTTTCATTGAAGTTTACTAACTTGTGTATTTTGTTATTAGAAAGAGGTACGAGGCTTCAAAGTATGTAATCTTATTACTCTCTTTCAATGTAGAAAGCATGTTTATTATTGATTAATTCCTAGTATCATGTTAGGATGTTCAATTCCTAGTATCATGTTAGGATGTTATTTTATGCTTTCTAGTATCATGTTTAGGGTGCCTTTAATCTTTTCTAATATCATGTTAGTACCATGTTAGGATTGAAGCTTTGATCTTTATTGTTTAGTGACATGCTAGGAGTTGTTATTAATCTTGTTAGTATCATGCCTAGGATCTTGCTATTCTTTTAAGCTTTATTATGCTTTATCATGTTATTATCATGATTATTATTATTGTTATTGATTTATTATGTTGCTTGATATATTTTATTGTTATTGCTTGATCACACCTTTTATAATTGTTAAAGGGAATTTGTACTTGAAATCACGCTTAATAAGATAATTAATGATTTTGGTTTAGGCTAATGTGATTTTAACTCAAGTGATCGCCAAGAATAGTATTATTTGTGCATTAAATTTCAACCAACATAGATTAACAGGTTAGGTTAAATATAATGTTTGTATGTTATTCGAAAAGCGCACATGAATACGAGCAGAACAAAGTAGAGGCCTATTTTATAGGGCGGGTCCTTTCTTTTGTAGATTGGATTCGTACCCTCATCCCCGGACCCTATTTGGTTCAAGACCTTATGGAGTAGTTGATGGGCCTTTTGGATTGTCTTTTGGGTTTACAAGTTCCTAAAACTTGTTGGCGACTCGTTTTGCTCTTTGTCTTTCCCTTTGGAACGCCACCGTACTTTAGTGTATGATCACAGTGGGGTTCAAGTTTGGGATCATAATGCTTGAAATATTCCCAACAGTTTTTTGGCGACTCCACTGGGGATTATTTCTATTTATATTCCTGAAATTTATTTAATTTTGGCAATTATTTAGAATGAGCGGATGGGACTCGAAAAATTCTAAGTATTTCATGTGCATGATTTGATTAACATTATTGTCATATGCATTAAAAGGTCCTCATGGGAGCACCCCATGAGTCAATCCATAGGAATTTTACACGTAGGAAATTTGAGAAATATCTTTCATGACTAGAATTGAAAAGATGATGCGAAATCTGGAAAATTCGAAGAACACAGAAACTTGCCTAGGCATGTAGGAACTAGCGTCTAGAAAACAGGGCTTGTCGCCCGTAAAAAGTTTCTGTCGCCTGGCGACAGGAACTTTTTTGTGGCGACAGTCCCTGTAGTCTGGCGCCAAGTTCTTCCAATACCGAGCCAGGGGTCTGCCTTCTTGCTTTGACCATTTCTAGCATTGTTGGCTTGATTTTGCTTATTGATTGAGTCATTTTCTCACTTTTCTGAACCCATATGTGTTCTACATATGGAAATAACCCTCTGGGGGTTCCTGCTTCACCTGCCCAATGGAATATCCCACTATCATGTGCAAAGTTCAGATTTGGGTACGTGCAAAGTTTGTGAATCCACCAAACTATGGAGTCGAGTTCGATTTCATCATGAACTCGCGGAATCCTGTCCATTCGCTCCAACCCTCCCGGTAGGCTTGTGTGCAACGCATATGGATTCATAACCATGGACCTTTTGACTTAACCCATATCCTTGAACTTTATAGAACTAGAGCCATGGTTAGGTTGCAAACTCATCATATTGTGACTATGTGAACTACTTGTGCACCCTTGCTTGTATATATTATATGTGTGTTAACCGTTTGTTTGACTTGTGTTAAAGACTAAATAAATTGACTAATGACTAAAAGGACTTTGTCTAATTAATTAATTTTGAATTAATTAAAGGCTAATAAATTAATCAATTCGACTTAGTACGACTTTAGGCATGTCCATTTAGAGTAAAATTATTGGAACAGTCCAGATTAATGTTCCAGCAATGGCACAGGAATTTGGACTGTGGCGCTGCAGTTTAGTGTCTGTCGCCTGGCGACAATTTTGTCGTCTGGCGACAGGCTTCAAACAGCGGCGACAGTCCTGTTGTTTTAGGGACAGTCCAGTTTTCTTGCTCGAGTCATCACGACGAGTCTAATTCACAGTCTACTAATCAGTTTATCAATTTATTAATGGTTCAAACCTGGTTAAGTCTTTAATTGAGTTTAGGCACTTAAAGTCCAATGGTCATACACTAAGAGTCAAAGACCTTGTTTAATTAATTAATTAACTAGTGAGTAGTCCGGGCGGTTGCCCCGGGTTGCTATTGTTGTAGACGTACAATCGATAATTTTTCTTAAGTCTTTTTAAAATTGTAGTTTATGGTCAAATTAAAATTGAATATTTTTTAGTATTTTTTTCTTAATTGAACCTAGTTGTTTGCACTTATATAATTTTTTTTACATATTAATTACATACTTGATAATTGGCTAAGATGGTGAAATGGCTATTGTCGTTATACGAGGTTGAGGGTTCGATCCTCCTTATCCTTATGTTTTTAAATTCAATAATGTTGGTTGCTTGGGTGATGTGCTGTTGTTTGAGTAATGATGTGGCATCACAATATATTGAAAAGATGATGTGGCGCAACAAAAAAGAGATTACGTGACACATCGACGTTCTTAGGAACGCCTTTTAATATATAGTATAGATTAATTTGAACTAATGAATAAGCCTTAAGTCGAGTCATAGTTCCTTTTAGTCAACCCGGATTTTTATTCCCGCATACTGCACATGCGTCAACTTGTTTTGGTCATAGCCGGAGTTCTAGGAAGAACCACGAGTCGTACAACCTATGGATCTGTAGCCCCGAGTTTTATCTTTAATTTGGCGTTGGTTTCGTCCCAATCAGAGTCACAGATTAAAAGTTATGACTAAAATACTACAGCCTGTCCAGTTTAATGCACATGCGTGAAGTCTTAATTTAGTCTTTGCTTAAGTCTAGTCACATTGTTTAGCCACATGGTCATGACACAAGTCTTAACATGTCACCTACACTCATTAGTCTTAGCACACACATAACATGTTTGTCACACTATGACCATGTCTTAGGTTCATGCATGAGTCGTGCTTCCGTCATTTGAGTTGGGGGTCCATTCTATTCTTAATTCTTCCATATTTCTCCATCTCCATCATCTTCCCACTCACTACATTCTTTCCCCATACATATTATTCCCTTCATTCTTCCATGATCTTTGTCCATTTATGCATGTTGAATCGAGTTTGAGTCATGTGATTGACAATAATAATAATAAAATAAAGAGTAATGATGAGATAAAATACAAGGCAAGCTTCTCACCAAGATTTCATGCTTTCTTCTTTTTTTTTAGACCTTTCCCCCATATATAAGTCTAGCATAGGCACCTTTTGTCTTCCTTAGATTTATTACATAGGTTTTTTTTTTTTTTTTTTTTTTTTTGTTCCCCTTAATAAAATGAGCATTTCATTCCTTGCATATGATCATTGCATTACATTGTCAAAAAAAAAAAAAACCGTCGAATTAAGTACAAGGTATATCAATGATGGGAGGCACCCCTTGTAGCCATATCATATTATCTTTCACCCTTTAATATATAATCCATTTCTTGATAAACCACTTTGAGCCTCGTCTAACGATAAACCTTTCATTTTTCAACCCATATCTACTTAACCTTGGGATGGGATGGTGTGTAACTTATGCAATTTACAAATACAAAAGCTTGAGTGATCTCAAAATAAAAAGATAATACAAAAATAAATAAATAAAAGTGTACAAAAGGGCAAGTGTTCCAATGTCTATGATATGAAAATATCTTTGATAAGAACATGTCTCAGATTGCGTCTCTTATCGAGTGCTCGGTACCGTGCCTGAGAAACATGAATGCCAAGTGAGTGATAGATCGCATGATCGAGATTGCCCACACTTATAAAAAATGCGAATATGAAAAAAAAATGCAAAAGCAAAAAAAAGAAAAGAGCAAAAAATAAAAAAAGAAAAGAAAGCTCAAAAGTGAGAAAAAACCTCAAGCATAAAAATACAAAGTTTCAAATTAAAAGCAAGGTTGCACACCTTGGGGGCTTATTTAGGGTCTTGAGCCTTTATCCCCTTCTTCTCTAACCTTTAGCCTAACCACGTTACAACCCTTAAAAAGACCTTTTTGAGGTATACATACACTTGTGTGAGGTTCGGCTAGAGCTACGTTTGGCCTGATTCCTAACGGATACGTAGGCAACCTCGTATCACTACAAGAAAAAAGCGAATTAGCGACGGCCAAAGTAGTCGCAAATCCGTTGCAAAAATGGATTTGCGACGGATTTGCAACTACTTTGGTTAGTCCCTAAAGACCTCGTCGCAAATTCATTTTTGCAACTAATTTTTGGATAGTTGCAAATTTAGCGACAGATACGCAACAACTTTGCAACTACCATTTAGCAACTACTTCTACAGTTTTTGCAACTAAACCACTATCCGGCGTAAAATATTTGCGACGGATTAGCGACTACGCAGCCCAATATTTTGAGACTAGGGAGACCAGTGGTTTGTGACGAATCAGCGACTACCAGACCAAATTTTTACGACTGCGGAGACTAATTTATTTTGCGACGGATTAGCAACTATGAGACTAATTTTTTTTGCGACGGATTAGAGACTACTGTGAATTATTATTTTTTGCAACTAACCATTCATTCTCTAAAACAAATATGCAGTCGCTAAATTTTTGTGACTGACTATAATATTTGGAGACCATAATTTCATGATGGCCAATATGAGTGAAAAATAAGTTACCGAGCATAAATAAAATTAACCAATGCCAATTTTATTCAAGTAACCAAAATATCAACAACTTTGCATCAATGTATTAAAAAACAATATTCTAAACCATATGTCTAATTGTTTCACAATCACCTCCCATATTAAGGAAGTTACTTCCAATAAGAACCTATAGAAGATATACAAATATGCCTGCAAATATTAAAGATCAATCGTTCACAAAATTACCACCAAGAAAATAAAAATCACTTAGTTGCATCACGAGATCGGGTGACAGTAGACAACGGAGGCTTAGTAGGACAATAATGTTGAACAAGTGTTGTCATATCCTTCAATGTTTTATGCATAGCCATTTTTCCCTTCTTCCATGTTGCCTTTTCTATCTCATGATTTTCAACAATTTCCTTGGCATATTTTAATCTTTCCACTGCCCTTTTTTGGCTTTCGATCTTCTGCTTGTCACGTTTTTCTTTCGCCATCTTCTTTAATCCTCAACTTAAGAGCTAAGTTGAGAAATCATTGCATGGAAGGAGTGGAAGATGATGTAATAGGGTGAGAAGTAGGGTCCTTCTTGAAGTACATTTGTGAAAAACTCCCTAAACCGAAAACTTTTCATTTCTTTTGCCCACCTACAACCTCTAAGTAGACTTTGTCGGAGAGCCCCTTTGTTCTTATATTCCTCAAGTTTTTCCATATATTCTCCCTACATTAAGATATGTGTTAGTAACTATGGTGGTCTCAGTTGTTACAACTTAAAAACTTAAAACATACAAAAAAAATGAAACATTCATGATAATATCAATGTTGGAGTTTTCGACAGAGTCTCCTTTGTAAATTGAACAATAATCTCCACCAGTAGGGTATGGCTTCAAAACCTGCTTCAATTCACATCATGTCATACTACGTTATTCTCATCCTCCAACTCAATCACACATTCAAACAAATAGACAACCTATAATGATTTGAGTTTTAATTAAAGAGTAGTGAACTAAACTCATCCTAGCGCTTAATGGTAAATTTGGAAAAAGAAAACAAGGGACTTGATAAAAAGGTGAGGGACGTAAGGAGGGGGTAAGGCTGAAGAAATAATGTCATGCTAACAAAGGGTAGTGACTAGAGAATATTTTATGATAGTTGCTAAAAACTGAAAAAATCATGTTAAGAAAATGCTCCTATCATTTCTCTTTATTAATTAACGTGTAAGCTAACTAATTAATGCAAACAAGGTTCTTTAAAAATCAAAGAAAAAAGTGAAAAGATAAGTGTATGATATCCATGATTTTGAATTAGCTTATAGTGAAACAAGTAGAACAAAACTATGCTAGATTGCTACAACTCAATGTTTTACCAAAATAGAGAACAAAATTTCAGACTAAATGAAACTACATACATCAAAATATGCAACTACATATGAGACATATAAGTCAAGTTAGTAAGATTGTGTAGCTTAGAAGTAGATTATATTGCTTAAATCCCTATAAGGTTCACATTTTAAGAGTTCTATAAAATAATATTAGACAACAAAAGATAAGCCATAAATTCCAGGGGCTTCATATACAAGGATATATGTAAAAGTCAGTTTTTGAGTTCTACGGGTGGGTCAGATTGCAAGAATAAACTGCACCAGTTGGATTCGAATTTTGAGGCGATTCTAGTTGCAGTAGTTAGAATAGGATATCTAGTGTTAAGGAAAAATATCAGAAAAATTAACTAAAAATATTTTTTAGGGTTTTAAGTTAGTTTTGTCAAGTAGTACACCTGGAAAATCTGATAAGCATGTTCTGCTAGCAAGGGCTGCTTGCCTTGAAGTTTTATGCAATTTCTTAGCTTTGTTTCACACGTGTTGCTCACATAGATGTAGCCTATTTAAAGGCCTAAGTTAATCAATAATATTTAGCTTTTCAGCCATCTAAAACCCCCATCCCAACAAATAAGCCTTAGACCTTGGATACAAGTTTATTAGAGACCTTAATTGAATTATAAGCGTAGATTTTGTACATGTATATTATAGTTGCTTACAATTCAATGTGAATCACTACAAAAGACTTTAAAACATCAAACCAAAAAGATTCTAACAGTATAAAATCAAACAATATTACCCATATAACATCAAGGTAATTAAAGCAGCAAAAATCAAAAGCCTAAAACTAAAAGATATAAAATTAAAAAAAATAAAAAAATTTGAAACATATATAAAACTATAGAAGCAGGGGATATATTATTAAGCACTCATTATAGACAGCCAAATACATTAATCATTGGCTCATATAAATTGTTAAACAAGTAGTAAACATACCTTATTAATTTCTTTTTCTCGACCTCTTTCTTTTTGACATGGAGTTCTTCAAGTGCTGTTTATACAGACAACAAATAATGGAATTATAGCTTCAATTATAGATTAAATAGAAAAAAAAGCATATTGATTAATTAGGCAAAGCAGAATCAAAATTGACGAAATAATTAAACATATAGTAATAAGAAATTGACAAAACCCAAAACATTTACTAAATCGTAGGGATTATAGCTGGAATAATCAGACTTGGGATCTTTACATTGAAAATAATTAGGGCTTTTTGTATAATCAATCATTTTTGAATTGTTTTACATTGATGGACTTCAGTGATAACCCTAAAATTCGCAATTGGCAGCCAGATTAAAATCAATTCAATCAATTTGCAATTCACAATTTACTATGGAAACCAGATTAAAATCAAATCGATAAATTTGTAACTCAAATTCAATCAATAAGTAGATCAAAATCAATTCCGCAATTCGAAATGGAAACCATATTAAAATAAAAAAATTGGACAAAAAACACAATGCGATCCATAAGATTCGCAATTGGCAAATTGCAGTAAGTGAAAGATGGAATGAAGGGTAGGAAGGGGAAGAAATCATAACTTACCTAGGTGGAGATGTGGTGGCGCAGCGGCGGCAGATGAAGACGACGACGAGGGGTTCGATCTGAAGTTAAGAACTTGGCCTTTTTTTTTCTTTGAGAAAGAAGACTATGTACTGTTCGTATAATGAATGAAGGAATAAGAAGTGAAAGTTCTTGTTTTTTTTTTTTGCGGCAACAACTTATGATGCCAAGAGATTTTTATTTTAATTTTTTTTTTAAATTTCAAAATAATTGTAGCGACTACGTGTTAGTTGCAACAGTAGTCGCAAATTTTTTAAAAAAATGGTTTAAAAATTATTAAGCCTAGCAACTACACTTTAGTCGCAAAAAATTATAAGGGTGTCACAGATTAGTGACTGCGTAGCAACTATTACAAAATCAGTTGTAAAATTTGCGACTGCTTGCCTTTTTCAGTCGCAAAAATATTTTTTCAGATTGATTATTATGGTAGTAGCAAAAATCAGTTGCTAATTAGCAACCACATAACAACTTCCTCGAAATCAGTTGCAAAATTTGTGACTACTCTTTTTTTTTCAGTCGCAAAAATTATTTTTGCGACTAATTATTATGGTAGTCGCAAAAATCAGTTGTTAATTAGCGACTGCATAACAACTTCCTCGAAATCAGTTGCAAAATTTGTGACTACTCGTTTTTTTTAGTCGCAAAAATTATTTTTGCGACTAATTATTATGGTAGTCGCAAAAATCAGTTGCTAATTCCCCTTTTTCTTGTAGTGATATTGAGGTGCGACCATAATAAAAATGCATTCATTTTCACATTCACACACTTACACTATGATCATATCAAGGGATTTCCAATGCTCATCCCTATTCACTTAGAGCTAGACTTGGGGGCTTAATCCTTACATCATTAGCCTGCCTAGCCTAAGAGTCATCATTATTTGACTCTTATCAAATAATACTTTTCCACACCGTTAGCCTTTGCAGCGTAGCCTTAGTGTCACTTTCACACACATCACAGATACATGACCAAATAGACTTCCAATTAGGAACCTTTTGTCATGAAATGTTAACGTTGAAGCATACTTTGTCATATCACACATCACTCATCACTTATAATCATCATTGTATCAAAGTATGAAGTACTTAGCCTCCGTGCCTAAGTTACTTAAATACTTTCATAATCAAGTCAACTAAGATAGTTTAGGAGGAATTAATCCTTGCACCTTGAGAGATAATATCGAATGCATATACTTGATTAAGCTCATTTAACATGCACCATCAAACACTTCGATTCTTTTTCGCATCTTTCTTTTTCGGGAGAAAGTCGGTACCCTCCACAAAAATGACGGAAATTTTTTTCTTTTTTTGCATTTTCGAGTCGCACACTACACGAGTCATGTACATTGAGTCATGTCGTGTCAATTCACCTTGGGTCAACCTCAAGTCAGTCAGTCACATTGAGTTAACCTCAAGTCAATCATTCACCTTAGGTCAACCCTAAGAAACACATCAAGCCTTAGGTCAACCCGAAGAAAAACACAAGCAAAGTCTTTTGGCAATTCTTTTGATTTTTACAGGATACAACCATTCAGCAAAGCTCCTGTTCGCAGCCAACCGAACGATCGCAACAAACATTCAAGTATCAAGCTCTTTTGTTCAGAGACGCGTGGACATATCATCAAAGCTCTTTTGTTCAGAGACGCGTGGACATATCATCAAAGCTCTTTTGTTCAGAGACGCGTGGACATATCATCAAAGCTCTTTTGTTCAGAGACGCGTGGACATATCATCAAAGCTCTTTTGTTCAGAGACGCGTGGACATATCATCAAAGCTCTTTTGTTCAGAGACGCGTGGGCATTCTATCAAGCTCTATTGTTCAGAGACGCGTGGACATATCAAGAAAGCTCCATTGCTCAGAGAAGAGTGACCAATCCTCAAAAAAGACTCCATTGCTCAGAGACGAGTGAACATCAACAACAGCAAGATGCCATTCTCTAGCTTGTAGAAGGTCGTCAAAATGCAACAAAACGGTTACCTCAGAGACGTGTGCTCGACGGTGCAAGATACGCGTTTCTTAACTCTTTTATCTGTTTTAACTAATGATTAGTTTGCAGGTATCGGCGTTATAAGAATGATTTGGAATCGCAGAACGTTTTGAATCATTCTCCGTCCCTATCGATACTTTGACTCTCGTTTTTTCGAAACATAAGTTTCTCCAAACTCAATCAAAGTGGGGGCTTCTGTAGACACCCATTTGTGTCTCCCCAAAACCAAACCCAGTGATGAATGCCTTTCACGTTGTACGGTTATCGAATTAGGTGAAAGTGGTTGAAAGTCAAGTGTTGCGGTTTAGTTTTAATTAAAGTTCTCTTCTCTCTGTTTTTGAAAATGACTTTAATTATTTAAAAATAGCCAAACCAATTTAGTTTGGTCCATAATTAAGGTCCAATAATAGTGTAGTTGGATGGGGCTCGAAAAGACCTTTCCAACGATATATTATAAGCCCAATTCCGATGAATATTGAGGAAGTTATGGCCAAAATACTAAACTGGGCCTGGTTAATTATTTAAATACGGCCCAATGATCTAGAGGAGGGCCCAATGTTAATTATTATTCCTACAATTATTAGGATTAATTATAGTTTTCTAGAAGTTTCTAGAAAGTTCCTTTTAATTCTAATATTATTAGATTTAATAATTAATTATTTTAAAATAGATTTTTATTTGGAGTAAAATATCGTTTTATTATCTTAAAAATATATATTTTATCTTCTGTACGGATTCCGTAGATCAAGTTGATTAAAGATCGGATTCCGCGTGAAGAAAAACGCGCTAATACAGGTTGTCGCCAAACGACAAGTCTGTCGCCGCGCGACAGACATTGTCGCGTCGCGACAAAGTTGATTCCTGGCGACAGCGTGTAGTTTTATTCCTTATCAAATTCTATGATTTTTGCGGACTATTTTCATTATAAATAGAGTCCGAATCCCTGTTTTCATAATCATCAATTCTCATTCATTATTCCTTAATTCTCTCTTTTCTCTCTTGAGCAATATATGCTTTCTTTCTCTCTCTTTCTAAACTAGCTTTTTACACATAATATTCCGCATTTGCAAGATTTAGAATCTCTTAGCCAAGTTCGAAGTTGCCTTTGCCCTAGACGTGCAAGGTTTAATATTTTCTGAGGGTTTGGTCCAAAACTAATCAAAACTTTATTTAATTTGATTTTAATTTAATTATTTAATTATTCTTTATTATTTTCATTGAAGTTTACTAACTTGTGTATTTTGTTATTAGAAAGAGGTACGAGGCTTCAAAGTATGTAATCTTATTACTCTCTTTCAATGTAGAAATCATGTTTATTATTGATTAATTCCTAGTATCATGTTAGGATGTTCAATTCCTAGTATCATGTTAGGATGTTATTTTATGCTTTCTAGTATCATGTTTAGGGTGCCTTTAATCTTTTCTAATATCATGTTAGTACCATGTTAGGATTAAAGCTTTGATCTTTATTGTTTAGTGACATGCTAGGAGTTGTTATTAATCTTGTTAGTATCATGCCTAGGATCTTGCTATTCTATTAAGCTTTATTATGCCTTATCATGTTATTATCATGATTATTATTATTGTTATTGATTTATTATGTTGCTTGATATATTTTATTGTTATTGCTTGATCACACCTTTTATAATTGTTAAAGGGAATTTGTGCTTGAAATCATGCTTAATAAGATAATTAATGATTTTGGTTTAGGCTAATGTGATTTTAACTCAAGTGATCGCCAATAATATTATTATTTGTGCATTAAATTTCAACCAACATAGATTAACAGGTTAGGTTAAATATAATGTTTGTATGTTATTCGAAAAGCGCACATGAATACGAGCAGAACAAAGTAGAGGCCTATTTTATAGGGCGGGTCCTTTCTTTTGTAGATTGGATTCGTACCCTCATCCCCGGACCCTATTTGGTTCAAGACCTTATGGAGTAGTTGATGGGCCTTTTGGATTGTCTTTTGGGTTTACAAGTTCCTAAAACTTGGTGGCGACTCTTTTTGCTCTTTGTCTTTCCCTTTGGAACACCACCGTACTTTAGTGTATGATCACAGTGGGGTTCAAGTTTGGGATCATAATGCTTGAAATATTCCCTACACTCTCCATTAAATTAGCCACATCTGCAAAAATTCAATGCACATAATTAGTATTGCTATACAAAAATATGTATTTAATTTCTGTAATTAAGAATATTATTTTTCTACCTGTAATAAAATTGGAGAGCCTCGAAGAGGTGCTTTTGGATTTTTCTTCAATTCATCAATACTAAGCATAGTCTCTCCAACAATTAATGGCATTGGATTTCTCCCAGATTCAATTTGTTCTAAAACAGATATTATAATTGTTTGACCATCATTACTTTTACCACTAGTAAGAAGATATTGGCTAAGCATTCAAAAGAGAAAAGCTCTTCTCCTATAAACATGAAAAGATTCAGAGCGTGGTCTATCAAAATAAAAACGCGCAAATTCTTGTAAATCAACATTATTACCGTGCACAATATTTTTTAGATCTTTATCCCTAAGGTTAAGGAAACGCTCAAAAACTTTATAATAATACCTCACTCACCCTAGGCATTACCGTAGCGCAAGATATAATGAAGGAAAGCCTAGAATGGCACCAAATTCTTCCAATAAAGGGAAAATTTCATCATAGCCTAACCTAAAGCAATGAGTATTAGGATCCCAATATTCTAAGGCGGTATGAATAAAGTCTATATCAAGATCTACCCCCTTTATACCATAAATACCCCCCATATGGAAAAAGTCAAGCTCTTTTCTCTCCTTAGCAGTCAAAGAACGACACCACTCACGAGTAAAATCGCAAAAGCTCTTTGAAACTAAGGCCATTATTAATTTTAATATGTTCGAATTATACAAAAATTGTCGGATTTGAGGGCTATTTATAAAAAAAAATTGGTACAATTCGAATCCTGGAAGGATTCAGAGAAAATAAGCCTGTCGCCAGGCGACAAAGCTTGTCGCGTGGCGACAAACGTCAGCGTGTGGCGACAACATGGAATCTCCAGCGACAAGCAGACGCTACAACGCGCTATGCAAACCGCGTTTTTTTGACTACGATTCGACTTTGACTTTACACATTACACCCTTGTTCAGTACCCCTATACACAAATCCAATAATTTTTTGCCTTTTTCTTTGATTAAATTGAGCTTAACTAAATTTAGGCTTATTTTTAGTTAAAAATATTTTTTTTCATTTTTTTTCTTTTGGGGGAGAAAGTCGGATACCCTCCATTGATAATAAAAATGACGGAATTTTTTGCGCAAAAATTTAAGTCACAATTTTTTGGCACACACTCACATGCACATAAAATGAAATATTGCAAAGATAAAACAGGAATAATATATAATAGTTTGTATATACAATATGTATAAAGTACAAGTCATATAATACAACAAGCAAAGTCCTATAAAGTCAAATTAAAAGTACAGGTACGACAACTATGGCGTCGGAGGACGCAGATGAGGAGGAATGTTCATCGTATCGAAGAATAGTGTAGACCGGGGAGTATGTCCCTCACCACCTCCAGACCCGCTAGTCCTCAACTAAGGACCAGCCCACCCAGGCTCACCCTGGTACTGAATCAACAACGGCTGAGGCTGCAGGGGCTGCTGCGACGACGAGCCGACCTCGTACGTCCCACCACCCATCGAAGGAGCCGATGTCGCGCCTCCTTGGTCCATCGGCCCAGTACAAACACCCTCAAATGAAGAACCCGAATCCTCCAAAGTCTCGATACAGGCGGCCTCAAATCAGCCACCGGAAGAAGTGTGGCAACGCCTTGACCGAGTACGAGGTGAAGGAATAGGCTGTCCCTGCAAAATTAAATCAAATCAGATACAAAGCAAAGAATGCGAAGATAAATGGTGCAAAAGAAAAACAAAAAAGATACCTCTTCAACAACGTCATCTTGACGACAGGTAGCTCGGTTTCGCATCCTCACGAGCTGGCTGTGAAAGGCATCTATGCACCTTGCCATAACCGTCACCACCTTATGAGAGAATTGTCAAAAACAAAGTCAGTAATAAAATAAGATAAATACAAAAAGGACTGTAAACAAATAACTCACCCGAGTCTGGTGACGAGGAGTAGACTGCTCGACGAACCGCTGATCCTCAGGAGCTGGAGGAATCATCTCCTCAATTGGGCCATACGTGCCCTGGTAGCAAATAGACATCCGTGGAGGAACAAACTCTGTAGGTCCAGCCTGATAAAGTAAATCCAAATGATTAAAATCCACTTGAGGGCTACCTAACAAAAACAAAAGGACAAAAAGCATACCGCTGCCTCCTTAGATAAATAGGGGTCGGCGCTAATAATGGCAGCAAGTCCTCCTCATAACTCTGCCCCGGTCGAGCATGGGATCGCCAAGGAGTGCCAACAGGCGACCTACTCGCCGAATCTAGCATCATCGCCTCATGGAACATGTGTCGAGGCGGGCGAGCAGGGACAACGTAGATATCCGAAAAGTTCTGGATAGCCACTCTCTCGCCAAGATACACCGTGGCCTCGTACGTCCCCTGAAAGTATCGACGCTAATCGGAATACTGCGTAGCCAACGCAAGAACGGCTAGATCGGCCCATGGCCGATACACCACACCAAGCTCCTACAAAACATATTTGTAAGATAAAGTCCATAAAAAGAGCAATGCAAAGGACAAGTGTTCGCGAGAATATACCGAGAGGATCAGATCTCGAATATGGGCAGCAGTAACTTGATCGATGCGAGTATGCGACCTCTCCAACAAGCGCCAATAGGGAGCTCGCGAGGCAAAGGTGTCGCTGGCGTAAGCGAGGGAAAGTACTCATAGAACCAGATCTACAAAGATAAAAAGAGAGTCAGCAAATGCTTACATGAATCTAGAGCTAACTTCAGAAGGACAAAACTATACCTCTACGACTCTCCAGAAGCTGGAAAGTGCAATCTCTCCCGTAAATGCCTTGTGACGGCAGGAGCGTCGCAGGCCAAGCAGGAAATCAACAAAGGCCAAGCTGACCCAGTCATAAGTCCTGACCAAGTGAAGGTCGCGAACAGCACGCAGGTAGTAGAGGAGCACTCGACTACCTCTATCAGGAGAAAAGGTCCCCGACAGTAGAATAAGCACAAAAATGCGCACCCGCTGCTCACGAGTAGTCGCATCATCCTGAAAAGCCATCACCAGGGTAGACCGGCGAATGCACCGAGTGCTAAGCTGTCCTGGATTAGCCTCAGCACGGGCCCGAAAAGCAATCGGACCCAACAACTCCTGGATTATCGGCGAATAGATAGTGATCCCACTGTCAAAAGGCAGAGGGGTAGAGCGGAACGCCAGTTTCGAGATAAGACTGAAGTCGGCAGGGGTAACAGTCATCTCGCCCCAAGGAAAATGGAAGGTGTTGGTGGTTTCCCAAAAGAACTCCACCAAAGCTTGAACCACATGCTGCCATGCTAGCTCCCCTCAAAGGAGCACATGGCCCAAGCGGCCCGAAGCAGGGGAGTCAACCCACAAGACTCCCAAAGCAGTCGCAACGCCTCATCGTTGCTAAAGTATGTGTCGTATAGCGCGTCAATGGTCTCGTTGCCAGAGCCATGACTAAGAGTCCTCCCGCTAGCAAACCCGCGTCGCACCCGCTCCGAGATATGATGCTCGGGAGAAAAGAACAGAGTATGCTCATCCCACTTTGGGACGGGCCCCAGACTGGTAGAAGGGTCCTCACCCTCGCCAACGGGCTCGTCCTCCCGACGTGTGTCCCTCGACTATGAACCAGAACCGCATTGTCTAGCCATACTATGTTATGCATAATAATAAAAATTAAGGCTCTATAGTATCTAAGGTTCGCCTAGCCGCATGATACTATGTTCGCAAAAAACAGAGTACGTAGTACTAAAACAGAGCATAAATTCAATTCAAGCATAAATAGCATTTTCAAGCAATCAAACAATTTCTCGCAATACTAAAACAAATATTGTGACAAATTGTACAAGAATAGCTAGTAAAACACAAATCACGGTTCGCATTGTTCTTCACGACCTCAAGAGGTTCAACAATGGTGAATCGTTTGTTTCTCCACCAAATTGAGTCAAACAAGTCTCAAAATGCTCCCAAGGCAATATACAAACATAATCAAGCAAATTCATGGCATAAAATTCGACAAACGAAGTAAATTAAGCAAAAGCAAGTTTGAATTTTTCGAAAATACATGAGCAAGAACATACAAATTTAGCAAAAACTGAGGTGAGTTTGAGTTAAACTTACATAGATAGGGAAACTAGATGAGATAAACTTCGATTTGCAAGAGGTTTGAGTGAATTCGGTTAAGAAATGAGCAAGAACGAGCAAGACGAAGATTCGGAGCAAAATCGCATAACAGAACAGCAGCAGCAAAATGAAGAAGGCGTGGATTTATTTAAAAAATCCCGACTTTGTCGCCTGGCGTCAAAGTTTTTTGCTTCGCGACAAAGCTTGTCGCCAAGCAACTTTCGCGGCGACAGTCAGTTCCAGCGTGCGCTGGTGCAACGACAGAATGTGTGGCCCCATAATTTGATTATGTGGACCTCGTGCAACAGTTTGGGTTTCTTGGTACGCCAGTTAGCCCCTATAAGCAATTGACATGATTTAGTAATCGGCTCAATTATAATCACATTAAGTGATCGACGTGATGAAAGATCGTCTCACTTAGCTTAAAGCGCCTAAACATTGGCTCATTGCAAAAGCACCAACACAATGGTTCACAAATAACAGAAGCACTGATATAATGGTTCACAAGTAGCGAAAGCGCCGATGTGCTGGCGTAGCAAAAGCAAGTTCAAGAGAACTTTAAAGGATTGACAAGCATTGATCTTCGGTAATTTTCTTTGGAATATTGTCGCAACATATGAAGGTAATTTCAAGCGAAGTTATCTTCGATCATGTTCCCTAGCTTGCAAAAAATGGTCATAAAGCGGAAGAGGATCGTTTCAAGAGAAGAAATCTTCGATAGTGTTCCCTAGCTTGTGTTAGATAATCACAACGGAAATTGGAGGCAGTTACAAGCGTAGCAGTCTTCAGGCGGGATGACGTTCCCTAGCTTGTGGAAGGTCGTCAAAACAGAATGCAGCAACAGAACGGTTACCTTTAGAGACGTGTGCTCGACGGTGCAAGATACGCGTTTCTTAACTCTCTTTATCTGTTTAACTAATGCTAGTTTGCAGGTATCGGCGTCACAAGAATGATTTAGGATCGCAGAACAATCTGAATCATTCTCCGTCCCTATCGCTACTTAGACTTTTGTTTTCGAAACCTTTTGTTTCTCCAAACTCAGTCAAAGTGGGGGCTTCTGTAGAAACCCATTTGTGTCTCCCCAAAACCAAACCCAGTGATGAATACCTTTCGCATCAAGTGAAAGTGTGAAAAGTCTAGTGTTGCGGTTAGTTTTATTTAAAATCCTTCTTTTGTTTTCGAAAACCGACTCTAATTTATGAAGATAGCCAATCCAGTTTAGTTTGGTCCATGATAAGGGTCCAATAATAGTAAATTTGGATGGGGCTCGAAAAGAGCTTTCCAACAATATATTATAAGCCCAATTCCAATGAATAATGAGGAAGTTATGGCCAAAATACTAAACTGGGCCCGGTTTAATCCTCACATGCGGCCCAATGATTTAGAGAAGGGCCTAATGTCAATTATCATTCCTAAAGCTATTAGGATTGATTATAGTCTTCTAGAACTCTCTAGAAGGTTCTCTTAAATCCTAATGAAATTAGGATTGATAATTGTGTTTTTAGAGTTTTACTTGGAATAAAATAATATTTTATGTAAAATTACGATTTTAGCCTTCGCACGGACTCTACAGCTCGATTTTTATTGACAAGTGGACTCCGTGTTGAAAGCGTGTGGAAATCCAAGCTGTCGCTAAACGGCAGGCTTGCCGCCTCGCGACAACGCTTGTCGCCTGGCGATGATAGGTTGTCGTACACCTGTCAAAAATAAGTTCCTAATAAAACCAACTAACAATGTATTAGGGTAAGTAGGGTCGAATCCACAGGGAGATGGTATTTAATCTAACCTCTAAGAAATTGGAGAAACTAAACTATGTCACGAAATTGGGAAAGAGAAGTAGTCTAAATCAAAAAAAGAAATAAAACAATTAATAAAAAGACCTAGGGTTATGGTTCACCATGTTTATAGTTCTAAATTTATCAAATATCAATAACAATTCAATCAATCAATTATCTAGAGAAATTGCTAAGCTTACGATCGGGTCTTAATGCTCTCAATTCAACATATGTAGTTCGGTCGCTAACATAATCAGAATTGCTAATTGTAGGTAAGCCTCTAAAAGTAAGATCTTTCGATTCAAACTCTTGTTAACAATAATTAATCAAACAATTGATCAAGTTGCAAGATTAACAATTAAACACTATCAAATAGAGATATCAATAATCAAATCATAATAATATCAATCAAGAATTATAATATAAACATGGATTGCCAAACCCTAGAAACAAACTACTCAAACATGAAATAAATAATAAAAACTAGATATAATATAGAAAGCATAATTGAAAGCAAGAAATAGGAATAAAAATACCTCAACGAATTAAAATAATAAACCCAAGAATCATCCATGGAAAAATCTATAGAGATGCCATGAAAAACTAGGGTTCGAGAGAAAACTAAAACGAACGTAAAATAATAAAAGATATAAAAGGCATTGACGTGGCTAGGAATGGTAGGTCGTTGGGCTACCACCTTGCCCTATCAAACAATATTTATATGCTTAACCAACCCCTAATAGTCTAGCGGCAAGTCAAGGTCGAATCCCAAGGGAATGATGTTAAGTGCACGAAGTCTAGATTAAGCTATTTCGGAAACAAAAGGGGTTTGAAGTAGGACTAGGTCTAAACTAGGTATGCAAACTTGTATTTAATCGATCTAAAACACTAGGGCAATGGATCCACATACATTCACAATGGAATTGGTAATTTGGGAGGTCAAACCGACTAAGTCAATCGATATGAGGGAAAACTATCATGTATCCAAAAGAGCATGCTAAGGTGGTTCACCTAGAGGTCTAACTAGCGTCAACTATGCTAAACACTAACTAGGGAACTTAACAAAGCACCTCAATCGTGAAATTGCAAGTCTACTAATCAATTGTCCGTGTCATAGCATACTTACAATGCAATCTAGTGTATTAATCAAAGATGGCCAAACCTCAATTAATCACACACATGCACATGAAAAATCAACCAATTTAATCATATCATCAACTCCATCAATTATCCCCAAATTACACTATTCCATCATTCATGCATGCTTCACCATCTCCCTAGCTAGAGAACTACTCACTAGCCATAGAAATGGAGATCAAAACTACAACATTCATCAAATTAATCATCAACATGCTTGAATTCAAAGATTAAACTAACAATCAATCAATAACCAAATCAATCATCAACAATATGAAAAACTAATGAAATCAACTAAAATCAAACTTGAATTGAGATTAAGAAGAAGATCCTTACAAAACTTTGATCAAAAGATCAAATACAATGATGAATTCTTGAACAACACCAAAGATCATGAGTTTCTCTCTCTAGTTCTTGAGTTTCTCTCTCTAAAAATTCTCCAAAAACTAACTATCTCATTCAATCTAAAACTTCCTTTTTAAAAATAGGTAGAAATAACTATATATACAAGGAGGAGGTCGGAAATGACGCCCAAAAATAGACCCACGCAGGTGCGGGCGCTCGGAGGAGAGAGAACGGTGCGCACGGGAGCACACCCAGGTGTGTGCGCTCGCACACACCAGATGTACGCCCGCACACACCCTATGTGCGGCCGCACACGACTGATGTGCGGCCGCACACTCCTCATGTGCGCCCGCACATAGCTGCAGCGCCCTCCTTTCTTCTTTGCCTTTGCTCACAAGGTGCACGCATCCTAGATGATGATGATGAAGGACAAGGTAGGCAGCAACTTCCTTGAATTTCTTGAAGAAAATGAGCCATGAGGAAGGCATTTATAAGGCCTTGAAGCATGCCCTTTTGATCCCTCTTTTGACTTGAAACTTCTTGCACAAGCTTTAGGCATGAAAACAATGAAAGATCATGGAGAGGAAGCTCGGGAATCCTTGGACAATCAATCACAACCTACAAACAAAGGAGAAAAAGCAAATAAAAGGGAAAAATAACAAATAAACTAGAAAAAGCACCAAAAAGAGAAACTAACTACAAAAAGCATAAAATGAAGAAAACAAGAATAAAACTAAGGAAAACTAAAGAAAGGAGAGATAAAATGGAATAAAAGTCATCCAAAAAGGAACCAAATGAGTGCCAAAAATGTCACTCATCAAATTCCCCCAAGCTAAACTTTTGCTCGTCCTCGAGCAAAACAAAGAAAGAAAGAGAAAGGATGAAAATTTTATTGAAAACGAAAAAGAATGACTCAAGATAAGAATATACACTAAGACTCACTGTCGTAGGAATCACGGTTGTTTTTAGCTACAACAAGCCCTTTAAACCCCAAAGTCGCCTATGAGGACGAGTGAGGTCTCGTAAGGGTATCCTAAGAGTTTGACCCATAAATCTCAACCAAACATCAATGAGGCAAACGAAAGGATTAAAAGAAAGAAAAATGAAAGAAAAACAAACCTTTACGAAATGAATCAACATAAAGACTATAAAGCAAATGAATGACAATCTTTCTCAAGTAGTTAAGGTATGCACGTTTCAAGATATCCAAGGTTGATTGAAACATAGGGTATGCTAGGCATAGGAACTAGTTATCACAATTCACTTTCATCCCAAACAATCTTACCGCGTTCTTCCCACTAGTCTCAAATCTCCCTTTAGTGAGTGTCCCAATGATTCCTCGAAGGAACCGGAAAAGAAATATTATTAGGCTACTCGACATCTTGACTATGCATCCCCTATCCTTAGGCAATGACCCATGATGCTCTCCCCCGAATAGTGACTCAACTATCTAGGTCAAAAGGTCTTTCCCCAAGGATGTAACGTAAGGCATAAAGGGTGAAGGTAGGCTAAAAAATTTAAAAATTTGGTGATTTTCCTAATAGTGAAGCAAAGATTGCGCATATCTTTACACCAAGACTAAGTTGTCACCAAACAAAAACAACACCCCCAAGCTTACTCGAAGCTATACTCACAAAAATATATACAAAAAGCGTGAGAACGCTTCCCCCCAAGCTTAAATGGAGCATTGTCCTCAATGCTCAAAAAGGGAGAAAACTCACATCAAAATATTTTTGAATTTTTTCATTTTTCACTTTTTTTTTTCTTTTCTTTTTTAATAGTGCTTTGTCCTCGCCTCTTTTAACTTTGGACGGCTTTTTCAATTTTGCACTTATTTGTCCATGCCTTTTGTAATGTAGGACGGCTTTTACTCAAACTCATTTGCCATTATTCACAAGGAAATCATAACACAATCTTGCTTTCATAAAAACCTAACATTTCAACTTCTCCACCACAAACTCCATCAACATGATCAATTGCTTCACAAAAACCAAGAAAAATAGAAAAATGAAACAAAAGGCCAAAGATCTAAAGATGTGGCTTGAAAAGAAGGTAAAAGGCTCAAATGGTTGCAAGGAGGCAAATGTAAACCCAAAAATAAAGAAAATGAATAAAACTATCCTAAAAATAGAAAAATACCACCCCGAAAAAGGTGCCTTTGTCCTCCCTAGATCGTTCGGTCTCGTGTTTGAGAATCATACATCAAGCTTTATTAGATTAGGTTTGCATAGTCAAGGATCCACGCCGCTCACACAAGTAATGTTGAAGGCTAGAAAAACAAGTAATCTCACAAGGTCGTGGCAAAAACTCACCAATGGTGTCAAATCAACTATAGGAAGCAACTACCAACATACCACAAACAAGTAGAATCCGGCTTCATGATCCTCCTAGTTCAAACCAACTACCCTAGCATACACTATCCTAGAGTCAACCAAACATAGTCTCAAACCGTGCATACCTTTACGACCTAGGAAGAAAGTCATGCAAAAGACAAGTCCAATGTACAATGTTCATCTCAAAAGAAAAGAAATGAAAAACAATGCCTCAAAATCACATCAAAAATAAAAAGAAAAATAAAAGAAAATAAGAGAAAAAGGTAAAATAAAAGAAAGTAAAAGAAAAGAAAATGGAGACATAGGAAGGAAAACATAGGAGAAAATCATGCAAAGGTCTAGAAAGCATGTTAAACACATAAAAATCCCAATCGACAAACAAGTGATCGATAGACAACAAAGTCACCGATCCCAAACACATTACGTGTTAACAAGCATCCATCCTCGAACCATTCAACTTCTCCTAAACTAATCCTATTCTATGCAACCAAAGAAAATAAAGAGAAAAATAAGAAAGGTCTCACCGGGATTCCAAGCATAGCAAAATAAACGAAGCAATAAGAAACCACCTCGTAGCATTCCATATTCATAAGCTCTTCAAGGAATTAAGTGAGAAAAAGAAATAAAAGAAACTATGAACAAAGAAAATGGTTAGTAACTTCAAAACAAAGAAAAGAAAACAACAAATAAAAGAAAAATAAACAAAGCAAGAAATATATACAACTAAGGGAAAGAAAAACTAAAACTAAACTAACTAAAGAACTACTCTAAACTACAAGATTTGGATTAAAGGGATTTTTGATGGTGAATGGTGAGTGAGGAGTGTGCACAAGTGAGGAGGGTTGTGAAAGGGGGAATGCTCGTGAGGAAGGAGATGCAATGAGGAAATGAAGGGAAAAAGGAGGAAGAAGAAGTTATATGGCACGTTTAGCCATGTGCGGCCGCACAAGACTGGTGTGCGCCCGCACACGCAGGCTGTGCGCCAGCACATGCCTCGTGTGCGGCCGCACATCCCTGTTCGTGCCCCTTCCCTCCTTTTTCTCAAAAATTTGAAACTTACTGCCTATTTTGGTGCACACATGAATCATGATAGTGATGAGGAACAACATAGGCAGTAGCTAAAATCATTTTCAAAGTCCTCAAAGTTGAAAATTCATGTGCACACCTCAAAAATTCACTAAGTATCAACTTCCTCCAACCTTTAAAACATGAAATTCCTATCTTACCTCTCTAAAATTCGTACCCCTTTTACCTCGAATTTCGATTGGAATCGAACAAAATATGATATGCGCCACGAACACCTTCCATTCACCAAGCATTCTTGAAGAAATCCAATCTCGCAAAGTTCATCCTAAAAATCCAAACAAGTAGAAAAGTAAAAGCAAAGAAAAAGTAATAAAAGAAACAAAAATAAGAAAACTCAAAAATCAAAAGGAAAAGTTAGAATCTCCGGGTTGCCTCCCGGGAAGCGCTTGCTTAAGGTCCTAAGCTCGACCCTTCCTCCGAATCATGGAGGGTCAAAGAACACCACCTTCTTCAAGGTAGTAGAAAGAACAAATTCCTCTTCATCTTCTAGTAACTTTTCGTTGTTGCTTGTTAAGCTTTCATGCAAAGACCTTTCGAATGCGAGCTTTTCTTTCCTCAACTTCATTCTCTTTCTCTTTTTCTTAGAATCTCGTGCTCTTTTCTTTGCCTTGTTTTTCTTCGTAAATGGTCCTTCACCATCTAAACTCATAGAAAGATCACCTTCATCTTGAGGATGGAGTTCAAACCAATGAGGAATATCAACTTCCTCCTCGTCCATAAGCTTGGGAATCATCACTTTATCTTCACTAACCTTCTTGCTATCACAACTCAAAAGCACATCATCATAATTCTCAAGAAAATCGGTATGTGAAGAATCAATAGTGCATACATCATCAATAGGGCGAGGGGAATTAACACACATAATTCCTTTTACAAGGGACAAAGACTCATGTGTTGGTTTCAAATCAAAACTTTCCTCATTCTTACCAATTCTCAAGGTAATACGACCTCTCTTAACATCTATCAAGGCTCCCGAAGTGGCTAAGAAAGGCCTTCCTAAGATGATAGGGATATGGTCATCTTCCGCAATCTCAAGCACAATGAAATCAACGGGAATGGTAAACTCTCCTATCTTGAGAGGAACATCCTCAACTCTCCCCTTAGGAAACTTGATAGACCGATCGGCCAATTGAAGGGTCATTTTGGATGGAAGAAGTTCACCTAGCTTAAGTTTCTTAAAAACGGAATAAGGCATGATACTAACACTAGCACCAAGATCACAAAGAGCATTTTGAAACAATTTTCCTTTAATTTTGCAAGGTATGGAGCAATTTCCGGGATCCTTCAACTTTTGGGGTAGGTCACTTTGAAAAAAGGCACTAAAGCACTCCCCTAGATTCGCCGGCTCCACCAAATTGCAATCTCTCTTACCGCTCAAAATTTCCTTAAGAAACTTAGCATAGTTTGGCATTTGTTCTACAACATCGGTAAAAGGAAGAGTAAGATGAAGTTGCTTAAGCATGTCGATGAATTTCCCAAATTGCTCATCCAATTTATGCCTAGTGTGCTTTTGGGGTTAAGGAAGTCTAGGTTTGTAAACCTCATCTTGCTTCCGCTCTTTCTCCTTAGGCTTATCATTGGAATCCTCACTCATCTTGCTAGGCTCTTCATTCTTATTCTCTTCACTCAAATCATTCTCTTTTTCACTCTCCTCACTCTTCTTAGGAACACTCTCTTTAAGGACCTTACCACTCCTAGTGGTCATAGCACACATCGGTTCCCTAGAATCAACTTCTTGTGAGGGAAAAAGAGATGGACTAGCACAATCTTTCAAAGGGGTGGCTAGTTGAACAATTTGGTTCTCAAGCATCTTTCCATGAGTGAATAGGACCTCAAACATTTTGTTACAAGACAATGTGAATTCATTCAACATCCTAGATTGACCCATCATGAAATTTTCTAGCCTATTCAATTGGGATTGTTGAGTAAAGAAATCATCACCTTGGCTTTGAGTCTTTGGAGTAATTTGGGGTGGGGTGTCTCTTTGAAAATCATTTTGAAAATTTCCCCTACCTTGATTACTCCAATTACCCTTACCATGATTTTGGCCGAAATTTTGATTATGGTTACCATAACCTTGGTTATGATCCCCATATTCTTGGCCATAGCTTTGATCATTACAACAAAAGTTGTTATGGTTACCACAAAATTCTTGGGTCACACGGTTACCATTACCACTCTTTTGGTTGTAATTATCATAGCTCCCATTATTGTGATAATTCCTATTCCCAACAATCTTCTGAGCATTAAATCTAGGTCCAAAATCATTATTATCATCACAATTCACATGCACATTCTCATATCCATCATATCTATCACAAGGAACATTGGAGCAATTAGAAGCATCATGATCATTCTTGCCACATATATCACAAACCAAGCATTCTCTAATCATGCAACAAGAAGCAAAAAGAGGGTTAGAGTAGGAAGATGTACCTCTCCCCTTAAATTGGGAGGGAAGACTAGAAGCTTGTGAAGGGCTCTCGAGCTTGTTCTTGAGAAAATTCACCTCCTTTCCTAACTCCGAGACCATTGTGGACAATTCGTTGATGACATAAGATTGATCGGTTGAGCAACTTGTGCTTGCCGAGTCTCTCTCTTCATCATGCCAATCCATGTAATTCCTTACCACATCATCTATTACATCCACAACCTCTTCTTCCGTCTTGTTCATGATTGGCCCTCCGGCTCCGGCATCTAGGCTCGATCTACCTTGAAAGCTCAAACCACTATAGAAGATTTGGATCACTTGATATGTTGGAATTCCGTGGTGAGGGCATTCCCTTTGGTGGTCCTTGTATCTCTCCCATGCTTCATAGAGATTCTCTCTAGGCAATTGCTTAAAGCTTTGGATTAAGGCTCTAGCCTCCGCCGTCTTCTTTGGTGGGTAGAAACGGGACAAGAAAGCCTTTGTGACATCATCCCATGTCTTCAAGGAATTGGGCTTCACTTCTTTGTCTAGCCACTCCAAAGATCTTCCTATTAGAGAGAAGGGGAACAACTTAAGGCGGATAAACTCTTGAGAAACTCCATTGACATTGATAGTGTTGCAATATTTTTCAAACTCCTTAAGATGGTTCAATGGGCTCTCGTTCTTTGCCCCACCATATTGCCTTCTCTCGATCAAGGTGATCATTTCCGGCCTAATTTCAAAGTCATTCTCCGGTGATATAGGTGGAGCTATGGCGCTCTCATACCTATAAGCCCCGGGCACTCCAAGCTCCTTCAAGGTAACTCTTGAATTACTTCCCATGACTTGGGATCTACACACACAAAACTTAAAGACAATATTAGTAGCACGGCTACAAGTGTATCCTAGAGAAACAAAATCTTTTTGTATTTTATCAAAAATGAAATAGACTCAAAAACTTCATACACTCAAGCACCATTCCCCGGCAACGGCGCCATTTTGACGTGGCTAGGAATGGTAGGTCGTTGGGCTACCACCTTGCCCTATCAAACAATATTTATATGCTTAACCAACCCCTAATAGTCTAGCGGCAAGTCAAGGTCGAATCCCAAGGGAATGATGTTAAGTGCACGAAGTCTAGATTAAGCTATTTCGAAAACAAAAGGGGTTTGAAGTAGGACTAGGTCTAAACTAGGTATGCAAACTTGTATTTAATCGATCTAAAACACTAGGGCAATGGATCCACATACATTCACAATGGAATTGGTAATTTGGGAGGTCAAACCGACTAAGTCAATCGATATGAGGGAAAACTATCATGTATCCAAAAGAGCATGCTAAGGTGGTTCACCTAGAGGTCTAACTAGCGTCAACTATGCTAAACACTAACTAGGGAACTTAACAAAGCACCTCAATCGTGAAATTGCAAGTCTACTAATCAATTGTCCGTGTCATAGCATACTTACAATGCAATCTAGTGTATTAATCAAAGATGGCCAAACCTCAATTAATCACACACATGCACATGAAAAATCAACCAATTTAATCATATCATCAACTCCATCAATTATCCCCAAATTACACTATTCCATCATTCATGCATGCTTCACCATCTCCCTAGCTAGAGAACTACTCACTAGCCATAGAAATGGAGATCAAAACTACAACATTCATCAAATTAATCATCAACATGCTTGAATTCAAAGATTAAACTAACAATCAATCAATAACCAAATCAATCATCAACAATATGAAAAACTAATGAAATCAACTAAAATCAAACTTGAATTGAGATTAAGAAGAAGATCCTTACAAAACTTTGATCAAAAGATCAAATACAATGATGAATTCTTGAACAACACCAAAGATCATGAGTTTCTCTCTCTAGTTCTTGAGTTTCTCTCTCTAAAAATTCTCCAAAAACTAACTATCTCATTCAATCTAAAACTTCCTTTTTAAAAATAGGTAGAAATAACTATATATACAAGGAGGAGGTCGGAAATGACGCCCAAAAATAGACCCACGCAGGTGCGGGCGCTCGGAGGAGAGAGAACGGTGCGCACGGGAGCACACCCAGGTGTGTGCGCTCGCACACACCAGATGTGCGCCCGCACACACCCTATGTGCGGCCGCACACGACTGATGTGCGGCCGCACACTCCTCATGTGCGCCCGCACATAGCTGCAGCGCCCTCCTTTCTTCTTTGCCTTTGCTCACAAGGTGCACGCATCCTAGATGATGATGATGAAGGACAAGGTAGGCAGCAACTTCCTTGAATTTCTTGAAGAAAATGAGCCATGAGGAAGGCATTTATAAGGCCTTGAGCATGCCCTTTTGATCCCTCTTTTGACTTGAAACTTCTTGCACAAGCTTTAGGCATGAAAACAATGAAAGATCATGGAGAGGAAGCTCGGGAATCCTTGGACAATCAATCACAACCTACAAACAAAGGAGAAAAAGCAAATAAAAGGGAAAAATAACAAATAAACTAGAAAAAGCACCAAAAAGAGAAACTAACTACAAAAAGCATAAAATGAAGAAAACAAGAATAAAACTAAGGAAAACTAAAGAAAGGAGAGATAAAATGGAATAAAAGTCATCCAAAAAGGAACCAAATGAGTGCCAAAAATGTCACTCATCAGGCATGAGCGAAAATTAAAATCCCTTGGAATATTTATAATATCCTAAACTAATCCAAAAAATAATTAAAGAAAAGTAATAAGAAAATAATAAATACATAATAAGTTGAATTATTATTGGATGATAGAAGATGACGTGGCATAAAACCGCAAGAGAAGTCGAGAACATGAGCTACATGTGGCTACTTTGGCTGCTCGTCAAAACCCGGGGCCGCAGGGTGGTTCCCACTCCCTGGCAGTGGGGGCAGCAGCCTTCGAGTGGGCGCGGGACAGACCCGCAGCAAGATCAATCCTGCGGGTGGTTGACTGCAACGCTTGGATTCAAATGCTCATAACTTCTGTTCTAGGATGTTTCTCGGGGCGTGTGACCTATCATTGGAAAGCTCTTCAAGTCTAGTTTCCAATTCAACTTGAATCACTTCAATCCAATCTGTAGAACTCGAGTTATAATCAAAATAGTGGACAAAGGTCATTTTTGATACTTTGCAAATCTTCGTTTTTCTTCATTTCTAACTCAAATTCATTTCTGTAAAGTGCATCACGACCCTTGTGGATGCTATATTCATTCCTCATACATATTAATCTCATAATAAGCTTCCACAAACGCATATCCTTCATTGAGCGACCTCGATTCATCAACTTTTCATCCTTTTATTGTCCGATTCTTCCAAAACCACTCCGAAAACGTCTAAATAGTTATGAAAACTACATGAAACATTAAGAAGACACAAACAAAGCGTAATAGAGCATAAAATTGAAAAATTATGCAACTGCAACCTAAAAAGTGACAAAAGACTCAAAAAGCAATTATAAAACTAGCATAAACGTGCCTATAAACTCTATATAAATATGACTCATCATGCGACAAGTTAGTTTGTTGGCGACGGCGTGGAGTTTTATTCCCTTTCAAATTATGACTATTTTTCGGACTATTTTCTTATAAATAGGGTCCCTGGACCTCCGTTTTCAATCATCAACTCTCATCCAGCATCACTTGATTCTTTCTCTCTCTGTCTAAACTAGCTTTTTACTAAACACAATTCCGCATTCACAAGCACTTGAAACACCTAGCCAAGTTCGAAGTTGCTTTTGCCCTAGACGTAAAAGATTTATACATTCTGAGGGTTTGGTTCCAAATCCAGTCTAAACTTTTAAACTCTTTCTTTCAATTCTTTAATTAAATGGTTTGATTTATTATTTTATCGAAGTTAAATAACGCGTGTATTTTGTTATTAGAAAGAGGTACGAGGCTTTAAAGTAAGTAATTAGCTTACTCCCTATTTATTTCAATGTAGAAAGCATGTTTAGATTTGTTTAATTCCTAGTATCATGTTAAGATGTTTTTAATGCTTTCTAGTATCATGTTTAGGGTGCCTTTTATGCTTTCTAATAGCATGTTAGTATCATGCTAAGTTTAAAGCTTTGATCTTTATTGCTTATAGTGACATGCTAGGGTTTGTTATTGCTCTTGTTAGTATCATGCCTAGGATCTTAATTATATTTATTATTATGCTTTAGCGTTGATATGATTATTATTATGATTATGTTGCTTGATATATATTATTGTTATTGCTTGATCATGCCTTTTATGCATGTTTAAAGGGAATTTGTACTTAAAATCACGCTTAATAAGATAATTAATAATTTGGTTTAGGCTAATATGATTTTAATTCAAGTGATCGCCAATAATAGATTTGTTTGTGCATTAATATTCAACCAGCATAGATTAAACAGGTTTAGGATTAATCTAATGATTGCATGTTAGTCAGAAAGCGCACATGAATACGAGTAGAATAAAGTTGAGGCCTATTTTATAGGGCGGGTCCTTTCTTTTGTAGATTGGATTCGTACTCTCATCCCCGAATCCTATTTGGTTCTAGACTCTTTGGAGTTGACGATCTCATGGACCGTTAAGGGGTGTAACCTTCAACCTATGAACGGTTTACAAGTTTGGCGACTCTTTTGCTCTAGCTTCCTTCCCTTTGGACACCACCATGCTTAAGTGTATGATTACAGTGGGGTTCAAGCTAGGGATAATGCTTGAAATATTCCCTACAATGGGCCACTTACCAGTTGACACGTGTCAGCCTCATATATCAGTTGGAATTGCGGCCTTCAAGGCCTAATTCCCCAGAAAGCTGCAAAACGCCGCAGCCCAGGCCACCAAATCTAGGTCAAAGTTACCTAAGAGAGGGCAAATCTTCCAATGACCCTATAAATTGGGAGATATCCACGTTCAATCATTTATTAGAACCCTACATTTTCTCACATCAGAGGAAACACCTGATCTCGGAATCCAAGAAGATCTCACTTTACTCTCCGCACCCTTTCACATTCTCCTACGTATCCTGAGTTGATTGTCGGAGGCGAAACTCCAACCACCCGGGGTCTCTGTTGTTTTGCAGGTACAGACGCCACCAGACCAATCTTTGAGTTGTAACTCTCCTGAGGGACTAAAAACACCCAAAACAATTGTCACCCAGCTCGTCATCATCAACATCATTGTCATCCAACTCGTCATCATCAAAACAACAATCAACATCATTTTCCAAATGTACTTTTTCGACCAACTCAATGTTTTGCAGACATTACATTTACCAGTAACTAAGGACTTGTTTGGTTGGTAGGAAATGGTGGGGGAAGTTAGAATTCCCAGGAAGTGAAAGCATAGGATGGTGTTTATTGGTTGGCACAAAGTTGAGAAAATGGAGAAAATCAGAATTCCCAGGAAGTGGAAATTCCCATAGATCATGGGAAGTTATTTACCACCACCCCCCTAGGTAAGTCAGACTTCCTATGATTATAGGAGACAAAAATGCATATAATTCTCCATTAATTAGCTAATTTAGGTAAAAATATCTTATTTTGTTAAACCTTTTGTTGCTTTATCTCCTCCATCTTCGTCTTAGGACCTGCAATTTTTTCATTCGTTGCAGATCTGGGATTTTTATTATTATCTTTTTTTTTTTTTTTTTTTTTTTTTGCAAACCTCAATTGGATTCTTCCCATATGTGGGCGATTAAACTCAAGCTTGCAAAATGCAAATATCATTATTTCAATTTTCAAATCCAGTCTTATATGGAGTAGATTTTATACTCCTATTTGTTAAGAAGGAATTAAAGTTCAATTATATTTTAATTTTTTTTTTTAAACCAGGAATATAAGTTCATTGATACTGGTAGATTAGAGAAAGCGAGAAAGACTTTTTTTTTAAAATTTTTTTATCTTTTATTTTTTTTGGGGAATTTTAAGAGTGAATGGAATTTATTTACGAGATCTTAGTCTGAAAGCTTTAATGTGAGCTATGCTTTTCCGAAAATAAAGAAGTAGTACTCGTAGTTGATGTTATTAAATTACAAGTTAAGATCAATTAATCAAATAAAGCTCAAGATATTATTCCATGGGAAGTGCAAGCTCCTTAGTGTTAACCAAACATCACAAACTCAATTCCTAGGAATTTTACAAGGGAAGTGGATTCCCATGAATTGTAAGTTCCCAAAGGAATTTAATTCCTATGGCAACCAAAAGAGCCCTAATTCAATCATTTCCCAACAAACAATTAACTTGTAAAAAAAAAAAAAAATACCAACATAACATATTAATATACTATATCTTCTGTAAAAGAACGAAATTACCAACAAACTGTTTACCAACAACAAATACATACTGGAGCAATGTCAATCGGTTATCAATTTCCCATCTCCTACGCAGGGGCGGAGGGAGGGGGGGACAAAATTTACGAAAAAAACTATACCACAATTCCACAAAAGTCTGACAAAATCAACTAACCAAGGCAAGCTTAATTACAAATAAAAAGTGTGAAAGTGACAGGAGACTAGGAGAGTGGTAGGAAATTGGAATGACATCATATCAAACAAAAAATATAAAACAATAAAAACTTACTAAAAGACAAAACAATGAAAGTTAGAAAGTATAAAGGTAGTTTTTAATTAAGCTTTCTCGTACAACCCAATTCCCACAACGGACCTCGTAGCCTCGAACGGTCAAACTGCTACCCTGACTGCCAGACTCCGACGACCACGGTGTTGACGTCAACGCTGCCGCCAACACGCCACCACCGCACACGCATAAATTGTGAAAGACAAATCTCTTTGGATTTTTCCCCAATTCATTGTAAGTAACTTATAATTTTAAATTATCCCTTCAAACCCTAAATCTTATTTTAATTAATTGTTTAAGTGCTAATTTTTTATTTAAGTGTGAATTTTTAATTGTTTAAATTCTGATTTTTTTTTTTTAAATGGTTGATTGTGTTGTATTCCAATGTTAGGCTAAGGTTCTCAATTCTCAAATTGTTCACTTTATAAAATTATAACTTGTTATTTGTGTTTAATTGATTGGTAATATTGATTGTATGACATGATGGTAATTGAATTATTATTGATTCATTGTTTTTATTTTCATTGATTTAATTAGGACATGCGTACATGTCCTAATTAAATCAATGAAAATAAAAACAATGAATCAATAATAATTCAATTACCATCATGTCATACAATCAATAAGTTGTGCGGTCCAGTTTTCCTAAGGTGGTGCTATCCTTTTGAAAGACACATGGGCACATTGCAAGATAAAGTAAGGAATCCGGCTTTTTTTGGGCCATTTAGGATGAAAATGCGTCCTAAAATTTAGTAAGTTGCTTTTTTTTGTGATTTCAAAGCTTAGCCACCTAAAACTAAGTATAATTGACATGTTATGAGAATTAACTAGCTCATTATTTTAAAATTGTAGAAAATGGGCAAGATAGAAGTCATTTAGGCCTTATTTAAGCCATGTAGTACCAAAATGCGTCCTAAATCTTTGTAATTTGCTTTTTTATGTGATTTCAAAGCTTAGCCACCTAAAACTAAGGGTAATTGACATGTTATGAGAAATAACTAGCTCATTAGTTACAAAATGTACAAAATGGGCAAGGTAGAAGTCATTTAGGCCTTATTTAGGCCATTTAGGATGAAAATGCGTCCTCTAACTTTGTAAGTTGCTTTTTTTTGTGATTTCAAAGCTTAGCCACCTAAAACTAAGTATAATTGACATGTTATGAGAAACAACTTGCTCATTAGTTAAAAAATGTAGAAAATGGGCAAGGTAGAAGTCATTTAGGCCTTATATAGGCCATGTAGTACCAAAATGCGTCCTTTAACTTAGTAAGTTGCTTTTTTGTGTTGATTAAAAGGCTTAGCCACCTAAAACTAAGTATGATTGACATGTAATGAGAAAGAACTAGCTCATTAGTTAAAAAATGTCGACAATGGGCAAAGTTGAAGTCATTTAGGCCTTTTTTGGGCATTTAGGATGAAAATGCGTCCTCTAACTTTGTAAGTTGCTTTTTTTTGTGATTTCAAAGCTTAGCCACCTAAAACTAAGTATAATTGACATGTTATGAGAAACAACTTGCTCATTAGTTAAAAAATGTAGAAAATGGGCAAGGTAGAAGTCATTTAGGCCTTATATAGGCCATTTAGGAATAAAATACGTCCTTTAACTTAGTAAGTTGCTTTTTTGTGTTGATTAAAAGGCTTAGCCACCTAAAACTAAGTATGATTGACATGTAATGAGAAAGAACTAGCTCATTAGTTAAAAAATGTTGAAAATGGGCAAGGTAGAAAACATGTTTTTAAAAATGCGTCCTAAAACATAGTAATTTAAGTTGCTCTTTTTATGTGAGTTAATTTTTTGCATATTTATTTACACATGTTTATTCTAACATAATGTTTATATATTCCAAGTTTTGCAAGGTGCTAAAGGGTGATCCGTTAACAAGCAAGGACCTTAATGAAGTACGAGACATGTTGGCATCTTTCATCACTTTCAATTTGTAAATGTTACATCATTTTGAATTTAAACTTTGTTGATTAAACTTTAGACTACTTTATATTTATTGTTAATAAGTTAATTAGTATTGTGCAAATTTGTACTTATGTAGTATATGACACTTTATTTATTATATTGCATTTGGTTTTTAATAATTAATGTCTAAATATATATTTATAAATCTTGTTATATATAATTATATTACAGCAGAAATAATAGCAGCAATACAGGAATTACAAGCAGCAAATATTTAGGAATTATTGTAGGAAAATAAAAAAAAAAAAAAAAAAAAAAGTAATGGCCACCGGTTCAGCCATGCAACCGGTGGCAATAACCTGCCATCCCTCCAAAAAAAAATGGCGGCAAAGTTAAATTGCCACCGGTTAACCGGTGGCCAAATTAATTAATACCACCGGTTAATAAATTGCCACCGGTTTTGAACCGGTGGCCATTTGTGCTAGCTTTTGCCACCCCCCCACTGGCCAACGGTTCAAAACCGGTGGCAAAGGGGGGTTTTGAACCGGTGGCCAAGCCTATTTTTCGCCTAGTGTGTCAAACAATTCACCTAATTCAAACAATTCTAAGGGAAAACAACCCGATCTTCGACAATTCTTGTTTAAAAGAATGAAATCTCAAGGACATGAACCCACTTCATTTTGCTCCCCCCAAACTCAAGAAAATGTTGAAGAAATTGGTGGTACAAGTATTAGCAATTTACCAACGGAGGAGGAAGAATTGATATATGATGTTGAACTTCTTCCTCATGATCCGGGAAAAAGAATGAACATAATGGACTATCCCCCAAATCAAAGAAATGCGGTGAGGAGGGCTTATATTCTCAAAAAACCTTGCCAACCAAAAACTCACAACTTTCCTCAAAGACAAGCGGGAGGTTTGCGTCGTTTTAGTGTGAATTGGTTCAACAAATGGGATTGGCTTGAATATAGCATTGAAAAAGATGCCGCATTTTGTTTTGTATGTTACTTGTTTAAAGGTGAAGTTGACAATAATATGCGAGGTGATGCATTTGTTGATGGAGGGTTTAGGAAATGGAATAAGCCGGAAAGATTTGAGAAGCATGTTGGTGGAATTAAGAGTGCTCATAATCTTGCTTATGAGAAGTATGTGAACTTGAAAGATGGGAAAAATAAATCAATTGTGGATATGTTTGAAAAGGCAAGTGAGGTGATTAAAAGTGAATATTATATTCGTTTAAATGCATCTTTAACTTGTTTAAGGTTTCTTTTGGGGCAAGGTTTGACATTTCGTGGGCATGATGAAAGTGATGAGTCTTATAATAGGGGTAATTTCATTGAGCTATTGATATGGTTAGGAGAAAAAGTTAAGGAAGTAGGTGATCATACTCTTGAAAATGCACCCGGAAATTGTCAAATGACTTCTCCCCCGATCCAAAAAGACATTATTAATTGTTGTGCAAAAGAAACAACTAAGTGCATAATTGAAGAGCTTGGTGATGATTACTTTGCTATATTGGCCAATGAGTCAAGTGATATGTCTCAAAAAGAGCAACTAGCTCTTGTTTTGCGCTTTGTTAATAGAGATAATGGAAAGGTAATGGAGAGATTTTTAGGCATTGTTCATGTTGGTGATACTACCTCTTTATCTCTTAAAGATGCAATTATGTCACTACTTGTGGAACATTCATTAAGTCCATCTATGATAAGAGGGCAAGGTTATGATGGGGCTAGTAATATGAAGGGTGAAATAAATGGCCTCAAGACTTTGATTATGAATGATACTCCAAGAGCCTACTACATACATTGTTTTGCTCATCAACTTCAACTCACACTAGTTGTCGTTGCTAAAAGAAATGATAGTTGTGGTTGGCTTTTTGAAATACTTGCAAACTTGTTGAATGTTGTTGGAGTTTCTTGCAAAAGAAGAGAAATGATTCGTAATAGACAAGCTTAAGAACTTGCTCAAGCATTAGAATTGGGGGAAATTTTGAGTGGATCGGGTTTGAATCAAGAGCTTGCTTTGAAGAGGCCCGGAGATACTCGTTGGGGATCTCATTACAAGTGTCTTGTAAATATCATCCGCTTGTTTTCTACAATTGTGAAGGTACTTGTTCACATTGGAAAGCAGGGTGCATCGGAAGATAAGTTCAAAGCTCAAATTGTTTTAGGACAATTAGAGTCATTTGATTTTATTTTTGTGGCTTACTTGATGTTGACTATTTTTAGTTACACTAATGACTTGTGTATTGCTTTGCAAAGAAAGGAGCAAGATATTGTAAATGCCATGGAACTAGTTACTTTCACAAAAAGTGTATTGCAAAAAATGAGGGGACAAGGGTGGAAGACTCTCTTAAACAAGGTTACTTCATTTTGCACTAAACAAGACATTGATGTTCCCACTATGGATGCTCTTTATGTTCCTCAAGGAAGATCACGACGGTTTGTCGAAAAAGCAACAAATCTACATCATTTTCGAGTTGAAATATTTTTGGGGGTAATTGATTTGCATCTTCAAGAACTTGATAATCGATTCAATGAGAGAAGCATGGAGTTACTTACTTGTATGGCTTGCTTAAGTCCTAAAGATAACTTTTCATCTTTTGACAAAGAAAAGGTACTTAAACTTGCCTCTTTTTATCCCGAAGAATTTTCAAGTTTTGATTTGATGACACTTGAAGGTCAACTTGATATATTCATGGAAAATATGCACAATGATGAAAGATTTCAAAACTTGCGTGATCTTAACTCTCTTTCTATGATGCTTGTTAGTACCAAGAAGGATAAGACATATCCTTTTGTATATTTGCTTATCAAGTTGATGTTGATTCTTCCCGTTGCTATGGCAAGTGTTGAAAGAGTGTTTTCGGCAATGACATATGTCAAAAGTAAGTTGCGAAATAACATGGGTGATCAATTTTTGAATGATTGTTTGGTCACTTTCATTGAGAAGGAAATGTTCCTACAAGTTCCCGATGAAAAAATAATTGATCGTTTTCAAAATATGAAGACTCGAAGGATGCAATTATAATTTAATATTAAACTTTATGTAATTTTTTTTAATTTTTTTAATCGTAGGACTAATTATATGTCGTAGATTTTTTAGTTGTGAAATTTTAACTACAAAACTATCTTTGCGTTTATTTTTTTATTTAAATATTTTTGTCAAATGATGCGATGTTTAGTTGTCGTCCCCCCGGTTATATATTCCTGGCTCCGCCACTGCTCCTACGGAGATAATCCAGACTTTCAACCAACATTTATCAAATGGAAGCAATTACATGGATCTTAACAATCTTCTGTCAATTCTTAAGACAAAAATCAGCACATTCATTGCAACACAAATTCACTTACACAAATAGCACTTACCCAGTACTCATTTTACCTAGTACTCATAGCTAATCGAGGCACATTCACATTCACATTCACATTCACATTCACATTCACTTACCATTTTGCAAATCTAAATCAACTACACATTCCAAAATGTAAATAACCAGCTCTAATATAATGTTATAGATTTGTCACAGTGTGGCGGGATGGGGCGGGTCTCCTACTTGAACCCCCCCCCCCCCCATTGAAATCCCTAGCTAACGCTAAAATAACCGGCTCTAATACACTACGTAATGTTATAGTTTTGTCACATCTCCATAAACAAGAATTAAAATTAGAAACAAAAATAAAAACATCAAAACAACACTTCAATCAATCATTATTTTCTTAACAGAAAAAATTTTCTTCTTCACTTCTTCCCATTCATTCTCAGATCTTCCCACCATTGTCAACCAAACCAAAAACTCCCCCAAAGCTTGAAGGTGGTAGTGGTGGATGGCAAGAACGAACAAATACACCTCTTTGAACTTCAACGACATCTACGAGAAGAAGATCATCAACCCCAACAACACTTCCTCAACTAACTCCAACTCTCGATCACCCTCTTCTTCTACCGCTCACCCCCACAAATCTTACTCCCTCTCCGCCTCCTCCCGCCTCGGCCATGGCGGCATGCTCGTCCTCTCTCGCCCTTCCCCTAAACCTCAGCCTCAACCACCACCTCCGCAACTTCCTCAACCTGACTCTATAAATCTTTCTAACAATTCAAAACCATCCGATTCCAATTCCAATTCCGATTCCGATTCCATCTCGCTTCGTCCTCAAGGGAAGACGGGCGGAAGCCTAGCCTTTCAGGAGAAGGAGATTAGCAAGGCCGATGTTCCGTCACTTCCTAGTCCTAAGAGCAATAAGTTTGTTCCGCCTCACCTGAGGCCGGGGTTCGTGCCGAGAGACGTACCGCCTTCTCCTGAAAAGCCGAAGCTGGGGAATTATCGCCCCGGCTCGGCGCATGGGAATTATCATGGATCGCCTAATCGCTATGTTGAGGATGGACGGCCTAAGTCTGGTAGTGGGTATGAGAGAAGGATGAGAGTTCCTGGACCTGGATATGGAGATGCACCCGTTTCTGTTGCTGTTGAATCGGTTAAGGTTGTTTCGAATAGTCCGAGATCCAGTGGGAGTCGCCCGAGTTGAAATGGATGGTAATCCTCTTTTATATTAATAGATAGATATATTGTGTTT
Organism: Chenopodium album; assembly: GCF_948465745.1. Classification (NCBI taxonomy): domain Eukaryota; kingdom Viridiplantae; phylum Streptophyta; class Magnoliopsida; order Caryophyllales; family Amaranthaceae; genus Chenopodium; species Chenopodium album. The sequence goes on along the minus strand of NC_137860.1, from coordinate 19,638,015 downwards.
ATTTGTGAATATATATATAGGTTGTATGTGATTGATTTAATTTTTGTGTTTTTGTTTTTTTTTTTTATAGTGATATTTAGTTATTGAGGTTATTGTATACGTCAAATATCTTTCTACTAATGGGTTTGCCACTGGCATGAATTGACTATCTTTATGGGTTCAAGTTTGCTGTCGAATTGTTGGTCTGTCTGAGTAAATTTATATCCTCTTCAGTCAAAATCAAACATATGAAATTTTATTAGTAGTATTGTATTTGTTGTGATTCCTTTTCGTCGTAAAGCAAATGAACTGAAGAAATATAATACCTATCACGGTATCACGAAGAGAGGATATTAAAAAGATTTGGGGGGTTTGAGGAGGGAAATGTAGCAGAGGATTGGGCTTTTGGAAAAGGAGAAGAATGGTTGTTATATCCTCTGTTGTGGGATTATTGATACCATGTTTGATTTCCATCTTAGATACCCTTTGTTGATCTATGATACATTTAAGCTTTAATTTGAAGAATTGGATAATGCCATAAAATTTACTGGGTTGAGGGATCTTACATGGATCAAATGATGTCATGATGCTTGTGATATCTTCCCTCGGTACACTATTATTTACTCATAAACTAAAATATTCAAACAAGTACTTAATGATACATTTGTTCTTTCAATATTGTCTGCTGCTGCGGCTGTCATCTTTTGTTCTTTTGCTGTCGTGGGTAATTTTACCATTGAATGAGTAAATTTTTTTTTTTGTGCTATCTATTTGTGAAGTACTTACAAAAGCACTATTTTTTTTCTTTCCTTTATGCCTTTTTTTTCCTCACAATATATGATGATAAGTAAACATTTGGCAAATTGCAACTGAACATGAGTTTGAGAAGGTGATAATGAATGCTTACTGGAGTAGATATGCTGAAATGACTGTACATTATGAATTCATGTATTAATAGCTGAAAACCCATTATTTAATAAACAGTCATCAAAGTTACTATGATTGACATTTTTTGCTAATATAATCCCTGTATTCAGCGATAGTAGATTAGTAGTCGAATAAAAAAATTAAGACGTTTGCAACAATTCCTTAGGCCTAAAGTAGCGCTCTTTTTGTTGGAAAAATGTCAGGTATATTTTTTAGGGTGTCTAGTATGAGTTGAAAGTTGAAACAATTCTTAAAGCAGAAACTGACTGTGTTCGCATATTGAAAACAAACCCTTGCTGCTGAGCTAGGAAAAACTAATAAAAAAGGTATTTAGTGATCATGGTGAAACTTTCCTTATAAAAGTTTGGGACAATGAGGCAGTCAATTTTGGTAGGAGTAAATTTTGTGACATAAGTTTCAAGTGTGCCCTCCAATATCCACTGTTACCTCTAAATTCATGCGCCATAAAGCCCATAATTGATAGCTTGTAGGATATGAGATGTTGTTTGCTGTTTGGATGTGAACTAAGCTTATGGGGGTCAATATAGGACTATGTAGACAAGGAAAGTATTATGAAATCAATCATTGGAAGGGGAACTGAGGAATAGGAACTCCATGCGTTGCATGCATGACAACCGCGAAGTCTTTCTAAGTAATTATATTTGTGACCTTTAAACTGGAGTTGTTGCAAAATGTTGGCCAATGTGTATAAAATGCTTATTACATCAGCATAGAAGCTGATGGTTATTTGTTTATGTTTTTAATGTTCTACTTGGTGTCAAAAACATTTTATAAGAGTTTCTAACTCACATGAGAAGAAAATAAAATGCACGTAATGTTCATGTGCATATGTCTGCCTGGAAACTTCTAGCATTTGCTAAAAAAAATTAAAATGTTTTGAAAACCCTTTCGGCTGTGCAGCCTATGCTTACATTAGTTTTTTAAGAGCATAGGCCCTTTTTTCTTTCTCCATGCCTTCAACTTGTTTCTCATCCACTTTGTTTCTTTGCTGCATTGGCCACATACCATAATGGAGGATGTTTTGTTGTATACTTGGGTTTTCTATCGAATAGTTGGTTGATGGGAGGACAAGGGGAGGTTTTTAGGCTCTTCTTACATTGTAAACATGAATATTTGAGTTCCAATTTCAGTTATTGGCAATTGCTTTACATCAATCAAATTTTTGATTCTGAATAGGAGAAGAGATATTTGACTGAAAATAAAAATTGAATTTTGTTGGAGAGGTGATTATAAGAGATGGAGTTTGAAGAAAATTCTCGTGAAAATATGAAAGAGGCAAGTGAATATGTCAAAGAGGAACTTGTTAAGATAAAGGTTCCTTAGAAAAGAAGTTAACTTATGAAAATGAAAGATGGATATATGGGGTAGCTAATGAGTCACATTGCATAAAGGCATGGTTTCTAAGCCATATATGGCGTAACTATTTAGTCATAATTGAAAAAAAAGGATTTTTTTGACTTTTACCACAAAAAAAATCACAAAATTGTTTTTTACTACGAAAAATTTTAAAAGTTTTATTTTACCACAAAAAAAAAAAAAATTTTTTACTACCTGCCGTCAAAATCTAACGGAATTTTTTAAATTCTTCGATTTTCGTGCCAAACGCATGGTACTTAGGGGTTTTGGGGAGCATTTTGGGCCTTTGGAACCAATTTGGAGTTAGAATTGACAAAAAATGATCGGAAATACTTCCTATTGCGTGTTTAAAAATACCTCGATTTGCGTGAAACACGCAAAACAAGGCATTTCCGATTATTTTTTTGTCAATTCTGACATCAATTTGGACTTGTAGGGCCAAAATGCTCTCTAAACCTATGAAAACTCTAAACATGTTTTTGCACACGAAAATCGATAAAAAAAATTTTAAACCATTAAATTTAACGATTTTTTTGACGGTAGGTGGTAAAAACAATATTTAAATTTTTTTTGGTGGTAAAATAAAACTCTTAAAATTTTTGGTAGTAAAAAACAATTTTGTGATTTTTTTGGTGGTAAAAGTCAAAAAATCTTTGAAAAAATGATTCTGCAAAATATGATATACAAATCTTTATACACTCTCACACATGCATATGTAGCTAACAAATTGAAACATAAATAACTCAACAAGAATATGTAACTTTCTCTATTTAAAAGTAACTGTATTTTGATTTCTTACAATTTACAGTTCACATAGATGTGTCTTCTTTCCCTCCCTTTTTGTCTCCTTGCTTATTTTTTTTTTCTATATATGATATTCCCATTAGTCCAAACACGGTTATATCCCTGGTTGACCTTATTTGGCATAAAGCACAAATTTTTTAATTTTGACAGGGAAAGAAAAATAAGTTTGGAATTCAACTGTAATGGCTATCCTTATCATTGCTTTCATCCATGTCTCAATTCCTTTCGTTTGACCTAAATTACAAGTTGCAATCTATCTGCACGCCATGATTTTTACTGTATAATTTGCATCACTGAAATTGAGAATCCACAAGAAATTGAGGCGTTTATTAATTTTTTTTTTGTGAATTTTTAGATTAAAAAAAAAGGTGAAGGCTTCCAATATATCCAGCTTATTTTGCTTTTTCCTTTAAAGTTTAAACTATACCTTGTCTGATCAAACATTATGTATTCTTGGTCTTGTACTCTTGGTGTACAATAGAAACAATTTTGGTCTTAATATTAATGTTTCCTTGGGTTTTGTTACTTGGATATTGGTGTCCGACATGGGTACTTGTCCTAGTGTTGGACTCATCCATTTTGTGAAAAAGTTCCATTATTATGACCCAAAATGAAGTTCCAGATGTCATACCCATGTTAGGGTGTCTAGGATTTGACGCATGTACTTGAGGTGAAAAGTGAAAGGAAGAGTTTTGGTAACATAGGCCTTGGGCATTGATAGCTCCCCTGTTAAAATTGCTTCATTTATTAAACAACATTTATTTCTGTCAATACTGAATAATGAATGTTTGTTGAATTCGAAATAACAATCTTACGTGCCAAAAGCTGTGCTTCCTTCTGAACATTCATTTCCCATGTAATCATAGGTCCCCTTTCAAACCCTTTAAGCTTGTTCCTTTAACTACTCCTTTCTTCCATGGACTTGGAGCCTTGGAGGTCTGCTCCTGACATTGTTTCATGCTTCTGCATCATTATTGCTGATTGTTGTATCAAAGCACAACTGCTGAGGGATTATGAAAATGGTTTGGACAAAGATTGATGACAAAGAAAAAGAAATTATGATAGACTATAAAGTAAATCCAATGCAGCGTGTTAATGTGCACCCATTTACAGAAGACATACTAGGTTTATTCTGGGTAAAATATTTCTTTTACTCGCAGAATGAACTTGCTGCCTATAAGTAGATGGTTTTGAATTGTCAAATTTACATGATTCTTCCCTAAAATTCGGAGCTGCTTATTCAGCATGCAGACATCAGTGTGTGTAATTGATGCATAGCATAGCATATCTGTGCTGGGTATGTCAGGAGCTGAAAGCAGCTCTTGCATATGCATAAATGTTGATGCTGAATGACTGGAGCATCAATGTGAAACGATATCTGGAATGCGCTTTCTTTAACAGGTGTATAACAGTTACTGTAGATTGGACTTCATTTTTTATGCTCTAGTCAATGGTTTCGTGAGATGTTTGTCTTAAAAATCATTTGTGCATTGATCATGTGAGTTTCTGATCTTTGTTCAACGTATATTGGTCTGTCATCTTGCTGCTAGCAGTCCTAGCACCATAGTGAATTTCTTTTGGCATTCTGCGCAGATGCATTCATGAAATCTGGACTCATTTCCAAGTGTGGAGCTAAAAGTTCAACTGGTACAGTTATATTCCAAGGATGAGGAGCTTCAACAGCTGAAACCCTGAGTTCTTGTACATTTTAAACACCTTTGAAATCTCCAGTACATGGATTCTGAAGTTCAGGGGACTAGAAGAATGGTGTTGGATCATATGGTGTCAGATATGGTGCTGTATGAAAAAGAGGCTTGATGATCGATCCAATGGCTTTTTGGTTGGTAGGTGATCTCGTCTGGCTGATAGTTAGGATTACTCACAATTGCATAGACCTTCTAAATTGTAGAATCCTTGTGTTCTTTTATGAATTTGAGTGATGAACAATGTTTCTGACGTAGATTTTGCTGCAAAAATATATGAATATGATGGATATCTTATATCTTTGTACCTTACTCTGATTTTTGTACTGGTGATTGAATACTTATATTATGTAGATGTAATGTCCAATATAGAGGTAGTGTTTCCTTCACTAATCGACTATGTTAGTTAATTTCCTTTTATTTGTGTTGTCATTGTTTAAGAATCCCTCTCTAATCGACTGATTAATCAAACATGTAACAGCCATCAAAATTTAATGTTTTATATAGTTTGGAATTTATGGAATAATGTTACTTTTCAGTTACATCGTTTTAAGAGATAGTTGACTTCTTTCTGTACATATCTTGAATCCTCTGTCACTTTGTACCATATCTTAGTTCTCCCAACCAGATGCAATCGTAGCGAATATGCTCTTCTCCTGAAGTGAGCAAGTATGTATCTCCTGCAACTCCAGTGAATAACCTATGACTTGCTGCAAGCATCTCTTGCTTTATATGCACCCAAAGAAAAAGCGCAGCTCTGTTTCATGACATTCCCCTTATTAGCCGAGCTGATTCTCTTATTAGCCAAAATTTTCTCTACTCTGCAATCTACCTTATAATGTAAGCCACAAAATGATTTATGTTTATGCTAAAATAACACTATTCCAGACCCCTGTTCATGGCATTCTTACTGTCGTTTAGTGTCATTGCTCCATTTTTTCTATAAACTTCACGGACTAAGGCTTTGTAAAATCCTAAGCCTGCATCTTATACCGTGCTTTACCTTGCATATGTGATACCAAACAATGTGTGTCTTGCTTGATGGCAATATACTAGTTCAGCTTTTCCAATGCCAATTTTCCTTGGAAGGCTAAATTCCCGACTTTGAGTAACAAACCCTATCCCAATTGATTATTCCAGCTCTGGTTCATTCATATGTAGTTCAACTTACTATCTAGCCTCGAGAATTTCCTGCAGATACTATGTACTTTCTGAAGAACATTTTGCCAATTTAGCATAAGGAACATTTGTGCTCAATAATATGTCCTATTTTTATCGAGAGATTAGACTACAAATCCAGAATTCCAGAAATATGTCCTATTTTTATCTTAAGAAATCATAGTTCAATTTTCTAGTGTTCATATGAGCACCAAGGTATCTGAATGGCAGGAAACCAATTTCGAATCTAGTCGCATCACTTGGTTTTGCTCATCGATCAGCAGCTTTCCTCCCTCATATACTAGCCGAATCCCCATATGTCACAAACTCTCATTAGTTTGCTTTCAGTTATGTGTCATAAACTAGCTGAACCCCTTGCTGCAGTAAATAAGCAGTTACAAAATTGCCCAAATTGATTACGAGTACTAAAAAATCATCAGCAATGCTTATAGATAGTTGATTGTTTAAATCGAGTCTTCTAGCCATTCAAAGAACGAAGAGCAGGGTGAGATTGGATGCCCATGTCCTATGAGAGGAGTCTGAGGACACCCATTATAAGCAAGCAGAAAGCAGTAGTAACATAGGCTTCATCCTCAGGAAATCTCAATTATCCCATTTACGTCAAAAGTATCTAGTCAATACATTCCACACACACACTTGAGCCAAAAATTATGCACATATGCACAAAAAAGTCTTGCACAATAAATTTTGCACACAATTGAGTCCAAATTATTTGCATATTTAGTTCAAATTTTATGTGCGCACATTTGGTTAAAAAAAAAATAGGAAAAATGGAAATAAATAATCCCACCTTTGCCCGAACTGAAAATAACAAACCCACCTTTTGATATTTACGAAACAAACCCACCTTTGTATGTAATCTTCTTTTAATGAACCTTTTTACCTATAACCTGTTAAACAAGTTAAAATGTTTTTTTTATTATATTTTAAAAGCCACGTGTTGCTCGATAATTGGTCCAAATAAAATAAGTTAAAGACAAAAAAAAAAGGAAAAAAAATAGAAAAAAAAACCACCACCCACCAGCCACCCCCCAAGCCTCCCCCAAGCCACCGCGAAACCCTAACTTTGCCTTAGCCCCAGCAAAAACCGGCCGGCCGCCACCCTTAACCCCTGAAAACGGCCGGCCGGGACCCCCTTATACCAAAGCCACCCCCGAATTTCACCCCTGACTTACATCCTACCCCCGAAACCACCATAAACCACCACAACCGCCGCCCTTAATACCATCACATCCGCCGAAAACCCCTCCCTAACCGCCGAAAACCCCTAAAACCTCCCTACCAGCACCGAAAAACACCACCTAACCTCCCTAACCACCCCGAAAGACGCCATCTTAACTCCCTAACCACCCCGAAATCTCTCATTAACACCCTAAAAAACCACCAAAACCCGCGAAGGTCCTCGGTTTCCCAGGTGGACTGGTGACGGCCGGCCGTTTTCGGTGGTTAAGGAGGGAGGCCGGCCGGTTATGGTGGTGGAGGGGGTAAAGTCTAGGGTTTCACGGTGGCTGGGGTTTTTTTTTTCTTTTTTCTTTTTTGTTTTTTTTTTTAAAAATGAAATGCACCAATTATGAGTTAACACGTGGCATTCAACCTACTAAACTCGGTCACCAACAGGTCAAGGTTCATTAAAAGAAGATTATATACAAAGGTGGGTTTGTTTCGTAAATATCAAAAGGTGGGTTTGTTATTTTCAGTTCGGGCAAAGGTGGGATTATTTATTTCCATTTTTCCAAAAAAATATGCACATAAAATTTTTCTTGTCCTTCACATAAAGTGCTTAAGTTTAAAGAAAGGAAAATAATTGAACATCGTATTCAGAGCAAGTTGGAACAAACCTAAAGAGAAAATTTTGGTATAGAAAGGAGTATTGCCTTAAAAATTGAGAAAATACAAGTTTATTAATTTAATAAATAAAATTTGTTTATCAAAATGACAAAATTGTAAATAAATTCAAAGTTGGAAATGGCCATTAGATTCGTAGATTTTTTATATGGCATAGGGTTAGAATGAGTAAAACCTAGACGTAATGTTTTTCTATCTCTAATTTAATCCAAGTAAAACGAGACATAGGAAAAGGGGTCGCAGTGAAGTTAAAATAAACTCATATCCTTGTGACCTTGTTACATAATCATAAAATTATACTTCCTCTGTTCCTTTAATATTGAAATATTTACCATTTTAGTGTTTAGAAAATTTTACAAATATAAAATATTGCAACATTTGTACATATTTTTTCTCTATCTTTCTCCTCTTCTTAAAATGTGTGTGTAGACACGGAAATTTTATAAGTGTCATACATTAAATTAAATAAATTTATTTGGGATAAATCATATTATTGATCCATTTTAATTATTTTTTGGCCCACCCAAATAAATAATCCGAATTAATCAAATACAATTCGGGTTATAAAATAAATCAAATGGACCAGGTTAAAAGACTTCTAAGTCATGAAATGGGCCAGGCCCAAACCTATTAAGTCCACTTCAGGGGTTCTCATCTCCTATAAATACACCATTCCTCCATCAGTTGAGGGGATCCAGAAATCATTATTCCAAGAGCTCATAAAACTCAAAAGGAATTCTCTCTGAAGTGAGTCAATAAGCACATCAAATTCGTACCGACTTGTTCAGATACACTCAAACACAGCTGAACGGGATTAAGCTTCATAAGCCCTCGTTCAGGTGTATTCAAACAAAATCCTTCGAATACAGGTTGACATCATCAAACGTCACCTTGCATTCAAACTCAGGTTGACATCATCAAACGTCACCCTGCATTCAAACTCAAGTCGACGTCATCAAAGGTCACCCTACAGGTGTCACACACGTGTCATCGTCAAGCTGCGGAACAGAATCAGAGGATTTAGTTTATTTTATTATAAACTGTTATACAGAGATTGTACCCAAAAATTCACATATTAATATAAATTCATTTGTTACTTTATTTCTCGTCTTTATTTATTTAGACTCGAAATTTGTGTAAACAAATTTTTGGCACGCTCGGTGGGACTATCTCTGCCTCTCATCTCTGTTTTCGTACGTTCAAAAAAAAAATTGAAATGGCCTCAAAGAACACTGTCGCCGAAAGGACCTTTGCTACAGCTCAACAAAGGGCTGCTGAGTTGGCTGAAATGCTCAACAGCCAAATTGATGAGGGCATCGTTACTAGAGGGATGAAGAAAGCTGTTGTTGACTCTGCCGCAAGAAGCTTGCGCGCCGCATCAGTCCCTACCAAGGCACGAAAAAGTCGCGCTCGTCGTGCTGCTTCTGTGACGTCTGTCACGTCCTCCACTCATGAACCACATGAGAGTCTTGTGTTTGGTTCGTTCGGGCCTGTCACCTACACAAACTCATCCTTTGATCACTCTGATGAAGGACATGACAATGAGTTTAGTGTGAGCTCACCTGAGCCTACTTTTGTTGCTGTTATGGTGACGAATACTAAGACGGTCGAACAACAACTGGCTGAAATGAGCAGTATCCTTGAACAGCTGAAGAAGGATGGGGAGGAAAAAGATGCTCAAATCAAACAGCAAAATGAACAGATTGCTGCTTTGACCAAAAAGCTCGAAAAACGATCGATGGAGACTGAAAGCGATGACAGTTCGGATAGTAGTATTAAATCAAAGGAATTAAAGCCAAATGGATCAAACAATTTAATCACTGCCGAACAAGTTCAAGCTATGATAGCCAATGCTGTCAAGAGCCAACTTGGAGGGGGAGGTTCATACAATAGCCGACGTTATGTGAAGCCTTACACTAGGAGAATAGATGAGTTGAAAATGCCGTTCGGATACCAGCCTCCAAAATTTCAACTCTTTGATGGAAAGGGTAATCCAAAACAACATGTTGCACACTTCATAGAGACGTGCAGCAATGGTGGTACCAGGGGTGACTTGCTTGTTAAGCAATTCGTTCGTTCTCTTAAGGGAACCGCTTTTAATTGACTGGTACACCAACTTAGAGGCTGAGTCCATTGACAGTTGGGATCAAATGGAAATGGAATTTTTGGGGCGATTCTTCAGCACTGAGCGTGTTGTTAGCATGACTGAGCTAACTCAAACTGCACAATGGGATGAAGAGCCAGTCATTGATTACATCAACCGCTGGCGCGCTCTAAGTTTGGAATGTAAAGATCGGCTGACTGAAACCTCTGCTATAGAGATGTGCATCAACGGGATGAGTTGGGAACTACATTACATCCTAAAGGGGATCAAACCAGGATCTTTTCAAGAGTTGGCGACGAGAGCTCATGACATAGAACTCTCAATTGCCTACAACAAGAAGAAGAAGGGGCTTTCTTTGGAAGCCAAGAAAGAAAAGGAGTATTACAAAAATGACAAGTCATCCAAAAGTTCAACTAAGGAGACGTTGTCTGTGACTACTTCTTCTGCACCCGTCAAAATTTCGAGTAAAAAGAAAGAAGAAAGTAAGGGTTTATCTTCGAGATTTGTCAAGAAAGATAAACCCACTTTGAAAGAGCTTCAAGCTAAGAAGTACCCTTTCCCAGACTCTGACTTGTCTGGCATGCTAGACAAATTGCTTCAAAACAAAATCATTGAGTTGCCTGAGTCAAAGCGACCTGAGCAAATGAACAAGACATCCGATCCCAATTATTGTCCGTATCATAGGTTGATCAGTCATCCTATTGAAAAGTGTATAACACTTAAGGAGAAAATTATGCAATTGGCGAAGGATGGAACAATTGAGCTAGATGTCGACGAGCCAGTGACATCAAATCATGCCTCAGTAGCTACTGAACCATCATTTCAGGCACAAACTTTGCAATTTGGAAGTTTGGAGCCAGTGATCATACTTGTAGAGAGTCAACCCATTCGACATGAAGTCTCGTCCCAGGTTGAACATCAAACACATGTTGACGCCCAAGATGAAGATGATGACGAAGGGTGGACATTGGTGACAAGGAGAAGGCCAAGAAAACATGTGCATGCTCCAAAACCACAACCTTCATATCGTAGAAAAAAGCAGCAAAAGAAGAGAAAGCCCAAGCATTCAAAGGGTAAAAAGAAAGAAAAAGGGGCCAGTAAGCAAAAGGTCCTCCCTATAGATTTGCTTGAGCAAGAGCCGTTGTCTCCCATAACTTTGGAGGAATATTTCCCGGAAGACTACTTTACTGTGGTTACGGCGAATATGGTTTCCTTTGTGAAAAGTGAGGAGGAACAAGTTGATAATGAAACATCAACAAAATCAGCTGTACAACAATCTAAGGTGGTAGTAAACCCAAAAATATCTACTGTCTTGGATGCTCTTCCTTCACGTATGGGATGGAGGCAAATTTTTCATTTGCCTAAAGAGATGTGTCAACAGTTATCGCTTGCACTTCAACACCCAGAGTTGTATGCCGATAAGGTGAAAAATGCTAGAGAACCTGCGGAGGACGCCACAAAATGTGTGTCATGCAACGCAGCCTTAGCTTTCACAGATGATGACTTGTTGATGGGGTCAAAACCCCACAATAGACCTTTGTTTGTGTCAGGGTACATCCGCGAACAAAAAGTGAGTCGCATTTTAGTTGATGGTGGATTCGCTGTCAACATCATGCCAAAATCCACTATGACAGAGTTAGGAATCAAGATGGATGAACTATCTAACAGTCGCATAGTGATCCAAGGATTTAACCTTGACATTCAGCGTGCAATAGGCATAATACGCCTAGAACTCACAATGGGAGAGTTAACTTCATCAACTCTCTTTCATGTGATTGACACCAAGACATCATACAAGATGTTGCTAGGACGCCCTTGGTTGCATGAGAATGGTGTTGTTGCATCGACCCTCCATCAATGTCTCAAGTACTATCGTGGGGGCGAAAAGAAGATAAATGGGGATGTCAAACCCTTTAGCAAAGCAGATTCTTACTTAGCTGACGCCAAGTTTTTTGAGGAAGAGGAGGCGTCAAGTGAGATACTACCTTCGCAAGTCCTTTCAACCGGAAAAAGAGAAGTTAAGGAGAGCATTGCTTTAGCTACAAATGCCGAAAAGACATCTCATGTTGAAGAGAAGCCTCAACAAAAGGTAGAAGTGGAGAAAAAGAGTGACTCTCAGCTTGTCATAAAAGAAAAGCCAAAGTTGACAACTCCTATTTTGCGATACATCCCAAAATCACGTCGCAAGGAGGGAGAATCACCCTTTGAGTGTCGCGAGGTTAACTTCGATGCCAAGGTAGCCAAGCCCATTGATGACACTACTCTACAAAGTTTGAAGAGTAAAACAACTGTACCATTGGGTAAAGGCACACAAAGCCAAATTTCTAAGTTGCCAACAGAGTCATCCAAGGCAAAAGAGCTTAATAAAGCAAAGTTTGGCCAAAATGCATACAAGCTATTGGCAAAGTCGGGATATGACTTTGAAAACCCAACACCTATGGGTAAAGTCATTGACATTAAACCCAACGGACTCAATGATACTCAGAAGAAATTGCTTGACTATGGCTCTAGTTATCAATAATCCAAGGCAGGTCTAGGGTTTCAGCGCCCAAGTCAATCAAAATTGGTGTATGGCGTAAAGTAGACACCTCTTCTTCACAGTACATTACTGTTGAGGAACTCAAGGAAAATGAGGGTGAGAATGATGTTCCCTCTCCCAGAACTTCTGTATTTGATCGACTTCAACCATCTACCACGAGGAATCATACCTCAGTGTTCGATAGGCTTGGAGAATGTGACCGTAGGGTGGAAGAAACTTCAAGCTCTCAACCCTTAAGGCGAAAAGTATTTGTCTTTAATCGTGTAGGCATGACAAATGCCTCTAGCAAAGAACAAAGACAGTCGGCTTTTAGTCGCATAAAGAAAAGGGAAGACAATATCATGAAGAATGACAAGCCAAAAAGTGTTGTTCCCTCTCGTATGAAGAGAACTCAAGACATAGACATCACTGAGCAACAACCTTTAAAGGCAAGAGTTCGCACTGTGGTTTTCACCAACCAAAATGAGTCGTCAAACCATGCTATAGAGGAACACAAGGAGATTGTTTCCACGAACCATGTAACGGCTGAAGAGGTGTCAAATCTCGATGAGGAGATAGAAGCTGATGAAGCTCCCAAGACACTTGAAGACGGGGGGCAAGCAACAGTAGATGAGTTAAAAGAGTTAAACCTTGGTACTCTTGAAGACCCGCGCCCTGTATACATTAGTGCTCTTCTCACCCAAGCGGAAGAACAAGAGTACTTCAAATTACTCTCTGAGTATAAGGATGTCTTCGCATGGAGTTACAAAGAAATGCCAGGTCTCAACCCAAAAGTCGCCGTCCATCGATTGGCAATAAAAAAGGGTGTGAGTCCAAAGAAGCAATCACAAAGGCGATTCAGGCCAGAGTTGATCCCAGAAATTGAATCGGAGGTGAACAAACTCATTGATGCAGGTTTCATTCGTGAAGTCAAATACCCAACATGGATAGCAAACATTGTCCCTGTAAGGAAGAAAAATGGACAACTGCGAGTTTGTGTGGATTTTCGCGATTTGAATGAAGCATGTCCCAAGGATGACTTCCCACTTCCAGTCACGGAAATCATGATCGACGCCACTATTGGACATGAGGCATTGTCATTCATGGATTGTACAGCCGGATACAATCAAATTCACATGGCGCCTGAAGATCAAGAAGCCACGGCATTTCGCACCCCAAAAGGGATATTTTGCTACAAAGTTATGCCATTTGGTTTGAAAAATGCTGGAGCTACGTATCAACGTGCAATGCAAAAGATCTTCGAAGACATGATACACAAAATTGTGGAGAGTTATGTGGACGATTTAGTGGTTAAGTCTAAAAAGAGGGAGGATCACCTAGGTGACCTTCGCAAAATCTTTGAAAGACTACGCAAATGTCAATTGAAAATGAATCCTCTCAAATGTGCATTCGGTGTTACCTCGGGAAAATTTTTAGGTTTCATCGTAAAACATAGGGGAATTGAAATTGACCAAACCAAAATCAAGGCAATTCAAGAGATGCCTGTACCACGAAATCTCAAGGAACTTCGTGGTCTCCAAGGGCGCCTTGCATATATTCGGAGATTCATCTCCAATCTTGCAGGCAGATGTCAACCATTTAGCCATCTCATGAAGAAGGATGCTCCATTCAAATGGGATGAGTCATGTCAAAAAGCGTTTGACAATATAAAGAAGTATTTGTCCTCTCCGCCAGTTTTGGGGGCACCAGTTAAAGGAAAACCTCTAATCCTTTATATTGCTGCTCAAGAAAGATCACTAGGGGCAATGTGTGCTCAAGAAATTGAAGAACGTAAGGAGACAGCTCTTTATTACTTGAGTCGAACATTGGTGGGTGCCGAGCTGAACTATTCACCAATTGAAAAAATTTGTCTTGCGTTAATTTTTGCCGTCCAAAAGTTAAAGCATTACATGCAAGCTCATACCGTCCATGTCGTCTCAAAAGCCGACCCAATCAAGTACATCCTCTCAAGACCAATGTTGTCAGGAAGACTAGCTAAATGGGCTGTACTCATCAAACAGTACGATATAGTTTTCGTACCACAAAAGTTTGTCAAAGGACAAGCCATCGCTGACTTCTTTGCCGACCACCCGGTGCCACCTGAATGGGAGATTTCCGTTGACTTGCCTGGAGAAGATGTATTTAACATTGAAATACTCCCACCATGGGAAATATATTTTGATGGGGCTGCTCGTCACGACGGCGCAGGAGCAGGGGTAGTCTTTGTATCGCCAGAAAAGCATGTCTTACCTTACTCATTTGTGCTAACTCAGTTGTGCTCAAACAATATGGCTGAGTACCAAGCCCTCATTTTGGGCCTTCAAATGGCGGTTGAAATGGGAATTCAAGATCTTGATGTTTATGGAGATTCGCAACTCGTTATAAGTCAACTCTTAGGCGAATATGAAGTCAAGAAAGAGGATTTAATTCCTTATCACAAACACGCATCAAGATTGCTTGACAAATTTGACATCGTCAAGCTAAGCCATGTTCCAAGGAGTGCCAATAAGATGGCTGACGCGCTAGCTGGCCTTGCAGCCACTTTGGCACTAGGGGCAGAGGAAACCATGTCGGTGCCCGTTTGCAATCGATGGGTAGTTGCTCCTGAAGAATATGAAATTGAAGATGAAGAAGTCGAGGAAGTTGACATGATCACTGTCTGCCAAATTGACAAAGAAGACTGGCGTCAACCAATCATCGATTATTTGGATCACCAAAAGCTGCCTAATGATCCACGACATCGAATAGAAATTCTCTTCAAAGGGACTCTTTATAGACGATCTTTTGACAAGCTATGGTCGAGATGTCTAGAAGATGAAGAGGCAGCCAAAACAATAGAGGAATTTCATTCAGGGATTTGTGGAGCTCATCAATCTGGTCCTAAGCTTCATGATCGTATCAAAAGGGCGGGGTACTATTGGCCTTCAATGGTTCAAGATTGCATGGAGTTTGTTAAAAAATGTGAAGCATGTCAGTTTCATGCAAACTTCATTCACCAACCTCCAGAACCACTACATCCAACTGTGACATCATGGCCATTCGAAGGATGGGGTCTTGACGTTGTCGGTCCGATCACACCAAAGTCATCTGGTGGTCACGCTTACATATTGGCTGCCACTGATTACTTCTCTAAGTGGGCTGAAGCCATTCCCCTTCGTGAGGTAAAAAAAGAAAATGTTGTCGATTTCATTCGCACCCATATCATTTACAGGTATGGAATACCTCAAAGAATCGTCACTGACAATGGAAAGCCATTCGTCAACAACTTGATGGATAGCCTTTGCCAAAAGTTCAAGTTCACGCAACATAAGTCATCCATGTACAATGCCCCTGCAAACGGTCTAGCTGAAGCATTTAACAAAACACTTTGTAATTTGCTAAGCAAGGTCGTTGCAAAGTCTAAGCGTGACTGGCATGAAAAGATAGGGGAAGCACTTTGGGCATATAGGACGACATGCAAGAATGCAACACAATCTACCCCATATGCGTTGGTGTATGGTGTCGAGGCTGTCCTACCCTTAGAAGTTCAAATTCCATCACTAAGAATTGCCATTCAAGAGGGTTTAACTAGTGATGAAAATGATAAGCTTCGATTGGCTGAGCTTGAAGCGCTTGATGAGAAAAGATTGCAAGCTCAACAAAAATTGCAATGCTATCAAGCTCGCATGTCACGCGCATTCAACAAGAAGGTTCGACCTCGTTCTTTTCAAGTGGGAGATATGGTCCTAGCAGTGAGAAGGCCTATCATTACTTCGCGCAAAACTGGAAATAAGTTCACATCAAAATGGGATGGTCCTTATGTGGTACGAGAAGTCTACACTAATGGAGCATACAAAATTGTTGATGCCGAAGGAGTGCGTGTAGGTCCAATTAATGGCAAGTTTTTAAAGCGCTACTATTCATGAAGTGAAAGCCTTGTACACTCCTAAGTAAGAGAATAAACTGCTTACCAAAAAAAAAAAAATGATGCATTGTTTGAACTACGTTGGCTTGATCTTGCAAGATAACCTGTTTATTTAGCAAGTACGTAGGCAGCTTGAAAGAAAAATATCAAGTGCAGCCACATCAAAAAAGAATCATCATCATTGTACTACTCCTGGCCCGCAAGAGTATAAACTGTGTACGGCTAAACAACAAAAAAAACTTTACTCCTGGCCCTCAAGAGTATAAACTGTGAACAACAAAGTAAAGCAAGCAACACAAAAAAAAGGTGTAGTGTTTGACATGTAACATGTATAATGAGTATGCATCAATCTCGTATGGGAATCTTGAGTAGGCCAGTCTTAAGATGTCAAGTTCATAACGATTGACATACATGACTTGACATCTCCGATGGGTTCATAACAAAGAGTCCTGACCCATTGCGACATGGGCGACTCAAGTCTTCTAAATATCAGACCTGTCTTAAAGACGCCAAGTTCATAACGCTTGGCATACATGACTTGACGTCTCCGATGAGTTCATAACAAAGGGTCCTGACTCATCGCGACAAGGGCGACTTCAAATCTTCAAGTTATCCGGCCAGTCTCAAGATGTCAAGTTCATAACGGCTAGCATACATGCCTTGACATCTCCGATGGGTTCATAACAAAGGGTCCTGACCCATCGCGACATGGGCGGTAACGTATGACTACCTTGTAAATCTGTCATATGCCAAATGCTACTAAGAACAAACACATATGCATATACACATACAAGGAAAATAAACATTGACCGTACAAATCATGAAATAAAGTAGCACAAAACAAACATAAATCATTCGAGTACTCTGAAATAAGGAATGACAATTGCTACACTAGAATAATCGGATCAAATTGCAATAAGTCATCTACCAGTTACTCAGTTAGTGTTCAATGCTGCGAATTGGTCAAGAAGCAATATTAACTCCAAGTGGATGGAGAGCAAGATTGTTGTGTTAATTGAAAATTTGAAATAGAAAAAGTGAAAGTTAGGTATCAATTACTTATTGTTGTTGATAATTGACTTGCTGCAGCAATACTCGAAATTGTCACACCTCTTTGCCAAACTGCTAAAAAAATTAGGCTGTCAGGGGAAACAATTTAAGGAGTAATTATAATTGAGTACCACAAATTGAGTATCAATTACTCGTATCTTTTGCTGTTCATTGCTACAAATCAAACCTCCTTGCCGCAGCGACAGTTAAGATTGGGAATTGGACATATAGTCGAAATTGAATTAAATTAAAGGCTGCAAATTTAACAAGTAATCAATTAGTTCTTTTGGACGTGATTATATAATTGTAGTCTTTTGGAGTTCGGCTGCGGACAACATCCAAAATCACCCAAATTCTTATAGTTTGGTGCTGCACATTAATCAAGAAAAGAACAAGATTGATTAATTCATCAAATTTGTGGCAAAGCAAGTCAGATCATCAAGGAAGTTAGGCAATACAAAGTCAATATGCAATTGCAAATATAGATAGCCTAATTAGTCACCATGTGAACGACATTGTCCAGGTAAAAAAAATCAAGGAATTGAGATTCCTTACTCTAGATGTCGAATGATTAAATAGGCGTGGAAGAGAATTGCCTTGATTTGACTGCGGAAACATGGTCGACGAAGGTGATGAGTTGATCAAAATTTGGTTGCTCAGCAAAGAGGTGCTGTTCGACAACTAAATAAATTGTTAGCTACCCTAATTTATAAGTTAGGGTTGACAATTATCTTTTAGGAGATCAAAACCTAGTACAACTAGGAGTTTAACCTTGGGGCTCAAGAATTCCCATAAACCAAACCTAGTACTTAATAAAAATTAAAAAAAAAATAAAAAAATAAAGTACTAATGACTCCCAAGTCAAGCAAAAGAGTCGAGAGTTCGAGACCTCGTCACGCCAAACACTTCAAATCGTGTATGTGACACAGTCTCGAGGGGGCAATTTGTAGACACGGAAATTTTATAAGTGTCATACATTAAATTAAATAAATTTATTTGGGATAAATCATATTATTGATCCATTTTAATTATTTTTTGGCCCACCCAAATAAATAATCCGAATTAATCAAATACAATTCGGGTTATAAAATAAATCAAATGGACCAGGTTAAAAGACTTCTAAGTCATGAAATGGACCAGACCCAAACCTATTAAGTCCACTTCAGGGGTTCTCATCTCCTATAAATACACCATTCCTCCATCAGTTGGGGGATCCAGAAATCATTATTCCAAGAGCTCATAAAACTCAAAAGGAATTCTCTCTGAAGTGAGTCAATAAGTACATCAAATTCGTGCCGACTTGTTCAGATACACTCAAACACAGCTGAACGGGATTAAGCTTCATAAGCCCTCGTTCAGGTGTATTCAAACAAAACCCTTCGAATACAGGTTGACATCATCAAACGTCACCTTGCATTCAAACTCAGGTTGACATCATCAAACGTCACCCTGCATTCAAACTCAAGTCGACGTCATCAAAGGTCACCCTACAGGTGTCACACACGTGTCATCGTCAAGCTGCAGAACAGAATCAGAGGATTTAGTTTATTTTATTATAAACTGTTATACAGAGATTGTACCCAAAAATTCACATATTAATATAAATTCATTTGTTACTTTATTTCCCGTCTTTATTTATTTAGACTCGAAATTTGTGTAAACAGTGTGTTAATCCTCCGCAATGCAATATTAGAGAAACAGAGAAAGTACCAAGTATTGAGATGAAAACGATGATAGGAATTGGCACAAGATATGGATTTTAAGAAACATTATCTACACGCATGTTTGTTTTTCCTGCCAAAAAAACACAGCAAGGATTTAACTTGGCAACCACGTTCTCCTCCGGCCCCAAGTACTAGTAGCACCCAACTTGTTCATTCTTCGTATTATATTGCTTCGTCTTCTTGTATTTGCCTAGTTGTTCATGTCCCCATCTTTCACAAATATACCAAATTTATATTATTTCTGACACCCAAACTTAATTGTCAACTTTACCCATCAACATTATTTTATTTCCACCATTATCATAGCCTCTGTAATATACACATGCTAATAAATATTTATTATTTTCATAAGTATTTTATTTAGTTCGGTCTCTTTGACCTACCACCTACTAATCGTATATGTTACAACGAATCTTAAATCGATCAATTACGAAGTATAGTAATATGAGTGACTACTTCCTCCATTATTACTTTGTGTTTTTTTTTATTATTTTTATTTTATTTATTTTTTTTTTTTATTTTTTTTTTTTTTTTTCTATTAGAGGGTTGATCATATCATTATGTATAAAAAAAAAAAACTTTTTTGCAAGCTTGAAAATAAAGTAGCTTATTGAAATTTTGAAAACGCATATGATTGGAGTTTTTTTTATTTTTTATTTTTTTTATTATTTTTATTATTTTTAATCTAGCTTATAAAATAATTAGCTTTTCGGATATTAATTAGCTAAAAATTATTAGCTACTTCATACGTAGCATTTATTTAAGATCATTTTTACTTAACTAGCTAGTTAGCACTAGCTAAACCAGCAACACTAACCGTTTTTATCTAATATTTTCCCAAACAAGGCCTTTGCCGTTAACCTTAGAAGAGAGAAAAACTGTAACTACAGTATAATAAATCTATAATAAAAGTATGTATGAGATCTGTTAGACTTATTTCAATATGATTTTCCAGTAATATTTTTAAAATTATTTTTTATAATACTTACTTAAAGATAATAATACTTATATTATAATAAATGCATTGAAAACTGTATTAGAAAGCAAATAAGACAAAAAAAATAAATTGAAGTATAAGAGAGTGAAGAACACATTCGTAGTTGTTAGTACATTGTAGTCCAAAGATTTTTATTCTATCTTGGCCAACCCTATTCATTTTATAAATAAAAATTGTATTTTTTTTTTTGTTAAAGGTTGGATAGCATAATACAGCCAGCTCATTCCACCCCTACACAAATTTCTACCATAAATCTCTCCTCTCACTCACTCACTAAACTCAACAAACAACAACATCCTACATACAGTTGTTGTACACACACTCTCAAAAAATGGCCTTCTCCCTTAGACTCTCCCTAGTTGTTCTAGTGGCCGCACTCACCTGCGGCTACTGTATGGCTCAGTCCCCAGAGGCCCCTGGCCCCGCCCCAGCGGGCCCTGTAAACCTCACAGCCATCCTAGATAAGGCAGGGCAATACAAAACCTTCATGCGCCTTCTAGCATCCACCCAGGTTGGCAACCAGATTGCCAACCAGGTGAACACTTCCACTGAAGGCATGACCGTCTTCGCACCCACTGATAACGCATTCCAAAACCTTAAAGCAGGTACAATCAACAATCTCTCAGATCAGGATCAAGTCAAACTTATCCTCAATCATGTCCTCCCAAAGTTTAACAGCTTTGACAACTTTGAGACTATCAGTAACCCTGTCAGAACCCAAGCCACTGGCGATGACGGCGAGGCTTTTACCCTCGAGATTGTCTCCATTGGTAACAGACAGGTTAACGTGTCGTGTGGGAAGGTAACAACTCAGTTGAACAATGCCTTGAGGGAGAAGTTTCCTTTGGCTGTTTATCAGGTTGATAAGGTGTTGTTGCCCCCAGCATTGTTCGAAGCAAAGTCTCCTAAGAGCTCTCCTGCAACAAAACCGAAGTCCGGTGACTCGAAGTCGGATGGTAAAGCCGCAGAAGCTCCTGCAACTGATTCAGCTGATGCTGAAGCCAAGGGTAATGGTGGTTATGGGTTGAAGAGTATGGGAATGGGATTTGTTGCAGTGGTTGGAATTCTTACCACTGGTTTTCTTTACTAAGGGATATAGAAGAGTACTTTTTATGATGTTTGATCAAATTGTATCTAAAAATTCATTTTTTGTTTTTTGTTTGTGTTACTCGGAAGAACGTTTGATTTAATTTATTGTTCATTCATACAAAAAATGGTAATAATGCCAATAAATTTTAATATTTTTCCATTTTTATATTCTTTATCTTAATAATAATTAACTTGCTTAAATCATTAAGTAGTAGTCTCACAACAAAGAGGTTGTAAGAATAATGTCTACTACTACACAGAAGTTGAGAGTGTAGATTCTTTTATCCTTTTCCCCACTTCCTAGGGACCTTGCCTAACTCGGTAAAACTTAAAATGAGCTTATATTACCACTGTAATACAAGATATGGTTTCGTTTAAATTAGTCGCTTACAAACTTTTGTACAAGTGGAATTAACAGTTAACGATTCAAAGTTTTTAGCTTATGACCTTTATAATTAGGGTAATCCTATTTGCAATCCTTGGGACACATACAAGCATGTAATGCATTATTTTCTACAATAATGGTACTCCCTATATAGATCTTTGAAAAAGACAAAATTTGTGTAGATCGGGATAATTAATAGTTTAATACTTGATCATCAATACATTTCAGTCTTTAATTTCTTATACGTATAATAATAGTGATGATTAATTATGATGATCCTCTCATCACAAAAAAAAAAAAAGGGAAAAAAAAAGAGAAGATAGACCGTGCTTTAGGTAAGATTTGGGCTCATTAGCTCCCCGACTATATGTCCATTACTTCCATTAATTACTACTCGTATCTGCAAATTTGGTTTTTTCTTTTATATCTCACAAACGATATCTAAATTTGCAGATAAAAATTAACAGAGGTGTATAGATTTACAAGAGTGACTCTCGGGTACCAACAAAAAGTCAAAAACACATCTTAGTTCAATTTAGTCTTCATGTCCTAGCACAAGAACTTTCGAAAGTGTACCGCAATATCTAATGATTTAATCTACGGTTAATTAAATTGGTGAATAAATAAATAAGAATTAAATGTTCCAACTAGCAAACTCTCATGTTCTCCCCCACCAAGTAGAAGCATAGAATCACATGGGTTTGCCAACCCTCTGTCTACTGTCTTCACATATTTTTTTTAGAAGATTATTCAGATACTATACAGCATTTGCATACTTGATTTTCGATGTGTTGTATCGTGGTCTCTTTATTGGATGCACAGTTTTAATTAGTATGAGATGATATTAGATAAAAGTTGTTTCGGGTGAAACAATGTGGTCATGACTTTTAACTTTTTTCCGTTGATTGAAAATTTATTTGGACCTTGAGTGATTGGGCCGAAAAACATCTGCACAACAGAGTACGTTAACTAGTTTCAGGAGTGTGTACGAGGAAACCCCTCCGATGTCTAAGTTAGTACACGAGATTGAGAACTCAAGGAGAATATCAATATATACTTGCAAGTGTAATAATTAATGTGAGAATATGTGTAAATAACTTAATTATGAGATATAAAATTGGAGTAATTATACCCTTAGAGGATGAGGGCCCTAGTCATGGGTTGACTAGGCCATGTGGCAAGTGGGCTCCCAAATAGGCTAGGCAACTAATTGGACACTTAGGGGCCGTTTGGTTGGGGTAATCATCAAAAGAAAATGAGAATCAACTGACCCGATTCCCTTTGTTGTTGTTTGTTAAGACACTTTTGTTCATTCCCTTTACCCTCTCTATTACCCTAAATCCTTCCAACTTGATTTCCCACCCTCCCCCCCTAGACTTTTCTATTCCCATTCCTTGACTCCACCACCACACCCACACTAGCCACCACCCCACCATCCAATTGCCACTAGTCACACCTCCACCGCTATCGCCGCCCCTTCCACGACCACCACCGCCCCTTCCTGACCACCGATAAGCCCTCCCCTCCCCTAAAAACCTTCCCTAACCGCACAAATACCTCAATTCTTTAACTTTCCAGCCACCACCCGACCATCCCACCGCCTAGCCACCACCTAGCTACCCTCGCCGCATCTCACCTTCCTCTCGTCGCCCTACCTCAAACACCCTAGAAATCTCGATCTCCTCCTCCCTGTAAAAACCGTCATCCATTCTCGGGGATGGTGGGAGAGTTGGGGGACGATTAAACGAGAGAGAAAGAATTGATTCTAGGGTTTTTGCGGGGCTGGGGAAGGTTTTACGAGGGAAGGGATAGCTGTCGAAGGGCAGAGAGCGGCGACGAGGGGCAGGGGAGCGGCGGCGAAGGACGGCGAGTGGTTAGGGATGTGTAGTGAGTGGTGGTGGGGGGTGGTTTGGAAAAGGTAGGAGATGAAGAAATTAGGTGGTTGTTTGGTGGTTGTGTGGTGGTGGGATTGGTGATGTGTTTCCCTTTGTTTTTAAACAACAACATAGAAAAATTTGGGTAATTTCATTCCATTCTAGCTCTTTCTTTCCCTTTGTTCGTTCATTTCCATTAACCCCGTGTAAACCAAACGACCCCTTAGACATAAAGAAATCCCTTTTGAGGATTAGGCTGCTGGGCCTTTGTGGGATACTGAGTTCATTAAATGGACTTGCCCAAGTAAGCTTATCCGGACCCCTTAACAAAAGTATATATATTTCTCTAGTTCAACACAGAGACGTTTCATATTTCTTTGTTTTGGGTCTGTTTTTTAAAATATTTTAGGGAAATTCTCATTGATATACCTGTGGTTCTAACTTATCCCAATGATACACCACTTAATTATTGATTTTTGAGTAATATACACCTCAGGTTTAGGCTTTTTAACTAAAATGATTATCTGTTAATCAAATGTTAATAAACCCATAATACTGATGGCTTAAGTTAAATAATCATGAAAAGACTAAACTACCCCATTTTAAAAACTTTTCCCCCTTCTTTCTAAAAAAAGGATCCATTTTTCAACTAGATTCTATCTTTCTCCCCCTTTATATACTTCAATTGCCCCTTCTCACCCATCCCTTTCAATCTATGTTTTCTCTTGTTTAAATTCCATGGCTTCTTTTTGCAGGAGGAATGGAAGGGTAGTGGTTTAGACGCATAACTGCAACCTCATTCCTGCTACCTATGTTGATATTCGATTTTCTAACACAATTTCAAATCTTGGGAGGGCTTATTACTAGTGTAGGCATCGTGGTACGTTTTTGTGGGTTATTGAAGACAACATTATCAGAGAAACGAAGCTTAGTTTTGCTATTATTGATGAAAGGTTGTATGTGAAAGTCTTGAGAGAAAAGTTTATTGAGTTTACACAGAAGGCAGAAGAATTTGCTAGTTATGTCCATAAGGTTGTTAAGATTGCTATTGTATTTTATATTAATGATAGTTGCCCTAAAATTAGTCATGTAAATGTTTTAAGATTATGGATGGTGTAGCTTGTATTACTGAATGAGTATTTGAATAATAAGAAGATTGAGTATTGCTATTCAAATTAATACACTCTCTCATACATGTCCTAGAAGTATGACATATGATATCTAATAGAAAATTTTACAAAAAACCACCTTTTATAAGCATTTTTTGCAAGAAACCACCATATAATTTTTTTGTTTTTGCAAAGACACACCTTAATCAAATTTTTTTTTGCAAAACCATACCTTTATACGGGAAAATAGAGCCAAACCTTATTTTCCGGTGTTGACTATCCCATTTGCTCCCACGTAACTGACAGTGGAGGGGAGAAGAGTGGCTAGGGCTATAGAGGAGGGTTTAGGGTGGTCAACGTCGTTAAAGGGGTGTGTTTAGGGTGGTCAACGCCGTAAAAGGGGGTGTGTTTATGGTGTTCAACGCTATGAAAAGGTGGTTTTGTGGGTGGGGCTTAGGAGGGAGGTGGTTTCGTGGGTGGGGCTTGAGAGAGAGGTGGTTTCACGGGTAGATTGGGGTAGTCAACGCCGGAAAATAGGGTCAAACCTCATTTTCCGACATAAAGGTATTGATTTGCAAAAAAATTTTTGATTAAGGTGTGTCATTGCAAATAAAAATTTATAAGGTGGTTTCTTGCAAAAAATTGCTTATAAAAGGTGGTTTTTTGCAAAATTTCCTATCTAATAAAAACATTAGTTGGATTGCTTCATTATCCAATAACCTCCAAAACAGGTTCCTAACAATCAAAGGTAAGTTTAGCATAAAAAAACTAACTGTTGTATTAATAAACATGCACCTTATTACATTCAATAAACAATGTTTGCATATTAAACTAGCATATTGTCCAATCCAAATTAAAAGGGGAAGTACTAGTTGATCTTCATGATCAACAAAAATTGTCAATCATAAGGGTGTAAATGAGATTTTCATCATTAAATTAGGGATGGTATGGTAAATTTGCCATTGACAGTTGGCATTCTTGCCATATTACTACTCCAACTCACAGTAACACAATTTACGCCGTTAATATAACATTTTCCATCAACTTTCTCTCTCCTCACTCTTCTCAATCTCTCAACAATGGAAGTAACTTCCAAGAGAAGAGGTAACTCAATCGGCGATCGATGTCAAACGTGAAAGCACTCCACCACCATCACAACCACAACCATCATCACAACCACCGTCATGTATATTTCATCTCCTCTCTTTGCCATCGACGACCTCACTTCTACCATTAACGACCCATCTTCGAAAATCAAGCTCAATGGAGGGAGCTTGAATGGAGGACATGGTCACCCCTACCCTTAGGGGTTGACCATGCCATTAATTTCACCCTTTATTCATAGGGTTTTTGTTTTAGATTGGGGAAGGTGGGTGGATTTTGGGGAATCTTCAATGGTGGTGTTGGGAAAGCTTCAAAGGTTATAGAGATGGGGAAGCTAGCTTCAATGGTGGAATGGAGGTTGATGAAGCTTTAATGGAGCAAGAAAGTGTACGAAGCTTTCAATGGTTAACCCAATTGCGGTTACGGCGTCAAACAAAATGATGTTTCATCTTGCTGATTCATCAAGTGGGGGTCACAAAAGCTGAGGTGGAGATTATGATTGACAAATTTTGTCAATCATGAAGATTAACTGGGCAAGCCCCAAATTAAAAAATAATCAGTGACTATTGTCTTCACATCTGAGACTGAGTCTTAGACTGAGAAAATGGCTGACTTTGCAGCTGTGAAGCATTCAACTATGTTGGAGCTTTAGAGTTTTTGCCTTACCTTCATCTCTTTTGAGCAGGCTGCTTTCCTTTTTTCTAAGTATGTAGTCTCCTTCCCTTTCTTTTCAGTAGGCTGCTTCTCCTCCCCTTTGCCTTTGTTGGTAGATGTTGAAGGATCAGATGATTTTGCCGCTGCCCTAGATGCCTTTGCTACATTCGATTGGTCTCTAACTCTTAGGTTCTTGATTACAACAGGCTCATCACTTGTTCTTAACTTTTTACCAATTTGACCCCCTTTGCATGTTCTTAAATTGTGTCCAAAACATCCACAATTTTTGCAGTTGACTGTCCTTGACCTTTTTCCTAGTTACTCCTCTCATTCTTCTCTTTCTCTTTTTCAACTAGGCATATTTATCCCTCTCTTCATCTTAGGCCTCGTTTACTTCACCTTTTTTTTGCTGAGCTGAAATTATTTTTCTGAACTAAAACTATTTTTGCCAAACTTAAATTATTTTAACTGAATTGAAATTATTTTTTCTGAACTAAAATTAATTTTGTTGAACTGAAATTATTTTTACTAAATGAAACTTATTTTTACTGAACATTAATTTTTTTAAAGGTGAACTGAACTTGGCCTAAGGAGGCAATACAGACTGAGGGGATTCATCTATCGGCCACTGATCTGTATTAGGAATAGGGTTGATGTGAACACTACAAGCCTGCCTATAAGTCTTCACAAAATACCAAGAACTCACATAGTCATGAGTATGGGGGTCTAATTTTGCATTTATTAGTGCTCTAATTGCATGCCTACCTGCAAGGAATTCCTGATAATTGCCAAGCCCCACAAGTTTGTTTAATTTATTTATGCATAACATTTGTTTCCTAAATAGTTTTCCTAAATAGTATAAATAAAAAAAGGACACACCAGAAAATGACATTTGTCATTGTTGTTGTGTCATTCAGTATATAGCTATAAATTGTGAAAAATTTCCAAGAAAAATAGAACAACACTACTAGAAAAAAGCCGATTTTCGACTGAAAAATTCTGTTGGAGACACCCCGTTTTCAGTCGGAAAAGGCGTTTCCGACGGAATTTCCGCCGGAAGCGGTTGTCGAAAAACAGTTCGTAACTAGGAATTATGACCTTTTACGACGGAATTTCCGTCGGAACCACTCTTCCGACGGAAATTCAGATGGAAATCGGTTTGTCGGAAGAGGTTTTCCTGCCCGGAAAAATCCGTCGTAAATTTCCGACGGATTCATGTCGTAGGAAAGTTACAACAGAATTTCCTTCGGAAAATGCATTAAAAAAAATAAAAAAAAATCTAGTGGCACCACCGCCACCAGCCCCACACCTGCACCTCTACCACAACACACCACCTCAAAACACCACTATACTCCAAGCCACCCCACAACACCAAAATAAGAAACAATATTTAAAAAAAATACAATTACCACAAAAAATCCAAACCAATAGATATACATATTTGATCGGAATTTCAATAAAAAGAAAAAACGACAATTAACTATGATAATTACAATTATTTAATAAATTCATAAACTAACATTTACATAAATAATTAACTATATCTACAAAATGTTCAAAAAATAAAACAAGATCTACAATTTAACCAAAATTAAAACAAGATCTACAATTTAACCTAAGTTAAAACTAGATCTACAAAAAAACCTTGAGATGCTCGCGACGATAGCTGTTTTTTCGCGGTGGTGTTGTTGCGGAGACCTTGAGATACTCGCGACGGTGGCTGTTGAAAGAGGCGGTGGTGTTGTTGCGACGGTGGCTGTTGTTTCGCGGTGGTTGTTGTTAGGCAGTGCGCCGTTGAATTGTTTGAGGTTGATGTTGGAGGTGGTTGTTGCAGTGGTGGTGTTGTTTGAGGTTGATGTTGATGTTGGTGGTGGTTGTTGCAGTCGCGGTGGTGAGAAGAAAGAGGGGAAAGCGCGGAGAGAAGAAAGAGCGGTGGCGTGGTTTTGTTGTGGTGGTAAGAACAGAATCAGGGAAAAGAAGAGGAGAGAAGGAAGAGGAACAGATCCGTAAGAGAAGAGGAAAGATGAGAAGATCCGGAAGAGAAGAGAGAGAAAGGGGAAGGTGAGAAAAAGAGAAAAAGGAAGGTGAGAGGCGGAAAGAGAAAAAGGGGAAGGAGAAGCTGCTTTAGGGTTTCACTTTTAAATGTGTTTTTTGTTTTTTTTTAAAGTATTTTCCGACGGATTTTTCGTCGGAAATTTCCAATGGGATAAAAATCCGTCGGAAAGGGCATATATTCCGACGGATTATGATTCCGTCGGAAATTTCTGACGGAAATTTTTTAATTCGTCGGAAATATCCGACGGAATATAAATCCGTCGGAAATTTCGGCTTTTCCGACGGAATTACCTGTCCGTCGGAAGTAATCCGTCGAAATTCGACCTGATTCTTGTTGTACTGTGCAAGTAATAAAATACGACCGCAAAAGAAAGTGGAACAAATAATTGAATATGGAGGGACTATAGTTAATGATTACATCATATTTGTTTAGTCTTATTTGAAAACCGTACCGCAATTTTCAACCCGCAAATTGCGGTTTAAAGCGGTCAAAACTACATTGTAATTTGTTATAGGACTTATTATCTTCTACTTGTTTCAGATAATTATTACCTATTTCTTAATAAATTCAGATCCAATTAGAACTTTTAATTACTAACTCCGTTTCTTTTTAGTTGACACGTATTCCTTTTTAGGAAGTTTCTTTTTAGTCGACACGTTTCCTTTTTGGGTAAATTTTTTACCTTGCATTTACAAGCTACCCCACTTGCTTTTTCATTCTCTATCACTTTCTCTCCTCTCCATAATATATGTGCCTAAATCAAACGCGTGAACTAAATAGAAGCGAAGGAAGTATTATTTACTTATTGCAAAATATCGTTAATTGCGTATTGAATAAAATTATAAAAATTACATATTTCAAAAGTTCATAATAATAAAACGAATTTAACAAGATCAATTTTGATAATGTTTTTCTTTTTAGATTATAGTATTAAAATACGGTCAAAGTTTAGTCAAAATTTCAAATCAGTTCATACCAGCCTTAATTAAATCAAAACTTATATCCTTGTTTTAGGTGAAGAGAACAGAGGTGATAAAAAATAAGGTCGGGTCAGACCTTAACATCATATTTCGTGTCCAAACCCGTAAAAAGGATAAGACTTTTCGAGACAAATTGGGCTTTTGGGCCTTTTTTGGGTCGAGTTCGGGTTTTAAAATAAAAATTGTGTTTTTAGGCTTGTCCAAACCCGCCCAAGTTTAGGGTCAGATGGGGCTTGGGCTAACGGGTCATACCAATGTTAATCACCTCTAAAGAGAACAAGTTCTTATTGGAAAGTGAGAAAAAGAAAAAATGTAAATGTAAAGATTGAAATCAATTAGTATTCCTTATGTCTGTTTATAGCTTTAATAAAGAACCAATTTCAAAAACTAAAGCAAACAAGGCCTTTATCAACATCACCCTCGTATAGTAACCTCCATTTTGCAATCATCGTAGAAGTCTTTGTCATTGTGTACTAAAATAACTTTTTACTACACTAACCCCCAAAAATTCATGAAATAAATTCCTTATTGGGAACAAAAAAACCATCATAATCCCCAAAATAATTTTGATCCCATGCTTTCCGGCATTATCCTAGCTGACTATAAGTAAGACAATCCTTCAAAGGGAAGCAACAATTTTAAATAAAGAAAACTAATTACTACTACAACTTTACTTTGGCCCCCATTTTATCTAGACAAAAGCAGTATGATATTGACACTTTGTTAGATGCCGTAACATATAATCATCTTGCATTATTGTTCTATACTTGAATAATAAAGCTAGAAAAAAACAGAGAGAATTGAAGGAGATAGATAAAACATAGAATAAAAGAGTTCATATTTATTATCAATTTTCACAAGAAGAAAGAAATGGTACCAATTACAACCTTGGTTAATTTCTTTACAACCACTGTGTTATTCATCATAAATCCTTCTGCGTTCCAAACACATGATTATTATCAAACTAACCCTTCGGTTTCGGTTTTTGGTGTTGCCTTTATTTATCCAGGTGATCCACTCTTTCTGCCATAGCTTCGATATCGATTTCGAACTTTGTATGCAGAATTGTAATCAGAAACAGATTTAAACAATCCATACTCAAGAAAAAGAAGACGAACAAGTAGGATGGCTTCGAAATGCAGTCATTATTTATTAGGAAGTTTTTATTTTGTGACTAAATGCAGTTTATCGTTTGTAACATGGATAATATTTATTTATTTATTATTATTATTATTATTTTTTTTTTTTTTTTTTCTTTTTTATGGGTGAAGCCGAGGGGCAAGCCCCAACATGGATATTATTTATTAGTGACTAGAAATTGTCATCTATAACTTGTTAGAGTTTCTGTCATTTTAGTTTATTTTTTTGTGATCATATTGAACCTTTTTTTTTTTTTTTTTTTTTTTTTTTTTTTTTTTTTTTAAATTCTCTTATTTAGTGAATCTGGTTTGATATGTACTCCCTTTGATACATTGCACTTTACACAAGCAATATATTTTTAATCAGAATGGATGTCAATTTATACCTAGTATTCATATTATTTGGGTCCAAATTATTCTAATTGGGCCGGTCAATGAATGATTCAATTACAAAGTTCAAGGCTAAGGTTCAACTCTCCAAAGCCATTTCTGAGTCAGTCAAGGCCCGGTCAATGTGGCAAGCCCACTTGATCAATGACCCTTTTTATCTATTGAACAAAGGTATAAAAGCCATAATACTCCTCTCTCTACATTCATTCACATTAAGCCTCAAACAATCAATACTCTTGCATAACTTTCTCTCTCTAAACATTGAACTGACTTCGGCATTGGAGGGATCTTCCTAAGTGTAGGCGTCGTTCGAAGTGCGCCTACGTAAAGCATGGTGTGAATATGCTTGGCACTCATAGGAAGTGGGAATTGACATAACGATTAGGGACACGATTAGGGACAAGGAAAGTAGGGAGCCGCCAACAAGTTTTTAAGGAACTTGTAAACCGTTCACGGATCATAAAAGGCAACCACGAAAAAGGGACAACGAAAGGCAACAACGATTGACCCGTGAAGGTTACACCCCATTCATAATCCATGAGATTACTAACTCCATATGGTTCGGAACCACGAAAGGAGGATCGGGGATGATGGTACGAAGTGAGTCATGGAGTCACATTCGCCCGTATTGGCCTCTACTCGATTCTTATATTGAAAAGTATTCCTGTGATCTCAAAGGCATACAAACAAAATATTCAATTTGCTCCAAACTATTATTAAGCTAAATTGGTTTCATATTAATGCAACACATAATTCTAATTATTAGTGATCACTTCGATTTAATAGTAAGATTAAAAGGAACCTAAACCGGTTGTCCAAATTATCTTATTAGTCGTGATTTTCAAATACATATTCCCTTTAACATGAAATATGGTGATCATAATAATAATAGAACAAACATCAATATTGGAAGCAATCTAACAATAATAACGTTAGTTAAATCAAATAATAATAATAATCATGATATAGCAACAAGAAATAATAACAAGAGTAATTAAGTGATTAATTACTCACTTTCCACGTTTCCTTGAATTGCTACATCATGAATAAACTGTTAGTAACTTCAATAAATAATAAATCAAATGGAAATTAAATTAAATAAAAGTAGAGTTGATTTGGTCCAAACCCTCAGTTAATTCTACCTTTCACGCCTTGGTTTAAGTATAGAACTTCGGGTATTGTACGGACTCCTTAGAGTGCTTAAGAGATATAAAATGAGAGAATAGGGTGGCTAGAATTTAGGCTAGAGCAAGAGAATGATTTTTGGTGTAGAAGAGAGAAAGAGAGAAGGATTAGGTGATCAAGCTTGTTGATGATTCAAAAAGGGGAGATATGACCTCTATTTATAGGGAAAAAAGAGGGGTCGAATCAAGAAAAGATAAGAATTCGAATCGGATAAAACTCTTGCGATAGACATCAGTTTTTGCGGTTTTTGTTTTTATCATATCTTTTGTTCCAGAAATCGGAATAAGATGAATAAGATATCGTTGGAAAGCTGTTGAAGTCTACTTTCTAACCAAATTGGAATCAGATTAAAATATTTTGTAGAATAAAAGATATAGCCGAAATAGTGGGACGGTGTCAGTTTTGGATAGAGTTTCGTATTTCTTTTATATCTTTTTCGTTATAGCTCGGAATTAATATTATAATATATCATTGGAAAGATAATTTCAAGAGCTATCCAACCATATAAGAATTAGATAAAAACTATGAAGAACGAAAATAATATCTGACTATCTTTGAACGTCTTTCAATTCAAATCGAATTACTAGAGGAGTTTTATTTTATTTCAAACTCTTTAATCTTATCTTTTCAAAAAGGATAATTAAGATCTTGTAGAAGCTTCCAATTAATCCTAATTGGTTTAGGTTTGAGATTAAATCCTTTGGACCCTCCACATGATCATTGGGTCGTAGGTAAGGTGGGCTTAGGTTCGGTTTAGACTCAGTTTAGTATTTTAGCCATAACTTATCCGTTATAACTCGGATTTGGGCTTATAATATATCGTTGGAAAAATCTTTTCAAACCCCATCCAAATATTTAATCATTGGACCCAGATTATGGACCAAAATAAACTGGTCTAAACGTTTTTATAAAAAGGACACGAAATAAATGATTTTAATGGACACGAAATGAATTATTTTGGGTTTAAAGGCACGAAATGAGGAAAATAAGTTATGGTTTGGGAAAATGGGCTAGGAATTGGGTTGTTTTAAGAAATGTATTGAATATGAACCTGGATTTAAGCACTCTAAAGATTACATACTCAACCGGACCAATAATGGCGGTGAAAAGTTGTTCATCATCGGGTTTGGTTTTGGGGAGACATTTTTAGGTGTCTACAGAAGCCCCCACTTTGACTGAGTTTGTAGAAACGTCAGTTTTGAAAACGATAGTCAAAGTAGTTGATAGGGACGGAGAATGACTTAAGACGTTCTGCGATCCTAAATCACTCTATATACGCCGACACCTGCAGAAAAATGTTAGTTCTACAGATAAAAGAGTAAAGGGATAGAATGCGTATCTGACACCAGTGTATCGGTGACAAATGATGCTTGGTATCTTCCTATGCTTGAAGGAATCCACCGGATGATACTTTCCATGCTTGAGGAAAGTCGATAGATGATGTTTGGTAGCTTTCTATGCTTGAAGAAACCCACCGGCTGAGATACTTTCCATGCTTGAGGAAAGTCGATAGATGACAATTTTCCATGCTTGAGGAAAAACTTGTCTGATGAAGAAATTGCAAGTACTCTCTGTGTATCGAGAACCTTGCGCCGTTAAATGATGATGGTTCGATTGTCCCCGAACCCGGGCTATAGTTGGTTCGCTTGTCCCCGAACGTGGGCTGTAAAAGGTTCGCTTGTCCCCGAACGTGGGCTGTAGATGGTCCGCTTGTCCCCGGACGTGGGCTGTAGTTGGTCCGCTTCTCCCCGGACGTGGGCTGTAGATGATCCGCTTGTCCCCGGACGTGGGCTGTAGATGGTTCGCTTGTCCCCGAACGTGGGCTGTAAATGGTCCGCTTGTCCCCGGACGTGGGCTGTAGATGGTCCGCTTGTCCCCGGACGTGGGCTGTAGATGGTCCGCTTGTCCCCGGACGTGGGCTGTAGATGAGACCTGCAAAATAAAATTTGCCAAGGGACTCGTACATACTGTGATTGACTTGACCAACTGACTTGACCAAGTTTGACATGACACGACATGACATGACATGTGTACGACTTGTGTGTGTGGGTGTCTCGAGTGAGTGTGTGCACTGACACAAGCAACCAAAAATTCAAAAGCAAAAATTTTCCGTCATTTTTGTCATGGGATGAGTGGAGGGTACCGACTTTCTCCCGAAAAAGAAAGACGTGAAAAAAAATGAAGTTTCTGAACTTCCTTCGATGAGAAAATTTTAAAAACGTTTTTGAATTTCCCGGCCCAAAAGAAAAGTTATGGAAAAGGGAAAAAAATTTAAACTTCTTCGTTGAGCAAGACGAAATGGATCGCATGGATTAAATTGCTTGTCTTGAAAATAATGTATGCATGATGCATGTTCTTAGGCCAGGAGGCTAAGGACGATTACATCATGTGACACGATAGATGAATGAACTTAGGTTATGGAGCTAAGCATCATATATGGTGTAAGAAACGATCTTGAACGTCACTTAGGTTTAGAAGCTAAGCACGTAAATAGACGAAGTGATTATTGCACAATGAATGTTGCTTAAGTCAAGGAGCTAAGCACGATATGCTTTGTATGATTAAAAATCACAGATATATAAATGTAACTCAGCACATTATGCGATGCATGAAACAATGAATATTGCTCAGGTCAGGAAGCTAAGCAAGTATACAATGTTTTTTCTAATGAATGTTGTCTTGAAAGATGATGACATGCACAGTGTTGAAACAAGATTTCATGATAGAGGGTTCTTAAAGGGAAGGATGATATGGCTAAGTATGTGTGAGTGA
Organism: Chenopodium album; assembly: GCF_948465745.1. Taxonomy (NCBI): domain Eukaryota; kingdom Viridiplantae; phylum Streptophyta; class Magnoliopsida; order Caryophyllales; family Amaranthaceae; genus Chenopodium; species Chenopodium album. The sequence goes on along the minus strand of NC_137860.1, from coordinate 19,603,167 downwards.
GGTGTGTGAAAGTGATACTAACGTTGGCTGCAAAGGTTGTGGTGATGGAAATAGATGCGAGAAGAGTCAAAGATGATGACTCTTGTTGGGCTGGGTAAGTTACGTGATGTGGGTTCAAGACCCCAAGTTTAGCTCTAAATGGTAAGGGATAATCATTGGATATTCTTTGACTCAATCATGCATAGATATGAATATGAATATGGCCGCACCTCAATGTGAGGTTGCCTACGTATCCGTTAGGAATCAGGCCGAACGTAGCTCTAACCGAGCTTTGCACAAGTGTATGTACACCTCAAAGAGGTCTTTCAAGGGTTTTAATGTGGTTAAGCTGATGGTTTAAGGAAAAAAAAAAGGTAAAAGGCTCAAGACACGAGAGAAGCCCCCAAGATATGCAATTGTGTATTCGAAAATTTTAAATTCGCAAGTTTTATTTTTCACATCTTTTTTGTTTTTTTTTTTTTTTTTTTTTTTTTTTTTTTTTTTTTTTTTTTTTTTTTTTTGCTCTTTTGAATCAATGTAGGCAATCCCGGATCATGCGGTCCATCACTCACTTACTTAGCATTCATGTTTCTCAGGGACGGTACCAAGCACTCGATGAGAGACGCAATTCGAGACGTGTTCATATCAAAGACATTGGAACACTTGCCTTTAGACATTGTTTTTTTTTTTTTATTTACTTGTTCTTTTTTTTTTCATTTGAACTTGCTTTTTGAATGTTACACAAATTGCACATCTTCCCATCCCATGGTTAGGTGAATGTGGGTTGAAGAAATTAAGGCCAAACGTTAGATGAGGCTCAAAGTGTTTGATGAAGAAATGGATATGTGATTGAAATGGTTTAAGGGGAATGACAGGGTTGCAAAGGTGCCTCAAATCATTGGTGTACCTTGTGTTTAGTTCGGCGGTTTTTTTTTTTTTTTTTTTTTTTTTTTTTTGGTGAAAATGATCGAGATGTAAAGAATACTCAATTTATTGCTTAAATGGTGAAAAGGCTAACAAAATTATCAAATTACAGAAAAGGAAATCTATATTAGACTTGAATTGGGGGAAAGGGAAAACTAATAAAAAGAAGAAATCATGAAATCTCGCTGGCTCGTCGTGCGCCCTGTCTTCATTACTGCTTGTCATTTCTTACCACCTGGAGGGACGGGAAGTTTGTTAGCATCTACTAAGTCTTGAATGGCATCCTTCAAATTCCAGCATTGCTCGGTGGTGTGGCCCCTTCCTTGATGGAACTTGCAATGGGCATTGGGGTTCCACTTAGCACTCCTTTCTTCAGGTTTTGGTTCTGGAAATGGCCCAATAGGTGTGATCAAGCCTTGACCGTAAAGGCGATCAAAGGCCGCATCATAAGTCATTCCTAAAGGAGTGTAGGTTCTCCTTTTCTTAGGCAATGGAGTATCAAGAGCTAATACTTCATTGAGATCAACTTGGCTTATATTATTGGTAGTATTTTCGGGCTTAGAAGACAAAGAAGAAGGAAGGTCGTTCTTCTTGTTTTTCCAAGTGTTGTTATTGTTACTACCAGCAGTCTTTATTAGCTCGTCCTCGATATTGATGCCAATGTCATATACAGCTTCGAAAGTGTTCAAAGGCAAGAACCTAAGGTGTTGCTTGTACTTGTAAGTTAGGTTCTGGATAAAGAGGCGAACCATCTCTTTTTCCTTAGGGGGATCTACCAAGAGTGCAGCCGTTTCCCTCCACCTGTTTAGATAAGCGGTGAAGCCTTCATTCTCTTTCTGTTTAAGAATGGAGAGTTCTCGTTCAGACGTTTTAGTTTGAATGTTACACTTGTAACGATTCATGAAACTATCGATGACATCTTGCCAAGTTGCAGTATGCTTGGCATCTAGAGAATAAAACCATTGTTGGCAAGCATGCTCCAAGGAGAGAGGGAACACCGTAGGGAAGAGTGTTACGTCCAGTCCCTTGAGAGCCATAGTTGCAGAGAACGCCTTCAAATGGAACATTGGGTTGTCAGTTGGCTTGAACTTGGGGATCGGATATCAGCAGTGGAGAACTTGTCAGGCAGTCTGTCCTTCATATCCAAAGGAGTGGGAGGTCGTTCCACATAGGTGAAATCCTCATAAATCTTGCTCATTTGCTCTTTGATCTTGTCCATTGCAGCCGCAGTAAAATTGTTTTGCTCTACTGTGTCTACTCTGGTAGTGAGTGTTTGCATCATGGCAAACATTGCCTCAATGGATTTGTTGATATTCTCAAAATCTTCCTTGGTGGCCATTTGGAACAAACTGAAAGTAGTTTGAAGATGATAAGTGATGTGGAGATGGTGAAGTTTTCTTTGGACGCTCTTAGACCTAAGAGGTTGCTGCGGTAATGACTCGAACCGTACCAATCTACCCCTGCTCCTTGACCAAGTACTGTGAAATGAAATAAATTCACTTAATTGTTTGACTCATTGCTCAAGATAGGAAGGAAAGGGGAAAACAAAAAAAAAGTCATTTGAAAATAGGTGAGAAAAACTCCACTCATCTTTTATTATGACGGAAAAAGGGTGCATGAACCTAGTATACGATCATAAACAACATGGTGTATGACTCAAGACAAAGTGTGTGCAACGACTCAACATGTATGTTTAGGTGAGTTTATTAAGACTCGTGGTATGATTGCATGACTAGACATGAGGACATTGTGAAAAACAAAGGATCCAAGGACCAAATAGCACGGAAGACTAAAAGACAAACTAACTTGATTAATTTTGCCCAATTTTAATGTTTATGCCATTTACTAGGTGAAAACGGTCCATTGGCAATCGTTAGTCATAAATAAAGATCAACATGTTAAGATTAGCACAATAAAACACAAGAAACTAGGAAGACGAGTGGATTTCTAGAAGAGTTAGGACTCAAGGGTATAAATAAATAAATAAATAAATAAAAATCTATAATACTATGTTATATGAGTTGACACGGATTAAAGGAATTGGCTAAGACTAGCTTGACACGAAAAGAGAAAAAAAAAAAACAAATTAAAAAAAGAAAGTTGAATGCTAAAAAGACACCTAAACTGGACAGGCTGTAGTATATCGGTTATAACTTTGTATCTGTGATTCTGATTGGAACGAAACCAACGCGAAATGAAAGAAAAAACTCGGGGCTACAGATCCATAGGTGGCACGACACGTAACTCTTTCTAGAACTCCGGCTATGACCAAAACAAGTTGACTCTTATGCTGGATACGGGAATAAAAATCCGGGTTGACTCAAAATAAATAAATAAATCTATGACTCGACTCTAACAAAAAAATAGGTTTGATAAGAGAAAAAAAAAAAAGAGAAGAAAAAATAAAATAAAAATATGCACACATAAGCACACTGTCACGAATGATGCAATGAAGTTCGCAACCTAAAGTCAAGATCTATGTTCCACTATGGTCAAGCTTATTTGAGTGTCAAAGGGTACCATGGTTAAGAGTTTGGACGCGTTAGCAAGGCAGCCTCCCTTGAGGGTGTATGCCAACGGGCGGCTCCGCGAGTTCGTGATGAAATCGAACTCGACTCCATGGTTTGGGTGGATTTAAAATCTCGGATGAACCCTTATTGTCATGAACGTTTTTGGGTTGATAGAGCTTAAATCCCCCGGGCTAGCCACGTACGTAGAACACGTACTATTGTGGAAAAATAGGTAACCTAATATGCATATGCATATGTGACAATGCCAATTAAATCGCAGGAATACAATTCAAGAATCTTTCAAGTCTCATCCACTCATCTCAATTAAATACCGATCACTCAAATCGATAAATAACCAAGAATCCTCCCCAGTGGAGTCGCCAAATTGTAGGCGTCGTTCGAAGTGCGCCTACGTAAAGCATGGTGTGAATATGCTTGGCACTCATAGGAAGTTGGAATTGAGATAACGATTAGGGACACGATTAGGGACAAGGAAAGTAGGGAGCCGCCAACAAGTTTTTAAGGAACTTGTAAACCGTTCACGGATCATAAAAGGCAACCACGAAAAAGGGACAACGAAAGGCAACAACGATTGACCCGTGAAGGTTACACCCCATTCATAATCCATGAGATTACTAACTCCATATGGTTCGGAACCACGAAAGGAGGATCGGGGATGATGGTACGAAGTGAGTCATGGAGTCACATTCGCCCGTATTGGCCTCTACTCGATTCTTATATTGAAAAGTATTCCTGTGATCTCAAAGGCATACAAACAAAATATTCAATTTGCTCCAAACTATTATTAAGCTAAATTGGTTTCATATTAATGCAACACATAATTCTAATTATTAGTGATCACTTCGATTTAATAGTAAGATTAAAAGGAACCTAAACCGGTTGTCCAAATTATCTTATTAGTCGTGATTTTCAAATACATATTCCCTTTAACATGAAATATGGTGATCATAATAATAATAGAACAAACATCAATATTGGAAGCAATCTAACAATAATAACGTTAGTTAAATCAAATAATAATAATAATCATGATATAGCAACAAGAAATAATAACAAGAGTAATTAAGTGATTAATTACTCACTTTCCACGTTTCCTTGAATTGCTACATCATGAATAAACTGTTAGTAACTTCAATAAATAATAAATCAAATGGAAATTAAATTAAATAAAAGTAGAGTTGATTTGGTCCAAACCCTCAGTTAATTCTACCTTTCACGCCTTGGTTTAAGTATAGAACTTCGGGTATTGTACGGACTCCTTAGAGTGCTTAAGAGATATAAAATGAGAGAATAGGGTGGCTAGAATTTAGGCTAGAGCAAGAGAATGATTTTTGGTGTAGGGAGAGAGAATAATTTTTGGTGTAGAAGAGAGAAAGAGAGAAGGATTAGGTGATCAAGCTTGTTGATGATTCAAAAAGGGGAGATATGACCTCTATTTATAGGGAAAAAAGAGGGGTCGAATCAAGAAAAGATAAGAATTCGAATCGGATAAAACTCTTGCGATAGACATCAGTTTTTGCGGTTTTTGTTTTTATCATATCTTTTGATCCAGAAATCGGAATAAGATGAATAAGATATCGTTGGAAAGCTGTTGAAGTCTACTTTCTAACCAAATTGGAATCAGATTAAAATATTTTGTAGAATAAAAGATATAGCCGAAATAGTGGGACGGTGTCAGTTTTGGATAGAGTTTCGTATTTCTTTTATATCTTTTTCGTTATAGCTCGGAATTAATATTATAATATATCATTGGAAAGATAATTTCAAGAGCTATCCAACCATATAAGAATTAGATAAAAACTATGAAGAACGAAAATAATATCTGACTATCTTTGAACGTCTTTCAATTCAAATCGAATTACTAGAGGAGTTTTATTTTATTTCAAACTCTTTAATCTTATCTTTTCAAAAAGGATAATTAAGATCTTGTAGAAGCTTATAGAAGCTTCCAATTAATACTAATTGGTTTAGGTTTGAGATTAAATCCTTTGGACCCTCCACATGATCATTGGGTCGTAGGTAAGGTGGGCTTAGGTTCGGTTTAGACTCAGTTTAGTATTTTAGCCATAACTTATCCGTTATAACTCGGATTTGGGCTTATAATATATCGTTGGAAAGATCTTTTCAAACCCCATCCAAATATTTAATCATTGGACCCAAATTATGGACCAAAATAAACTGGTCTAAACGTTTTTATAAAAAGGACATGAAATAAATGATTTTAATGGACACGAAATGAATTGTTTTGGGTTTAAAGGCACGAAATGAGGAAAATAAGTTATGGTTTGGGAAAATGGGCTAGGAATTGGGTTGTTTTAAGAAATGTATTGAATATGAACCTGGATTTAAGCACTCTAAAGATTACATACTCAACCGGACCAATAATGGCGGTGAAAAGTTGTTCATCATCGGGTTTGGTTTTGGGGAGACATTTTTAGGTGTCTTCACTAAGCACAACCCCTGAGGCCAGTTTACATGTGTTCCGAGACCAGTCTTCAGCCCACTAGAAAGGACCTGTCTGGAGGTCCCATTATTTTCACCCGAAATAATTTGGCGTCGTCTGTGGAGAAGACATTCAAAATAGCTGCCCTTCTTCTTCGAAGAGAGGTCCAGGTTTCGTGGAGAAAAATCCACTTTCTTTGTCATCGCCGCCTTCTTCGGACGATGTCTCGTAGGAGAAAGTACTATCCCAGAAGTCCCCCTCTCTGTCTCACCATACTCAACAGCCGTCGAGCTCTCGCCGGCAGAGTCAATCCAATGCTAAGAGTCCACCTCTTAGTTTCCATTCACGGCCTCACCCGACACCTTAAACGGGGCCCTCTAGGAGGAAGTGGCAAGAGTCGTCGTGGTCATTATTGATTTCATGAAGGCCCAAGCAAGTAATTTCCCACAATCATGTGACCACTTACCCCTCCCGCCAAGGAACTTTAGAGGGAGAACCGGTGAGGAGGAAAGTGGACGAGCACCATATTTTAAGGAGCTCGGAGACCAATGGGAAGAGGACACTTGGAGGAATAAATAGGAAAGGTAAAGGAAACCCGAGTTCTTCGAGGAGAACCAAATTAAACCGAAGACTCTCGAAGCTTCAGAAGCAGCAACACCACCTCTACGTGGCAAGAACCAGCTCGCTGATACGTTTATGAGCGTATTAGCTCAAGGGAGGTGAGCGTGCACAGTCGCCTTACCTTCCCCAAAGGAACCACACCTTACCCTAAACTATCCCAGCCGAGGGCAAAAACCACTTCTACCTCTCTAAGAAGGCGGAGTAAGGTCTTGTCGGTTGGGAACAGGGGGAAAGCCGTGATGATTTCCACCAGTTCACCCTTCCAAAGCTAGATTTTGGAAGAACATGTGCCGACGGTTAAAATCCCGGCGCACATTATATATGAAGGTACGTACTTCAAATCCGAAGGACCACATTGCATCTTAGGAGGGGGCACATGTACCTAAACGCCAAGTCCGAAGCGATCTGGTGTAAATATTTCCTGACAACTCTCAAGGGTGTTCTACAAGTATGGATCATCAAGGGAGTGATAGAAACCTCTATCGCTAATTGGAAATACCTTTCCAATAAATTTAAGAACAAGTTTTCTACGGCAAATCGCCGATGGGAGAAGACAACTGCAAAACTGATGAGTTTGCGGCAAGGGGAGGACGAAAGCCTCTGAGACTATCGAACTTGCTTCGGCAACGAGTTATCCAAAATTATAAGCCTGGACCAAGGGCTAACCGTTTTCGCATTAAGGAATGGGCTACAAGCTCGAAAGTTCCTCGACTTCATGGTCATGCATTCCCCACATACCTTGGAGGAGGCTCTAGATGCCTCGGATATGTACATCGGAGCCGATGAGTAGAACAAAACCAAATCCCAATATCAGTTTAGGACTGGAAAAATTAAAGGACAATAGTCTGAAGGCCAGGGCTAGAGGAAAAGGAAGGCGAAAACCTCGGAACCATCCTCGATTATCGAGCCGAAGAAAGATAACACCTCATTCGTACAGAAATACAAATCATACACTCCTCTCGCTCCTCCATTTGCTAAAATCTATAGCATAGCGAACGACGAGAAAAAGTGGAAAAAGCCGAGGTCACTCCCATCGTGGCATCAACACAAAAACAAGGACCGATGGTGTGAGTTCCATGAATCTTCGGGACATCACACCGAGGACTGTATCCAGTTGAGGGATCGGATCGAGGATATGGTTTGAAAAGGTTACCTGCAAAAGTTCCTTGTGAATCTTCATGAAGAGAAAAAAGCCGAGAAAGATACTCGGCAAGAAATAGACTTCCTTCAAAAAAAGGACAAGCCGCATGACAAAGACAATCCCGACATCTTTGTCATTTTTTGGGGGAAAAACTCTTAGAACTAGCAAAAATGGCACTTGAGGGGTCTGACCCACAAAGTCTATCACGCTGACGTATGAGGTCCCCAGTCTCTAGTGTTGAACTTCACGTTCACAGCCGAAGATTGCCGGGGTTTGCATACCCCCATGACGACCGCTGGTAATCATCATGGAAATGTAAACCACAACATATGGCGAACCCTTGTCGACGGCATAAGTGGAGCGAATATCCTCTTTTGAGAGGCGTACGACCACCTGAAGTTGCGGACCAAAGACCTAACTCCAGTAGCCTACCCGATATCCGGATTTGATGCGTCCGCAACGTATCCGGACGGGAAAATCTGTAACACTCCGTATTTTTGAACCATTACTTTGTGTGTTTTTCAACCTATAAAGCCTAATTTTTAATTTAAATCTCAATTTCTAAATTAAATTGCTAATTTAATTATTAAGACTGTTCTGTGTTTTAAAGGTCATCCCAACCTTCTTAGACCCTAATTATAGTATTTTGACAGAACGCTTGAAAGTTATTATTTAAAAAGGTTCTATATTTAGGTTTTAATCATTTCGAATTGTATTTGACTTGTCTGAATTGATATTAGCCTTAAAGGGTGATTCTTTTAGCTTAAGCATTAATTCAGTAAGTGATACTAAATTATATATAATTTTGATATTTAACCTATTGCGATTGATACGGGTCATCATGGGTGATTCCTTGACTGAAGTACCAATCTAATAGGTATAAAATGATTTTTGGAGTTTTAAAAACATTTTTCATGCAATCATATCAATATCGATAAATAAAATTGTATTGGTTGATTTCGTCAACTCGTTTATCAAATTGGTACTGTATTGTTTATAAAGTATTCTTTAATTCTTTTATTTATAAAACTCATTGTAATGTCCGTTTATTAATTAGGTCATTATAAATGAATAATATTACTGATTTCACATTTCGTCTTTTATGTCGCTTTTCGGTACTTATGATCTTTATATACATTTTCAATATTGTGATTTAAATTATTATATTCATTATTATTATTGAGATATCAGTAATAAAATCTATATTATCGTTTTCAAACGCGTTTCAAATCACCTCATGTTACATTCGTTCCCTAGTCTAGTTTTGGGCCAACTAGGATTAGCTCGGAATAGAATTTGGACTAGTAATGAACCGTTCAATAGGGCTTGTATAGTTTTATACCCTTCTTTATTTTCCCTCCTTAAGCCCATGTTACTCCTTAGTTAACCCTCTTAAACTAATACAAATTCTTGGCTACATTCTAGTGCAGTCAAGCTAGCTGCAACAGCATTAAATATGAACATATATGCGTTAAAATGAACATCAGTTTTTTTTTTTCTTCCTCATATCTTAATTCTCTTTCTTCTTCTTCTTCCTTAGCTCTTTTATTTTTCTCTCTCTTCAATTTTCTTCTCAATTTAAAATTTTCTCTCTCCTCTTAACCTCACTTCCCTTCAATCTTTAAATTTTCCTTCTTATTTATATAAATTTTTGAGTTAGTAATTCGTGTTTTGATGGGTACACTCCTTTCTTTCTAAATTTATGAGTTTTAGATTCAATCATTTGGTTTTATCAAAGAGGAAAGGAAAAAATGGAGGAGAGAGAAAGTTGAGGTCAAAGAAAACAATGGAGGTTAGATTTTATCAATTTGTAATTGTTTTTTATATGATTTCGTTGATCATGCATGATGATTTATTGTTTGATTATTTGAAATTATTATGAGTTTGTCATGAATATCAATTAAATTGCTTAATTAATTGTTAATGAATATCAATTGTATTGCTTAATTTGTAGTTATTTTCTCTCTCTCTCTTTCTTTTGATTTCTAATCATGTTACAAATCAATAATTATTTTCTCTATGATGAATCAAGATTAGATTTAAGGTGTATATTCAATTTTTTAGAGTTTCAATAATTACAATTGATCTTGAATAAAATTTCTGTAAAAAAAAAAATGAATATGTAGGAATTTAAAAATGAACATATTTTACAAAATGAGCATTTAGTACACCGAAAATGAATATTAAATACATAAAAAATGAACATATTTCAAAAAATTATTTAATCTTTATTTTTCATTAATAATTATGTACAATGAATTTGAACCTTTATGAAAATCATGTTCATTTTAATATCCTAAATGTTCACAACTTTTTGTTAGATGTTCATTCTATAAGTGTTCATTTTTTAATAATAAATGTTCATTTTTATTAGGTTGAAGTAAAATATAATACGTTGAAAGTTAAACTATCTGAACATTTATTGTTGAAAATCTGAACAATTTATTATGAATATATATGTTTCGTTATTCTTTACGAACATATCTGTTATTGATTATGAACACATGTGACATATAGAGTGATTATTATTTACATTTTTAAGTATTGTACATGTATTGATGATTATATATATGAGTTGTCAAAAATAAAAATGATTATATCTATGAACATTCTAAATAATTATTATGAACATATTTTGTGGTGATTATGAAAATTCTGATTATTTGTTATATTTTAGTGAGTACAGATTAATTGTATTTGTAGAAGACAAAGACTCTGAATTAGTGAAGAAACAAGTAAGAAGTGATGAAGAAATATATGATATGTACAATGAATTTGCCTTTACGTTGGAGAATTTCCGATGTATATGATCCCAATTTTATGGTTGTATGATAAAGGTTCATTTCTAATATACTAAATGTTCATATTTTTTTATTTTTTTTTTTTTACATGTTCACTTTTTATTACTGAATATTCTTTTTCTTTTTCTTTTTTTTTTTAAATTTTTTTTTACGCGTTCATTTTTCTAACTAAATGTTCATTTTTAAGGTCGTGGTCTAGCAAATTTATGATTATATGATAATCAGATTCATTTTTAATAAATGATCATTTCCTAATAATTGTTCACTTTTTAGTATTAAATGTTCATTTTTTTTACGTGTTCATTTTTTGTTATTACATGTTCATTTTTTTTTTCGTGTTCATATTTTTCAACTAAATGTTCATTTTTTATTTGGGCCGCGCGTTTTGGGCCTCACTTGTTGTAGCTATCTTGGCTGCACTAGAGTGCAACCAAGACCAATTGATTCAATTAACATTCTTAATATAGGGATTTGCTTTCTAATCACATGTGTTGCTTGAGCCCAACTTTCCCTATTTCTCACGGCTATACAAGGGCCTGAAACTGTCCATTTTTTCCACCATAGTAACCCCCCATTTACATCAACAATCAATCCCATTCAATCACAAATTAAATGCTGTCCAAACCCCTTGATATTCCCTACAATTCACATACAAAAACAACGCTTCTTGTACGTGAGGTTGCTGCACCATCACAACACTTTTCTCCTCTCAATTTTCCTCAAATCTTCTGGTAATTATCAAGGGATATTCGTGGGTCATTGATGCTCCTCTTATTTAAGCACTCAAACACCATAGAACCTCATCGATCAAGGCTAGTAAGAGGCGTAACTTTGAAGTGGCTCGGGCGGATTCAAATTACGATCTTTTCCTCTATTCTAATCTGATTTTTCTTTCTCTCCATTCAAGGTAACTAGCACTATTCCAAGCTTTAGAATACATGGCTAGGATAGGTTAAGGCTAGGTGCAAATTAGAGTTGGTTAGATTAGAAAATGTTGTAGTTTATCTCATGTTTGTTTGCTGTTTTGTGTGTGAGAAATGAGTTTATCTTATTCATGTTTTATTTCTGGTTTCTATGCTAGATAATCATGCCTAGAAGATGTAAACATACTAGGGTTTGGTTCCATATATTGTTATTGTGTTTTTTTGGTGGTTTTTTTTAAGAATTATATGAACACTAATGCTCACAAAACTGCAGCTGTAATTCCTGTCATTGTGCAGTACGTTTCCAGCCTTTATTTCCCTTGATTTGGTTTGCTTTTGTGCCTAAAATGGTGTAGCATCATGTTAGGTTTACTCCTAAATTAAATTATCATGTTTTTGGGTAAATTTTGATTTGTTTATATGCCTAAAACCAAGCAAAGGTAGTGCTGCCATAATGTCAGTTTGTGAACCGTGTGAATTGATTAAATTTAAGAGTTGTATTTCCTAATTTTTGTGCCTAATCTTGTGCCTATCATGAACTATTATGTATTTAGAGTGTGTATGGTAATGGGCTAAGGTTAATTGTGAGTTTAAGGTTGGTTTTGGGAGAATTTGTTGTGCAATGTGCTGCTGAAATTCTTGTTAGGGTCTGCTGCATTTTCATGTTGTTTTCACCATGTTAAAGTCATGAATTTAAGCTTATCATGAACTATTATGTATTTAGAGTGTGTATGGTAATGGGCTAAGGTTAATTGTGAGTTTAAGGTTGGTTTTGGGAGAATTTGTTGTGCAATGTGCTGCTGAAATTCTTGTTAGGGTCTGCTGCATTTTCATGTTGTTTTCACCATGTTAAAGTCATGAATTTAAGCTTATCTTGTATGTATATATTGCCTAATATATGGATTAATATGTCGTAGTTTATTTTACCATTTTGGCATTGTTTTGAGCGTGTTTATGAAGTGTTAACGAAGTACTATAGTTGCTGCCATTTTTCTATCGGTAATTCCCTTTTACTCTTCATGAGAAACAAAGAATGTTTTTCTTCGGGGCATTATCGTAATATCCAGGGTATGGGTTGTGTTTTTTTATACCACGTGTTTGTAATGACTGGTTGTTTGATGTCCAGCTTTACATTTGGGATAACATCAATTTTTGACGGAGTTAATGTTTATACCGCTAAGAGTTACCACGGTAAAACCAAACACAACTAACTCGGGCTGAATTCAGATTATAAGTGCTGCATACACTCAGATCTATTCAATTTTGAGCAGCAAAATCTTGACAGTCTTCTCCTCATTCGAAACCAAATTCAATTTTCAGCAAAATACAATCTTCAACAACTCATACTCCAATTCAGCAAAATCCAATCTTCGACAACTCAATCTCCATTTCAGCAAATCAATTTTCACACTCATAAACAATTCATTTTTCCCCGATCGAAACCACAATTTGATAGCAGCAATTATTTTCCCAATTTTACATACAAATCAAACTAAACTGTAAATAATAACAGAACACAATTAAACATCGCAATGAACCAAAATTTAAAGTTGAATTACACAAATTTGCTGCATTTCGCAACTCGCAATAATAATAACACACAAACGACAAACCCTAGATAAGATATACTGCGCAATTCAGAAATCAAAAACATTAAACAACTTAACTAACCTCCACTTCCACGAACAGAGATTTAAATCTCCTCAAAGCCCTCAAAACAGCAGCTAACCTAGAGCAATAGAGCTGGATTCACCTTTGAGAATTTGATTACTGTTATCTCGCCATTGATAGGAACCTTTTATTTATTTATTTATTTATTTTTTTTGGAAGCAGGTGAATATATGAATTAACCTTTTGTTATCTTTTGTTAGCTTTTGTTAACTGGGTTGGGTTTACTACGTGGTCCCAGAAAACGTTTAAAATGTTTTAACGGTAGAAAAAAAAGAAAACGTTTGTCAACTGAGCAGCACTTGCCAGGTAAGAATGTCCCCACGCAGAGCCAGTCAGCATCCCAGTAGGGTCAAAAGTTGGAAAATTTTTTGATATTGCCATTAGAGAAACAAAGTTTGTTTCTCACGAAGAGTAATGGGGGCCTCCTCTTTTTCTATTATTAATAAGTTGTCGACGTCGTTGTGCTTTAAAGTAGAATAACACTGTTTTTAGCACCGCTTTGCCAAGGGGTTGTGTACGGAGTGTAGTGTGATATTTTGTTATAATTAGCTTCGTACCTAAATCCAGACAATAAGAGTGACACCTTGTTATGATTTATAAATGATTTTGTATATTTTGAAGAATTTTGAAGTTAAACTCTTTTGAAGGATTTATATTGAATTTTGGTCTTAGAAGTAAAGACCTGCAGTATTTTCAAATTAGGGTTGATGATCCCTAAAATGTATTTCGATGACTTTGAAGAATTATTTTTACCGTTTTATATGATTCGTGAGTGTAAGACAACCATTGGGCTGCGGAATTCAATGGTTGGAACATGCCAACATCATGGGCTGCGGAATTCGAGATGTAATTTTCTAGGTTAATTGTTGTCGTCCGGAACTACTCGGGTTGCGGAATTCGAGTAGGAAAACTGGGAGTTTGGCCATTCTCAGACGCAGACGGCTGTGGAATCGTCTGTAGGTTCGCCTTGACAAACCTTTGATGGTGGGCTGCGGGATTCACCGGCGTTCATATTTTATATGCTTGCCTCACTCTGGATCAGTTTTCGAAAAGTTAAAATTCTCTATTTTAATATTATTACGCTTTTGTGAAGGTCATCTTATGTCAAGTCAAGCATTTTCTAAATCTTTGTAAAGAACCTTTATAAGTGTTAATTATTGTTTTTATGAGTTTATTGCTTATACTTTGGGTGCTATTTATTCTTACTCTATAATCATGTGGTAATTTATTCATTTTCTTTACCATGCGTGTTTGTTTTGTATTGTATTCTAATCATGTTGCATGTTTTGGATGTGTATTCCTATCTATGTATCTTATCATGTTTATCTTGTGTATATTGTGAAGTAGTTGTTTATCTTGTCTACTTGTTGTATTATTTTCATGTATGCTTCTATGCTTTACTCTATGCTTAGCTTTGTGTTTCTACAAGTTTTGGGAGAACTGCTAGTTACTCCCCACTGATTGTGGAACTTAAATGTTATTTGCAGGTGAAGAGTAGCGTTTGTTGAGTTTGGGCTGAGAGCAGAGTGTTTAGGTTGTTCCCAAGGAGTTTTATCGACTATCTTTTGATGTCTTTACCTCTCTTTATGAGATAGTCGAATTTGAGGTTGTTCTGCCTCGTTGGAAGTTTTATTTGATCATTTGGGATTTCTTTCTCTTCATTATTTTTGTTTCAGTTATTTATTTATTTTGTTTAGTTTTTAGTAACCCTTAAAGTGACATTCCGTCTTGACGTTATTTCCGCTAACGTCTCGCCTTCTATTTTAGACGGGGTGTTACAAAATCACTCTTCCCGTCACCGTCGGTAGACACTGAGCAGCTCGGAACATCATGGCCGAATTTCTAGTCTTAGACGTCCCATTTATGTACAACGTGATTATGAGGAGACCCATAATTCACAAGATCGAAGGAGTAGTTTCTACGTACCATCGAATGATGATGTACGTTTCGGACAAGGGACACTCTGAAAGAATTCAAGGTAGCAGAAAGCAAGCTCGAAGATGCAACTACCTCAAGCTCTCCAAAGGTCATCGCGGCGACGAGGATGAGAAGGAAAAAGAAAAAGAAAAAGAAAAAGAAAGGGGCTGATGCACCAAGAAGCCGAAGGGCTTAAGTGCTTCAGCCCAAGGCACCCCAACCCAAGAAAAACCTTAGGGGAAGGAGAAGGTTGGCCCAACATCCGAGCCGAAAGACTTAGAATGCCAGGAAAAGTGTGGGAAGCATGTTGACATTGACAACAGGCCAGATTGTGAAGAGTTCGGTTCCAAAGCAATAGAGCTAAACCTACAGACTGAGTCAATTGAGTTGACCAAAGGAGACCCCAAAAAATGTGTCAGCATCGGGGTCGGACTCCATATGAACTTCCATGTTAAACTTATCTAACTCTTTCTGGACAAAAAAGATTTGTTCGTTTTCTCGGCAGCATACAATGCCTAGGATTGATCTGAACCTTATCTCTCACAAGCTTAATATAGATCCCACATGTCGGCGTGTTAAGAAAAAGAAGCGGAATTACTCCACTAATAAGACCGAGACATCACAGTCGAGGTCAAAAAACTTCTGCATGTAGGCTTCATCGAACCCTGTCAATATCCAAAATGGCTGGCCAATGTGGTGATGGTTCAAAAGGCAAATGGCACCTAGAGTAGGTGCGTTGACTTCAGTGACCTAAATAAGGCATGTCTGAAGGACTTTTATCCCCTGTTGAGCATCAATCAGCTAGTCGACTCGACAAGTTGGCATGCCCTGATTAGTTTCATGGACACATTTTTGGAGTACCAAAAGATCTTTATGTTGGGGTTTGGTGAGTCCGACTCACCGCGGAAACGACCCCGACCCAAGGAAGCACTCGTAATTAATAAAACCATAAAGCATAACTAATAAACACGAGAAAAGGAAGAACGAATCATACCCTTGAACCGAGCTTCGCCCACACAAACGAGCTCTTACTTGAAAGCCTTAAGCACCGCAAATGCCGTGCCTCCAACGGTATCCACCCACAAAGGACGAACATGACTTTTTAGGTCCGTTACCTTGAAGTTAGCAAGGACTGACCAAAACCCAAGAGTTAATGGAGTTTTAGAGTTTTTCCCAAAATATGGAATGCTCTTTCTAACTCCCACTCAAGCACACTACTCCAAATCCCATGGTTGGTATTTATGGAGGAAAGTATGAGTGGGAATTTCTATCCCATCAATGTGGGATCATGAAATTCCACAAATTAATTTAAAGCTAAATTAAATTAAATATGTAAGCAAGTAATAAATCAACAAGTGTCCTAGTCATATGTAAAGAGGAGTACGGACCACTTGGAGAGGAGGGGACCATACTTGCTCACCACTCCTTCCTCTCCTTGTGACACTTGTCCACACCTAAAAGCAAGCATACTTACTAGCTTCCCCTTCTACCCGACTCTAGGCCCACGGCCTAGCTAGCCCCGCACCGTGCGGGCTGCTAGCAGCAGCGCACGCCAGCACGCCACACACTGCTTGCGGGCTCCTGGCCGTGATGTGCTAGCACGTCGCGCACATGGTGCGTGCTGCTAGCCATGGCTTGCTAGCATGCCTCGCACATGGTGCGGGCTGCTAGCTCGGCTAATCTCCTAGCACTCGTGATTCCGTTGCTAGGGTATTTTGGTCATTGTTGATTTATTACTAATTTGCCGTCTCGTCTTTTTATTATTCTTGATCACTTGACTTCCGACACTCTAAGCTCGAATTTCCGACGTCTAAATATTTAACACTCGGGCGACGAATTAATTTCTTCCAAATCAATTCGTCGAGTCGGTTCGTGTATTTTGCTTGGGTGTGACCCGAAGGGTTCAGTCAAGATTAAGCTGTAATATTAATTATATTAATATTACTGATCGAAAGCGGCCTCAACCCAGGCATTCCGAACACTTTACCTTACAGAATATATTAGCTATCTAATAATTCTGAACCCGCTATCAGAATAATACACTTGTTCGAAGGACACCATTCCTTTCAATCTCCCACTTGTCCTTCCGGACAAGTGTGCATTTAGTGTATATCCCCTTTCCTATGTCTTTTCATGTCTCTTCATGAACTACAGAGTAAGATTACTCGTCATCCCTGTTATGTCCAGAAGTGTTTCTCGAAATCCGAGTTCGACTGTCAATAAGCAGATGATTTCTAAAATCCATCTGAGCACGACCATGCATTTTCACAGTCTCGCTCTACGAGAGGCTTTGTAAACAACAAGACATGTTCCCGATTATTAGTAGGGGGACATTTCCATTCTTGTAATGTAGCTTCTCTTACTAAGAGGACCTAGCCTCCCGTTATCTGTCGTTATAATCTCCAATTACAACAGACGTTTGACGGACACCAAAAACGGACTAGCATTCAAACAAGAGACCTCCCACTACCATGGTCGAGGAAAAGTGTTCCGATAGTAATAATGAGAAAAATACATATGAAGATTTTTAAATCTCTTAAAGTATTCTCATAGGTCGATCTAGTATGGTTCTAAACCAATACCTGTGCAAATGATTTATATCCTCATAGCACAAGAAACGGTGCTATAAATCATACTACACACTAATCTCTAATGGTCATTAATCGTCCACAAATAAATGACCTTGAGTAGGGATAATTTTCGATTAAAATATTCAATGTTCACTTAATAGGTGTTTCTTTATCCAAGCCATTGACTTGATACCCTATTTTAAATATCCTTTAAAATCGAATGGACTCATTATTTAATTCTAAACCACAATTAAATAGTTTTGTGGAATATTTAGAAATATTTTATTCCACTATGAAACTTCACAATGTTTCATCTTATAATAAATGGTTTTTCCCAAATGTTTTAAGAGTAGTATTCTTCATAAAACATTCATAGAAATCACACTCATATTTGATATGCTTGATTTCTTTCATGCAATTATGAATGTTGTCGTTCACTTATTGCATAGGTTTAGTTATAATTACTTTGCAAACCTTAGCATCTTCATTATCCACCATTTCCATAATAAGATGATAAAATTTTGAGAGTGTTAATGGATTACATGTGATTCAGGATTTATTGTCCAAGCAACGGCTCCCACTCATTTTCATGATTTGAGACCTTCTACTTGACAACCTACAATTATCAACGTTCAACAACGAACTTTTCCATGCATTTAACAACTATCTTATTATTGCCTTTAAGGCAAAAATATTCTCAACATATGTTTTAGTAGACTCTCCAATGATGCCTTGCATGGATTTCACTCCAAACGACTCACAATGATTTGGAATACTCAAATCACTTGCGACAATGGAAATTTATCTTAAATTTCCGCACATTATACATGGATGCATATCCATGTTACCATTCTCAAGCCACGACACTTCTTGCCTCGTGCTTATAAATGGCTTCCTAGCTAAGGATCTAATCCTTGTTAAGGTTTGTGCTTGCAACATCAAAACTCAAATTGTATTTGTTTCCATGCGTCAAGAACTCATCCAACTACTTATTTAAGTGCTATGGATGTTCTTGAATATAATCTAATGATCTAATACTTAGATTACTGTCGACTGGTATTATATACGTACTTCACATGCTCTAAGCAAGCAAGTCGTCTGACGATTCCATATCATAGCTTTACATGATGGATTTAATTCTAGAATGATTCTCAATTCTATTCCATCCATGTGACATTTAGATCATTCAGTTACACGTTACACTGAGTCTTGCCAAAATGTTCGCTATGTGATATGGTTGAACGTCTCTTACTAGAGTCTTTCTTGGTTGACTTAGTATTTAGCCTAGCTTATACTTAGTTCAAACATTTACTTAGCTTCATACATATATGGGTCGAAAGCCTTTCAAAGTTCTTCATGTTTAACATGGTAAATTCCTTTACTCATTTAAACATTTAATTAAGTCTATACCATAGAACTTAATTCCCAACATGTACTAAGTATCGTCTTTAGCTTGGTCCATTGTCGAAAATACTTTCAAATCTAAGCATTTAGCATTTGATAGTTGTTTCACAATAGAGTTCGTAAATTCTCGTTGGACCTTTACTTTTGCTCCCACTAAACTTCTTATTCATCAGAATTTCTATGTTTCTCTATAAGCCAATCCTCTTATTAAGTTTATGAGAAAGCACGTTCCAATTCCTTCATGGAATGCTTCCTTTGATCCCATGACGGATCCCATGTGCTTGCTTTCAAATCTAGCGTTTATTTAGATTTTCAAAACCCTTAGACTATTCCATAGTCACTTCCAAAATCCTATTTAGGGAAGGCGGTTTTGGTATCTATTTTGCCATATTTCATATGTGCAATATTGCCAGATCAATCACGAAAAGACTTAAGCATTCCGATTGGTGAATAGGTTTTTATTTAAATCAACTCCTTGAAATTAATTATATCATTTACAACCAATCTAGCTATGTATGCATATACATTTCCACATTTGTTAGTTTTCTCCTTGAAAACTTATTTGCAATCGATGGATCTTTCATCCCCTTCATGCAAATTAATCAAGTTTCGAACATGATTTTCAAACATGGAGTCTATTTCGGATTTTCATGGCCTCTAACCATCATTCAGAATTTGGATTTATCATAGCGATCTTACAAGACATTATTCCTTTGCCTGTAAGTCTTATGTTTATTTCTAAATTAATAGAAAATTTATAGGATTCAATCCAAGCCTTTGGTGAATTCTATACCTATACGGGGTAATTGCATTAAACACTGAGTTTTAAGGCGCTTTCAAAGCCCTTTATTATGTTGATCTTACTCCAACATTTTTAATGTTTTGTGAGTAATGAATTCTCGTTTATGGCACTTGTAAAGTCCTTTTGAGCATTCTTGATCAAGCATTCTCATGAAGTCCTTTAAGGTCTTCCGAGATTCTCAGTTCTAGTTTGTTGCTAAGCTCGATGGTCATCGAGTTCATTTTCCTCCCACTTGTCATTTTGGAAACGTGTTACTTTCCAAAAAGACACCACTTAGAGAAACAAACATTATGTTCTCAATTAGGATGTGGAGGTAATGCCCGTAGTCTCACTTGAATGCTTACAAAGAGACATGTATATTGTCTTTGGGTAAAAGTTCGTTGTGAAACAAACAGGTAGCTCCCACTTGAGCTATCTTAGTCTTTATTGAGCCATTCAGCTCCCACTGAGCCACCTAGCTCCCACTGATCTAGTGAACTCCCACTGAGACTAAGAGCCTTCGACATATTCTTGAAAAGACTTTTAGAAGCTATTTCAATCCATTACTGAATATGGTGTCCTTTCTTAGCTTCGACATATTGTTTAGTGTAACAGTAGTCATTTGTGCAAATCTTTAAGAACTTTATAGGAAGGGTTGTGAACCATCATCGTTCAAGTTATTTTCAAATGACATCGAGGTCTCCGTGAGGACACACTATGTTCTTTGTGGAGTTCTTTATGAAAATTTCCATTCATAACTTTGACATGGTCACGCTTGGCTCAAGCAAACATTGCTCGATCTAATCTAGAGTTTTGATATCTTGCCAAGTCGATTCTGTACTTCACTGTACTCTTGAGCTATTCAGGTCAAGTTTGTTCACATTTGATGAATATAGCCATATCCTTTCAAATTCTTTGTGAAACGTTGAAGTAATTGAATCCTCTTTAGCCTTCGGAGTCAATTGTCTATACCAAGAACAATAGCTCTCTGCTTTGTCGGTTTCAACAAGTAAGACTTGCTTGTCTTAGAATGATTCCAAATCGAGCAACTATCAAGAGCCTATCTAATAGAGCCTTGAGTACGTTCTTGTAGATATGACATTGCTAAAGATGTTTGGAACGCAAATCAAGCCCATTACTTGAACTTAGTGAGTTTATCATGTTAGGGAAATGTTTTTTTTTATAATCAAGCATTCTTGACTCAGCGCTTGGATAACCATGCCATTCAAATAAATCTCGCAACTATTGCTCATTACTTTGAATGTGAGTCTTTCCGTGTGTAAACGGATCAATTGCTGATTATGGAACATAATACTAACCATTCATTCGTTCCAACCTTTAACTTAAAAGATCTTTAAACAAAACATACGACTTTACAACTGATGTAATCCCCCATATTTTTTAGAATAAATTATAATATTTCTTTATTATTTAAATAAATATTTTACTTTGTTTTCATTAATTAAAATTATTATATGAAAAATTTATTTTAACTTTATTAGATTATTAAGCACCAATATAATTGAAATTCTTATTATAAATGGTGTTGGTAGCCCAAATATGAATAAAGAGAGCCTAAACTTTTATTCAAGCCCAAATACAATTCCCACTCCCACTTGATTTTGAAGATCAAGCCCACAAAATATATAAAACCCCAAAACCCTTATTTCCCCTCACTTTCTTTCCTCCTCTTCACGTACTCACAAGAGAAAAAAAAAAACATCAATCTAATTTGAAGCTGCTCACTGCTGCTGCCCCGAAGCCACCCCCCTCACCGGCCGCCTGCACCTCCGGCCACCCTGCTGACCGCCGCAACACCGCCGCCCAGCCGCCTTGCTGCTGCCGTTTGCCCCTCTTCTTCCTTTATTTCTTTTTATTGTTTTATTATCTTATTAAATTGTTTAAAGTTTTAAGCTTTAATTAAAATTCTTGTTCTAAATTATATTATTATGGTTTGATAGTATGTTTAGATTATAAAATATTATAAATTTATGGGTTTTGTATATCTAAATTATTAAATAAAATTTCAGATTATGTATTTTGTATATTTTAGGGCTTAAAACATTGATATTTCATGTTTTAGGGCTTGAAAACGTGTTAAGCAAGTTAATTATAAATACTATGATTTCTTAATTGTAAAACCCACAATTTTACAATTAAAATTTATTTTCAGATTATATATCTTGTGAAATTGGACTTTTAGGTTGTTTATTTGAAGGATTTTAAGGTTTTAAAGTGAAATATACTATTATAGCTATTGAATTATGTATTTAGATCTTTAAAAGTTTGAAGTTTGCAATTTAATTTATTTTTCAGATTTTATATAATCTGATTTTTATTGGTTTTGAGCCAAAAATAAAGGTTTAGAATGCTTTAATATCGTTTAAACAACTATTTATGCAATGTGATAGGTATAAACTATTTGAATTGCAAAAACTATTAATAAAACAAATTTTCAGCATGTATTAGTAAGTTAAACTTGCTGTAATTTTATACCATATGCTATGTTTTCTTGAATCTAACACATAAACTTGTAGTTGGGATGGTATATTACTAACTTTGACTATTGGGGACAATTTAAAGGCCTTATTTTGATGGTTTGAGAGGTTTTAAAACACTTTAGTATTGCTGTAAATTTAATTGCTTGAGTATTGATTTATTTCTCATTGTTTGCTTTAGGAGAGGAGTTTGTAGAAGGTGACTTCTAGTTTCTAAAGTGGCCAACCGAATTGTTTGCACAAGGTACGTACAAGTTACAAACCTTGCTTTTAGGTGCATGTTTAAGGATGGATCGAGAACTTATTATCATGTCTAGGGATGACTGGGTTAAATTGTTTGGTTATACATTGTGAATTTCCTTTGACGTGCACTATTCCTTATTGCAATTATTGGTTATGTTCTAATTATGCAAGGTGCGCTTAGAGGCAAAGGTATGTGATTGGTGAAATGACTTAATTATTACTCATTCATGATTTAATGAAATAGGATGAGTAAAGGAATGGTTCATGTCTTATAAGACAAGGTTAAGAGTTTGGGGTGCCTTATGCACTCAAGGTGTTTATACACCGAGGTAGTAAAGGAATAAATAATAAATGTTGCTTGCCACTAATAAATCAAGAATTGAAATTGAAAAGTTGCTTTACTTGATTGAATTGATATTGGATTGATTGTATTGTTATGCATATGAGTCATCACCAAGTCTAAACCTGTAAATCACGTAAAGTGCAAGATGGATGAGCAATAAAACTCTGGATTGGTGCACTTCTGGAGTAATGACAATCAGGGGTTGGGGTACATGGGGTATTAGCCGTGTACTTTTCTCGAGGCCGTCTGATCTACGAGTCTCTTATTTCAAATATTTTTCAGAACTAGGAGTTAGGTGAGATCTCATACTAACTACGGTCACGGAGTCGCGCCCGTGGTCGTTGGATGTTTATTGATGTTTCCGAAAGGAGGCATGGGGTTTTCTTTATTGATGTTCCAAATGGAACATGGGTTGGACAACCTTGTCTATTGCTAAATCCAATGATTAAATTGAAATGAGTTAGCTACTATTAACTAGTGGAGTCTTAATAAATTGGATAATCGAGTCGTGTGTTGAGTTTGTTATTTAATGATGCGTATGATTGATTATTAGTAGCATGTTAAGTATTTTCTTATTTTACTTTGCAGCTTGTATGTACTCAGCTTTGCTGATTGCGTGCTTTTGTGTGTGTGTCCTTCTTTGGTCATGGCCTTCGCCTTTCAATGACCCTGTGACGATCCAATTTTTACACTTATAATATTGGGGAGCAGAATGACTGCAGGTTCTCTCACATGCAGCATTCAACAGGGTTGTGGGATCTTGAGTAGAGAGTTGGTTGCTTACATTTCATTTCCTTTGCAAGTTTGATTTTATCTTAACTCGATTTTATTTGACACTATTTCTCCTGGTTTAAGTTTGTTTAAACACTGAATTTAATCACTTATTATTTCTTTTGGGTTTTGAATAAGGGCCTTAATGGTTCCAACTTGTAATACTTATTTTGATTTAAATACTTTGTTTTGAGGTTTATTTAAAACTGTTTTAGTTTTCCGCTGCTAATTTCTGAGATAGCCTTAACGTTTGAACACGTGGCGGTAGCACACCAGTAATTCTCTTGAATTTGTTCAGGTTATATACAGGTTTCTCACAGGTTTTTAAGAGAGAATTATTGGGGTTTTACAACTGATGTAGCTCTACTTGCTTCAACCTAAGCTTGTAAATCGATAACTTAGCTTAACTTCAATAGTTTGAGGTCACTATCATAGTGGAACAAACACTCAAGCAGTATCCGATACTTGTGAAGATAATGAATTGCTAAGTTAACTACAATAACATGAACTCATGAGTTGAAATTGAATCTAATTCATTCCTTCTTTCCTATATTTCTTATCATACAATATCTCATAATCTTACTTTAATAATCATTTCTTTAAGTTCATTGACTCTTATACTTTGTTAGGCATAATCAAGTACCTAGTGCGCCGTAAAACAAAGTTCCATCTTTTCCATTAGTTCTTACTCGAATTACTACATCAATGAGTCCTACTCAATTATGTATGATGCGAAAAGATACGTTGGTTGTCAAACATTGACAATCTTGAGTTTGCAACTCAATACCTCATGTTTTATCAAAATTACCTAGTACTTTGAATACATGATGTCCAACCGTCCTTTCGGACTTATCATGGAAACAATATTATTTGATTTAGAATACTATAAATATAACTGCAAAGTATAACCATTTATCAAGAACATAATAAGTTTGAAATTTAAAATCATTCATGCAAACTTCAATCTTATTAAACGTCTTATTTACGCATAAAAATTGTCCCTTTTTGGCGAAAATAAGGCAATTCCAAGATCCAAAGAAACAAAGAGTGGTTAAGCATGCTTTGGCTTGTCTTAACACTTAATCTTCTAAGGTAAGCATTGCCTTGCTTATGGCTCGAAGCCACTCTTGGTTAGATAATCGTCGCATCTAATGCATCTTTGACAATGTATCTCTTTTGCCACAGTATGTGAGGACTCATCACTCACACCGATAAGTTCAACCAAAACCAACATGCACACCCGATGTGCCTTATGAGCTGATGTGTGTCATAAATGGCACACATTTGATGAGCATTTAGGTCCTTTTTATCCTCTTTTCATAGCTTTCTTGCTCAATAAATGTTCGGTTTTATGCTTTCTCTCTCTATTCTACATTTCTTCTCTTATTTTACGGCTTTTGAACATTTCTATGCTTTTCTAGTATTTTCTCCTTTATTTTTTTTTATTTTCGTTATTTTAGTTGTTTTCTCTTTATTTTAAATTTTATAGATTTAGTTTTATTTTATTTTAGTTTATTTGATTTTATTTTCATTTCATTTTCTTTACTTTATTTTATTTTCATTTTATTATATTTTCCTTCCTTTATTATTTTCATTTTCATTTTATTTCTTTTACTTTTATTTGTTGGTTTTAGTTTTATTTTACTTTATTTTATTTCTCGGTTTTATGTGTTTTTTGTAGGTGTTTGTTCCAAGTCCAAGTTGTTGCGCTCGTAAGAGGTGCTACTGCATAGTTGAGTCTTCATCACCATCATGGTGATGATGGTGATGGTGATGCTACAACCAGAAGCTACTCCCTTATCTCCCCTGCTTTCCCCTGTTCCTGCCTCCCTCAGCTAAACCTTCACACACATCGCGCAGCAGCAGCAGACTCCACCAACACTCACTCCATCACCTCGCAACCCCCAGCCAGCAGCTCTTAACTCCACCACCACGCAAACACCAGTCAGCCACCAGCAGCAACCTTCACCACTTCCCCTGCTCCCGCAACACTCACCAATTACACCGCCATTTCTGCCAGCAATTAACACCAATCCACCCCAATTCGCACCACAAATTCCACCCGCAACCACCAGCCACCTTCGCAACACAAATCCCAGCCACTACTCACGCAACCTCCCTATTTCCCCCAATTCACCAACAATTCCCGCAAACCACCTCGCAACACAAGCGGCAGCTATAACCGCAATTAAATTTCCCAGTCAGCCATCTATTGGCCCCGCAACACTCGCAGCAGCAGCTCCAATTCTACTCCTCCCAACCTCCGGCAGCACCACCGCAGCTCCACCTTCACTCGTACCTCAGTAGGTGCGGGCGCACGTTCATTAAATGCAGCCGCGGGTTCGAAGTGAAGCGTTGATGATGAAGTGTGATGATGATGAGCGGCTTTGATTGTTTGTGCTTTGGGTGATGGCTGTGAGAATCATGGGATTAATTCCCATTTGATGAAGAAGCAACTTCGTGCTGATCCCCTTTTCTTCTTTTGATTTCTTTTATTTTATTTTCCTTTTAATTTTAGTTTTCTTTTTCCTTTCTTTTTCTTTTATTGTTTTATTTTATTTTATTTTCTTTTCTTTTCCTTTTCTTTTATTTTCTTTTCTCTTTTATTTTCTTTTAATCCTTGTACTTATAAATACCCATTTTTGGGTAGAGAGAGAAACAATTAGACAATTAGAATTAGATTTTTAGATTTTTAGATCATTTTCCTAGCTTAGTTGAGAGCTTCTCTCTCTAGTTTTTAGGGTTAATTTTAGGAGTAGATTTTAGAGAGACAAAGTGAGGAATTTCAATGGTGATTGAGAGATTGAAGATTCAATGGTGACAATTGTATTGGAGATCTACTCTATTATCAAAGAGCATTTCTAAACTCCATCTCATTTATTGCTTTGTTTATTATTCATTGTCTGGATTGTTGATTTTGATTGGAATTTGATGATTGATATTGGATATTCATGTTTGTTTGGTTTTATATTGATATTTGATCTTTAATTAGTGGATTTGTTCTTCTTAGATTGTTGATTGTTAATTTCTCTAGTTGTTGGCTGATTTCATGATAATGTTAGAGTAGTTGTTTGGTTAGGGATTTGGTGAAGCTTATGATGTAATGAATTGATGTAAATTGGGGAAAATTGATGGAGTTGATGATGTGATTAAACTTGGTTGATTGATCATGTGCATGTGTGTGATTAATTAGAGAGTAGCTAACTTTGATTATTGCACTAGATTGCATTGTAAGTTCACATTGATACGGACCATTGATTTGTGGCTTGCATTTACACAATTGAGGTGTCTTGTGATGTTTCCTAGCTAGAGTTTATCGTAGTTGACGCTAGATAGACCTCTAGGAGAATAGCTTGATATGCTCTTTTGGTTGCATGTTTGATCTTCCCTCACATTGCTTGACTTAGTCGACTTTCCATTCCAATTTGCTATGTTCATTGCCATTATTTGCGGATCCTAATCCCTAGCTCTTACATTTGATTGGTTTCTTCGTTTTAGTAGTTGTTAGAGTCACCTTTTACCCTTAGACTTCGACCTAGCTTAGGCACATAATTGGAAGCACTTAGACATTACCGTTCCTTTGGGTTCGACCCTTGACTTACCTCTATACTTGTATTTAGGTTTGTTGAGTGTTTATAAATTTTGTTTGGCTTAGGGAAGATTAGCCCAACGACCTAGTTTTCCCCACGTCATGAGCCTTGGAGTGATGATGGCACCTCGCTTTGGCGTAGCCTACCATCACCCTCTTTCGGTTAATAAGTGTTGTTTTGGAAAGACAATTTGACTCAATAATATTAGGGACCTAGGATTTCTATGTTGGTTGATTTAAGTGAACTTAACTAATCATCGCAACATAAAGAAAACCTAAACATGCATCTAACGAATAATTCACATGTATATACGCATAAAATATAAAGCGAAATTATAGATGCATATTGGCAACTAGCATGACCCCTTGAATTCTTCAAGTCTTCAAAAGGTCTTCACTTGCAATTCAAGGCTTCGTCTTCCAAGAAATTCTGTCTTCAAGACTTAACCAAACTATGCAAATACTAGTGTCTACGACTAGGAATAATCTTAATATTAAGGTACAAAAATACTCAACGGTGCATAGACCGTATTTAGAGTTACAAAAATACATAACGGCACATAGTCCGTATTTTCTATCCTAATCGGGTCCCACTAGTTTCCATTTCAGAAAACCTGTGAGAGAGAATATACATTCCATTCATCCATTCACTTCTTGTGAATGGCCCATGCAATTTACAACATCAAACAAGTAAAATGCATTTAAAAAATGCGGGCACTAGTAACTAATCTAGGTGGTTAATCCGATTAACACGCCTAATTAAAACTAGTCAAAGTTGTTTAACCGATTATGTAATTGACGTCATTAATAATTGAAGCTCCCACTAAATTCCGCATTTCCCTTAATTAATCCGATTAATTAAGCCGGTAGCACGCAAACTTGTCAAAATAAAATTTTGCCAATGCCGCACGAAACCGAGGCCTAGCCTCCCAAAATTTTAATTAAAATAAACAAAATTAATTAAAATAAGTAAAACGGCAAAGTAAGTAAATATTAAGCCAACCGCACTTCAAGTGGCTCTCGCTTTAAGCGTTTTGCCAAAGAAACTCGAATAATTGCGGCTTGTGCAAGCCAAACACACTACGGCCATTTGCCTCACCGCACCAAGCACACACACACACACAAATGCTCCGCACACACGGCCACGGCAAGCAGCCTTGACCTGCTGCCACTGCCGCACACACGCGCACGCACGGCCAAGGCTGCTACTGCGTGGATGCTGTGGCCGTCTGCTGTTGCCCAGCACATGGCCGGACGCAAGGCGATGGCAGCCACATGAGGGCTGCTATGCAGCCCGGCTAGCCAAGTGTGGTTTTTGCCTCGTTTTGCGTGCCATGGCCTCGGCATTTTGATCCCATTTTCGAGACATAATTATTAATTCTAAATTAATTTTAGAACTAATTTAATGAGCAAAAATGAAAAATTTAAACAAGTCCAACTTAAAAAATTTTCAAAGTGCAATTAACCAAGATAATTCCAAGAACCATTCTTAATTAAATTGGTTTAGCTTGGTGCAATAATAAAGTTGAGGCAATTTCTCACTTTTAATTTAATCAATTTAAATTAAACTTGAGAATTTGACAAAGTAAGGGGAAGTTGGAAAAATATGAACTTTAATGTTCAAATGAAAATTCCAACATCTAAATTTTGTGAATCCTTGAAAATTATATCTTCCAACATGAAGATAACCAATTTTTTATAAAAAAAAAACTGAAACTTTATGTTTCCAATCAACTCAAAATGATTAAAACAACAAAGTTTAACCACTAGTAGAAAAATTGAAAGAAGCACCGCTCAATGGCCACGGGTTTTTGAAAACCGGTGGCTTAATAAATGGGCGGTTTGAGGCAAACCTAAAAAGCCACCTGTTCAAACCAAACCGGTGGCAATTATTATAAAAGCCACCGGTTTGAACCGGTGGCCTTTTCAAATTGTATTAAAAAAAAAAACGCGCCTCGCTCTTTAATTTCTTCGTTCTTCTCTTTCCTCTTTCTTTTTCCCGTTTCATTCACCAAATCGCAAACATTTCCCCTCTCAATTCACTCAGCTCTCAGTTCACGAAAACCTACCACCACTCACGCCACTACTGACGCCACCGCACCACCCTCCACCACCGCCGCGCACCCCTGGCCTCCACCACTGAACTCGGCCTCCTCTGCCCTCCATTGCCGGCCTCCTCCTCTAGCACAAGCAGCAAGCACCAGATCAAAAAATAGCACAAGCGACCTCCTCCACCTCCACTACTGCGCTCGAGTACAGCCGCCTCCACCACTCTACCACCTGCACAGCCGCGTCCTCCTCTGCGCCACCTGTCCAGCCGCCCATTGCTCTACCCCTTTCCACTATTACTTAGGGTTAGTGTTTAATTTTTTAGTCATTTTGAACATTAATTTGAAGTTATACCTATATTTTAATTTGAATAATTATTGGGCATATTGAGTAAACTAAAATTAGTTAGGGTTTGAATATAATTTAACCCCAATTTTGATTATTGGTAGTTAAATTGTGTATTTTATATGTTTGTTTTTGCATATGTTTCTTTTAGTGAATTTTAGGTGGTTTTAATGGGAAAATTTAAATATATTGTGGTTGAATTAGTTTGTTAGTTACTTGAGCAATGTACGTAGGAATGAATTAGAGATTAGTAACCTAGTGACTCGAATTTTAGTAATTACAATATACTTTAGTAATGGTTGTAGTTATTAAATAATCACTAACTTTTATGTTGTTGTTTTATTTTTTATTTTTGTAGATTGATATGTAGAGAAGCACAAGTTTGTTAGTTATTCAAGTGGGAAGTTCGAGACATTACATCCATTGTACTTGCTATATTGGTATGAACTAGAAACTTTATGGAGCTATATTTCTTTCTATTTATTTATCCATTTGATAAAAGTTTGTTCATGATATTACAAATTGTGTCTTGTTTAATTATAAATAATTGCAACAATATGTTGAATGTTTGCATCACCATATGCCTAGATACCCTTTCAAGGCTTTCTCATTAGGAGAAAGTCTTGAATAGTCCCCGGTTGGGACTGTTCTTGAATGTTTACTCTCACTTAGGTGGTAAATGTATGTCTTTTTTTCGATTTTAAGGAACATCTTGGCTTTCCATTTCTTCACCATGTTCTCTGGGTACATATGTGGGTAAGTGTAGGGAATATTTCAAGCATTATGATAACCCCAAACTTGAATTCCACTGTGATCATACACTAAAGTACGGTGGCGTTCCAAAGGGAAAGACAAAGAGCAAAAAGAGTCGCCAACAAGTTTTAGGAACTTGTAAACCCAAAAGATAATCCAAAAGGACCATCAACTACTCCATAAGGTCTTGAACCAAACAGGGTCCGGGGATGAGGGTACGAATCCAATCTACAAAAGAAAGGACCCGTCTTATAGAATAGGCCTCTACTTTGTTCTGCTCGTATTCATGTGCGCTTTTCGAATAACATACAAACACCATATTAATCCTAACCTGTTTATCTATGTTGGTTGAATATTAACGCACAAATAAGACTATTATTGGCGATCACTTGAGTTAAAATCACATTAGCCTAAACCAAATTATTAATTATCTTATTAAGCGTGATTTCAAATACAAATTCCCTTTAACAATCATAAAAGGTGTGATCAAGCAATAACAATAAAATATATATCAATCAACATAATAATAAATCAATAACAATAATGATGATAATAGCATGATAAGGCATAATAAAGCTTAATAATAATAGCAAGATCCTAGGCAGGATACTAATAAGATTAATAACAAACCCTAGTATGTCACTAAACGATAAAGATCAAAGCTCTAATCCTAACATGGTACTAACATGATATCATGATATTAGAAAAGATTAAAGGCACCCTAAACATGTACTAGAAAGCATAAAATAACATCCTAACATGATACTAGAAAGCATTAAAAGCATCCTAACATGATACTAGGAATATTAAACAATAATAAACATGCAATCTACATTGTTAATAAAATAGGGAGTAAGCTAATCTACTTACTTTTAAGCCTCGTACCTCTTTCTAATAACAAAATACACAAGTTAGTAAACTTCAATGAAAATATAAATCAAAGAATTAAATTAAAATCAAAATAAGTAAAGTTTTAACTAGTTTTGGACCAAACCCTCAGAAATTATCAAACCTTGCACGTCTAGGGCGAAGGCAACTTCGAACTTGGCTAAGAGACTCTAAGTCTTGTGAATGCGGAATATTGTATGTGAAAAGCTAGTTTAGAAAAAGAGGGAGAAAAGCATATATTGCTCAAGAGAGAAAAGAGAGAATTAAGGAAGAGTTGATGAGAATTGATGATTCTGAAAACAAGGATTCGATCCCTATTTATAATGAAAAAAGTCCGGAAAATCATAAAATTTGATAAGGAATAAAACTATACGCTGTCGCCAAGAATCGACTCTGTTTGGCGACAACCTGTATTAGCGCGTTTTCTTCACGCGGAATCCGATCTTTAATCAACTTGATCTACGGAATCCGTACAGAAGATAAAATACGTATTTTTAAGATAATAAAACAATATTTTACTCCAAATAAAAGTCTATTTTAAAATAATTAATTATTAAATCTAATAACATTAGAATTAAAAAGAACCTTCTAAAAACTTCTAGGAAATTATAATTAATCCTAATAATTTTAGGAATAATAATTAACATTGGGCCCTCCTCTAGATCATTGGGCCGTATTTAAATAATTAACCGGGCCCAGCTTAGTATTTTGGCCATAATTTCCTCAATATTCATCGGAATTGGGCTTATAATATGTCGTTGGAAAGGTCTTTTCGAGCCCCATCTAACTACACCATTATTGGACCTTAATTATGGACCAAACTAAACTGGTTTGGCTATTTTCAAATAAATAGAGTTATTTTCAAAAACAGAGAGAGAAGAATGTTAATAAAACTAAATTGCAACACTTGACTTTCAACCACTTTCACCTAATTCGATAATGGTTCGACATGAAAGGCATTCATCACCGGGTTTGGTTTTGGGGAGACACAAATGGGTGTCTACAGTAAGTAATTATCTACATCGTGTACTTGGAGAACTGGGGGGAAGTGCTGTCGGATTTTCCTTAAAATTGGAAAGTTGACATACATTCACTAGTGAGAGTAGACATTCAAGGATGGGTTAGGTTGGAGTGATAAGGACACTTTGGAAACATGAATTTTTTCACTATATGAATGGTTTATTCACGGTGTGTACTTGAAGTTGATTTACGTAAAATATGTAGCATGTTGAATATTATTCTCTTTTCTCTCTTGAGCAATATTTGCTTTCTTTCTCCCTCTCTTTCTAAACAAGCTTTTTAAAAAACAATATTCCGCATTCACAAGACTTAGAGTCTCTTAGCCAAGTTCGAAGTTGCCTTCGCCCTAGACGTGTAAGGTTGATAATTTCTGAGGGTTTGGTCCAAATCTAGTCAAAACTTTATTTAATTTGATTTCAATTTAATTCTTTAGTTATTGTTTATTATTTTCATTGAAGTTTACTAACTTGTGTATTTTGTTATTAGAAAGAGGTACGAGGCTTCAAAGTATGTAATCTTATTACTCTCTTTCAATGTAGAAAGCATGTTTATTATTGATTAATTCCTAGTATCATGTTAGGATGTTATTTTATGCTTTCTAGTATCATGTTTAGAGTGCCTTTATTCTTTCTAATATCATGTTAGTACCATGTTAGGTTTAAAGCTTTGATCTTTATTGCTTAGTGACATGCTAGGATTTGTTATTAATCTTGTTAGTATCATGCTTAGGATCTTGCTATTATTATTAAGCTTTATTATGCCTTATCATGCCATTATCATCATTATTTGTTTATTATTATGTTGCTTGATATATTTTATTGTTATTGCTTGATCACGCCTTTTATGCTTGTTTAAAGGGAATTTGTACTTGAAATCACGCTTAATAAGATAATTATTAATTTGGTTTAGGCTAATGTGATTTTAATTCAAGTGATCGCCAATAATAGTCTTATTTGTGCATTAATTTCAACCAACATAGATAAACAGGGTAGGTTTAATATAATGTTTGTATGTTATTCGAAAAGCGCACATGAATACGAGCAGAACAAAGTAGAGGCCTATTTTATAGGGCGGGTCCTTTCTTTTGTAGATTGGATTCGTACCCTCATCCCCGGACCCTATTTGGTTCAAGACCTTATGGAGTAGTTGATGGTCCTTTTGGATTGTCTTTTGGGTTTACAAGTTCCTAAAACTTGTTGGCGACTATTTTTGCTCTATGTCTTTCCCTTTGGAACGCCACCGTACTTTAGTGTATGATCACAGTGGGGTTCAAGTTTGGGGTTATCATAATGCTTGAAATATTCCCTACACTAGGGACCCGTTCAGTTTTGTTGCCCCGCTTGACTCGATTAACTTTGAAGTACTCGAGCTGGTGTTCGTGGCTTGGGTGGATGGGTGGCTTGTCAGGCTTGTGGTCTCCGCGTCCGAGTTGAATAGGCTCTGGACGGCACCTGTTCATGCGGAGGTTGAACTCCGCGTCCTGAGTTTTGACACGGTAGAAGCGGTGCTTCCTGTCCCTCCACTTACTGACACGGTCGACCACGATCATGTAGTCCCTGGTTGCACTCAAGATAAGCCAACCATCCACATCCTTTTCCAGCCGAGTAAGTGAGTGCATCTCACAAAAGACCGCCAAGTCTGGCGTAAATTTCTTAGCGATGCACGTCACTAAGTACCCAAAAATGTTCAACCAACTGTTTGGCGTCAGTTGGAAGAGGCCGATGTCGTACTCGTCCAGGACAGTCCGGACGAATGGGTGAAGAGGGAAGCAGAGCCCCACATCCAAGGCGGCCCTGTAGACGCAAAACGCCCGTTTGCGCGGCTTCTCCTCATCCCAGGTAGCCACAGCAATGGCCTTCCTGGGGACTTGAATTTCGAATCCCTCCCCCAAATGGAGGGACTCCTTGTACTTCTCAAAATCCTTCCTTAAAAACTTCAGGGCTGTCTCCCCAACTGTACAGGCGTACGGGTCCTTGAAGTTATCTATGTTGGCGACAGTTTCTTCGGCCGCCGCCTCGCCTTCGGCCGTCTCACCCACGGCCTCTTTCTCAACTTCTTCTTCTTCCACTTGGTGAGAAGGGGCACTCCCAAATTCAGAAGACATCACTCTGTCCAAATTTGCTGCTTCGGCCGAGCTTCGGCCCCTTGAGCTTTGAACGTCCATGGAAGAAGGAACGCCCTCCTCATTTAATGGACGCTTGCCTTTGTCTTTGGCAGCGTCCGCTTGATTTCCCGAAGGAGGGGCGCTGCGAATAGGCAGAACGGACGGTTCTCTGATTGAGATCCCCGTTAAGGGTCTGCCCGCCCTGCCAAGTGGAAGAGGAGGTTGAGAAGAAGAGGGGATGGACGAGCCAGAAGCGTCCGCCCCAGGATTGGAAGGGTTGTCTTTGCAGGCTACCAGCTCGGCCCCATCCATGACCGAACTGGCAAATTGAGGGAACCTAAGTTCCGGAGCAGGAGCGGACGAGGCGCCTTCAGCTTGAAGGCGTTCCTCGAAAGAAGAAGTGACCTCCACGGCCAAGTGATGGGAGCCAGTGGAGGCGGTCGTTGTCTGAGTGGTGGAGTTAGTCTCCACCATAGTGCTTGGATTACTAGGGTCATAGGGGACCCTAGGATGAACCAGACTGCCGTCTGGGTTCCTGGCCGCATGACGTTCACGCGTACGCATGGTTCTTGCCATTGCCTGTTGGGACAGAGAAGAATAAGTGGGGGTGAGTATGTACACATCAGGCATAGACTCACTCCAAGGAGGAGACAACTCTTCTCCATCCACTCTAGATTCCTCAGTCCCAGCGAACGGCCAGCCTCATGAGAAGAGTCGGACGAAGCCGAGTATGGATCCAAAATTGAAGTAAAAGAAAAATAAAACAAGGAAAAAATAAAAGAGGAAATGTAGACGGCCTACCTCTGTACGTTCTGAAAACTTTGAAGGTGGTGGTGAAGCTCTTGAAGGTTGACCGGAAAACTCAAATATGCCCGGAAAACTCAAAGGAAATTCAAACTCACGGCGGCGCTCTTGAAGATTAGGGGAAAACTCACTTTCTCTCACTAGAATGCTCTGCCTTCTCTCTAGAATTCACAATTGGGTAAAGTGTGAAAATGAGAATTCACTTCCCATATTTATAGAATGAATTCATGGGGGTAAAATGGTAAAATCATTTTTCCCGCCTAAACATTCAAATGGTAATTCCTTGAGAAATTACTCGAAGAAAGGGTCAGGACGATGTTAGGGTTCTGTTAACTTGTGAAAAAAGACCAGACGGACAATTAATGGCACGTTAAAGTGAATTGAAATGAGTTGAGTGGAAAGTTCAAGAATTTTACACCTTCAACACTTGTCTCCAAAACTTGAGAAAATCTAAGAGGAAAAACGTCCGCCCGGTTCTCAGACGTTTAGTCTAAAACAGGAATTCAGACGTACGAAGCATGATTAGAAAGCCAGGAAGTACGTCTGAAATCATGGAAGCCCAGATTACCCCAAAGAAAGTATGTGGCCGTTCTGGGTAGTTAGGAGATAAGCTCCTCCCAGAGTATCAGAACGTCCATTCTCATCTCTGTGGCCGTTTTGGGTAGTTAGGAGATAAGCTCCTCCCAGAGTATCAGAACGTCCATTCTCATCTCTGTGGCCATTCTGGGTAGTTAGGAGATAAGCTCCTCCTAGAGTATCAGAACGTCCA
Source organism: Chenopodium album (assembly GCF_948465745.1). NCBI lineage: Eukaryota > Viridiplantae > Streptophyta > Magnoliopsida > Caryophyllales > Amaranthaceae > Chenopodium > Chenopodium album. Next base: position 19,567,285 of record NC_137860.1, on the reverse strand, counting down.
GTCTCATTTCTGTGGCCGTTCTGGGTAGTTAGAAGATCAACTCCTCCCAGAGTATGAGGACGTCCAGCCTGAAATAAATGGACGACCACATGAATTCAGAGGTTAAGCCTCTCTCAGAGTACGAGAGCGTCCATTACAAAGTATGGACGTCCAGATAAGCAAAAAGCCAAGCTCATTCCAGACTACGAGAACGTCCAGGGCAAAATATATGGACGTCCACGTAGCAAAAAGAGCCTTGAATCAAAAGTGTATGGACGTCCAGGGCAGATGGGAAGCAAACCCAACCCAGAGTACCAGGACGTCCAGAATGCAAGATCAGAGGAGGCGGCCAGTAAGTGTACGAGCCACCCCCTCTGAGGGGCAAATGTTTAGGGTAAAAATACCCCAGGTACGTGGCCCAATCTCATAGTGACACGTGACCCAATAAACAGGCGACACGTGGCCCTATGAGAGTGAGACACGTGTCCACCTGTCATGGTGACACCTGTCAGCCATCTCTAAATGCCCTAATGCTACAATCAGAAAGAGAAAAGGGCTCTGATGACCTCAGGCCTAAATCCCGAGAAAAGCCTTGAAAGCCGTAAAACGGCGCCCCCCACGACACGTGGCGACCTCTGATTGCGCAGCCAATCATGTCACGAGATTTTAGGGCATAAACCCTAGGGGGCACATGCTCCCACCCCTATATATACCCCAATCATTTATGATGGGAGGGGTGGATTTTGATGTGACATTAATACAAGAGCACTAAAACGCTCCAACTTCTCTCTACTTTCTCTCTCTAGCCTTTTCCGTTTCCGTTCACTAACTTGAGCGTCGGAGGCGAATATTCCGATCATCGGAATATTCGTTGTTTTGCAGGTGTCCGAGTCTTTGTCAGCAGAGCGCGACCAGTATCCGAGGGAATCACAAAAAACCCTGAAACACTACGTAATGAAAAATATAGTCATGTAGGATCTTGTTAGATTCGTCACGTTATATACTTTCAAAATATCAACTTTTCATAATTTTTTGCTTATCGATAAATAAACATACTAATGATTGAATAAGTGCATTGGCAAACGTGACTAAAGAAACGTGTCAACTAAAAAGAAACGGAGGAAGTATGTAATAACCAGGGGAATCGTGCGAGATTAAAAACCAGTTATTTATACTTATATATTAGAAAGAGTTCCTAAAATGAAATATGTGCCACGTGGCACCGCAACATGTGTTAGATGTATGTCACATCACATTTCTAATGTATCATTGTATGCTACATTATTATTAAGTATTATAAACATGTTATTATGGCAATAAAAATGTTTGTCACAAGGTTTGAATACAAGACCCAATACATAATGAATTAATATTTTTACCAATCTTTGCTATCTCCTGATTATAATTTATATTCTATTATAATATAATATAATGAATATTTTGTATTAAACATCAATTTGAGAGCATTTTTAAAAATTACATAATTTATATTTGTAGCTCATATAATATTTATGATATTCAAAGTAAAATGCGGTGCATTGTTTGGGTCACACACTAGTTTTCAATCATACATCGGTTATAACATTTTTCATATAACATTCATTGAGATTATTTCAAGGGATAAAAAATTAATAACGTTTTTATTCTCCAATTTTCTATGTAATTTGTGCATGACACGGGCCAAAAGGCTAGCTGAGTATAACATAAAAGAAGATAATGAGTAACTTAATTTATTTCTTGTATATCTATAGTAATATATAAAGAGAAAAGGCATCTTGGTTGATAATTTTGTGTTTTTCCAAAATGCCCCTCTCACTTATGTCTTTCTTTTTTTTTTTTTTTAAAAAAAAAAACTACCATCTAACAAAACTACTCCTTTTTTATAAAAACTACCTCAAATGAGTAACATAATACCATCCTTTTATAAAAATAACTAGGAAAATTTGACAATTACCACCTTCTGTTATGTCCATTTTAGCAATTACCACCTTCTATTTTTTTTTTTTTTTGAAAATTACCACCTTCTATTTTCAAAAACATCAAAAGTTACCACCTTCTTGCCCCTCAACTACCACGTGTCATCATTTTGGGCTCATTCTTTCCCTTTCCTCCCTATTTCCCTCACATTTCTCATTCTTAACTCGATTCTCATCCCCCCTTTCACTTCTTTTCCCCCAAACAATCAAAAACACTTCAATTCACTCCTCCAAATCAAAATTGACGAACAATTATTGGTGATTTGGGGGAAAAAAAGTGAAAAGGGAGATGAGAATCCAAATAGGAATGAGATATGTGAGGGAAATAGGGAGGTAAGGGAAAGAATGGGCTCAAAACGACGTCACGTGGTAGTTGGGGGGCAAGAAGGTGGTAACTTTTGATGTTTTTGAAAATAGAAGGTGGTAATTTTCAAAAAAAAAATGGAAGGTGGTAATTGTTAAAATGGACATAACAGAAGGTGGTAATTGTCAAAATTTCCAAATAACTATCTAAAAAATTTTCCATTTGAAAAAACCAGAGAATTATACTTGATAGATTCACAAACCATTGTAATGAAAAAAAAAGTACGGAAGATATACTTACCACATTTACCAATAGGTTGGTGTGTAGCTGCAAGATGAAGGGGAGTCTCTTTAGCTTTGTTAGTAACACTAACCATTTCAGGATGGTTCTCAACCAACAATTTAGCAACCTCATATTTGCCATTGATAAGTGCAACATGTAATGGTATGTTGCCGTCCCCATTCTTCATCACGAACGCACTACCCTTCTCTTGGACCGTCTCTCCGTACCCATAATCGTGGAGTACCTTAAAAATGTCCATGTTGCCGACCTGAGCAGCAACATGGACAGGGGTGTTTTCGTCTTCATTCTTCTGATTTATCAGCTGATCAATGGCTTGTTTGGATATTAAGCCCTTTAAAACAACTTCTACGAACCCGAATTGTTGATATTGAATTGCTAAGTGAAGGATGTTATTTTTGTAGTCGGTTTGCTTAAGAAAATAGTCCTCACTACCACTTTCTATTTCTTTGTTTCGTGCATCGTTTAGAAAGCTTACATCACCTGATAGTGCGGCATTGTAAAGCTCTTTTTCCATTATTTAGTTGTCTATTGTTTTCTTTTTTTGAGTGTCTAAGTTAGTTTATATTTTTGTAACAATGCATCGTTTACGTACACAATATATAATAAGTAATTTCGTATCTATGACTACTTGTTACATAGCTTTGTCCATAACCTTTTATCCTTTTTTAATGAATAAGCTTCTCTTTTTGGTTATATATATTCTGAGTATTGGCATTATTTCTTTAAATTAAAGTGGAAGAAATCAATCTTTTCTATCCTTTATGAATAGACAAGAATAAAACTAGTTCAAAATCATGAAACGTGAGCAACATGAGCTTTATTCAATAATTGTTTTTGCAGCAACGAATATTAAAAGAATTAAAAGGATGCAATGACAGGCCATGCTAGAGCTTTTACAAAAATAAAAGGGTAAAACTTAAATGAGGCTTAACTTTATTAACTCCAAGAATGTAAGTTTGGCATCAATAATGGATGGTGAAAAGAAATTCTCAACGTATGTAAGGGAAAAAAAAATAAAATTCTCTAATCCTTATTATTTGAAACAATGGGATTATTTGTGAAACATAAAAAATTCCTTTACTAGCAAATAATAATAATTGTAGGTAGTACTTTGGTTTGAATTACCCTACACCCTAGCGGAATTGAACCGTTTACAGGAAGCCAAGTTTGCGAATTACCCTTTAGGTAAGCAAGATGAATTACCCTAGACCCTACGTAAGGTAAGCAAGATAAATTACCCTACACCCTAGCGGAGTTGAACCGTTTACAGGCAGCCAAGTTTGTGAACTATACATTTTTAGAATAAGGGGAAACTCTCTAATCTGTTCCACTAGCTTGGCATGTGCTTGATAAATTATAAATAAATTGTAGTGTACAATTCAAAAATAATAAAATAATACCCTCTATTTTTTAAAATGTTACATTATTTGTGTTTTAATAATCGACTTTTATTTTAAAAAAAATGTGTTACTTATCCATTTTTGATAAACCATTACTTTCTTTCTTTCTTTCATTTTTTTTTTTTTTTTTTTTTTTTTGAAAGATGATAAACCATAACTATATTATAGTAGCATATTAATATTAGGGTAATGATATATGTAGCCCTTTAGGGTTACATATAAGAATTTAATATAGTTCATAAAATGGAATTAAGTTGGGAATTCATGACAAAATCACACATAAATCGGTGTAATTAATGTTAATTTATCCTCAATATTTCCCTTTTTAGCTTATTATACACAGCCCCTAGGGCTATGTTTATCATTTTCCTTAATATACTCTCTTCGTTTTCATCACTTTGTTTGGCACTTTATTTAGTGCAAAGGATAAATCACCTATCGATGCAAAATTGTCATACTACGGTCGAATTCAAGAAATATGGGAGCTTGATTATTGTAACTTCACGGTTGCACTTTTCAAGTGTAAGTGGGTTGATAATATCAGGCGTAATGTCAAGTATGATGACTTTACTCTTGTAGATCTTGGCCACTTGAATGATAGTGCGGAACCGTTCATCCTAGCATCTCAAGCTAAGCAAGTGTTCTTTGTAACTGACCCAGTCGATTCAAAATGGTCCATTGTGCTAGCTGGGAAAAGAAGAATCCTAGTGTAGACACCCATTTGTGTCTCCCCAAAACCAAACCCAGTGATGAATGCCTTTCACGTTGCACCATTATCGGATTAGGTGAAAGTGGTTGAAAGTCAAGTGTTGCGGTTTAGTTTTAATTAAAGTTCTCTTCTCTCTGTTTTTGAAAATGACTTTGTTTATTTGAAAATAGCCGAACCAGTTTAGTTTGGTCCATAATTAAGGTCCAATAATAGTGTAGTTGGATGGGGCTCGAAAAGACCTTTCCAACGATATATTATAAGTCCAATTCCGATGAATATTGAGGAAGTTATGACCAAAATACTAAACTGGGCCTGGTTAATTATTTAAATACGGCCCAATGATCTAGAGGAGGGTCCAATGTTAATTATTATTCCTAAAACTATTAGGATTAATTATAGTTTTCTAGAAGTTTCTAGAAAGTTCTTTTTAATTCTAATATTATTAGATTTAATAATTAATTATTTTAATTTAGATGAGGACCCTGTTTTGTTCAAGACCTTATGGAGTAGTTGATGGTCCTTTTGGATTGTCTTTTGGGTTTACAAGTTCCTAAAACTTGTTGGCGACTCTTTTTGCTCATTGTCTTTCCCTTTGGAACGCCACCGTACTTTAGTGTATGATCACAGTGGGGTTCAAGTTTGGGGTTATCATAATGCTTGAAATATTCCCTACAGTTTTTGGCGACTCCACTGGGGAGGATTTCTATTTATATTCCTGAAATTTATTTAATTTTGGCAATTATTTAGAATGAGCGGATGACACTCGAAAAATTCTAAGTATTTCATGTGCGTGATTTGATTAACATTATTGTCATATGCATTAAAAGGTCCTCATGGGAGCACCCCATGAGTCAATCCATAGGAATTTTACACGTAGAAAATTTGAGAAATATCTTTCATGACTAGAATCGAAAAGATGATGCGAAATCTGGAAAATTCGAAGGACACAGAAACTTGCCAAGGCATGTAGGAACTAGCGTCTAGAAAACAGGGCTTGTCGCCCGTAAAAAGTTTCTGTCGCCTGGCGACAGTTCTGTCGCTTGGCGACAGGAGCTTTTTTGCGGCGACAGTCCCTGTAGTCTGGCGCCAAGTTCTTCCAATACCGAGCCAGGGGTCTGCCTTCTTGCTTTGACCATTTCTAGCATTGTTGGCTTGATTTTGCTTATTGATTGAGTCCTTTTCTCACTTTTCTGAACCCATATATGTTCTACATATGGAAATAACCCTCTGGGGGTTCCTACTTCACCTGCCCAATGGAATATTCCACTATCATGTGCAAAGTTCAGATTTGGGTACCTGTAATGTTTGTGAATCCACCAAACCATGGAGTCGAGTTCGATTTCATCACGAACTCGCGGAATCCTGTCCATTCGCTCCAACCCTCACGGTAGGCTTGTGTGCAATGCATATGGATTCTTAACCATGGACCTTTTTTACTTAACCCATATCCTCGAACTTTAGAGAACTAGAGCCATGGTTAGGTTGCAAACTCATCATATTGTGACTATGTGAACTACTTGCACCCTTGTTTGTATATATTATATGTGTGTTAACCGTTTGTTTGACTTGTGTTAAAGACTAAATAAAATTGACTAATGACTAAAAGGACTTTGTCTAATTAATTAATTAATTTTGAATTAATTAAAGGCTAATAAATTAATCAATTCGACTTAGTACGACTTTAGGCATGTCCATTTAGAGTAAAATTACTGGAAACAGTCCAGATTAATGTTCCAGCAATGGCACAGGAATTTGGACTGTGGCGCTGCAGTTTAGTGTCTGTCTCCTGGCGATAATTTTGTCGTCTGGCGACAGGCTCTAAACAGTGGCGACAGTCCTGTTGTTTTCGCAACAGTCCAGTTTTCTTGCTCGAGTCATCACGACGAGTCTAATTAACAGTCTACTAATCGGATTAATCAGTTTATTAATGGTACAAACCATGTTTAAGTCTTAAATTGAGTTTAGGCACTTAAAGTCCCATGGTCATACACTAGCAGTCAAAGCATGTCACTCACATACACATAAAGCACACACATAACATGTTTGTCACATTATGACCATGTCTAGAGAGTCTTGAATGCGTATTTTCCGTCATTTTTTTTAGGGGGGTAAGTCGGATATTAATCCTCCAATTTTAAAATTTCCCTTAAATATATACCCCGTTTTTTCTTTTTTAAAAAAGTCAAGTCAATTAGAGTCGAGTATTAAAACAAATATGGTTTAAATTACAGCGCGTGGTCAAGAAAGGAAGGGCGTTTAATCAAGGACAACACTTTTTTTCAAGTCTTACTTTTTGACAAACCAATCGGTAGGAAAAGGAAAGCTAAGAAGGCAATGGCTAGTCAAGAAGAACTTAATGAAGTCAAGGGACAGGTAGCCAACTTGGCTGAAATGTTGCAAAACTTATCGCTGCAAATAAGTAACCCTGAAAAACAGAAACAAATGGACCTAATCTAGGAAAGCTTGGGCAAACTGTCCAACGACTTTAGATTTCAAGAAATTAGCTCCCAAGGGGTCTCGGTGGATAAGGACCTTCTCCCACAAAAGTTCAATCCCAATGACATTCCTAAGTTTAAGGCTATGGACAACCCTTATTTTCATTTAAGAGCTTTTGAAACTGTAATGAGTATTAAGGGGATAGATAGAAAAGCATTTCATTCTGTATTTTCATTATCCTTAGAAGCTGTATGTCAACAGTGGTACTTTTCACTTGATAAAGAAAAGACCTCTAGTTGGGAATCTATTGTGAGCGCTTTCATTGAAAGGTATAAATGCAATATACAAGTTGAAACCGATCATAGAGAACTAGAAATGCTAAAACAAAAAGAAAATGAAGGTTTCACCTCCTTCTTTAATAAATGGAGGGAAACTACTGCGAAAATGGTTGAAGTACCTAGTGAGAAAGAATCTGTTAGGATGTTCATTAAGAACCTCCAAGAAAAATACTCTAAGCACCTTAGGTACCAAAGCAACTTAAACACCTTCAAATCTGTATATGATATCGGAATTAATATTGAAGATGACCTCGCTAAACAAAAAGCTGCTAATAACAACTAAAGTAGTGGCTGGAAAAATAAGAAGAACGACAATCCTTCTTCATCCAAATCTATAATCCTATTGGTAATGAATAATAATCAAGGACAAAAGAAACCATTTAGGAAGAATTATACTCCTATTGGTATGAGTTATGACACCGCATTTAACCACTTACACGCAAAAGGTCTTATAACTCCTATTGGACCATTTGGGGACCCACCTGTCGAAAGAAGAACGGCTAGCTGGAACCCAAATGCACATTGCAAATATCACCAAGGTAGGGGTCGTCCTACAGAAAATTGTTGGAGGCTAAAGGAAGCTATTCAAGACTTGATCGATAGTAACAAGCTCCCATTGCCTCCTGCAAGTAAGAAGCCAAGTATCAATACCGCACCGCTATCAGATTCTTTGGCTATTTCCGACGAAGAAAATCAAGTGGATCCATCTAGCCTCATAGAGCCTATCGAGACCATTGAAGAAGAAATCTTTGAAGATGCTCTCGAATTCCATGGCCAGGAACCTGCAACTAAGCAAGAACTATTGGCGTTGACATCAATATTGACAGAATTGAAAAAGTTGATCTCACAAACCTTTGAGGCTATAAAAGAGAAAAATGAGTTACTTAAAAGTAGACCCCCACCTAAACAAAAGAAACCCTTTTCTCTCCAAGTAATTGACACTCCCAAAAAGAATAATAGAAAATATACTCCAATTGGGACGTCATATACAAACATGTTCAAAATGCTCTCCGAGAATGGAAAAATTCAACCTCTCGAACCAAGACCATTTGAATCACTGAAAAGAATAGACAAATACTATTGTTCATATCATCAATCTGGGGGACATACAATAGAGCACTGCTTCAAGTTTAAGGACTTGGTTCAACGTTTGATTGATGAGAAGAAATTAGTTCAACTTCCACAAGATGCCATGATTAACGGAGTATGGGACAGTGACGATGAGGATGTTTACCTTAAAGACATTGAAAAAACTCCTCTATCAACAATATACCCAGTAAGTGACATTTGGGACGAGGAGGACTCACCCATAGATGTTCTCACTAGGTCCGGGAGAGTACAACCTCCCATTTCAACACAACCTATACCTTCTATTCAGCAAATCCCCGTGCCTATTATAGAAGACAACGATGTTGTCAAACAGTTAAAAAAGACTAAAGTGGAAATGAATGTATGGAAACTTTTAGCCACATCTCGAGAACATAGAGTTGCAGTCATGGATGCGTTGGCTAAAGTAGGCATAGATTCGGACACTACTCCTGAGGGACTTACTAACTTCCTCACGAGTGACCTTCCAAGTCCAATCAATTTAGTCACCTTTTCGGATAAAGATCTACCACCGGAAGGTGACAAACACAATAAAGCTCTAAACCTCACAGTCATATGCAAAAGAATGAACGTTCCCATGACTCTTGTGGATAATGGTTCAGCAATTAATGTGTGCCCACTTAGAACCGCAAGAATGTTGGGAATAAGAGATGAGGATTTATCCCCATCAACCCAGGGCATAAGAGCTTATGATAACTCACGCCGTCAAGCACTAGGGACAATTACCATGAATATAATGGCGGGTGCAATTGAGCATGCCACCACATTTCAAGTAGTGGATATCAAGGCATCTTTTAACTTGCTATTGGGACGCCCTTGGCTTCATGATTTAAAGGCCGTCCCTTCATCTCTTCATCAACAAGTAAAGGCCATAGTTGGAGGAATTCCAATTACCATTGATGCTTCATCTATGAGGATTAAAACAGTAGAAAATCCACTAATTAATGTGGAACATGATGAAAATGATGAGGATTTGTGGGGCTTTAGCGAAGAGGTCTCCTTAATAGAGGAGGATGAAAGGACCCTTATTCATTACGACCTCCACTCAAACATGACAACGAATGCTATCCTAAGAAAGCAAGGACATTTTCCTGGAATGACTCTAGGAAAGAAGAAAGGAATAGCTAAACATATGGGACTACCTGGCCTCTCTAAATTGGATACTTTCGGACTTGGTTTTGAACCAACTCGCGAAGACCTTAGGTGGGCCCAGGAAAAATCAAGAGCACGAAGGAACGCTCGCACACAAAAAAGAGAGATACCCATGGATCAATATCCTCTCACTTTAAATGGACAATTTATAAGAGAAGGAGAGGATTACCCTTGTCATGAATGTCCTGAACCCTTCGTTGTAAACGGTATAAGACAACCTGGGTTCGAAATCTTTCTGGATTGTTGCTTCCTAGACGAGATCCCAGCTCCAATTTATAAGGAGAAGGCACCTTCTTGTTTCGACTTTAATGTCATGGGACTCCTCTTTGGAAGAGAAAAGAATGAATCAAGATATACGGAGGATGATTCTTCACTTATCCAAACGGTTCTCCAAAGTGAAGGCTTTGATCCTTCTAAATTTATCACTCCAATAGAAGGTCAAGAGCGTGGATGGCGCAAGACTGTGAAGATAACCAGTGCAAATGGAAAGAAGATTTCAGTAACTACAGGACAAAGACCAATGTTCGAAGAATCGTCTGAGTCAGAGTCTGAGTTAGAGTCTTCCCCTATCGAGTCTTCTAAGTCTTTAGTTGTAGCACCCTCATCTTCCATTTCTACTCCTAGGATAGTTAGCAATCAAGTCCCAACGGACATTTCTTTATTTGATGTAATGATTTCTGAATTTAATAATATGTCTTCTTCCTCGTATTCTTCTTGTTTTTCTTTATCTAAAGATGACGAGCATTGCTTAACTAATGATGAAAATGATAAAGAAATAATTAAAGCAATGGAAACACTTGAAAATAAGACACCAATAATTGAGGATACAGAAACGGTTGATATCTCAAAAGATCCAACCATTAAAAGAGAAGTTAAAATCGGACTAACACTAAACAAAGAAGAAAGAACCGATTTAATTAATCTACTTAAAGAATTTATCGATGTATTCGCTTGGTCATAAGAAGATATGCCAGGCATTAATAGAGAGATAGCTCAACACACAATACCATTAATTCCAGGAATGAAACCTGTAAAACAAAAGTTACGTCGAATGAAACCCGACGTGGCTCTTAAGATAAAAGAAGAAGTACAAAAACAAATAACTGCAGGTTTTATTAGGGTATCCAAATACCCCGAATGGGTCGCCAATGTTGTCCCGGTTCCGAAAAAAGATGGTAGAGTTCGAATGTGTGTCGACTATAGAGATCTAAATAAGGCAAGTCCAAAGGACGACTTCCCTTTACCACACATCGATATTTTGGTAGGTAACACAGCAAATCATGCACTTCTCTCGTTTATGGATGGGTACGCAGGATACAATCAAATCCTCATGGCCGAAGAAGATATGGAAAAGATAACATTCATAACACCTTGGGGTACTTATTGCTACACGGTAATGCCATTCAGGTTAAAAAATGCGGGTGCCACTTACCAACGAGCAGCAACTACCTTACTCCATGATATGATGCATAAAGAAGTGGAGGTCTATGTGGATGACATGATTGTAAAATCAAAAGACCGCCAAGGACACCCAATAGCCTTAAAAAAGTTCTTTGAAAGACTAAGAAAATACAACATGAGATTAAACCCCTCCAAATGTGCTTTTGGAGTTACCTCAGGGAAACTCTTGGGATATGTCATAAGCTCTAGAGGAATAGAGATAGATCCCACCAAAATCAAAGCAATCATGTCCATGCCACTGCCCAAAACCGAAAAGCAAATTCGAGGATTTATTGGCCGGTTGCAATACATAAGTAGGTTCATATCCAAGTTAACCACGATATGCGAACCAATATTCAAGAAGCTTAAGAAAAATGTACCAATTATATGGGACAATGAGTGTCAAAAAGCCTTTGAAAAAATCAAAGCCTATCTCTCGAATCCTCCTGTATTAGCTCCAGCACTCCCTGGAATACCCTTAAGATTATACCTAACCGTCACAAAGGAAACAATGGGAGCTATGCTTGCACAAGAAGTAGAAAGTAAAGAAAATGCTATTTATTACCTAAGTAAGAAAATGCTCGAATATGAGGCACGCTACACACCATTGGAAAAGCTGTGCCTCGCATTGGTGTGGGCCACAACTAAATTAAGACATTACATGCTCGTGCATACCGTTTACGTAGTCTCACGAATGGACCCCCTTAAATACTTATTCGAAAGACCTATACTTAACGGGCGTATCTCAAGATGGATAGTAAATTTGGTCCAGTTCGATATAAGGTTTATGCCTCAAAAGGCGATTAAAGGATCAGTGGTCTCGGATTTTCTAGCAGATTTCCCAATAGAAGATTCGACACCCTTAGAAGAGAATGAATTCCCAGATGAAAGTTTAATGATGACGGAGAACGATACATGGACTCTATATTTTGATGGAGCCTCAAACCAAAAGGGATGCGGCGTAGGAGTCTTACTAGTATCACCTAAAGAAGAACATGTCCCTATATCCATTAAATTAGATTTCGACATCACCAACAACGCAGCCGAATATGAAGCATGTGTGGTAGGCCTCAAAACCGCTTTAGCCTTAGGCGTAAAGAAACTCCGGATATTTGGAGATTCCTCCCTAATCATTAATCAAATTTCCAAAAGATGGAAGGTTAGGAGTGAAAGCTTAGCTCCTTAACAAACATATTTGGAAACTCTCACCGATCAACTGGAAAAAGTGGAATACACTTACCTACCTAGAGAGGAAAACCAATTCGCCGATGCCTTGGCAAGACTAGCCTCAATGGTTAGAATACCTAAGGAAATTGAGCAAATGCCTTTAACCATAGAAAAAAGGCATAAACCAGCATATATTCAAGCTATAGAAGATGATGAAGTGATTCAAGAAGAAGAACATGAAGAAGAACCATGGTTCACAGATATATTAAATTACGTCACCAAAGGAGAATATCCTCCTCATGCTGACAAAAGAGCGAAAAGAGCATTAAGACTTTTAGCTTCCCAGTTTGTACTCATAGGAAATGAACTACACAAAAGGGTGCCTAAGGGTCGAGCTCTATTGTGTGTAGGCAAAAAGGATGCTCAAAGAGCCATGAGAGTAATCCATGAAGGTATATGTGGAACACATGTTAATGACAAAATGCTAGTCCAAAAGATAATGCGAGAAGGATATTACTGGACTACCATGAATAAAGATTGTCATCAATACGTAAAAAGATGCCCAAAATGTCAAATTTACGCAAATTTGCAACATATCCCACCTTCTCTTCTCTACACCTACACTTCACCATGGTCTTTCTCTACATGGGGAATAGACATAATTGGAAAGATCACACCTCCCGGAACAGGAGGTCACGAATACATCTTAGTTGCAATAGATTACTTCACAAAGTGGGTGGAAGCACAATTATATGCCAAACTCACCGCCAAACATGTAGCACTCTTCATCGAAAGAAACATAATTTGTCGATACGGAGTCCCACATGAAATGATAAGTGACAATGGAACTCACTTTCAAGCCGAATGTGAAGAATTGCTACAAAAGTATGGTATTCAACATTACCATTCTTCCCCTTATAGACCTCAAGCAAATGGAGCAGTTGAGGCCGCTAATAAAAATTTAAAAACAATCATTGAAAAAATGACTGAAAATTATAAGGACTGGCGTGACAAACTTCACTTCGCACTGTGGGGTTATCGCACGTCAATCCGAACATCAACAGGAAATACGCCATTCAACTTAGTATATGGAATGGATGCCGTACAACCTGTAGAGTTAGAAATACTTCTCTACGCATTGCGTTAGAAAGTAAACTTGATGAAGTCGAATGGACTAGAACACGATATGAAGAGCTAATCCTACTCGATGAAAAGCGACTAGAGGCTCTACATCATACTCAATGTTATCAAACCCGCATGGCTAGACATTTCAATAAAAAGGTCAAGACTAGAAATATCAAGGTTGGGGACTTGGTATTAAAAGCATTAAGAAAAAATGTTTTAGATCCAAGAGGCAAATTCAGGCCTAATTGGTCCGGACCATATATTGTCAAAACAATCCTGTCAGGAGGCGCAGCTAAATTAACTGACATGGATGGCAATGAATTTTCAAACATGACAAACCTTGACCAACTTAAGAAATACTACCCATAAATACTTGAGTGAAATACTCAAGAGAGCTACGTTTGGCCTGATTCCTTAAATAAAGGATACGTAGGCAACCCAGACAGGGTGCGGCCACTTTAATCTCTTCAAATTCTGTATCCTCGAAGTAAAAAATACACGTCTGCAAAATTTCAAGACTGGCGCCAGAAGATAGACTCTGTCGCCAGACGACAATTTTGTCGCTAGGCGACAGAGCCAAATTGTCCGCGACGGTGAATCAGATAGCAGCGCCAGGTTTCTGCGAGTGTCTGGGCCAGTTTCGCATATTCTGGAAATTTATTCGACTTCCGTACTCAAATTAATTCTCCGAAAAATAAATATTGTAATTGTTTTCATTGCTTTAATTGAAAAGTTAATTAAAATAAAAGCTGAAATTTTATTAATTGATAAAGAAATTACATTATTGATGAAATAAAAGCTGAAAAATTAACTAAAACAAATAAACTTTGTCTAATAAATCAAAGGAAAAGCAATGCTCTATTCTTTTTTCTCTTTCTTGATTCTCTTCCAATTTATGTCTTCATTCTCTTCCTCTTGATCCATAACCTTTGCTAGGAGACAACCATTAGAAGACCTACACTCTATTTTAGTATAGATAGTTTCTCCCTCCGCTAAAACTCCATGTTTCTTCTCTACCCAAACTTCCTTCTTCGTAGAATCAACTTTTCTTTTCCCTTGATTTTTCTTAGAACTTTTCTTCCTTGGCATGATAGGAGTTTTAAATTCAATCCTTTCCCCTAGGCGTTCCTTAGCAGGGACCTTTTTGTCACCTAGACGATCCTTCACATTGGTCTTCTCAATTTTGACTTGAGATTTTTGGAATCTTCCATCAAGCCATTGTTTCACTTTATTTGACAAATAAGGTGGTTCCTTGTGGGTAATCACCTCCCATAAGGGCCTACCACTCCAATATCTGTCAAAACGCTCAATCTCTTGTGATACAGGAAATTCGTGAGGACGGCGGAGATCTCCTGTAGGGATGGTTTGTGCGAGACCATATTATCTCATAACTCTACAAGGAAAATAAAAGGTTAATCTTGACAAACTCGGGAGACGACAGTATGCTTGGTTACTACAACCAACCATCGCCTCAATCTTCCACCAAGGAACGATTCAGCTTATGGTAAAATCACCGGCAGCGAACACCTTGCTCCACTCACGGCGACCTATCTTCAAAAATCGTTTCTTTCGCCGGACTATGCAATTTGGGACATATGTGTGTATGTCATCAGGAGGATTAATAAGCTTTAACCTCTCCATGACCCATATCTGTAAAATATGTATTTAATTAGTATTACAGTATAAAATAATATTCTTTAGTTCTTGGTAAATTAAAAATAGCATTATTTTATACCTGTAGTAAAATTGGAGAACCTCGAAAGGGTGCTCTTGGATTCTTTCTTAATGCATCCAATTATAGCATAGTCTCTCCAACAATTAGCGGCATTGGATTTCTCCTAGATTCAACTTGTTCTATAACAGATATAATCATTGATTGGCCTTCATTATCCTTACCACTAACTAAGAGTAATTGGTTAAACAAGCAAAAAAGAAAAGCCCTTCTCTTATAGACACGAAAATCAGGATTAGGATTATCATAAAAATAATGCGCAAATTCTGATAAATCAACTATGTTCCCATGCACTATATGTTTTAAAGCCGTACCCCTCAAATCAAAAAAGCATTCAAAATCTTTATAATAATATTCATTGATTCTAGGCATTACCGCAAGATCTGTGGAATTTAACCTATAATGGCTCCAAATTCTTCCGGTAAAGGGCATATTTCATCATGGAAAAATCTAAAACAGTGAGTATCAATATCCCAATAGTCTATGGCAGAATAAATAAAATCAATGTCAAGACTCATCCCCTTGATTCCAAACATACCCCCCATATGAGAAGTATCTAATGCTTTTTTATCTTTAGCAGTTAAAAGACGACACCACTCATTCAGGTATCCACAAAAATTTCTTTTAGCTAAAGGCATGATTTCTAGTTAATTAGCTAATTAATAAACTGGTTGAATTATGTAGTAAACGGATGATTCGGGGGCTATTTATAACCTTTTTTCATGACAGACTTCAATTCCTGTAGGAAATAGGAAAGCGCGTCTGTCGCCAAGCGACAAAATTGTCGCGTGGCGACAAAGGCTGTCGCGTGGCGACAGGATGAATTACGCGGCACCAGCTTATTTCTTTGCAGCGACACCTATTGCGCGTAGGAAACCGTGTTTTTACGTACTTGACTTCGACTTTGACTTGACTTACTGTTCTATTCTTATTCATACACTCTTATTATTTTTATTATTATTATTATTATTATTATTATTATTATTATTATTATTATTATTGTTATTATGATTATTATTATTATAATATCATATTAAGCTTAATTAATTTTAGGCTTATCATATTTTCTTCCTTCATTTTTCTTTTTTCATTTCTTTTTTGGAAGAGAGAGTCGGTACCCTCCACTAATATCAAAAATGATGGAAATTTCGCGCAAAAATTACACTTTCTCACCCACTCACATGCACAACACATTTGTTATAAAATAATAAATCAGGCAAATAAAATGTTAATAAATAATAAAGTGCATATATATACAAGTGTCTAGTACATAAGTCATATGAATAAAATAGACAAAGTCCCACAAAAGTCAAAAATAAATAAACACAGGTACAACTATGGCGCCGGAGGGCGCAAGTCGCGAGGGATGCCGAATGTATCGAAAAATGTCCTACTCCGTGGAGTATGTCCATCATCATCCCCTGAACCACCAGGCGGCGCGAACTGTAACTCAGGGCCAGGCCACCTAACCTCACCCTGAAATCCGACAGAAAGAGGCTGGGGCTGCAAAGGCTGCTGCGACGACGAGCCAAACTCAAACGTCCCACCACCCATCCCACCTCGAACGGTCGGCCCTGTCGGAACCTCCTCAGGTGATGACGCCGAGTCCTCTACCGCTGCGGCCTCAGAACGACCTCCCCGGCCACCTGAAGTAGTTCGGCGACGCCTCGAATCAGACCTAGTAGTCTCTCTCCTAGGCTCGGGTCTCGACCGAGTGCGTGGAGAAGGAATAGGCTGCCCCTGCAAAAGTAAATCAAAGTTAGCAAATGCAGACAAAAATAAAGTCAAGAATAATAAAAGCAAAAAGTATTACCTCCTCAGCATCATTGCTACGAAGGGTAGCACGGTTCCGCAACCTTACAAGCTGGCTGCGAAAGGCGTCTATACACCTAGCCATAGCCGTCACCACCTCGCGAGAAAACTGCCAAAGTAACCAAGTCAGTAACAATTATAAAGCAAACATAAGGATGATATGTGAAAAGCTACTTACTCGAGTCTGGTGACGAGGAATAGACCGCTCCACAAACTGCTCTCCCTCTGGAGCTGGCGGAATAAGCTCCTCGATCGGCCCATACATGCCCTGGTAGCGTATGGACATCCTCGGAGGAATGAACTCCCTAGGGCCAGCCTGCTAAGAATGAAAAGTTAGAAAAGTACTTGGGGGCTACCTAAAGAAAGATAAACTAAATGAATGAAAGCATACCGCTGCCTCCTCTGAAAGGACGGGAGCTGGCGCTAGCAACGGTAGCAGGTCCTCCTCATAGCTCTGCTCGAGTAGAACGTAAGACCTCCAAGGAGTACCCCGGGTAGGCCCACCAGCACGATCCCGCTGTAAGGCATCGTGGAACATATGCCGAGGTGGAGGAGCAGGAACCACGAAAGTGTCTGAGGAATGCTGAATGGCTACCCTCTCCCCTAGGTAGACCACCGCGTCGTACGTCCCCAGAAAGTAACGACGCTCAGCTGTGTACTGCGCCGCCAGCGCAGAGATAGGAAAAGCAGCCCAGGGTCGATAGACCGGGCTAGGCTCCTGAAAAATTACTAAATAAGATACTAACACCAAAAGATGATAAAAGAAAAAGTATGAATTGAAGAGACCTACCGTGAGAATCATCTCTCGAAGGCGCAGCACCTCCGGCGGACCTCTGCGGCCTCCCCAACTAGCAGCGATAGGGAACACGCGAGGAGAAGGCCTCGCAGGTGCGAGAGAGGGAAAATACTTGTAGAACCAGATCTATACGGAAGAAATGAAAATCAGTAAGGGTTGTGCTTCTAAATTTAGAATTAAAACCTTAAAAAGGGAAAAAAAGGAGATTTACCTCTACAACCCTCCAGAAACTAGAAAGGGCTGTCTCTCTAGACAGGGCCTTGTGACGACAGGAGCGCCGCAAGCCCAGTAGAAAATCCGCATAGGCCATGCTGGCCCAGTCATATGTCCCGACCAAGTGGAGGTCGCGAACAGCGGACAGGTAGTAAAGTAGTACTCTACTACCTCGATCAGGGGAAAACGTCCCTGATAGCATAATCAGCACAAAGATGCGCACCCGCTGCTCTCGGGTGGTCGCATCATCCTCAAAAGCTGCAGCCAGTGTGCAGCGACGAATACATCGGGAGCTCAGCTGTCCCGACTGAGCCTCAGCCTGGGCCCGAACAACGATCTGCCCCATCTACTCCAGAACCTCCAGCGAATAGACGGTGACACCGGCATCAAAAGGCAGGGGAGTAGACTGGAACTCTAACCCCGTAATGAGGCTGAAGTCAGCTAGAGTGACTGTCATCTCACCCCAAGGAAAATAAAAGGTGTTGGTGGTGTCCCAAAAGAACTCCACCAAAGCTCGAACGCCGAGGTTACCCCCATCATATGAAAACATGGCCCGGGTGGCCTGCAGCAGGGGAGTCAATCCACATGACTCCCAAAGACGACGAAGCCCCTCATCGCGGCTGATGAAGTTGTCGTACAGAGAAATGATCGTGGAATTACCCGAGCCGTGGCTACGGGTCCTCCCACTCGCAAGACCTCGTCGGATCCGCTCCGACAAATTATGAACCGGCACGTGAAACAGGGTGCGCTCGTCCCAATCTGGCATGAGACCCAGCCTGGAAGTAGAAGGCACGTCCTCGCCCTCGCTGGTGGGCTCGTCCTCTCGACGTGTGTCCCTCGACCGAGAACCGGAACCACGTCGTCTAGCCATGCTAAAGTATGTAAAAGTAATTAAATTTAAGGCTCTACGGTATCTAAAGTTCGCCTAGGCCGCATGATACTATGTTCACGAAATAGAGTACGTAGTACTAAAACAGAGCAAAAATTTCAAACGAGCATGGAAGCATTTTTAAGCAAATAAACAATTTCTTGCAAACATATGATGAATATTGTGACAAATTGTACAAGTAAAAACAGTAAAAATGCAAAGAACGACCCACATTG
This sequence comes from Chenopodium album, assembly GCF_948465745.1. Classification (NCBI taxonomy): domain Eukaryota; kingdom Viridiplantae; phylum Streptophyta; class Magnoliopsida; order Caryophyllales; family Amaranthaceae; genus Chenopodium; species Chenopodium album. The sequence continues at coordinate 19,548,192 of NC_137860.1, read as the reverse complement.
TTCTTCACGACCTTAAGAGGTCCAACAATGGTGAATCCTTCATTTCTTCACCAAATTGAGTCAAACAAGTCTCAAAATACTCCCAAGGTAATATACAAGCATAATTAAACAAATTCAAGACATAAAATTCAACAAACAAAGCAAATTAAGCAAGAACAGTTTTGAATTTTTCGAAAAACGCGAACAAGAACGCATAATTCATTAAAAACCGAGAAGAGTTTGAGCAAAACTTACGTAGATCCGGAAATTAGATGAGAAAAGCTTCGATTTGCAACAAGTTTGAGCGAATTTGGTTGAGAAATGAGCGAGAACAAGTGAAGTGAAGTTTTCGTGAGTTTTGGGAAGCAGAGCAGCGAAATGAGAAAGAAGAAGAAGACATGTTTTAAAACCCCGATTTTGTCGCCAAACGACAGAATTTTCGCGAGGCGACAGACCCTGTCGCTCGGCGACAAAGGCAAAACCTCGCGACAAGTGTTTCTGGCCAGCGCTGGAGCGGCGACAGAATGCTGGGCCCCTCCTTACGGCTTTGTGGGCCTATTTTGGTAATTTGGGTTCCTTGGTACGCCAGTTAGCCCCTTTAAGTAAATTGACATGATTCAGTCAGCTTGATCGCAAAATGCATTAAGTGATCGACTTGATGAAAGATCGTCTCACTTAGCTTAAAGCGCCTAAGTATTGGCTCATAATAAGGCACCGAAATATTGGTTCAATAGAGGCACCGAAATATTGGTTCAACAGATGCACCGAGATATTGGTTCAATAGATGCACCAAAGTAATGGTTTACAAAGGCAAAAGCACCAAAGTATTGGCACAAATATAAAAAGCAATGATAAATAACAGTATATTAAGGGTCAATAAGCAAAATGATTCTTTGGCAATGTCTCAACATAGAGAGGAGTTGTCTAGTGGCGAAGCACGGCCGTGGCGAGGTAGTGTCACAAATAGTGGAGATGGCGAAGTAAGGTCACCTTTGACAGTCACTCAAGGTAAAGAAGAGATTGTCTATAGCGGCGATGCACTGCCGTGGCGATGTACGGCCACACCTAGAAGATGACGACATACAGTTATTTTCGACGATATTCCCGAAATACTGTGGAGGATTGTCACCAAGAATATTGAGGACGACGACATATGGTTATCTTCAACGATGGCATTCACGAAGCACTGTGGAGGTTGTCACAAACAACATGAAACGAAATACAGCAAAATGATTACGTTCAGAGACGTGTGCTCGACGGTGCAAGATATGCGTTTCTTAACTCTTTTATCTGTTTTAACTAATGATTAGTTTGCAGGTATCGGCGTTATAAGAATGATTTGGAATTGCAGAACATTTTGAATCATTCTCCGTCCCTATCGATACTTTGACTTTCGTTTTCGAAACATAAGCTTCTTCAAACTCAGTCAAAGTGGGGGCTTCTGTAGACACCCATTTGTGTCTCCCCAAACCAAACCCAATGATGAATGCCTTTCACGTTGCACCATTATCGGATTAGGTGAAAGTGGTTGAACGTCAAGTGTTGCGGTTTAGTTTTTAATTAAAGTTCTCTTCTCTCTGTTTTTGAAAATGACTTTGTTTATTTGAAAATAGCCGAACCAGTTTAGTTTGGTCCATAATTAAGGTCCAATAATAGTGTAGTTGGATGGGGCTTGAAAAGACCTTTCCAACGATATATTATAAGTCCAATTCCGATGAATATTGAGGAAGTTATGGCCAAAATACTAAACTGGGACTGGTTAATTATTTAAATACGGCCCAATGATCTAGAGGAGGGCCCAATGTTAATTATTATTCCTAAAACTATTAGGATTAATTATAGTTTTCTAGAAGTTTCTAGAAAGTTCTTTTTAATTCTAATATTATTAGATTTAATAATTAATTATTTTAAAATAGATTTTTATTTGGAGTAAAATATCTTTTTATTATCTTAAAAATGTATATTTTTTCTTCTGTACGGATTCTGTAGATCAAGTTGATTAAAGATCGGATTCCGCGTGAAGAAAAACGCGCTAATACAGGTTGTCGCCAAACGACAAGTCTGTCGCCACGCGACAGACCCTGTCGCCTCGCGACAGACATTGTCGCGTCGCGACAGAGTTAATTCCTGGCGACAGCGTGTAGTTTTATTCCTTATCAAATTCTATGATTTTCCGGACTATTTTCATTATAAATAGAGTCCGAATCCCTGTTTTCAGAATGATCAATTCTCATTCATTCTTCCTTAATTCTCTCTTTTCTCTCTTGAGCAATATATGCTTTCTTTTTCTCTCTCTTTCTAAATTAGCTTTTTTACATACAATATTCCGCATTCACAAGATCTTGAATCTCTTAGCCAAGTTCGAAGTTGCCTTCGCCCTAGACGTGCAAGGTTTGATAATTTCTGAGGGTTTGGTCCAAAATTAGTCAAAACTTTATTTAATTTGATTTCAATTTGATTCTTTAGTTATTGTTTATTATTTTCATTGAAGTTTACTAACTTGTGTATTTTGTTATTAGAAAGAGGTACGAGGCTTCAAAGTAAGTAGATTAGCTTACTCTCTATTTCTTTCACAATGTAGAAAGCATGTTCATTATTGATTAATTCCTAGTATCATGTTAGGATGTATTTAATTCCTAGTATCATGATAGGATGTTATTTTATGCTTTCTAGTATCATGTTTAGGGTGTCTTTATCCTTTCTAATATCATGTTAGTACCATGTTAGGTTTAAAGCTTCGTTCTTTATTGTTTAGTGACATGCTAGGATTTGTTATTAATCTTGTTAGTATCATGCCTAGGATCTTGCTATCATTATCAAGCTTTATTATGCCTTATCATGCTATCATCATTGTTATTACTGTTTAATCTATGTTGCTTGATCACGCCTTTTATGCAGGTTTAAAGGGAATTTGTACTTGAAATCACGCTTAATAAGATAATTAATAATTTGGTTTAGGGTAATGTGATTTTAATTCAAGTGATCGCCAATAATAGATTTATTTGTGCATTAATGTTCAACCAACATAGATTAAACAGGGTAGGATTAATATAATGTTTGTATTTTATTCGAAAAGCGCGCATGAATACGAGCAGAACAAAGTAGAGGCCTATTTTATAGGGCGGGTCCTTTTTTTTGTAGATTGGATTTGTACTCTCATCCCCGGACCCTGTTTTGTTCAAGACCTTATGGAGTAGTTGATGGTCCTTTTGGATTGTCTTTTGGGTTTACAAGTTCCTAAAACTTGTTGGCGACTCTTTTTGCTCTTTGTCTTTCCCTTTGGAACGCCACCGTACTTTAGTGTATGATCACAGTGGGGTTCAAGTTTGGGGTTATCATAATGCTTGAAATATTCCCTACACCTAGGCATTGGAGATGTTGAGGATGAGGAAGAATACGATGCGTTTGATGATTAAGCACCTTTCACTGTTCCTAGACCTATTGCATCAAATGACATAGACGACCAAACAAGTTATATGCGGTCAGACCACAACGAAGGAATGTTAGAATGAGGTACTACAACAGTTAATTTGAGATTGTAAGCATTTAAAAGTATTATTTAATCATAAGTTAAGTTATTTTATTAATAGTTTTGAGAAAAATGAATGAAAGTGTTAACTTAGTTGCTAAATTTTTACAAGTTCTTGTTAAGGAATGAAGTATATCTCAAAATATGTTAAATATGATAGAATTTAATACTTTAAGTGTCAACGGTACTAGAAAATAACAAGTTGCGTAATTTATAGAGTCAATTTGATGAAAATAGAATAAAAATGATCTATATGTGAACTTACTTGCCTATTTTATATGCTAACATGTAGTATGACCTATATGTCAACATTTTTATCTTTTATGGAACTAATATCGTTTTATGTTTGTAATGACAGGTTTTTATAACTCATAGAGGACGATCATGACCCACTAGTAGAGGATTTGGAGGATGATGACGATGGCTATGATGGTGAGGATGAGGACAAGGACGAGCCATATGATGTCAACAAGGAGACTGATTTGGGTGAGCCAGAAGATCAGGAACAAGATGCTTTTGAGCGCAGGCTTGAAGAATTTGAATTGTCAGCTGAACGTGCGCCTCCTATTGATTCTACAATTGTTGAGGTCGTTGGTGAGAACACTACTCCTCAAACTGATAGCCAAAGACATGAGGAATTGAACACAGGTGGTGGAGGGGGGTTAAAGGCTCCTGCTAAGAGAAAGGGTAGGGGTCCGACAATAAGTTTTAAGAAGCCAAACGGTCCCATGGTCCTGGAGTATGACAAAAGAGGACAACCTACTGGCAAATGGCTTCGAAATGATGCAAACCAAGTTGGCATGTGTGCTCGCAAAATCCCCATTACACTTGGTTGGCGGCAAGTACCTCCAGGCTTGATTCAAACATTTTGGGATGATACCAGGGCAAGTGTTTTGTTTAAATGCACATTTACGCAATTACAAATACTTTCACTTAATAGTTGTTAGTGAATTTAACATAATAATTGCTTGTATTTGTGATTGCAGAAGCTGTTTAATATTCCAAATGATCCCGATAAGAGAAGGGTGTTTGATTCTTTAACAGCGGAGAGATTCAGAGGCTTCAAGACCCATTTGACCAATGGATGGATCTATAAGAAGAAGAAACACTAGAAGAAAGCTTCCAAGGGGAAGGGTGGTGAAGGTGGAAATGAGGAAGTTGTTGAGGAACAAGAACCACCGTGGAAAATATGGCCAAGCGTGACGGAGGACGAGTGGAAAGAATTTGTTATTCAAAAAACAAGACCCAAAGCAATTGTAAGAACTAGTAAATCTAATGAGAATTGTATAATATATTGACTCTTTTCGAAGTAATGATTCTAACATTTGTATTTATGTAGGAACTTCGAGAGCAAAACATGGCAAATGCATTGTAGAAGGAGTACCTCCATCGTACGGGGGCCAAGACATTTGGTGAATGGAGGCCTACTTTGTTGAAGGAGGGTATATACCCTACTTTGCTGCCTGGGTCATCCAAAGAACCCTCCGACTCCACGATCACTACGTTGGTTAGTCGTGCTGGCGATTTCATTTGTTCTCTACATTCCTTTGATAAGGAAACCGGAAAATGGGTCATCAAAGAACCGGAAAAAAAAGTGGCTGATAAACTTGTAAGCTATTTGAAACTTTTGCATAACTTTACCATATAAAAACATTATATGTATTCATGTTGACATTTTTTCTTATGCTACAGCTTGAGTACACTACAGAAGTTGTTGAAGGCAAGCTGGTCCTGACTATAGAGAAAGACCCGTTCACCTTGGCTTTGGGAAAGCCCTACCATCCAGGCCGGGTAGAAGGTATGGGAGGGACGTTGCTAGGATAGGAAAAAGTGATGGGTTCAGAATACACAAAATTGGGAAGATCTCGGGCAATTGTTAACTCACCGGAGGACTTGGATGCCAAGGTGGCATCCATCAAGGAACAAGTACGCAATGAGTTAGTAGGTGAGTTCAATGCTTGGGCGAAGCAAATGAACTTAACCTTGCCGTTCCCCTCGACTACACCGGTCGACTCAAGTAGCCACCCAAAAGGACAAGGAGAAGATGATAGAGATGGAGAAGATGAGATACATGAGGTAGTTTTCAATCTATTAGTTTTGGCATAGTGAGTTATGTGAGATCTAATGTGACATTTTTGAATAACTATTGCAGGTTGTTACTCCCACACATGCGGACTCGAGGGAGCTTGATAATCCAACACCCCATGAAATTCTAGATTTAAAGGTGAATTTAGGATAATCTATTACTTTTAACATAGTGAATTTCGTGACATGATCAATTGTGTAGGAAAAGACCATTTTTTTTTTTATAATTTCTACTTTTACAAGTGAATTTCGTTAATGATGTAGGTAGAAACCGAGTGTACACTTCTAGCCCCGGGGCTATCAAATAATGAAGAGTTGCAGTTGGTGGCGCATGGTAGTGCACATCGACGACCGGTACGGTCCATTTCCAAGGGCTTAGGCCACAACATTACGCGGTCAGGATCCATTCTTACATTGCTGGGTTCGAAAACATCCCACTACCGGTGCCTATAGTGGATGATGGGATTACTCTTCTTTGGAAAGCAAAAGGTAGCTATGTGCAATGGCCTCGTGCTTGGGTAAGGTTGATCAACGAGGTAATAATTTTTTTTTTATGTGCTAAATAACAAATCTGCATGCCATTTTATATTTTTCTGTGTTTTTTAAAAAAAAAAAAATGTTCTGCCTGGGCTGCAGCCGCCTCGGCAGGTGCTGCCTGGGCTGCAGCCGCCTCGGCAGGTGCTGCCTGGGCTGCAGCCGCCTCGGCCTGGGCTGCAGCAGCCTCGACAGGTGCTGCCTGGGCCGCAGCAGCCACGGCAGGTGCTGCCTGGGCCGCTGCAGCCACGGCAGGTGCTGCCTGGGTGGCCTGCTGCAGCCACGGCAGGTGCTGCCTGGGCCGCTGCAGCCACGGCAGGTGCTGCCTGGGTGGCCTGCTGCAGCCACGGCAGGTGTTGCCTGGGTGGCCTGCTGCAGCCTCGGCAGGTTCTGCCTGGGTGGCCCGCTGCAGCCTCGGCAGCTGCTGCCACTGGTGCAGCCTCGGCAGCTGCTGCCTCGGCCGCTGGTGCATCCTTGGCAGCTGCTGCCTTGGGTATTGCATACGTATAGGTTAACCCTCGGCCTAGAATTTTTTATCCTCAATTTACTTTGTTTGATTAGATTTGAGAAAAGGCCAAACTTCGAAGAGAAGGAAGGTGGAGAAGCCCAAAAGCATTTATCAACCTACAATGAAGATGAGTGAACAAGGGTCGAATAGTGAACAAGTGTCGAAAAAGAATTCTTCGAAAGGTTCAGCCATGCAACCTACCCCACTTGTTGGAGACAATGTCCTTAAATCGCTCACTAAGGATTTAACTTTTCTACACAATCGTGTTAGTTATTTGCCTAGTGACGATCCCATTGAATTTGCACTACCTAAGGCAATGTTCCACTATGATGAGGATGCAAGTGCATGGTTAAAAAAATATTCATGAGGTACGGGCACATGCCACTAAAATTAAATATGTTAATTCATATTAATGTTGTTTATCCTTGATATGTTAATCAATTTTTCATTGTCCATGCACGCAGAGCACTACGGGAGCACTTAAGTGACACTAATTCCCCTGGTAAAGTTGGGTGGTTATGCCCCGAACAGACATCCGAGACTAGAATCTTAAACAACTCCCCTGAGGTGATGTACTATGTTAATCATAGTATTAGGGAATCAATGCGTGCGGGAGATGAGTTCATATTCGCCCCATGTTATCAGGAGTACGTTTAACCATGTGTAATTCAATTCTTTAAACATTTGAAATATATTTTGTACCCAAATTAATGATTTGTTTTTGTATTGTGAATTTATGTAGGTATCATTGGTTCCTCATGGTGATTTGTCCTGCTAAGAACACAATCTATCACCTTGATTCAGCTCGATCAACAAAGAAGTACCTCGTGGCCTCTGTACTACAAAAGTAAATATAGCTACCTAGTGGTGATTATCTTAAGCTAACTCATTTAGTAGTCAAACTAATCAAATTTGAATTTACTTTCCCATAGTATTATGAAGAAAATACATGGTCGTGCTCCAGAGGGTCCTACATGGAAATCACCTACGGTAATACCACATCATATTGTAATTATCTTAATAAACATTGCTAATACAATTTTGGATTTTATGTGATATTTGATTTATTTGATTTGTTCCTATGCTAGTGCCCACAACAAAATAATGGAGTTGATTGTGCATTATACGTGATGAAAATGGGCAAGGTAGAAGTCATTTAGGCCATATTTAGGCCATTAAGGATGAAAATGCGTCCTTAAACTTAGTAAGTTGCTTTTTTATGTGATTAAAAGGCTTAGCCACCTAAAACTTAGTATAATTGACATGTTATGAGAAATAACTAGCTTATTTGTTAAAAAATGTAGAAAATGGGCAAGGTAGAAGTCATTTAGGCCTTATTTAGGCCATTTAGTACCAAAATGCGTCCTAAAAATTAGTAAGTTGCTCTTTATATGTGATTTCAAAGCTTATTCACCTAAAACTAAGTATAATTGACATGTTATGAGAAAGAACTAGCTCATTAGTTAAAAAAATGTAGAAAATGGGCAAGGTAGAAGTCATTTAGGCCTTATTTAGGCCATTTAGTACCAAAATGCGTCCTAAAACTTAGTAAGTTGCTCTTTTTATGTGATTTCAAAGCTTAGCCACCTAAAACTAAGTATAATTGACATGTTGTGAGAAAGAACTAGCTCATTAGTTAAAAAATGTAGAAAATGGGCAAGGTAGAAGTCATTTAGGCCTTATTTAGGCCATTAAGGATGAAAATGCATCCTTAAACTTAGTAAGTTGCTTTTTTATGTGGTTAAAAGGATTTGCCACCTAAAACTAAGTATAATTGACATACTATGAGAAAGAACTAGCTCATTAGTTAAAAAATGTAGAAAATGGGCAAGGTAGAAGTTATTTAGGCCTTATTTAGGCCATTTAGTACCAAAATGCGTCCTAAAACTTAGTAAGTTGCTCTTTTTATGTGATTTCAAAGCTTAGCCACCTAAGCCTAAGTATAATTGACATGTTGTGAGAAAGAACTAGCTCATTAGTTAAAAAATGTAGAAAATGGGCAAGGTAGAAGTCATTTAGGCCTTATTTAGGCCATTTAGGATGAAAATGAGTCCTTAAACTTAGTAAGTTGCTTTTTTATGTGATTAAAATGCTTAGCCACCTAAAACTAAGTATAATTGACATGTTATGAGAAAGAACTAGCTCATTAGTTAAAAAATGTAGAAAATGGGCAAGGTAAAAGTCATTTAAGCCATTTAGGATGAAAATGCGTCCTTAAACTTAGTAAGTTGCTTTTTTATGTGATTAAAAGGCTTATCCACAAACACTAAGTGTAATTGACATGTTATGAGAAAGAACTAGCTCATTAGTTAAGAATTGTAGAAAATGGGCAAGGTAGAAGTCATTTAGGCCTTATTAAGGACATTTAGTACCTAAATGCGTCCTGAAACTTATTAAATTGCCCTTTTTATGTGATTTCAAAGCTTAGCCACCTAAAACTAAGCATAATTGACATGTTATGAGAAAGAACTAGCTCATTAATTAAAAAATGTAGAAAAAGGGCAAGGTAGAAGTCATTTAGGCCTTATATAGGCCATTTAGTACCAAAATGCGTCCTAAAACTTAGTGAGTTGCTCTTTTTATGTGATTTCAAAGCTTAGCCACCTAAAACTAAGCATAATTGACATGTTATGAGAAAGAACTAGCTCATTAGTTAAAAAATGTAGAAAAAGGGCAAGGTAGAAGTCATTTAGGCCTTATTTAGGCCATTTAGTACCAAAATGCGTCCTAAAACTTAGTAAGTTGCTCTTTTTGTGTGATTTCAAAGCTTAGCCACCTAAAACTAAGTATAATTGACATGTTATGAGAAAGAAGTAGCTCATTAGTTAAAAAATGTTGAAAATGGGCAAGGTAGAAGTCATTTAGGCCTTATAAAGGCCATTAAGGATGAAAATGCGTTCTTAAACTTAGTAAGTTGCTTTTTTATGTGATTAAAAGGATTAGCCACCTAAAACTAAGTATAATTGACATGCTATGAGAAAGAACTAGCTCATTAGTTAAAAAATGTAGAAAATGGGCAAGGTAGAAGTCATTTAGGCCTTATTTAGGCCATTTAGTACCAAAATGCGTCCTAAAACTTAGTAAGTTGATCTTTTTATGTGATTTCAAAGCTTAGCCACCTAAACCTAAGTATAATTGACATGTTGTGAGAAAGAACTAGCTCATTAGTTAAAAAATGTAGAAAATGGGCAAGGTAGAAGTCATTTAGGCCATTTAGGATGAAAATGAGTCCTTAAACTTAGTAAGTTGCTTTTTTATGTGGTTAAAAGGCTTAGCCACCTAAAACTAAGTATAATTGACATGTTATGAGAAAGAACTAGCTCATTAGTTAAAAAATGTAGAAAATGGGCAAGGTAAAAGTCATTTAGGCCATTTAGGATGAAAATGCGTCCTTAAACTTAGTAAGTTGCTTTTTTATGTGATTAAAAGGCTTATCCACAAACACTAAGTGTAATTGACATGTTATGAGAAAGAACTAGCTCATTAGTTAAAAACTGTAGAAAATGGGCAAGGTAGAAGTCATTTAGGCCTTATTAAGGACATTTAGTACCAAAATGCGTCCTAAAACTTATTAAGTTGCTCTTTTTATGTGATTTCAAAGCTTAGCCACCTAAAACTAAGCATAATTGACATGTTATGAGAAAGAACTAGCTCATTAATTAAAAAATGTAGAAAAAGGGCAAGGTAGAAGTCATTTAGGCCTTATTTATGCCATTTAGTACCAAAATGCGTCCTAAAACTTAGTAAGTTGCTCTTTTTATGTGATTTCAACGCTTAGCCACCTAAAACTAAGTATAATTGACATGTTATGAGAAAGAAATAGCTCATTAGTTAAAAAATGTAGAAAATGGGCAAGGTAGAAGTCAATTAGGCCTTATTAAGGCCATTAAGGATGAAAATGCGTCCTTTAACTTAGTAAGTTGCTTTTTTATGTGATTAAAAGGCTTATCCACCTAAAACTAAGTATAATTGACATGTTATGAGAAAGAACTAGCTCATTAGTTAAAAAATATAGAAAATGGGCAAGGTAGAAGTCATATAGGCCTTATTTAGGCCATTTAATACCAAAATGCGTCCTAAAACTTAGTTAGTTGCTCTATTTCTGTGATTTCAATGCTTAGCCACCTAAAACTAAGTATAATTGACATGTTATGAGAAAGAATTAGCTCATTACTTAAAAAATGTAAAAAACGGGCAAAGTAGAAGTCGTTTAGGCCTTTTTTAGGCCATTTAGGATGAAAATGCGTCTTAAAACTTTGTAAGTTGCTTTCTTATGTGATTTCTAAGCTTAAACACCTAAAACTAAGTATAATTGACATGTTATGAGAAAGAACTAGCTCATTAGTTAAAAAATGTAGAAAATGGGCAAGGTAGAAGTCATTTAGGCCTTATTTAGGCCATTTAGGATGAAAATGCGTCCTTAAACTTAGTAAGTTGCTTTTTTATGTGATTTCAAGGCTTAGCCACCTAAAACGTAGTCTAATTGACATGTTATGAGAAAGAACTAGCTCATTATTTGAAAAATGTAGAAAATGGGCAAGGTAGAAGTCATTTAGGCCTTATTTAGGCCATTTAGTACCAAAATGCGTCCTAAAACTTACTAAGTTGCTCTTTTAATGTGATTTCAAAGCTTAGCCATCTAAAACTAAGTATAATTGACATGTTATTAGAAAGAACTAGCTCATTAGTTAAAAAATGTAGAAAATGGGCAAGGTAGAAGTCATTTAGCCTTATTTAGGCCCTTTAGTATCAAAATGCGTCCTAAAACTTAGTAAGTTGCTCTTTTTATGTGATTTCAAAGCTTATCTCTGTAAAACTAAGTATAATTGACATGTTATGAGAAAGAACTAGCTCATTAGTTAAAACAATGTAGAAAATGGGCAAGGTAGAAGTCATTTAAGCATTATTAAGGCCATTTAGTACCAAAATGCGTCCCAAAAATTAGTAAGTTGCTCTTTTTATGTGATTTCAAAGCTTAGCTCCCTAAAACTAAGTATAATTGACATTTTATGAGAAAGAACTAGCTCATTAGTTAATAAATGTAGAAAATGGGCAAAGTAGAAGTCATTTAGGCCTTATTTTTGCCATTTAGTATGAAAATGCGTCCTAAAACTTAGTTAGTTGCTCTATTTCTGTGATTTCAAAGCTTAGCCAACTAAAACTAAGTATAATTGACATGTTATGAGAAAGAATTAGCTCATTAGTTAAAAAATGTTGAAAATGGGCAAAGTAGAAGTCATTTAGGCCTTTTTTAGGCCATTTAGGATGAAAATGCGTCCAAAAACTTTGTAAGTTGCTTTTTTATGTGATTTCAAAGCTTAGCCACCTAAAACTAAGTATAATTGACATGTTATGAGAAATAACTAGCTCATTATTTAAAAAATGTAGAAAATGGGCAAGGTAGAAGTCATTTAGGCCTTATTTAGGCCATTTAGTACCAAAATGCGTCCTAAAATTTAGTAAGTTGCTCTTTTTATGTGATTTCAAAGCTTAGATCCCTAAAAATAAGTATAATTGACATGTTATGAGAAAGAACTAGCTCATTAGTTAAAAAATGTAGAAAATGGGCAAAGTAGAAGTCAATTAGGCCTTATTTAGGCCATTTAGTATGAAAATGCGTCCTAAAACTTAGTTAGTTGCTCTATTTCTGTGATTTCAAAGCTTAGCCACCTAAAACTAAGTATGATTGACATGTTATGAGAAATAATTAGCTCATTAGTTAAAAAACGTAGAAAATGGGCAAAATAGAAGTCATTTAGGCCTTTTTTAGGCCATTTAGGATGAAAATGCGTCCTAAAACTTTGTAAGTTGCTTTTTTATGTGATTTCAAAGCTTAGCCACCTAAAACTAAGTATAATTGACATGTTATGAGAAATAACTAGCTCAATAGTTAAAAAATGTAGAAAATGGGCAAGGTAGAAGTCATTTAGGCCTTATTTAGGCCATTTAGTACCAAAATGCTTCCTAAAACTTAGTAAGTTGTTTTTTTTATGTGATTAAAAGGCTTAGCCACCTAAAACTAAGTATAATTGACATGTTATGAGAAAAAACTAGCTCATTAGTTAAAAAATGTTAAAAATGGGCAAGGTAGAAAACATGTTATGATGAAAATGCGTCCTAAAACTTAGTAAGTTGCTCTTTTTATGTGATTTAATTTTTTGCATATTTATTTACACATGTTTAACTTAACTAATTTATTCTAACATAATGTATATATATTCCAAGTTTTGCAAGGTGCTAAATGGTGATCCGTTAACAAGCAAGGACCTTAATGAAGTATGAGACATGTTGGCATCTTTCATCACTTTCAATTTGTAAATGTTACATCATTTTGAATTTAAACTTTGTTGATTAAACTTTAGACTACTTTATTTATTGTTAGTAAGTTAGTATGGTGCAAATTTGTACTTATGTATATGATACTTTATTTATTGTATTGCATTTGGTTTTTAATTATTAATGTCTAAATATATATTTATAAATCTTGTTATATATAATTATATTATAGCAGAAATAATAGCAGCAATAATTGCAGGAAATATAGCAGGAATTATAAGAATTATTGTAGGGAAAAAAAAAAAATTTCCTCTAATTGCCACCAGTTAACCGGTGGCAATTATCTGCCATCCCTCCAAAAAAAAAAAGGCGCCAAGGATAATTGCCACCTGTTAACCGATGGCCAAAATAAATAATACCACCGGATAACCGGTGGCAATTAGTTATTTTGCCACCGGTTTTGAACCGGTGGCCTTTCTTCTAGGATTTTCCACCCCCCAAATGACCACCGGTTCAAAACCGATGGCATAGGGGGGTTTTGAACCGGTGGCCAACTAGTTTTTTCGCCTAGTGAACACAAATTACATGGAATTTAGTGGTTTTTAAAGTTTTAATCACTTATCACAAATAAAGATTGAATCTTTAACACTTAGGAACCCTCAAAACAAAAATTTTCACACTAAAAGGCAATTAGTTTGCAATTATGTGAAAATAAATCAACCTTTAAGCATCAAATACTACCAAGTAAGTGTGCTTTAAGGGGACTAAAATTGCAGAAAATAATGCAGTTAATCAACCACATAATAAGCAAGTTATGCCATAAATTTCAAGGTTAGAAAAGACTTAAAATTTTTCTTCAAAAACGAAAAATCCCTCGATAAAGGCATTTCTGGTCGGAATTTGGCTAAAATTACAGTCCTAACAAGGTAAAAACATTTCCAGAACGCCTTTTCCACCCAAAATTCACTATTTTTGGGCGAAAATATGGGTTCTTGGCCAAATTCGACATTAAAAACGAGATTAAAATTAATAAAACCGAGCTACCAATCTAATTAGCAACTTAAACCAGAAAAATAAGCCAAAATAAACCTTGAAAAACATGATTATAAAAAATAAACGAGTGGGGCTCCGATACCGCTGTTGGGGTTTGGTGAGTCCGACTCACAGCGGAATCAACCCTGACCCAAGGAACCACTCGTAATTAATAAAACCATAAAGCATAACTAATAAACACGAGAAAAGCAAGAACGAATCATACCCTTGAAGCGAGCTTCGCCCTCACAAACGGGCTCTTACTTGAAAGCCTTGAGCACCGCAAATGCCGTACCTTCAACAGTATCCACCCACAAAGGACAAACATGACTTTTTAGGTCCGCTACCTTGGAGTTAGCAAGGTCCGACCAAAATCCAAGTGTTAATGGAGTTTAAGAGTTTTTCCCAAAATATGGAATGCTCTTTCTAACTCCCACTCAAGCACTTTACTCCAAATCCCATGGTTGGTATTTATAGAGGAAAGTATGAGTAGGAATTTCTATCCCATCAATGTGGGATCTTGAAATTCCACAAATTAATTTAAAGCTAAATCAAATTAAATATGTGGGCAAGTAATAAATCAACAAGTGTCCTAGTCATATTTAAAGAGGAGTATGGACCACTTGGAGAGGAGGGGACCATACTTGCTCCCCACTCCTTCCTCTCCTTGTGACACTTGTCCACACCAAAAAGCAAGCATACTTACTAGCTTCCCCTTCTACCCGACTCTAGGCCCACGGCCCAGCTAGCCCCGCACCGTGCGGGCTTGCTAGCTGCTGCCAGCTCAGCCCAGCATGCCCACGCACATTAGTACGGGCTGCTGCTGCCGAGGGCGCTGCTAGCTAGCCACGCACATGTGCGGGCTGCTAGCAGCAGCGCACGCCACACACTGCTTGCGGGCTGCTGGCCGTGCTGTGTTAGCACGCCTCGCACATGGTGCGGGCTGCTAGCCATGTCTTGTTAGCATGCCCCGCACATGGTGCGGGTTGCTAGCTCGGCTAATCCCCTAGCACTCGGGATTCCGATGCTAGCGTATTTTGGTCATTGTTGATTTATTACTAATTTGACGTTTCATCTTTTTATTATTTTTGACTCGACTTTTGACGCTCGGTTTCGACGCTCTAAGCTCGAGTTTCCGACGTCTAAATATTTCGTCCGAATTAATTCGTCGAGTCGGTTTGTGTATTTTTCTTGGGTGTGACCCGAAGGGTTCAGTCAAGATTAAGCTGTAGTATTAATTTTATTAATATTACTGATCGAAAGCGGCATCCACCCAGGCATTCCGATCACTTTACCTTACTGAATATATTAGCTTTCTAATAATTTTGAACCCGCTATTAGAATAATACACTTATTTGAAGGACCCCATTCCTTTCACTTTATGGACCCGACGACCAAGAAAAAACAACATTCGTTACGAACGTCGGGGTATACAACTTAAAAATGATGCCCTTCAGATTAAAAATTGCAGGGGCAACCTATCAGAGGTTGGTCGATCAGGTCTTCGCCGAATATAAAGGCCGTAACATGGAAGTTTATGTTGATGAATTCATCGTCAAAAGCAAAGAAGACACAGACCATGTCACAGACTTGCAAAAACCTTCTCCACCCTCAGAAAACATCAAAGCACCGAAACTCCCAAAAAGAAGCCTTCAAGCAGCTCTGTTATCACTTGGTCCAACTCCCAAGGTTGGCATGTCCCGGTCAAAGGAGAAACGATGAACTTATATGTGGCGATCAGTCCAGCTGCAATACGCGTTGTCCTGCTAAGGGAAGAAGAAAAAGTCCAGCAGTCGATTTATTTCATCGGCCATAATTTGACGGATGCCGAGACTTGCTATCCCCGACTCAAAAAAGTTGCATATGCAGTAGTGGTAGCCGCCCAGAAGTTGAGATCCTATTTTGATTGCCTTAAAATAGTGGTCTTGATTGATCAACCACTGGAATAAGTCCTCGGCAAAGTAGAAAAATCTGGTAGCCTGGCAAAGTGGGCCTTTGAGCTTATGGAGTTTAGCATCATCTACCAGTCGAGAACAACCATTAAGGCTCAAGCTCTAGTAGACTTGGTGGCCGATTTTTTTTACCAGGAGACGCTTGACGAAAAAAGAAACTCTAGACTATTTTTACGGATGGATCATCCACCGTAAATTGTTTGGGGGCAAGGGTAGTACTTACATTGCCCAAGGATAATCCTTTGTGTATGCACTCAAATTTTAATTCCAAGCCTCGAACAACGAGGTAGAGTATGAGGCTTGGTGTTTTTTTTAAACCAAAATTAATTCCTTCTTTGCATTGTTTTAAAAACTTATTCCCTGAATAGTGTCCATGTAGGATCGGTATTAGCTTGGTGGTGTTTTTTTTTTCTTGTTGGTAGTCAGTTTTATTTGAAGAACCAATATTGCTATTGGGGGATCTTTCTACAAGGTTTTTTGAAGATGGAGTTTTCTGGATCCGATTTCAAATTATTTCTTGATATTGAATGCAAAGATATTCCCCTAAAATTAAAACAAGAAGTAAAATTTAAAACATGGGAATTCATAATTGTATGAAATTATCCAGTGAGTTTATATAAAAAAAAAACTACCCAAAATTCATAATTTTATGTAATTACCCAAAAAATAGTGAGATTATATCAAAATAAAATTCCCCATAATTCATTATTGTATGACATTACCCAGAAAATCAAAACAAAATCACAATTAGAAATTGGTGTTTCAGAAAGAGAAAGAAAGAGAAAATAAAGAGGTAAAAGAAAGAGAAAGAAGATCTAAGAAGAAGAAAAAGGAAGTGAGGAAGTAGCTATGAACAACAATAACTAAATTGGCTGGACATTGTTTGCGTTTTGCGGCTACAATGGTTCAAGTGCACACTCTCCAACATACCATTGTTGATTTGTTAACTCTTAGTAAGAACCGAGGAAATGGGAGGATAGGGAAGACTTGGTAACTGGTAAAGGTAAAACGTGATTTTACACTTTATTTTTTTTTATTTTTTTTTTGTTTTAAAAAAATAACAAAGCTAATACCAATCCTAGGTGGACACTATCTAGGGAATAAGTTTTTAAAAACATGCAAAGTAGGAATTAATTTTGATTTAAACATTATCTAGGGAAATCATTCAGCAATCGCTGGCGTAGAATTATGCATATCATTGGAAGCCAAGCATGTGTGTTTAAATACAAAATCTCATCTCGCTACAAATCAGATCCGAGGTGAATATGAGGCAAAAGAGCCCTGAATGATTGCTTTCCTCGTAAAGATAAAAAAGTAATTGCGAAGCTAAGAACTTTAGAAGTCGAGCTGATCCCAAGGGGTCAGCATGCGCAAGCTGATGCACTCTCCAAAATTGCAAGTTTGACTCTAACTAGGTTAAACCGATCTGTCTACGTGGAAGTGCGTCAAGAAAGAAGTGTAGACGAATCACATGAAGTCTGGTGCATCACATACGAGCTGAGTTGGATGGATCCCATCCTAGCTGACAAACTTCGGGGAGAAATTCCTGATGACAGAAACTTTGCCTCCTAGTCGAAGCGAATCAGCTCAAGATTCATCGTCTTTAGAGGAAAGCTACCGAAGAAGCCCTTCTCAGCCCCAGTACTGAAATACGTGGGAATAACAGATGTTGATTACATCCTTTGGGAAATTCACCTCGGCATCTGTGGAAACCACATCGGGGGGGGGAACTTTTGTCATAAAGCATTGAGGGCAGGGTATTACTGACCAACCATAGTATCAAATGCTAAGGATCTAGTCAGAATAAGCAAAAATGTCAAAAATTCGTGTCAGCCATCCATCAACCAGCCCGGGATTCAGCCAATCTCGAACCCGCTTCCATTTTCTCATTAGGGGCTAGATATCTTGGGGCCATATCCCGATTCTCCATATCAAAAGAGATGGCTGATATATAGTCGGCATTAACTATTTCAGCAAATGGATCGAGGCCAAAGCAGCCTCGAACATCACAGAGCAAATTCTCAGGAAATTTATCTGGCAGAATATCATTACTCGCTTCGGAACTTTGAAGTTTTTTGTCTTTGACAAAGGAGGTAATTTTATACCTTACCGCTGAAGCCGTAAACTAACCAGTTCGACGTCAAATTAGCATATTTTGTCGTATGCCTTCCATAGAGTAATGGGTCAAGTCGCAGCGGCAAACAAGCAGATTATCAACGCTATAAAGAAGAGGGTTGAAGATTTTCAACCCCATTAGCCCGTTTGAACAACCGGAAAAAAGGCTATGAGACATTCACCTTTTGAGCTGGTGTATAGATCCGAAGCCCTTCTAGTGGAAATTGGCACTGAAAGTTTACGAGTAAACCAGTTCTCATTTGAAGAAATGAGCAACTCATGAAAGAATCCCTTGATTTTCTAGATGAAGTCATATATTCGGCCAGAGATAGAAATAAGGCTGGCAAAAAGTGACCGACCCGAAAACACGACCCGAACCCGACCTTAAAATAGCGGGTTTGGGTTGAGATTTCTAACCCGAAAACTTAAATGGGTCGACACGAATCGGACCTAATAATTAAATGGGTTAGGTTAAGGTTGAAATTTTCAACCCAAAAATGACCCATCTAACCCGAAAAAAAAAATGAACAAGAAAAAACGGAAATAACTCTTAAGCCGAAGCCCAAAAATCCACCTAATAAAAAAGAAAAACCCTAAAACCCTCACATTCTCCTTCTCAAACAGGCAAACAGCCGTTTTTCTTTCTCTCTCCTTGTCTCATTGCCTCACTTGTGTCTCCTTCAATCCTTTCCTTCAGTCCTACAATGATTCCTTTCCTTCAGTCCTACAATCATTCCTTTGACCTTCTCCTTCATCTCAAGGTAATTTTCCTCTTGAATTTATTTACATGCTTTCGGGTTTTTTTTTCGTTTTTAATATGTTAATTTTTGTTTAATTTCGAAGTCATTTGCTGTTTATATTCAAATTGATCATCAGTTACTAATTTATTTACATCTAGATGTTCTTAGCTTGTATTTTAATAACTAGATCTACTTGTTTGATTCGATATTTCTTATTTTAAGATGGCTATTTATGAAATTATGAAAACTGCATCTACTTTCTACTACTTTATCGTAGTGTTTATGGTTTGAATTGTTTTGGAATTGAATATACATATTATTGAAAGTTGATTTTGTATTTTATATAATCTAAATTGATGACTTGAATATTTATTAATGTGTTTTTGTTATTGTTTGCAGGAAAGAACGAACAGCAAACCAGCATGTGAAGGATTTTGAGAAGTTAAAATTTTGTTGTAAATTTCAGTTTCAAATCCCTATAATTGGAAGTTTTGGTTGTAAATTTATTACATTTAAATTTATTTATGATTTACAGATTTAAAGTTGAGATTCAACTTGTATTGATTTCTTTTTGTTTTAAAGATTTTTATTGGTAATAAATTTTTCTTTAATCTACCCCAAAAAAAAAATTCAGGTTAAATAAGGTCAACTTCGGGTTGACACGAACCCGAATAAATCAGAATAGGGTCAAGAACTCCGACCCGAAATGCTAAACAGATCAGGTTCAGGTCAGGGGGTTTCAACCCGAACCTGAAATGACCTGAACACGAAAATGACCCGACCTGATCCGTTTGCTACCCCTAGATAGAATAGCCATATACAAGCAAAGAATCATCAAATTTTAAAACTGAAGAGTCAATGCAAAACCTCTCAAAATTGGGGACCTGGTCCTTCAGAATGCTGCAGCTATACAAAAAAGCCACATCCATAAGAAACTGATAAATCACATTTATATTTGTTTTATAGGCACATTTATGCTTGTTTATATTTGCGTTTTAGGTCTTTTGCTCTTTTCTTAGGTTGCAAATGCATCTGTTTTGTGCTCTATTATACTTTGTTTGTTTTTTTCTTAATTTTTCATGTAGTTTTAATAATTACTTGGACGCCTTTGGAGTGGTTTTAGATGAATTGGACGATGAAAGGATGAAAAGTCAATGAATCAAGATCACTTAATGAAAGATATGTGTTTGTGGAAGCTTAGTTTGAGATTTATATGCATGAAGAATGATAATAACATCCACAAGGGTTGCTATGCATCTTTCGAAAATAGATTTGAGTTAGAAACGAAGGAAATATGGTTAACAAAGTGTCAAAACTAACCTTTACTTACTCTTTTGATCATAACTTGAGTTATATAGATCGGATTAAAGCGATCAAGTTGCGTTGGAAACTAGACTTGAAGAGCTTTCCATTGAAAGGTCACATGCCCTAAGAAGATTTCCAGTGAAAGGTCACAGATGTTATAAGCGTTAAAATCCAAGCGACGCAACCAGCCACCCCTCGGAATATTGCCTCGGGAAACCCTGCGGCCTCTCAAATTTGCTATTGGTACTACTAGGGTGCGACCACCAGCCTTGCGTCCGCAGGTCGGGTCGAGCAGCAGCTTGGTTTTCCCACATCGTAAGAAGTCTTGTGCCTCGTCATCTTCTATCATCCAATAGTATTGCAGCTTGTATATTTAATTTTCTAATTTATTTTCTTTAATTAGTTCATATTAGATACGTTTTAGGATATTATAAATACTCAAGGGACTATTATTTTCCCTTATTCCGTTTGATGATTCCTCTAATTGATATTGTTTTATTGTTAATCTTGCAACCCGATCAATTATTTGATTTATTATTGTAAATAAGAGTTTGAATCGAAAGATCTTAATTAATTTTAGAGGCTTACCTACAATTTGTAATTCTGATTATGTTAGCGACTGAACTACATATGTTGGATTAAAAGCATTAAGACCCGACCGTAGGCTTAGCAATTACTTTAGGAAATTAATTGATTGAATTGATTGATGTTTGATTGATTCAGAATTATAAACATGGCATGGTGAACCATAACCCTAGGTTTTTTCATTAATTGTTGTATCCCTACTTTTTAGCTATCTTTTTATCCCAATTTCGTGACATATTTTAGTTTTACCAGATTCTTAGAGTGCAGATTAAATAATCATCTCTCTATGGATTCAGCCTTACTTACCCTAATACATTGTTAGTTGGTTTTGTCAGGAGTTTATTTTTGATAGATGTTGGAAAACCTATCAAATTTTGACGTTGTTGCTGGGGAGACAATTTAATTTTATTTGACATTTATTTATGGTTGAACTAAACTTTTATGTATGTATATGACATTTATTTGACATTTATATATATGTATGCATATATATATATATATACATATATGTATATATACATATATGTATACATATATATATGTATACATATATATATATATATATATACATATATATATACATATATGTATATATATATATGTATACATATATGTATACATATATGTATATATATAGCATATATATATATACATATATGTATACATATATGTATATATATATATGTATACATATATATGTATATATACATATATGCATATATATATATGCATATATATATGTATACATATATATGTATACATATATGCATATATTTACATACATATATATACATATATATATATATATACATATATATATATATATATATATATATATATATGTATATATATATATGTATACATATATATATATGTATACATATACATATATACATATATATGTATATATATATATATGTATATATATATATATATGTATATATATATGTGTATATGTATATATATGTATATATGTATACATATATATATGTGTATATACATATATACATATATATACATATACACATATATATATACATATGAATGAATTCCTATGAAATTTCTTATTACCCTAGTGAGTCTTATATCTTTGATTGTAATTCCTCTTACCAACCCCAAGTAAATAATTATACTCAACCCAATTCATTGGAGTGTAGGGAACTTTTCATATGATGAAAGTGTTAATCAGCATGAACATCTTAATGAATTGGTGCATGATTGCCAACGCATTTCAAAATCTATTGAAATACTTGTCGTGTAACAATATACTAACCAATAGGTGATACATGATGATAATGATATTGGTCTTAAGGATTGCATTTCAGTGGAGGAAAGCGTTAAGTTGACTGATGGTATATACTCCTGTAGACACCTAATTGTGTCTCCCTAAAACCAAACCCAGTGATGAATATCTTTCACGTCGAATGATAATTGAATAAAGTGAAAGTGTGAAAAGTCTAGTGTTGCGGTAGTTTTTATTAAAAATATCTTCTTTTTGTTTTAAAAAATCTACTCTATTTATAAAAAATACAAGTCTAGTTTAGTTTGGTCCATGATATGATTCCAATAATAGAGGAGTTTGATGGGGCTTGAAAAGACCTTTCCAACGATATATTAAAAGCCCAATTCCGATGAATAATGAGGACGTTATAGCCAAAATACTAAACTAGGCCCACACCGGTTTTACCTACGACCTAATGATCATGTGCATGGTCCAAAGGTTTAATCCCATTCCTAAACCAATTAGGATTAATTAGAAGCTTGTATAAGTTTCTAAAAGATCTAAATTATCCTTTTTTGACAAGATAAGATTAAGGAATTTGAATTAAATAAAAACTTTTCTTTTATGAAAAACTTTCCTTTTTTATGTCCTAATTCTATTCGAATTTAAAGATGTTCAAATAACAGTCAGATATCATTTTTGTGCCTCATAGTTTTTATCCAAATTTATATGGTTGGATAGATCTTGAAATTATCTTTCCAATGATATATTATAATATTAATTCTGAGCTATAACAAAAAAGATTGAAAGGAATACGAAACTCTATCCAAAACTGACACCGTCCTACTATTTTTGTTCATATCTTTTTATGTACAAAATATTTTAGTCTAAATCTAATTGGGTGGGAAACTAGACATCAAGAGCTTTCTAACGACATATTATATACCTTATTTGGACTTCTGGATCAAAAGATATGATATGAACAAAATTCGTAAAAACTATTGCATGAGTTTTTTTTCGATTCGAATTCGGATTCTTTTCTTATTCTTCAACCCTATTTTTTTCTCTATTAATAGAGGTCATATCTCCCCTTTTTCAATCATCACCAATATTAATCTCAATCATTCTCTCTTCTATCTCTTTAAGCATTAGCTTCTATTCTTTTTCTAAGCCCAGCCCTTTTCCGCAAACATAATACCGCACTCATTAGATCTAGACACACCTAGCCAAGTTCGAAATTGCCTTCGCCCTAGACGTGAAAGGTTGATAATTTCTGAGAGTTTGGTCCCAAATCCAGTCTAAACTTTTTAACTCTTTCTTTCAATTCTTTAATTTAATTCTTTGATTTAATATTTTCTTGAAGTTTACTAACGTGTGTATTTTTTTATTAGAAAGAGGCACGAGGCTTTAAAGTAAGTAATTAGCTTACTCCTTATTTATTATCGCTCTATTCTTGTATAAAGCATGTTTAGATTATATTAATTTCTAGTATCATGTTAGGATGTTTTTATTGTTTTCTAGTATCATGTCTAGGGTGCCTTTTATTCTTTCTAATAACATGTTAGTATCATGTTAGGGCTAAAGCTTTGATATTTATTGGCTAGTGTAGATACCCATTTGTGTCTCCCCAAAACCAA
Source organism: Chenopodium album (assembly GCF_948465745.1). Classification (NCBI taxonomy): domain Eukaryota; kingdom Viridiplantae; phylum Streptophyta; class Magnoliopsida; order Caryophyllales; family Amaranthaceae; genus Chenopodium; species Chenopodium album. The sequence goes on along the minus strand of NC_137860.1, from coordinate 19,524,693 downwards.
ACCCAGTGATGAATACCCTTCACGTCAAACCATAATCGAATGAAGTGAAAGTGTGAAAAGTCTAGTGTTGCGGTTAGTTTTTATTAAAATTCTTTCTTTCTGTTTTCGAAAACCAACTCTATTTTATGAAAATAGCCAATCCAGTTTAGTTTGGTCCATGATAAGGGTCAAATAATGGTGTAGTTGGATGGGGCTCGAAAAGAGCTTTCCAACGATATATTATAAGCCCAATTCCAATGAATAATGAGGAAGTTTTGGCTGAAATACTAAACTGGGTCTAAACCGGATTTTACCTACGACCCAATGATCATGTGGAGGGTTCAAAGGTTTAATCCTATTCCTAAACTAATTAGGATTGATTAGAATCTTTTATAAGATTCTAAAAGATCTTAATTGTCCTTTTTTGAAAAGATAAGATCATAGAGTTTGAATTTGAATAAAACTTTCCTTTTTTAAGTCCTAATTCTATTTGAATTTAAAGATGTTCAAAGACAGTCAAATAATATTTTCGTGCCTCATATTTTTATTTAAATTTTATATGGTTGGATAGACCTTGGAATTATATTTCCAATGATATATTATCATATTAATTCCGAGCTATAACAAGAATATATGAAAGAAATACGAAACTCTATCCAAAACTGACACCGTCCTACTATTTCGGCCATATCGTTTTATCTACAAAAGATTTTAATCTGATTCTAATTGAATTGGAAAGTACACTTCAACAGCTTTCCAACGACATATTATATGACTTATTTGAACGTCTGGATCAAAAGATATGATAAAAACAAAATCCGCAAAAACTGTCACTGTTGCCAAACGACAGGCAAGGCTTGTCGCGGGTGGTGACAGATGGCGACAAATTCGGTTTGTTGGCGACAGCGCAAAGTTTTATTCCTTTTCAAATTCTAACTATTTTTTATCAATTTTCGGACTGTTTTCCTATAAATAGGATCCTGGACCTTCGTTTTTATTCATCAACAATCAATTTAGTTCTCTCTTAATTCTCTCTAAGCTCTCATCTCTCTAGTTTTTTACAAACACAATTCCGCAAACACAAGATCTTGAAACACATAGCCATGTTCGAAGTTGCCTTCGCCCTAGACGTGAAAGGTTTATACTTTTTTGAGGGTTTGGTCCCAAATCCAGTCTAAACTTTTTAACTCTTTCTTTTAATTTATTTAATTTAATTATTTGATTTTATTATTTTCATTGAAGTTTACTAACGCGTGTATTTTGTTATTAGAAAGAGGTACGAGGCTTCAAAGTAAGTAGTTAGCTTACTCCCTATTTTATTTCAATGTAGAAAGCATGCTTAGATTTGTTTAATATTCCTAGTATCATGTTAGGATGTTTTTAATGCATTCTAGTTTCATGTTTAGGGTGCCTTTTATTCTTTCTAATATCATGTTAGTACCATATTAGGTTTAAAGCTCTGATCTTTATTGCTTAGTGACATTATAGGATTTGTTATTAATCTTGTTAAGTATTATGCCTAGGATCTTGCTATTATATTTAATCTTTATTATTAACGTGATTTTGATTATTATTATTATTATTGTTATTATGTCTCTTGTAATATTTATTGTTATTGCTTGATCACGCCTTTTATGCATGTTAAAGGGAATTTGTACTTGAAATCACGCTTAATAAGATAATTAATAATTTGGTGTAGGCTAATATGATTTTAATTCAAGTGATCGCGAATAATAGTTTTATTTGTGCATTAATATTCAACCAACATAGATTAAATCGGTTTAGGGTTAATATAATGTTTGCATATTAGTCAAAAAGCGCACATAAGTACGAGTAGAATAAAGTAAAGGCCTATTTTATAGGGCGAGTCCTTTTTTTGTAGATTGGATTCGTACCTTCATCCCCGAACCCTATTTGGTTCAAGACATTATTGAGTTGACGATCTCATGGATCGTTAAGGGGTGTAACCTTCACCTCGTGAACGGTTTACAAGTTCCTAAAAATTGTTGGCGACTCTTTTGCTCTCTTTTCTTTCCCTTTGGAAGCCACCATTCTTTAGTGTATGATCACAGTGGGGTTCAAGCTTGGGGTTATGATGCTTGAAATATTCCCCACAGTTACTGACATGGTAGGGTTTGTTATTAATCTTGTTAGTATCATGCCTAGGTTCTTGCTATTATTATTATGCTTTATTGTTAACATGGTTGTTATTATAATTTTGATTATTGTAATGTTGCTTGATATATATTGTTGTTATTGCTTTATCACGTCTTTTATGCAAGTTTAAAGGTAATTTGTACTTGAAATCATGCTTAATATGATAATTAATAATTCGACTTAGGCTAATATGATTTTAATTCAACTGATCGCCAATAATATTTGTGCATTAATATTTAAACAACATAGATTAAACAGGTTTAGGGTTATTAATGATTGCATGTTAGTCAGAAAGCGCACATGAATACGAGTAGAATAAAGTAGAGGCCTATTTTATAGGGCGGGTTCTTTCTCTTTTAGATTGGATTTGTACCCTCATCCCCGAACACCAGTCATGGTTCCGGACCTATTGGAGTTGACGATCTCATAGATCGTTAAGGGGTAAAACCTTCACCCTGTGAACGGTTTACAAGTTCTTAAAACTTGTTGGTGACTCATTTGTTCTTGTTTCCTTCCCTTTGGACACCACCATGCTTAAGTATATGATCACAGTGGGGTTCAAGTTTGGGGTAATGCTTGAAATATTCCCTACAACTCCCCATCAAATGAAAGTATAATAAAGGAGAATAATTTTCCATCTCTTTATGATTCCGATGGTAAAGGGCTTGGTAAAGAAACCATAGGTTTTGGGTCTTTTGGTAGTTGAAGATCTTGTTGACAAGCTTATTGATGAGGGTGAAGTTAAAGGTAAGAGTAGTTATGTTAAGCCTCACTCATCTCCCCTTTATATCCCGTTTTCCTAGAGGCTTGATCTAGGTCCTTCATTCACTTTGTCGAATCATCCGTACTTTCTTAAAACTTCTCCATTTCATGATACACTTGGCCAATTGGACCTTGATGATTATTCAAAAAGGTCTACTTTGCCTAAGGAGCAAGCAAAGATTTATGTACTTGCAGTCAAGCCATAAAAGGTGCTCAATGATATGTTTGCAGGGGCGTATGATAAGTTACTCGAGGCATTGGATTATATCGATTGACGAATTGAGCAAGGTCGTGCAGGACCTTAAAAACCAGCACTAATTGGGAGGAAACCCAATTTTCTTTTTGGAAGCCTGTGCCACTTAAATCCCCACTTACTCCACTTTAATGCTCAACCGTTCACTCGTTCTCCGTTATTGCCTCGATGAATAACCATCTAAATTCAAACATTACTTAAATCATTTTCTTCCCTCCATTTTACAAGTTTAAAACCAACCCGTCATACTTCTAATTCGGGTTTGGGGGGCAAGTTGTTTGGGTCCAATTTACTTTAATTTGGCTGGTCCACGAATGATTCAATTACAAAGCCCAAGGCTAAGGTTTAACTCTCCAAGCCATTGCCAAGTCAGTCAAGGCCCAGTCAAAATAGCAAGCCTACTTGATCAATGACCCATTTATCTATTGAACAAAGGTATAAAAGACATAATACTCCTCTCTATATTCATCCACATTAAGCCTCAAACAATCAATACTCTTGCATAACTTTCTCTCTCTAACATTGTACTGACTTTGGTATCGGAGGAACCTTCCTCGGCACAACTCTCGAGGCCGATTTACGTGTGTTTGTTGTGTAGGAAATCCTTGGACCTGTCATTACTTGGATCGAGACCAGTATTTAGCCCACTAAAAAAGGACTTGTTCGGAGGTCCCATTGTTTTCACTCAGAACACATATAACTCCTTTTTTTTTTCCTGAGTGATGGATCAAATTATTGCATAATGCCATGATACGATAGATTCAAGTACCTAGATATATTTAATTCTAGAATAATAAAATGTAATATAACATTTTAGTAGTCATTAACACTTTAGTTGTAAATTTGAGAAGATAGATCCCAATTCCGTACAACACCAATGCGTGGATTATGGACCTACCGCACCATCTCACACCCTTATAAAAATTGATAGATATTATAGTTATGATACTATTTACACAAACTATTGGGTGCGGTAGTCTGCACCACACAACTGTACCCAATATTTCGTGTGGCGAGTGAAAGGAATGGTGTCCTTGTGTATTATTCTGATAGTGGGTTCAGAATTATTAGAAAGCTAATATATTCAGTAAGGTCAAGTGATCGGAATGCCTGGGTGGAGGCCGCTTCCGGTCAGTAATATTAATGTATAATTAATATTACAGCTTAATCTTGATTGAACCATTCGGGCCACACCCAAGAAAATATACGAACCGACTTGACGAATTAATTCAGAAGAAATTAATTCGTCGCTTGAGTGTTAAACATTTAGATGTCGGATATTCGAGCTTAGAGCGTCGAAACCAAGCGTCGAAAGTCGAGTAAAAAATAGTAAAAAGACGAGACGACAAAATTAGTAATAAATCAACAATGACCAAAATACCCCTATCATCGGAATCCTGAGTTCTATGGGATTAGGCAAGCTAGCAGCTCGCACCATGTGCGAGGCTTGCTAGCAAGCCACGGCCAGCAGCCCCCAAGCAAAGCGAGGCATGCTGGCATGCGCTGCTGCTACCAGCCCGCACTAGTGCGTGGCTAGCTAGCAGCACCACTCGGCAGCAGCAGCCCGCACCAACGTGCGTGGGCGTGCTGGGCCGAGAAGGCAGCAGCTAGCAAGCCCGCACGGGCGGGGCTAGCTTGGCCGAGTCCTAGGGCCGGGTAAAGGGGAGAGCATGTGAGGACGCTTGCTTTTGTGTGTGGACAAGTGTCACAAGGAGAGGAAGGAGTGGGGAGCAAGTATGGTACCCTCCTCTCCAAGTGGTCCATACTCCTCTTTACATATAGCTAGGACCCTTGTTGATTTATTACTTGTTTGCATATATAATTTATTTTATCTTTTATTACATTGATGGGATTGAAATTCTCACTCCCACATTTCTCTATATATACCAATCTTGGGATTTGGAGAAAAGTGCTTGAGTGGGAATTAGAAAGAGCATTGCATTTTGGAAAAAACTCTTAAACTCCATCAACACATGGGTTTTGGTCTGACCTTGCTAACTCCAAGGTAGAGGACCTAAAAAGTCGGTGTTCGTCCTTTGTGGGTGGATACCGTTGGAGGCTCGGTATTTACGGAGGTACAGCTTTCAAGTAAGAGCCCGTGTGTGAGGGCGAAGCACGCGTCAAAGGTAAATTTCTGTTTTACCCTTTTATGTTTTGTTATGCTTTATGGTTTTATTAATTGAGAGTGGTTCTTGGGTGGGGGTTGTTTGCGCGGTGAGTCGGACTCACCAAACCCAACAGCGGTATCGGAGCCCCGCTCGTTTATTTTTATAATCATGTTTTTCAAGGTTAATTTTTTGGCTTATTTTTCTGGTTTAAGTTGCTAAATAGATTAGTAGCTTGGTTTTATTTATTTTAACCCCGTGTTTAATGTCGAATTTGGCCCAAAACCCAGATTTTCACCCAAAAATAGTGAATCTTGGGTGGAAAAGGCGTTCTGGAAATGGTTTACCCTTTGGGCTGTGATTTTAGCCAAATTCTGACCAGAATTGCCTTTTTCGAGGGATTTTTCGATTTTGACGAAAAAATTTAAGTCTAATCTAACCTTTAAATTAATGGAATAACATCGTGATTATGAGGTTGATTATTTGCATTATTTTTCTGCAATTTTAATCTCTTTAAAGCATACTTACTTGGTTAAGTGATTGAAACTTTAAAAGTCACTAAATTCCATGATTTTTGTATTGAACTTTGTTGTTTTAAATCATTTTGGTTGATTAGAAACATAAAGGTTCAAACTTATAATTTTCAAGGATTCACAAAATTTAGAAGTTGGATTTTTCATTTGAACATTAAAGTTCATATTTTTCCAACTCCCTCTTACTTTGTCAGAATATGTTGTTCCACCAAGCCAAACCAATTAAATTAAAAATGCTTCTTGGAATTATTTTGGTTAGTTGCACTTTGAAAATTTTATTTTAATTTAGACTTGTTTAAATTATTCATTTTGCTCATTAAATTAGTTATAAAATTAATTTAAAATTAATTATAAAAGTCACGCAAAATGGGATCAAAATCCCGAGGCTATGGCACGTAAAACGATGCAAAAACCTCACTTCATGTGGCTTCCTAGGAGGCTGCCCCGTCTTGCGCGCAGCAGCACAAAGCCACAGCAGCCACGCAGCAGCAGCACCAGCCAGGCAGCAGCATGTTGCGGCTGTGCGTGCGTGCGTGCGGCAGTGGCACAACACATGGCTGCTTGGTGCGGTCGGGTGTGCGGGGCATTGGGTGCGTGTGCTTGGTGCGGTAGAGTTGTGCGTGTGAGCACATATGCCTCGTGTAGGGAATATTTCAAGCATTATGACCCAAAACTTGAACCCCACTGTGATCATACACTAAAGTACGGTGGCGTTCCAAAGGGAAAGACAAAGAGCAAAAAGAGTCGCCAACAAGTTTTAGGAACTTGTAAACCCAAAAGATAATCCAAAAGGACCATCAACTACTCTATAAGGTCTTGAACCAAACAGGGTCCGGGGATGAGGGTACGAATCCAATCTTCAAAAGAAAGGACCCGCCCTATAAAATAGGCCTCTACTTTGTTCTGCTCATATTCATGTGCGCTTTTCGAATAACATACAAACATTATATTAAACCTACCCTGTTTATCTATGTTGGTTGAATATTAACTCACAAATAAGACTATTATTGGCGATCACTTGAGTTAAAATCACATTAGCCTAAACCAAATTAATAATTATCTTATTAAGCGTGATTTCAAGTACAAATTCCCTTTAAACCTGCATAAAAGGTGTGATCAAGCAATAACAATAAAATTTATCAAGCAACATAAGAATAAACAATATTGAATAATAATAATCACAATAAGGTATAATAAAGCTTAATAAAAATAGCAAGACCCTAGGCATGATACTAACAAGATTAATAACCAATCCTAGCATGTCACTAAACGATAAAGATCAAAGCTTTAAACCTAACATGGTACTAACATGATATTAGAAATAAGTAAAGGCACCCTGAACATGACACTAGAAAGCATAAAACAACATCCTAACATGATACTAGAAAGCATTAAAAGCATCCTAACATGATACTAGAAATATTAAACAATAATAAGCATGTTTTCTACATTGAAAGAGAGTAATAAGATTACATACTTTGAAGCCTCGTACCTCTTTCTAATAACAAAATACACAAGTTAGTAAACTTCAATGAAAATGATAAAGAACAATTAAAGAATTAAATTGAAATCAAATTAAATAAAGTTTTGACTAGTTTTGGACCAAACCCTCAGAAATTATCAACCTTGCACGTCTAGGGCGAAGGCAACTTCGAACTTGGCTAAGAGATTCTAAGTCTTGTGAATGCGGAATATTGTGTTTAAAAAAAACTAGTTTAGAAAGAGAGAGAGAAAGAAAGCATATATTGCTCAAGAGAGAAAAGAAAAAATTAAGGAAGAGTTAATGAGAATTGATGATTCTGAAAACAAGGATTCGGACCCTATTTATAATGAAAATAGTCCGGAAAAATCATAGAATTTGATAAGGAATAAAACTACACGCTGTCTCCAGGAATCGACTCTGTCGCGAGGCGACGGAGTCTGTCGCGCGGCGACGGAGTCTATCGCGCGGCGACAGACTTGTCGTTTGGCGACAACCTGTATTAGCGCCTTTTCTTCACGCGGAATCTGATCTTTAATCAACTTGATCTACGGAATCCGTACAGAAGATAAAATATGTATTTTTAAGATAATAAAACGATATTTTACTCCAAATAAAAGTCTATTTTAAAATAATTAATTATTAAATCTAATAATATTAGAATTAAAAAGAACTTTCTAGAAACTTCTAGAAAACTATAATTAATCCTAATGATTTTAGGAATAATAATTAACGTTGGGCCCTCCTCTAGATCATTGGACCGTACTTAAATAATTAACCAGGCCCAGTTTAGTATTTTGGCCATAACTTCCTCAATATTCATCGGAATTGGGCTTATAATATATCGTTGGAAAGGACTTTTCGAGCCCAATCCAACTACACTATTATTGGACCTTAATTATGGACCAAACTAAACTGGTCCGGCTATTTTCAAATAAATAAAGTCATTTTCAAAAATAGAGAGAAAAGAATTTTAATTAAAACTAAACCGCAACACTTGACTTTCAACCACTTTCACCTAATTCGATAACTGTACAACGTGAAAGGCATTCATCACTGGGTTTGGTTTTGCGGAGACACAAATGGGTGTCTACAGAAGCCCCCACTTTGATTGAGTTTGAAGAAACTTGTGTTTCGAAAAACGAGAGTCAAAGTAGCGGTAGGGACGAAGAATGATCCAAAATGTTCTGCAATTCCAAATCATTCTTATAACGCCGATACCTGCAAACTAATCATTAGTTAAAACAGATAAAAGAGTTAAGAAACGCGTATCTTGCATCGTCGAGCACACGTCTCTAAGCGTAACCGTTTTGCTGTTGCTTTTGTTGTTGTTTGTGACAACCTCCACAGTACTTCATGAACGCCATCATTGAAAATAACCGTATGTCGTCGTCTTCAATATTCTTGGTGACAATCCTCCACAGTATTTCGGGAACATCGTCGAAAATAACTGTATGTCGTCATCTTCTAGGTTGTGGCAGTATGTCGCCACGGCAGTGCATCGCCGCTATAGACAATCTCTTCTTTACCTTGAGGGACCGTCGAAGTTGACCTTGCTTCGCCATCTCCAAGATTTGTGACACTACCTCGCCACGGTCGTGCTTCGCCACTAGACAACTCCTCTCTATGTTGAGACATTGCCAAAGAATCATTTTGCTTATTGATCCTTAATACACTGTTATTTATCATTGCTTTTATATTTGTGCCAACACTTTGGTGCTTTGCCTTTGTAAACCATTATTTCGGTGAACCAATATTTCGGTGCCTTATTATGAGCCAATACTTAGGCGCTCTAAGCTAAGTGAGACGATCTTTCATCAAGTCGATCACTTAATGCATTCGCAATCAAGCTGACTGAATCATGTCAATTTGCTTAAAGGGGCTAACTGGCGTACCAAGGAACCCAAATTACTAAAATAGGCCCACAAAACCATAAGGAGGAGCCCAGCATTCTGTCGCCGCTCCAGCGCTGGCCAGAAATGCCTGTCGCGAGGTTTCGCTTCTGTCGCCGCGCGACAGGGTCTGTCGCCTTGCGTCAATTCTGTCATTTGGCGACAGATTCGGGGTTTTAAAACCCATCGTCTTCTTCATTTCCGCTGCTGCTCTGCTTCTCACATTTTCGCAAAAAATTCAATTCACTCGTTCTTGCTCATTTCTCAACCAAATTCGCTCAAACTTGTTGCAAATCGAAGCTTTTCTCATCTATTTTCCCGATCTATGTAAGTTTTTCTCAAACTCTACTCGTGGTTTTGACGAATTATGCATTCTTGTTCGCGGTTTTTTCGAAAAATCCGAAAACGTTCTTGCTTAATTTGCTTTGTTCATTGAATTTTATGCCTTGAATTTGTTTGATTATGCTTGCATATTACCTTGGGAGTATTTTGAGACTTGTTTGACTCAATTTGGTGAAGAAATGAATGATTCACCATTGTTAGACCTCTTAAGGTCGTGAAGACCAATGTGGGTCGTTCTTTGCATTTTTGCTGCTTTTACTTGTACAATTTGTCACAATATCCATCATATGTTTGCAAGAAATTGTTTATTTGCTTAAAGAATGCTTCCATGCTTGATTGAAATTTTTTCTCTATTTTAGTACTACGTACTCTGTTTTGTGAACATAGTATCATGTGGCCTAGGCGAACCTTAGATATTGTAGAGCCTTAAATTTAATTACTTTTACATACTTTAGCATGGCTAGACGACGTGGTTCTAGTTCTCGGTCGAGAGACACGCGTCGAGAGGACGAGCCCACCAGCGAGGGCGAGGACGTGCCTTCTACTTCCAGGCTGGGTCTCATGCCGGATTGGGACGAGCGCACCCTGTTTCACGCGCCGGTTCATCATCTGTCGGAGCGGATCCGACGAGGTCTTGCGAGTGGGAGGACCCGTAGCCACGGCTCGGGTAATTCCACCATCATTTCTCTGTACGACAACTTCATCAGCCGCGATGAGGGGCTTCGTCGTCTTTGGGAGTCATGTGGATTGACTCTCCTGCTGCAGGCCACCCGGGCCATGTTTTCATATTATGGGGGTAACCTCGTCGTCCGAGCTTTGGTGGAGTTCTTTTGGGACACCACCAACACCTTTCATTTTCCCTGGGGTGAGATGATAGTCACTCCAGCTGATAGTCACTCCAGGCTGAGGCTCAGTCGGGACAGCTGAGTTCCCGATGTATTCGTCGCTGCACGCTGGCTGCAACTTTTGAGGATGATGCGACCACCCGAGAGCAGCGGGTGCACATCTTTGTGCTGATTCTGCTATCAGGGACGTTTTCCCCTGATCGAGGTAGTAGAGTACTACTTTACTACCTGTCTGCTGTTCGCGACCTTCACTTGGTCGGGACATATGACTGGGCCAGCATGGTCTATGCGGACTTTCTACTGGGCTTGCGGCATTCTTGTCGTCACAAGGCCCTATCTGGAGAGGTAGCCCTATCCAGCTTCTGGAGGGTCGTAGAGGTACATCTCCTTTCCTTTTTTAGGTTTTAATTCTAGATTTAGAAGCACAATCTTTATTGATTTTCATCTTTTCGTATAGATCTGGTTCTACGAGTATTTTCCCTCTCTCGCACCTGCGAGGCCTTCTCCTCGCGTGCTCCCTATTGCTGCCAGTTGGGGAGGCCGCAGAGGTCCGCCGGAGGTGCTGCGCCTTCGAGAGATTATCCTGACGGTAGGTCTCTACAATTCATATTTTTCTTTTATCATCTTTTGGTGTTAGTGTCTTATTTAGTAATTTTTGCAGGAGCCGAGCCCGGTCTATCGACCTTGGGCTGCTTTCCCTATCTCTGCGCTGGCGGCGCAGTACACAGCCGAACGTCGTTACTTTCTGGGGACGTACGACGCGGTGGTCTACCTAGGGGAGAGGGTAGCCATCCAGCATTCCTCAGATATTTTCGTTGTTCCTGCTCCTCCACCTCGGCACATGTTCCACGATGCCTTGCAGCGGGATCGTGCTGGTGGACCTACCCGGGGTACTCCTTGGAGGTCTTACGTTCTCCTCGAGCAGAGTTATGAGGAGGACCTGTTACCGTTGCTAGCGCCGGCTCCTGTCCTTTTAGAGGAGGCAGCGGTATGTTTTCGTTTATTCGGTTTATCTTTCTTTAGGTAGCCCCCCAAGTATCTTTCTAACTTTTATTCTTAACAGGCTGGCCCTAGGGAGTTCATTCCTCCGCGGATGTCCATACGCTACCAGGGCACGTATGGGCGGATAGAGGAGCTTATTCCACCAGCTCTAGAGGGGGAGCAGTTTGTGGAGCGGTCTATTCCTCGTCACCAGACTCGATTGAGTGATTTCTTACATATTATCTTTATGTTTCTTCGTAATTGTTACTGACTTAGTTATTTTGACAGTTTTCTCGCGAGGTGGTGACGGCTATGGCTAGGTGCATAGACGCTTTTCGCATCCAGCTTGTGAGGTAGCGGAACCGCGCTACTTGTCGTGGCAATGATGCTGAGGAGGTATTACTTATTGCTTTTATCGTTCTTGACTTTATTTTTTCATTTGCATTTGCTAACTTTGATTTACTTTTGCAGGGGCAGCCTATTCCTTCTCCTCGCACTCGGTCGAGACCCGAGCCTAGGAGAGAGACTACTAGGTCCGACTCGAGGCGTCGCCGGACTACTTCGGGTGGCCGGGGTGGTCGTTCTGAGGCCGCAGCTGTAGAGGACTCGGCGTCATCACCTGAGGATGTTCCGACCGGGCCGACCGTTCGAGGTGGGATGGGTGATGGGACATTTGAGTTTGGCTCGTCGTCGCAGCAGCCTTTGCAGCCCTAGCCTCTTTCTGTCGGGTTTCAGGGTGAGGTTAGGTGACCTGGCCCTGAGTTGCAGTTCGCGTCGCCTGGTGGTTCAGGGGACGATGATGGACATACTCCACGGAGTAGGACATTTTTCGATACATTTGGCATCCCTCGCGACTTGCGACCTCCGGCGCCGTAGTTGTACTTGTGTTTATTTTTTTTTAACTTTTGTAGGACTTTGTCTATTTTATTCATATGTCTTATGTACTAGACACTTGTATATATATGCACTTTATTATTTATTAACATTTGACTTATTATTTTATATCAAATGTATTGTGCATGTGAGTGTGTGAGAAAGTGTAATTTTTGCGCAAAATTTCCGTCATTTTTAATATTAGTGGAGGATACCGACTCTCTCCCCCAAAAAAAGAAATGAAAAAAAAGAAAAAATGAAGAAAGAAAGTGTGATTACCAAAAATAAGCCTAAAATTAGTTAAGCTTAATATAATAATAATAATCATAATAATAATAATAATAATCATAAGGGTGTATGAATAGGAATAGAAGGAGAATAATAAGTCAAGTCAAAGTCGAAATCAAGTACATAAAAACACGGTTTCCTACGCGTAATAGGTGTCGCTGCAAAGAAATAAACTGGCGCCGCGTAATTCATCCTATCGCCACGCGACAGCCTTTGTCGCCACGCGACAGTTTTGTCGCTTGGCGACAGACTCACTTTCCTATTTCCTTCAGAAATTGAAATTTTGTCGTGAAGAAAAACTTATAAATTGCCCCCGAATCATCCGTTTACTGCATAATTTAACCAGTTTATTAATTAGCTAATTAACTAGGAATCATGCCTTTAGCTAAAAGAACTTTTTGTGGGTACATGAATGAGTGGTGTCGTCTTTTAACTGCTAAAGATAAAAAAGCATTAGATACTTCTCATATGGGGGGTATGTTTGGAATCAAAGAGATGAGTCTTGACATTGATTTTATTCATTCTGCCATAGACTACTGGGATATTGATACTCACTGTTTTAGATTTTTCCATGATGAAATATGCCCTTTACCGGAAGAATTTGGAGCCATTATAGGTTATTATTCCACAGATCTTGCGGTAATGCCTAGAATTAATAAATATTATTATAAAGATTTTGAATGCTTTTTTGATCTAAGGGGTACGGCTTTAAAACATATAGTGCATGGGAATGTAGTTGATTTGACAGAATTTGCGCATTATTTTTATGACAATCCTAATCCTGATTTCCGTGTCCATAAGAGAAGGGCTTTTCTTTTTTGCATGTTTAACCAATTACTTTTAGTTAGTGGTAAGGATAATGAAGGCCAATCAATGATTATATCTGTTATAGAGCAAGTTGAGTCTGGGAGAAATCCAATGCCGCTAATTGTTGGAGAGACTATGCTATGGTTGGATGCATTAAGAAAGAATCCAAGAGCACCCTTTCGAGGTTCTCCAATTTTATTACAGGTATAAAATAATACTATTTTTAATTTACCAAGAACTAAAAAATATTTTTACACTGTAATACTAATCAAATACATATTTTACAGATATGGCTCATGGAGAGGTTAAAGCTTATTAATCCTCCTGACGATATACACACATATGTCCCAAATTGCATAGTCCGGCGAAAGAAACGATTTTTGAAGATAGGTCGTCGTGAGTGGAGCAAGGTGTTTGCTGCCGGTGATTTTACCATAAGCTGGATCGTTCCTTGGTGGAAGATTGAGGCGATGGTTGGTTGTAGTAACTAAGCATACTGTCGTCTCCCGAGCTTGTCAAGATTAACCTTTTATTTTCCTTGTAGAGTTATGGACAATATGGTCTCGCACAAACCATTCCTACAGGAGATCTCCACCGTCCTTATGAATTTCCTGTGTCACAAGAGATTGAGCGTTTTGACAGATATTGGAGTGGTAGGCCCTTATGGGAGGTGATTACCAACAAGGATCCACCTTGTCTGTCAAGCAAAGTGAAACAATGGCTTGATGGAAGATTCCAGAAATCTCAAGTCAAGATTGAGAAGACAAATGTGAAGGATCGTCTAGGTGACAAAAAGGTCCCTGCTAAGGAACGCCTAGGGGAAAGGATTGAATTCAAAACTCCTATTATGCCAAGGAAGAAAAGTTATAAGAAAGATCAAGGGAAAAGAAAAGTTGATTCTACGAAGAAGGAAGTTTGGGTAGAGAAGAAACATGGAGTTTTAGCGGAGGGGGAAACTATCTATACTAAAATAGAATGTAGGTCTTCTAATGGTTGTCTCAAAGGTTATGGATCAAGAGGAAGAGAACGAAGACAAAAATTGGAAGAGAATCAAGAAAGAGAAAAAACAATAGAGCATTGCTTTTCCTTTGATTTATTAGACAAAGTTAATTTGTTTTAGTTAATTTTTCAGCTTTTACTTTATCAATAATGTAATTTCTTTATCAAATAATAAAATTTCAGCTTTTATTTCAATTAACTTTTTAATTAAAGCAATGAAAACAATTACAATATTTATTTTTCGGAGAATTAATTCGAGTACAGAAGTCAAATAAATTTCCAGAATATGCGAAACTTGCCCAGAAACTCGCAGAAACTTGGTGTTGCTATCCAATTAGCTGTCGCTGTCAATTTGGCTCTGTCGCCTGGCGACAAAATTTTCGTCTGGCGACAGAGGCTATCTTCTGGCGCCAGTCTTGAAATTTTGCAGACATGTATTTGTTACTTCGGAGATACAAAATTTGAAGATATTAAAGTGGCCGCACCCTGTCTGGGTTGCCTACGTATCCTTTGTTTAAGGAATCAGGCCAAATGTAGCTCTCTTGAGTATTTCACTCAAGTACTTATGGGTAGTATTTCTTAAGTTGGTTAAGGTTTGTTATGTTCGAAAATTCATTACCATCCATTTCAGTTAATTTAGCCACGCCTCCTGACACGATTGTTTTGACAATATATGGTCCGGACCAATTAGGCCTGAATTTGCCTCTTGGATCCAAAACATTTTTTCTTAATGCTTTTAATACCAAGTCCCCGACCTTGATATTTCCAGTCTTGACCTTTTTATTGAAATGTCTAGCCATGCGGGTTTGATAACATTGAGTGTGATGTAGAGCCTCTAGTCGCTTTTCATCGAGTAGGATTAGCTCTTCGTACCGTGCTCTAGTCCATTCGAATTCATCGAGTTTACTTTCTAACGCGATGCGTAGTGAAGGTATTTCTAGCTCGACCGGTTGTACGGCATCCATTCCATATACTAAGTTGAATGGCGTATTTCCTGTTGATGTTCGGATTGACGTGCGATAACCCCACAGTGCGAAGTGAAGTTTGTCAGCCAATCCTTATAATTTTCAGTCATTTTCTCAATAATTGTTTTTAAATTTTTATTAGCGGCCTCAACTGCTCCATTTGCTTGAGGGCTATAAGGGGAAGAATGGTGATGTTGAATACCATACTTTTGTAGCAATTCTTCACATTCGGCTTGAAAGTGAGTTCCATTGTCACTTATCATTTCATGTGGGACTCCGCATCGACAAATTATGTTTCTTTCGATAAAGGGTGCTACATGTTTGGCGGTGAGTTTGGCATATGATTGTGCTTCCACCCACTTTGTGAAGTAATCTATTGCAACTAAGATGTATTCGTGACCTCCTGTTCCGGGAGGTGTGATCTTTCCAATTATGTCTATTCCCCATGTAGAGAAAGGCCATGGTGAAGTGTAGGTGTAGAGGAGAGATGGTGGGATATGTTGTAAATTTGCGTAAATTTGACATTTTGGGCATCTTTTTACATATTGATGACAATCTTTATTCATGGTAGTCCAGTAATATCCTTCTCGCATTATCTTTTGGACTAGCATTTTGCCATTAACATGTGTTCCACATATACCTTCGTGGACTACTCTCATAGCTCTTTGAGCATCCTTTTTGCCTACACATAATAGAGCTCGACCTTTAGGCACCCTTTTGTGTAGTTCATTTCCTATGAGTACAAACTGGGAAGCTAAAAGTCTTAGTGCTCTTTTCGCTCTTTTGTCAGCATGAGGAGGATATTCTGCTTTGGTGACGTAATTTAATATATCTACGAACCATGGTTCTTCTTCATGTTCTTCTTCTTGAATCACTTCATCATCTTCTATAGCTTGAATATATGCTGGTTTATGCCTTTTTTCTATGGTTAAAGGCATTTGCTCAATTTCCTTAGGAATTCTAACCATTGAGGCTAGTCTTGCCAAGGCATCAGCGAATTGATTTTTCTCTCTAGGTAGGTAAGTGTATTCCACTTTTTCCAGCTGATCGGTGATAGTTTCCAAATATGTTTGGTAGGGAGCTAAGCTTTCACTCCTAACCTTCCATCTTTTGGAGATTTGACTAATGATTAAGGAAGAATCTCCAAATATCCGGAGTTTCTTTACGCCTTAGGCTAAAGCAGTTTCGAGGCCTACCACACATGCTTCATATTCGGCTGCGTTGTTGGTGACGTCGAAATCTAATTTAATGGATATAGGAACATGTTCTTCTTTAGGTGA
Source organism: Chenopodium album (assembly GCF_948465745.1). NCBI lineage: Eukaryota > Viridiplantae > Streptophyta > Magnoliopsida > Caryophyllales > Amaranthaceae > Chenopodium > Chenopodium album. The sequence continues at coordinate 19,508,152 of NC_137860.1, read as the reverse complement.
TACTAGTAAGACTCCTACGCCGCATCCCTTTTGATTTGAGGCTCCATCAAAATATAGAGTCCATGTATCGTCCTCCGTCATCATCAAACTTTCATCTGGGAACTCATTCTCTTCTAAGGGTGTCGAATCTTCTATTGGGAAATCTGCTAGAAAATCCGAGACCACTGATCCTTTAATTGCCTTTTGAGGCATAAACCTTATATCAAATTGGGCCAAATTCACTATCCACCTTGAGATACGCCCGTTAAGTGTAGATCTTTCGAATAGGTATTTAAGGGGGTCCATTCGTGAGACTACGTAAACGGTATGCACGAGCATGTAATGTCTTAATTTAGTTGTGGCCCACACCAATGCGAGGCACAGCTTTTCCAATGGTGTGTAACGTGTCTCATACTCGAGCATTTTCTTACTTAGGTAGTAAATAGCATTTTCTTTACTTTCTACCTCTTGTGCAAGCATAGCTCCCATTGTTTCCTTTGTGACGGTTAGGTATATTCTTAAGGGTATTCCAGGGAGTGCTGGAGCTAATACAGGAGGATTCGAGAGATAGGCTTTGATCTTTTCAAAGGCTTTTGGACACTCATCGTCCCATATAATTGGTACATTTTTCTTAAGCTTCTTGAATATTGGTTCGCATATCGTGGTTAACTTGGATATGAACCTGCTTATGTATTGCAACCGGCCAATGAATCCTCGAATTTGCTTTTCGGTTTTGGGCGGTGGCATGGACATGATTGCTTTGATTTTGGTGGGGTCTATCTCTATTCCTCTAGAGCTTATGACATATCCCAAGAGTTTTCCTGAGGTAACTCCAAAAGCACATTTGCAGGGGTTTAATCTCATGCTGTATTTTCTTAGCCTTTCAAAGAACTTTTTTAAGGCTATTGGGTGTCCTTGACGGTCTTTTGATTTTACAATCATGTCATCCAGATTGACCTCCACTTCTTTATGCATCATATCATGGAGTAGGGCAATTGCTGCTCGTTGGTACGTAGCCCCCGCATTTTTCAACCCGAATGGCATTACCGTGTAGCAATAAGTGCCCCAAGGTGTTATGAATGTTGTCTTTTCCATGTCTTCTTCGGTCATGAGGATTTGATTATATCCTGCGTACCCATCCATAAACGAGAGAAGTGCATGATTTGTTGTGTTATCTACCAAAATATCGATGTGTGGTAAAGGGAAGTCGTCCTTTGGACTTGCCTTATTTAGATCTCGATAGTCGACACACATTCGAACTCTACTATCTTTTTTCGGAACCGGGACAACATTGGCGACCCATTCGGGGTGTTTGGATACCCTGATAAAACCTGCAGTTATTTGTTTTTGTACTTCTTCTTTTATCTTAAGAGCTACGTCGGGTTTCATTCGACGCAACTTTTGTTTTACAGGTTTCATTCCTGGAATTAATGGTATTGTGTGTTGAGCTATCTCTCTATTAATGCCTGGCATATCTTCGTATGACCAAGCGAATACATCAATAAATTCTTTAAGTAGATTAATTAAATCGGTTCTTTCTTCCTTATTTAGTGTTAGTCCGATTTTAACTTCTCTTTTAATGGTTGGATCTTTAGAAATATCAAGCGTTTCTGTATCCTCAATTATTGGTGTCTTATTTTCAAGTGTTTCCATTGCTTTAATTATTTCTTTATCATTTTCATCATTAGTTAAGCAATGCTCGTTATCTTTAGATAAAGAAAAACAAGAAGAATACGGGGAAGAAGACATATTATTGAATTCAGAAATCATTACATCAAATAAAGAAATGTCCGTTGGGACTTGATTGCTAACTATCCTAGGAGTAGAAATAGAAGGTGAGGGTGCTACAACTAAAGGCTTAGAAGACCCGATAGGGGAAGACTCTAACTTAGACTCTGACTCAGACGATTCTTCGAACATTGGTCCTTGTCCTATAGTTACTGAAATCTTCTTTCCATTTGTAGTGGTTATCTTCACCGTCTTGCGCCATCCACGCTCTTGATGTTCTATTGGAGTGATAAACTCCGAGGGATCAAATCCTTCACTTTGGAAAACCGTTTGGATAAGTGAAGAATCATCCTCCGCGTATCCTGATTCATCCTTTTCTCTTCCAAAGAGGAGTCCTATGACATTAAAGTCAAAGCAAGGAAGTGCCTTCTCCTTATAAATTGGAGCTGGGATCTCGTCTAGGAAGCAACAATCCAAAAAGATTTCAAACCCAGGTTGTCTTATGCCGTTTACAACGAAGGGTTCAGGAAATTCATGACAAGGGTAATCCTCTCCTTCTCTTATAAATTGTCCATTTAAAGTGAAAGGATATTGATCCATGGGTATCTACCTTTTTTGTGTGCGGGCATTCCTTCGTGCTCTTGATTTTTCCTGGGCCCACTTAAGGTCTTCGCGAGTTGGTTCAAAACCAAGTCCGAAAGTATCCAATTTAGGGAGGCCAGGTAGTCCCATATGTTTAGCTATTCCTTTCTTCTTTCCTAGAGTCATTCCAGGAAAATGACCTTGCTTTCTTAGGATAGCATTCGTTGTCATGTTTGAGTGGAGGTCGTAATGAAGAGGGGTCCTTTCGTCTTCCTCTATTAAGGAGACCTCTTCGCTGAAGCCCCACAAATCCTCATCATTTTCATCATGTTCCACATTAATTAGTGGATTTTCTACTGTTTTGATCCTCATAGATGAAGCATCAATGGTAATTGGAATTCCTCCAACTATGGCTTTTACTTGTTGATGAAGAGATGAAGGGACGGCCTTTAGATCATGAAGCCAAGGGCGTCCCAATAGCAAGTTAAAGGATGCTTTGATATCCACTACTTGAAATGTGGTGGCATGTTCAATTGCACCCGCCGTTATATTCATGGTAATTGTCCCTAGTGCTTGACGGCATGAGTTATCATAAGCTCTTATGCCTTGGGTTGATGGGGATAAATCCTCATCTCTTATTCCCAACATTGTTGCGGTTCTAAGTGGCACACATTAATTGCTGAACCATTATCCACAAGAGTCATGGGAACGTTCATCCTTTTGCATATGACTATGTGGTTTAGAGCTTTATTGTGTTTGTCACCTTCCGGTGGTAGATCTTTATCCGAAAAGGTGACTAAATTGATTGGACTTGGAAGGTCACTCGTGAGGAAGTTAGCAAGTCCCTCAGGAGTAGTGTCCGAATCTATGCCTACTTTAGCCAAAGCATCCATGACTGCAACTCTATGCTCTCGAGATGTGGCTGAAAGTTTCCATACGTTCATTTCCACTTTAGTCTTTTTTAACTGTTTGACGACGTCGTTGTCTTCTATAATAGGCACGGGAATTTGCTGAATAGAAGGTATAGGTTGTGTTCAAATGGGAGGTTGTACTCTCCCGGACCTAGTGAGGACATCTATGGGCGAGTCCTCTTCGTCCCAAATGTCACTTACTAGGTATATTGTTGTGTAGGGAATATTTCAAGCATTATGATAACCCCAAACTTGAACCCCACTGTGATCATACACTAAAGTACGGTGGCGTTCCAAAGGGAAAGACAAAGAGAAAAAAGAGTCGCCAACAAGTTTTAGGAACTTGTAAACCCAAAAGACAATCCAAAAGGACCATCAACTACTCCATAAGGTCTTGAACCAAACAGGGTCCGGGGATGAGGGTACGAATCCAATCTACAAAAGAAAGGACCCGCCCTATAAAATAGGCCTCTACTTTATTCTGCTCGTATTCATGTGCGCTTTTCGAATAACATACAAACATTATATTAAACCTACCCTGTTTATCTATGTTGGTTGAAATATTAATGCACGGATAAGACTATTATTGGCGATCACTTGAATTAAAATCACATTAGCCTAAACCAAATTATTAATTATCTTATTAAGCGTGATTTCAAGTACAAATTCCCTTTAACCCTGCATAAAAGGCGTGATCAAGCAATAACAATAATATATATCAAGCAACATAAGGATAAACAATAAGCATGATAATAGCATGGTAAGGCATAATAAAGCTCAATAATAATAGCAAGATCCTAGGCATGATACTAACAATATTAATAACAAATCCTAGCATGTCACTAAGCAATAAAGATCAAAGCTTTAAACCTAACATGGTACTAACATGATAACATAACATTAGAAATAAGTAAAGGCACCCTAAACATGACACTAGAAAGCATGAAATAACATCCTAACATGATACTAGAAAGCACAAAAAGCATCCTAACATGATACTAGGAATATAAAACAATAATAAGCATGCAATCTACATTGTGAAAGAAATAGGAAGTAAGCTAATCTACTTACTTTGAAGCCTCGTACCTCTTTCTAATAACAAAATACACAAGTTAGTAAACTTCAATGAAAATAATTAAAGAATCAAATTGAAATCAAATTAAACAAAGTTTTGACTAGTTTGGGACCAAACCCTCAGAAATATCGAACCTTTCACGTCTAGGGCGAAGGCAACTTCGAACTTGGCTAGGAGACTCTAAGTCTAGTGAATGCGGAATATTGTATGTAAAAAGCTAGTTTTAGAAAAAGAGAGAAAGAAAGCATATATTGCTCAAGAGGGAAAAGAGAGAATTAAGGATGAGAGAATTGATTATAAGAGTTGATAATTGATGATTCTGAAAACAGGGATTCGGACGCTATTTATAATGAAAATAGTCCGAAAAAAACATAGAATTTGATAAGGAATAAAACTCCACGCTGTCGCCAGGAATTAACTCTGTCGCGACGCGACAATGTTTGTCGCGTGGCGACAGGGGCAGACTTGTCGTTTGGCGACAACCTGTATTAGCGCGTTTTTCTTCACGCGGAATCCGATCTTTAATCAACTTGATCTACGGAATCCGTACAGAAGATAAAATATATGTTTTTAAGATAACAAAACATTATTTTATTCCAAATAAAAATCTATTAAAGATAATTAATTATTAAATCTAATAATATTAGAATTAAAAAGAACTTTCTAGAAACTTCTAGAAAACTATAATTAATCCTAATAATTTAGGAATAATAATTAATATTGGGCCCTCCTCTAGATCATTGGGCCGTATTGAAAATAATTAACCAGGCCCAGTTTAGTATTTTGGCCATAACTTCCTCAATATTCCTCGAAATCGGGCTTATAATATATCGTTGGAAAGGTCTCTTCGAACCCCATCCATCTACACTATTATTGGACCTTAATTATGGACCAAACTAAACTGGTTCGGCTATTTTCAAATAAATAAAGTCATTTTCAAAAATAGAGAGAAAAGAATTTAATTAAAACTAAACCGCAACACTCGACTTTCAAATCACTTTCACCTAATTCGATAATAACACAACGTGAAAGGCATTCATCACTGGGTTTGTTTTTGGGGAGACACAAATGGGTGTCTACATGTTGATAGAGGAGTCTCTTCAATATCTTTAACGTAAACATCCTCATCATCACTGTCCCATACTCCGTTAATCGTGGCATCTTGTGGAAGTTGAACTAATTTCTTTTCATCAATCAAACGTTGAACCAAGTCCTTGAACTTGAAGCAATGCTCTATTGTATGTCCCCCTGATTGATGATATGAAAAATAGTATTTGTCCATTCTTTTTAGTGATTCAAATGGTCTTGGTTTGAGAGGTTGAATTTTTCCATTCTCGGAGAGCATTTTGAACATGTTTGCATACGACGTCCCAATTGGAGTATATTTTCTATTATTCTTTGTGGGAGTGTCAATTACTTGGAGAGAAAAAGGTTTCTTTTGTTTGGGTGGAGGTCTACTTTTAAGTAACTCATTTTTCTCTTTTATAGCCTCAAAGGTTTGTGAGATCAATTTTTCCAATTCTGTCAATATTGATGTCAACGCCAATACTTCTTGCTTAGTTGCAGGTTCCTGGCCATGGAATTCGAGAGCATCTTCGAAGATTTCTTCTTCAATGGTCTCGATAGGCTCTGTGAGGCTAGATGGATCCACTTGATTTTCTTCGTCGGAAATAGCCAAATAATCTGATAGCGGTGCGGTATTGATACTTGGTTTCTTATTTGCAGGAGGCAAAGGGAGCTTATTACTATCGATCAAGTCTTGAATGGCTTCCTTTAGCCTCCAGCAATTTTCCGTAGGATGACCCCTACCTTGGTGATATTTGCAATGTGCATTTGGGTTCCACCTAGCCGTTCTCCTTTCGACAGGTGGGTCCCCAAATGGTCCAATAGGAGTTATAAGACCTTTTGCGTGTAAACGGTCAAATGCGGTGTCATAACTCATACCAATAGGAGTATAATTCTTCCTAAATGGTTTCTTTGGTCCTTGATTATTATTCATTGCCAAAACCTCGTTTAGATTAAAGGTGCTAACATTATTTGAGTGGGTAGATTTGGATGAAGAAGGATTGTCGTTCTTCTTATTTTTCCAGCCACTACTTGAGTTACTATTAGCAGTTTTTTGTTTAGCGAGGTCATCTTCAATATTAATTCCAATATCATAGACAGCTTTGAAGGTGTTTAAATTGCTTTGGTACCTAAGGTGCTTAAAGTATTTTTCTTGGAGGTTCTTAATGAACATCCTGACAGATTCTTTCTCACTAGGTACTTCAACCATTTTTGCAGTAGTTTCCCTCCATTTATTAAAGAAGGAGGTGAAACCCTCATTTCCTTTTTGTTTTAGCATTTCTAGCTCTCTATGATCGGTTTCAACTTGTATATTGCATTTATATCTTTCAATGAAAGCGCTCACAATAGATTCCCAACTAGAGGTCTTTTCTTTATCAAGTGAAAAGTACCACTGTTGACATACAGCTTCTAAGGATAATGAAAATACAGAATGAAATGCTTTTCTATCTATCCCCTTAATATTCATTACAGTTTGAAAAGCTCTTAAATGAAAATAAGGGTTGTCCATAGCCTTAAATTTAGGGATGTCATTGGGATTGAACTTTTGTGGGAGAAGGTCCTTATCCACTGAGACCCCTTGGGAGCTAATCTCTTGGAATCTAAAGTCGTTGGACAGTTTGCCTAAGCTTTCCTGGATTAGGTCCATTTGCTTCTGTTTTTCAGGATTACTTATTTGCAGTGATAGGTTTTGTAACATCTCAGCCAAGTTGGCTACCTTTCCATTGACTTCATTAAGTTCTTCTTGACTAGCCATTGCCTTCTTAGCTTTCCTTTTCCTACCGATTGGTTTGTCAAAAAGTAAGACTTGAACAAAAGTGTTGTCCTTGATTAAACACCCTTCCTTTCTTGACCACGCGCTGTAATTTAAACCATATTTGTTTTAATACTTGACTCTAATTGACTTGACTTTATGGTTCAAAAATTAAAAAAAGAATAGGCGAAAAAATGGGGTATATATTTTAAGGGAAAATTTAAAATTGGAGGATTAATATCCGACTTACCCCCCTAAAAAAAATGACGAAAAACACGCATTCAAGACTCTCTAGACATGGTCATAATGTGACAAACATGTTATGAGTGTGCTTTATGTGTATGTGAGTGACATGCTTCGACTGCTAGTGTATGACCATTGAACTTTAAGTGCCTAAACTCAATTAAAGACTTAAACATGGTTTGTACCATTAATAAACTGATTAACCGATTAGTAGACTGTTAATTAGACTCATCGTGATGACTCGAGCAAGAAAACTGGACTGTCGCTAAAACAACAGGACTGTCGCCACTGTTTAGAGCCTGTCGCCAGACGACAAAATTGTCGCCAGGCGACAGACACTAAACTGCAGCGCCACAGTCCTAATTCCTGTGCCATTGCTGGAACATTAATCTGGACTGTTTCCAGTAATTTTTACTCTAAATGGACATGCCTAAAGTCGTACTAAGTCGAATTGATTAATTTATTAGCCTTTAATTAATTCAAAATTAATTAATTAATTAGACAAAGTCCTTTTAGTCATTAGTCAATTTATTTAGTCTTTAAAACACAAGTCAAACAAACGGTTAACACATATATAATATATACAAACAAGGTAGACAAGTAGTTCACACAGTCACAATAAGATGAGTTTGCAACCTAACCATGGCTCTAGTTCTCTAAAGTTCGAGGATATGGGTTAAGTCCAAAAGGTCCATGGTTAAGAATCCATATGCATTGCACACAAGCCTACCGGGAGGGTTGGAGCGAATGGACAGGATTCCGCGAGTTCGTGATGAAATCGAACTCGACTCCATGGTTTGGTGGATTCACAAACTTTGCACATACCCAAATCTGAACTTTGCACATGATAGTGGGATATTCCATTGGGCGGGTGAAGCAGGAACCCCCAGAGGGTTATTTCCATATGTAGAACACATATGGGTTCAGAAAAGTGAGAAAAGGACTCAATCAATAAGCAAAATCAAGCCAACAATGCTAGAAATGGTCAAAGCAAGAAGGCAGACCCCTGGCTCGGTATTGGAAGAACTTGGCGCCAGACTACAGGGACTGTCGCCGTAAAAAAGCTCCTGTCGCCAAGCGACAGAACTGTCGCCAGGCGACAGAAACTTTTTACAGGCGACAAGTCCTTTTTTCTAGACGCTAGTTCCTACATGCCTTGGCAAGTTTCTGTGTTCTTCGAATTTTCCAGATTTCGCATCATCTTTTCGATTCTAGTCATGAAAGATATTTCTAAAATTTCCTACGTGTAAAATTCCTATGGATTGACTCATGGGGTGCTCCCATGAGGACCTTTTAATGCATATGACAATAATGTTAATCAAATCACACACATGAAATACTTAGAATTTTTCGAGTCTCATCCGCTCATTCTAAATAATTGCCAAAATTAAATAAATTTTAGGAATATAAATAGAAATCCTCCCCAGTGGAGTCGCCAAAAAACTGTAGGGAATATTTCAAGCATTATGACCCCAAACTTGAACCCCACTGTGATCATACACTAAAGCATTATGTTGGTTGAATATTAATGCACAAATAAGACTATTATTGGCGATCACTTGAGTTAAAATCACATTAGCCTAAACCAAATTATTAATTATCTTATTAAGCGTGATTTCAAGTACAAATTCCCTTTAAACCTGCATAAAAGGTGTGATCAAGCAATAACAATAAAAATATATCAAGCAACATAAGAACAAACAATATTGAATAATAATAATCAGAATAAGGTATAATAAAGCTTAATAAAAATAGCAAGACCCTAGGCATGATACTAAAAAGATAATAACCAATCCTAGCATGTCACTAAACGATAAAGATCAAAGCTTTAAACCTAACATGGTACTAACATGATAACATGATATTAGAAATAAGTAAAGGCACCCTAAACATGACACTAGAAAGCATAAAATAACATCCTAACATGATACTAGAAAGCATTAAAAGCATCCTAACATGATACTAGAAATATTAAACAATAATAAGCATGCTTTCTACATTGAAAGAGAGTAATAAGATTACATACTTTGAAGCCCCGTACCTCTTTCTAATAACAAAATACACAAGTTAGTAAACTTCAATGAAAATAATAAAGAACAATTAAAGAATTAAATTGAAATCAAATTAAATAAAGTTTTGACTAGTTTTGGACCAAACCCTCAGAAATTATCAACCTTGCACGTCTAGGGCGAAGGCAACTTCGAACTTGGCCAAGAGATTCTAAGTCTTGTGAATGCGGAATATTGTGTTTAAAAAAAACTAGTTTAGGAAGAGAGAGAGAAAGAAAGCATATATTGCTCAAGAGAGAAAAGAAAGAATTAAGGAAGAGTTAATGAGAATTGATGATTCTGAAAACAAGGATTCGGACCCTATTTATAATGAAAATAGTCCGGAAAAATCATAGAATTTGATAAGGAATAAAACTACACGCTGTCGCCAAGAATCGACTCTGTCGCGTCGCGACAATGTCCGTCGCGCGGCGACGGACTTGTCGTTTGGCGACAACCTGTATTAGCGCGTTATCTTCACGCGGAATCCGATCTTTAATCAACTTGATCTACGGAATCCGTACAGAAGATAAAATATGTATTTTTAAGATAATAAAACGATATTTTACTCCAAATAAAAGTCTATTTTAAAATAATTAATTATTAAATCTAATAATATTAGAATTAAAAAGAACTTTCTAGAAACTTCTAGAAAACTATAATTAATCCTAATGATTTTAGGAATAATAATTAACGTTGGGCCCTCCTCTAGATCATTGGACCGTACTTAAATAATTAACCAGGCCCAGTTTAGTATTTTGGCCATAACTTCCTCAATATTCATCGGAATTGGGCTTATAATATATTGTTGGAAAGGACTTTTCGAGCCCCATCCAACTACACTATTATTGGACCTTAATTATGGACCAAACTAAACTGGTCCGGCTATTTTCAAATAAATAAAGTCATTTTCAAAAACAGAGAGAAAAGAATTTTAATTAAAACTAAACCGCAACACTTGACTTTCAACCACTTTCACCTAATTCGATAACAGTACAACGTGAAAGGCATTCATCACTGGGTTTGGTTTTGGGGAGACACAAATGGGTGTCTACACCTCGGTTTTAAGGCAACGTTAATTTTTTCTTTTTTTGCCGCTTTATTTATTTTAATTAATTTTGTTTATTTTAAATAAATTTTTTGGAGGCTAGGCCTTGGTTTTGAGCGGCATTGGCAAAATTTTAGTTTGACAAGTTTGGGGTCTACCGGCTTAATTAATTGGATTATTTAAGTTGGAAGCGGAATTAAGTGGGAGCTTCAATTATTAATAACGTCAATTACATAATCGGTTAAACAACTTTGACTAGTTTTAATTAGGCGAGTTAATTGGATTAACCACCTAGATTAGTTACTAGTGCGCGCGTTTGTTTGACGCAATTTTACTTGCTTGTTGTTGTAAAATGCATAGGTCATTCACAAATAGTGAATGGATGAATGGAATGTATATTCTCTCACAAGTTTTATGAAATGACAACTAGTGGGACCCGATTAGGATAGAACATACAGACTACGTGTCGTTATGTATTTTTGTAAATCTAAATACGGTCTACGCATTGTTGATTACTTTTTACCTTAATATTTAGATTAATCCTAGTCTTAGATACTAGTATTTGCATAGTTTGGTTAAGTCTTGAAGACGGAGTTTCTTGGAAGAGGAAGCTTTGAAATTGCAAGTGAAGACTTTTTGAAGACTTGAAGATTTCAAGGGGTCATGCTAGTTGCCAATATGCATCTAATAATTTTGCTTTATATATATTTATGCTTATGTATGTGAATGATATGATTAGATGCATGTGTAGGCTTTCAATATGTTGCGTTGATTAGTTAAGTTCACTTAAATCAACCAACATAAAAATCCTAGGTCCCTATTAATATTGAGTCAAAATTTGCCTTTCCAAAACAACACTTACTAACCGGAAGAGGGTGATGGTAGGCTACGCCAGAGCGAGGTGCCATCGCTACTCCAAGGGGCATAAGGCACACCGGGTTTGCATGTTGGTTTTGGTTGAACTCATCGGTATGAGTGAGGAGTCCTCACATACCGTAGCAAAAGAGATACATCGTCAAGATGCATTAGATGCGACGATTATCTAACCAAGAATGGCTTGGAGCCATTAGCAAGGAGTTGCTTACCTTAGAATATTGAGTGTTGTTAAGACAAGCCAAAGAATGCTTAACCACACTTTGTTTATTTGGATCTTGGAATCGCCTTATTTTCGCCAACTAGGGACAATCTTTATGCGTAAATAAGACGTTTAATAAGATGGAAGATTGCATGAATGCTTTTAAATTTCAAACTTATTATGTTCTTAATAAATGGTTATACTTTGCACTTAAATTTATAGTACTCTAAATCAAATAATATTGTTTCCATGATTGGTAAATGTAATCCTTGAGAATAGTTCTCAAAGAAAGGAAAAGCATTTCTAAAATACAATTCTCATAAATGACATTTATAACAAAGTCCGAAAGGAAGGTTGGACATTATGTATTCAAAATACTAGGTAGTTTTGATGAAACATGAAGTATTCAGCTACAAACGCAAATTGTCAATGTTTGACAACCAATATATCTTTTCGCTTCATACATAAATGAGTAGGACTTATTGATGTAGTAATTCAAGTGTGAATTAAAAGAAAAGATAGAACTTCGTTTTATGGTGCACTAGGTGCTTGATTATTCCTAATTAACAAAGTATAAAAGTCAAAGGAACTTAAAGAAATGATTCTTAAAGTAAGATTATGAGATATTGTATGATAAGAAATATAGGAAAGAAGGAACGAAGAAAAGGAATTAAATTCCATTTCAACCCATGAGTTCATGTTATTGTAGTTAACTTAGCAATTCATTATCTTCACAAGTATCGGATACTGCTTGAGTGTTCCACTTTGAAAGTGACCTCAAACTATTGAAGTTAAGCTAAGTTATCGACTTACAAGCTTAGGATGAAGCAAGAAGAGCTGCATCAGTTGAAAGGTCGTATGCTTTGTTTAAAGACCTTTTGAAATAAAGGATGGAACGAATAAATGGTTAGTATTATGTTCCATAATCAGCAAATGATTCGTTCACACACGGAAAGACTCACATTCAAAGTAAAAGAGCAATAGTTGCAAATTTATTTGAATGGCATGGTTATCCAAGCGTTGAGTCAAGAATGCTTGATGATAAACAAACATTTCCCTAACATGATAAACTCACTAAGTTCAAGTCATGGGCTTGATTTGCGTTCCAAACATCTTTAGCAATATCACATCGACAAGAACATACTCAAGGCTCTATTAGATAGGATCTTGATAGTTGCTCGATTTGGAATCATACTAAGACAAGCAAGTGTAACTTGTTGAAACCGACAAAGCAGAGAGCTATTGTTCTTGGTATAGACAATTGACTCTGAAGGCTAAAGAGGATTCAATTACTTCAACGTTTCACAACGAATTTGAAAGGATATGGCTATATTCATCAAATGTGAACAAACTTGACCTGAGTAGCTCAAGAGTCCAATGAAGTACATAATCGACTTGGTAAGATATCAAAACGTATAGATTAGATCGAGCGATATTTTCTTGGGCTAATCGTGACCATCTCAAAGTTATGAATGGAAACTTTCATAAATAACTCCACAAAGAACATAGTGCGTCTTCACGGAGAGCTCGATCTCATTTGAAAATGACTTGAACGATGATGGTTCACATCCCTTCCTATAAAGTTCTTAAAGATTTGCACAAATGACTAATGTTACACTAAACGAATTTTTGAAGCTAAGAAAGGACGCCATATTCAGTTATGGATAGAAATAACTTCTAAAAGTCATTTCAAGTATATGTCTAAGGCTCTTAGTCTCAGTGGGAGTTAATGACTCAGTGGGAGCTAAGTGGCTCGGTGGGAGTTTACCGGCCTAGTGAAAGCTAGGTGGCTTAGTGGGAGCCGAATGGCTCAATAAAGATTAAGATAGCTCAAGTGGGAGCTAACTGTTTGTTTCACAACGAACTCTTACCCAAAGACAATATACATGTCTCTTTGTAATCATTCAAGTGAGACTACGGGCATTACCTCCACAACCTAATTGAGAACATAATGTTTGTTGCTCTAAGTGGTGTCTTTCTGGAAAGTAACATGTTTCCAAAACAACAAGTGGGAGAAAATGAACTCGATGACCATCGAGCTAAGCAACAAACTAGAATTGAGAATCTCGGAAGACCTTAAAAGGACTTCGTGAGAATGCTTGATCTAGAATACTCAAAAGGACTTTACAAGTGCTTTAAAAGAGAATTCATTACTCACAATACATTAAAATTGTTGGAGTAAGATCAACGTGAACTATCAATTAGCATAATCATTGAACTTGCATGTGGAACCTATATCCCTAGTGTTTAGCATCTTGAATTTTTTGATTAATCTAGTTTTTGATACCGTAGTTACTTCCATTTTCTCACTTCAATTTTCGAGGTACCTTGACCTAAACTATAGTTTGCACCTACTCATTCATTTGGGTTCGACCCTTGACTTGCCATATACTAGTATTAGGTTGGTCAAGTATTTATAAATTTAGTTTGCCTTTTGGGAAGGGTAGAGAACGACCTACATTTTACTCTTGTCATCTGGCCAGACTGTCTTGCACAGATACAAAACCGGTCGGATTCGGGGAAGTTCGCAAAGCAGGGTCTTTGACCAAGCAGTCGGCACCGTAGTTCTAGATTCAGCCGTCCCCGGTGACCGGCTGATCACTATCCTATGCCGTGCCACGTGCATTTGGAAAACCATTTTTCAAAATAAAAAAATGCAAAGTAAAAGAAAAGAACAGGAGGTTACCTTAGAAGAAGGTACCAAAGAGACGCTTGGTTCGCTGGAACAGGCGGACAGAAAGGCCGAGTGTCGAATGCTTAAAAGTCAAAGTCTTTGAAAGTCAGAAGTTCTGAGATTCTCCTAAGATTCGTGCAAAAGTGTGAATCTAAGGGGGGGGGGGGGGGTCAACCTTTCTATTTATAAAGGGGGTAAACCCTAGTTTTTCCCTCCACGGTAAAAATTTGAAATCAGCCAACCAATGGTCGACACCTGTCACAGGAAACACGTGGCAAGCGCGTTACCCTGTGAGGAGCAAATGATTTGGGTATTTGTTACTCCGCCTACTAGCCCAATCAGAGCCTGACACGTGTTACTAGAAGGGGCGCCACCTTGGACCTTCCAGATTGTGACACATGTCTGGCAGATTCAGCCCCCTGGGAATGGCGGCTTTCAGGGCCCAAATCCCAAGGGGTCACGCCGTCTTGGCACACATCCCAAAGACCCTATAAATAGGGAACATTCCCCTCATTTATGGGGACCTGATATTTTTCACAACTTTTATGACATAACTCTAATTGAATACCAAGCATTGTTTGATGTGTCACTCTCAAGAAACAGAACACCTGAACTTGGAATCCGATCAGATAACCTACTTTCCGCACATTTTCACTCTGAACCATTACTAACTTAATCTTCGGATGCGGACCACCGACCATTCGGTGCTCCGTTGTTTTGCAGGTACAAGCGCCTCTTGCTGAATCCAGTTTGAGTGTTGTAACTCTCCCAAAGGACACATAAAACCCCGAAACACTTGGGCTAAACTTGCTCTTATAACCTATAGGGGAAACAGGCCAAAAGAATATTATAAAAATACTACTACTACCAAATTTAGAGTGTATAATTGTTTGTCACAATAATTTTTTGTTTTTTTGTTGTCTTTTAATTCATACTTGTCAGTTAACTACCCAAAAAAAAATATCTATCAAAATTGGGAAGTTGGCAAAAATAATGTTACAAGTAGCATAGTTATAATCTTTTACAGTTGGTAAGATATTTATCAGTGAAGGGATGAAGATAGGAAGAAAGTAGTAGTATGGTAGGAAAACTCTTTCTTATTTTCAACTTAGTTAACAATGAACGATTTGCCCAATTGGTGTTAAAAAATAAATAAATTACTAAAATAGTGTTCACTTAAAAATATTTCTCAAAGTAGTGTTTATGTAGGTTCGGAAATTACAAAGCTAGGAATTAAAAATTAATAGCTAATACAATCCAAATATATATATGTATACCATTAAATTCTTTATTTTTAACGCTTACGGTATCTTGACCAGAGTATGGAGTATGAATTTCGAAGTAATATAAATGTTTAAAAATTTCTAGCATTTTTGTTATGGACATAACCTTGTCAAAAAACGTATATATAACATGATATATAATGCGTTATTTAGACAGATTTAAATTATCAAAGGGAACTCAATCACCATTCTTGAAACCAACTGCTAGTTCTACAATGCAATATCAAGTTGGATCGGAGATGGTATTACTTTATTACAAAATAGCTCAAAACATGTCATACTAGCTAAATAAAAAAATCAATTTAGCACCACTTTTATGAATTTGGGGATGATGATCGAACAACCTTCAAAGTACAGATGTGTGCTCATGCTTCAAATGAAAATTTGAAGAGTCATGCTGGCCAAGAAGTAGAGTTGGAAGCTCCATTTGATCTGTTAAAAAGTAGACATGCAACATTATTAGTAAGAAAAGTAATTCCATTTGAACAACTATATATACATATAAGAAATTTTATAATCTTAAAAAATTAGCTAACCTTGACGAACAATTTTTTTATTGTGTCCCTTTGTCGACAAACACTACATGTCACCTTTGCTCGATTACCTTCATCCATCTCATTTCGTAATCTTTGGGAAGGAGGTAGTCCGGGACTACGCTTGATACTAGCATCAGCAACAACTTTTGGTACATTATAATGTGTCCAATAGTCTTTGTCAGGGACAGGATTAAGTACCACTCCGTAAAGATATACTCATATACATTACCATAAAGAATTTAATGGTATACATATATATATATATATATATATATATATATATATATATATATATATATATATATTTGGATTATATTAGCCATTATTTTTTAATTCCTAGCTTTGTAATTTCTGAACCTACATGAACACTACTTTGAGAAATATTTTTAAGTGAACACTATTTTTGTAATTTATTTATTTTTTAACACCAATTGGGCAAATCGTTCGTTAACAATACGTGAACTTGCACTTATATAGCCAAAATATATCAATATAATAATATACATTACTATACTTCATACAAATAATTGTACTTAGTAAAATCTACATTGACCTCAAAATTACTACATGTGAAATTCAATTCAATCATGCATGTTTGTATGTTTCTCAACATTCCCCCTTTGAACGTTCACATGGAATGGGGTAAAAGTTGCCTCATTAAAAACCTAGCTAGGTAAAACCCTGTGGGATAAAAACCATAGCTAGGGAAAAAGAGTACAATTATATTGTATTATATGTTTTGGTATACAGCCTCGTGAAAAACCTTGTCAGGAAAGACCTAGTGGGATAAAAGCTGATCGAAGGGAAAAAGAGTGCAGTAAATTTAATACTCCCCCTGATCTCAGCATAGTTCACGAAGATGTCGCATTCCTATTTTGTGAACTAACTGCTCAAATTTCTTCGAAGGAAGTGATTTGGTGAACAGGTCGGCAAGATTTTCACAAGACTGAATTTGCTGGATATTTATTTCCTCGTCCTTTTGCAGATCATGTGTAAAGAATAGTTTTGGGGCAATATGTTTTGTTTTATCTCCCTTAATATATCCTTTAGTTACATGAGCGATACATGGTGTATTGTCTTCAAAGATGATGGTTGGGTCTTCTGTTATTGCGTTCATTTCACACTCCTTTTGGATATTACTGATCATCAACCTCAGCCATACACATTCCCGTCCTGCTTCATAGAGGGCTATCAACTCTGCATGATTTGATGATGTCGCGGTCAATGTCTGCTTTATTGATTTCCAATATATTGCAGTGTCGCCATAAAGTAAACACATATCCATTTTGTGACTTGGCATTTTGAGGATCTGATAAGTATCCAGCGTCAGCATACCCAATGAGAGCAGCATTTTGTTTTGGTTGGTAATATAAACAAAGGTCTTGTGTCCCTCGTAGGTACAGGAGTAAGTGTCGAACTTCCTTCCAATGCCTATATGTTGGTGCATTGTTGTGCCTGGCTAACAAGTTCACAGAAAAAGCTATGTCGGGTCTAGTATTGTTAGCTAAGTACATTAAGGCTCTAATTACACTTAAGTATGGCACTTCTGGACCCAGAATCTCTTTATTTTCTTCTCGCGGTCTAAATGGATCATTTTTCATATTTAAAGAACGAACAACCATGGGAAGTTGGTTGGAGTTTCTTTGTCCATGAAGAATCGTTTCAAAACACTTTCTATGTAGTTTGATTGATAGACAAAAATACCATGACTCAAGTGCTCAATTTGCAGTCCAAGGCAAAATTTAGTTTTCCCAAGGTCTTTCATCTCAAATTCTTTCATCAAGTATTTTCCAATTTTTCTCGGGTTCATTCGGGGTTCCGATGATATTTAAATCATCAACATAAACTGCAATGATAGCGAATCCTGATTGTGATCGCTTTATGAAAACACAGGGACTAACTTGGTTGTTTTTTAATCCTTCTCCCATAAGGTATTCACTCAGAAGGTTGTACCACATCCTTCCAGATTGTTTCAATCCATAAAGTGACCTTTTTAGTTTTATGGAAAGCAATTGTCTAGGCTTGTGGTTTTTGGTAGTTTTAGTCCTTCGGGGACTTTCATGTAAATGTCTGTATCGATTGACCCATACAAATACGCAGTCACTACATCCATTAATCGCATTTGGAATCCTTTTGTGACTGTCAAACTTACCAGAAATCTTAATGTAGTTGCATCAACCACTGGAGTGGAGAATATGTTTCTTCATAATCAATCCCTGGAATTTGAGAAAATCCTTGGGCTACAAGTCTTGCCTTGTATCTAACTATCTCATTTTTCTCATTACGTTTTCACACAAATACCCATTTGTATCCAACGGGTTTTACACCTGTTGGTGTAAGGGTTATTTTTCCAAAAACTTCTCGTTTTTCAAGTAACTTTAACTCAGCCAGCATTGCCTCCTTCCACTTTGGCCAATCACTCCTACAACGACATTCTTCTACTGTTCTTGGTTCAACATCATTTTCATCAGACACAATGTCGATTGCGATGGAATTTGAAAATAATTCATTCAGATAACATCTTTCCTATTCCACTGAGTCTTTGTAGAGACGTAATTCGTTGAAATTTCATTGTTATACATGTTTTGAACATCTTGTTCATTCTCCGTAGGGTTGTCTTCTTGTTCGTACCCTTTTGGATTATCATCATTTTCCTTACTTTCATCCACATTCGGTCTTCCTTGACCTTCTGACGGGGGAACATCATTAGTCTCATTTTCTATTCCATCCAATCTTTTCAATTTCCTTGGCTTAGAATCTTTTGAACCAAGTGGTCTTCCACGCTTTCTGCGTGCCTGAGATTCACTTTCTATGGCCTTATTACCAGTTGGGATTTCAATACGTGCATGGGCATTTTTTGCTGGTATATGTGATTTTGTCACCTTCTTTGTGTCTACAAATGTATCAGGCAATTAATTTGCAACACTTTGTAAATGAACAATTTTCTTAACTTCTTGTTCACACATATTTTTTCGTGGGTCTAACATCAACAGTTGTGTTTCATTCCAAATAAATTCAATTTCTTTCTTACGTGGGTCCACATCCTCTCCCCCTAAGGCTGGGAATATTGCTTCATTAAAGTGACAGTCTGCAAATCTAGCCGTAACTAAGTCAAGAGTCAATCGTTCAAGATATTTAATTATAGAAGGGGATTCAAACCCGACATAAAGTCCCAGTATTCTTTGTGGACCCATTTTTGTTTTGGGGTGGAGAAATGGGAACATATACAGCACAACCAAAGATTTTTAGATGTGAGATACTTGGTTCTCGACCACAAACAAGTTGTAGTGGTGAGAATTTATGATGAGTTGTAGGTCTCAATCTAATTAGCGGCTTAGTGCTGCTGCATGTATTATAGCATGTCCCCAAGTAGATCAGATGATGGCAATTTTGACCTCATTAATAATGTTATTGCAATCAATTGTAATCTCTGAATTATTGATTCAAGTAGACCATTTTTTGTATGAACATGAGCTACTAGGTGTTCAACATCAATTCCAATTGACATACAATAATCATTAAATGTTTGGGATGTAAATTTCCCAGCATTGTCAAGTCTTATTTTCTTTATTGTATGATCTGGGAATTGTGCTCTTAATTTGGTGATTTGGGCAAGTAATTTTGTAAAGGCAACATTTCTACTTGAAAGTAGACTAACATGTGACCATCGTGTAGAAGCATCAATTAAAACCATGAAATATCGAAATGTTCCACATCCTGGATTAATTGGCCCACATATATCTACTTGAATTCTTTTCAAGAATTTTGGAGATTCAGTAGCAATTTTGTTCATAGATGGCCTTATTATTAATTTGCCAAGTGAACATGCAGAGCATGTTAATTCATCTGATCGGGGAATTTAGACATTTCTTATTGAATGTCCAACTGAATGTGCTATTATTCTTTGCATCATCACAGTTAATGGATGTCCCAAACGATCATGCCATAAAATAATCAAATGTTAGTCATCTAACTTCTGGTTAGATAACATATTGATTTCCACGGGTCGTATGTTTATACGATATAACCCCGAAGAGTATGCTAGCAATTTCTCATATATATGTTTCTTGCCATGTTTTTTTGCCGTGAGGCATATATACTCTTTTTGATCTGTCGTCATTGTTTCTAGATGATAGCCATTTTGGCGTAAATCTTTAAAGCTTATGAGATTTCTTCGAGATTTACTCAAATATAAAGCATCATTGATTATAAATTTTGTTCCATTTGGAAGCATTATACAAACCTTTCCAGATCCTTCAATTAATTTAGTTGACCCGGAAATAGTGTTCACATTTGCTTGAAACAACTTTAGTTGTGAAAAATAATTTCTATCCTTTAAGATAGTGTGCGTTGTTCCACTGTCCAAAAGGCATTGACATTCGGAACTAACTTCAGGTAGATCCATATCTTCATAAAATAAATTTGAGATTAGTTTAGAATAATATTATACAAACTTTTATTGATGATAGAGATTAAAAGTACATGACTAGAAATTTAAAATACAGAACATAAAGAAAATACATTAAAACATAGCATATGTTACATTAGTTGATGAGAAACCTAAGCACTATTGTTTTCTCCAAGAATGAAATCATCTCCAATTTCAGCATTATCCATGAAATAATCGGATACATCAAGGCTGGGGCAAGGAGCATTTTTCACTTTGCCTTTTACAGAAGCCTTGTAAAGGTCTACCAAATTTTTGGCCGTACGACAAGTACGTCCCCAATGTTCTGTCATACCACATCTGTAACATGTGTCTTTTCCTTTCGAAGAAGTTTGTTTGTGGCTTCCAGATGACTGCCCCTTCTGTTTTTCAAAATTTTTGAAATTACTGTTTCTTTGAAAATTGTTTCTACCACGACCACGGCCGCGTCCGCGATAATTTCCACGGCCTCTTCTACGGCCATTGTAATTTCCGCGTCCACCTCTTCGTGTAGCATTTGACTCAGGTGGATAAGAATTTGTTGCATTTGCCTCATGATGAGTGGCCAAAGACCCAGTTGGTCTTAGGTTATGATTTTTCAACAAAAGTTCACTATTTTGTTCCGCAACAAGCAATACACTCATTAATTCATTGAACTTTTTAAAACCTCTTTCACGATACTATTCTTGCAACAGTATGTTGTTTGCATGAAAGGTAGTGAGTGTTTTTTCAATCATCTGTTCATCCGTGACTGGATGATCACAGTATCTCAATATAGACACTATCTCATGTATGGTTGAATTATAATCAATTACAGATTTGAAATCCTGGAACCGTAAATTTGTCCAGTCAAATAATGCCTTAGGAAGGAGCACCCTTTTGTGGTGTCCAAATCTTTCATTAAGGCAATCCCATAATTCTTTGGGATCTTCAACCATCATGTACTCAGTTTTAAGGCCTTCGTGTAAATGATGCTTTAACAACACTAAGGCTTTTGCCTTATCTTGTTTAGTAACAGGTTTTACAACAGTATTGCAGAAGTGGTAGTATTAGTTGTTTGACCAGAGGGACTTTTATTTTCTTTAACAGTGTGCTCCAAGCCTTGAGCTTTCAAATTCATCATTGCATCCACTTTCCATTCCAGAAATTTCTTTCTAGATAAATCTAAGATGCTAAACTATCTTTTCATAAGGTCTCCCATTTTCGCTACAATAAATTACTTGATAATTAGTTTATAATAACAAATTATATGTAATATTCACATGTTTAGTTCTTCCATATTTATAATTAAGTTAATAAAACACGTGATAATTAAATTTAATAATAATAAACCATAAATAATATAGTCTTTTCTCCCCCTTGTTTATTATTGTGAGTAATTATATGATTAGACAAATTAATCATGTTAGTTGCAAAAAAAAAAAAAAACAACAAAACGACAACAATAACAGTAGTAACAATAATTATAATGATAACGGTAATATTATACAATGATGATTAATAACAACAAACAAACATAATAAAACAAAAGCAAGCTTTTAATATATTAAAACGACAAAATAAGTGAGTTTTACTTATATATAATGAAAAAAATTAATATTGCTACTAATAGAACTACAAGCGCCGTAATTAGGAGGAAATATTGTTTTATCTTCCTTAAATCTTCCTCAAAAGTGAAGTTGTGAGTGTTTTGGGTGTTTTGGTTGCCGTCATCGGGGATCATATCGGAGAAGGGTGTGATAAAACTTTTGGGTGATTTTTTGGATAAAAAGTGGGAAGGGATAAGGGATTTGTGGTGAAATCGGGGGAAAAATCCGCCTTTTATAGAGGTAGGTTTATCCGTTACTGTTCTGCACAACTGTAAAAATATCATATAATAGTCTAATGTACTCATAAAATTATAATCCATATAAATATATATATTTATATATATATATATATATATATATATATATATATATATATATATATATATATATATATATATATATATATTTATAATATAATTGTAAAAGATTATCACACTGGGAATGCAAGCCATAGTGGTCCGAAAGCCCTAATATCTATAAAAGATCATGGGTTCGAAAATGGAAAGAAACACAAAAAGTATGTAAAAGTAAGAAAAATAATAAGTATAAAAAGGCTGCATCCTTTTGTTAATCTAGTTAATAATATGCATGCAAAGTTACTACTAAGCAATTATAATAACTAAGATCAAAATTTATGTAAAATAAATTTATGTAAAATGAGTATGTAATATCAACATGAATCAAACAAAGAAACATCAACATGAATAAAACAAAAGACGATAATAATGAATTCACAAGTAAGAGAACTTTCACCGTTGTTTTTGTGGTATATATAATACATTAAATGTTTGAGTTTCTGGTATAGAGAATCCCAAATATGGGCAACTATAGAGCATACTCCTCGAAACATTTAGAAGTAGATAGTATTATTTATTATAATTTTTTAGAAGTAGGTATAAATATACCTGACCGGAAACTAGTGCTGATAACGTGTTAAAATATTTTACTGATGGCAAGATATTTATCAATGAAGGGATGAAGATAGGAAACAAGTATTAGTATGGTAGGAAAACTCTTTCTTATTTTCAACTTAGTTCACAATACGTGAACTTGCACTTATATAGCCAAAATATATCAATATAATAATATACATGATTGTACTTCATATAAATAATTGTACTTAGAAAAATCTACATTGACCTCAAAATTACTACATGTGAACTTCAATTCAATCATGCATGTTTGTATGTTTCTCAACATTTGTCACATTAATTTTTTGATTTTTTTTTTTTTTTTTTTTTTGGTCTTTTAATTCATACTTGTCAGCTGTTAACTACCCAAGGTATCGATCATGAGTTCTTCTTAAAAAAAAAGAAAAAAAAAAAAAAAAAAAAAAAAAAAAAAAAAAAAAAAGTATCTATCAAAATTGGGAAGTTGGCAAAAATAATGTTACAAGTAGCATTAGCTATAATCGTCGTGCTCTTAACTAAGAGCCAAATACTTAGTAATTATCACCGACAATGTCCAATAGACGTAAATAAAAAAGAACGTCCTCAGTCTTCTAACACGTATATTGCAGTCAGCAAACAGCTTGAAATGCAAAACAAATGCTGGAATTAACTCTATACAATAATAATCAATAGTAGTATGATTAGTATGAATCAATGTAACCCACAATTCAGCCAATCACGAAGAGTTTGACTCAAACTAACAAAGTTATTAACTTACAATAACGTGACATTATTATTACACAAATATTAATACTAGTCTACCACTAATAACAACATTACAGATGATTTTACAAATTAACCCCATATTTTTCACATTTCATAGTTAAAACTTTCCTCAACCAATTAATATATCATTCCGGAATTATTAGTCACGTTGATATGCAATGCGACAACTAAACCCGACAAGGTACTAAACCATGATCAAATTTCACAAGCACAAATTTGTGAGTTTGAATTACGGATAAAATCAGCCACCCTTTTAAGCAGATCTTTAGCTTCATCACAATCAGGCTTATACAGATGAAAAACATGACCTCTTCCTTTACTTTCCATAAACTCTAATTCACCTTTCCATTCACCATTTTCTTGACCTTCCCTTAAAACTTCATAGTATTTCACTCCTCTTTCTCTCAAGAAATCTTTCCCACCGACACAAACCAACACCTTCTTACACCCAACAATCTCTCTCCTCATTTTCTCCGGGTCAGCTGCCGGGTTCAACCTCGGGTCCAAAACCCCGGTCGTATCCGGGTACAGATAATCCCATAACCCATTGGGCTCACTGTCTCCGAAGAACGGATGGACCATTGCGATCCCTGCAAAACAAAACTCAGACCCAGACCCAGACCCATCGGACTCAGACTGAATCCGGGTTACAATGTCATGGACAATGTTAGCACCAGCACTGTCCCCAGCAAGAAAGACCTGATCAAAATCAACCCGGTCATTGAGCCAGGGCTCGGGCCCTGACCCGGTTGAATGAGATAGCACCCACTTCGTCGCTGACAAGGAATCGTCATAGCAAACGGGCATCGGGTGTTCGGGAGCGAGGCGGTAATCGACTGAGATAGCGACACAGCGAGCTTGTGAGACGAGGGAGTTGAGGTAAGTATGGTAGATTGAAGACGAAGCAGAGTAGAGGCAAAAGGCGCCGCCATGGATGTAAATAAGGATGGGAAGATTAGAGTCAACTTTGACGGGTCGGTAGATACGGGCTGATAAGCCCGGTGAGATGGTTATGTCTTTGGAATTGACTGAGGTGGCTGAATCGAAAGATGGTGGAACAATGTCGGTTTTGAGAAGACGTTCGATTCGGCCATCTTTGTAGACTCGAATACGAGGGGAGAAATCATGGAGGATTTCTGATGACATTTGGACTTCCATTTTTGTATTTTTTCTTGTTTGGTTTTTTTGGTTTTGGAGGTTAGAAAAATTTAATGGTGAGAAAGGGAAGGAGTGGGGAAAGAGGGGAATATAAGTGGTGCCGGTTGGGTTGTAGCGTTGGGAGTTGGGGGAAATTATAAAGTAGGGGTGTGTATTTATGTAGAAAAATTGGAAGGTTCTATTTTTTGTAATTAACGATACAACTAGTTTTGTGGCTGTTAAAAATTGAGAAAATGATTTGTGGAATTTAAAAATTGGGATAATGATCCTTTATAATGATCCTTGGTATATATATCATAGCGATATGAAGTAGGGAATGGAGAAGGGACGATTTGCAACAACAATCGTAGCTTTGCTTACGGAACATTTTTATTTGATTCAATTATTATGTATCTGTTATATCTAAATCTCTTTGTAGATGTTGTTTGATATATTTATGAATCAATTTTATTTAAAAAAAAAAAAACCAAAACCAAAACAAATGAAAACAATATACAAGTATAAATTATGCTAATTGTGCGTGATTTACAACTAATACGTACCAAATTAAGATACATATTAAACGTTTATTGGTAATTCCTAGGACTCTTAGAGCGACCTATAACATTAATCTTAGAACTGCATCAAATATAGTTTGATTTCAAAACTATAATAGTTTGAAAGACTTTGTTTCCAAAAACAAAAATTATAGATCAAAAGAGCTTCTCGTGGAAGGACTTATCATATAGCTACGTGAAATAGGGTATACATCAATGTAAAATCTCATCAACAACAATCGTAATTCTAACCAATTGGAACATTATTTGATGCAATTTATCTTTTATTTGTTGGTTTTAATATATGGTGTATTATTTGTCATATGATTATTCTGTAAATAGACTGCGTTTACTTTGAAAAGAGTGTACGTAGATTTGGTTAAATTGACCCAAAATCGAAATAACCATTCAAAATACTCTAATTGAACCTAATGTGGACCAAATTAGCGCTTGGAAACTAAACGAGCTAGAAATTTAAAATGACCCAAATCGAATTGAAAACAAACCTGGCCAAAGTTGAGTTAATCCGCTTTTTATCCTATACTTTAAGTAACACGATCTGAGTTGGACCATAATTAATTAATCTAAACAACCTTGAAGCTCAAAATGACTCAAATAAAAAATAATGGAGTACCCTAAATTACCTAAAACAAAATTATTCTTTGCTGAAATGATTTGAACTAGATTCAACCCATTAATTAATCAGTAAAGACATGAATCAAAAGAACCTAATCTTGTTTCAACTCATGTTTTTAAATGAATTTTTATTTTGTAGTATATTAGTATGTAAGTAAAAATACATATTTTAAGTACTCCTTTTCATTGATATTCAATCATTGACTAGGTGTAAGCACAAAACTACACAATTATTAATTCTAAATTCAAAATTAGTACTCGATTGTTCAAAGATTGAGTCGACCCGAAATGTTACGATTCAAACTAACCAATGTCTCAGTCAACCTATAAACTCGACTTGCCCAAAAATAACTTCATTAGAACTTAATCCAAATTCTAGACTAGAAACCTGACCAGCCCGAAATTATCTAATTTTCTTGAAGTCTCAACTCGCTAACTTGAAATCTAATCAAAACCAATCATATATTGGCATGAACCAGTGGCGTATCCAGGATTTTCAAACAGTGGGTTCAAAATCGGAAAAAAAAAAAGAAACGCAAAATGCATTAATTAAAGACCCAATACATAAGTTCATATTTAGGATTACAAATGGATTACACTTAGAAATTTTGTTTTAAAAAAAACCCTACAAAAGCATTTTTCAAGTTTTCATACTTTGAAAGCATATCAATAAATCAACATCATTATCATCAAGAACAGTGACTAAACTATCATTTAATAATTGATCGTCAATACAATTCTGCAACCTATTTTTTTTCATAAGTCGTTGATGAAAACACTCTTTCCACTGAAGTAAAAAAAAAAAAAAAAAAAAAAAAAAAAAAAAAAAAAAAAAAAGAGGTTGAGAGGGTTCGAACCCGTGACTTCCTTGTAAGGAATCAAAGGGCTCTCACAAAAAATTACCACTAGGCTGCACGCTAACATGTTGCTATGTATTTTGAAATTATTTTATTTAACCTGTTTTATAATGTTATTCGAACCCTCTCAGCCCTTTTTTTTAAAAAAAAAAAATTAAAAAAGGGGCTGAGAGGGTTCAAACCGCTGATTTCCTTGCGAGGAAGGAAAGGCGCGCATCAATACTGCCACTAGGTTATACACAAACATGTTGATATAAACTACAAAAATATTCTATTTAGCCCGTTTTTATTTTATTTTAAAATAAATTATTTTTTTTTTCAAAAAAATCAGTGGATTTAATGAACCCACTTGAACCCAACCTGTATCCGCCACTAGCATAAACATATCCAAAATCCAAATTGAATTAACCCGACACAAAGGCATAGTGGACTCAAACTAACCAAACCTATAATGACCAAACCCAAACCCGATTATAATGACCAAGTTGCTAGGTTTATGCACAAGTCAAATGTCTAAAGATCGATGAATTAAAAAAATGACGGTTTCTAGTGTAGGCGTCATTTGAAGAGTGCCTAATTAAGCATGTTGTGAATATGCTTAGCAATCATAGGAAATGAGATTTGACATGTACGATTAAGGACAAAAAAGTAGGGAGCCGCCAACAAGTTTTTCAAGGAACTTGTAAACCATTCATAGATTATTAAAGGCATCCACGAAATGGGACCAAACGAAATGCAACATTGATTTGATCCATGAAGGTTACACCCCATTTATGATCCATGAGATTATATTACTAACTCCATATGGTTATGAACCACGAATGAAGGATCCAGGATGATGGTTATTGTGAAAAGTATTTCCTGCAATCTCAAAGTCATACTAACAAAGATTCAATATGCTCCTAAACTAGATTAGACTAACTTGGTTGAATATTAACGCACACACGATGCTAAATATCAGATCAATTTAATTAACTATAAGATTAAGGGTACCTAACCGATTGTCCAAATTATCTTATTAGTTGTGATTGTTAATTATATGTTCTCATTAAGCATGTAAAAAGATGACCAACAAACAATAGAATAGACAACAAGATTGAAAACAATTTTGACATAGAACAAACATACTCCCTCTGTGTTTTAGTAAGTGTTACAATTTGACCAAACACGCATGTCGAGAGACAAATTTGACTATTAATTTATCTAATTATATGTTAATAAAATCATACGAAATTTATAATATGAAAGTGTACATTTTAACGTATCCAACAATGTCTTATGCAATAATAATTTTATTTAATATATTAGTTAAATAATCAAGTCAAAGTCATTAAGTGAATAATGAAAAAAAGTCAAATTGTAATACTTATTAAAACAAGGAAGGAGTAACAATTAATACATAAAAAATCATAATGAAAATCGTTATTAAAATAATAAAAATAGTAGGCGGAGCATGATGTCTTACTTTGATTGTATTTGCTTGCAACTGTAAAATAATAGAAACGTTAGTATTTAACTTCAAAGAAATTAATTATTAAAATTGGAATTAAATTAAATTAATTAATAATATATAAAAATAGAGTTCATTTGGTCCAAACCCTTAATTATTGGTTCCAGCTTTCACGCCTTGGTTTAAGTAAAGAACTTCGGGTATAGTATTGAGTCCTTGGACACTTCTAGAAAACAGTCCATTTTTCGAAAAACTGGTTTCGACGGATGCATAATGATAAGAATGCTGTTCTTCGAACAAGTGTATTATTCCGATAGAAGGTTCGTAGTTATTAAAAAGCTAATTATTCAATGAGGTCAAGTGATCGGAATGCCTAGTTGGAGGCCGCTTCTGATCAGTAATATTAATGTGTAATATAATTAATATCACAACTTAATCTTGACTGAACCCTTTGGGTTACACCCAAGCAACTAACGATCTGACACGACGAATTAATCCAGAAGGAGATAATGAGTCGCTCGAGAAATATGAATATAGACGTCGGAGATTGAGCTAGGAGCATCGAGACCGAGCTTCGCAAGTCGAGTCGAATTAATAAAAGACGACACAGTAAAAACAGTAATTAATCAACAAGTTACCAAAATACCCCTAGCATTAGAATGCCCCGAGCAAACCGAGTGCTAGGGGCACTTGGGATAAAATGGTTGCTAGCATGCGCATCGCACTAAACCTAAGCTTGGTGGTGCGTGGTGCGGCATGCTAGCGCACCACTGCTAGCATCGCGGCTAGCAAGCAGTGCTAGCATGCACATAGCATAGTAGCAGCAGCGAGCTAGCAGCGTGCTAAATGCTAGCACTACTAGCAACACGCGCATAACAATAGCAGCTATGGCGTGCAAGCTGGCGCGGGATAGTGCTAGCAACAGCGCCCTGTAGCCCGCATCAATGCGAGGCTTGCTGGCACTCGCTGCTGGCCCATGCGACTAGTAGGCAGGCCCAGCCAAGGGGCCAAGCAGCCAGCTAGGCAGCCTTGGCGCCCAAGGCCTGTAACGCCGGCTGACGCGTGCTGGTTGGCGCATGTGGCTTGTGTGAGTGCCGGTTTTTGGGATCCTTGGGGAGCATGGTGTGAATATGCTTGGCACTCTTAGGAAGTGGGAATTGACATTATGATTAGGGACACGATTAGGGACAAGGAAAGTAGGGAGCCGCCAACAAGTTTGTAAGGAACTTGTAAACCGTTCACAGATCATTTAAGGCAAACACGATTAAGGGACAACAAAGGCAGCAACGATTGACCCGTGAAGGTTACACCCCATTTATAATCCATGAGATTACTAACTCCATATGGTTCGGAACCACGAAAGGAGGAATGGGGATTATGGTACGAAGTGAGTCATGGAGTCACATTCGCCCGTATTGGCCACTTCTCGATTCTTCTTGTGAAAAGTAATTCCTGCGATCTCAAAGGCATGCAAATAAAATATTTAATTTGCTCCAAACTATTATTAAGCTAAATTGGTTGAATATTAATGCAACATATAATTCTAAAATATTAGTGATCACTTAATTAAACAAGATTAAAAAGGAACCTAAACTGGTCGTCCAAATTATCTTATTAAGCGTGATTTTCAATTACATATTCCCTTTAACATGCAATATGGTGATCATAATAATAATAATAATAGAATGAATAAACATTAATATTGGAAGCAATTTAACAATAATAGCGTTAGTCCAAATAAAAAAAATAACCCTAATCATGATACTAGCAATATAAAATAATATAAGTAATTAAATTAATTAATTACTCACATTCCGCGCGTTCCTTCAAATTGCTACATCATGAATAAATTGTTAGTAACTTCAATAAAAAATAAATCAAATGAAGTAATTAAATTAAATAAAAGTAGAGTTGATTTGGTCCAAACCCTCAGTAATTTGTACCTTTCACGCCTTGGTTTAAGGACGGAACCTCGGGTTAAGTATGGACTCCTTGGAGTGCTTAAGGGAAGAATAGTGTAATTAGGAATATAGGTTAGTTTGAGGCTTATAATATATGAGAAAGAGAAGAGAATGATTTTTGGTGGAAAAGAGAGGAAGAGAGAATGATTTGGTGATCAAGCTTGTTAATGATTGAAAAATGTGAGACATGACCTCTATTTATAAGGAAAAAAGAGGGGTCGAATCAAGAAAAGATAAGAATTCGAATCGGATAAAACTCTTGCAATAGATAGTAGTTTTTGCGGTTTTTGTTTTTATCATATCTTTTGATCCAGAAATCGGAATAAGATGAATAAGATATCGTTGGAAAGATCTTGAAGTCTACTTTCTAACCCAAATATAATCAGATTAAAATATTTTGTAGAATAAAAGATATGGCAAAAATAAAGGGACGGTATCAGTTTTGGATAGAGTTTCGTATTTCGCTCATATCTTTATAGCTCGGAATTAATATTATAATACATCATTGGAAAGGTAATTTCAAGAGCTATCCAAACATATAAGAATTAGATAAAAACTATGAAGCACGAAAATAATATCTGACAATCTTTGAACGTCTTTCAATTCGAACAAAATTAGGATTTTCAAAAAGAAAAGTTTTATTCAATTTCAAATGCTTTAATCTTATCTTTTCAAAAAAGATAATTAATATATTTTAGAAACTAATAGAAGCTTCTAATTAATCCTAATTGGATTAGGAATGGGATTTAAGCCTTTGGACCCTTCACATGATCATTGGGTCGTTGGTAAGGTGGGCTTAGGTTCGATTTAGACTCAGTTTAGTATTTTAGCCATAACTTATTCGTTATAACTCGAATTTAATATATAATAAAAACGATTATTATAATAATTAATATTATAATATATCATTGGAAAGATAATTTCAAGATCTATCCAACCATCTAAGAATTAGATAAAAAAAAGTGAGGCACGAAAAAAATTTCTGACTATCTTTGAACGTCTTTCAATTCGAATCGAATTACTAGAGGAGTTTTATTCTATTTCAAACTCTTTAATCTTATCTTTTCAAAAAGAATAATTAAGATATTTTAGAAGCTTATAGAAGCTTCTAATTAATCCTAATTGGATTAGGAGTGGGATTAAATCCTTTGGACCCTCCACATGATCATTGGGTCGTAGTTAAGGTGGGCTTAGGTTTGGTTTGGACTCAGTTTAGTATTTTAGCCATAACTTATTCGTTATAACTCAAATTTGGGCTTATAATATATCGTTGGAAAGATCTTTTAAAGCCCCATCCAAATATGTAGTCATTGGACCTAGGTTATGGACCAAAATAAACTATTCTAAACGTTTTTATAAAAAGGACACGAAATGAATGATTTTAATGGACACGAAATGAATTATTTTGGGTTTAAAGGCACGAAAAGAGGAAAATAAGTTATGGTTTGGTGAAATGGGTTAGGAATTTGGTTGGTTTATGAAATGTATTGAGATTGAATATGGATTTAAGCACTCCAAAGATTACATACTCAACCCGACCAATAATGGCGGTAAAAGGTTGTTCATCATCGGGTTTGGTTTTGGGGAGACATTTTTAGGTGTCTACACAAACATAATTCTATTAGAAATCAAACTCTATAGGAATTAAATATCTTTTTTTTAAATCAGCGCGCAACTCTAAGATCAATGCGGCACGTCAGCACCCAACACGGCGCGAGAACATCAACGCGGCGCGTCATAGTCTGTTTTACTTCTATTCAAATTCGGATCTTTATCTGATCATTTGACTCTCGGTTTTCCTTATAAATAGTGGTCGTTTTCCCCCGTTTCAGATCATGGAAAATAACCATGAACAATCACAACAACTCTCATCTTTCTTAAGCATCTATGTACTTAGCATAACATAAACACATCCTTGATATTTCCCCAAATTAGTCACGATACCGCATTCGCGAGATTCGAATACTCCAAACCAAACTTTACGTTGTCTTCAACCTAGATGTGAAACGTTTATAGTTCTGATGGTTTCGTCCCAAATCTAGCTATATTTCAATTCTTAATTAACTTTATTTATTTAACTTTCTTAAAGTATAATAATGTGAGTATTATTTTAATAGTAAGAAAGTCAAGGCATCATATTAAATAACCTAGCTACTTGATTATTCTTTTGATTTTGAAGTAGGAACTGCGCTTATGATGTTATTTTAATTCCTATTATCATATTTAGGATGATATTATGATTTCTAGTGACAGGTTTAGTTTAGTGCTTTAATTTTGTTATTAGTGGCATGCTAAGCTAGGATTTGTTATTATTCTGTTTAGTATTGTAGGGAATATTTCAAGCATTATGACCCCAAACTTGAACCCCACTGTGATGATACACTAAAGTACGGTGGCGTTCCAAAGGGAAAGAAAAGAGCAAAAAGAGTCGCCAACAAGTTTTAGGAACTTGTAAACCCAAAAGACAATCCAAAAGGACCATCAACTACTCCATAAGGTCTTGAACCAAACAGGGTTCCGGGGATGATGGTACGAATCCAATCTACAAAAGAAAGGACCAGCCCTATAAAATAGGCCTCTACTTTGTTCTGCTCGTATTCATGTGCGCTTTTCGAATAACATACAAGCATTATATTGAACCTAACCTGTTTATCTATGTTTGTTGAATATTAATGCACAAATAAGACTATTATTGGCGATCACTTGAGTTAAAATCACATTAGCCTAAACCAAATTATTAATTATCTTATTAAGCGTGATTTCAAGTACAAATTCCCTTTAAACCTGCATAAAAGGCGTGATCAAGCAATAACAATATAAAATATATCAAGCAACATAATAATAAATAAATAACAATAATGATGATAATAGCATGATAAGGCATAATAAAGCTTGATAATAATAGCAAGATCCTAGGCATGATACTAACAAGATTAATAACAAATCCTACCATGTCACTAAGCGATAAAGATCAAAGCTTTAAACCTAACATGGTACTAACATGATATTAGAAAGGATAAAGGCACCCTAAACATTATACTAGAAAGGATAAAATAACATCCTAACATGATACTAGAAATATTAAACAATAATAAGCATGCTTTCTACGTTTTGAAAGAAATAGGGAGTAAGCTAATCTACTTACTTTGAAGCCTCGTACCTCTTTCTAATAACAAAATACACAAGTTAGTAAACTTCAATAAAAATAATAAAGAATAATTAAAGAATCAAATTGAAATCAAATTAAATAAAGTTTTGACTAGTTTTGGACCAAACCCTCAGAAAATATTAAACCTTGCACGTCTAGGGCGAAGGCAACTTCGAATTTGGCTAAGAGACTCTAAGTCTTGTGAATGCGGAATATTGTGTTTAAAAAGATTGGTTTAGAAAGAGAGAGAAAGAATAAGAATTAATTAATTCTTAATGAGAGTTGATAGAGAGAATTGAGTAAGAATTGATGAGAGATATGGACGAAATAGTGAAAGGGTGTCAGTTTTGGATAGAGTTTCGTATTCTTTTCATATCTTTTTCGTTATAGCTCGGATTTAATATTATAATATATCATTGGAAAGATAATTTCAAGATCTATCCAACTATATAAAATTTGGATAAAAATTATGAGGCACGAAAATAATATTTGACTATCTTTGAACATCTTTAAATCCGAATAGAATTAGGAAAGTTTTAAAAAAGGAAAGTTTATATTCAAATCAAATTCTATGATCTTATCTTTTCAAAAAAAAGGATAATCAAGATATTTTAGAAACTTATAGAAGATTCTAATCAATCCTAATTATTTTAGGAATAGGATTAAACCTTTGGACCCTCCTCATGATCATTGGGTCGTAGGTAAAATCCGGTTTGGGCCCAGTTTAGTATTTTGGCCATAACTTCCTCATTATTCATCGGAATTGGGCTTATAATATATCGTTGGAAAGGTATTTTCAAACCCCATCCAACTACACCATTATTGGACCCTTATCATGGACCAAAATAAACTGAATTGGACGTTTTCATGAAATAGAGTGGGTTTTCGAAAACAGAAAGAAGGATTTTAATAAAAACTAACCGCAACACTTGCCTTTTCACACTTTCACCTCATTCGATTATGGTTCGATGTGACAGGTATTCGTCACTGGGTTTGGTTTTGGGGAGACACAAATGGGTGTCTACAGAAGCCCCCACTTTGACTGAGTTTGGAGAAACTTATGTTTCGAAAACAAAATTCAAAGTATCGATAGGGACGGAGAATGATTCAAAACGTTCTGCGATTCCAAATCATTCTTATAACGCCGATACCTGCAAAACAATCATTAGTTAAACAGATAAAAGAGTTAAGAAACGCGTATCTTGCACCGTCGAGCACACGTCTCTGAACGTAACCATTTTGCTGTTGCTTTCGTTGTTTGTGACAACTTCCACAGTGCCTCGTGAACGCCATTGTTGAAGATAACCATATGTCGTCGCCTTCAATATTCTTGGTGACAATCCTCCACAGTATTTCAAGAACATCGTCGAAAATAACTGTATGTCGTCATCTTCTAGGTTGTGGCCGTACATCGCGACGGCAGTGCATCGCCGCTATAGACAGTCTCTTCTTTATCTTGAGGGACTGTCGAAGGTGACCTTACTTCGCCATCTCCAAGACTTGTGACAACTCTCCACATCCTAGGGAACGCTGTCTATCATTGCTGCTACACCTCGAGCTTTTCCTTGAATCATGGTGACAACTTTCACAATCTTAGCGAATGTCGTTGAAAACCGCCTCATCACGAACCTCTCTTCTCAAATCTAGGTGACAACCTCCACAATCTTAGCGAATGTTGTCGAAGACCGCCTCATCACGAACCGCTCTTCTCAAATATAGGTGACAACTTCCACAATCTTAGTGAATGTCGTCGAAGATCGCCCATCTCGTGCTATCTTCTCAAATCTTGATGACAACTTCCACAATCTTAGCGGACATTGTCGAAGATTGCTCATCTCTTGCTATCTTCTCAAATCAAGTGATAACCTTCACAATCTTAGCAAAAGCTATCAAAGACCGCTTCATCTTGAATCGTTCTTCTCAAATCTAATAATAACTTCCCCAATCATAGTGAAAGCTATTGAAGGTCGCTTCAACTCAAACCGTCCTTCTCAAATCCAAGTAATAGACTCTTTTTAATCTTAAAGCCCCCTGTTGAAGACTTCGTCTTCTTGAACCTTCAAATCATCTTCCATCCTAGGAAATCGTTGTGAACCGTTACTTTGGCGCTTGCGATGAGCCAATACTTAGGCGCTTTAAGCTAAGTGAGACGATCTTTTGTCAGGTCGATCATTTAATGCAATCACAATCAAGCTGATTAAATCATGTCAATTTTGCTTAAAGGGGCTAACTGGCGTACCAAGGAACCCAAAATTGCTCAGCGAGGTCTATATGACCACATCATGAAGCCATGTGACCTGTCGCCGCACCAGCGCAAGCCAAGACCTTCTGTCGCCGCAATATCGTTCTGTTGCCAGGCGACAAACCTATCGTTTGGCGACAGATTCCTTTTCCATTTCTACTGCTGGTGCTGCTGTTCATTGCCTGGTTTCACTCCGAACTTTTAATTTGGTCGTTTCCTTACAACCAAATCTGCTCAATTCTTTTTGCAAATTAAGGCTCTTCACCTATGATTTACCGATCCATATAATTTTTGCTCGAACTCCTCTCATCTTGAAAGAATCTCATATATCTATACTCGCGGTTTTTCGAAAAAATCCGAGTATATTCTTGCTCGCTGGAATGTACCTGCATCTATATTTCAGACTATAGGACTTTGCTAATCTTTATTTTATCTTAGGGTTGACCTAAGGCTTAGTGTTGCTTGACTCATTGATTCGACATGACTTAACTCAAATTGTTTGACACATGTGTTAGACTCCACTCGATGTACATGACTCGTGTGTGATGTGCGACTCGAAAATGCAAAAAAGTAAAAATTTTCCGTCATTTTTGTGGAGGGTACCGACTTTCTCCCGAAAAATAAAGACGCGAAAAAGAATCGAAGTGTTTGATGGTGCATGTTGAATAAGCTTAATCAAGTTTATGCATTTGATACTATCCCTCAAGGTGCAAGGATTAATTCCTCCTAAACTATCTTAGTTGACTCGATTATGAAAGTATTTGGGTAACTTAGGCATGGAGGCTAAGCACTTCATACTTCCTGATACAATGATGATTATAAGTGATGTGTGATATGACAAAGCATGCTTCAACGTTATGTTAAGACTTCATGACAAAGGGTTCCTAATTGGAAGTCTATTTAGTCATGTATCTGTGATGTGTGTGAAAGTGACACTAAAGTTAAGCTGCAAAGGCTAAGTGTATGAAAAAGTATTATTTGATAAGAGTCAAATAATGATGACTCTTAGGCTAGGTAGGCTAATGATGTAAGGATCAAGCCCCCAAGTCTAGCTCTAAGTGAATAGGGATGAGCGTTGGAGATCCCTTGACATGATCATGGTGTGAGTGTGTGAATGTGAAAATGAATGCATTTTTGTTATGGCCGCACCTCAATGTGAGATTGCCTACGTATCCGTTAGGAATCAGGCCAAACGTAGCTCTAGCCGAACCTCGTACAAGTGTGTGTATACCTCAAAAAGGTCTTTTTTAAGGGTTGTAACGTGGTCAGGCTAAAGGTTAGGGGAAAAGGGGATAAAGGATCAAGACCCTAGATAAGCCCCCAAGGTGTGCAACCTTGGTTTTAAATCTTTGTATTTTTTTATGCTTGAATTTTCTCTCTTTTGAGCTCTCTCTTTTTTTGTTTGCTCTTCTTTTTTTGCTTTTGCATTTTTCATATTCGCATTTTTTTTATAAGTGTGGGCAATCTCGATCATGCGGTCTATCACTCACTTGGCATTCATGTTTCTCAGGCACGGTACCGAGCACTCGATAAGAGACGCAATCTGAGACATGTTCTTATCAAAGATATTTTCATATTATAGACATTGGAACACTTGCCCTTTTGTACACTTTTATTTATTATTTTTTTTTTGTATCATTTTTTGTATTTTGAGATCACTCAAGCTTTTCATATTTGAAACTTGCATAAGTTACACACCATCCCATCCCAAGGTTAAGTAGATGTGGGTTGAAAAATGAAAGGTCTATCGTTAGACGAGGCTCAAAGTGGTTTATCAAGAAAAGGATTATATATGTAAAGGGTGAAAGATATGATATGGTTACAAGGGTGCCTCAAATCATTGGTATACCTTGTGCTTAATTCGGCGTTTTTTTTTTTTTTTTTTTGACAATGCAATGCAATGATCATATGTGAGGGAAGAAACGCTCATTTTATTAAAAGGGAAAAAGAAAAAACCTATGTAATAAATCTAAGGTAGACAAAGGGTGCCGATGCTAGACTTTATTGGGGAAAGGAAAAAAAGAAATAGAAAAAAGAGGTCACGAAATCTTGTCGTCGAAGCTCGCCTCTCGTCTTGTGCTTTATCATCACCCGGTCTTCTTGCCGACTGGAGGTATAGGAAGCTTGTTATTGTCGATCAAATATTGGATGGCCTCCTTTAGCTTCCAACAGCTCTCAGTAGTATGACCCCTACCTTGATGGTACTTACAATGTGCATCCGGATTCCAACTAGGCAATCTCTTTTCAGGTGCGGGATCTTGAATAGGTCCAATGGGAGTAATGAGCCCCTTAGTATGGAGTCGATCGAAGGCAACATCATAGCTCATCCCAATAGGAGTGAATTCTTTCCTTAATTCTTTCTTAGATTCTTGGTTATTCGTGGCTAAGACTTGATTGAGGTCAAAGGTACTAACATTGTTACTACTGTAGGTGTTTTCAGAAGAAGAAGGATTGTCGTTCTTCTTTCCTTTCCAGCCACTTTGGTTACTATTGTTAGTAGTTTTTTGTTTTGGAAGGTCATCTCCAATCTCTATGCCTATGTCATAGACTGCCTTGAAAGTGTTCAAGTTGTGTTGGTATCTCAAATGTTTCGAATACTTCTCTTGTAAATTCTTGATAAACAACCTCACAGCCTCCTTCTCAGTAGGGACTTCAATCATATTAGCGGAAGTTTCCCTCCACTAGTTGAAAAAGGAAGTGAAACTTTCATTTTCTTTTTGTCTTAGCATCTCAAGCTGTCTATGGTCAGTTTCAACTTGAATGTTGCATTTATATCTATTGATGAAAGCATTTTTTATTTCTTCCCATTTGGAAACTTCTCTTTGTCCAGAGAAAAGTACCATTGTTGACATATAGCTTCTAAAGACAAAGAAAATACAGAATGAAATGCTTTTCTATCTATACCTTTAATGTTCATTATAGTTTCAAAAGCTCTTAAATGAAAATAAGGGTTATCTATAGCCTTAAATTTAGGGATGTCATTGGGATTGAACTTCTGTGGGAGAAGGTCCTTATCCACCGAGACCCCTTGGGAGCTAATCTCTTGGAATCTAAAGTCGTTGGACAGCTTGCCCAAGCTTTCCTGGATTAGGTCCATTTTTTTCTGTTTTTCAGGATTACTTATTTGCAGTGATAAGTTTTGTAACATCTCAGCCAAGTTGGCTACCTGTCCCTTGACCTCATTAAGTTCTTCTTGACTAGCCATTGCCTTCTTAGCTTTCCTTTTCCTACCGATTGGTTTGTCAAAAAGTAAGACTTGAACAAAAGTGTTGTCCTTGATTAAACGCCCTTCTTTCCTTGACCAAGTACTGTAGAAAGGGAATTTAGGGATAAGTTTTATATCAATTATTTTGACTCAAGCTTTATTCAACATGCAATAGATGGGAAAAGATTATGGAAGAGTGAGAGGTATGATATGCATGGGGAAAGAATGTAGTGAGTGGGAAGATGATGGAGATGGAGAAATATTGAAGAATTAGGAATAGAATGAATCCCCCAATTCAAATGACGGAAAAACGATTCATGCATGAACCTAAGACATGGTCGTGATAACATATACAAAGTGTGTGCTAAGACTAATGAGTTTAGGTGACATGTTAAGACTTGCGTCATGACCATGTGGCTAGAATATGTGACTAGACTTAAGCAAGGACTAAGTTAAGACTTCACGTATGTGCATTAAACTGGACAGGCCGTAGTATTTTAGTTATAACTTTTGATATGTGGCTCTGATTGGGACGAAACCAACGCCTAATTAAAGGTAAAACTCGGGGCTACAGATCCATAGGTTGTACGACTCGTGGTGCTTCCTAGAACTCCGGCTATGACCAAAACAAGTTGACGCATGTGCAGTATGCGGGAATAAAAATCCGGGTTGACTAAAAGGAACTATGACTCGACTTAAGGATTATTCATTAGTTCAAATTAATTAATTAATTAATTAAACAAAGTCTTTGACTCTTAGTGTATGACCATTGGACTTTAAGTGCCTAAACCCAATTAAATACTTAAACATGGTTTAAACTGATCTACCGATTAATAGACTGTTAATTAGACTTGTCGTGATGACTCGAGTAAGAAAACTGGACTGTCGCTAAAACAACAGGACTGTCGCCACTGTTTAGAGCCTGTCGCCAGACGACAAAATTGTCGCCAGGCGACAAACACCAAACTGTAGCGCCACAATACAAATTTCTGTGCCATTGCTGGAACATTAATCTGGACTGTTTCCAGTAATTTTACTCTAAATGGACTTGCCTAAAGTCGTACTAAGTCGAATTGATTAATTTATTAGCCTTTAATTAATTCAAAATTAATTAATTAGACAAAGTCCTTTTAGTCATTATTCAATTTATTTAGTCTTTAACACAAGTCAAACAAACGGTTAACACATATATAATACATACAAGCAATGGTGCACAAGTAGTTCACATAGTCACAATATGATGAGTTTGCATCCTAATCATGGTTCTAGTTCTCTAAAGTTCGAGGATATGGGCTAAGTCGAAAAGGTCCATGGTTATGAATCCATATGCATTGCACACAAGCCTACCGGGAGGGTTGGAGCGAATGGACAGGATTCCGCGAGTTCGTGATGAAATCGAACTCGACACCATGGTTTGGTGGATTCACAAACTTTGCACGTACCCAAATTTGAACTTTGCACATGATAGTGGGATATTCCATTGGGCAGGTGAAGCAGGAACCCCCAGAGGCTTATTTCCATATGTAGAACACATATGGGTTCAGAAAAGTGAGAAAAGGATTAATCAATAAGCAAAATCAAGCCAACAATGCTAGAAATGGTCAAAGCAAGAAGGCAGACCCCTGGCTCGGTATTGGAAGAACTTGGTGCCAGACTACAGGGACCGTCGTCGCAAAAAAGCTCCTGTCGCCAGGCGACAGAAACTTTTTACGGGCAACAAGCCCTGTTTTCTAGACGCTAGTTCCTACATGCCTTGGCAAGTTTCTGTGTTCTTCGAATTTTCCAGATTTCGCATCATCTCTTCGATTCTAGTCATGAAAGATATTTCTCAAATTTCCTACGTGTAAAATTCCTATGGATTGACTCATGGGGTGCTCCCATGAGGACCTTTTAATGCATATGACAATAATGTTAATCAAATCGCGCACATGAAATACTTAGAATTTTTCGAGTCTCATCCGCTCATTCTAAACACTAGGGGAAAAAACTAGTTGGCCACCGGTTCAAAACCCCCCTATGCCACCGGTTTTGAACCGGTGGTCAGTTGGGGGGTGGCAAATCCTAGAACAAAAGGCCACCGGTTCAAAACCGGTGGCAAAACTGCTAATTGCCACCGGTTAACCGGTGGCATTAATTATTTTGGCCACCGGTTAACCGGTGGCAATATTAATTGGCGCTTTTTTTTTGGGTATTTATTAGTTTTGCCACCGGTTAACCGTTGGCAATATGATGAATAATTATTTTTTTTTTTTTATTTTTTTTTTCACTTGAAAAATAGTCAGAGTTATGAGTTCATATTTTTGGTTTGCTTAATTCACTTGAAATATGAGTAACTCAACATCAAAATCAACTAAACTTGTAAATGAAATATATAATAGGAAATAAATTTATCATTAAATTGTTATTGTACAATACCCAAAAAAAAAATAAAAAAAATTTACAACATCAATATAAAAAAAAATTACAACATTAATATCTTCTTGATTCTTCTATGTGGAGTCATAAACTAGTACCTGCATAATTAAAAACACCAAAATTAATTAAACTTACAATATAGATGCGAAAAGAAGAAAAAAAAACAGAAAACATGAACTTCAAAATAAAAAAGAAAACCCAGAAAAATTAATAAAATCCTCAAAAAAAAAAACCCAGAAAAATTAATAAAATTAATTCTTAAAACTCAAAAAAAAAAAAAAAAAACATCGAATTCCTCCAAAAAAAAAAAAAATCCAAAATCTAAAATCAATAAAAACAGTATAAACCGAAATACATAATTAATATTGATATTTGTTAAAAAAAACAATAATTAATTTTGATATTTAATTCTCAAAACTCAAAAATAGAAGAAAAGAAAACCCAAATTAGATGTACAAGACATGCAACAATTTCGATTTACAGATCTAATTTGTAACAACCCACCAGCAATTAAACCACAACCAAATCAACCCACGAATTCCACCAAAAACAACAAAAAAACAAAATAAAAGTAAGAAAAGAGAGAAATTACCTCGAATTTCACCAAAAACCCCCGAAATTATGTTGAATTTCGGTTATAAAGGTCAAAATCGACCATGACAACTCTAGATCTAGAGTTTTCATGGTCGGGCGGTAATAGTTGGTGTCGGCGGCGGCGACGGCGGTCGAAAGAGGTGAAGAGGAGGGAGGGGGGCGAGCGAGATAAGAGAGGAAGATCTTGCATGTCCTCGTGCATGTCGTCTTCGTTGTTGTTGTTGCGGTGTTAAGGAGATCGAGAAGGAAATCGAACAAGAAAGAGAAGGAAATCGAGATGGAGATCGAACAGGAAAGAGAAGGAGAAGAGAGGAGGAATGAGGAAGAGAGAGAAAGGAGGAAGGAGGACGGAGTGCATGAGAGAGAAAAGAGGAAGGAGGAGAGGAGAAACGGCTGAGGGGCTAGGGTTTGGGAAAAGGGGGTGGGTTTCATAAGAAAAGGCCGGGTTTTTTTTTTTTTAAATAGAAAAACCACCGGTTTGAACCGGTGGGCTTAATATTTTTCCCACCGGTTCGAACCGAACCGGTGGCAATACTAATCCCTCAAAATCCCGCCCATTTTTTCCCCTATTTTTGCCACCGGTTTTAGAAATCCGGTGGCCATTGAGCGATACCTTTTTGCTTTTTTCTACTAGTGAAATAATTGCCAAAATTAAATAAAATTTCAGGAATATAAATAGAAATCCTCCCCATTGGAGTCGCCAAAAAACTGTAGGGAATATTTCAAGCATTATGACCCCAAACTTGAACCCCACTGTGATCATACACTAAAGTACGGTGGCATTCCAAAGGGAAAGAAAAGAGCAAATAGAGTCGCCAACAAGTTTTAGGAACTTGTAAACCCAAAAGACAATCCAAAAGGACCATCAACTACTCCATAAGGTCTTGAACCAAACGGGGTCCGGGGATGATGGTACGAATCCAATCTACAAAAGAAAGGACCCGTCCTATAAAATAGGCCTCTACTTTGTTCTGCTCGTATTCATGTGCGCTTTTCGAATAACATACAAACATTATATTGAACCTAACCTGTTTATCTATGTTGGTTGAATATTAATGCACAAATAAGACTATTATTGGCGATCACTTGAGTTAAAATCACATTAGCCTAAACCAAATTATTAATTATCTTATTAAGCGTGATTACAAGTACAAATTCCCTTTAAACCTGCATAAAAGGCGTGATCAAACAATAAGAATATAAAATATATCAAGCAACATAATAATAAATCAATAACAATAATGATGATAATAGCATGATAAGGCATAATAAAGCTTGATAATAATAGCAAGATCCTAGGCATGATACTAACAAGATTAATAACAAATCCTAGCATGTCACTAAGCGATAAAGATCAAAGCTTTAAACCTAACATGGTACTAACATGATATTAGAAAGGATAAAGGCACCCTAAACATGATACTAGAAAGGATAAAATAACATCCTAACATGATACTAGAAATATTAAACAATAATAAGCATGCTTTCTACGTTGTGAAAGAAATAGGGAGTAAGCTAATCTACTTACTTTGAAGCCTCGTACCTCTTTCTAATAACAAAATACACAAGTTAGTAAACTTCAATGAAAATAATAAAAAATAATTAAAGAATCAAATTGAAATAAAATTAAATAAAGTTTTGACTAGTTTTGGACCAAACCCTTAGAAAATATTAAACCTTGCACGTCTAGGGTGAAGGCAACTTTGAATTTGGCTAAGAGACTCTAAGTCTTGTGAATGCGGAATATTGTGTTTAAAAAGATTGGTTTAGAAAGAGAGAGAAAGAATAAGAATTAAGTAATTCTTAATGAGAGTTGATAGAGAGAATTGAGTAAGAATTGATGAGAGATGATGAAAGTTGATAGTTGATC
Source organism: Chenopodium album (assembly GCF_948465745.1). NCBI lineage: Eukaryota > Viridiplantae > Streptophyta > Magnoliopsida > Caryophyllales > Amaranthaceae > Chenopodium > Chenopodium album. The sequence goes on along the minus strand of NC_137860.1, from coordinate 19,464,389 downwards.
ATGATAACAGAGATTCGGGACCCTATTTATAAGGAAATAATCTGGAAAATCATAGAATTTGATAAGGAATAAAACTCCACTCTGTCGCCAGAAAACTAGACCTGTCGCCAAAGATTAATCTTGTCGCCAGGCGACAGAGTCTGTCGCGAGGCGACATACCTGTCGTTTGGCGACAGAAACAGTTTTTTCGGTTTTTGTTTTTATCATATCTTTTGATCCAGAAGTCCAAATAAGTCACATATCGTTCGAAAGATCTTAAAGTCTACTTTCTAATTCAATTAGAATCAGATTAAAATATGTTGTAGATAAAAAGATAGGGACGAAATAGTAAAAGGGTGTCAGTTTTGGATAGAGTTTCGTATTCTTTTCATATCTTTTTCGTTATAGCTCGGATTTAATATTATAATATATCATTGGAAAGATAATTTCAAGATCTATCGAACCTTATAAAATTTAGGTAAAAAATATGAGGCACGAAAGTAATATCTAACTATCTTTGAACATCTTTAAATCCGAATAGAATTAGGAAAGTTTTAAAAAAGGAAAGTTTATATTCAAATCAAATTCTATGATCTTATCTTTTCAAAAAAAGGATAATTAAGATATTTTAGAAACTTATAGAAGATTCTAATCAATCCTTATTAGTTTAGGAATAGGATTAAACCTTTGGACCCTCCTCATGATCATTGGGTCGTAGGTAAATCCGGTTTGGGCCCAGTTTAGTATTTTGGCCATAACTTCCTCATTATTCATCGGAATTGGGCTTATAATATGTCGTTGGAAAGGTCTTTTCGAGCCCCATCCAAATACACCATTATTGGACCTTAATTATGAACCAAACTAAACTGGTTTGGCTATTTTCAAATAAATAGAGTTATTTTCAAAAACAGAGAGAGAAGAATTTTAATAAAACTAAACCGCAACACTTGACTTTCAACCACTTTCACCTAATTCGATAATGGTTCGACGTGAAAGGCATTCATCACCGGGTTTGGTTTTGGGGAGACACAAATGGGTGTCTACAGAAGCCCCCACTTTGACTGAGTTTGAAGAAACCTAGGTTTCGAAAAACGAGAGTCAAAGTATCGATAGGGACGGAGAATGATTCAAAATGTTATGCAATTCCAAATCATTCTTATAACGCCGATACCTGCAAAACAATCATTAGTTAAACAGATAAAAGAGTTAAGAAACGCGTATCTTGCACCGTCGAGCACACATCTCTAAGGGTAACCATTTTGCTGTTGCTTTTGTTGTTGTTTGTGACAACCTTCACAGTGCCTCGTGAACGCCATCATTGAAGATAATCGTATGTCGTCGCCTTCAATATTCTTGGTGACAATCCTCCACAGTTTTTTAGGAACATCGTCGAAAAATAACTGTATGTCGTTATCTTCTAGGTTGTGGCCGTACGTCGCCACGGCAGTGCGTCGCCGCTGTAGACAATCTCTTCTTTACCTAGAGGGACCGTCGAAGTTGACCTTGCTTCGCCCCATCCAACTACACCATTATTCGACCCTTATCATGGACCAAAATAAACTGAATTGGACGTTTTCATGAAATAGAGTGGGTTTTCGAAAACAGAACGAAGGATTTTAATAAAAACTAACCGCAACACTTGACTTTTCACACTTTCACCTCATTCGATTATGGTTCGATGTGACAAGTATTCATCACTGGGTTTTGTTTTGGGGAGACACAAATGGGTGTCTACAAAAGCCCCCACTTTGACTGAGTTTGGAGAAACTTATGTTTCGAAAACAAAAGTCAAAGTATCGATAGGGACGGAGAATGATTCAAAACGTTCTGTGATTCCAAATCATTCTTATAACGCCGATACCTGCAAAACAATCATTAGTTAAACAGATAAAAGAGTTAAGAAACGCGTATCTTGCACCGTCAAGCACACGTCTCTGAACGTAACCATTTTGCTGTTGTTTTCGTTGTTTGTGACAACTTCCACAGTGCCTCGTGAATGCCATTGTTGAAGATAACCATATGTCGTCGCCTTCAATATTCTTGGTGACAATCCTCCACAGTATTTCGGGAACATCGTCGAAAATAACTGTATGTCGTCATCTTCTAGGTTGTGGCCGTACATCGCGACGGCAGTGCATCGCCGCTATAGACAGTCTCTTCTTTATCTTGAGGGACTGTCGAAGGTGACCTTACTTCGCCATCTCCAAGACTTGTGACAACTCTCCACATCCTAGGGAACGCTGTCTGTCATTGCTGCTACATCTCGAGCTTTTCCTTGAATTATGGTGACAATTTTCACAATCTTAGCGAATGTCGTCGAAGACCGCCTCATCACGAACCTCTCTTCTCAAATCTAGGTGACAACCTCCACAATCTTAGCGAATGTTGTCGAAGATCGCCTCATCACGAACCGCTCTTCTCAAATATAGGTGACAACTTCCACAATCTTAGTGAATGTCGTCGAAGATCGCCCATCTCGTGCTATCTTCTCAAATCTTGATGACAACTTCCACAATCTTAGCGGACATTGTCGAAGATTGCTCATCTCGTGCTATCTTCTCAAATCAAGTGATAACCTTCACAATCTTAGCGAAAGCTATCAAAGACCGCTTCATCTTGAATCGTTCTTCTCAAATCTAATAATAACTTCCCCAATCATAGTGAAAGCTATTGAAGGTCGCTTCAACTCAAACCGTCCTTCACAAATCCAAGTAATAGACTCTTTTTAATCTTAAAGCCCCCTGTTGAAGACTTCGTCTTCTTGAACCTTCAAATCATCTTCCATCCTAGGAAATCGTTGTGAACCGTTACTTTGGTGCTTGCGATGAGCCAATACTTAGGCGCTTTAAACTAAGTGAGACGATCATTTGTCAGGTCGATTATTTAATGCAATCACAATCAAGCTAATTAAATCATGTCAATTTTGCTTAAAGGGGCTAACTGGCGTACCAAGGAACCCAAAATTTCTGAGCGAGGTCTATATGACCACATCATGAAGCCATGTGACCTGTCGCCGCACCAGCGCAAGCCAAGACCTTCTGTCGCCGCAATATCGTTCTGTCGCCAGGCGACAAACCTATCGTTTGGCGACAGATTCCTTTTCCATTTCTACTGCTGGTGCTGCTGTTCATTGCCTGGTTTCACTCCGAACTTTTAATTTGGTCGTTTCCTTACAACCAAATCCGCTCAATTCTTTTTGCAAATTAAGGCTCTTCACCTATGATTTACCGATCCATATAATTTTTGCTCGAACTCCTCTCATCTTGAAAGAATCTCATATATCTATACTCGCGGTTTTTCGAAAAAATCCGGGAATATTCTTGCTCACTGGAATGTACCTGCATCTATATTTTAGACTATAGGACTTTGCTAATCTTTATTTTATCTTAAGGTTGACCTAAGGCTTAGTGTTGCTTGACTCATTTATTCGACATGACTTAACTCAAATCGTTTGACACATGTGTTAGACTCCACTCGATGTACATGACTCGTGTGTGATGTGCGACTCGAAAATGCAAAAAAGTAAAAATTTTCCGTCATTTTTGTGGAGGGTACCGACTTTCTCCCGAAAAAGAAAGACGCGAAAAAGAATCGAAGTGTTTGATGGTGCATGTTGAATAAGCTTAATCAAGTATATGCATTTGATACTATCCCTCAAGGTGCAAGGATTAATTCCTCCTAAGCTATCTTAGTTGACTCGATTATGAAAGTATTTGGGTAACTTAGGCATGGAGGCTAAGCACTTCATACTTCCTGATACAATGATGATTATAAGTAATGTGTGATATGACAAAGCATGCTTCAATGTTATGTTAAGACTTCATGACAAAGGGTTCCTAATTGGAAGTCTATTTAGTCATGTATCTGTGATGTGTGTGAAAGTGACACTAAAGTTAAGCTGCAAAGGCTAAGTGTATGGAAAAGTATTATTTGATAAGAGTCAAATAATGATGACTCTTAGGCTAGGTAGGCTAATGTTGTAAGGATCAAGCCCCCAAGTCTAGCTCTAAGTGAATAGGGATGAGCATTGGAGATCCCTTGACATGATCATGGTGTGAGTGTGTGAATGTGAAAATGAATGCATTTTTGTTATGGCCGCACCTCAATGTGAGATTGCCTACGTATCCATTAGGAATCACGCCAAACGTAGCTCTAGCCGAACCTCGCACAAGTGTGTGTATACCTCAAAAAGGTCTTTTTAAGGGTTGTAACGTGGTCAGGCTAAAGGTTAGGGAAAAAGGGGATAAAGGATCAAGACCCTAGATAAGCCCCCAAGGTGTGCAACCTTGCTTTTAAATCTTTGTATTTTTTATGCTTGAGTTTTCTCTCTTTTGAGCTCTCTCTTTTTTTGTTTGCTCTTCTTTTTTTGCTTTTGCATTTTTCATATTCGCATTTTTTTTATAAGTGTGGGCAATCTCGATCATGCGGTCTATCACTCACTTGGCATTCATGTTTCTAAGGCACGGTACCGAGCACTCGATAAAAGACGCAATCTGAGACATGTTCTTATCAAAGATATTTTCATATTATAGACATTGGAACACTTGCCCTTTTGTACACTTTTATTTATTATTTTTTTTTGTATCATTTTTTTTTATTTTGAGATCACTCAAGCTTTTCATATTTGAAACTTGCATAAGTTACACACCATCCCATCCCAAGGTTAAGTAGATGTGGGTTGAAAAATGAAAGGTCTATCGTTAACCAAGCTCAAGTGGTTTATCAAGAAAAGGATTATATATGTAAAGGGTGAAAGATATGATATGGCTACAAGGGTGCCTCAAATCATTGGTATACCTTGTGCTTAATTCGGCGTTTTTTTTTTTTTTTTTTGACAATGCAATGCAATGATCATATGTGAGGGAAGAAACGCTCATTTTATTAAAAGGGAAAAAGAAAAAACCTATGTAATAAATCTAAGGTAGACAAAGGGTGCCTATGCTAGACTTTATTGGGGAAAGGAATTAAAAAAAGAAATAGAAAAAAGAGGTCACGAAATCTTGTCGTCGAAGCTCGCCTCTCGTCTTGTGCTTTATCATCACCCGGTCTTCTTGCCGACTGGAGGTATAGGAAGCTTGTTATTGTCGATCAAATATTGGATGGCCTCCTTTAGCTTCCAACAGCTCTCAGTAGTATGACCCCTACCTTGATGGTACTTACAATGTGCATCTGGATTCCAACTAGGCAATCTCTTTTCAGGTGCGGGATCTTGAATAGGTCCAATGGGAGTAATGAGCCCCTTAGTATGGAGTCGATCGAAGGCAACATCATAGCTCATCCCAATAGGAGTGAATTCTTTCCTTAATTCTTTCTTAGATTCTTGGTTATTCGTGGCTAAGACTTGATTGAGGTCAAAGGTACTAACATTGTTACTACTGTAGGTGTTTTCAGAAGAAGAAGGATTGTCGTTCTTCTTTCCTTTCCAGCCACTTTGGTTACTATTGTTAGTAGTTTTTTGTTTTGCAAGGTCATCTCCAGTCTCTATGCCTATGTCATAGACTGCCTTGAAAGTGTTCAAGTTGTGTTGGTATCTCAAATGTTTCGAATACTTCTCTTGTAAATTCTTGATAAACAACCTCACAGCCTCCTTCTCAGTAGGGACTTCAATCATATTAGCGGAAGTTTCCCTCCACTAGTTGAAAAAGGAAGTGAAACTTTCATTTTCTTTTTGTCTTAGCATCTCAAGCTGTCTATGGTCAGTTTCAACTTGAATGTTGCGTTTATATCTATTGATGAAAGCATTTTTTATTTCTTCCCATTTGGAGATCTTCTCTTTGTCCAAAGAAAAGTACCATTGTTGACATATAACTTCTAAAGACAAAGAAAATACAGAATGAAATGCTTTTCTATCTATACCTTTAATGTTCATTATAGTTTCAAAAGCTCTTAAATGAAAATAAGGGTTATCTATAGCCTTAAATTTAGGGATGTCATTGGGATTGAACTTCTGTGGGAGAAGGTCCTTATCCACCGAGACCCCTTGGGAGCTAATCTCTTGGAATCTAAAGTCGTTGGACAGCTTGCCCAAGCTTTCCTGGATTAGGTCCATTTGTTTCTGTTTTTCAGGATTACTTATTTGCAGTGATAAGTTTTGTAACATCTCAGCCAAGTTGGCTACCTGTCCCTTGACCTCATTAAGTTCTTCTTGACTAGCCATTGCCTTCTTAGCTTTCCTTTTCCTACCGATTGGTTTGTCAAAAAGTAAGACTTGAACAAAAGTGTTGTCCTTGATTAAACGCCCTTCTTTCCTTGACCAAGTACTGTAGAAAGGGAATTTAGGGATAAGTTTTATATCAATTATTTTGACTCAAGCTTTATTCAACATGCAATAGATGGGAAAAGATTATGGAAGAGTGAGAGGTATGATATGCATGGGGAAAGAATGTAGTGAGTGGGAAGATGATGGAGATGGAGAAATATTGAAGAATTAGGAATAGAATGAATCCCCCAATTCAAATGACGGAAAAACGATTCATGCATGAACCTAAGACATGGTCGTGATAACATATACAAAGTGTGTGCTAAGACTAATGAGTTTAGGTGACATGTTAAGACTTGCGTCATGACCATGTGGCTAGAATATGTGACTAGACTTAAGCAAGGACTAAGTTAAGACTTCACGTATGTGCATTAAACTGGACAGGCCGTAGTATTTTTGTCATAACTTTTGATATGTGGCTCTGATTGGGACGAAACCAACGCCTAATTAAAGTTAAAACTCGGGGCTACAGATCCATAGGTTGTACGACTCGTGGTGCTTCCTAGAACTCCGGCTATGACCAAAACAAGTTGACGCATGTGCAGTATGCGGGAATAAAAATCCGGGTTGACTAAAAGGAACTATGACTCGACTTAAGGATTATTCATTAGTTCAAATTAATTAATTAATTAATTAAACAAAGTCTTTGACTCTTAGTGTATGACCATTGGACTTTAAGTGCCTAAACCCAATTAAATACTTAAACATGGTTTAAACTGATCTACCGATTAATAGACTGTTAATTAGACTTGTCGTGATGACTCGAGTAAGAAAACTGGACTGTCGCTAAAACAACAGGACTGTCGCCACTGTTTAGAGCCTGTCGCCAGACGACAAAATTGTCGCCAGGCGACAAACACCAAACTGTAGCGCCACAATACAAATTTCTGTGCCATTGCTGGAACATTAATCTGGACTGTTTCCAGTAATTTTACTCTAAATGGACTTGCCTAAAGTCGTACTAAGTCGAATTGATTAATTTATTAGCCTTTAATTAATTCAAAATTAATTAATTAGACAAAGTCCTTTTAGTCATTATTCAATTTATTTAGTCTTTAACACAAGTCAAACAAACGGTTAACACATATATAATACATACAAGCAATGGTGCACAAGTAGTTCACATAGTCACAATATGATGAGTTTGCATCCTAATCATGGTTCTAGTTCTCTAAAGTTCGAGGATATGGGCTAAGCCGAAAAGGTCCATGGTTATGAATCCATATGCATTGCACACAAGCCTACCGGGAGGGTTGGAGCGAATGGACAGGATTCCGCGAGTTCGTGATGAAATCGAACTCGACACCATGGTTTGGTGGATTCACAAACTTTGCACGTACCCAAATTTGAACTTTGCACATGATAGTGGGATATTCCATTGGGCAGGTGAAGCAGGAACCCCCAGAGGGTTATTTCCATATGTAGAACACATATGGGTTCAGAAAAGTGAGAAAAGGATTAATCAATAAGCAAAATCAAGCCAACAATGCTAGAAATGGTCAAAGCAAGAAGGCAGACCCCTGGCTCGGTATTGGAAGAACTTGGCGCCAGACTACAGGGACCGTCGTCGCAAAAAAGCTCCTGTCGCCAGGCGACAGAAACTTTTTACGGGCAACAAGCCCTGTTTTCTAGACGCTAGTTCCTACATGCCTTGGCAAGTTTCTGTGTTCTTCGAATTTTCCAGATTTCGCATCATCTCTTCGATTCTAGTCATGAAAGATATTTCTCAAATTTCCTACGTGTAAAATTCCTATGGATTGACTCATGGGGTGCTCCCATGAGGACCTTTTAATGCATATGACAATAATGTTAATCAAATCGCGCACATGAAATACTTAGAATTTTTCGAGTCTCATCCGCTCATTCTAAACACTAGGGGAAAAAACTAGTTGGCCACCGGTTCAAAACCCCCCTATGCCACCGGTTTTGAACTGGTGGTCAGTTGGGGGGTGGCAAATCCTAGAACAAAAGGCCACCGGTTCAAAACCGGTGGCAAAACTGCTAATTGCCACCGGTTAACCGGTGGCATTAATTATTTTGGCCACCGGTTAACCGGTGGCAATATTAATTGGCGCTTTTTTTTTGGGTATTTATTAGTTTTGCCACCGGTTAACCGTTGGCAATATGATGAATAATTATTTTTTTTTTTTTTATTTTTTTTTTCACTTGAAAAATAGTCAGAGTTATGAGTTCATATTTTTGGTTTGCTTAATTCACTTGAAATATGAGTAACTCAACATCAAAATCAACTAAACTTGTAAATGAAATATATAATAGGAAATAAATTTATCATTAAATTGTTATTGTACAATACCCAAAAAAAAATAAAAAAATTTTACAACATCAATATAAAAAAAAATTACAACATTAATATCTTCTTGATTCTTCTATGTGGAGTCATAAACTAGTACCTGCATAATTAAAAACACCAAAATTAATTAAACTTACAATATAGATGCGAAAAGAAGAAAAAAAAAACAGAAAACATGAACTTCAAAATAAAAAAGAAAACCCAGAAAAATTAATAAAATCCTCAAAAAAAAAAAACCCAGAAAAATTAATAAAATTAATTCTTATCTTAAAACTCAAAAAAAAAAAAAAAAAAAAAACATCGAATTCCTCCAAAAAAAAAAAATCCAAATTCTAAAATCAATAAAAACAGTATAAACCGAAATACATAATTAATATTGATATTTGTTAAAAAAAACAATAATTAATTTTGATATTTAATTCTCAAAACTCAAAAATAGAAGAAAAGAAAACCCAAATTAGATGTACAAGACATGCAACAATTTCGATTTACAGATCTAATTTGTAACAACCCACCAGCAATTAAACCACAACCAAATCAACCCACGAATTCCACCAAAAACAACAAAAAAACAAAATAAAAGTAAGAAAAGAGAGAAATTACCTCGAATTTCACCAAAAACCCCCGAAATTATGTTGAATTTCGGTTATAAAGGTCAAAATCGACCATGACAACTCTAGATCTAGAGTTTTCATGGTCGGGCGGTAATAGTTGGTGTCGGCGGCGGCGGCGGCGGTCGAAAGAGGTGAACAGGAGGGAGGGGGCGAGCGAGATAAGAGAGGAAGATCTTGCATGTCTTCGTGCATGTCGTCTTCGTTGTTGTTGTTGCGGTGTTAAGGAGATCGAGAAGGAAATCGAACAAGAAAGAGAAGGAAATCGAGATGGAGATCGAACAGGAAAGAGAAGGAGAAGAGAGGAGGAATGAGGAAGAGAGAGAAAGGAGGAAGGAGGACGGAGTGCATGAGAGAGAAAGGAGGAAGGAGGAGAGGAGAAACGGCTGAGGGGCTAGGGTTTGGGAAAAGGGGGTGGGTTTTATAAGAAAAGGCCGGGTTTTTTTTTTTTAAATAGAAAAACCACCGGTTTGAACCGGTGGGCTTAATATTTTTCCCACCGGTTCGAACCGAACCGGTGGCAATACTAATCCCTCAAAATCCCGCCCATTTTTTCCCCTATTTTTGCCACCGGTTTTAGAAATCCGGTGGCCATTGAGTGATACCTTTTTGCTTTTTTTACTAGTGAAATAATTGCCAAAATTAAATAAAATTTCAGGAATATAAATAGAAATCCTCCCCATTGGAGTCGCCAAAAAACTGTAGGGAATATTTCAAGCATTATGACCCCAAACTTGAACCCCACTGTGATCATACACTAAAGTACGGTGGCATTCCAAAGGGAAAGAAAAGAGCAAATAGAGTCGCCAACAAGTTTTAGGAACTTGTAAACCCAAAAGACAATCCAAAAGGACCATCAACTACTCCATAAGGCCTTGAACCAAACGGGGTCCGGGGATGATGGTACGAATCCAATCTACAAAAGAAAGGACCCGCCCTATAAAATAGGCCTCTACTTTGTTCTGCTCGTATTCATGTGCGCTTTTCGAATAACATACAAACATTATATTGAACCTAACCTGTTTATCTATGTTGGTTGAATATTAATGCACAAATAAGACTATTATTGGCGATCACTTGAGTTAAAATCACATTAGCCTAAACCAAATTATTAATTATCTTATTAAGCGTGATTTCAAGTACAAATTCCCTTTAAACCTGCATAAAAGGCGTGATCAAGCAATAACAATATAAAATATATCAAGCAACTTAATAATAAATCAATAACAATAATGATGATAATAGCATGATAAGGCATAATAAAGCTTGATAATAATAGCAAGATCCAAGGCATGATACTAACAAGATTAATAACAAATCCTAGCATGTCACTAAGCGATAAAGATCAAAGCTTTAAACCTAACATGGTACTAACATGATATTAGAAAGGATAAAGGCACCCTAAACATGATACTAGAAAGGATAAAATAACATCCTAACATGATACTAGAAATATTAAACAATAATAAGCATGCTTTCTACGTTGTGAAAGAAATAGGGAGTAAGCTAATCTACTTACTTTGAAGTCTCGTACCTCTTTCTAATAACAAAATACACAAGTTAGTAAACTTCAATGAAAATAATAAAGAATAATTAAAGAATCAAATTGAAATCAAATTAAATAAAGTTTTGACTAGTTTTGGACCAAACCCTCAGATAATATTAAACCTTGCACGTCTAGGGCGAAGGCAACTTCGAATTTGGCTAAGAGACTCTAAGTCTTGTGAATGCGGAATATTGTGTTTAAAAAGATTGGTTTAGAAAGAGAGAGAAAAAATAAGAATTAAGTAATTCTTAATGAGAGTTGATAGAGAGAATTGAGTAAGAATTGATGAGAGATGATGAAAGTTGATAGTTGATCATGAAAACAGAGATTCGGGACTCTATTTATATAGAAACAGTCTGGAAAATCATAGAATTTGATAAGGAATAAAACTCCACTCTGTCGCCAGAAAACTAGACATGTCGCCAAAGATTTATCTTGTCGCCAGGCGACAGAGTCTGTCGCGAGGCGACAAACCTGTCGTTTGGCGACAGAAACAGTTTTTGCGGACTTTGTTTTTATCATATCTTTTGATCCAAAAGTCCAAATAGGTCATATATTATGTCGTTGGAAAGATCTTGAAGTCTACTGTCTAATGTAATTACAATCAGATTAAAATGTTTTGTAGATAAAAAGATATGGACGAAATAGTGAAAGGGTGTCAGTTTTGGATAGAGTTTCGTATTTTTTTCATATCATTTTCGTTATAGCTCAGATTTAATATTATAATATATCATTGGAAAGATAATTTCAAGATCTATCCAACCATATAAAATTTGGATAAAAAATATGAGGCACGAAAATAATATCTGACTATCGTTGAACATCTTTAAATCCGAATAGAATTAGGAAAGTTTTAAAAAAGGAAAGTCTATATTCAAATCAAATTCTATGATCTTATCTTTTCAAAAAAAGGATAATTAAGATATTTTAGAAACTTATAGAAGATTCTAATCAATCCTAATTAGTTTAGGAATAGGATTAAACCTTTGGACCCTCCTCATGATCATTGGGTCGTAGGTAAAATCCGGTTTGGGCCCAGTTTAGTATTTTGGCCATAACTTCCTCATTATTCATCGGAATTGGGCTTATAATATATCGTTGGAAAGGTCTTTTCAAGTCCCATCCAACTAAACCATTATTGGACCCTGGGACCAAAATAAACTGAATTGGACTTTTTCATGAAATAGAGTGGGTTTTCGAAAACAGAAAGAAGAATTTTAATAAAAACTAACCGCAACACTTGACTTTTCACACTTTCACCTCATTCGATTATGGTTCGATGTGACAGGTATTCATCACTGGGTTTGGTTTTGCGGAGACACAAATGGGTGTCTACGAGTATCATGCCTAGGGAACTACTAACAATGTTTTGATGATGATTATTGTTACATTAATCACATGTTGCTTGATTATTCATAATTTATTGCTATTGCTTGATCACACCCTTTTTTGCAGGTTTAAAGAGAATTTGTAGTTGAAATAAAGCCTATCAGATAATTGAATTTAGGCTTAATATGAATTCAATTCAAGTGATCACCAATACTAGTTAGATTTATTTGTACATTAATAACCAACCAACGTAGATTAAACAGATTTAGGATTAATGTGATGTATGTATGTTGATTGAAAAGCGTGCATGAATATCATAAGAATTAAGTAGAGGCCTATTTAGGGTGGGTTTGGCTTCTTTTAATTAGGTCAAATTCGTACCATCATCCCCGAACATCTAGTCATGGCTCCGGACCACTATATGGTGTAAAATGGGGTGTAACCTTCATACCCGCTAACGATTTACAAATTCCTTAAACTTGTTGACGACTCTTTTTCTCTAGCTTCTTTTCCTTAGAGCCCTGTAATGCTTAAAAACATGATCCACACTAAGGTGGAGTTATAATTCCCTACGGATGGGACTCGAACATTGTGTGTGTATTACAAGAAACTAAACAAAAGAACCATAACAAATAAATTTCATTTACCTGTATTAGAAAGTTAAAACTGCTTTTAGGGCACATGAGGGGTAATATGAATTCTTAGTCATGCCTTTTGGCTTAATAAATGCACCATCTTCTTTACAAGAATAGATAGATGTTATGTTGAAACCTTTGTTAAGAAAGCGTATGTGTTCCAGTGTTCTTTGATGACATTCTTCTCTACAACAAGAGTATTACAAATCATTGGCAACCCCTTATAAAAGTATTCAAGCTTATGGTTGAATATTCCCTATAGCCAAATCGAGTAAATGATTTTTTTTTGTAACCGAGAAAGTAGAGTATGTATTTGGGGCATTTCATGTTTGGAAATAACGTAGAGACTGATACAAGTAAGGTGGCTAAAGCTAGTTCTTGGCCATGTCCAACTTATGTCAAGGATCCCTTAATTGTTTTTTGGGGCTAGATGGCTACTACATGAAGTATGTACAAGGGTATACATGGAGTTGTAAACCCCTAACGGGTTTGCTTAAAAAAGGGTTCTTTTGAGTGGACAAACAAGGCTCAATAAGAAGCTTTTGACCAACTGAAGGCAGCACTAATTAATGCACTAATCAATGCACTAGTGTTAGCTATACCTGATTCTTCCAAGCAATGTAAGGTAGAGACATATGCTTAAAAACTAAAATTGGTGCAGTGCTTATGTAAGAAAACTACCCACTAGCTTTTTATTAGTAGATATTTGGGTCCTGCCTAAGTGGCAAAAACTCTCAGTTTATGTGAAAGTCGTAGTAATGGTGTTTGCAGTACATAAATGGGTGCAATATCTATTGAGGGCCCATTTTTTTATCAGAGAAGACAAAAAAAGTCTCAAATGGTTTTTACAACAGAAGATGTCCACACTATTCCAGCAGTTTTGGCTTTCAAAGCTTATGGGCATTGACTACAACATTCAGTGTAAGTTATGGAAAGATATTTAATTTCTTTTTACAGATGCTCTTTCCAAGGTGCACGGCTCTGAAATTTTGTTGGTAGCTATCATAGTGGTAGATTTAAACTTAGCTAACAGTGAGAGGGCCGTGCAAGCTATGATAGAATTGAAAACACTAAAGCTAGTGGTTGGTTCAAACTTAGAAAGGGAGATAATTTACAAGGTTTTTACTTACAAGATGGCTTTATAAAGAGACATGGGAAGATTATGATGGGATCAGATGAGATGCTAAGCCATAGTTTGTAGCATACTTCTTTACATGCAAGACTTTTACAAAGTGACTAGACTTAAAAAGGTTGCATGCTATATTTTATTGGAGGGGCATGGCTAAGGACATCACTTCCAGGCATCAAAGTATGTCACTTCTACTAAATCTATTGCAACCTTTAATTTACCTACTCTTGAGCAAATTTGAATTGATACCTCTATAGATTTCATAATTGGTTTGTCTATGTCCATGAGTAAGAATGTGATCTATCTTTGTTGTAGTAAACATATTGATTAGATATGCTCATTTCATGGCACACAAGTACCCCATTACTGCTATTTAAGTAGCCCATGTATTTTTAGACTAAGTTGCATGGCTGGCCTAGGAGTATAGTAAGTGACTGACTATCTATATTCTTATCCAATTTGGAAGGGCTTATTCTCTCTAAATGGTACAAGATTTCTTCTTCTTCTTCTACATATCATCCATATGGTCAAATCGAGGTTGTGAATAGATGTTTGGAGATATGTCTTAAGTGTATGTCTAGTTAAAGGCGAAAGGACTAGTGTAAAAATTTACCTAAGTGGTGGAATACACTCACTATCAATTTTCTTCTTCTATGACAATTTATGAGGTTGTTTACAGTCATCCGTCTCCTATTCACTAACCCTATCTTCCCGGGGAATCCAAAAGTGTATTGGATAGAAGCATGGGAAAGAGAGAAGTGGTATTGAAGACACTCAAAGAAAGCTTGGCTCAAGCTTAACATAGAATGAAAGTTCAAACTGATAAAAAGAGGTTTGAAAGAGAGTTTGATGTCAATGATTGGGTCTGCTTGAAATTGTAGAATTACAGACATTAATAACAACCATCTGCTAATTACTTAGGGCCTTTTAAGCTACTTGACGTAATTGTGAAGCTGGCTTACAAGCTCCGGCTCCCTAGTTCTGCTAGGATTTATGATGTATTTCATGTCTCACAATTGAAGCCTTTTTGGGGTGAACTCCCTGCAGTAGTTGTTATTCAATCAGATTTTAGTGAGATTGCACTTAGACAGTTGTTGCCTGATGCAATTTTGGCTCGTAAAACTATAAAGTTAGCTAAGTCAATTCAAGACCAGCTACTAGTTCAATGGCATAACAACCCTAGGCATGAAGTTTCATGGCTTGACAATCTTGATTTTGAAGCTCCATTCCCTGGTTTCTATATCTCTACGACTCGAGGGAAAGTACTTTTAAAGGGAAAGGGTATGATACAGTATGATAGAGAATCATAAAAATAATAAAAAAAAATTGAATTATTCATTTGGGGCGTTGACTTTTCTCTCTTCCCTCTCCTTCCATGGCAATTTGATTTAGCTGGTTTTTCTTCAGCTTCATAGATTTTACGGAAATTTCATGAAATACCCCTGAGTTATTTTTTTACTCACCATATACCCATGAAAAATTTCAAATTCACCATATGTCCCTGAGTTTTTAAAAAATGTCACCAATTGCCCAAATGACTAACGGACGTTAACTCCGTTAATCATTAAGGCTAAATTTGCCACATGGCAACCTGTGATTGGTTGTTATTTATATAATTTAAATTTTAAAATAATTATTTAATGAATCATAAAAAAGATTTTTTTAAAAAAAATAACTCACCCACCATAACCACAACCATCGCCCAGCCCCAGCCACCACCCGCGCCGGCGCCACCCCAAACCCGACACAAACCAACCCCAGCGCCGGCACAAACCAACCCACGCTGCCACCAGTTTCCGTCAAAACCCGACACAAACCAACCCGCCAGTTTCCGTCAAAACCCCAGCGCCACCCCAAAACCGACACAAACCAACCCGCGCTGCCACCCCACCCCACCGCTACCCCAAACCCGACGCAAACCACCTACTCCCCAAACCGACCCTTCATCTCTTCCTTGAAATCCCCTCCCCACCGTGTCGGTGTCCGAATTCCTATCCCCATGCCAGCGAACCCAAGCCGCACCTCCTCGCAGTCGTGTCCATTCCGTGAACCACCACGCCAGACCCAAAATCAAAACCCTAGATTTGATTTTTATGGTTTCAATTTTGGGGTTTTGGTGTTTAAGGGTGGTGGTTTTTGGCTAAGAGTGTCGGTGAACCCAAACCCCCCTCCCCCTGCCATCTCCAACCCCATGAAACACCGCGTCGATTACCAAAATCAAAAACCCCAAAAACTGAAACCTAGGGTTTTGATTTTGGGGGTTTAATGTTTTAGGTGGTGGTTTTTGGCTTTGGTCAGCAGTAGCAGTGTGGGGGAGGGGATTGGGTTGCCGACGAGCGAGATTGGTGGAACCGGCGGCGCCACTGTGTAGTGGGGAAGCTGGTGGGTGGCGGTTGTGGGGAGGTGGCTGGGTTTAGGGTTCGCCGGCAAAAGCAGGTTGGGGTTAAAGGTGTTTTTTTATTTGAAATTTTATTTTAGTTTTTTTTTTGAAATATATATATATATAGTATTTAGTGAAATAATATTCAAAAAATAACCAATTAGATCTAGCCACGTGGCGTACTTAACCCTAATGACTAATGGAGTTTAACATCCGTTAGTCATTTGGGCAATTGGTGACATTTTTTTAAAATTCAGGGACATATGGTGAATTTGAAAATTTTCATGGGTATATGGTGAATAAAAAAATAACTCAGGGGCATTTCATGAAATTTCTGTAGATTTTAATGGGTCGAAAGAAGAAACAATCCACCCCCACACCTCAAAATAACTTGCCTCAATCTAGTATAGCTCCTTTGATTGCTTTGAATGATAATTTGCATGTTTGTGGTTCTTCTGGATCTGCTTCGATTCCAGAAAAAGATGAGGATCTTTAAGAGTTGGTCACTCCTCCATCTCATCTGGTTCATCATTCAGTTGGGAAGATTACCAGAGTAGATTTGAAAGCTCTTGAGAAGTTACATGCATAGAGTGCTCACTTGAACAAATCCAGTGAAACAGTACCAGATACTATTCCGATGGATTCTAGTCCTAGTTTTGCTGGAACCACCACTGGGATTGATATAGGAAACACTTCCGAAATGTTTTTTGGCTGGTGGTAATGATCTCAATTTTGGATCTCTCACAAGGCATGCAAATCCAACAGTACCTTGGGTTTTGCCGTGTAGTGCTCCATTGGTTTCTAAGTCCGATTCTGCTTTAATTCCTTTGGGTAATGCTTGTATTGGTGTTAATCAACCACCTGAACAACCTGAGAAACAACCTTAGAGTAGCAATCCATGGAATAAGGTTACTAAGGAGAAACTTATAGCCAAGGGTATTAGTCTGTCGTTTGTTGCTCCTGTAATCAAGGATAGTAAGACTGTAGCTCAACTTCAAAATGCATAATTGGAGCAGGGCAACAATAACTGGAGAAACCCCATTGTTTTCTAAGTCTTGGGGTATTATCCCACCATTGCTGGTGTACATAGGTACATTTCTGATGATTGGAGTAGTATTCTTAAACTTGATATTTATTGGCATGATGATGGTTATTTCCTAATTAATTTGCAATATTATACTAATAAGGATAGTATTTAAAATGCTGGACCTCATATGTATATGGGTAGACCTGATATTGTTAAATCATGGTCTGAGAAGTTTAACTTCCATTATGAAGTGCTTAGAACAGTTCCTTTATTGGTTAAGTTCCCTAACCTGCCTCTTAAATGCTAGGGTGTTGAGATTCTTAGTAGATTGGGTAGTGTTGTTAGGGTTCATATTTATGCAGATGAATGCACATCTAAGCAAATGAGAGTCTCCTTTGCTAGGCTTCTCATTGAGGTTGATGCTACCAAACCTCTTCCTTCTAGTATCTGGGTTGAGAGTCATGTAGGTGATCTAATTGAACAAAAAGTTATATTTGAATGGACTCCACCCTTTTGTAAAAAGTGTAATCTGGTTGGCCATAACTGTGACATCCCCGCTAAACCACCAGCTAAGAAAGATGCTGCTAATAAGCAGTCTATAAAGGAACCAGTTAAGGTTTGGGTTCCAAAAACTCATACTGCCCCTGTCCCTGCTACTTCTGCTCCTGCTCTTGCCCTTGCAGTTGTTCTTGCTATTGCTGGTACTTCTAGTAATGGTGGTGCTGCTATTATTACTCCTGCTCCTACTGCTCACCAGCATAACTCAAATGATTAGAGAATAGTAAGGAGGAAACATAAATAAAAGTCATAGTTCTGCTCAGGTTGCTACTAAAATTGCTAATTCAAACTCATACTTTGCTTTGAATGGCGCTTTTGGATTGTTTCCTAACATGGGTGATGGTTATCACCCTCTTGGGTCATGATAGTCCTCACATGGAACATACGAGGTCTTAATGACCTCATTAAAGTGGCTGATGTGAGATAGCTGCTTTATAAGCAAAGTGTAGATGTTATTGCTCTTTTTTTAAACTAAAATAAATAAGATGAATCAGGTGACTATTTTGAAAAAGATTGGTAGAGGTTGGGTTTGGACTGATAATTAATCATGTTCCTAGAAGGGCAGGATTTGGATAGGCTGGAGGATTGATAGGCTCACTCTTAACGTTCTAGTTGTTAATGAGCAGTATGTTCATTGTATTATCAAATCTAAGGACTTTCATAAGGAAATTATTTTCACCTTTGTGTATGGGCTCCATTCTATTAATGACAAGAAGGATCTTTGGGCTGGTATTAAAGGATTAAATATCCCTAATATCCCTTTGCTGTGTGCTGGTGACTTTTACTCTGTCTAGAATACTGGTGATAGGTTGGGATTGATGTTATGAGGTTAGGGAGTTTAAGCAACTTATTGAAGATAAGGAGCTTCTTGAGATTAAGAGCAAAGGTTTCTTTCATTCCTGGTCAAATAAGGCTCGCTCAGAGCCTAAAACTTGTACTAGGATTGAAAGAGGCTTGGTTAATCAATGCTGGCTTAATCATTATGCGAATGTCGAGGCTATTTATTTAGCTCCTTCTTTGTCTGATCATAGCCCTTTGCTTTTTGATGTTTTTTCTTCTCTCCCTAGTAAAGTGAGGCCTTTTAGATTCCTCAATTGTATTGCTTCTCATGTTGATTTAGATGATGTTGTGAGAGGAGCTTGGGATAGCCTTGGTTATGGTTCTACTATGAGTAAAGTCTAGAATAAGCTGAAGCTTGTCAAAGCTAAAGTGATTGACCTAAACTCTAAGTACTTCAGGAATGTGGACACTAGAATTGATGCTGCTCAGGTAGCCTTGGTGGAGCTGTAGGTCAAACTAAATGATGCTTTTGATCTTGCTTTAGTTATTTCTGAAAATGATTGTATTCAACAAATGAAGTATTGGAAATCTGTCTAGGAGAATATTTACAGGAAGAAATCTAGAATTGATCGGATCAAATTGGGTGATAGACAAAGTGTTAATAGAATTGATTCTATTTACATTTCTTGTACTATTTTGCAGAAGAAACCTGATGAAGTTGAGCATGAGATTGTTGGATTTTATAAAAGTTTGATGGGTTATGCTGCCAGCTCTCTTCCTACAACTGATTGATGTTGTTACTTTAAGAAAAGGAAATAAATTGTCAGCTTCTGGTCAACAATTGCTTACTGCTGTTGTGACCACAGTTGAGATTGATGAAGCTATTAAGGGAATTAAAGCCACCAAAGCTCCTAGTATGGATGGTTTTAACTCCTACTTTTTTAACAAATCCTTGCATATCGTTAAATCTGACATTTATGATGATGTTTTAGAGATCATTAGAACTGGAGTAATGTGTAAAGCTTGGAATTGCACAACTATTACTCTTGTTCCTAAAGTTCGGAATCCTTCTTTTGCTAAGGATTTCATGCCCATTGCTTTCTGTATAGTGTTGTATAAAACTATTTCAAAGATCCTCACAACTAGACTTGCAAGGATTATAGGGGAAGTAGTTGATGAAACTCAGGCTGGGTTTATCCCTAGGAAGCATATATGTGACAATATTATCTTAGCTACGAAGCTGATAAAAGGATACGATCTCATAAGCATATACTCCTAGATGTTTGATCAAAGTTGATTTGAAAAAGGCTTATGATTCTATTGAGTTGAGAAACTGTTTTGGTTGAGTTGGGTTTCCCTGGAGTTTTCATTGGTTGGATTATGAACAGTAATACTACAATTTCCTTTTCTATTCTTATTAATGGCATCCCTTCTTCTCCTTTTATTGATAAGAAAGGGCTTAGACAGGGTGATCCCATGTATCCCTTTCTTTTTGCTATTGGTATGGAATAACTCTCCAGATTCTTACATGATGAACTTGATTTTGTCCCTAATTTCAATTTTCATCCTAGATGTGAAAAGTTTCATCTTAGTCATCTTATGTTTGCTGATGATCTGTTGTTGTTTGCCAGAGCTAATGAATGTTCTGTCAAGTTGCTTCTTTGGGCTTTCAATAAATTTTCTCAGGCTTCTGCCTCTCTACTAATTTAGACAAAAGTGAGGCTAATTTTGGGGAGAGCTCTGATCATGTTCAGACAGTGCATTTTCAGATCCTGGGTATGGTTCCTGGTTCATTCCTCTAGGTGTACCTTTTTCTTCCAAAAAGATCACAATAAGGCAATGCAAACCCCTATAGATAGAGTTACACAAAGGATCAATGGTTGGGTTGCTAGGCATTTATCTTATGCTGATAGGTTATAATTGGTTAAGAGTGTTTTATTTGGGGTGCAAACTTATTAGAGTCAGATTTTTGTTCTTCCCAAAAAGATTATGAAAGAAATTGAAGCTAGATTTAGGGTTTTCTTGTGAGCTGGTTAGTCTAATCCTTCTAATAAATCTCTAGTTGCTTAAAGCTCAGTGTGTTTTCCCAAAAAGATTTTGAAAGAAATTGAAGCTAGATTTAGGGTTTTCTTGTGGACTAGTGAGTCGGGAACTTCTCAATGGCGACCCTTAACTTATGTAACACTGAAATGGTGACCCTTTATTTTTTTAAAATCACAAAAATGACCTCAATTATAAAATTAATCCTACTTATAACATTAATGATGGTTTTAGGGTTAATATGATTAACTATGGTAAGTATCAAAAGAAAAAGGGTCAGACCCCCTTTTATAAAACATCGAGTCCTCTGTTTTTCCCTATTCTCCCAAATTCTCTCCTATTCATCACGATTTCACCATGGGAGAACCTTAAGCAATCAAGCTACGCTTCTGTAGATAGGGTTTCTTGATGTCAGGTTCTCAGATTCAAGGTCCAATCTAGATAGGGTGTATTACAAGTGCAGCATTTGTCATTATTTTTGTCGAAGAAAACATCTTGATGAATGTCGAAGGGGTTGCAAATGGCGTTTGTGATGATTTTTGCAAGAAGATTCTTAAAATTGCGTTTGGTTTGGCGTTGTTTTGGGTGCTAATTGCCCTGGTTTGCTGAATTTAGTTAAAGTAATTAGGAGCTGGAATTAATGTAAACCCTAGATTTATGTAATTTGGGAGGTTTGAAATTATGTAATCGTTAGGTTGATTGAGATGGTGTAGTACCTAATTTTCCCTAAATAAGTTGTAATGGTTTATGTACTACTACTATTATTCTGAAAATCAAATATATGAAGTTTTCATTTTGCTGCAAAATTCTTTTGTATTTCCTCATGTTCTTTGTTTGGATAACACATAATTTGGTTTGAAATTGAACAACACATCAAAAGTGTAAGCTTAAGTAACTAGATAATACATAAATAGGTTTCAAATGTTTGAAATGTAGCAAAAAATTACAAGCACTTGCTGAAATATGTAGCTATTTCCATCTAAATTCCCCAAAAAATTACAAGTAGTTGCTTAAATAGCCCAAGGCAAAATAGTCGGCCAATATATATAAGTACTATTGTTGTGATAAAAACCTAAGTGTACTTGCTCTAGTCTTCCTCTGAACAGGTTGTGATGATGATGTTGCAGCCTTCCCCTTGCTTTTTGCCAATGCTCTATCCTTTGCAGTAGGTCCACCCTTGCATGTACCACTACTAGTAGAAAAAACTAAATGGGAAGCCCCAATTGGCAAGCGGTTTTTCAAATCCGCTTCGAAAGACCCAATTTTTTTTAAAAAAAAACTCTTTTTCAAAATGGCAAGCGGTTTTGGCGCGAACCGCTTCCCATTACATGTATTGGCAAGCGGTTTGGGGTTTAACCGCTTCCCATTTGTTATAATGGTAAGCGGTTCAACCACGAACCGCTTGCCAATTAAAAAAAAAAACCCTACCCATATTATAATCTATCTCACGCCTCTTTTCCCCATTCTCACTCCTCACCAGTTCTCTCTGCTCTTTTCTCTCTCCATTATCTCTTTATCAGTTTTTCACTCATCTCCTCTCCTCTCTTTCTCAGTTTTCACTCGATCTCTTTCTCATTTCTCCATTTTTCAGTTTCTCACTCTCCTCGTTATTTTTCTCACTCTCTGTCACCCTCCTCTCCTCTTGATCTGAAGTTAAATTTGAGGAAATTCGACCAAAACCCCCCAATTAAATTCGAGCGAATTTAGAGTACAATTTCGAACAAATTTTGAGAAAATTCGAGCAAATTCGAGCAAATTCATGCATGCGTGAGGGTTTTCGAGTTTTTTAGGTCAAATTCGACCATGAAAACTCTAGATCTAGAGTTTTCATGGTCGAATTTGACCTTTAAAACCATAATTTCAAGCCAAAATCTTCGTTTTCATAGCCTAAAGGTGCGTTTAAGGTGCTTGGTGGTGGTCGTTATACGGGATAAAGGGGCTGCTGGTGGTGATACGGGATAAGGGGTTGGGATTTGGTTTTTTTGGGTGGTGAGGTGGGTTACGGGTTTATGAGGGTTGGTGGTGAGGTGGGTTACGGGTCGGATCTGGTGGTCGGTGGTGGTCTGGTGTATGGTGGTGGTGCGCATGGATCTGGTGAGTGGTGGTGGTGGGCTGGGATCTGGTGCGCGTGGATGGTGATGCTGGTGCTCGTGGGTGGTGAAGAGCCTTGTATTATTTTTTTTATTTTAATTTTTTTTTTTTGAGAAACTGCCTTGTAATTTTGTTACTTGTATTTTTTTTTTTAATATTTTTTTTAATGAAATTGTAATATTACATCAATAAATTAATAAAAATATTAATATTTTTACATATATTTTGTTTGTGTATCAATTTAAGTGAAAAAAACCAAAAAAAAATTTTATTTTTATTTTTTATAGGCATAATGGGCAGCGGTTTTGGCGCAAAACCGCTGCCCTTTCTCTACAAATGGCAAGCGGTTCAGAACCGCTTGCCATTTAAAAGGCTATTGGCAAGCCCCCTAAGAGCATGTGGTTCAAAACCGCTTGCCATTAGGGGGTTTGAACCGCTTGCCATTTAGTTTATTCTACTAGTGTACCAGCATTGTGACCATAAGCTTGGCAGTTGCTGCACTTAATTGTCTTGCTTCTCTTGCCTTTCCTCTCTTCATCATCTTCCCTTCTCCTTTCCCTACAAGGTTTTCCCACTCCCCTTTTCATGGTAGGAGCTGAAATTCTTGGCATGTCAGATGCTGGCCATTGCTCATTGTCAGGAATGACCTTGATTCCAGTTGCATAAGTTTGTTTGTACTTTCTGCAAGTATACCATTCATGTACAAAATCCCTAGGGTCTAGTCTAGCATGTAGAATGGCTCTCATCCCATGTTTGCAAGGGATTCCACAAATTTGCCACACACCACACAGACATTTGTTTTCATTAAGACTTACAGTAAGGATGGACTTACCATCTTGAATCTCATATCCATCATCACTAGGATATGCCTTACATGCCCTATACTCTTGTGTCATTTCTTGCAGCCTCTTGAATTTGTTAAGACATATGTTATTGTCATTCAATTAGCTGCCTTTTGCTTCCTACTACACAACCTCACCATGATTGTTCTCCTAATACCTAAAACAACACAATAGCAGTATAAATAAGTCAGATCTGAAGCAATAGCAGGTGAACATGTGATGGAAGTTATCATTGTTACCTTGTAACAAAGTTAACATAGGTCTTGCTCTATCGACCCCTAGAGTAGCATTAAAGCTTTCAACAAAATGACTTTTGTTAACATCACACTTGATTGCCTCATTAAACTTGTTTTTAGTCCATGTGGACTGGTCTCCAACCTTTGAAAGCCATATCAATGCAGCAGGGTTGACTTTCTGAAGTTGATTCATAGCTTTTTTAAAAGTAAAATCAAAATATTGATGAGTGACATTTATGGCACTCATTTGATCTCTTTTTGGATGAATTTCATTTCATTTTATTACTCTTTTCTCTAGTTTTCCTTAGTTTTATTCTTAATTTCTTCATTTTGTACTTTTCATAGTTAGTTTCTCTATTTTGTGAATTTTCTAGTTTACTTGTTATTTTTCCCTTTTATTTGCTTTTTCTCCTTTGTTTGTAGGTTGTGATTGATTGTCTAAGAATTCCCGAGCTTCCTCTCCATGGTTTTTCATTGCTTTTCATGCCTTATGCTTGTGCAAAGAGTTTCAAGTTAAGGGGGATCCGAGGAGCAAGCTTCAAGACCTTGGTTATGCTCTTTTCATGGCTTATGTTCTTCAATAATACCAAGGAAGTTGTTGCCTACCTTGTCCTCCATCACCATCATCTAGGGTGTTTGCACCCCATGAGCAAGGAAGAAGAGAAGAGAGGAGACTTACCCATTTTGGTGCGGGCGCACAAGGGGAGTGTGCGGCCGCACATATGTCGAGTGCGGCCGCACACCAAGTGCGTGCGGGCACACCTTTCTAGGTGTTTCCCGTGCGCGCCTTTCTCTCTCCTACGTGCGACCGCACCGGCGTGGGTCTATTTTTGGGCGACATTTCCGACCTCTCCTTTGTATATATAGTTATTTCCTTTTGTTTTTGTAGGAAGTTTCATATTAGAATTAGATCATATTCTTTGCTTAGTTGAGAGCTTCTCTCTCTAGATCTAGGGGTTAGTTTTAGGAGTAGATTTTAGAGAGAGAAAGAGAAGAATTTCAATGGTGATTGAGAGATTGAAGATCTAATGGTGACAATTGTATTGGAGATCTAATCTATTATAAATGAGCATTTCTAAACTCTATCTCATTTATTGTTTTGTTTAGTATTCATGTTTGGATTGTTTGATTTTGATTGGATTTTGATATTTGATGATTGATGTTTGATAGAGTAATTGTTCTTCTTTGATTGTTGATTCTTTGATTGTTGATTATTGATTTCTTTAGTTTTTGGTTGATTTGATGATGTTTCTAGAGTAGTTGTTTGGTTAGGGATTTGGTGAAGCTTATATTATGTAATGGATTGATATAGATTGGGGATTTTAATGGAGTTGATGATGTGATTAAATTGGTTAATTGATTTTGTGCATGTGTGTGTTTGATTTAGGCTTGATCACCCTAGTTATTCACACTAGATTGCATTGTAAGTTCACATTGACACGGACCATTGATTTGTGGCTTGCATTTACACGATTGAGGTGTCTTGTGATGTTTGCTAGCTAGAGTTTATCGTAGTTGACGCTAGTTAGACCTCTAGGAAAATAGCTTGATGTGCTCTTTTGGTTGCATAATAGATCCTCCCTCACATTGCTTGACTTACTCAACTTCCTAAACCAATTTTCATTGTTCATTGCTATTATAAGTGAATCCTAATCCCTAGCATTCTATTTGTTTGGTTTCTTTGTCTTAGTAGTTGATAGTGTCCTCTTTTACCCTTCGTCTTCTACCTAGCTTAGGCACATAATTGGAAGCACTTAGACATTACCATTCCTTTGGGTTCGACTCTTGACTTACCTCTATACTTGTATTTAGGTTTATTGAGTGTTTATAAATTTTGTTTGGCTTAGGAGGATTAGTCCAACGACCTAATTTTCCCACGTCAAAATGGCGCCGTTTCCGGGGAACGGTTTCTATGTTTGAGTGTTTTTGATTGCTTGAGTCTAGGTCTTTTTGTATACTTTTTCTTTTATTTGTTTTTGTTTTCTTTGTCAAAATGGCATGTTTATCTTTTTCTCAACATGATGATGAGCCTTTTTGTGAATAGCCTTTTTGTGAATATTTCAATAGACTTAAGGAGTTTCTTGACTATAATTGTTGTAGTCTTTGGGAAGCTTGTGAGATTTGTTATCATGGTTTAAATGAGCAAACTAGGGATATAGTTGAAGGAATGCATAATGGTAATTTTAGAGCATTTTCTATTGAACATGCTTGGAAATTTTTTGTTTGGTTTGCTTGGGAAGTCTATAATAAGGGTAAGCGTGCTTCTATTTTTTATGCGCAATGTGTTAATTCTTCCAATGTTAGCATGATTTACCATGATGTGTCACATGACCCCATAGTTGAACCTAGAATAAATGCTTTCAATTCTATTTCCTCTTTTGTTCATGATAATGTGTTGCATGCTCAAGCTAACAAATCTCATACATTTGAAAATGCCCCCAACCCCCTATTTGATGAAAATGCTCATGTTTGTATGATGATGATCCCACCTTTGGTTGTACTTCTTCTTCTCTTGTTGAGCCTCAATCTCCTACCCCTTTTGAATCTCTTATTGCTACCTTGGAAACTCAAATTAGGCATATTGAGCTTCGTGATGATCTTGGGCCTAAAAAGGAGTCGACCCTTAATTGTTTGAGAAATCAATTGGAGATGATGAATAAGAGTGAGGAGCGTTTTGAGGAGGGAAGAAGGAGAAATGAAGAGCTAGAAAGCCAATTGTCATCTTTGATGCTTATGTGTGAAAGTTACAAATCCAATGTGTGTGTTGAGGGTGATGATGATAATTTTGAGCAACCAAGAGTGTGTGAGGATCCTATTGTTGAGCATAGGAGTGAAGGAGAGAGAGTCGAGAGTGATAATGAGTTTGATGAAATTTTAAGTCTAGACATCTATTCCTTTGTTGATTGTGATGAGTTTCAAGTGTATGAATGTGACTCTTCTATCCATGAGTATTTGGACTCGTTTGAGGTTATATCAAATGTGTTTGTTGAGTGCATAAGAAATAGCCATATCCTTTTAAGCAAGTTCATTGATGATGCTTCATGGGAGAGAGATAATTTTGAAATTAATTTGCCTCCATTCATGCATAGTTTTAAGACTCTAGGCTTTAAGGAAGTTGAGGGAGCTATTGTTCATGAAGGTAGTGGAGGAGATTATGTGGTTCCTCTTGGGAGTTGGATGTTTGAGGGAGATGGTGATCATGAGTGTTCTTCTTTTGAGGACTCTATGATTGATTTTCATGCCCTCATTGGCAATGTGAGACCTTGTGCTGAGGGAGTAGCTAACCCTTTACCTATTTCTCATACCCCTTTCTCTCAAAAGTTTAACCATATCCCCTATTGCCCTATTTTTCTCCCTTCCTTTGTTGGTAAGCCTATTGGGGACCCTTTTGTCTATGAAGATTTGAATGTGGCTCATTTTTCTCCAATTTGGGAAAAGGGTGATGTTGCCACCCAAAAATATTTTGAGGAGAGTTTGCCTTCTTTTTCCTCTTCTTCTTTTTCTTTTTCTTCTTATTTTGTTGAGTTTTCTTTTGATTCTTCTTCCTTCTCTTGGCATCTCTCTCCTCATAGGTGTGCACTATGCTTGTTGCATGCCTTATTTTTGACATGTGCACACTTACTTTCTTATGAAATGTGTAGTAGTGCATTTGACAAGCTCTTGCGTGCGTTGAATTATTATTTTACTAGAGCGGTCAAGCTTGGACCTTAAGCAAGCCTTTCTCGAGAAGTAACTCGTGTGTTAGATTAGATTTTCCTTTTCTTTTTTTTAATAGATTTTCTCTCATGGAAATGTTTGTGTGCCTTTTGCTAGGTACATGACTTGATATACTTTGGTTCTTCTATTTGGATCAAGAATCAAAGAAGGTCGACTCCTATCTTTGCGAGCATATGGAAACAAGGTTCAATTCTTGAGAAATTAGCTTTGAAAGGTTAAAATTGGGTCATTTGCGGGTATTTTCACCCACCTCAAATCCGATAATATCTTTCCTTGCTCTTTCTCTATTGGTTGGAGACTTGTTGGACATATGTTGGTTTGTTGGATTGATCTCCTTGTTTTCCCCTCCCATGGATTATATGGTTTATGTTTGAGTGTATTGTCTCATTCAAGCTTGGGGGAGGGTATTCTATCATGTTTGGTGGGATGTTGATCCTTATGTGTTATGCACCTTTGTATATGCTTTTCCATGTTTCTTATATTTTGAAAAACTCCAAAAAGATTTTTGTTTCTATCAAGGCAAATTTGCAATGTGTTTTGTTTTGTTCTTGCTTTGGACATAATAACATTTGGACTTGTATGGTTGAATACTTTTCTTCTTAAATGGTAACGGTGTGCACGGTTTGAGAGTATGCTTGGTTGATTCTAGGATAAAGCATGCTAAGGTAGTTGGTTAGAACTAGTGGGAACATGAAGCCGGATTCAACTTGTTTGTGGCACGTTTGGTAGTTGCTTCCTACAGTCAATTTGATGCCAATAGTGAGTTTTTGCTACTGATGAGTGACATTTATGGCATTCATTTGGTTCCTTTTTGGATGATTTCTATTTCATTTTATCTCTCTTTTCTTTAGTTTTCCTTAGTTTTATTCTTGTTTTCTATATTTTATGCTTTTTGTAGTTAGTTTCTCTATTTAATGCTTTTTCTAGTTTACTTGTTATTTTTCTCTTTTACTTGCTTTTTATCATTTGTTTGTAGGTGGTAATTGATTGTCCAAGAATTCCCGAGCTTCCTCTCTATGAGCTTTCATTGTTTTCATGCCTAGAAATGGGGCAAGAAGCTTCAAGTCTAGGGTGGATCCAAGAGGCAAACTTCAAGGCTTTGTATATGCCTTCTTTATGGCTTATACTTTTCAAGAAATTCAAGAAAGTTTCTGCCTACTTTTTCCTCCATCATCATCATCTAGGATGTGTGCACCGCTTGAGCTAGGACGAAGAGAAGAAGGGGGAAAGACCCAGCCAGGTGCGGGCGCACCAAGGGAGTGTGCGGCCGCACATTGGTCGGGTGCGGCCGCACACCTGGTGCGTGCGGGCGCACCAACCTGGGTGTGTCCCGTGCGCACCATTCTCTCTCCTCCGAGCGCCCGCACCTACGAGGGTCTATTTTTGGGCGTCAATACCGACCTCCTCTTTGTATTTATAGTTATTTCTACCTATTTTTAGAAAGAAGTTTTTTCTGGAGATTGAATTTGATAGTTAGTTTTGGGAGAATTTTAGAGAGAGAAACTCAAGAACTTTAGAGAGAGAAACTCATGATTTTTGGTGATTGCTCAAGAATTCCTCATTGTATTTGATCTTTAGATCAAAGTTTTGTAAGGATCTTCTTCTTGATTTCAATACAAGTTTGATTTTAGTTGATTTCATTTGTTTTCCATGTTATTGATGATTGATTGTAGTATTGATTGAATTTTGATTGATTTTGATTGATTGTTGGTTTAATCTTTGATTTCAATTATGTTGATGATGAAATTGATGATTGTTGTAGTTTTGATCTTGATTCTTATGGCTAGTGAGTAGTTTCCTAGCTAGGGAAATGGTGAAGCATGTTTGAATAATGGATTAGAGTAATTTGGGGATAATTGATGGAGTTGATGATATGATTAAATTTGGTTGATAATTCATGTGCATGTGTGTGATTAATTGAGGTTTGGCCATCTTTGATTATTTGCACTAGATTGCATTGTGAGCTTGCTATGATACGGACCATTGATTAGTAACTTGCAATTTCACGATTGAGGTGCTTTGTGACGTTCCCTAGGTAGTGTTTAGCGTAGTTGACGCTAGTTAGACCTCTAGGTGAACCATCTTAGTATGCTCTTTTGGATACATGATGATCTTCCTTCATATCACTTGACTTAGTTGGTTTGACCTCCCAAATTACCATTTTCCATTACAATTACATGTGGATCCATTGCCCTAGTGTCTTTAGATTGATTTCATATAAGTTCTTGCATCATTTAGCTCTAGCTCTAGTTTCCTTCATAAACCCCTTTTACTTGACTTCGAAATAGCTTGACTTAGACATTGTGCATTCGACCTCCATTCCTTTGGGTTCGACCTTGACTTACCACTACGCTAAATAGGGGTTTGTTAAGTTACAAATTTAGTTTGATTGGGTGGGGTGGTAGCCCAACGACCTACCGTTCTCCTTCCCATCAAAATGGCGCCGTTGCCGGGGAATGGTGCTTTGAGTGCATGTTGTTGTTGAGTCTATTTCATTTCTTTTTCAAAATACAAAAACATTTTACACTTTAGGCTACACTTGTAGCAGTGCTACTTATATTTTCTTTAAGTTTTGTATGCATAGGTCTCGAGATCGCTCATTTGTTCCCTTTGATCCGGAGATTGAAAGAACTCTCTCAAGGAGGAGAGTAGCAAACAAGACCTTGGATTATAGTTCCTCAAGCGAAGAAGAGATTGAACAAGAGCAAGTCATGGGAGAACAACCAAGAGTTGCCTTGAAAGAATTGGGAGTACCCGGTTCATATAGGTTCGAGAGCGGCATAGCTTCACCTACAACACCGGCAAACGACTTTGAAATTCGGCCGGCGATGATCACCCTAATAAAGAGGAGACAATATAGCGGGGCAAAGAACGAGAGCCCATTGAACCATCTTAAGGAGTTTGAAAAATATTGTAACACGATCAAGGTTAATGGAGTGTCTCAAGAATTCATCCGCCTTAAGTTGTTCCCTTTTTCTCTCTTAGGAAGGTCTTTGGAATGGCTAGACAAAGAGGTGAAGCCCAATTCATTGAGAACTTGGGATGATGTTACTAAAGCTTTCTTGTCCCGTTTCTATCCTCAAAAGAAAACGGCGGAGGCAAGAGCTTTAATTCAAGGATTCAAGCAAAAGCCAAATGAGAGTCTTTATGAGGCATGGGAGAGATTCAAGGAGTACCAAAGAGAGTATCCTCACCACGGAATTCCAACATATCAATTGATCCAAATCTTCTACGGTGATTTGAGTCCTCAAGGCAAGGCATGCCTTGATGGAGGGGCCGGTGGTCCAATCATGAACAAAACCGAAGAAGAAGTTGTGGACATAATAGAGGATGTGGTGACTTACTATAGAGATTGGCAAGATGGGGAAAGAGATTCTTCAAGCAATCTTCGTTGTATTCGGTGGACCATCTCAATGCCATCAACAATCTTTCCTCTCAAATGACAAACATGGGAAAGGAAATGACGGCGATCAAGGCCAAGTTGGAGAGTGTTTCTTCCTCTTCCCAAGCTCCAAATCTTCCCTCCCAAATTAAGGGGAGAGGTACTTCTTCTAACTCTCAAACTCCTTCTACTTCACATAATATGCCTATGGGATGAATGTGTTGATGAATTTGACAACAATGAGTGTGAACATGTTAATTTTGTGTCAAACAACAATGTTCAAAGGTTTGATAATCAAAGAGGCCAATGGAATAGGAATTACCAAAACCAAGGCAATTTTGAAAACTATAATCATAATGGTGGTTATAGGAACCAAGGGAATCAAGGTTCTCGTGGTAACCATAACCAAGGTTATAGTGGCCAAAATCAAAGCCAAAATTATGGTAATCAAAACCAAAATCATGGTAATCAAAACCAAGGTTATGTAAATCATAACCAAGGTAATGGTAACCATAATCATGGTGGTGGTAACCATAATCAAGGTTATGGTTCAAATCAAAATAGGGGTAATTGGAACAATCAAGGAAGGGAAAATTTTCAAAACAACGCTCAATGAGGTCCCCCACCCGGTTTTGTTCCAAAGACTCAAAGTGAAAATTCCTATTCACAACCTTCTTCTCCTAGGACTAATTTGGAGGAGTTGATTGATAATCAAACCAAGATCATTAACACCTATATGGCGGTTAGTGATAAGAAATTCAATGAGATGATGACCCACAATAAGATGCTTGAGACTCAAATTACCCAATTAGCAAGCACTATTAAGGATTTTGCTAGTCCTTCATCTTTGCCTTCCCAAGGTGTTGAACCAAAGAAACCCGTGTACTCTATTGCCACAAGTGGTGGAAATGATTTTGATGAGGGAGTTTCTTGTTCAAAAGAGGAAAGAGATGAGAGTGGTGCTATGGAGAATGAAGTGGAGAGGGTTGAGTCCAAGGAAATTTATTGTGAGGTTGAGGAAAAAGAAGAATATGTTGTCGAAAAGATGAGTGAGGTAGAGAGATTTCCCGATCTACCATATCCCCAAAAATATTTGAGATTCAAAATGGATGAGCAATTTGGGAAGTTCCTTGGAGTTCTTAAGGAAATTCATGATTCCACACCCTCTACCGAGCCAATTCCCGACATGCCTAAGTACTCCAAGTTCCTTAAGGAGATACTAGAGAAGAAGGAAGATTTTGATGAGGGTAGTTCGGTGGAAGGAGGGAAGTGTTTTAGTGCTCTTATCCATGGTGAGCTTCCGGAGAAGATGGAAGATCCGGGGAATTTTTCAATCCCTTGTCAAATTAAGAAAATGGTTTTTGAGAATGCTTTGTGTGATCTAGGGGCTAGTGTGAGTATTATGCCCTTTTCGGTTTTCAAAAGGCTTGATCTAGGTGAGCTTCAACCATCTAATATAACACTTCAATTGGCCGATCGCTCTATTAAGCTTCCTAAGGGAAGAATTGATGATGTTCCTTTAAAGATTGGAGAGTTTGTCTTTCCCGTGGATTTTGTTGTTTTGGAAATTGAGGAGGATGAGCATATTCCAATCATTTTAGGGAGGCCTTTCTTAGCCACCTCGGGAGCTTTAATAGATGTGAAGGGAGGTCAAATCACTTTGAGATGTGGAAAATTGGAAGAGAGTTTTAAGTTGAAGCCAATGCATGAGTCCTTATCTTGTGTGCAAGATATAGCATGTGCTAGTCTTTCTCGTTCCATTGATGATATGTGCGTGATTGATTCTTCTACTAACGATGTTTTTGAGATTGTTGATGATGTTTGTGCAAGTCTTAATGATGTTAATGAAGAAGAATTTGTAATTCAAAAGCAAAGGGATGAGAAAGAAATTGAGATTCCAAATTGGTTCAAGCTTAATTTTCAAGATGAAGAGAAAGCCTCCATGATTAAAGATGTTGAAGTCAAGCCGAAGAAAAAGGCCCGTGACTCGAAGAAAGCAAGAAATAGAAAGAAGTTGAGAAAGGAAAAGGAAGAATTTGAAAAGAATTTTGTGAAGGTTTCATTAAGCAACGATGAGAAGTTGCTCAAAACTGAAGAAGATTTTGCTCTATCAACCACCTTGAAGAAGGTGGTGTTCTTTGATCCTCCATGATTTGGAGGAAGGGTCGATCTTAGGACCTTAAGCAAGCGCTTCCCGAGAGGCAACCCGGAGTTTCTAACTTTTTCTCTTTGATTTTTGAATTTTCTTAATTTTTTTTGTTTCTTTTATTTCTTTGTCTTTTCTTTTACTTTTCTACTTGATTGGATTTTTAGGATGACCTTTTGCGGAATTGGAATTCTACAAGTATGCATGATGAATGGAAGTTGTTCGTGGCACAAATCATATTTTATTCGATTTTAATCGAAATTTGAGGTAAAAAGGGTAAGAATTTTAGAGAGGTAAGATAGGAAATTCATGTTTTGAAAGTTGGAGGAAATTGATACTTAGTGAATTTTTGTGGTGAGCACATGAATTTTCAACTTTGAGGGCTTTGAAAATGATTTTAGCTACTGCCTATGTTGTTCCTCATCACCATCATGATTCATGTGCGCACCCAAATAGGCAGTAAGTATCAAAATGATGAGAAAAAGAAGGATTTAGAAGCGCCCAGTTTGTGCGGCCGCACACGAGGTCTGTGCGGGCGCACAGCCTGCGTGTGCGGGCGCACCAGCAGCATGTGCGGCCGCACACCTGCTGCCGTGCTCCTTCTTATTTTCCTTCTTCTTCTTCTTTTTCTCATTCCTTCATTCATCCTCTTTTAGCTCACGAAAACCTCCTTCAAACCCTTCTCCTTGTGCGCACCTCCAACCCCCTCATTCATCATCAAAAATCACTCAAATCCTCATCAAAATCACTCCATTTTCAATTAAAATCACTCACAAAGCTTTCTACACTACAAATTCCTCACAAATTGACCCAAATTTCACTCACTCTCTCTCCTACTCTTGGTGGCCGAATCTGGGGCTTTCTTTGTGGGTTCGAATTGGTTGCTCTAAGTTGATTAATCTTGCTTCTTTTATGGTATAATCACTAATCCTTGCTTTAATTTTGCCATTTATATCATAAATTTGCATAGATTGAAAATTTGTATGAGAATGAATAGTGTAGTATTGATTTTGTGATTTTTGATGCTTGATCTTGATATTGGTTGTGATTTGGTGATGTTTGTTGATTGATTTTGCATAACATTGTGTTGTTTATTGATTTTGTAATGATTCTCATCATTTTTGGTTGAAATCTTGTGAGTTGAATTTTTGGAGTATTGGTAGTATATGGTGATTGTGGTATTGGTCTTGTGGTTGTTCTTGGATTGTTGAAAAGGAGTTTTTCTTGGATTAGTGCTGTTGTGGATTGGTTTGGAATTGGTTTGATTGAAAAGAAGTGTGAATTTGGAGTTTGGCAATTTGGTAGTAAGTGGTGAATTTGGGTGTGGTATTCTTGGTTCATTGATTTTGCTCCTTGTTGGATATTGGTGATCTTTCTAAGCCTCTCAAAATGTCTAAATACCTCAAGAAGTTCACCAAGAAGCGGAAAACCGATGTTAGCATCGATGAACCTCCTCGCCCAAGTACCTCCTCTAGGCCTAGTACATCTTCTAGGCCTAGTACTTCCAACCCTTCCTCCACTCAAACACGACCCCCAACCTCTCTTCCCAAAAAGAAAAACTTCACCGACAAACAAAAGACCTTCTACCAAAACTTGAAGGAAGAAAGAATCCTAAAACAAACCCGCCACTACTTCCAACCCGATATGCTGAAGTTGGGTATTGATAATGATGTGCGGTCGTTGCTTCTAAATCTCAGATTGGGTTCTTTCATCACTGATGCCTACCGCCTACCGCACCTATAAGGAGCCTACTTTGGAGTTCTTGGCTACCTTAGAGCTTGTACCCGTAAGAGGGGTATATAGGCTGCGTTTCCAATTGTTCAACCACATCTTCGACCAATCATTGGAAGAGTTCAACGCCGCTCTGGATTTTGATCCCCATGGAGATATTGTCAACGTTGAACACTACATCTTCCCGGAGTATGATCAACACTCATGGTGGGAAGACATCTCAGGTGGTAATGAGTTTATCACCAACCGGGCTAAGATCTCAGCGGTGTACCAACCTTGCCTTAGGGTTGTACACCGTCTTTTGGGCTATGTTTTGTTCCCCAAACAAGAAATGGGGAAGTTGAGTAAGTTGGAGCTCAAGGTCCTTTGGTTGTCTACCCGCCCGGAGTATGTGGGCCGGTTGAACTTGGGCTATATCTTTGCCGAATATTGCTTGGATCTTCGCAAGAGGAGTACGGGAGAGATCCCATGCGGGGGCATGGTAACTAGGCTATTGACTCGCCTTCGCCTCGATGCTTATCTCCCATTTTGTAAGGAGATCGGGGATGCAACTTCTATCTACCTCGATATGCAACAATTGGGTCAAATCCAATTCATCTCCAAGGGCTTTAGCGAAGGGAGATATGAGTGGCTTAGGGGCAACGAGCATTGGTGCTACTTGCCTAACCCCAGCTTGACTTCTTTGGCTCGGATTGCCAACAATGTGTGGCATGTTCCCAAGTCCTTCCGGCATCCCAACTTCGACTCCGAGGAGGATGAGGAAGAAGATGATGAAGAAGAACAACAACATCAACAACAACAACATTATTCTCCACAACAACAAGCTCCTCAAGAGCAAGAGCAAGGGCAACATGCTTTCGCCAATGCGGATTTGAGGGCTCTTAGTGAGCAAATGAGTGTATTGAAAATCCACGTGGATGGCATGTATGATCAAGACTTTGGGGCCATCTATGAGCAACTAAGAGGTATTCAAGAGATGCAGCAAGGTATGTTTACACAACAACAACAAATTTATAAGGCGGAGGTTAACCGTGGGAACATTACTCCCCCGGTTAACTATCCGTACTTCCCTCCCCAACAAGGTGCTCTACCTTCGTATGGGCATCCTTATTGGTCGGGGCCTTCTAACCCCGACACCGAGCGTCGCTATTGTCCGGACGAGCACGGTAACTATGATTACAAGGCTCCGGGTGGTAGTGACTATAGGGGTGATCCTAACTACCCCCATGTCCATCCCAACCACCCCTTTGAACTCACTTTGCTCGATAACTTCACCCCTCTTGCTCCTTGGCAACAAGATCTTTTCAAGGGGTATTATGGGTGGCCCGAGGGGTACACCGGAGGATGGGAGCCCTACCCTCATCCCTTCGATGACCCCGAGCGCAACAGAGACCCCGATGGGGCCGGGCCGAGTGGGAGTGGTGGTGGTGATGGTAGTAGTTATTAGTTCCCTTTAGCTTCTCATGCTTTTTGCCTCCATCCCTTATATTTTTGATGCATGTTTTGTTTTGATTGGGATGTTGAGATGTATTTTTATCTAGCTTGGGGAAACTAATAACTTGCTCGGTGACCAATTTTGTTGTTGTGTACATATCTTAGTTGTTTGCATGTTTATTTTCATTCCTCTTGTTTGTTTTCCTCATTTTCTTGATCTCTAGGCTACTTTCCTTGTAGCTAGCTTGTTTGCCCGATTTGCTTGGATGTTTGTTGTTTGTGGTGATGTTTTGCTTGGCATGTTGTTGTTGATGATCCCTTATATCCAAATCCCTTAATCCAAAACCCTTTAATCCAAATCCCTTAAATCCAAATCTTGTAGTTTAGAGTAGTTCTTTAGTTAGTTTAGACTTTATTGTTTACTTAGCTTTATTTCTTTTATTCTTTCTATTCTTTGGTTAGTTTAGCTTTTCTTTCCTTTAGTTGTATATACTTCTTGCTTAGTTTAGTTTCCTTTTATTTGTTGTTTTCTTTTATTTGTTTTGAAGTTACTAACCATTTTCTTTGTTCATAGTTTCTTTTATTTCTTTTTCTCACTTGGTTCCTTGAAGAGCTTATAGATATGGTATGCTACGAGGTGGTTTCTAATCGCTTCATTTATCTTTGCTAAGCTTGGATACCCGGTGAGACCTTTCTTATTTTCTCTTTATTTTCCTTGGTTGCATAGAATAGGATTAGTTTAGGAGAAGTTGAATGGTTCGAGGATGGATGCTTGTTAACACGTAAAGTGTTTGGGATCGGTGACTTTGTTGTCTATCGATCACTTGTTTGTCGATTGAGAACTTTATGTGCTTAACTTGCTTTCTAGTCCTTTGCATGCTATTTCTCCTATGTTTTCCTTTTCTATGTCTCCGTTTCTTTTCTTTTACTCTATTTTATTTTACTTTTTCTCTTACTTTCCTTTATTTTTCGTTTCATTTTTAATGTGATTTTGAGGCATTGTTTTTCATTTCTTTTCTTATGAAATGAACCTTGTACATTGGACTTGTCTTTTGCATGATTTTCTTCCTAGGTTGTAAAGGTATGCACGGTTTGAGACTATGTTCGGTTGACTCTAGGATAGTGTATGCTAGGGTAGTTGGTTTGAACTAGGAGGATCATGAAGCCGGATTCTACTTGTTTGTGGTACGTTGGTAGTTGCTTCCTATAGTTGATTGACACCACTAGTGAGTTTTTGCCACAACCTTGTAAGGTTACTTGTTTTTCTAGCCTTCAACATTCCTTGTATGAGCGGCGTGGATCCTTGACTATGCAAACCTAATCTAATAAAGCTTGATGTATGATTCTCAAACACGATACCGAACTATCTAGGAAGGACAAAGGCACATTTTTCGGGGTGGTATTTTTCATTTTTGTTATATTTTGTTATTTTCTTTATTTTTGGGTTTACATTTGCCTTCTTGCAACCATTTGAGCCTTATCCCTTCTTTTCACGCCACATCTTTAGTTATTTGACCTTTTGTTTCATTTTCTATATTTTCTTGGTTTTTGTGAAGCAATATGATCATTTGAGATGAAGTTTGTGGTGGTTAAGTTGGAATTTTGGTTTTTATGTAAGCAAGTTTGTGATTTCATCTTCTTTGTGAATAATGGCAAATATATATGGAAAAGCCGTCCTACTTCTTAAAAGGCATGGACTAATAATTTGCATTTAGGAAAAGCCGTCCGAATTAAGCAAAAGGCAAGGACTTTGCAAATACAATATAAAAACACAAATAATTGAAAAAGTGAAAAATTCAAAAATATTTTGATGTATTCTTTTCTCCTACTAAGCATTGAGGACAATGCTTCATTTTAGCTTGGGGGAGAAGTGTGTACGCTTTTTGTATATATTTTTGTGAGTATAGCTTCAAGTAAGCTTGGGGGTGTTGTTTTTGTTTGGTAATTTCTTGATTGTGGTGTTAAGGATTGATCACCCTTTTGCTTCACTTTTTAGGAAAATCACCAAATTTTTAAATTTTAGCCTACCTTCACCCTTTATGCCTTACGTTACAACCTTGGGGAAAGACCTTCCGACCTACATAGTTGAGTCACTATTCGGGGGAGGGCATCATGGGTCATTGCCTAAGGAAAGGGGATGCATAGTCAAGATTGTCGAGTAGCCTTAAAATAATTCTTTTCCGGTTTCTTCGAGGAATCATTGGGACACTCACTAAGGGGAGATTTGAGACTAGTGGGAAGAACGCGGTAAGATTGTTTGGGATGAAAGTGAATTGTGATAACTAGTTCCTATGCCTAGCATACCCTATGTTTCAATCAACCTTGGATATCTTGAAACGTGCATACCTTAACTACTTGAGAAAGATTGTCATTCATTTGCATTATAGTCTTTATGTTGGTTAATTTCGCAAAGGTTTGTTTTTATTTCATTTTCTTTCCTTTATTTTTATGGTTTGCCTCATTGATGTTTGGTGGAGAGTTATGGGTCAAACTCATAGGATACCCTTACGAGACCTCACTCGTCCTCATAGGCGACTTTGGGGTTTAAAGGGCTTGTTGTAGCTAAAAAAAACCGTGATTCCTACGACAGTGAGTTTTAGTGTATATTCTTATCTTGAGTCTTTCTTTTTCGTTTTCAATAAAATTTTCATCCTATTCTTTCTTGCTTTGTTTTGCTCGAGGACGAGCAAAAGTTTAGCTTGGGGGAATTTGATATGTGACATTTATGGCACTCATTTGGTTCCTTTTTGGATGATTTCTATTTCATTTTATCTCTCTTTTCTTTAGTTTTCCTTAGTTTTATTCTTGTTTTCTATATTTTATGCTTTTTGTAGTTAGTTTCTCTATTTCATGCTTTTTCTAGTTTACTTGTTATTTTTCTCTTTTACTTGCTTTTTATCATTTGTTTGTAGGTGGTAATTGATTGTCCAAGAATTCCCGAGCTTCCTCTCTATGAGCTTTCATTGTTTTCATGCCTAGAGATGGTGCAAGAAGCTTCAAGTCTAGGGTGGATCCAAGAGGCAAACTTCAAGGCTTTGTATATGCCTTCTTTATGGCTTATACTTTTCAAGAAATTCAAGAAAGTTTCTGCCTACTTTTTCCTCCATCATCATCATCTAGGATGTGTGCACCGCTTGAGCTAGGACGAAGAGAAGAAGGGGGAAAGACCCAGCCAGGTGCGGGCGCACCAAGGGAGTGTGCGGCCGCACATTGGTCGGGTGCGGCCGCACACCTGGTGCGTGCGGGCGCACCAACCTGGGTGTGTCCCGTGCGCACCATTCTCTCTCCTCCGAGCGCCCGCACCTACGAGGGTCTATTTTTGGGCGTCAATACCGACCTCCTCTTTGTATTTATAGTTATTTCTACCTATTTTTAGAAAGAAGTTTTTTCTGGAGATTGAATTTGATAGTTAGTTTTGGGAGAATTTTAGAGAGAGAAACTCAAGAACTTTAGAGAGAGAAACTCATGATTTTTGGTGATTGCTCAAGAATTCCTCATTGTATTTGATCTTTAGATCAAAGTTTTGTAAGGATCTTCTTCTTGATTTCAATACAAGTTTGATTTTAGTTGATTTCATTTGTTTTCCATGTTATTGATGATTGATTGTAGTATTGATTGAATTTTGATTGATTTTGATTGATTGTTGGTTTAATCTTTGATTTCAATTATGTTGATGATGAAATTGATGATTGTTGTAGTTTTGATCTTGATTCTTATGGCTAGTGAGTAGTTTCCTAGCTAGGGAAATGGTGAAGCATGTTTGAATAATGGATTAGAGTAATTTGGGGATAATTGATGGAGTTGATGATATGATTAAATTTGGTTGATAATTCATGTGCATGTGTGTGATTAATTGAGGTTTGGCCATCTTTGATTATTTGCACTAGATTGCATTGTGAGCTTGCTATGATACGGACCATTGATTAGTAACTTGCAATTTCACGATTGAGGTGCTTTGTGACGTTCCCTAGGTAGTGTTTAGCGTAGTTGACGCTAGTTAGACCTCTAGGTGAACCATCTTAGTATGCTCTTTTGGATACATGATGATCTTCCTTCATATCACTTGACTTAGTTGGTTTGACCTCCCAAATTACCATTTTCCATTACAATTACATGTGGATCCATTGCCCTAGTGTCTTTAGATTGATTTCATATAAGTTCTTGCATCATTTAGCTCTAGCTCTAGTTTCCTTCATAAACCCCTTTTACTTGACTTCGAAATAGCTTGACTTAGACATTGTGCATTCGACCTCCATTCCTTTGGGTTCGACCTTGACTTACCACTACGCTAAATAGGGGTTTGTTAAGTTACAAATTTAGTTTGATTGGGTGGGGTGGTAGCCCAACGACCTACCGTTCTCCTTCCCATCAGCTACAACCATGTGAGTTCTATGTTTTTCAAGCCTTCTACCTTATTTGCATGAGCGGCATGGATCCTTGACTTTTTGCAAACCTAATCTTGAAACTTGACTCATAGATCTTGAATCCGAGACCGAACCATTTAGGAAGGACAAAGGCATATTTTCGGGGTGGTGTTTTTCATTTTTAGGATAATTTGTTTCTTTCTTTATTTTTGGGTTTACATTTGCCATCTTGCAACCATTTGAGCCTTGTACCTTCTTTTCAAGCCACATTTTTAGATCTTTGGCCTCTTGTTTCATTTTCTTTCTTTTCTTGGTTTTTGTGAAGCAATTAATCATTCTTGATGGAGTTTGTGGTGGAGAAGTTGAAATGTTTGGTTCTTATGAAAGAAAGATTGTGTTATATCTTCTTTGTGAATAATGGCAAATGAGTATGAGTAAAAGCCGTCCAAAGTTAAAAGAGGCGAGGACAAAGCACTATTAAAAATAACAAAAAAGTAAAAAAAAAGTGAAAAATGAAAAAATTCAAAAATATTTGATGTGAGTTTTCTCCCTTTTTGAGCATTGAGGACAATGCTCCATTTAAGCTTGGGGGGAAGCGTTCTCACGCTTTTTGTGTATATGTTTGTAAGTATAGCTTTGAATAAGCTTGGGGGTGTTAGTTTGTTTTTGTTTGGTGACTAGTTGATTGTGATTCTAAGAAAGGGCCCGTTCTTTGCTTCACTATTAGGAAAACCACCAAATTTTAAAAATTTAGCCTACCTTCACCCTTTTGCCTTAACGTTACAACCTTGGGGAAAGACCTTTTGACCTAAATGGCTGAGTCATTCATCGGTGTAGAGGAATGTCAGTTTTAGGAATAGGGAGAGGGGATGCAAAAGTCAAGATGTCGAGTAGCCTAAAAATTCTCTTTTTCCGGTTCCTTCGTGGAATCATTGGGATACTCATTAGAGGTCGATTTGAAGCTATTAAGAAGAACGCGGTAAGATCGGTTGGGATGAAAGTGGATTGTGAAAGCTAGTTCCTATGCTTAGCATATTTATGTTTCAATCAACCTTGGATATCTTGGAACGTGCACTCCCTTACTTGTTTAGAAAGATTTGCATCCACTTGTGCTTGTACATTTGCCAAAGTCCTTCCATGAACATTTGTTTGCTTTTATTGTATTTTGTTTTCTTTTTCATGCTTTGCCTTGTTTGTATTATTATGAGAGTTATGGGTCAAACTCTTAGGATACCCTTACGAGACCTCACTCGTCCTCATAGGCGACTTTGGGGTTTAAAGGGCTTGTTGTAGCTAAAAGCAACCGTGATTCCTACGACAGTGAGTCTTAGTGTATATTCTTATCTTGAGTCTTTCTTTTTCTTTTTCAATAAATTTTTCATCCTTGATCTTCCTTGCTTTGTTTTGCTCGAGGACGAGCAAAAGTTTAGCTTGGGGGAATTTGATGAGTGATATTTATGGCACTCATTTGATCTCTTTTTGGATGACTTTCATTTCATTTTAGTACTCTTTTCTCTAGTTTTCCTTAGTTTTATTCTTAATTTCTTCATTTTGTGCTTTTCATAGTTAGTTTCTCTATTTTGTGCATTTTCTAGTTTACTTGTTATTTTTCCCTTTTATTTGCTTTTTCTCCTTTGTTTGTAGGTTGTGATTGATTTTCCAAGAATTCCCGAGCTTCCTCTCCATGGTTTTTCATTGCTTTTCATGCCTTATGCTTGTGCAAAGAGTTTCAAGTTAAGGGGGATCCGAGGAGTAAGCTTCAAGACCTTGGTTATGCTCTTTTCATGGCTTATGTTCTTCAAGAATACCAAGGAAGTTGCTGCCTACCTTGTCCTCCATCACCATCATCTAGGGTGTGTCCACCCCATGAGCTAGGACGAAGAGAAGAGAGGAGGCTTACCTAGTTTGGTGCGGGTGCACAAGGGGAGTGTGCGGCCGCACATATGTCGAGTGCGGCCGCACACCAAGTGCGTGCGGGCGCACCTTTCTAGGTGTTTCCCGTGCGCGCCTTTCTCTCTCCTACGTGCGACCGCACCGGCGTGGGTCTATTTTTGGGCGACATTTCCGACCTCTCCTTTGTATATATAGTTATTTCCTTTTGTTTTTGTAGGAAGTTTCATATTAGAATTAGATCATATTCTTAGCTTAGTTGAGAGCTTCTCTCTCTAGATCTAGGGGTTAGTTTTAGGAGTAGATTTTAGAGAGAGAAAGTGAAGAATTTCAATGGTGATTGAGAGATTGAAAATCCAATGGTGACAATTGTATTGGAGATCTACTCTATTATCAATGAGCATTTCTATACTCTATCTCATTTATTGTTTTGTTTAGTATTCATGTTTGGATTGTTTGATTTTGATTGGATTTTGATATTTGATTATTGATGTTTGATAGAGTAATTGTTCTTCTTTGATTGTTGATTCTTCGATTGTTGATTGTTGATTTCTTTAGTTTTTGGTTGATTTGATGATGTTGCTAGAGTAGTTGTTTGGTTAGGGATTTGGTGAAGCTTATATTATGTAATGGATTGATGTAGATTGGGGATTTTGATGGAGTTGATGATGTGATTAAATTGGTTAATTGATTATGTGCATGTGTGTGTTTGATTTAGGCTTGATTACCCTAGTTAGTCACACTAGATTGCATTGTTAGTTCACATTGATACGGACCATTGATTTGTGGCTTGCATTTACACGATTGAGGTGTCTTGTGATGTTTCCTAGCTAGTGTATATCGTAGTTGACGCTAGTTAGACCTCTAGGAAAATAGCTTGATATGCTCTTTTGGTTGCATAATTGATCCTCCCTCACATTGCTTGACTTAATCAACTTCCTAAACCAATTTGCATTGTTCATTGCTATTATAAGTGAATCATAATCCCTAGCATTCTATTTGTTTGGTTTCTTTGTCTTAGTAGTTGTTAGTGTCCTCTTTTACCCTTCGTCTTCGACCTAGCTTAGGCACATAATTGGAAGCACTTAGACATTACCATTCCTTTGGGTTCGACCCTTGACTTACCTCTATACTTGTATTTAGGTTTAATGAGTGTTTATAAATTTTGTTTGGCTTAGGAGGATTAGTCCAACGACCTAATTTTTCCACGTCAAATATGCACCACAAGCTCTCCAAAACAAACTGAACATCAGAGGCCCAGGGAAGACCTTTTTCCAATTCTTCACCAAATGCAAACAATA
This sequence comes from Chenopodium album, assembly GCF_948465745.1. Taxonomy (NCBI): domain Eukaryota; kingdom Viridiplantae; phylum Streptophyta; class Magnoliopsida; order Caryophyllales; family Amaranthaceae; genus Chenopodium; species Chenopodium album. The sequence goes on along the minus strand of NC_137860.1, from coordinate 19,420,671 downwards.
GTATCTCCTTCCAGCTTTGGGCCATTACTCTCTCAAAGCTGCATCAATACCCTATGAATCAGTTCAAAGAAAAATATTAGGTTCTAAGAACAGCAAATACAACAAACAAAATCATTGAGAGAAGGGAATTATACCTTCAGTTTATTATCAGAAATAATACACCATTGATCACCTCCTTCTGAATCCTTCAGCAAATTCTTTAAGTGCCATACAAAGAATTTCCAGTTGTGACGCGGGTGCATGGAACTTAGTGGAAGAAGTGGAAGACATGCCACGTGTCATGACACGAAGTAGGGCCAAGCTCCTTGGAGGTCACCTATCGGGGCTACCCATCATCACACTTGAAGACAAGAAGCTTATCAATATATGATGCAACTACTTCATTCAGCTATATCTCCTTCGTTACAAGGAAGTTGTAGGTGATTCAAGTTGGAGGTGAAAGTAGAGTTCAAGAACTTTCCAACGACTGGTCACATGCCAAATTTGAGCGAGAAACAAAGAAGTTATGAACGTTTGAAGTTGAGCTGTCCAGAAGCAGGGGAGTTCGGTCGAACCTACACTATGGTTCGCCCGAACCTTCCAAGCAGTTTCAGACCTGATATTTGCATCTTTGCAGGAGTGGCCAAACTCCAAAAGTTCTACCGAACCTACCCACAAGTTTGACCGAACTTACCCAAAGTTCGGCCGAACCTTTTCCCGTTTTTCTGTGAGTTTGTGCAAACTATTTAAGTTGTTTTAAGACGTTTTTGCATATTAATTTTTGTTGAACTTTGTAATCAAGAGACTTTCTCTCTCTACCATAATCTTTGTGATTATCTTGCTTTCTTTGTGATTGCATCTCTTGTAATCTTTGTGGTTACACCTTAATCTTAGCTTTACTTGGTGTTGGCTATGATTAAGACCCCTATTTCATTTATCTTTGTGAATTTGAGATAGGTTATCTTGGTTTTTTGGTTTGAACTGGTTGTTACTTGATTTCTCCTCCCTTTTACTTGTCTTTCCTTGGTTATTTCATATCATTTGGTATCAGATCCTAGGTTATTAGCCTAGAAAGATCCTGCTTTTTAATTTTCTCATTCCCCCTCTCAAAAGATCTCATCTTTTCCCACAAAAATTTGAAATTTCCCTCAAAAATACAAGCTTTCTATCTTGAAACATGGGTGATAGATACTATTATGAAGATGATGAAGGTTACAATGAAAACTCTAGATTGGATGCTCTAGAAAGGAAGTTTGATAGACTTCTTGAGGTCTTGGATAATAGAAGAAGTCCTAGAAGGAGGAGGAGCGGCCCTAGTGAAGAAGATGACTCTCACTCTCCTCACCGGAGAATAGAACACCGCCAACGACACCATGAGGACAACCGTGACCGAGACATCAAGTTGGAATTTCCAGACTTTGAAGGTAATCTTGATCCTAATGAATTTCTTGATTGGGTTAGAAGTATGGAGAATGTGTTTGAATATAACGGTTATAATGATGAAAAACGTTTCAAATTGGCCATCCTTAAACTAAAAAAACATGCTTCTTTGTGGTATGAGAACTTTAAGAATCGTAGGAAGAAAGATGGAAAATCAAAAATCACTTCTTGGGAGAAATTGAAGAAACATATGAATAAGGCTTTTGTGCCTAGAGATTATTTGCAAGATGCTTATCTTAAATTGAACTCTCTTAAGCAAGGAACTATGTCGGTTGAGAAGTATACTAGGGAGTTTGAAAAATTTCTATCATGAGTGGAGTTGAGGAAGCACCGGAGCATAAGATTGCTAGGTATATTGGTGGTCTTGAAAGAATGCTTGGACAAAAGGTTGATGTGCATGCCCATGGAATTTTTGATCAAGTGGTGCAAGTGGCTTTAAAGTTTGAGTAGTATGACAAGGTGAGTAGTGCTAGTGGTTATCCTAAGCCTACCTTCAAGAATTCTTTTGCTCCAAAGGGTGAGACAAGCAAGCCCATTGTCAAGGATGACAAATGCAAGGCTCCCATGCATTTTCCTAGCAAAGATGATCACAACAACATGGGAAATCGAAAGACTTGCTACAAGTGTAGAGGCTATGGACATTTTGCTAATGAGTGTCCAGATAGTAGAGCGGTGATGATTCGTGAAATGGATGATGATGAGTACGAAGGTGACAAGAGGGATTTTGGTGACCCTATATATGATGAGCAGGATGAAATTGTAGTTGACGCTGATGAGGGTCAAATCCTTGTTGTGAGGAGAGCACTTCACTCCATTTCCACCCCTTTAGCGGAAGAGCAAAGGGAAAACATCTTCCAAACTCGATGCACCATCAAGGATCGGGTTTGCAATCTAATCATCGATAGTGGCTCTTGCACTAATGTGGCTTCAACAACATTGGTGAGCAAGCCTATCTTGAAACTACCGATCATCCTACTCCCTACAAGCTTCAATGGCTTAACAATCACAATGAGGTGAAGGTAACGAAACAATCTCTTCTTTCTTTCTCAATTGGCAAGTTATATAAGGATGAGGTGCTTTGTGATGTATTGCCTATGGATGCTTGTCATGTATTGCTTGGTAGAACTTGGCAATTTGATAGAGATGTGATGCATGATGGAAGAAAGAACACTTATTCATTCATGATGGATATGAAAAAGATTGTACTCAACCCCTTGTCCCCCACCATCAAACACAAAGAACCCTTGGGTATGGGAAACACAATCAAAGAGAACCTTCTCATTGGGGAAAATGAGATGGGAAAGGAGATAAATCAAGGACACATTGTCGTTATTTGTCTTCTTAGGGAAACACAAGAGAGTGAGCGAGAGAACCCAATTCACCCCATTGTCAAGGAAGTATTGGTTGAGTACCATGACGTTTTCCCCGATGATCTCCCACCCGATTAGCCACCTATTAGGGGAATTAAACATCAAATAGATCTTATTCCCGGATCACAACTCCCTAATAGACTGGCTTATAGGTGTACCCCCGATGAAGCAAGAGAGCTTCAAAGACAAGTTGGTGAGTTGATTGAAAGAGGATTTGTAACGGAATCCCTTAGCCCTTGTTTGGTTCCGGCTCTTTTGGTTCCGAAAAAGGATGGTACATGGAGGATGTGTGTGGATAGTAGGGCCATCAATAACATCACCATCAAGTATCTCTTCCCTATTCCCCGACTTGATGATATGCTTGATGAGTTACATGGTTCCAAGGTGTTTTCGAAGATTGACTTGAGGATGGGGTACCATCAAATTCGTATGCGTAAAGGAGATGAGTGGAAGACCACTTTCAAGACAAAGCAAGGCTTGTATGAGTGGCTAGTTATGCCATTTGGGCTCTCTTATGCTCCTAGCACTTTCATGAGGCTCATAAATGAGGTACTTCGCCCTTTTATTGTTAAATTTGTTGTTGTTTATTTTGATGACATACTTGTTTATAGAAAATGTAAACTTGATCATGTTAAACATTTGAGGCAAGTATTTGAAACATTGAGAAGTAGGCGGCTTTTTGCCAAGTTGGAAAAATGTACTTTTATGGTGGATAGTATTGTTTTTCATGGTTATGTGATTTCAAATGTAGGGATTTCAATGGACCCTAGTAAAGTGGAGGCCATTCAATCTTGGCCTACTCCTACTACTCTCACTCAAGTTAGGAGTTTCCATGGTCTAGCTTCCTTCTATCGAAGGTTTGTGAAGAATTTTAGCACTATTTTGGCCCCGGTGACCGAATTCATGAAGAAGGGTACTTTTGAGTGGACACCATCGGCTCAAAGGGCTTTTGAGACCCTCAAGAAGAAGTTGTGTGAGGCTCCAATCTTAGCTCTTCCGAATTTTGATCAACCCTTTGAAGTTGAATGTGATGCTAGTGGGGTTGGAGTTGGAGCGGTTCTTGTGCAAGGAGGGAGGTCGGTTGCCTATTTTAGTTAGAAGCTTAGTGGAGCAAGAATGAGATATAGTACCTATGACAAGGAGTTCTATGCTATTGTGAGGGATCTTGATCATTGGTCACATTACTTGAGGCCTAGACCATTTGTACTACACTCCGATCATGAATCTCTCAAGTACATCAATGGTTCTCATAAACTCAATGTAAAGCATGCCAAATGGGTTGAATTCCTCCAATCATTCACTTTCTCTTCTAAGTACAAGGAAGGGAAGAGCAATGTTGTTGCCGATGCTCTTTCTAGGAGGCATTTTATGATCACTATTCTTGATGCGAAGTTTTTAGGGTTTGAGTTTCTTAAAGATTTGTATCACGATGATTAGGATTTTGGTGGGTTGATGAAGAAGTGTGAGGAAGGGGTCGATGGCTCTTTCATGGTGCAAGAGGGTTTCCTTTTCAAGTGAAACAAGCTTTGTGTTCCGAAATGCTCTCATCGGCGGTTGCTTGTTAAAGAAGCTCATCAAGGGGGCTAGCTGGACACTTTGGGGTTGCGAAAACATATGACATTCTTCGAGAGCATTTTTATTGGCCCAAGATGTTTGGTGATGTGCAAGATGTGATAGCTCGTTGTGGGGCTTGTCACAAGGCTAAGAGTCAATTCCGTGAAGGACTCTACTCTCCTCTTCCGGTCCCTAGTCACCCTTGGGATGATCTTAGCATGGATTTTATGGTTGCTCTCCCTCGCACTCAAAGGAAAAATGATTCCGTGTTTGTTGTGGTTGATCATTTTAGCAAGATGGCTCACTTCATTCCTTGCCATAAGACCGATGACGCTTCTCATGTGGCTACCTTGTTCTTTAGAGAAGTGGTGAAGCTTCATGGCATTCCAAAAAGTATTGTGTCGGACCGTGATCCTAAGTTCTTGAGCTACTTTAATTTTGGAAGACTTTGTGGAAGTTAGTGGGAACCAAGCTCTTGTTTAGCACCTCTAGTCACCCTCAAACCGATGGCCAAACCGAGGTGACTAATCGTACCATGTCCACCGTTCTCCGAGCTATCATTAGCAAACACATGAAAGGTTGGGATCTTAAGCTACCTCATGTTGAATTTGCTTACAACCGCTCTCATTGCATAGCTACCGGGAAAACACCATTTGAAGTAGTGTATGGTTTTAATCCCCGCCTACCACTTGACTTGTTGCCTAGTATCCTTCAAGAGGAGTTGAGCTTTGAGGCAAAAGATAGAGTTGAAACGATGAAAAGGTTTCATGAAGATGTCAAGAAGAGAATTGAGAAGGCAAATGAGAGTTACAAGGCAAGGGCAAACAAATTCAAAAACCAAAGGGAATTTAATGTAGGTGATCTTGTGTGGCTCCATCTTCGAAAGGAAACCGGCTAAGAGAAAGAACAAGCTCATGCCAAGATCCAAAGGCCCCTTTGAAGTTGTGGAAAGAGTTGGACCTAATGCTTATAAGCTCAAACTACCAAAAGACTTTGGTGTTCATGCTACCTTTAATGTTGGTGATCTTGCTCCTTTTCTCTTTGATGATGATATTGGTGATGATGATCCGGAATTGAGGGCAATTCCTTTTGAAGAGGAGGGGTTTGACGCGGGTGCATGGAACTTAGTGGAAGAAGTGGAAGACATGCCACGTGTCATGACACAAAGTAGGGCCAAGCTCCTTGGAGGTCACCTTTCGGGGCTAACCATCATCACACTTGAAGACAAGAAGCTTATCAATATATGAAGCAACTACTTCATTCAGCCATATCTCCTTCGTTACAAGAAACTTTTAGGTGATTCAAGTTGGAGGTGAAAGTAGAGTTCAAGAGCTTTCCAACGACTAGTCACATGCCAAATTTGAGCGAGAAACGAAGAAGTTATGAACATTTGAAGTTGAGCTGTCCAGGAGCAGGGGAGTTTGGCCGAACTTACACTGTGGTTCGCCCGAACCTTCCAAGCAGTTTCAGACCTGATTTTTGCATCTTTGCAGGAATGGAAAAACTCCAAAAGTTCGACCGAACCTACCCACAAGTTCGACCGAACTTACCCAGAGTTCGGTCGAACCTTTTTCCGTTTTTCTGTTAGTTTGTGCAAACTATTTAAGTTGTTTTAAGCCGTTTTTGCATATTAATTTTTGTTGAACTTTGTAATCAAGAGACTTTTTCTCTCTACCATAATCTTTGTGATTATCTTGCTTTCTTTGTGATTGCATCTCTTGTAATCTTTGTGGTTACACCTTAATCTTAGCTTTACTTGGTGTTGGCTTTGATTAAGACCCCTATTTCATCTATCTTTGTGAATTTGAGATAGGTTATCTTGGTTTGTTGGTTTGAACTTGTTGTTACTTGATTTCTCCTCCCTTTTACTTGTCTTTCCTTGGTTATTTCATATCAAGTTGTCTGTATCCTCTACAGAGACTATGGCCCATCCAAAAGGGAATAATTCATTATTTGCATCAAGTGCAACTATTGATAACAGAACTCCCCCATAATTTCCCTTCATGTGTGCCCCATCCACACCTATAAAGCTCCTACAACCATTAACAAGTCCATCAATCCAGCCTTTAAATGATATAAAAATGCTGACAAATTGCAGTGGCCTGTCAACATGATCAATTGGAGTCCATGCACAAAAAGAAGCTGATCTTGAGTTTGTTGTTCTGACCATCTCACAGTAAGCAGGAAGGTGACTGTATAATGTGTCATGGCCCCCATTTATCTCTCTTAAAGCCAAGCTTCCACTACTAGAAAATAGATGAATTCCGACGGACTGCTTGCGACGGACCCAATATTCCGTCGGAATATCGAATTTTTCGACGGATTTTAATTCCGTCGGATATTTCCGACAAATTCTAAAAATCCGTCGGAAATTTCCGACGGAATAAAAATCCGTCGTAATATATGGGCTTTCCTACGGATATTTTTTTAAAAAAAAAAAAAAATCAACCCTAGAAACCCTAACACTCCTCTCTTTTCCGCCTCCTCTCCTCCTTATCTTTCCTCTTCTCTCTCCTCCCCTTCTCTTTCGTGCCTCTTCTCCTCCTTATCTTTCCTCTTCTCTCTCCTCCCCTTCTCTTTCAATTCGTTCTCACTCCTCTCTCTAAATCTCACTCCCCTTCTCTTTCAACCGTTCTCCTTCTCTATCTCTCCTCTACTCTACTTTCCCCTCAAATCTCCCACCATAGTCGCCAACACTAACCACTGACATCAACAACGACCAACACCAACATCAACACCACCATCGCCGCCATCAACATCAATAATAATATTCATCTTTTTCGCCCTTACTCTCTCTCTTCATGCGTAAAACAAAGGTTTTTGGGTTAAATTCGACCATCAAAACTCTAGATCTAGAGTTTTTATGGTCGAATTTGGCCTCTTAAACCCAATTTCGAGGTTATGTGTGGTCTAATTAAGGTATGTATTTCGTTTTTTCAATTTTGATGTTATTTGTTGTTTTATCGGATTTTTTTTTCACAATTTATGGTGGTGGGTAGTGGCTGTTGGAGATCGTGTTTGGGGGCTTGGGTTGGGATTTTAATTTTTTTTTCTTTTTTTTGTTAATTTCTGATTTGTGATGATTTTCGGTGGTGGCGGTGGTGAGTTATGTGGGTGGTGGGGTGGTAGATCTGGTTAGTTAGGTGGTTGTGTCGGTGGTGGTTGTAGATGGGTAGATCTGATTAGGTAGGTGGCTGTGGCGGTGGTGATTTAAGTGGGTGGTGGGGTGGTAGATCTGGTTAGGTGGCTGGTGGGTAGGGGTTCTGGTGTGGGATGGTGGTACGGTGGATGGGTTTGGCTGGTTGTGTGAGGTAGGGGTAGGAGATGTGGGGTGACGGCTTGCGGCGGTGGTACGGGGTGGCGGTGTGCGTTTTTTTTTTTGTTTTTTAAAAGCATTTTCCGACAGAAATTCCGTAGGAAATTCACGACGGAATTCAGTCCGTCGGAAATTTCCGACAGATTTTTCCGGCACCGGAATTACCTCTTTCGACAGAAAATTCCGTCGGAAAAGTGTTTCCGACGGAATTTCTGACGAAAAAGGTGCTTTTTCCTACAAATCCTTTTCCGACAACCAGTTCCGACGAAATTTCCTTCGGAAACGTATTTTCCGACGGATTTCAGGGTTTTTCCGACGAAATTTTTCCGTCGGAAATGGCCTGTTTTCTAGTAGTGTTCTCATCCTATATAGTGAACTAGCAGCCATCTGAACACCATACCTTTGCCACAATAACTGATTCAGTGACTTTGCTGGAATATCACTATTAGCTCTTATATCCTCCATTAATACCCTAGCTGCCCATTTGGTTGTAACCATGGGATTCCTCACCTCCAACCTAGAACATGTGTGCTCCATACTTTTGATGCTCTTAATAGCCCAAGTTACCCCATCTGGAAGCTTGGAAGCATGCAGCCTCCACTCACAAACATCAGAAGCACACCTTACTGTCCACCTTAGGTTACTTGCTTTATCCACAACCATAGAAAATCCACTTTGGATACAATAGTCTCTCACCACATCCCTTAAATGTTGCTTGTCTGTAAAAATCTGCCAAGGTTTGATGACTATTTTTCCAAATTCTTCATCATTGTACATCTCCCCATTGTTATACAGCCTAGCAAAATAGTCCTCAGCCTCATTTTCATTCTCCCAAACTGGGCCTTCCCATGGATCAAACTCATCATTCACAAAACCATCATCTTCAACATCCATTTCATCAATCTCATCATCATCTCCCACATCATTCATATCATCATCAAAACCATCATTTTCATTAACATCAACATTTGGATCAACATCATCTTCAGTCACCATATCCAAGGTATCTTCTTCTGCCAAACTGATGGTGTTCTGGTTTGATGGATCAGTCTGTGAATTAGAGCTTTACCAAACCACAAGACCCTTTCTCCTTGCTGTGGTCCTAGGAATTCTTCTACCTATGGCTGCAGCTGTATAAGAAGACCTTGAAGACCCCCCCTTATCATCTGAATTCTCACCAGTTATCACATGCACTTCTAACAGAGGTGGGACCATAACATTTTGGTTATCAGCTCTCACTGTACTAGGTGGCTCACCATGGGTTTGAGCCCTCTTTCTAGGGCTTCTTCTCAGTATTTGGACAGGCTGTACTACCGGTTGCTCAACTACCATAGGTGCCTTTCCCTTCTGTCTTGCTTCTCTTGCCGAACTTTCTGCCTTAAACTCTTCCATTTGCTTGTTGTACAAGGCTACCAAATCATGTTCATCCAATACCACATATCCCACACCTCCTCCCCTACCTCTTCCCCTCCCTCTTCCCCTACCTTTCCCCTTACCTGCCCCCTCATCAATCTCTTCCCTCTCCCTGATAATATTCAGCTAATGTGACTTCATTATGTGGATTATATGGGTCATCATCCTCATTCACTGGTTTATCAACTTGAATGTGGGTTTCGGCTCTTCTAGGTGTGAGTTTCTTAGGCTTATTTGGTTGTTCAACAACTGTGTGCACCTCTCCAACATTTTGGTTCCCCTCACTAGCTACCCTAGAGTTTCTCAATGTTCTAGCAGTCTTTAATAACTGAGTAGGTTTTACTCCATCACCCACCCATATACAAATCAAGTCTTTTCCTGGTAAGTTACTAAACATCTTCATCAGATCCCTATCATTATTCAAACCAACATGTTTCATTTTGTAAACATATTGAAAAGTAGGATGTTTAGCTTGGGGTTTACCACTTTCTGTAGCCTTTTCCCAATACTCAATTACTAAGTCAACTAAGTTCACTTTGTCAATGTCCTCAACAACCAAATCAACATCAACCCCATTATATTGAATCCTTAAAACCACAGCATCACTCATTCTGTGTAAATCCCCCAAAAAAAAAAACAACAAAATCAATTTCAGGTTCATTTCACATTATCAGCAACATCAACAAACACAATCATAAATAAAGCTACCAAAATCGCAATACCCAGAGCAAAAAATCGCAAAAATCAGCGCATGCATAACAGGGTACGTAATACGCATACATAAAAAAAAAGGGGAAACAAGATTAAAGCTCAAAAACCATACCTGATCGTATTAAAGAATCAAAATTGCATAAAAATTGAGTCCTTCGCTAAGCCCGCACTACCAACATCACCGATTTCGCAAGCAATTTCACCACCAACAACAACGCACAAAATTTTCTGTACCCTTTCTGAGTCCTTGCAATCAATTTCTCTCAATTTAGTGCCCTCCAAACGTCGAATATGGGGAAAAATTTAACACTTCTGCGTTTTTATGTGTCTCGATATTTGAGGATGGGACTGGTAATGGTGATCATAGGGAAGAGGTTGAAAGGAAATAAAGAGGGAAGGGAAGGAATTCAATGCTGGTGGTTGAAATTAAAAAGGGGTATTACTGTCTTTTTCTTTTGATACTTAACCATAGTTAATCATATTAACCCTAAAACCATCATTAATGCTATAAGTAGGATTAATTTTATAATTGAGGTCATTTTGTGAATTTAAAAAAAAAGGGTCACCATTTCAGTGTTACATAAATTAAGGGTCGCCATTGAGAATTTCCCCTGGTGAGTCTAATCCTTCTAAGAAATCTCTAGTTGCTTGGAGCCTAGTGTGTTTACCTAAAGTTAGTGGGGGCTGGAATGTCATTTCCTTTCCTGAGTGGAATACTACAACTGTCTCTAAACTGCTGTGGGATATCACTCATAAGGCTGACTCTCTTTGGGTGAAGTGGGTGCATGTGTATTATTTTAAGAACAAAAATTGGTGGAAAGTTGATGTTCCTAAGAAATGGTCATGGGTTCTGAGAATAATTCTCAAATGTAGGCAAGTTATTAATGATATTGGTGGTTGAGATAATGTGGGAAAGGGGCATGGGGTGTAGATCAAGAAGATTTATAGGCTTTTGAGACCTCGAGCTCTTAAAGTGCCTTGGAGAAGATTAATTTGTGCCATGCATCTCCAAAGAGCATTTTCATTCTTTGGCTGGCTTTGTGGAATAAGTTGATGACAAAAGACGGGCTCCTGTTTTGGAATATTCATTGTGATTCAGTTTGTGTGCTATGCCTTTGCAGCTGCTGAGAGTGTTAACCACTTGTTTTTTAAGTGCAGTTACTATAAGCAGATGTGGCAGAATGTACTAAGTCTTTTGAAATACTGGAAAACTATTCAGGCTCTCAATCAAGAGATACCTGGAGCATCAAATTCTGTAGGAAGACTAGAGCTACTAGTAGATTACATATGATGTTTCTTGCTGAAACAGTCTATGCTATTTGGATTCAGAAGAACAATATTGTGTTCACAGGGTGCTGTTTTCCTGCTGAAACTGTTTTCAGAGATGTTGTCTTTAGAGTTGCTTGTAGATGCTCTGCTACTGACAGACATTCTCTTTTATTGTAATTGGAACCTTGATGTTTTGTTGCTATTTGGTTGTATTGCTGTTGTAGGCTGTCTACTAGCAGTTTTTGGTTTTGGTGCACAATTCTCAGGTTTTTGTCTAGTCCTTGGCCCTGGAATCATCCTTAGAAGGTGGCTAGTTGGTTGAGTCCAATAGTTGTTCTTGGTTCAGCCTAGAACCCTTCCTAGAACGTGGCTAGGTATGAACTTGGAACTGTTTTTGTTGGATGTTTGGCCTTTTTTTAGGTCTTGTGGTGTTTTATGCTTGTTATAGCTTAGCTTTCTTAAGTTATAATTTTTCTCTTTGGTAATAAAATTTCCTATTTGCCAAAAAAAAAAAAAAAAAAAAAAAAAGTATCATAATATTTCAGCATTTCTATTTGAAGTTACCAAATAAGAACTCAACCTTATCATTCTTCAAGGACTGTTTTATGCAACGGTACTTGGAACGTGGGACGGTATAGCGTTCCTCGTACCAAAACGCCCTTACCAAAACGCGGATGTAACGCGTTTCAATTCGCGGTGGTTTGCGATCTTGTTCATCGATGACGGAGAACCCGATTATAGTAAGATCTAAGTCGTAGTCTTGAGTGACAATTGGGTTATTATTTGTTTATAATTTCTGGTATAGTTGAAAGCTTTTTAAAAGTTTCATCAACGGAGGAGGGAGATGAAGAAACGTGTAAATAAACAAGTCTAGAACATAAATAGAGATTGTGGATCCCCATGTCCCTTTTTTTTAAAAAAAAAAAAAAGAAAAATTGCCTACATAGTAATTAGTAGCTTATTTTATACTGTATAGCATGGGAAATTGACTAATACATTAATTATAATTTCCAGAATTCCAGCTTTATCTTTATTTTTTTTTAAAAAAAATGTATATGTAATCTATTTACGGTAATTATCAATCTATATATAAAATTAAAAATTAATACTCCCTTCGTCCCTAAATTACATTCCTCCTTTCTATTTTTGGTATTCCAAAATTACATTCCTCCTTTCTATTTTTAGTAAGTTTTTTATAGTAAATCAATTATCTTTTTCTGTTTTATATTTAATACTTTCTCACGCATCCTTACCTAATCTCACTCATAATCCTTGTGCCAAATTATAATGAATATGATTGGTTCAAAATTTTTAATTAGGAGCATGTGATTGGTCCTTTCTTTTTGCAAAGGATTGATGACTTGTCATGAGTAATGACTAATTTATCTTTGTACTTCTCATTACATTATCTAATTATTGTTATTTGTCTTATTCTTCCCTCCTTAATTCCCGTGTAAATTTCCAAAGAGCAATGTAATTTAGAAAGGGAGGGAGTACTAAGTTCCGGGAACTCTTAAGGCTACATTCCACGTTCCCGTTCCCGTACCATGTTCCGGAATGTCCCGCGTTCCATGTAACGTTGGTTTGATGTTATGAGAATGGAGAATTTAGAATTGGTGGGTTTATACCCTCTCTATTTGTGCAATTCAATTCTTTAGATATCTTTTTATTACTGCCATTCATAAAAAAAATCTGTAACCATTCCTCTGCTCCACATCCTGTCATTCAAGCATGTACTGAAAGGCATAATCTTTTTCCGCAGTTTACCTTGGTATATTAATGTATCTGCACAAGGCGATCGAGTTCAAGTGAATGAAACCCAAGAAACTAAGGACGATGAGGTAATTTAAGAACAAAATCCCTCATCTTTTGTTGCAATGGAAGTTATAAGAGGCAAGTAGGCAACAATAAAAAGAAATCCTATACATGTATTCTTATGAGCTCATCATCTCTGCATTCCCTAATCGAAAGCTCCAATCTCGAAACAGTTGTGGGTGGTAATACTTCACAGCACTGCCTTCTTGGTGCTCTCAACTGAATAAAATTAGAAGAAAAACAAAATTCATCAGCTTGCTTTATTTTAACTACTGAGTTTTGTTCAGCATTTTGATATGAAATTGTAGCTAAATTTTGAGGTCTACTTTACCTGGTTGATGCTAAGGTTTGACTTCCGTGAAAGTACCACAATCTCCTGTAGTTTTTTTGGTGACTTCATTGGATCATAAGTGCAATTCTCGGGTGATACTCTTCTGTATTTTGTCATGGATTTTGTTCTGTCCGAATGTACTTCATTAAGGAAGAAAATTGTAGATCTTCGACATGGGTCAAGATGAAGAGGCCTTGTGCTGTATAGATAGTTTGCTGCTGCTCCTTTTTTCCATGGAGTGAATGTATCTTGTATACGAATAGCATCAGACAAGTGAATATGCTGGTTGAATACTTCTACTGCATAACCCCAAGATACTGAAATCGTCCAAGAAAACCAGCGATCATAGCATACAGTCTGCTGCAGAATCCTCTCAGGATCAGCAGTTACGGATTTGAAGAGATGATGAAGAGCATTAGTTGCTGACAAGTTTGGGAATATCGGATCAACTTCATCCAAATGTGAAAGTGAAACCAGTGGTGTTATGGGATGAGCAGCTAATAAACCAAAGATGTTGCCACGAACATCAACCTAGCACAGAACACAAGTTAAGATCCCACAGAAGTACAATTTGATGCTTCTGAGCTTGTAAATTTACATAGAAACATATGGCTTCGACGCTTCGTCAACTGAAATTATTTTGCTATGGATGAACTTTTTGGCTCAGGTGCTGAATAATGACATTTAAACAAATAAACTAGCAGAATCAAAGCTTTCCTGTAATTCACTTTCACACTTTCCTCATGAGCAGTAGGCTCCGGAAGGCTGATACAAGTTTTAACTCTACAGAGTAATACCTGATCTACAATGGATATTCTTTACTACTACGGGGTAGAAGCAGGCACTTTCAGGACGCCTTAACATAATGGGGAGTATTATGGCCTTTATGGGGATATATAATACCGAGCAAAATAGTTAAAACTGCAGTATATTTTGTGAAGGATCAGTCTGCAAACAATTCTTGAAAATATTGATGAGAGAAAAGTAAAACAAAGCGAAATATAAGGAGCAGAAAAACAGAACATAATCCATAAGCTCACTTGGGTGACTTAGGTCATAGCTTCTAAAACGGTTGGCCACGTAGTTTATGCTATTCATATAAAGCATGCATAATTTGATATTAGTGGGATTACAAGGCTCCATTTAATTTGATGTATGTCAAAGATGTATTATAAAGTGTGTGTAATGATTGTGATTTGAGCCAACTCCATAATTGGCTGTGGCTTAGGGCAATGTTTGAATTAGTATGGCAATCCCTAAGCATTGAGTCTTCTTTTGGTTGGCTGTAATGCAAAGGTTCAAGACTATAGATGCTATAACAGATGAAGATAGGCTCTGATGGTGCAAATGAGACTCGATCTGAAGACATAGAAGATGGGTGGACGGTCAGTCCCTCCATCTTCCCCTCAAGTGGTTGGGGTCCGATCCTCATCCCCCCATTCCTGTGATGGGGTTGGGGGAGCCCAAGGTCAAAACCTATTATGTTATTGGAATCATTAAGTGGATTTTTAGGATAAAGTAAAGGAGATTCAGGTAAGTGACACACTGATACAGTACACAGTTCTTTGCTGCTATTATATTATACGGTATACCAGTCCGAAAATTCAAGAGAGGCAGTTGGCTGCAGAAAGCATTTTTCTCTGAGTTGAGTACAGAGTTGTAGATGTTATAGCAAAAGAATAACGGGATATTCTCTCCTTTTTTATGAGTGCATTGTTTTGATCGGCTTGTACTCTAGAGGGAAATTAAATGTAGCAATTTGATTTAATACCTCATAAAGGTCATATTCAAGAGTTACCTTATTAGACAAACACAAACTTTTAAATAAATCGGATGTACAATAAATATTGTATATCCGTTATAAAATTACCCCTAAAATAAACAAAAGTTACCCTAATATGGATAAATGTTACCCTAACATAAATAAATGTTACATAGTATTTATACTTTATTGATAAAAGTTACCCAAAAAATTGTAATAGTGACCCTAAATTTGATAAAAAGTGACCCCCGATGTACAGTAAATTACTGTACACCGGATGTATACAAAAGTTATTCTTAGACAAAACTAATGATCCAACTCTAAATTTCTGGGTTATATGCATCAATACATACAATGAATATATGAAGAAAAAAAAAGAGTAGATTTTAGAGTTCAATAAACCCGACAATCCATTGTATGTCAACCTTCAGATTAGTCTGCTAATTCTATCAAATCTATAACATACAATTAAAATTTTAATCCTATTCTGCAACCTCATTGAACAATCCAATTTAGACCGGAATTCCACGAAAATTGAGTTAACAACTTTAGTTATTAACATGCTTTGTTAATGAGAACGTAATAAGTGGATCAATGTCAAAAAAGAATTTAGATCAGTACCGGATGAAAGCCACGTTCACGTGTTAATCCAACTCCCAGCTCAGCTAAGCAAGCATAAATCCTTCCATCACTGCCATAAACATGAGGATAACGCTCCAAGCACGAATCGAAAACTTTTGCCAAGGCCTTTGCAAGAGGAGCGCTTACAGCAAACCCGCCTCCCCAAAAAGCCATTTCAAACGAGTTGCCCGTGTTCTGTTCATAAATCTCTGAATTCGATCCAATGTAGTACCAAAGCTCATGATCATATTTCGAAAGAGTCTTCACCAAATTCTCCGGGATGAATACTGTGTGACCATCTCCGAAGACATACCATCTTACATCCGAGTGGTTTAAACCAACAGTTTCGGACACAACACGAGCCACACGAATAAAAGACCGGTAACCATGTTTGTAGGTGTAACGAAAACGTGAAGTGTCTTGAGATACACAAATTGGTGGAAGAGGTAAATTGTCACGAGTATTATTCATTTCGGGTGGTATGTTGTCGAGAAATATGCATCCTCGCATTGACTCGGGTTTCCACCATATCTTTACGAACTCCTTTTGCTTCATCCATGAAGTTTTCGATGAAGCTAGACCGAACACTATGTGATCAAGAGACAAGGGTTGTGAGAAATGTGATGATGACACTAAAAAGTTTCGAAAATTCGAGTTGGTCCATAACAAGCTAAGTGATGTGATGAAATATAGTAGTATACATATAGTAAAAAAGATTGCTAGAATGCGTAAAAATCGGTTCGAAGTGATGTTTATTTGTGGCCTAATAAGAGAATTCATCTCCATTTTGAGAGAATTCTAGGGAGATAGTTACTTCTACAATTGAGGCGAAAGCAACTAACACATTATAGTTACAGAAAACTTTGTTAATTGTTAATTTGGTTTAAGTGTAAAAGTTCCTAACTTTTGTAATCTCCCCTAATTGACGGCGAAAGCAACTAACACATGATATTTCCTCATTGTTAGTTACTTCTACAATTGTTAAAGGACAAATATTCATTTTTTAAGGGAAAAAATTCATTGCATTTCCGGAAGTTGCAATGAAAGTATAGGCTCCGCTCCATAGTCTTGAGTGAGGACTAAGTCCTCGTTCACTTCATTTATTTTTGCTGAACAAAAATTATTTTTACTGAACTTAAATTAGTTTACTGATTTGATATTATTTTTGATGAACTTAAATTATTTTTAATGAACTTAAATTAATTTTACTGAATTTCAATTATTTTTACTGAACTAAAATTATTTTAACTGATTTTCTATTAAATTTCTTCTTTAAGTTTACTGATTTTCACTAAACTGAAATTATTTTGGAAAAATTGATTCTAATAATCCCACCTTTGATCGGCTCGCTGTTAATAATCCCACCTTACGATTATTATCTAATAATCTCACCTTTATATGAAATTCTCTTCTATTGGTCTCAAACTTATTGGTAACCAGTTTTAATAGGTTGAATACTACGTGTCACTTTGTGATTTGTTGAAAATAATTTTTATTATATATATATAAAAATAAACATTACAAAAAAAATAAAATAAAAAAAAACTCTAAAAAATTAAAAATAAAAACCCAATCCTCCGACAGTCCTCCCCCGTAGCGTCAGTCAACCAAGACCACTCCCCGCACCGACCATCCAAACCCCCCACCCGCACCGGCCGACCCGGCCCCTCTCTCTTCCCCTCCCCACCCAACGAACCGCCTCCCCTTCACCTATAACCACCACGAATACCGCATTTAGCTACTCGAAATTACCCTTAAAATAACACTCATTAGATTTGAAGGTGAAACCTTGGTTGGGTTGGAATCCATTTGACTGAGAAATAACCCAGATCAAATTTGGTTGACTTTAGTGAAAAAAGTAGAAGATTCGATAAAAATCCAGAAATTAAAAATAGAGGGAAAATTGTGGGAAGAAAGTAAAATAGAGTCTCTCACAAAATGAGATTAATTCTAGGGGAAGGGGACGGTAATTGTGGTGGGAGGGGGGTTTCAGTTGTGGGGGAGGGGGCTGCCGGAGCGTGGAGGGGTTGGGGAGGAACGGTTGCCGGAAGCGTGGGTGAGATTGGCGTTGGTGTTTGGGGTGGCTGGGTTGTTTTTATTTTTATTTTTATGTATTTGTTTTTCTTTTTATTTTTTCTGCCATTTACATAGTGACATGTGTCACTTAAATTCCAAAAAAAAAAAATTACCTAATCTACAGGTTACCGGTTAGGAGAGACCAATAAAAGAAAATGTCATATAAAGGTGGGATTATTAGATAATAATCGAAATGTGGGATTATTAACAGCGAACCAGCCAAAGGTGAGATTATTAGAATCAATTTTTCCAATTATTTATACTAAACTGAAAATAATTTTATTCAACTGAAATTATTTTTATTGAATATATTTTTTTAAGGTGAAGTACATATATGTATATGTATATGTATATGTATATGTATATGTATATATGTATATATATGTATATGTACATGTATATGTATATATGTATATGTATATATACATGTATACTGGTATATGTATATACATATATGTATATGTATGTATATATGTATATATGTATGTATAATATATATATATATATACATATA